>NC_091829.1:54945558-56348058 GCF_038994185.2 Dermacentor albipictus
AGTTATAACGGCGTATTTTTAATTCATAAAAAGGAATGTACACAAGGCGGCGCCTTGAAGTTTCCTAGAAGGAGATGAGGCAATGAAGCACATAAGAACCATGATGAGGGAAAAATTTACAGAACGGAGAAATGGTACATGCAGTATGTCGGAGTGGGATAGCCCGGTCAATCCACTGCTTTCGCTTGGACAAAGAGAGTGGGAAAGGGCCGAGAAGAGGGTACCAAGTAACACATCGGCAGGCCCCGATGGTATTCCAACTATGTTAATAAAGAAATTGGGCTCGAAATCTAAGAAAGCATTAAGGGAGGTGGTGAACAAAATGCTAATGGATGGTAAAGCACCTGACGAATGGAGGCTAAGTAGGATGAGAATTATATATAAGGGAAAGGGGGACAAAGCTGACATAAATAACTATCGGCCTATAACGGTGACGCCAGTGGTTTACAGGGTAGTTACGCAGATTATAAAGGACAGACTGCGGGCATGGGTAGAGAACGAGGGGGTGCTTGGAGAGCTACAAAATGGGTTCTGGAAGCATAGGAGGCTAGAAGACAATCTGTTCTTACTGACACAGTGCAGTGAAATAGCTGAAAAGGAACACAGACCCCTATGGCTGGCTTTTTTGGACATCAAGGGAGCCTATGACAGTGTACTTCAAGAGGGCTTGTGGGGCATTCTGGAAACTTTTGAGTGCCAGATGGAGTAACCAATTTCTTAAAAGATATCTATAAATGTAACCGGGTGATTATACAATGGGAAAAGCAGGTTTCGGAGCCTGTAATGATTCGGCGAGGGCTTAGGCAGGGGTGCCTATTGTCACCTCTGATGTTTGTGCTGTACCTACAAGGTTTAGATGCCAAAATACAGCAAAGCGGACTCGGCTTCATCCTATCATTTTTCAAACAAGGAAAATTGATTTGGCTGACAATACAGAATATCTGCAGGGATTGATAAACATATGTGGTACAGAAGGAGACAGATTAGGCCTGAAGTTTAGCAGAGAAAAATCAGCAGTCATGATTTTTAATGATAACATTTGCGGCGAGCTTAAGATACAGGAGGACACGCTGGAGATAGTCGATAAATACAAGTACCTTGGGGTGTGGATAAATAATGGCATTGAGTATCTGACAGGGTACGAAAAGTATGTAACGACTAAAGGTAACAGAAGTGCAGCGATTATGAAGAGTAGGGCACTGTGGAACTACAATAGGTACGAGGTAGTACGAGGGATATGGACATGGATATGGAGGGATACGAGTCAGGATATGCCTGACTTTTGCAAATGCAGTTCTATGTATGAGAGCAGAGACCCGGCAACAGTTGGAAACTAGGCAACGTGGTGTGGGTAGGCTCGCTCTGGGAGCACATGGCGAGACACCAAATCTTGGGGTGCAGGGGGATCTAGGATGGTTTTCTTTCGAGGGCAGAGACGCTAGTAGCAAGGTAGCATTTATTTATTTATTTATACATACTGCAGCCCCTATATGGGGCTATCGCAGGAGTGGGTTATACAAAAAAAGTCATACAAAAAACCAAGTAAATAACAACATAAAAAATTCACAAGAAATAAGGCAGATGACAGAAATGAAACTCAAAATAGCAGCAACACTGAGAATCAGTACAAAAACGAGAATGAGTAAATACACTGTAACAACAAGAGAATACATAAAATCAGGTGTGGTTAACTTTTAACAGGAAATCGTTTAATGGCAGTGACCTAATTGTTCCGGGAATTAAGTTCCAAAATTCAATAGTACGTGGAAAAAAACTGTATTTAAATTTATTAGATTGAGCAAAGTAAGGCTTAATATTAAGGTTATGGTGACTCCTACTTGACCGAGGAATGTCTGAAGGAATATATATGGGATGCGAGACACGATAAGAAAAATTGACGATGCCATGCAGAAACTACAATGACTCAATGTGACGGCGTATGGATAAAGGGGTTAGGTTCAAAGAAGATAAGGTACGAGAGGGTGAAAAATAGTGATCATAGCGACGATATATGAACCTAATAGATTTTCGTTGTATGCTCTCAATGGAGTTAATGTCGCACTGCTTATGAGGGTTCCAGACAGGAGAAGCATAATCTACAATTGGGCGAATCAATGTTTTATACATTAGTAACTTAGTTTCCTTTGGAGAATTGTTAAAATTGCGCCTCAAATACCAGAGCTTCCGGATTGCTTTAGTGCAAACGAAATTAATGTGTTGTGACCAGGACATGTTAGTGGTAAATATGACGCCAAGATACTTGTATTCTGAGACCCTGTGCAAGGATAAGTCGTTGAAAGTGTAATTGGTCAATGAAGGAGAGGCGCACTATTAGAAAATGACATTATCACAGTTTTAGTAAAATTAATTTTCATTTGCCAAGTGTTGCACCAGGTACAGAAGCTGACAAATGAGGAATTTAGTTCAAGGTGATCTTCTGGTGTGTTAATCACGCGATACAAAACACAGTCGTCCGCATATATATTTGAGGAGCGATTGAGAAAAATGGGGGAAATGCGGTGGGCTAGGAACTTCATCGTCGTTCTCGCGGCGGCTCGTCTCTTGAGCATCGCTCGATGATATCCACGGAGGAAGGAAACTAAGGAGAGGCCCTACCCCCTCCGCGCGCTAGGAGAAAAGTGTGGCGGAAATGACGTGTAGGTTCTCATTTTTTTGCTGCTTTTTTATTTATTTTTTGCTGCATGGCCACGCCTTTTGGGCCACAATGGCGGCGTTGTTCTGATTTTTTGAGCGCTCACACGTGTTGCTCTGGTAGGTTTCGTGCCGTAGCAAAGGCGCTGTGTGGGCGGGTTTGCGTTAGTCACCGTGTCTTGTTGCGCTGTGTTACCTGCACCGTGCTCTGCCGGATGTTGCGCGAGCGCGCGCGCTCCGCGCGCGAAACCACGCGCAGCGCGGCGTGGTTTCGCGAAGGATGTAAACAAGAGAGGAGGGTGGCACAAAAGGCGGAGCATCGCCATGAGCAACGCCAACTTCCGGCTTCACTTTTCCTTCACAAAGAGTGACGTCAGGGCCTCTCCTTAGTTTCCTTCCTCCGTGATGATATCGTAATACTATACCCCCTCCCCAGCCCCTAGCGGCAAAAATATCTGCTAAATATCCAAGGCGCGTGGAGAGTTGTAGGGCTTGAGTCGGGCGACGTGGACAATGTCATTGGCTGTCACAGCGGAGGACGTAGTGGGCGTGGTTAGAACGATTTTATAGGTGACATCGGTCACTTTGAGGAGCACACGATATGCGCCTGTGTAACAGGAAAGCAGTTTTTCACAAAGGCCAACTTTACGCGATTGTGACCAGAGCAACATGAGGGTGCCGGGCACAAAATGGACATCACGGTGACAGAGGTCGTAGCGTTGCTTCTGTTTGTCTTGAGACACTTGTAGACGAGCGCGCGCAAGTTGGCGTGCATGGTCAGCATGGGCAATTGCATCACGGGCACAATCGCTAGTTGAAGCTGTGGCAGACGGAAGCACAGTGTCAAGTGGTAGCGTAGGTTCACGGCCATACAAGAGGTAAAAAGGGGGAAAAGCCTGCAGTTTCGAGACTGGAAGAGTTGTACGCAAGGTAATGTAAGGTAGAGCGAGATCCCAGTCACGGTGGTCGTCTGAAACGTATTTATATAGCATGTCTGTAAGGGTGCGGTTCAAACGTTCAGTGCGGCAGTTCGTTTGGGGGTGGTCATAGGTCATAGGTTCGAGATACGCCGAGATGTCCTGGCGTTGGTGCGTCGTGAAGCTCTTCTATAACGGTTGAGCGGAGGTGTTTAGGTATGACAAGTAGGAACTCAGAACCGTCCGGATGATTGTTAGGACGGTACAGAGTACCGTCGCGGAGGACGAAGAGGCGTAGTGTGGCGTCGGCCAGAGAGTGTTCAAAACGGTCGACGAGTGCTGTGATGTAGGCGTCACGACGTTGCTCGTCGGCGAAATGAAGCAGCTGTGTTACAGAGAATACGCAAGAAGCACTGGCAATATGGAGGAGTCAGAGCCGTCAACAGGGTAACGCGACAAGCTGTCAGCGTCTTGGTGCAGGCGACCAGACTTGTACACCGCGCAATATGAAAATTCTTGTAGCCTTTCAAAGCCCATCGATCAAGCCGGCCTGTAGGATCTTTTAGCGATGAGAGCCAGCAGAGAGCATGATGGTCAGTGACTACGGAAAAAATGGCGACCGCAAATGTAAGGACGGAACTTCGCAACCGCCCAGACAACAGCAAGGCATTCTCGTTCCGTAATGGAATAGTTGCGCTCCGATGGTGCTAGGAGGCGGCTCGCATAAGCAATAACACGATCCTGGCCACACCGACGCTGGGCTAAGACGGCACCTACGCCGTGACCGCTGGCGCATCTGTACGCAATTGTGTAGGGGCATCAGGGTCGAAGTGGGCGAGTATAGGTGGTGAGGTTAGAAGAGTGACAAGACGAGAGTAGGCGTCAGCTTCTGCAGTACCCCAGGAGAATCGTACGCCTTTCTTCAAAAGATTAGTGAGGGGTCTAGCAATTGTCGCAAAATCTGAAACAAAACGACGAAAGTACGAGCATAGCCCTACAAAACTTCGAACGTCTGCGGCTGTCTTCGGAACCGGAAACTCGCGGACAGCGCGAGTTTTGTCGGGATCAGGCTGTACTCCGGAAGCGTCAACGAGATGGCCCAGAAGAGTAATTTGCCGGCGGCCAAAACGACATTTGGACGAGTTAAGTTGCAGCTTCGCCTTTCGTAGTACATCAAGTATAGTTGTTAGACGCTCAAGGTGACAGTCGAACGTTGGCGAGAAGACGATGACGTCGTCGAGGTAGCAGAGGTATGTGGACCATTTGAAACCTTGGAGCAAGCAGTCCATTATACGCTCAAAGGTGGCAGGGGCGTCGCATAATTCAAACGGCAATACTTTAAATTGGTATCGGCCATCAGGTGTGATGAACGCGGTCTTTTCTCTGTCCATATCGTCAACAGCAATCTGCCAGTATCTCGAACGAAGATCATAGACGAGAAATAGCTGGAATCGTGCAGGCAGTCAAGGGCGTCGTCTATATATACGTGGGAGCGGGTAGACGTCCTTCTTAATCATGTTATTTAGATGACGGTAGCCTACACAGAAGCGCCACCTGCCGTCCTTCTTAACCAACACCACAGGTGAGGCCCAGGGACTAGAAGAAGGCTCAACGATGTTTTTATCTAGCATTTTGTTCACTTCATTTTGAATTACTCGGCGTTCCGACGCAGAAACTCGATACGGTCGTCGGTGAATAGGCTTAGCATCACCAGTAAGAATCCGATGCCTGACCGCGAGCGTCTGGCCTAAAGGGAGATCGTCGAAGTCGAAAATATCTCGGTGTGACGGTAATATTTGGCAAAGGTCTTCAGCCTGCGCAGAGGACAGGTCCGTCGCAACCATTTTTTTTTTATGTTGGGATCGGTGCCCGAGGCTGGCGGGAAGGGAATGCTAAGCTCGCGAGAACCTTCGGTCGAAAACGCTGCCACGTATTGGTCGCCGAGACAATCAACGGTGGCAAGGTAAATACCTTGCGGTAGAATTTGCTTTGCCAATCCAAAGTTACAGACAGGCATGCAAGTGTGGTTCGCAGTATAGTAATAGTAAGTATACTGTGAGGCACGGTAACGTCATACTGTATTGGAATGTCGGGCAGAGGAGTGACGAGGTCCTCGCCATCAGGAAGTGGTGGGAAAGACAACAGTTCAATGTAGGCTATTGACTTTGGCGGCAGGCGAAGAAAGCCGGTGGGGCGTAAGCGGCAGTGGGGTGCGTCAGAAGATTCTGCGAGCATCGGCAACTCAAGGCGAAGGGTACTGGAAGAGCAGTCATTAAGAGCAGAATGCGCGGAGAGAAAATCGAGGCCGAGAATGAGGTCGTGGGGGCAATGAGCAATTGCGGTGAACAGGACAGGAGTGTGGCGGCCTGCGATGCTAACACGTGCCGTACACATGCCGATGATAGGCACAGTACCGCCATCCGCAACGCGGACGACGCGTGCCGACGCTGGGGTGAGGAGCTCGTTCAGTCGTGGTCGGAAGGCAGCACTCATAATAGAAAGATGTGCTCCTGTATCGATGAGTGCCGGGACAGGATAGCGGTCAACGTCAACGTCAAGAAGGTTTCGGTTCGTAGGTAACGTGAGCAGAGGATTTGAGGGCAGGGTCGACAACGCAGCTTCATCTCCAGAAGCTGCAGTGACTCGTTTTCCGGCTGGATCCGGAAGGTGATAGGCGGTGAACAGAAGCGACGGGGTTGGGGGCGAACGAGACTGATGGCGTCGAGGTGAGGGCGAGCGGCTGTAGCGAAGGTTCGGAGCAGGAACATCAGCGGCAGTGGGCTCATGGCGGTGGTATAGGAAACAGAAGGTCCAAAGGGGCGGGGATGAGCAGCGGTGTATATCCGAAGAGGTGGTGGCCATCCGTTGTGGCAGTGACGAGCGACGTGGCCGATGCGACAGCAGTGGAAGCAGATCAGCCTGTCATCAGGGGTACGCCATTCGGACGGGTTGCGGCGAGGTGTGGCAGGAAAGGACTCCCGGGGACGAGGAGGGCCGCTATAGTACTGGGGAACGCTGGGTTGGGACGTGGAACACACAGAGTTCAGATCCATGTTCTCAAATTCCTGTCTGACGACGGCCTGAATCATCGCAATAGTGGTTGGCGGCGGTTCGGGAGGCGTCGTGGGGAAAGCTGACGAACAGGCGGCCTCGAGTTCGCGGCGAACAATACGGGTGACGTCGTCACAGGTGGTGGTCTGACGCGGTCGACCCTCACATGTCGACGTAGCAGCAGTGTTGGCTAGCCGTGTAATGTGGTGTGAGATACGGCGGCTCTTAGCTTGTTCAAGGCGACGGCATTCTTTGATTATGGCGTCGATGGTCGAGACGTTGCCGAAAACAAGCAAATTGAAAGCGTCGTCGGCGATGCCTTTTAGAATATGCGACACTTTATCGGCTTCGGACATAGCATCGTCAGTTTGCGGGATAGAGCTAAGACGTCGAGGATGTAGGAAACGTATGGCTCCTAGATGACTGAACATGAGACGCAAGAGCCTTTCTCGCGCCAGCCTTGCGCCCAATCCGGTCGCAGAAAAGTTCCCGTAGCTTCCCTTTGAAATTTTCCCAACTGGTTATTTCGTCGTCACGCGTTTGGTGCCACACGCGTGGGGTTCCGCCGAGATAAAACATGACATTGGCGAGCATAATCGCTGGGTCCCACCTGTTATTAGCCCTGGCGCGTTCATATAGCTTGATCCAGTCGTCAGCATACTGTCTCTCCAGGCCAGAGAACACACCTGGGTCGCGATGTGGGGCAACCGTGACGATTGGAGCAGTCGGACAAGCCGAAGCTGTTGCAGAGGTGGGCTCGTCGCCAGGAGGCATGGTGACAAGCTCTATGTGCCGACCACTACGGAGTTCCGTGGTGAGGACGGGGATCACTATCCTCACGTATGGAAAGACGCAGACGAAAGATGCTATTTACAGCATCTTTCGGAGCCAGGCAGCCAGGCCGACCCTCGCTCGCGCCAAGGGCCCTGACCAACTTCGTCGTCGTTCTCGCGGCGGCTCGTCTCTTGAGCATCGCTCGATTACATCGCTCGCACTAGCATTGGATTATCTATTTATTTTACTTTTTGTGTTAGTTATTTATTAACCAAATTCTTTTATTTATTCAATCATATTACCACCCGATTCGTGGCCTATCCCCCATAGTGGGTTTGTGCCATTGATTGAGGCTTCATCATCATCATCATCATCATAATCATCATCATCGCTCGATGATATCGTCATACAAGCCAGCAAGCCAGCTGCGATTACGGCTTCGCGTCGCAAGTGGCAGTGCGGCCTGCGGCGATGGAGGCCGGCTCCCCGCGGCCCGCTGCCAGCGACAGGCTGCCGACGGCTGGGCACTCCCGGCCGCTGCACGTCCGCACGCCGTTACTGGAGAGCCTGCCGCTTTCAGAGATCTACGGGCAGCGGGTTTACCTCAAGATGGACAACGTCCAGCCGTCGGGATCCTTCAAAATCAGGGGGATGGGCGCCCTGTGCCAGGACGCCAAGCGCAAGGGCGCCTCCAAAGTGGTCATAGCTTCTGGCGGCAACGCCGGCATGGCGGTGGCGTACGGTGCGCGCCAGCTGGGAATGGAGTCCGTGGTAGTCATCCCTCACAACGTGCCACACCGCATGGTCGACAAGCTGCGTCTCGAAGGGGCCCGCGTCGAGGTGCAAGGCAACTGCTGGGACGACGCCGACGAACGAGCCAAGGAGATCGTCGCCGCCGAAGGCGGGTATTACTGCCACCCCTTCGACCATCCCCTGATATGGGCGGGCAACGCCACCATGGTGCCGGAGATGAAGGAGGACCTGGTCGACCAGGTGCCCGCCGCCGTCGTGGCCTCGGTCGGCGGCGGCGGGCTGGTGTGCGGCCTCTCGGACGGCATGGAAGCCGCCGGCTGGGCGCAGGTGCCCATCATTGCCGTCGAGACGCGGGGCGCCGACTCCTTCCGGGCCTCGCTGCGCGCCGGCAACCAGGTCACGCTGCCCAGGATCACCAGCATCGCGGCGGCGCTGGGCGTGCGCAAGGTGTGCACCAGGATCCTGGAGCTGTACCGGACGCGCAGCATCTTCTCCATGGTGCTCTCCGACCGGCTCGCCGTCGACGCGTGCAACCGGTTCGCCGACGACCACCGCGCCCTCGTGGAGCCCGCGTGCGGCGCTTCGTTGGCCGCCGTGTACGCGGCGCGGGTCACCCAGATGCGCTGCCAGAAGAAGCTCGACCCGGAGAGGCCTCTGGTGGTCGTCGTGTGCGGAGGAAGCGCCGCCTCCCGGCAGCAGCTGGAGGAGTGGACCAAGTCGGTCGCCAGCGGGGCAGCCAGTCCCCTCGACCGAGACCACTCGGGCATCGACTGACTGTCGGCGCCGCTCGCGCGTTTCAGGTCGGGCTTTGAACGCGCCCGATACGTTAATTCGCTGGAGCTCTTATCTCGATCGACGTTTTTCGGTCGAAATTCCCTCGCCGTTACACGAGGCGAGCTCTTATCTCGATCAACGTTTTTTCGGGCGAAATTCGCTCGCCGTTATATACGAGGCGAGTTCTTATCTCGATCAACATTTTTCGGGCGAAATTCCCTCGCCGTTATAAACGAGGCGTTATTTTTTTAAAAAGCGGTGACAAATGTTTCCATTATCAGAGAACGCCGCCACCCAACATTCGCGCTGTGTCTACGATTTCCTTCCTCTGTAAGTGCTCAGAAAATAAAAGAGGCTATTTACGGGCTATTTAGACCGGAGCCAGGCAGCTGCAGGCCGACCCTCGCTCGCGCCAAGGGCCCCGGCCAAGTTCATCGTCGTTCTCGCGGTGGCTCGTCTCTCGAGCATCGCTTGATGATATCGTAAAACTATCATTGGAATGTATTATAAATTTCACGTTGCGGAGTTGCACCGCAACATAAAAAGGTTCTTGTTCTTTTTTTTTTTTTGCCCGATGCTGTTGTCTGGAACACTTCTCTCGACTGTACCAAGAAGTATACTGTGAACCCTAACCTTGCATGCTGGCTCCTCATACTTCAAGTTCTGATAGGATGTCGCTCTACATCCGCAGTGACCCGTCGGCACATATTCTGCGGCCTATATAGCCTGCAAGCACTCATCATGTTTCCGGCATGGGCCGGGAAACGTAAAACTAAATTGCGCAATGGTTGCTATTGTACGTACTGTAAATACACCAAACAGTCCTTGTTAAAATTTTCTTATTTCTGCGCAATGGTTTCAGCCTAATGTATTGCCTTTGTTGTTGTTGTTGTTATTCCCCTTTTCGCAGGCCGCTTCAGCCGTCATTGGCAAGGCCAGCTGATTTTTCCTCTTTCTTCTACTTCTCCGGCAACAAATAATAGTCACATTTTATGACGTCAAAGAGATAGATAGATAGATAGATAGATAGATAGATAGATAGATAGATAGATAGATAGATAGATAGGGAGAGAGAGAAACGTCACGGAATACCAACTTGCCTAAACCGTTACACCCTTGTAAAACAATAGTCGGTTTCCAACGGTAGGCGTGCGGACTCGAGCGCGCGTGCCAGCAAGCCTTCGTGTGGCACGAATTGTTCGACTGCTACGCGAAAGAGTGCAAGGAAACCTATAGCCCGTTTGCCGTGCACCCAAGCTTCCATTGCATTTCTCCCATGAAATGCTCGGTGTCCCCATGCCCCTGGACCGACGTGCCAGAAGCGTTTGCGTCGCCTCTTCCTTGGACCACAGCAACTTCTGACCCAAGCGAGCAGACTAAAACTTGAGGGAGCGAAAACACTCGAACATGTGAAACTACGAATGATGTCCTAAACTTACGGCAAACCATAATCTTTGTTTCATTTTTTTTAAAGTACGAAAGCGTGAAATGGCCCGTTGAGCGAAAAAAATCCGGAGGCGTTGCTGGTTGGCCCTTGCTGTGGCTTGGGTAGCACGTATACCGTTATGAGCAAGGACACGATTTCTTGGCGTTCCTGCGCCCAATTCAACGAGGGCTGAAAGCGTTCACCGAAATGACGACACAAGGGCGGCTTCTTTAATACGTGCCCGCCGTGCCGCGGGATCAAATACCGGCATCGGCGGCCGCACTTCGATGGGGGAGAGGGAGAAATGCAGAATGCAATGTTATTCACAGTGGATCACATTCATGCCGGATGTCATTGCGGTCTCGCGTTTCCTGTCTACACGGATGTGCAAAATGGCATTCGCATTTGATGGCGATGTTTATCGACACCTTGCGCGCGCGAGCACTCGGCAATCGACACGTGTACTTTCAGGTTGCGCTTCGCCCTGCGCAAATCGGTGAGGTGGTCGTCCCACACTTTCAGCAGCGCGCGCGTCTCGTCGTCGGTCCAGTGCGCTTTTCAACGCGACAGCGTTAAGGAGCTCGTGTCGCAGAAAAGCCGGTGTCGGCGGCGTTGGCCGTGAGCGATAAATCCCAGCAGGCACTTTATCAATAAAAAACAACTTGCAAGATGGGCTGGGTGGGAATCGAACCAGGGTCTCCGGAGTGTGAGACGGAGACGCTACCACTCAGACACGAGTTCGATGCTTCAAAGCGGTACAAAAGCGCCTCTAGTGAATGCGGTGTTGCCTTAGAAACGAGCAGTTTTTGTTTCTCATTCTCCGCTGAATTAAGAAGCTGCAGAGTTGGCTTCCGTGGTAGGTGGATAGGCTTTAGCGCGGTGCCACATTAAGCCCAACATGCAAAAATGCGGGAAAAACAAACAAACAGAGGAGCGTTTGTAAACATGGCCGACAAGAGGCGCTATAGCGTCCAATCGGAGACCGGGAACAAGAATATGGCTGCACAAACTATCGTGCTGTACGCCATAAAATTAGTTAAAAAGTTCGTAACAGCGATTATTACATTCTTTACTCTGATTACGTTTCGCTTTAACTGATCTATTTGGTAATTTCTTCTTTGTCGACCCCTTGTCGTCGAGATTACATTGCACGAGTCCGGGAAACTCATTAGATGGGCGAATGTTACTAGCTGTGAATGTCATTCACTATGCCCGTGTAGAAGCGACAGGAAATGGCATTAAGGCGTAATATCATTTGCTGCGAGTCAGGCTACAAAAAAAAAACAGGGTACATCCAAAAAAAGACAGACAGGTCACCGAACAGGCAAGCACCCACATGCTTAGCCACCCTCGCTCGCTTCGGTGGCGTGGCTGGGGCATGGCGCCTGCATCTGGCGCGTCCCTGGCTTGTCGCTATACATTACATTACATTATGCGGTTTTACGTGCCAAAACCACTTTCTGATTATGAGGCGCGCCGTAGTGGGGGACTCCGGGAATTTTGACCACCTGGGGTTCTTTAACGCGCACGTAAATCTAAGTACACGGGTGTTTTCGCATTTCGCCCATATCGAAATGCGGCCGCTTCTCTCTCTCTCTCTCTCTTAATTCACCTCTTCTGTTATGGGTCAGCAGGTCATTCTGTTTGTTCTCACTCATAGGCGTGTTGCAGTCACACCTGCCGCCTCTTCGCACGAGGGAAATGCGAGAAGGTGTAAAGTTTTCTCCAGAGTCCAGTGTGCCTCCAAGCGGCAGCATTTGCTAACTCAGCGTCGAGCTGCTTACGAGCGAAACACAAAATTGAGAGAGAGAAAGAGAGAGAGAGCGAGAGAGAAATGACATGTTTATTTATGAATTAAGCTTAGGAAAGGCATCCCTACTTCAAAATGCATCGAGCTCGGGCCGCCTCTAGGGCACTCGATCGTGAACAGCCGAAGCTGCTCCTCGAAGTTGGAGCTGGCAATATTTTGCCCGACTCTTACAGAAAAATGCTTCGGGTTAAAGCGAGGTATGCACTAAATAATGTCAGCTCAGAACGTGGCTCAGTAAATACCAATAACGTCATGAGTAAATCGGAAAGAAATCGTTCGGCTCATTGCAACAATAATTGGCGTCCAAATCCACGTCTGAGCGGCAGCTCTCACTAGAATTCTTTACGCAGATCTTGATGCCATTGTTCTGCTGGTTGCACGCGCCAGAATTAATTTTGAAGCCGGAAATACGCGGTGAGATTTGGAAACTATAAGGTACCTGCAGAGCATCATCAAACGTTTTGGTTATGTTTTCGGCTACTTTTCGCACGTGAAAAATGTGGGTCTGCCAATTTTGGGCTACATGTTGAGATCATTTGGCTATTTTTTGCTGGGGCCGTGTGGCAACCTTGGTGCCTCGATGCGCCAGAGAGGGCGCACCCAGGCACCCTAGCGGCCACGTCACCCGCACCCTGCTTCAAAAGCACGCTGGCGCTGATTAGCTGACGATTCATTTTACGACTGGTACCCGAGTGCAGCGGAAGCGGCGAGCAGCGCTCAGCTGGCTTCCGCCGTGCCCGGCCAAGATAACGAAGCGTCTGGCGTATCGCCTGCCGAAGGAAAAGTACTAAATACTTCGGTCGTGCTCTGTCAAGAGGATCAAACGTCTGACGCATCTCTTGCCGGAGCAGTGTTAGAACCATCGCTCATGTCTAGTGAAGATCATCAAGCATCTGGCCCATCGTCTGCCGAAGAAGTGTTAAATCCATCGGTCGCGCCTGGTCGAGGTCGTCGAGCGCCTGGTCGAGGTCGTCAAGCGCCTGGTCGAGGTCGTCAAGCGCCTGGTCGAGGTCGTCAAGCGCCTGGTCGAGGTCGTCAAGCGCCTGGTCGAGGTCGTCAAGAGCCTGGTCGAGGCAGTCCAGAGCCTGGTCGAGGCAGTCCAGAGCCTGGTCGAGGCAGTCCAGAGCCTGGTCGAGGCAGTCCAGAGCCTGGTCGAGGCAGTCCAGAGCCTGGTCGAGGCAGTCCAGAGCCTGGCCTATCGTCTGACGAACGAGAGGCGTTGGATAGGTGCCTTCTTCTGCACTGCGACCCGAGCGGGTGTCCGTACGACTACTATGATTTTGTGGAAGCAACGAAAGCGCTCAGACTCGACCACGACGTCGAAGGCCTCGGGCCGTTGCAAGGAAAGTGGATGATTAAGCTGAAGACAACTGAGGCCGCGCAAACCCTCGCGAATGCCGCGGGCATGCTGGTGAAAGGACGGTACTGCGCCGTCGTTGAGCCTGGTGTGGAAGAGATCTGGATGAAGGTTCACTGGGTGCCGTTCAACATCTCGAATGCGTCTCTACGGGAAGCGCTTCAGGAGTTTGGCGTCGTCAAGAGGGTGAGCTGTCACAGGTGGTCTACGGACGAAGACGAAGTCGACGAGACCACCCGGCACGTTCGCCTGTGTCTCAAGGAAGGAATGACAGTGGAAGACTTGCCGCACCTGTGGATGTACCGCGGTCAAACGCTCATCTTCGTTGCCCCAGGTCGACCTCCAATATGCATGAAGTGCCGCGAGACGGGTCATTTGTCTTTTAGATGCACGGTACCGTGGTGCAGCGAGTGTATGATGTGCGGCCACACGGCGTACGAGCATTTCACGGGAAGTGATTTTCAGAGCGAGCAAGAAACAACGTACGATAGCCTGGAAGACGTTGACTGATACGGGAACTGTTCACACTGACTGAACCGTGAAGCGACTGTGCGAGCAAGCAAGAAGCAACGCCGCTCGCCCAAAACAACGGCCGAGCACCTCAAAGAAGTTTTGACTGATACAGAAACTGGGTCACACTGACTGTGAACGGGGAAGCGCTTCTGAGAGCGAGCAAGAAACAACGGCCGATAACCTGGAAGACGTTGACTTATACGGGAACTGGTCACAGTGACTGAACCGGGAAGTCACTGTGAGAGCAAGCAAGAAGCAACGCCGCTTGCCCAAAACAACGGCCGAGCACCTCAAAGAAGTTTTGACTGATACAGAAACTGGTTACACTGACTGTGAACGGGGAAGTTCTTTTGAGAGCGAGCAAGACACAACGCCACTCGCCGAAGCAATGGTCGAGTACCCCGTCGAAGTTGCGTTCGACTGATACCTAAACTGCGAACAGTGACTAGGCGTGACCAGAACGCGTCCTAGCTCGGAGAGTGGGGGGAAACGGCGTCCACCAAATGGCTCCCGACTTCAACTTTCCTCGGTAGTTGAGGAGCAACGCCTTTGAAGCCTTGATCGTCAAGTTGGCCTGTACGATTGGTGCCGAAACGGTGGCCTGCACCTTCAACAGTGGCATTTGGGAACATTCCGTTAAAAGTTAATCAAAGTGGACGTTGGGTAACTCTGCAGTAAACGAAGCAGTTTCACCTGTTGTACAGTATGGACAGAACAAAAATAAGCCGGTTGTGCATATATTTGTGGATTTCGCGGCCAACAGCTGTTACGCGAATTGGTCTGGAGTGTGGAATAAACTGTTATTTCTAGCAACCTTGGTCAATACGTAATTTGTGATTTTCTTATTTTTATTGTGACCTGTAACGTTTATTGGTTGCATTTTTGCGACAGTTTTTATCTACGTGTGATATCTGCGTCCTTTCATTCAGGTCAAAGTGACGAAAAGATGTGCGTCCGATTTTAAGGTGTTGTCCAACGCAGTGCAAGAAGTTGCATATTCCGTGTGATGTGACACGTGTTGCATTTGCTAATCGAAGTTCGCGGCATAAGCTCTTGCACTTTGTGACTCGTAATACGCGGGAAAATGCTCTCGCCAGTGCATTATTCGAAGCGAGTAGAAATAGCGTTAACTTGAATGCCCAGAGGCACGCTTCCCCTAATCTTGGTTGCGTAGAATCTAAAGCGTTCCGTTAGGAAGTTTAAAGTTTTGTGCACCCAAAGTTAAGGGAAGCAAACAAACATATACAAAGTTAGGGGAGCTTGCAAACAACGCAAATGGTCTACAATCATGATGGTTTTTTTTTTTTTGCGCGCACAGCAGCTAAGGTATACGCTGTTTTCTTTAAAGATTCAAACGCACCAGGATTAGTGTTTTCAATGGTCTTGCAGCTGCTTGATCTAGTTCATTGTATGTTGCCTGACATTTATGAGCGTGGGTAAGTGGATCAATATTTATTTATTTATTTATTCAGTACCCACAGACGCCAAAAGGCGTTACGGTGGGGGGGGGAGGTTTTACAAAACCGTTGGAAACGTTCACAAAAGGATTTTTTTTAGACGACGTGTGAGGAGAGCAACAAAAGTTCAACAAAAGTTACAGAAGTTTGAAAACACGGTAAGTTAAACATGGACAACTGTGGAAAAAGCTTCAGTCGCAGCCTTCTGCGTCGTACCTCCAAGGTATCCCATTTAAACTCTTCCTTAGGAACCGTAACGCTGAATTTACCTTTATATCGACCTGATACCTACCACACATCTAGATTCTGTACTCTCTCAAGTTTATCAATGTCACGTGCTGTCGGAGGGTCCCACACTACACAGGCGTACTCAAGGACAGACCTTACGTACGTTTTGCATAGCAGCTCTCGTGTAGACGTGCTGAATGCTCTGGAGTTCCCACGAAGAAAACCTAACATTTCCCCTGCTTTAGCGGTTACATAGTTAATCTGTTTCTGCCATGATAATTCTGGGTGTACAAAACACCCAGGTATTTAAACTGCGTCATTTAGCTATTAAATTGTTATTCAAGGTGTAACAGAAATATATAGAGTTCTTCTTTCGAGTGAATGTCATGTCGACTGTTTTGGCTAGGTTTATCTGCATGCGCCACTTGGTGCAGCATTAACTAATTATATTGAGGTCTTGCTGAATCAGACTGATATCATCCATGCTGCTAGTCACCCTATATAACACGCAGTCATCTGCAAACAGCCTTAGATGCGATTTCAAACCTTCGCCAATATCATTTATATACAATAAAGAAAGCAAAGACCCCGGACCGAGCCCTGGATACACCGTATGTAACTTCTTGCGGGCGCGACTGCAACCCCGCTTACAACCACGAACTGCCGGCGCAGGGTAACATATTCCTTAACCCATGAGACAACCTGCGGGTGAATTTTATATTTATGCATTTTTTCTATGAGTAATGAATGGGGTATCGTGTCGAAAGCCTTTCTGAAATCGAGGAAGATACACTCAACTGAAAGCCGTTTACCCAAAACAGAAGCAATATCATTTGTGAATTCTAACAACTGTGTAATACAAGAAAACCCCTTACGAAATCCATGTTGGGAGGACATAATCACAGAATTAGTATTCAAATGAGGGACAAGGCTCGTGAATAGAATATGCTCTAGTATTTTACATGTGATGGATGTCAGTGGTATTGGACGATAGTTTGAAACGTCGCTTTTAGGGCCAGACTTATGAACAGGGACAACAATACCCGTTTTCCAGTCATCAGGCAGGGCGGCTTCGAGCAGCGACTTGTCGAAAATTAATTTCAAGTACTTGGAAAGCGGGTCAGCGCATGATTTGAACAGGAAATTGGGTAAGTCATCGGCACCACAGGCTTTAGAAGTGTCGAGCCCTCGAAGCAACGCGTTATTCGATGACGTGCATGCTGATTGCAACATCATTCATGTCACTTGTCGTTTCGATCAGCGTTGGCCCGTCCGCAGAAGGCATTGTTGTAGAAGTGAAAACGGAACAGAAGTAGGCGTTGAAGCATTCTGCTTTGTCAGGGTCGTCATGAACTGTGACATCACCGGACGCGAGAGGGGGAATATTTACTACACCCTTTCCGTTCTTTTTCAAGTGTCTCCGAAATTCTTTTGGTTTATCTTTTAATCGTGATTGAATAGTTTTTAAATAACTGTCTTTAGCAGTGCATGTTGCTTCTTTAACTTCTCGGAGTTGTTTCTTTCAGTTTTTCCTCTGTTTCACTTGATGGCGCTCTGCAAAAGGTGCGATAAATTCTCGGCCTTTTTTGTGCGAGCTGGCGCAACCTTTTCCTAAACCAAGGTTTGTTTTTACCTCTCCGCGTCGTCAGTACCCAAGATGGGGCAAACCGCTCACGCAGTTCCAATATTTCTTGCTTACAATTACCGACACAACTGTTCCATACTCCTACACTCGGCTTCTGTTTCAAACACGATAAAATAGGCGTCTAACGCTTGATTAATACAATCTAGATCTGCTTTTTTGTAATTGTACACTCTTCTGTTAACATGGGTTGTGGTTTTAACGTAGGCTAGAGACTTCGTCGACACGACGGCCTGATGGGCACTTATACCAGGAATCATGTGTGTTGAATGCACAATATCAGGTCGATTCGTTAGCAGCAAGTCCAGAATAGTGTTTCCCCGCCTGGGCGAGATGACTAGCCCTGTGCAATGCATACAGATTCACCATATTCATCATTTCTATGTTGCTTATTCCAGTAGCTGTGATAGCATTCGATGTATCCCATTTAATATCCGGTAAATTGAAGTCTCCCCCAATTGCCAAGGTACCTTTATGCACCGCAATCAATTATGCCTTGAAAACAGGTGAGAACGTCTGGTTAAACTTCTATATATACGGTTTACTGCACTGAATTACCGCATCCCGAGAAACATATAGTAATTAGCGTTTCTTGGTCGATTTCGTACGGCGCCGTGTCTGACAATAAATGATTAAAAAGAAAAACAAATGTAAGCCATTCCATTCTGAAGGTGGATGGCGAGCGAAGCTATTTAGTGCACGACGCAGAGGTGACGCAGAATTTCGAACCAAGGTACGAACCTATTTATTGTCCCGATCAGTTGTACTCGCGACGATATGTGCCAATATGTGCATATATAGGCGCACACATTCGCCTATATCACCTCTGTCATTAAATGTGTGTGTCACGTAAGACAATAAATGGCTCATACCCCCGTAAACGGGGCCTCCCCATTACGACGACGGTTGTTATCGAACTATAGTTTGTCACAGACGTTGCAGGTACACTCTTAGGCAATGTTACACCCTTTGGGGTGTATCTCTGCCACACAGCAATAATCGCCCTCTGCCTTGCTTGCGTTTCCTTTCTTGAAAACGCCGCGCCCGCTATTTTCCTGTCGGAAATGCTATGTCATGCTGATAACGCGCATGCCGTTCGTTGCTGGGAAGTACCGGGCTCGCCGCGCTAGAGAAAGGAAATGCGGCCAAGGCGGATGACAATTATCGTTGTGTTGCAAAAGGGTCCCATTTTGCTTAAGAATGTAGAGCCGAAATGACGATCAAGGAAGCCTCTTTGTAACCTCGCGTTCGCACCCTTGAACTCATCCACGTAGAGACCTTGACGCCGAAGGCGCTCCGGGCCATTCCCTGACTCACGGTATGCTCATTACCCACTGCAAGCCTGGCCACGAGAAGGCACGTATAGGCGACCAGCGAGAACCGACGAAGCATACCATTACCCCCTCAACAGCTTACCCCCTGAAAGTTGTTCAGTGGATAATGAGCATACCGTAAGTCGGAGAATGGCGCGGAGCGCCTTCGGCGTCAAGGTCTCTACGTGGATGAGTTCAAGGGTGCGAACGCGAGGTTACAAAGAGGCTTCCTTGATCGTGATTTCGGCTCTACACTCTTAAGCAAAATGGGACCCTTTTGCAACACAACGGGGGTAAGCTGTTCAGGGGGTAATGGTATGCTTCGTCGGTTCTCGCTGGTCGCCTATACGTGCCGACTCGCGGCCAGGCTTGCGGACGCGCGCCTTGCGCCTGCCCCGCCTCGCGAGGTATGGCAGTTTGCATGCACAAAAAGAAACGCGCGACAGCGCGCCCGTTCCTCACTGGACTCACTCATAGACGCCTTGGCAGACGCCACTTCGTACTTTGTTATCGACTGTGTTTAAAAATGCTTCGATATCTATAAGCGCAACTGCAATATTTTTATAACCGTTACTTGAGCATAAAAAGGACAGAAGCAGCACTGGGCTTTAGCGCCCGCACACCGTTAAAATTATGGAGTTTTACGCGCCAAAACCACTTCCTGATTATGAGGCACACCGCAGTGGGGGACTCCGGAAATTTGGACCAACTGGGGTTCTTTAACGTGCACCTAAATATAAGCACACGGGCGTTTTCGCATTCCGTCCCCGTCTAAATGCAGCCGCCGCGGCCGGGATTCGATCCCGCGACCCCGTGCTTAGCAGCCCTGAACACCATAGCCACTAAGCAACCACGGCGGGTGTTCGCACGCCGTCGACGATCGCACTTGCGTCGCTGCTCCCTCCGTCGCTCTTCACACGCGCGCTGCTCGGCAGTCCTGATGACGCGCGGCCTTACCCCACTGCACGGGCGGAACGAAAGTGAGGTCGTTCACCTACAGAGCCGTGACGTCAGCCGCACTCGAGAGAGCCATTGGGGATATTTTATTTTGCACTCTGGAGCCAGCTGTCGAAGAAGACGACGAGGCTCGAGCCATTGCTGATGATGATAATTTCTGCTCGCGGACGCCACGAAACCCCGGATGTGAGCCATGTATATACAGCTTTGCTGTAAAAAAAAAGGAAAAAAAAACCAAGGAAGATGGTTGACCACTGCATGAAGGGCCGCCTCAGGATCGAGGCGTTACACGTCCGATTACCGAGTCGGCCGCCTGCTTATGCACACAGCGGATGAAGGACGGAAAGGCGTGCAGGACAGAGACAAGCAGAGAGAGAGAGCGAGAGCGAGAGAGAGAGAGAGAGAGAGAGAGAGAGAGAGAGAGAGAGAGAGAGAGAGAGAAACAACTTTATTTGCCACTGCAGGATAGGAAGTTAGGGCAGGTAGGCCTAGTGTGGCTCCCAGGTGGGGGCGACGGCCTGGGCCCACGAGACGAGTGCGAGTTGCGTTTTCTTGTCTGCTCTTGTCAGCAGCTGGTTCCAACCCTCCTCGGAGGGAGCTGGCAGTAATGACTGTGGGGGAGGGTTACCCTCGCATCCGCAGAGAATGTGTGCCCGAGTGGCGAACACTCCATGGTCGCACTTAGTACAGATGGGGTCGTAATCCCCTCCAGTGATTAAATAAAGCCTAGAATGACTGAGAATTGAATCGGTCTGCAGTATGCGAAGCATGGTGGCTTGCGCTCGTTCGACGTCAGGGTGGGGAGGCGGGTACTCGCGTCTTGTCTTTTCACGGCCTATAGGGGGCGCCACCTTAAATCCAACATGGCTGTCCGAGAGATTAAGAACTAGAGCAGTCGGTGCAGTGCTGCGGTCGTCTTGCTCAGTGGCATGTTGTTTCGCGTCGTCATGCTGAAATGCCTCTTCAATTTACACGCCCGCTGTCGTTAGCCTGCGTAATGGCTCATATTGGACGAGCAGAACCCGGGATTCCCGGAACCCGGAACCCGGGAACCCGGGATAAAAGCGTGCACGTCGACGTCTGTGACTGTTGAAGGCCTTTGCATAAAAACTTCGCGACTTCGAAGCAAGCCACATGAGATGTGGTTTCAGTTTTACCGCGACGGTGTTATTAAGAGAAGTGACCGTGCTTTTTATTTGCTATTCTATTAATTTGACATCTTTGAGTGGGTACCATGAACTTTTATACGGTGTGGTGCTCTCTGCAAGTTGCTACTTAGACCGCTTGAATAGGCCGCCGTTTCGAGAAAAAAAAAAAAAAAGAAAACCTTCCTGGTGTCGCGCGACCGAAGTCATTTACATCGACGGCGTGAAAAGCAGCCCTAAAGCAGCGTTTTGTGTGCGAATTTTTTTTGTCTAGTTATCCCTGCCTGTGTTCACAAAGCTGTATGTTGAACGCCAGAAGTAAACAAAAAACCATATCTGACTGCTTTCGCGAGCTAATACGATAACCGTTCACCCTTGCAATTTGGTTATTGCGCTTTATGCATACTGTGCCAGCGACAGTCTTACGGTAGTTTTACAGCCTGCGTGAGTCCTACCACGTCTTTCCTATAGACAGATCAAGCGATACATTGCCGACATTGACTGGTCCGCGGTAATGCTCGCTTCATTCTTCCAGTTATCTTTATAAAATAATATACACGCAGATCAGCTGAGGGTTCGCTACGCAAACACTGCACAGTAGTTTAACGCTTGTTGGATTAGGATTTGTTACTTTACGAGTGCAGTCATGCGCACCTGTGCACACGTTGCAACCGCGCATTGAAGTGGCAGACGAGGTACGAATTCCAGGTCCCTCTACGCCTGCGTCACTTTGCTTCGATGCACAAATGAGAAACTCGTCTCTCTGTTCGAAAATGGTGGAATGTCAAGCCGGCATTGCACAGCACGAATGTATGAACGAGAACAAGAAATTTTGAAGCAGGTACAAGGCTTCAGGGAGAATGTTTGCGCTCCAACGTAGCCGCAAGGGCATGAGTGGCAAGAACGCAAGCATCAATCATCCTACAACACATATGAGTTAAAATTGCGCGTTATTTCTTTCCCTGCACATAATATAGTGCTATGCCTGCGTCTTTATGGACGTGCGTCCATTCGTGATTTCAAGTGCTCGGAATTGTCACTCATCTGTCGTATTAAAAAAAAAAAAGTCCTCCGGCATGAAGTGCGCACTGCAAACCTTCATCGCTTCTGTGAAACCTTTGCCGATCCGCAGCTTAATAATCAATTTCTTCTTCATGGACGCAGCCGGTGGGAATGAGTGAAGGCTCACATCACCAACCGCATAACTACCGCTCGGCAGCCATTGCGGCACGCAGCCAATACGGTTACTTCTATGTTTGCGCATTCTGAGCATGTAAAGTGTCCTTCAGGATCCCACGGGAGCTTTGAACGCGTTAAAACATCAACCAAAGGGAAGGAAAAGCGTAGGCAACACCAATACGCTACACGAACGGGCGGCAGCCAGCGGCGAGTATAATCTTTCGATTATTTCCGGCCGCCGCCGCATGACGGCGCCACCGTACGTGAAAGTTGCGATATACAGCGAGCGAGCTACGAGCGGCGCACCTGTGTTGAAAATGAGGCGCGGAAGAACGAGTGGGCGACGACGGCGATAACAATTCTATTCCGGAAACACTGCCGCTCCTTGGATAGCTTTGGGGTTAGAAAAGTCCTGGAAGGCTGCGACATGCTTCCGTGCGCACTTTCTTTCTGGACGTGAACAGTGCATGTAGTCTCTGCGCTTGTACTGCGATTGTGTCCGGCAAGTCTTCATTGCCGCAGAATGTGGATTATGTTCGTGCCAGGATACGCCTAATACGTGCCGCGTGCTCAATTGCCGGAACAATTACAAATCGGGACCGAAAAATTATGTGTTCATGTATCCGCAAGATGAATGACGGAATATTGGATGCCAAAGCTAAGCAAAGAAGAGAAAAAAGCTGAAACTCTGCGGAATAAGGCAGCTGTTTCTTTGTAAATAGTTGCACGAATGTTTTGTACTTCCATTGCTAAACTCATTTGAGTAGTTGTAGATATGTGGACTGCCGTACTTTATGTAATAATGCCTCGAAAGCGAAATTATTCGTTTAAAGCATAATCTAGACTGGAATAAATACATGTGTGCCGAATGTGAAGAAGCACGCACCAGTGAAGTTGTCACAAGATATGTGTTACGGTGCAGTGCTAACATTTTGTTGAATAACTTTTGTGGTCGCATGAACGGCAAACTCTCTGACGCCGACGATAAATCAAGGCAATGAAGCTACTCCGAAGAAGAGGGCAGCACTGTGACTTTTCAATATAGGCCCTGCTCCCTGTCATCATGTACCCAAAATTCCTTCTCAATCCTGAGGTTGAGCCATTTCATTTTTTACAGACGGGCTTTTTAATATTGAATTGCGTAAATAGTTTTTCATAAATAAAATAATCTTGGAACACCCTCTGTGCTCTGTGGGCCATCTATTCAACTATGCCTAAAAAGAACAACTGCGCTCCGGTTAACGTTGCACGTAAGTGCGCGGCCCTTTCATTCAACCCACCCGCCGTGGTTGCTCAGTGGCTATGGTGTTGGGCTGCTGAGCACGAGGTCGCGGGATCGAATCCCGGCCACGGCGGCCGCATTTCGATGGGGGCGAAATGCGAAAACACCCGTGTGCTTAGATTTAGGTGCACGTTAAAGAACCCCAGGTGGTCAAAATTTCCGGAGTCCTCCACTACGGCGTGCCTCATAATCAGAAAGTGGTTTTGGCACGTTAAACCCCAAATATTATTATTATTTCATTCAACCCGTATCCCCGAGCAACTCAACACTTCAGCAACTCAACTTCTAATTAAACTTAAGCTCTCATTTCGCATCTAATAATGAAACCCATGAACATTGGACAGTACGTTTTTTTTCTATTTCTTTCAGATTTATATTGAATTTCGTCTCCGGTAAACAGTGATTTCTAACTAATTCTAATTATTCCAGACACTTCAGTAACTCATGTAACTAAAATATGATCTGATATCGTAGCTGTAATAAAACCCGCGAATCTTGTACTGTACTGTTTCTTTTAATTTTTCCTGAGTTATTTTGAACTTCGTTCGTGGTGATTTCAGGAGTTGAACCGGAAGTGCTGCACAAGAAAGAGTGTCACTCGGTGCTTGTGCCACTAAAAAAAAGAACACGCATGAACGACGCAGATGAGTTGAAGAAAAAAATTACCGACGATTACGTTACTTCCTAATGCGAAATTTGAGCGCAGCAAATAAGCTGTTTCACCTTTTCGATAGATTGAGGCAAAGAAATCGAGCAACACATGTATGCGCTATCACAGAATTTTTTTTAATTTTTCACACGTATTCCTTTAACAAAGACTCCACTAACAGTTCTTAACAGTCATGATGGAAGCTTTGTGGTCGGGGAAATAGACTGATATATGTTCGACTTGGTACACCAATGCTTGATTCTCAAAGACGAGATCTATACAAGTGCCTCGCGAGGTTGTCACAGCCGTGGGACGCGTTACGAGCGAGAGGAACGGGATGTTCTCCCGCATAAGTGTTAGGAAATTGCTGTTTGTCTTTATGTCAACATTAAAGTCCCCCACTACTAACATCGGTGTGGATCGATGGACGGTTAATGCGAGTTGCAGGAAGTGCACGATGTCTTTCGTGAGTGCGGTAGCGGACTCACGAAAGCGGTATCAGTCGGTCGCTGCTAGCGCTGGGGGGATGAAAGGGGGGCGGAGCTGGTTACGAGGCCGACGATAACGCCGACGACGACGCGAAACCCAGGAACGGACGCCAAAGAGCCATTTGTGTAGCCAGCCCTCCTCCACAATCTCTCCTCCTCCCTTCCATCATCCTCCCTCGCCCGGAGAGCCGACAGCGCGCATGCGCGGCGGCGGAGCAGATTCGTCGGCGAGCTGGTTACGAGGCAGACGACGACGCGAAACCCAGGAACGGACGCCAAAGAGCCATTTGTGTAGCCAGCCCTCCTCCACAATCTCTCCTCCTCCCTTCCATCATCCTCCCTCGCCCGGAGAGCCGACAGCGCGCATGCGCGGCGGCGGAGCAGCAGATTCGTCGGCGAGCTGGTTACGAGGCCGACGACAACGCCGACAACGCCGACGACGACGACGACGACGCGAAACCCAGGAACGGACGCCAAAGAGCTGCGCTCTAAAATTGGAGGACGCTTAAGCTTCGCCTTCAAGAGTGGGACGCGACAGCGTTCCCGTCGATCCGCCAAGGGGTATAAGACAATGCGCTACGGCACAGCGATCACTTACGATGCACCCCGCATCGGACTTAGCGCCCACCTATCACGCGGTGAGCGTCGAGCAACGCAGCGTTCGGCGCGGCAACGAAACGTGCGCCTGAGCGAACGGAACGAACCAAAGAACTCGGTGTCTCGGAGGGGAAACGATCTACGCCAGCCAAACGACGCGATCGGCACGGGCAGAGAGAGAGATAGTAATCTAAAGAAAGGACCGGGAGCACGGAGAAGCGTCGTCAGGGGAGAGGGAGTCCCGCGACGCGCCTGGCAGCGGTCCCAATGTGCGCGCGGCGCGCCTCCTGTCGGGTCAGCGCCGTACATTGAGAGGAGGGGGTCTTCTGTGTTTGCCGCAAGATGGCTCTGCGTGTGCGGAAAGCGCAGAAGAAATGCAGCGGAAACGCACTTCGCAAGTCGTGTAATTGTGACTTCTGTACGTTACATGGTCATAATTGCCGATATACACCGCAGTATAACTTTCCACGGCTCGTTTCGAAGGCAACACCGCATTCACTAGAGGCGCGTTTGCACCGCTTGGAAGCATCGAACTCGTGGCTGAGTGGTAGCGTCTCCGTTTCACACTCCGGAGACCCTGGTTCGATTCCCACCGGGCCAATCTTGGAAGTTGCTTTTTATTTATGAAGCGCCTGACGTGATTTATCGCTCACGGTCAACGCCGCAAACGCCGACGCCGACGACACCGGCTTTTCTGCGACACGAGCTCCTTAACGCTATCGCGTTAAAAAGCGCTACGCTGAACTGCCTTTATTTCTCGAGACGCTGTCACCGGGACGCTAAGCGGTGCCTGCCTGGCGGCACAGTCAAAGCCATTTCAGCGTAAGCAGTGCATTGCAAACAGGCGTGTCTACCACGAAGTTTTTTGTTGTTCTTGTTCTTCCCCAGGGACTGAGGCGGCACGCTCTCCCGGCAGCTCATTGGGTCTCCGCTTTTCCAGAAAGAAACGCAAAATTTCCGCGTGACTGGCAGCTCGAGGCACTTTGTGTATATTCGCGGGCTTCTTTCACGCTCGGAAAAGCAATTTTATGCAGCACGTATTGAGCAACAGAAAACTGTACCGGGAGAGAGAGAGAGAGAAGAAACTTAATAATGAATGGCCGGCAGTTTCGTTGTGGTGGCCTCAGGTGGCGGTTTTTTACGTTGATCTACGATGTTGTCACTGACGCTTCTCATATAATTACACTATTTCAGAAGTTGGTTAATTAAGAAAGACTAATTATGTAATTAGGCGAAATGCAAACCATAATGTGAGCATCTCCAAGCGACGGAAAACAACATTAGCTCGGCTCTATCCATTTGCATCTATTTCGGCATTTGCATGTTATTAAATCTTGGTGCGAGATAGTTGGGGGCGCCCTGCATATCCAGTTAAAGAAACGATCATGCCGGCATCAAGCCACTAATACCATTTCTGTCAGGACATGACGTGCAATCTCTGTCATCCATGACATGAATGCATGAAATTGATATCCTGATATATATCGAGTTAGATAAACGACAACGATCATGTAACTCTACCATTCATGTCGTGGTATTGATGTCATGACATGTCTTTTATTGTTATGTTTGCATGCATGCCTATTTTGATAGAATAACCACTTGATGAAATGACCACGACCGCATCACGACGTAGGAGGATGGATGCATGGACGGATGGATGGCTACCATGACTCAAAGGGCCTGAAGCCCCTGGAGTTCACAAAGAATGCTTCACATTAAAATCTTTGTCATGCGGCGTTTGAGGTACGCGTTTTCCTCCCCCCGCTTTGTGCGGCATCCTGCGATGGCGTATCGTCCGTTTTCCCAAATAAGCCCAAGAGCAGCAGCTGCCCAGAAGTGGCAGCCATATTACGATTGTCTGCCGGTATGCTCGCGAGTACTCCTTCATTTCTCGGAAAAGGATAAACGTCGGTTAACGTTCTCTGCCCGACTTGCCACAACTTCTTCGTCAGACGCCAGCCTCGAAAGGTTGTCAGAAGTGCAAGGCCGAAACAAGAGAAAGAAAGAGAGAAGGAAAGAAAGGAGACAGCTTTGGTATAGTGGAAATGTGGAAAGAAACACCACTATTCTTCGTACTTATTTCTTGAAAGGAATCATTCTGATTTAATCCTGTGGCGCAGGCTTCAAGAAAAGGTTTATAAGGGCAACTTTGAGAACTGTTTTCCCAGAACATTTTGTTTAGCGCGCGGAGGAAGTTCGTGGAATCGAGATGGTGGAAGCAAGAAGCAGGTCGGCTTGCATTTCCCCGCCCACTCCACTGCGGCCGCGCGGATGCAGAACCAGCAAGTCAAAAGGGGGGAGGGGGGGACGCAACACCACCTGTAACAGAGTTGGCTTTCAACGGGCGCCGGAGATGCCGCGCCGTGCTGGAGTAACTCCGTCGATTTACGGTCGCAGTAACTTCGCTTCAAGAAGCAGATTCACGCTATTTGCATTTCTTGGTGTGAACACATTTTCGATGAAGTCTCCGCCTAGAAAAATACGCAAAGGACCGCGGAAGGGTGTGGACGACATTTCATTTTCAGTTGGTGCGGGTGGCCTTTCGAGAGGGCAAATAATGGGGAGTGCATTGTCTGCCGGCAGCCGGGAGAAATGCCTTTTTTGAAATTCTCCCGCAGTAGAATCTGATTGGCTGATTGAGTGACGTATGCAGTACCGGTAAATTTAAACTTTTCGCGTTCCGCCGGTAGTTGGGAGAAGTATGCTTTCGAAATTCTTCCAGCAGTCGAATCTCATTAGCTGATGGAGTGACGTCAGAAGTACCGGCAAAATTTAACTTTTCGCATTCAGGCGACAGCCCGTAAGTGCCGGCAAAGATAACACTTAGACAACCTGGCGGCAGAACCTTGCAAAATTTTATATTAAGCTTTCTGACTGAAGCCAGGAGAAACCTGGCCAACTTCCATTTCTGTCAAGGGAAAGCTGTTAATTAATTTATACTGTGGGATGGAACAAGGAATAGCTGTTAATTTAGCGAATTTCGATTGACTGACGCTAATTGACCGATGGCAGAATATCGTTTCTATTTCAACACAGCAGCCGCGATAGCGCCGACCAAATTGCACTTTACGCTTTTGCCGGCAGCTGTTGATTGCACAGATGTTTATAAAATTCGACGCAACATATCTATTTCTTATGTTTTCCGGTATTAGCTGTGGTATAAATATATATATTTCAACGTTCCGGGTTTTCTTTCCTTAGATTTAGCAGCGGCAACCACATATTTTTTTCGTTCCATCGGTAAGAAAAGTTTTTTTGGCAGTACATCGTACTGCTCCACAGCACACAGACTTCAAAACAGGTATAAAACAGGCAAAATAGTCTTTAATCAGGTAGAAATAAACAAACGGAGGTTATCCGTTTGGGAGCTAACATCAACGCAAGAGTGAAATTTCACCCGTCGCAAAGTACAAAATATATCTCCAACCACGGCCAGGTGACGTCTGCGGCACCTGAATTTTGTACTCTTTCTCTCTTTTTTTTTAAGCGAAGCTTTCTTTGCCACTTCCTTCCACTTTTTCACTGCAGCTGCTGCTGCTGTGGCTGCTGCTGTCACGCATACCGAGTCAGCGCTCGAGCAAGAGAGAAAAGGCGATCTGGGAAACTCGTTTTCACCCCACCGCGTCGAATGTGTACAATACCCTCTGGAGCACCGTGGCCATCGCCACATTAGCCGCTTGACAGCTGCAATTTCCCGTGGCTCCCCTCAGAAGCATTGCAGAAACTGCAGCGCTTCCCTTTTTACTAACGTGCGAGGCCAGAGGGGGCTCAGATAAAACTGTAGACAGGAGAACAGGAGAAGGAAGAGGCAGTTCCCGTAAAAGAGAGGGGGGAGGCGACTTGAGAAGGCAAGGAAACCCCACTACTATACGATGCTGGGCCGTGCTCCCTCACGGGTAGCAGAAAATAGCGCCACTTTCTCCTTCCTCCGAATCACTATATGTATACTACTATACGACAGCGGTTCCGGGTACACAGCATAAGCTTAAGTTCAAGGTGCGGTATAGTACGCTGCTGCCATTTCTGAAAAATAAACGCCATGCAATTATGTCAAGGGGGCAACTTATGCAGGGCGCGCAGAAGCAGAGCCGCATTAATTAAAGCGTACCGCATGCATGGTCCATGAGGCACTAGGGAAGCGGTCGACCGTCAAATCAACACTTCTGTTGGCTATGGCATTGCTAGAGGTCGTGGATTTCATCCCAATCGCGGCAACCGCATTTGGACAGGCGCGAAATAGAAAACGCACGTGCACTTGAATTTTGGGACACGTTAAAGAACATCACGGTGTCAAAATTAATCCTGGAGTCCGCCACTACGGCGTGCCTCATAATCTGAGTGTGATTTTGGGACATAAAGCCCCAAAATCCAATTCAAGTTTAATACTTCTGCCACAATGCAATGTGCCATGTGAGGAAATGACAACGCCCGGCCCACTCAGAGGTTATTAAATATGGCGCACAACAAAGCCTCAAGAGAACACCTCTCCCTGTGCGTTCTGTGTACTACGCAAACAGCAGTGGTGCACACATGAGAACGTTTAACATGAACTCACCACTGTCATCTTAGCCTAAACGTTGAAGAAATTAAGCTTTAGCCGCCAACATCACCGCTAATTATTGTCAATCAAAGCGTCCAGCACTGAAAGCTTCCCTAACGTCGATTCCCACGGTGTGTTTGATTCTTAGGCCACGCCATTATGTTCACCCGTTACAAAAGGGCTGGTCACCACTACATCATCATCATTTAAATGGTTCAGCCTCATCCCTCAGCAAAAAGAATCGCAATGCCCAGTGCCATTTCTTGTTTCTGATTCCGGCCGCTAGGGAAAAAAGCGGCGCTAGCGCGGTGCGGTGACGTCACCCGCACCCTGCTTCAAAGGTACGGTGGCGCTCACGTGCTCATTCTGCGAGTGCCCGTGTAGTACAGAGAACGAGTCAAGCACGCATCGGCCATGTCTGGTCAAGATGATCAAACGCCTGGCGTATCACCTGCCGAACAAGAAGCATTAAATACATCGATCGGGTCTTGTCAAAAGGTTCAAGCGTCTGGCGTATCGCCTGCTGACAAAGAGACGTCGAAGCCGTTGGTCGTGTCTGGCCAAGACGATGAAGCGTCTGACGAATCATCTGACCGAGATGCGGCGGAGTGGGACAAGCGCCTTTTCGTGGAATGTGACCCGAGCGGACGTCCGTACTATTGCTATAATTTTGAGAAAGCGCTGACAGAACTTGGACTGTCTGAATACGACATCGCAGGCCTCGGAATGTTCCCAAGTACATGGGTGATTCAGCTGAAGACAACCGAGGCTGTGCAAGCCCTCGCAAAGGCTGGAGGCATGCTGGTGAGAGGCTGGTACTGCGCCATCATAGAGCCTGCTATGAAGGAGACTTGGATGCAGGTGCACTGCGTGCCGTTGTGCATCACGAATGCGTCTCTACGGGAAGGGCTTCAAGAGTTTGGCATTGTCAAAAAGGTGAGCTGTGGCGAATGGTCTATGGACGAAGACATAGTCTTCTGCACCACCCGGCACGTTCGCATATGCCTCAAGGAAGGAATGAAGGTGACAGACGTGCCGCACCTGTGGGAGCACGCCGGTCTAGAGTTTCGCATTGTTATCCGAGAGCGCGCGCCATCTTGTGTGGACTGCCGCGTGCCGGGCAATTTGAGCTTTTGCTGCCCTGCACCGAGGCGCAGCGAGCAAGAGCGTCAGTGTTTGTATAGGCAGAGGACCGGTGGCGCCCTTGTGAACAAACATGTATTCGTGGAGACAGGAGAAACGAAGGTGAGGGCGACTGCGGCCTATGTGACGGCAAGTGGCTTAGAGAACAAGGAAGAAGGGGCAGCAGTCCCCGAAACAACCGCCGAGCACCCCGATGAAGTCTCGACTGACCCAGAAGCTGGGAACACCGGCAACTGTGAACCGGAAAGTGGTTTGGAGAGAAGAGGCCGAGAAGAGGCCGAGTGGGACATGTGCCTTTTCATGGAATGTGACCCGAGGGGACGTCCGTACTACTGCTATAACTTTGAGAACGCGCTGAGCGAAGTTGGATTGTCTGAATACGACATAGCAGGCCTCGGAATGTTCCCAAGTACATGGGTGATTCAGCTGAAGACACCCGAGGCTGTGCAAACCCTCGCAAAGTCTAAAGGCATGCTGGTGAGAGGATGGTACTGCGCCATCGTAGAGCCTGCTATGAAAGAGACTTGGATGCAGGTGCACTGGGTGCCGCTGTGCATCACGAATGCGTCTCTACGGGAAGGGCTTCAAGAGTTTGGCGTTGTCAAAAAGGTGAGCTGTGGCGAATGGTCTATGAACGAAGATTTAGTGAGCGGGACCACCCGGCACGTTCGCTTATGCCTCAAGGAAGGAATGAAGGTGACAGACGTGCCGCACCTGTGGGAGCACGCCGGTCTAGAGTTTCGCATTGTTATCCGAGAGCGCGCGCCATCTTGTGTGTACTGCCGCGTGCCCGGCGATTTGAGCTTTTGCTGCCCTGCACCGAGACGCAGCGAGCAAGAGCGTCAGTGTTTGTATAGGCAGAGGACCGGTGGCGCCCTTGTGAACAAACATGTATTCGTGGAGCCAGGAGAAACGAAGGTGAGGGCCACTGCGGCCTATGTGACGGCAAGTGGCTTAGAGAACAAGGAAGAAGGGGCAGCAGTCACCGAAACAACCGCCGAGCACCCCGATGAAGTCTCGACTGACCCACAAGCTGGGAACACCGGCAACTGTGAACCGGAATGCGGCTTGGAAAGCAAGCAAGAAGCAGCACCAGCTGCCGAATCAACGGACGAGCACCACGACGGAGTCTCGACTGATTCAGAAGCTCTCGGAACTGAGTGGCGGTGCTCGATGATGTGATGTGCTGCGGGCGTCGAAATGTGGGCCCGTGCCTTTTTAAACTATGATGGCCTTCGGGAACGTTCCGTTTAGATTAGTCAAAGTGGACGTTTTCTAACTCGGCATTTCACGAAGCAGTTTCACCTGTTGGACATTCTGGACAAGAAAAAAAAGAAAAATCTGCTTTTTGTGATTATCTGCAGATTTCGTGTTGAAGCTAGAGCAACGGATACGATGGTGAGGCCCTTAAATGTCAATGATGCTGTTGGAAACGAAATTAGCGGGCGTAATTGCTGTTGCACGAATAGGTGACTTGTGTTGAGCGACATGTGTTCTTTAGCAACTTTGGTCAGAGCGTTGTTTGAGATTATTGGTTTAAGATCGTGAAGTAGGGGTGACGAATACGCGTGTTTGCCAAGAAAATCAACTGAAAGACTTAGAACACATGGAGAACTTGTTGCTTTCTAAATTTAACGTTCTTTTTCCGCAATTCATAGGCAGGGTTCCGGTTTTGTTCTCCCCTAAATCGCCTGATACAAAGCAAAATGATACAGCGATCAACATCATCATTTACATTGTGACTTGTTTATCGTATTTATTCACAATATTTGTACGATGGTATTCATGCAAGTGTGACATCAGCGCACCATCATTCCGGTTAAGGGGTGAAACGTCCGACTTTGTTATTGTTTCAATGTTCGCAAAGATGTTGCAAACAGTCGTACTCACCAATTTGTTGCATAGTTGAGAGCGTTGTACATTATATGAGTACTGTCCAGTTTAATTGTATCGTTAGGTGGAGTGTAGAAAATTGTGATATCGTTTTTTATCAGGTAATATAACGGCATAACTAATAAGGCTGCTTATTACAGTTACCATGTTTTAACCTTTTCATGAGAGAACTGCAGATACTTGTGTGAAGGAGGGCAGACTGGTGGTGTTCTAAACCCGTGATGACGAGACTGGCACAATCTACGTAATTTTCTTTCTTTAGTGCGATTCACATTCTTTGTGTTCAGTATCCAGTGTTCGGTATGCTTGTGCATGCGTTCAGTGTATAATTTGGTTCGTTTCTATTAACTACAAGATGGTGGGCCATGGTTCCATAGAGGGTAGTTAGGTGGCCGTGGTGGGGGATGCGGGGAGAGGCGGTAAATAATCGTTTCTCTATATTTTGGCTAAGGACAAAGGTTTAAATTGTGCAATGTTTTAAATTGTAGTCCACAGAGTTTATGTTTGAGATGGTCTGTTTCTCAGATGTACCCTTTTCTGGCGCTTGAGAGAGAGAGAGAGATGTTTACCTTTGATAGTTGATATTATTACTGTTGCAATAATAAAAAGAAAATGAATGCGGGGCACCAGGACCAATGTGCAATGTTTTTTGTAGCCACAGTGTTGAGTTTATTGTATTTTACGTGATGTTTATGAGAGTGCTTATGTGCTTTGTTATGTAAGTGATGTGTATTTTCCATACAAGCAACAAAGCTTAATCAAGACCGGTGCAGTGGTTGCCGAGAAAAACCGAGTTCGATGTTCGTGCGAGAACTGCGAAGGCTTGTGTGAAGGAGGGCAGACTGGTGGTGTTCTCAAACCCGTGGTGACGAGATTGGCACAATCTTCGCATTTTTCTTTTTAGTGCGATTCGCATTCTTTGTGTTCAGCATCCAGGGTTCGGTATCTTTATCCGTATGTCCAGTGTATAATTCAGTTGGTTTTTACAACATGGTTCCATAGACAGTGGTCAGGTGGCCGGGGAGGGAGGGGGGAGAGGCGGTAAATAATTGTTTCTCTACATTTTGGCTAAGGACATAGGTGTGAATTGTGCAATGTTTTAAATTGTAGCCCACAGAGCTTTTTAATCTTTGAGATGGTCTTTTTCTCAGATGTCCCCTTTTCTGGCGCTTGAGAGGGAGACGTTTCCCTTTTATAGTTCTTATTATGACTGCTTGGAATATGAAAACAAAACAATGAATTCGGTGCACCAGGACCAATGTGCAATGTTTCTTTTTGTAACCACTGTGTCGAGTTTATTGTATTCTACGTGATGTTTATGAGCGAGCTTCTGTGCATTAATATGTAAACTGACACATGGCATCGCACTGGTCTATCACGTCCCGAGGAGAAGATAGTAGAACAGAGTGTTGTGTGTGTCAATTTTGTACTGTGCCGTGTTTCACAATAAACGACTAAAAATCAAACAGCAAGATCGTGGATGATTGTTTCAAAAGTCGCCTCAGGATCGAGACGTTGCACGCTCGATTCTGGGCTCACACTGGCGATTCAGAAATTTCCTTCCTCTGCAACGTTTTGTTGTCTGACGACACAGGCGCTGACACTGCGCGATGATTCCGAAGTTCGGCCGAGAACTGATCGATTCCGCCCTCAAGCATTTCGTTCACGAAATTGCCTGGGCAAACGATACAATAGCGCAACAGAACGAATTTCTTGTTAGGAGAAGAAAAAGAACGCGCTCGTGTGGCCGAAATCTACGCGGAGAACCGTGCTACACGATGTCTCTCTCTGGGCCAGCAGCCATTCGAAGGCTGTCACGATTTAGCTGGAAATCGAGTACCTAAGCAAACGGTAGTTTGACAAGAGGTTCGAGAACCTACGACGGTGACGAAATCGGGCAGTTTGCAGGTCGAGGACGCCGCAAATCGCTACGTTCAAATAGGCAAACGAGACGATTTCACAGCAGAAGTGATGTCTAAGGAATTTTGCTTAGAGCTGCGACCCGTTGTCAGGATGGCAAATTATGGCGAACTGCGTACTAAACTTATGTTCTATTCTCTCGTGCTTTAATTTTTTTCATTCTTTAGCAATAAATGTATTTTTGAAGTGAGCCTTGCCTCATGCCCAGGTTTTCTCGCGCTTTTTAGCTGCCATGCAGCCTTGGAACTCGCGGATGTTTCTGCACTTCTTAAATAAGCGGATTGTCGGAATTTTTGTGAAAATGGTAATACGAATAAAAAGAAAAGAGTGTGACGGGAGTGCTGGCAATCTATCCTTGAAACTACAGCGTGAAATTTCACAATTGATCGATTTGCCCCGCCAAGCAAAGCCCAAAAGATAGATAACTATAACTCAAAGGGCCGGAAGCCCCTGGAGTTCACGAAGAATGCTTCACATTAAATTCTCTGTCATGCGGCGTTTGAGGCATGCACGCGTTCTTTTTCCTGCCACGTGTGGCATCGAGCGACGGTGCGTCGTCCGTTTTCGCAAATACGTCAAGCAGCAGCAGCTGCCCAGAGACGCCAGCCATTTTACGATTGTCTACCGACGTGCTCGCGAGCCCTCCCTCCCATTTCTCGGAAGAGGAGAAACATCAGCCAACGTTCCCTGTCCCGATTTGTCACAACCTCTTCGTCACACACCGGCCTCGAAAGCTTGTCAAAAGTGCACGGCCGATCGAGACACCCCAACATCTCCCCTGCGAGTGCCCCTCCTTTGCACCCTCTTGAAACCCTCTTGCAACCCTCGGGCTGCAAGGCATCGTACTGAACCCTGTTGCTCAGGCTTCAAGGTATGCTTTGTAAGGGCAACCTTAAAATTTGTTTTTCAGAACATTTTCTTTCGCGCGGGGAGGAGGTTCGTGGAACCGAGATATTGGAGGAGAGAAGGAGGTCGTCCGCTTGCATTTCCCCACCTGCGGCCGCGCGGATGCAGAACCAGCAAGTGAAAGGGGGGGGGGGGGACCTGGAACACCACCTGGAACAGAGCTGGCATTCAACGGGCGCCGGAGATGTCGCGCCGTGCTGGAGGAACCACATGAATTTACGGTCGCAGTAACTTCGCTTCGAGAAGCACATTCACGCTATTTGCATTTCTTGGTGTGAACAAACTTTCGGTGAACGCTTCGTCTAGGAAAATACGCGAAGGACAGCGGAAGGGTGTGGACGATCATTCTCATTTGCGGCAGGTGGCCTTTCGCGAGGGCAAATAATGGGGAGCGGTCTGTCTGCCCGAAGAAATACGTTTTTGAAATTCCCGACGGCAGTCGAATCTGACTGGCTGATTGAGTGACGTCACAGGTACCGGTGAAATTAAACTTTTCGCATTCTGCCGGCAGTCCGTAAGTGCCGGCAAAAACAACATTTACGCAACCCGCCGGCAGAACCTCGCAACACATTATATTAGGCATTCTGCGGGAAGCCAGGACAAAGCTGGCAAGCTCCTATTTCTGTCAAAGGAAAGCTGTTAACTTATATTGTGTGATAGAACAAGGAATAGCTGTCAATTTAGGGACTTTCGCTTGACTCACGCTAAGCGACAGCCGGCAGAGTATCGTTTCTATTTCCCTACAGCAGCCGCGATAGTGCCGGCCAAATTGCACTTCCCCGTGGCGTCAGAGAACGGTGCCCGTCTCCCACTACGAAAGCCCGTGTTCGATTGCCACCGAGAGTGAATTTCACCAAACATTCTTTTCACATGCACTAATTTTCTTACAGGAACCTCCCTGGGAACTTTGACGTCAATTCGAGTATTTTTCGATGCGGATTTTCTCTTTGCCGTCGGCCAATTTCAGTACCATCATTCGGTCACGCCGCCGACTACAACTCCGTATTTTCGCGTAACGGGGACTACAATGCTTTCGCATTCAAAGTATTTGACATCATTCAGCTTGGATTGCTGAGGAAAAGTGAAATCTTGTGGTACTATATAGAGCTTATCCACTTTTTGCCCAGATGATTATCCCGGGTAGACCTGAACGCGCGCATCCTGTGTACAGGGTCGTAATTTCCCCAACAGTTGGTAACACAACACATAAGCACGGCGATGTTAATGTCGCACCAGTATTTGAAAATACGCGCGCTTTTCAAATCAGTGTTGGGAGAGCAGTGTTGGGAGAGCAAGAGAAGTCGTGTAGACAACTCGATGCGAGGATCGACTTGGCTCAACTTGACCGGCGAGGCGACCGCAGGCGCGTTCCGAAGCAGTCAACAAAAGCCGCTGTGTGCGCGCGGTGTTTGACGGGCCACGAGACAACAGAGCCACGGTGACACGCTAGCACACTGCACACGTGTCCGCGCACCTGCGGACAAGCGTGACGGCCAGGGAGGGAGGGGTTCCTTCGAACTTGTTTCTTTTTTTCTTTTCTTGCTTTTTTTATTCTTTCTTTTCGAACTTGTTTCTTGTGAGGCAGAAAATACGGCGTTGTCGGCACGCTGGCGTCACCACACGATGGTCCAAATAGGCTAGCAACGCTGGACCTCTCGTGCGAGTCGAACTCATAGAGTTACTGTATTAGGACTCACGACCTTGAGTGCTCATTTAGGCGCAGTTAATTAAGATATTGTCATTTACGGCATCCGAACCCACGACCTTACGTGCGAGTCGAACCGTCGACCGTTCGTGGGAATCGAACTTACGACCATTGGTGTTAATTAAGACGATGTTAATGAAGCGAAAGTTAGTTAACGCAAAGTTAATTAAGGCAATTGAACCCACCACCAAGAATTATCGGCTAAGACAAACACTAAAGAAACAGAGGGTGGTCTGTGGAAAATAAGGATGCAATGGAAATCAGCACTGGCAGCATCTACGATAATTATAGGGAGGGGGGGGGCGACTGTTTGTTTGAAGACAGGGCGGGAAGTACCATGGGATATACAGATTATGCGGTGCGCGGGGAGAGGAGAAAAAAACGAATGAGAACCTGTTTTTCTTTTTTTTTTTGGTTAAGGGCTTCGACCCAAAGCAACGGGGCTGACTTTTTAAAGCATTGGGGTTTAGGCACAGTGTAGACAAGCAGACTGAGCAAGTAGAAATAACCAAACGGAGGTTGGCTATTTCTACCTAATATCAAGGCAAGAGTGAAATTTCACCCTTCACAAACGAGAATATATATTACTAATCAAGGCTAGGTGACGCGTGCCACAGCCCGATTTAAATGGTACAGCCTTATCCTTCCATTTATCCATCCATCCATCCATCCATCCATCCATCCATCCATCCATCCATCCATCCATCCATCCATCCATCCATCCATCCATCCAAAATTTCCCTCTCCCTCAGCAAGAAAGAAACGCTATGCCCAGTGCCATTTTTTGTTTGTGATTTACACCGCTAGGGAAAGCAGCGGCGCTAGCGCGGCGCGGTGACGTCACCCGCACCCTGCTTCAAACGTATGGTGGCGCTGATGTGCTCATTCCGCGAGTGTCCGTCGAGTGCAGCGGACGCGTCAAACACGCCTCGATAATATCTGGTCAAGCTCATCAAACGTCTGATCATATCGTCTGATCAGATCATATCGCCTGCTGAAGGAGGGATGTCGAAGCCGCTGGCTGTGTCTCGTCGGAACAAGCAAGCGTCTCACGGATCGTCTGACCAGGAAGAAGCGGAGTGGCACCTGGCCCTCCTTCTGAAATGCGACCCAAGGGGGAGTCCGTACTCTTACTACGACATTTGGAACTCGCTGAAAGAACTCGGTCTTGACGACGACATCGCAGGCATGGGAATGGTGGGGAAAACATGGACGATTAAGCTGAAGACAACCGAGGCTCATCAAACCCTCGCAAAGGCTGGCCGCATGCTGGTGAGAGGATTCCACTGCACCGTCGTTGATCCTGCTATGAAGGAGATTTGGATGAAGCTCCAATGGGTGCCGTTCAACATCCCAAATGCATCCATACGGGAAGGGCTTCAAGAGTTTGGCACTGTCAAAAAGGTGAGCTGTAGCTTATTGTCTACCGAAGAAGATCCAGTCACCACGACCACCCGGTACGTTCGCATATGCCTCAAGGAGGGAATGAAGGTGACAGACGTGCCGCACCTGTGGGAGCACGCCGGTCTAGAGTTTCTCATCGTTATCGAAGGGCGACCGCCGTTTTGTCTAAAATGCCGCGAGCCGGGTCATGTGAGCTTCTTCTGCCCCACGCGGAGGAGGAGCAGGCAAGCGCATCAAGATTTCTCTACACGGAGGACCGGTGGCGCCCGAGTGAACGAAAATGTACCCGTGGACGCAGGAGCAACGCAGGCGAGGGCGACTGCGACCCGTGAGACGGCAAGTGGCTTCGAGAACAAGAAAGAACCGGCAGTAGTCACCGACACAACGGCCCAGCACCCCGAGCAAGCCTCGACTGATTCTAAAGCTGGGAAAACCGGCTGTGAACCGGAAAACGATTCCGAGAACCCGCAAGGAACCCCACCAGTCCCCAAAACGACCACCGAGCACCCCGAGGAAGCCTCGATTGATACAAGAACCGGGAGCGCCAGCTGTAAACAGGAAAGTGGTTTTGAAAGCAATCAAGCAACACCACCATTCGCCGAAACAATTGCCGAGCACCCTGACGAAATCTCGACTGATACTGAATCTGGGAACACTGGCAACTCTGAACCGGATAATGGTTTGGAGAGCAAGCAAGAAGCAGCACCAGCTGCCGAATCAACCGCTGAACACCCGGAGGAAGTCTCGACTGATACTGAAACTGGGAAAACCGGCAACTGTGAACCGGAATGTGGTTTGGAGAGCAAGCAAGAAGCAGCACCAGCTGACGAATCAACAGCCGAGCACCCCGAGGAAGCCTCGACTGACCCGGAAACTGCTACCACCGGCAACTGTGAACCGGAAAGCGGTTTGGAGAGCAAGCAAGAAGCAGCACCAGTTGACGAATCAACAGCCGAGCACCCCGAGGAAGCCTCGACTGACCCAGAAACTGGTAACACCGGCAACTGTGAACCGGAAAGCGGTTTGGAAAGCAAGCAAGAAGCAGCACCAGCTGCCGAATCAACGGCCGAGCACCACGACGGAGTCTCCACTGATTCAGAAGCTCTCGGAAGTGAGTGGCGGTGCTCGACGATGTGATGTGCTGCGGGCGTCGAAATGTGGGCCCATGCCTTTTCCAACAATGATGGCCTTCGGGAACGTTCCGTTTAGATTAGTCAAAGTGGACGCTTTCTAACTCGGCATTTGACGAAGCAGTTTCGCCTGTTAGACATTCTGGACAAGAAAAATCTGCTTTTTGTGATTATCTGTGTATTTCGTGTTCAAGGGTGAGCAACGGATACGATGGTGAGGCCTTCAAGTGTCAAATGTGCTATTGGAAAAGAAAGTAGCAGTTGTAATTGCTGTTACGCGAATAGGTCATTTGTGTTGAAGGACCTGTGCTCTTTAGAAACTTTGGTCGGTGCGTTGTTTGCGATTATTGGTTCAAGGTCGGGAACTACGGTTGATGTATACGTATGCTTGACAAAAAAAAAAAGAAACACTGAAAGACGGGGACCACGTGGAAAACTTGCTTATTCTTAAAGGCAACGTTGTTGTTTTTTCGCATTTCATAGGCTGTATTCCGGTTTTGTCCTCCCTTAAATCGCCCGATACAAAGGAAAAGTCTACAGCGATCAGCATCATCATTTATATTGTAACGTGTTTTGTGTTTATTTGGAATATTTGTACGATAATATCTGTGCAAGTGTGATATCAGCCTACCATCATACAGGTTAAGGGGCGAAACGTCCGACTTTGTTATTGTTACAATGTTAAACTGGAAAGTTGGAATGTAGAAAATGTTTACAATGTTCGCAAAGATGTTGCAGAAAGTCGTACTCACCAATTTGTTGTATTGTTGAGAGCGTTGTACACTGAGTATTGTCCAGTTTAATTGTATCGTTAGGTGGAGCGTAGAAAATTGTAATATCATTTTTTTTCTAGGTAATATAACGGCATAACTAACTAGGCTGATTATTACAGTTACCATGTTTTAACCTTTTCCTATATATGCAACAAACCCCACGGACGAACGGTGCAGGGGCTGCCGAAAATATGTTCAATGTACTACGTGCGAGAACTGCGAATACTTGTCCGAAGGAGGGCAGACTGATGGTGTTCTTAAACCCGTGATGACGAGATTTGCACAATCTTCGTATTTTTTTTTAGTGCGATTCGCATTCTTTGTGTTCAGCATCCAGTATTCGGTATATTTGTCCATATGTCCAGTGTATAATTTAGGTGGTTTTTACAACAGGGTTGCCATGATTCCATAGACAGTAGTCAGATGGCCGGATAGGGGGAGAGGCGGTAAATAACTGTTTCTCTACATTTTGGCTAAGGACATAGGTGCGGATTGTGCAATGTTTTAAATTGTAGTCCACAGAGCTTATTAATCTTTGAGGTGGTCTTTTTCTCAGATCTTTTTCTCAGATCTTTTTCTCAGGTCTTTTCCCCTTTTGTGGCGCTTGAGAAGGAGACGTTTCCCTTTTATAGTTCTTATTATGACTGCTTGGAGTATGAAAACTAAACAATGAATTTGGTGCACCAGGACCAATGCGGAATATTGTTTTGTAGCCACTGTGTTAAGTTTATTGTATGCTACGTGATGTTTATGAGCCTGCTTATGTGCTTTAATATGTAAACTGACATACGGCATCGCACTGGTCTATCACGTCCCGAGGAGCAGATAGCAGAACAACTCGGCGTGTGTGTGTCAATTTTGTACTGTGCCATGTTTGACAATAAACGATTAAAAGGCAAACAGCAAGATCGTGGATGATTGCTTGAAAGGCCGCCTCAGGATCGAGACGTCGCACGCTCGATTCCCAGCTCGGCCTGGAGACTTAGAAGTTTCCTTCCTCTGCAATGTTTTCTGGTCTGAAGACACTGGCGGTGACATTGGGCGACGATCCGGAAGTGCGGCCGAGAACTGATCGATTCCGCCCTCAAGCATTTCGTTCACGAAATTCCGTCGGCGCATGTCTTGTTAAGAGGAGAAAAAACACGCTCGTATGGTCGAAAGCTACGCGGAGAACCTTGATATAGGATGTCTCTCTCTCGGCCAGTTGCCTTTGGAAAGCAAAATCACGGTTTAGCAGGAAAACGCGTGCCTAAGCAAACAAAAGTTTGGCAAGAGATGCGAGCACCTAGGACGGCAGTGAGACTGGGCAGCTGGCTGGTCGAGGACGTCGTAAATAGCTACGTTCAGATAGGCAAACTAGACAAGTTTCATTGTAGAAGTGATGTCTAAGGAATTTCGCTTAGAGATGCGACCCGTTGTGGGGATAGCATTTTGTTGCAAGGTGTCTACTAAAATTATGAAGCTGTACTTTTTCATGATTTTTTTTTCATTCTTGCCTAATAAATTTATTTTGAAGTGAGCCTTGCCTTATGCCCAGGTTTTCTCGTGCTTTCTAGCTGCCATGCAGTCTTAGAAACTAGCGGATGTTTCCGCACTTCTTAAATAAGCTGATTGTCAGAAACATTGTAAAATGGTAACACGAATAAAAAAAAGCGTGTGACCAGAGTGGTGGCAATCCACGCTTGAAACGAGACTCGAAATTACACAATTCATTTGCCCTGCCAAGCAATGCCCTCCGCACCCCCCCCCTCATTCTTCCCCCTCCTTGAAGTAATCCACCCGCAGAGGCCGGCTTTTGCTATGCACGCATGCAACCTGCCATGAGTAACTACTTAAGGGGAAAAAACGAAATTAGGAAAGAAACCATTTATGATAACTCAAAGGGAAGCTCATTACTTTTCGAAGCGAGATCGGGATGCCTTAGAACACGCACGTATAAAGCGAGATATAAGAAGGAAGAAGAAGCATGTGCTTGCTGCGGTAAAGCTAGGGAAACGATGGAGCATATTTTATTAGAATGTGAAGACATCTATCCAGCGGTCGATTTAGGCACCACTGGCCTCTTTGAAGCCCTTGGGTTCAGCGGGAGCAGTGGTAAAGCAAACAGGTCCGCAATAGACATCAGTAAGAGGCGATTGGAGGATTGGTGGAAGAAAAGTAGGTAAACGACAAAGGACGGAGACGTACAAAAGCACAGTTCGCAATAGGGTATCAGAAAATTTGGACGTGGTAGTTCATAGTGTGTTTTTTTTTTCTCTCATTGGTTAACCTAGGTAGGATATTAGGCAGCATAGTAGCAAGAGCTTGGTGGCGCAAGCCACCGCCCCTTTCCAAAGGGGACGCTCATAACATCCCTCCATCCATCCATCCATCCATCCATCCATTCGGTGGTCACAATAATGTGACCACCGCAATGTCGCATGTACACAGTGTACGCATTCGGTGTCAAATGCCTAGTCAGGTGGCTTTTAGTGTCGCCTTTTGCTTTGGCACCAAGACAAACCGCTCTTGAGCGTTGTTTTGTCAATAAACAAACAATAAGGCGCAAGCTGTTTCCACTATCCACGGTATAGTACAGAGGATGGCGTTGCGCTTCCAAGCTCGAGGGTTAGATCGTGGCGACGGGTGGCAGCATTCCGATGTGGGCGGAATGTAGGCGCTCGTGAGCGCGTAGAAAAAAAAAAAGAAACCCTCCCGATAGTCAAAATTCCGGTATCTTCGTTTCGTCATTAATTGGTTTTAAATAACAACCAACAAACATTTCTCCTAATAATGCTTACGGCAGGTGTGTCAACATCATGTCTTAGGTTATATATTCGTAAAATATCAATTCCGAAGGGCGTTTAGTTACTTCTGTGCTTGAATGCATGAAACGACGTTTTATTAAGCGAGTAACCGGAACGCCAATGCATTTCTCCTTGAAAGTTCGGGAATTGACACCTCGAAACTGGTGTCATCCTCAGAATTCGTTCCAAGTGGATCCATCCGCCTTGTGAACTCCGCAGCTAGAATTTGTAAATTGCGATATGGGCCATAAGGTGATTAGCTATATATACGTAGTTAGTGAATCTTTCTTAATTAGTCTACTGCGCATTTGTGTCTACTGCGCAATCTTGTGTGCAGGTAGCGTCTGCCGCTTGCAGTAGACCACCTCGTGATCTAGAATTGTGCTATTTGCCAGAGGCAACCATTAAGATTTTTCGAAAGCATTCGCCGAAGCACCCTGCCCTGTCTTTAACTGCAAGCGCTAAAAGATAAATTGAGTTGTTGGTACAGCGACATCCTTGTCTGTCTTCCTTAGCCCTTTGTTGTTTGTTGTTGTTGTTGTGACATCTTAGTTGAAATCAAGGAAAAGAAATGGGCATGGGCAGGACATGTAATGAGGAGGGAAGATAACCGATGCTCATTAAGGGTTACGGACTGGATTCCAAGGGAAGGGAAGCGTAGCAGGGGACGGCAGAAAGTTAGGTGGGCGGATGAGATTAAGAAGTTCGTAGGGACGGCATGGCCACAATTAGTACATGACCGGGGTTATTGGAGAAATATGGGAGAGGCCTTTGCCCTGCAGTGGGCGTAACCAGGCTGATGATGATGATGATGTTGTTGTTTTCAGCTCAGATGTTCAAAACTCGTCTTAACCGCGTGTTATCAAGCGCGCCGGTATCAGCGTTCGCTGCAGAGTTAAGAAGGGAAGCGGTCGTTGAGCTCGCAGAACCACCGACGACGGCTGGATGCACGACGATAAGTGAAGTATAATATATCGCGATATATTAACCCCCATGTACTTGTGCCCTGTGTATGTAGTCGGGTATGCAGCGTAGCATACCTCAATTGCCATTTCTTATTGCTATGAAAGTTCGCATGTACTTGTGTTTGGTGTATACATTTTGTAGTGAATACATTTCAGTGCAAAACTGACGTTATACATGTATTGATACTTAACATTATCAGTGTTCTTTGTTTATGTACACACACACACACACACACATATATATATATATACATATATATATATATATATATATATATATATATATATAACCCTGACGTAAACCCTGATGTAAACCCTGACGAAGATCGGTCCACCGATCGAAACTGTCGAAATTAAATACTTGTTCTGTTTACCTTGTAGCACCACTCAAGTTCTTTACGTTTGAAAGGTAGCCTGAAGAATCCCTCTTTGCCTACTATATATATATATATATATATATACATATATAGTGCCCACCTGCTATGGTCTCAGTAGAGACTGGCAGTATTGTAAATAAATAAAATAAAATAAATATTCACTTATCGCGATAAGTGAAGTGAAACTGGCATGCCTGCCTGAATATGTGTACACAAACGGGCTACTAGACCGCCAGTAGACTTCGACCTCCCATGAGCCTCTGCCTCGCTCGCCGGCCATCGCCCCTGGATGATCCTGACGTATGCTCCCTGCCTGACACCTACTCTCCCACTCCCCCTCCATCCCCTCACCTTTCATCCCCCGCCCCCATCCCCAATACGTGAAGACCACATAACACTTTCAGTAGTTTTCCAGAGACTCTAGTGCTTTTCGCTGAGGCTTGAGACTCACATACAGCCCCCGCGTCATAGGAACCCGAACTGTTAGCGGAGGGAAGAAAAGAAAATATAAAAAAAGAAGCGAGAACGGACCGCCCAAGATGCACGCAAACTCTAGTCTATTATAACATGCTATAATAGAAACCATCATGTCCACAAAAATAACCTCTTGTTGCAACGTCGCCACCTTTGTGTTGCGAGGACAACTGCCAAAGAAGTCAACAAATTTTTTAAATGACGAAGTCAAGTATGCAAGTGGGAAATTACGCCCTGATTTTGTGGTCTTTCGCGTGCATCTTAATGTGTTTCTTTTAAAACGAGTACTGACGTGAAAACGTTGTCTCGTTTTTACTGCTTTATCGGGTAGCTATCGACCAGGTAATTACGCTACGGAGCCTCAATTTACCTCGAACATAACTAATAGCTAATTAAGTTAACTTTCAACGCGACAATGTCAAAAAGTGCGCCAAGCGGGGCGCTGCTTCGGAAGGGGGGGGGGGGCGAAGGCGATCCATCACGTGATCGACACGTGCTACGGAGGCGCGTCCCCACACGTTTCCCAGAAAAGCGAAAGGCCCCATTTTGCAGCTCTCGGCGACGGGGTCATTGTACGGCCTTCAACCCCGAAAGCCCTTTGCCCGCTGGAACGGTCTGAGCGTTAACACGTGGCAGCCAACCCCGATTTGGGCGAAGGGATGAGCCGCCTTTCTCGACACAGCCCTCCTCCGGTCGGGCATGTTCTGAAAGGATCGCCGTAGAAGGCTCACGCTGTATTTAATTATTTGTGGCACACTCCAGGAATTCTGGTTTGCCGAGTCGAGAGCAACCTAAACAAAAGAAAAAGCAAGAAGAGCGGAGTACAAAGTATTTGTCAGTGCTCTAATGTCCAGCATTTTGACGGCTTCACGCAAATATACAATTTGCTTCTCCTCTAATCGTGCTGGTCGCCTCAGCCTACGCACGAGCGCGTTTATATATATATATATATATATATATATATATATATATATATATATATATATATATATATATATATATATATATATATATACAATTTTACGTTCCAGAACTAGAATATCATTATGAGGCACGCCGTAGTGGGGTAGACTAATTTTGAACACCTGGGGTTCTTCGACGTGCACCGAACACCCGGTGCAAGAGTTCCTGCCCTTCACCCCCATCGGAATGCGTACGCCGCTGTCGGGATTGCACACGCGTTCTGTGCTTAGGGTCGGCTATGTCAGGTTGGGTTACAAGGAAAAAGTCCTCTGCCTTCGCAAAATATTGTTCTTAGCGGGCAGAGATTATTCGATTCGCGGCTGCGGTCGGCTATCTCCCACACGGTTTCTGTGGCGGCTACCACCGCGAGACGTGGCAACACCCTCTAGAGGTGTTGGACGTGGCGGCTAAGCAGCAGTTTGAGAGAGAGAAAGAGAGAGAGAGAGAGGGGAAAGGAAAGGCAGGGAGGTCAAACAGAAGAGCACCCGGTTTGCTTCCCTACACTGGGGCTGGGGGAAAGGGGAATAGAAAGAGGAAAAATGGAGAGATGAGCACTGGGTTCTTGTGGGAGGGTCTCTTGCTCGCTTTGGATTCGGCATTGTCGGATGCGCCGTTTCGTTGCCTCAAAACTGCCTTTCTTTCTCGTTTCTTCATCTTTCGCGCGCGCGATCACATTGCTTGAGGACCAACGAGGCACACGTTTATTTGCCCTTGACGCGCGAGCTTCTCGCTGGCTTTGTTCTTCGGACGCGCAAACAGTTTGCCTGGGGACGTTGTTGTGGCGCGGTCTGGCACTTCATGCACGGCCCTTGCTTTTTTTGTCATTTGCTGGCAGAATTGTTGGCAGAATTGGTTCTGATGAGGCTAGCAACGCCGTCGCGCCTCTGTAATTTTTGTAGGAATCTGAATGGGACCTTCCATTTCAATTAGAAAGATTACAAATTAGATTTTTACTAGGCCTGCTGACGTCATGCAGCGTTTCCTGCTATGTACGTGGTGGTAATATTGCTACGGAAAGAGGGTTGGTTGGTACGGAAAAAAACGGGCATGAATCTGGCCATAGGATACACGCTCCGGTAATACTATTTCACGCGTACTGTCCAGCTACACTTCTCAGAAATCGCATTCATCACGTATTCGGAAAGCACACGAGAGGCTCCAGCGGCGATAGCCCAGCCAGGTCGAAAACTGTTTTTTTTTTTTGCAAGCGACACACACACACACACACGCACACAAAAGGAGAGAAAAACGAGTAGAGGCTGATGACTATGTAAAGGGGCCACCCTCGTGTCACCAGGCAATGGCTAGGTAGGGTAGGTGAGCGCTCAACCACCGCAGACATTTTTCTGACAGCCCCCCCCCCCCCCCCCCACTCCCCGGCCACACTTATTTTGCCCTTTGCTTCCCCCTCTGCTTCTTTTTATGTTATTTTTTTCTTCACTGCACTCAGAAAGGGTCCAGAGGCTTTGAGGAGCCAACTTGCGAGAGGAACATGTCGACTGTGAAGCGGGCTGCCAAAAAAAAGAAAGAAAGAAAATACCGAGGAGGAAAAAAACAAGACGACGCGGCCAGGATGGTGCGGTCGCTTCCCGCGTTTTCTAGAAAGCGCCATCACATTTTCCGCCGACGCCCACACAAACAGTGTGTACGTTTAAAGGCGAACATAGTCAATCTATAAAGGTTGGGAAGTTTGGCGTATCTGGCACGGTATTTTCACTTGGGACGTGCATTAAATGTGACCGCACTCACTGTAATCGGCGGGTCGTGTTCGTGATCGAGTGAATTTCCCGGAGGCCGATGACGTCAACATGTACTGCGAAATACGGCCGCGGAAAGTGAAGACCATGACGGCGTGGCCGCGTCCAAAGTTCAACATCTATTCTTCTTTTCTCATGTCAACTCTTGCCTGGCGTCGTATCAGTTGACGCCTCGAAAATATTCCTCTGTTGCGCCTTTGAGCCGTCCTAAGGATCCAATCACATGTTGGATTTGCAAGTCTGTTGCCCTGCACTGATGTTCCTTTTTTCTTTTCATTGGGGGGGTGGAGGGGAGGGCAGAGGGCTCTGATCTTTACTCATGGACCTTCATATGGGCCCGTGTCTCCGACTTATTCGCATCAGTACACTGATGCCATTTCACTGGACGTAGATGCGGACGTGCCAGTCAGCCAGGCCTTTTCAGGAAATAATCGGGCAACATGCTAGTGCGACGGCGCGCTGGCAGAAGTTCGTAGGAATACGACAAAGCTTAACCACAGAAGCGAGCCCTATCTCTTTCGTGGCGTTCTATTATTTTACGTCTCTCAACATATTTTTCTCTCGATATTCTTGGAAACTACCTATGAGGCCCCCTCCTCCATCCCATCCCCACGGCTTAATTACGGGTAATTACAAGTAGTTAACCCACGGGCGAAATGAGCGCAAGCGTAATCGAAAACTAACCACATTGCAGCATAAATTTCGCCGCATGCGAGGTCGGTCCACCTGGCCTCTTGGTCAAAAGAAAAAGAAAGGCGTGTCGACCAAAGTCGACGCTGAGGAAACATGGACGTACATGAGCAAAAAAAAAAAGAAGACAAATAAGAAAACACGAAATAACTAAAAGAAATAGAACGGCCGGAATGAAATGTAAGGCGAGACAATACAAAGAAAATAATGCGAAAATATAATGCGATTATAGAGCTTTGCATCAGCAGCGCCACTTTTTATTCATTTCCTCGCCTCCGAGACCGAGCGAGCACAGCTAGTTCTCGGAGGCAGTGGTGATTTATTGTCAAGCGACCGCCAGGGGAGGGGCTAGCGCCAGCGCTGCTCGGTGACGTCACCAACGAGCACGAGGTCTGCGCTGCATGCTCCCAAGCCGTGCTCCCAAGTGTACGATTTTATAAGCGTACTCCGAACGCATGCTGGCGCTGCCAGCGGGCCTCGCTTCCGTCATTCTACATCCGGCTTCCTAGAGAGGTGGACGCGCGGATCGGCCATGCCTGCAAGCGCACGTCGCCATAAAAGATGTCGAAACCTTCCGTACGGGCCAAAATTTGCGAGACAATATTGCACAGAAGATTGGGAGAGGTGCCTTTACCTGTTCGTCAACCCGGCCGGGTGGCCCTACGACAACTCGGACTACGAGCGAGCGCTGAAGGAACGCGGGCTTCTCGAGTACGTCCACTCGGTCGGACCGAAACGGGCTAACGGCGCGTGGTTGCTGAACCTGAAGACGACCGAGGCCAAGCAAACCGTGGCGAAGCTTCGGGCCCTGCTCGTGAAAGGACGGTACTGCGCCATAGTTGATCCCTGCCAGAAGGAGACGTACGTAAAAGTCCACGGTGTGCCCTTCCAGGTGTCGAACGAAACCGTGAGAAAAGCGTTTGAACCTTACGGCGTCGTACAAGAAGTGATTCGCGAGGCGTGTCCCGTGAGAGGGCTCGAACACATCGAAGCCACCACCCGTCACGTTAGCATGCTCCTCAAGCAGAAGGTTAAAAAGAAAGACTTGCCACTTCGGCTGGTCATGGGCGACACGGCGGTTCGGGTTTTTGTCCCAGGGCGAACGTCAGTGTGCCTAACGTGCGGCGGGCGAGGTCATCGACGCCTGGTCTGCCCGGCGGTGCGATCGTCCAGACGCGGCAGGAAGCGTCCGACCGACGACAATGAAGTCTCGGCTGCAGAAGTACTACCTGGGAACGATGGGGGTGCGAACAGTATCGACGACGACTTTAGCTCGGAGAGCGATGAAACAGCGTCAAGTTTCTCCCGACTCGGAATTTCTCACGGTGGAAGTGGAGCAACGCCTTCGCAGCCTTGAACATCCAAGTCGGCAGTGATGACGCTGCAGCAATGGGGTACAACGTGACCGCTTTTTGCCGTCAGAGTAAACGTGGGTTCGCGACGTGGTGCGATGGTGGTCATACCGTTTGTGCTAACTTTGCCGTGCCAGACATTTGTCGATGCCGAAATGCGCGCTGCATCTTTAGTTGAAGGGTGGCATTGTAGGGCATTCCGTTTAGAATAACGAAGCTGAACGTTTGGAACTCGGCAGCAGACGAATCAGTTTCTGCCGGCACATATACAAGTCAGGATATAAGTTTATGTCGTGGTTATTTATGGGCTTCGTGGTTGTCAGCGAGCGCCGGACAGATAAGACGGCGAGGTGTTGGCAAATTCGACGTTCGCGTCAGATACGCGTGCTGGAAGGGAAACGGGGTAATTGTTTACTGCATCTTCTAGTAGCGTTGGTGAGCGCGTTGTTTGACTTGTTTCGATTCGAGGCCTTGGATAGGGGTTCAGGTGCGTGTCAACTATAAAAGTTGCGGTGCTTTGAATGTGCGGTCAACAATTTAAATTGTAGTTGACTTGTGATATTTAATGGTGATTTTATCACCGGAAAGGATTGCCTGCCGTGCATCTAGTCGTACATGTTATCTTTATTCGCAACGTCTGTTCATTATATGTGTGCTTTCATTTAGGTCGTATTAACTGAAGGGGGTACTCGATTAGGATGTGGTCTCGAGAAATGCGACAAGTTTTGGGTGTTATATGAAGTGCGTTGTTCTTGAAGTATAGCAGACAGGGTAGCGTGATCAAAACGCGGACGAATGAACGCGTAAACACTACGGGCGCAGTTTAAAAAAATATATATTTCAGTAATCCAGAAGGGCACGATATAGATATGCATCTGTCTGAAATGTGACAGCCAAACGTCGTCAAAGGTTGAAGGAAAAGGTAATCACAAATGTAGATGTGGTATATCTTAAACCCTGTCATCAATGCGCACTGCCACGCCCCTGTGTAGGTGTCTTTCATCAATCATCGTTATTTTCGCGCTGCGCGGTCTCTACTTAAAGAATAAAGCAACTAGTCGAAACCAAAGACGTCTTATTTTGCCTGTTTCATAACAACTAGGTTTGCACTGGTAATTACTTTTGCAGTGTGATCACTAAGCGAGTTCTATCTGACCAGCGCAAATTGTTTTCTCGCACGTGGCATACATGTTTGCCCTTGATAGTCGTGTTGTTGGCACAGCGTGCAATATGGAAAAGCAGAATGACTGCGGTGCTCCAAGGTCAACGTGTTCGAATCGTCTGCTACAATTTCGCAGAGTTGACTTGCTAGGTCACGTGATGTCACCATTTGTTAGAAAAAAAAAGGAAAAATCGTTGAATTTCTGAGCAATTGGCATTTATTTAGCAACCCGTCCTTGGAGGACAGAGGGAAATTGCATGTCGCGATAGCTTAAGTTTTCTACTGTATCGCGCCCAACAATAATATTTTGTATGTATATATAAATAAAACTGGCATAGTGTGTTTCACGGATCGTCTTAACTCGTGTCACTGTGCACCCCAAGTTATGAGCCCTCGATTTCTCATGACGTGATTCCGACGGCATCTTGAGAACATCAATGCTGTTGTGTAGACACACACGACGACACACACTGCGCACACCCGGTACTTTTTAGCGGCGAAAAAACTTTGAGAGGGAGAAAAGGAAAGGCGGGGAGGTTAGCCAAGGTCGCACACGGTCGTCTACCCCGCAAACCCGCCAATGAATGTTCACTCAGCAATACTTGTTGGAGGGCTAGTTGGTGCATGTTTCCAGAGGAGGGTTGTTAGCGCCGAAAAACGCAACACAGCAAGCGAGACGGGACAGGCGCCTGTCCCGTCTCGCTTGCTGTGTGTTGTGTTTTTCGGCGCTACAACCCTCTTCTGGAAAAATGTTCACTCACGCACACAGCCGCAAGTATAAAACCAGGCAGGCTCTCTTTCACTAACGGCATTGCAGCTTTGAAAAGAAAGAGCCGATAATACTGATAGCAAATGTGCGCTAGATTTTTTTTTTTTTAGTCGTTTGGTCTCGCAACAACTGCGCGCAAAGCCGGAAACATTTCCCTTCCTTTAGCGCATATTAATCAGCCAGGGCAGACTTGCTCAGCCCATTACCTACCAGATACACGGTGCCTTGATTGTGGCTGCGTCCCACTTTCCGGCCATTTGGGCACATAATTGCCGTCACTGTGGGCACAGATGTTCTAGCAGCTCCTCGGGCAAAACTAATCAGCACGGCGTCTGGCACAACCCTCGGAAAAAGTTCCGGTTTCAAGAAACATCCGCACCTCAAGCGGCTGCCGGGAATCCGAAGATCTAGACGGGATAAACTTTTATAAAATACTTCTGCTCGTTCGCATTTTTTTGGCAATCACTAGTTTGTAGAATTCTAGTAAATCGAGTGGAGGGGAAAGAAAACATCTTTCAGTTTACCGATTTTCTGCCTGCTTGTTTTCATGAGTTTTATATCGGGCACCGCTCGGGAAGAGGTAGATGGCGGGCGTCAGTCGCCCTTGCCTCCAGTCACTCTCGCCGCTTGCTCACCAATAGCCCGGTGACCTGCTTGGGCTGCCGGGATAAATTTAAAGATGGGGGAGATGAGACAGTCTGATGGGCCTCAAGCAACGGAAGAACGCGCAAAAGCAAGCCAACCGAGCACTGCACGAACTTGGCTAAATAGACCAATCATGTGTGCGACTATGCGGCGTTCCAGCACCAGAATTTATAGTTCTCCCAAGTTTTTTTTTTTTCTTTTCAGATTTGCTAATGACGGTAGGTAAGCACATGCGCTTTGCGAATTTTCTCAGCAGGTAGTCACTTTGTGTGAGTGTAACAGTGTTGCAAGGGCGCTAAGTTTCTGCGGGAATCTGCCAGACGTAAGAGCAGTGCCGCTCGGTTCATTTCTCAAGATGGTCACTAGTGTTTGTGCATGCAATTATTATTATTATTATTTCTTTTGAACACATATACACAGTTAACAGGAGAGGGAAAGCGAGGAGCAGGCTCGCAACTGCCACTGGAAGGGGCACAACGCCTGCTTACTCTTCTGAAGGCAGGTGACAGCAACACAGAAATGGAAGATAGGAAGGAAGGGAGGAAAGAAGAAAGGAAGAGCAACAGCACAAATCTAAAGACTAAAGTAGAACACAGTACACTACACACGTTGTTCTGCCGAGTTTCGAGTCTGCAGCCGGAATTAAAGTGACGCCGCGTCGAACAGCCTCCACAATTATCAATACATGCAACATCAATACATGCAATATTAATCTATTTTGTTGAGTTGTAAAAGTAGTGACGAAATCGAGCGCAAGCGTAATTGTTAGCTCTATTTTCATGTGACTCTGACATCGATACAGGAATAAGCAACCCCCCACCCCCCCTTCTTTTTCTTCCGCCAAATTTTGTACCTCGGACGGCTGTAGCAGACCGCAGAAGAAAGGCAGCTTGAACAACTTTTAGCGATATTTACTGGCTGTCGCATAGCTTCTACGTTCAGAAGCCGATTGACCCACTCGTTCCCTTCATTTCGGTGGTCGGCTTTGAAGACAAGGTCTCTGGCGACTCGGACGGGGTCATGGGGCCGGTGGACGTGGGATGTAGGTATACCTGTCCGGCCACTGGGTCAAAAAGACGGCCGTTTCGCGCATCCAGGCTGAGCGTCGTAGCGAGTTCCAAAATGGGTAAATCAAAATGTTGGTCTCTACGAGACGACAAGCTAGAATTAGTCGCAAAGTGGGTATTAACGGTGCGGGCGTAATTATAGTCAATATAGTCGAAAACTGATCACACTGCACCATCAACTTCGCAGTCTCCGGGATCGGCACAACTGGCCACTTGGCCAAAAAAAAAAGAAAAGGAAAATGAAAGGCGGGCCAACCAAAGTCGACGCAAAAGAAGACAACGTCGACGTACATGAGCGTACAAAAAAGTAGAAAAGAAAAAATCAATGAGATGATGATATGTGGTGTTTTATGGCGCAAGGGCCAGGTTTGACCAAAGAGCGCCATGACATGTGGTAATGTTGGCGATGTATTGTGGAGGACATGCACAATGAACTCATCATGGTAGATGTGATATGGCTGTAAAAGGGCCTACAAAACTTACGCTGTAATTGGAGTAGAATATACAGGTGGTAAAATAATGACGGTGACTAGGATGTGATGTGGACTATGGCAATGGGCTTTCGTTAAAAGAGGATGCAATAAAACATAACACTGACACCAGAGTTTCAAGAGAGCCCTTGAATGCAGGGCTGTTAGTCGTGTGCTTAAAAGTTGCCTGGCCAGATGATTTTTAGGGTGTCCGTTTCGGCTAAAAACTCTAAAACTGTTTCCAGATTAAAAAGAGGTTCATCGCTAAGAAAAAATGCAGGGTGAAGGGGTAAATTCTCGCGATATGCAGCCGGGAAATACTTTTTCCTTTCTGTTTCTATTGCAGGGCACTCAATAAGAGCATGCAGGACAGTGAGATTATTGCCGCACTTAACACAAGTTGGAAGATCGCCCCCAGTCAAGAGATGAGAGTGGGTGCCGTGTGTGTGGCCTATCCTTAATCGGCAAAGAATTACTTCCTTGTACCGTGCTGTTTTGTCACTTATCCAATTCCGCAATTTTGGTTTGATAATGTGTAACTTATTCAATGTTTGTGTATCCCACTCTTCTTGCCAATGATTCCTCAATTTACAGCGCAGAAGGGGCTTTAGGTCTGTTGCAGGAATGGGGATATTTCCATCTGTGTTGTTAAAACTCACTGACGTAGCCTTTTCGTCAGCAGCTACGTTGCCTTTTAGGCCTTTATGGCCAGGTACCCAGCATAGTATAATCGATTGGTTGCACATGTATGCGGAGCATAACACGCTATACAACTTATTAAAAACCGAGTTCTTGTGCTTTCGTAAGCTAATTAGGGCTCTCACTACACTTAACGAGTCTGTAAATATAACAGCATTAGCGATATTTTTTAGCCGTATGTGTTGAATAGCCTTAAGAATGGCGTGTATGCTTCCGCTGTAAAGATACTGGTGTATGGGTTTAGTGGTCCAGATGTTGAAAGTGAGGGTCCCAGAGCTGCGTAAGCAACACCAGCTGGAGACTTCGAAGCATCTGTGTAAAATTCATCACATGAATATTTCTCCTTGAGTTCCATAAAATGTGAATATATGTGTGCCTCCGGGGCTCGTTTCGATATTTCTAGGAAAGAGATGTCGCATTGGATAGTCTGCCACTTCCAAGGCGGTGGAAGCCGTGTAGGAGCCATTAGGATATTGTGTAAAAGAGGGACACCTATTTTTTCTGATAGTGCTTCCAACCGGAGGGACAGAGGAGGCCTAGTGGCTGGGCGGTTACGAAACAGCCTAGCAGTGGACAAGTCGCATATAGTGGAATGACAAGGATGTTTAACATCTGAGCTAACTTTAAGGGCGTAGGATAAAGTTAAATATGTTCTTTGGTAGTGCAATGACCATTCGTTTGACTCGACGTAGAGGCTTTGCACAGGGCTAGTCCTAAAGGCGCCTGTAGCAAGGCGGATACCTAAGTGGTGAATAGGATCAAGCATGTTCAAAGCACTAGGTCCGGCAGAATTGTAGACTATTGCTCCGTAGTCAAGGCGTGTTAATACTAGACTTTTGTAGAGCTTTAAAAGGCACCGCCTGTCGCTTCCCCAAGATGTACGTGACAAGAGCTTCAGCAAGTTCATAGACTTGAGGCACTTTGACTTCAGATACTTCAAGTGTGGTACCAAAGTCAGCTTAATGTCTAAAAGGATTCCTAGAAATTTGTGTTCATGGCTCACAGAAGCCGTTCTCCATTTAGATCTATTGCGGGGTCCGCCATTATGCCTCTCTTGTTAGAAAATAGGACGCATGTACTTTTTTGTGGGTTTAGTTTGAAACCATTTTCGTGCGCCCACTTAGATAATTTATTTATGCAAAGCTGTACTTGTCGCTCGCAGATACTTAAGTTACTTGATTTGAAACCTATCTGGATGTCATCCACATATACGGAATAAAACATAGTATGTGGTATGGCAGTCTGGATCGCGTTCATTTTGACAATAAAAAGAGTGCAGCTCAGCACACCACCTTGTGGAACACCAGTCTCTTGCGTAAATGGACGAGACAGAACGTTACCAACTCTAACAAGTTAAGTTATGGGGTTTTACGTGCCAAAACCACTTTCTGATTATGAGGCACGCCGTAGTGGGGGACTCCGGAAATTTCGACCACCTGGGGTTCTTTAACGTGCACCTAAATCTAAGTACACGGGTGTTTTCGCATTTCGCCCCCATCGAAATGCGGCCGCCGTGGCCGGGATTCGATCCCGCGACCTCGTGCTCAGCAGCCTAACACCATAGCCACTGAGCAACCACGGCGGGTTCCAACTCTAACACGGAACGTCCGATGGGAGAGGTAACTATGCTGAATCACGCTGAATCCGATGGGAGAGTAACTTGCTGAATCACGTTCAGCAAGTTGCCTCGAACTCCCATTTCAGACAGGTCACGGAGGATTCCAAAGCGCCAAGTTGTGTCGTATGCCTTCTCCAAATCTAAAAAAAAAATACGGACAGGAAAAGCTGCTTGTGGACAAAGGCATCGCGGATATTTGTCTCGATGCGGACAAGGTGATCTGTTGTGGATCTACCCTCTCTAAAACCGCACTGTAAGGGATCGAGTATCTTGCTGCTTTCAAGAAAATGGATGAGGCGACGGTTAATCATTTTCTCAAATAATTTGCATATACAACTTGTCAGAGCTATGGGCCTATAATTGTTGGGTGAGGAAGGGTCCTTGCCCTCTTTGAGGATAGGGATTACGATTGCTTCTTTCCAAACAGAAGGAATGTAGCCTGCAGAGAACAAGGAATTAAAGAGTGACAGTAGTGTTTTTTGGGTTTCGGGGTGTAAGTGTCTGATCATCTCATACATTATCCTGTCACTTCCTGGAGCGGACTTGTTGCAACAGCTCAGTGAGGCCTGGAACTCAGCCATTCCAAATGGACGATTGTATACTTCGTTGGATGTGCTTTTCCGATCGAAATTCATCTGTTCTGCTAGTCGCTGGTATTTTACGAATGTATCTGTGTAGTGAGATGTACTGGAAATGTGCTCGAAATGAGCTCCTAGACAATCTGCCTGATCCTCCAGGGTGTGTCCTTGTGCATTTAATAAAGGTAAGGGATGAGTTTCGCGGCCTTTTATTTTGTTAACCCTGTTCCAGGCTTTTCGTTCGTCTGTGTATGAATTGATGCTGCTTATGTAGTTTTTCCAACTTTCCCGTTTAGCGCGGCGGCGTGTTCTTCTCCCTTGCGACTTGATCGCCTTGAAATTAATTAGGTTCTCTGTGGTTGGTGAGTTACGGAGGAGATTCCAAGCCTTGTTTTGTTTTTTCCTGGCTTCCCTACACTCCTCATTCCACCATGGAATACGTCGTTTCGAGGGCGACTTTTTTGTTTGGGGGATACATACTGATGCAGCATCAATAATGAACGCTGTTATGTATGCTACTGCGTCGTCTAGGTTAAGTTCACAGATATCATTCCAGGGCAGCAGCGTTAGTTCGCGAAACTTCGTCCAGTCGGCTGAATCGACTTTCCATCGAGGAACATGCGCAGGACACTCACTTTGTTTTTTAAGGTTTAGGACGATGGGGAAGTGATCACTGCCATAAGGGTTATTAATGACATCCCACTGGAGATATGGTACAATTGTACTAGACGCTATGCTTAGATCTATCGAAGAAAATGTTTTATGTGTAGAGCTGTAAAATGTTGGCTTTTTCTTGTTAAGCAAGCAGGAACCTGAACTGAATAGGATGTTTTCTATAAGCCGTCCTCGCGCATCACAGCGAGAGTCGCCCCAAAGTGGGCTATGCGCGTTTAGATCACCGACGACTATGTAAGGGTGAGGCAGCTCATCAATAAAGCTTTGAAATGTTGTGCTAGAGAGTTGATAACTTGGGGGGATGTATATGGACGTGACAGTAACTACTTTATTGAATAGTACTGCTTGGATAGCAACTGCCTCAAGGGGAGTTCAGAGTTGCAGTTGCCGACAAGCAACGCCTCTGTCTACTAGTATTGCTACGCCGCCGGACGATGCAACAGCATCATCTCGGTCTTTCCGGAAAATTCCGTATTGCCTAAGAAAGTTTGTTTGTGTAGATTTAAGATGTGTCTCCTGAACACACAGCACCTTTGGATTGTATTTGTGTAAGAGTTCTTTGATATCATCGAGGTTATGGATCAGACCTCTCACGTTCCAGTGTATTATTTGTGTATCCATATTGTTTGTGTTTATGTGCTGTGTGTCAAGAGATATGAATTAGGTTGGCTCAAGGGACCTTTCCAGGCCCCTTGATGCGGGGTATTTCTTTTTTCTTGGCGCGCTCCAGGGAGCAACGCCGTTCCTTCGGCGTCTGAGACGCCGGCGAAGTTTTTGTTACATCCATCGCCTCGTCAGAGGCGCTGGATGACGCCCGCTCAGCGGGCACTCTCGGGAGTTTTTCGGGCCTGTCTGCACGGGCAGTGGCCCTGGGACCGGCAGGCTCGGAGGTCTGCTGGTCCTTCGTGGTAGGGGGCGGAAGAGCAGTGGCTGCTCCCACCAGGGGGGCTGATGGCGTAACCGTCGTCACACTCCGTGTGACTTGGGCGGCCGCCGAAGGATGTAGCGCTGCCCCCCGGCGCGCCACATCGGTGTAGGAAGGACTAGAGTGGTTGTGGAGAGCGAAACGTTTACGTGCCTCTGGAAAAGATAGGTTTAGTTTGACTTTGAGTTCTATGATTTGTTTCTCCTTTTTCCACGAGGGGCACGATCGCGAGTAGGCGGGGTGATCTCCTTTACAGTTGGCACAGTGGTTTGGTGAAGTGCAGATGTCAGAAGCGTGTTCAGAAGAACTACACTTAGCACAAGTAGCACGTCCTCTGCAGGTTTGAGACCCATGCCAAAAACGCTGACACTTGAAGCATCGACGCGGATTTGGGATGTATGGTCGAACACGTAGCTTGCAGTAGCCGGTTTCTATTGTTTCAGGCAGGTCGCTGGTTCCGAAAGTAATGATTATGTGTTTGGTCGGTATTTGTTTGTCATCTCGCCTTAATGTTATTCTTTGCACCTTTACTACGTTCTGCTCTTGCCATCCTTCTAGTAGTTCGCACACCGCGCACTGTGTTCATGGATCTGTGTGGGCCCACTGAGACTGGAATTTCTCCAAATGCTACAAGTTTCGAGAGCTTGTCATACTGTGTTTTGTCGCGAAGTTCGAGAAGAAGATCACCACTTCCCATCTTCGTTACTTTATAGCCTGGGCCAATTGCTTCCGTGAGGCATTTTGCTACAACAAATGGTGAGATCATTCTGACTGTTTTGCTATCGTGCTGACTGTGTACAACGTGGTACTTGGGAAAAGATTGCTTTGTTTGCATGAAAAACGTGAAAGTTTCATCGGTGCGCCCCCTCTTGAGGGAACGATCAGGTAATGGTGGAAAGTTGCTTGCCATAAAGCATTGGAAATTTCGGCGGCGATGGTGGCCACCCACCACCGAGCCCAACAAGGGGAGGCTACAAGGTTACAAGAATACCTGCAGGCGCCAGCCATGCATCGCCGCTATAACCTTATATATATACCCAAGGTTGGATATACTACACACGGTTAACCCTTGCCACCAAGAAATACGGAAGTAATAAGAAGTGAAGAGGAGAAAGGAAAGGTGAAAAAGTGGGAGAGAAAGACGAAGACTAGAGAGGAGGACAGGAAAAGGCGAGTGCCGGTTTCCTCCAGGTGGGTCAGTCTGGAGGTGCCGTCTATGCGAAGCAGAGGCCAAAGAGGTGTGTTGCCTCCGCCGGGGGGCCTTAAAGGTCCAAACACCCAGCATCGGCTAAACCTCCAGGATCCCCCTTTCCCCAGACACGGCTAAGCCGCGCACGGCTACACGCGGGAGGGTCCAACCCTCATGTGCTCGGGTTCGTGGTGTCGCAACACACCAAACGCCTGCTCACGCAGACGCCCCTGCGGGGAAAAATGAATGAGAACACTCGACACAAATAAAAGTAATAAAGCGATCGCCAACCGCATAAGGCCTGACACTGGAGCTAAGAGAATAATGTGGATATAGCATGCAACAATATAGAGCATTGCATTTCATTTAATGTCCCTAATTTCCAGTACACACAAACACGTGTACCACGCACGTCGACCTTGTCTTCTTTTTCGTCGGCTTCGGTTTAGACGCCTTTTTCTTTTCGAGTATAATTTACTTGCCATAACCGGACACATTTAGAAACGCTGCGCGTGCGCTTTCATCCTATCAGTTTTTTTACCCTCCTTTTCTTTTTTTGCCACGCGACAACTCGGAGTGGTTACGATAAACGCACGTCGGAAAGAGGACAGAACGAATAAGAAGCCCTGCTTTGGCATCGCTCCTGTTAGACAGGATACACGCAACCCCAGCTGAGTCGAATCGAGGAACTGACGGAAAATCAGACAAGTAAACATCGCGCACTTTCTACCTTCATTCGTGTTAGTTCCTTCTCGGGAATTTCTTCCGAAGTATATTCCTTTAGAGGATCGCACAAATTTTTTAGACTGTTGGTCAAGTTCCAACAAAAGGTGTCCCAGGATAAATTTATTTAGAGTCCACTTATAATTTATATATTCTATGTATCTGTTGATATCTTTGTTTTGCTCTACTTGCAGATGCTTTCGCTGCATATGGATTCCGTCCCCCTTCTTCCTCCCCATCTCCTTCTTCCTACATACACGCACGCACACACAGTAGCTACGGGTATGCCGAACACAAGAATTCGTAATTCCATGAAATAGCATCCAAAGGATCCGCCACACAAGGAAGGCTTACAATATACTACATGCGGTCTAAACCCTGCAGGTGCCCTCGCAAGCGCGGTGGGGAAGAGTTGGTGTCTGTCTAAATTTATAACCTCCTTGTGGCTGGCGTTAAATTCCCTCACCCATCTCCTCTGTAAAAGGTAGCGACTAAACTAGCGCCACTTTTCGTTTGCGATTTCCTCGCCTCCGAGACTGAGGGAGCGTTGCCCAATCTCGGACGCCCCGGTGTCCGGCAACCGCCAGGGAAGGGGCTGGCGTCAGCGCTGCCTGGTGACGTCAGCAACGAGAAGGAAGTCTCCGCTGCCCGCTTCGAGCGCATGCTGGCGCTGCTGACGGCTTGGCGGCGTGGCTTTACTTGGCTGTCGGCTTGGCTATCGGGCTCGGGGCCCATTCGACATCCAGCCGACTTACGAGGCGGACGCGTGGGACAGCGCTCGTTTCGTCGGCCATGCCTCGCGTCAAAAGGTATAAAAACCCGTACGGGGGACCAGGTGCATATCGTTTACTCGCAGGAGATTGGGAGAGGTGCGTTTATCTGTTCGTTGACCCGGACGGGTGGCCGTACGCCAACTCGGACTACGAGCGAGCGCTGCAGGAACGCGGCCTTCTCAAGTACGTCTTCTCTGTCGGACCGCCACGGTCCAACGGCGGATGGCTGGTGACGCTGAAGACGATCGAGGCCAAGCAAACCGTGGTGAACCTTCGAGGCCTGCTCGTGAAAGGACGGTACTGCGCCATCGTTGATCCCTGCCTGCCGGAGGTGTGCGTGAAAGTGCACGGTGTGCCGTTCCACGTGTCGAACAAAACCGTGCGGAAACCGTTTCTACGCTTCGGCCACGTCAAAGAAGTGATTCGCGAGATGTGTCCCGTGAAAGGGCTCGAACACGTCGAAACCACCACGCGGCACGTTAACATTCGGCTCAAGGAGTCGATCAAGAAGATAGACTTGCCACTCTGGCTGGACTTCGGCGGCGTGGAGGTTCAGGTTTTTGTCCCAGCGCGAACGCGAGTGTGCCTAACGTGCGGCGTTGCAAGTCGTGAAGGCCTCCACGGCCGGGGATGCCCGGCGAAGCGATCGTCCAGGGGCAACAGACCTCGACTGGATGACGAGAAGAGAGTCTCGGCTGAAGAAGCAGCACCTGGGAAGGATGACAGCGCGAGCAGTAGCCACGACGATGTTACCTCGGAGAGCGAGGAAACGGTGTTGACAGATTTCTCCCGACTCGAAATTTCTCACGGTGAAAGTGGACCATCGCAGCCTTGAACGTCAAGTCGGCATTGATGACGCCGGAGCAACGGGTAGTACGTCGCCATTCCGTTTAGAATAATGAAAACCTGACGTCGACAGCAGACGAAGCAGTTTCATGCTGCCACACTATCGGGTCAGGAAATAAGTTTGCGTCGTGGTTATCTGTGCGCTTAGTGGCTGACAGCGTGAGACGGACAGATAGGATGGCGAGGTCTTTCGTTGACAAGTTAGGCGTTCGCGTCAGATACACAAGCTGCTGCTGCTGCCCGTCTATGCGGCGATCCCCTTTGTATCGGGTGATCAACTGGCAGGGAGCAGTTGCTTGCTGTATTTCCTAGTAGCGTTGGTCTGTGCGTTGTTTGATTTTTTTAGGTTCGAGGCCTTGAATTAGAGGTTTAATGTAGTGTACGTGCGTGCCAACAATAAAAGGTGTGGTGCATTGAACGCGTGGTCCACAATTAAATTTGTAATATACTTGTGATTTTTATTAATGATTTTATCAATGGAAATAGTTGTGTCCCGTGTATCTCTGCACGGCAAATTGTTGAGCATGCTTCCTTTCGTCGTAATGACTGTTGCTTATCTATGCACTTTCGTTCACGTCGTGGTAACTGAAGGGAGGCTCGAATTTGATGCGATCTCGAGAATTGCTATAAAGTTTACTAGCTACATGAAGAAGTGCTTTATTCTTGAAGTTTAACAGACAGGGCAGAGCTAGATTTTTTTTTAGGCTTGTAGCGCAGCTCGGAAGAGCAAAAAAGGAGGAGGTAGGGGTAATCAAAGGGAACGGAAAACAAGCGCTAATAGCTCCTACCTCCTTCCTAGCTCCCTACCTCATTCCTTTTTTGCTCTTCCGAGCTGCGCTACAAGCCTAAAACAGTCATGACATACCAACTCGCCCAAACTGCCCCGCTTTTGCAGAGCTAGAAAACGCCGAGGGTGGGACACGTAAACAAAACAGGCGCAGCTTTTCTTTTTATGTTCCTACATTTCAAAAATCCAGGACAGGCGCGATATAAATGTATACATCTGACATATGCCACGCATATGTCAACGAAGGTTGAAGCAAAAGGCAATGGCAGCTGTCGAAACCCCGTGATTGATTAGAGACTTTTAGCGTGTCCGCTATTCCGGCAAACGGGGGCGGTTTGGGCGGATTGCCGGATGTGCACGGGCGTAGGAGGAGGAAACAACTTTATTTAATAGTAGGGGAAGGGGGAGCCAGGTCATGAGGGGAGGCCACAGAACAGGCTAGGTCGGGGCTCAGGGGGCAGCGTGCAGGGGCGTAAACATGAACGGCCGGAGCGGTGCAGCAGCCTGGTGGCGTAGAGTTCAACCACACAAACACAGAGCTAAAATTGCCATAGAACTCTATGAAAATTGCAGTAATCCTGCTTCGCTGCTGGAGCAAATTTTCGGCAGCGGTATAATCGTGAACACGATTACGCTGATGTCCAAAATTTACACCAGCACCTAAGCCGAATATAATAATTGGTCGTGTTTGCGTGGTTGAGCTTTTCACCACCGGCTGGCGCCACCAATCTGGCCGCTCAACCGGCAAGCCGCCCGCGCTTGCCGGAATATCGGACGCACTAAATTCTCTATTGTCACGTCCTACACACCGTGTGTCCGTTCTTCGTTCGTGTTTTTTCGCGCTGCCCTGTCAATACTTGTAAGAATGCAGCAACTGATCCATGACAAAGTTGTCTTGCTTTATTTTGCTTGTTTCATAGCAGCCAGGTAAGCGCTCGTAATTATTTTATGCTATGTGATTCGTAAGAGAGGTGAGCTATCCGACCGGCGCGAGCTTCTATGATCGTTTGAAATGTGTGTTAAAGAGGATTAAGAGACTTCCAGCGTCATCATGTTTACGAATTTGTGCAAGGTCCATGCCGAAACATTTCTTTGGCAGGACTTGGACGGGGTCACGGTGATGTTCGAATCCGGGGTAATTTTTTTTGTTGCTTGAGAAACATGTTTCCATTTGATAGGCGTTTTTTGGCCATGAATGCAATAAGGAGCTAAATAAATGTGGGGCACCAAGGTCGACGTGTTCAATGTGTTTTTTTTTAGTAGTTTGTTGACTTCGCTTGATAAGTCGCTTGGCGTTTATAAACTTCAATATGTTGGGACAATTTGTAAAAGAGAGTATTTTTTTTTAACAATTAACATGTGCTATCACTTGCTAGAGGATAAATAGTAATTGCACGTCGACAATCTGTCAATCTTGTGCTGTGTCGCGGTCGGCAATAAATAATAATAATAAAAAAAACTGCAAGACCTTTGTGACTCTCGATTCCCTTTACACATTTCACCGTTTCACGAATTCTTTTTCTCTCGCTGTATTGAAGAAAAGCTCGAGCACCGAATAACCTTGCATTTTCTATAGTATTCTTGCGGTCACATTTTCTCGCATAACTGTGCTATAGTACTATAACTATAACTATAGTACTATAACTGTACTATAACTGTGCATGTCGAATGCGATCCCACAGTTCACTTTTCCACGCATTTGGAACGTCACGCGAAGCGGCCCCTTTTCTTCCTAGACCGAGGTCTTCAGCTTCGTGCAGTGATCTTCCTGCCGTATGCTCGTAAATATAACGATCGCGCGTATCTCGGGATGAAACTGCCCCGAACTCACCACATCTGGATAAGTGCTGCATGCAACGACAGATACTGAGATATAGTACTTAGAACACAAAACACACCCCATGCAAATATGTGAAGTCAGAATAATCTCATGTGTCAGTGCTTCAGGCGCCTTCTCTACGTTTTAGACGAACATGTTGTTGGTAATTTGTGTAATTTCCTCCTTGGCTCTTGTGAGCGAAAAAAAAAATGGCTTGGAGCATAGTACTCTCCGTAATAAAGAAAATATACTAACATTCTTATTGACCATTTGACATTTTGTCTGGGTCCTTCTTCCGAGGGTTTCTTGCTTTTCGCCACAGTACGTCGGATTAGTTCTGCAACAACACGAGGAAAGTGGGCGGGGGGGGGGGGGTGCGAGGGAGGCAACGCAGTACTCTGCCAAACACATACCACCTCACCCCGTGGTGGGGAAGCAAATTTCCGGATACCGGCGTACGAGCCTGGGAACTAGGAGAAGGTGAGGGCAAGTTCTGTGCGCGCTTCAGAACGCTTTATTCCACGTGAGCGAAAATGGGCAACCAGCACATTTCTGGAATGTTGCTTCATCTGCGACCTCTCCTGGGCTCAATGGCGCGATAGCCTAACAAGATGATAGAGGCTCATTGCAAGGTGCTATGCAAGCAGCAATGGGACGAGCTGTGCGACTCGGTGGAGGGCCAGCTCAAGAACGGTAAAAGCTGGGGTCTCCTTAAGCACCTACTGCACGATGGCAACACCAAGTCCAACCAGAAGAGAGCTTTGGCGAAAGCTGTCCATTTGGCCACCGACTCGACTCCAGATGAGGCAGTCATGGAGCACCTCATAGACAAGTACCTGACGGCCACGGACGATCCGGTGCCCCCCCAGTTTCCCGAGTACGAAGGGCGTGACGTACCATCTATGGACGAGGATTTCACCGTGGCTGAGGTCAAGCGAGTTCTCGCATCCCTCAACGGCAGATCTGCCCCTGGGCCCGACGGGATCACCAACAAAATGCTCAAGCATCTCGACGACGCCTCAATCGAGTTTCTTTCGCGCAAGATGAATGATATCTGGTGCAGCGGCCTCATTCCCAAGAGCTGGAAAACAGCCTACACGGTACTCATACCGAAGCCAGGTAAAGCGCCGAGCATCGACAATCTAAGGCCCATCTCCCTGACGTCGTGTGTTGGAAAGATGGCCGAGCACGCCATGCTTAACCGCCTCACTGACCATCTCGAGTCTAACGAATGCTATACACACAACATGATTGGCTTTCGGTCGGGGCTTTCGACTCAGGACGCCATGAGACTGATCAAGCACCAAATCATTGACTCTACCTCCGCCGACACTAAGGCAATTCTCGGCTTGGATCTGGAAAAGGCTTTTGACAACATATCGCACGCCTTTATTCTCAAGAGCCTGACAGAGTGTAACGTCGGCAAACGGGCGTACAATTTCGTGCGATCTTTCCTTTCCTCAAGGTCCACTAGACTGAAGATTGACGAGTTTTTGACCCACGAAATCCAGCTTGGTCCAAAGGGAACACCTCAGGGGGCGGTGATCTCCCCGACGCTGTTCAACATCTCCCTGATCAACCTGTCGAGGGCCTTGAACAAAATCCCCAACATTAACCACACGATCTACGCGGATGATATCACCATCTGGTGCTCCAGTGGATGTGAAGGGCAGGTCGAGGGTGCTTTGCAAGAGGCCATCGATGTGACGGAGCGGTATCTAATCCCCACCGGGCTAAGGTGCTCGCCCTCTAAATCCGAGCTTTTGCTCTACAAGAAGAGGCCCAGAGGCGGTTCACACCGATCCTGGAAGCCAGCAGCAGAGAGTCACATTACATTATTCACCGGTAAGGGCTCCCCAGTACCGCGGGTAGACACTATCAGGGTCCTAGGAATGTTTATCGAGTCAAACGGGGCCAATGGAGCCGCCCTCAAACGCATTTGTTCCAAGACCGAAAGCGCCCTCGGCCTGATCCGAAGAATCGCCAATAGGTACTGCGAAATCAAGGAAGACAATCTGATCCGGATTATCCACGCCTTCGTGCTCTGCCACCTCGCTTATTCAGGGGCTATGCACAATTGGCTCGTATCGGAGCGCAACAAGATCAACGCCTTAATCAGAAGAGTCTTCAAGCTTGCCGTCGGCCTTCCCATGCGAACGCACACAAAAGACCTTCTCAATTTGGGAATTCACAACACGTTCGAAGAAATCGTTGAAGCCCAAGAATTTTCCCAGTTTGTCAGACTCTCCGGTACCCCAGCGGGCCGAGCCATACTTGGCAAGCTGGGACGTAACCCCATGGTCGTCAGTCTCGACGCTGTGAAGCTGCCCAGCGACGTAAGGTCCAAAATTTACATACACCGGGTGCCACGAAATATGCATCCCACCTACAACGAAGGACGAAGGCGAGCCAGGGGTAAAGCTCTGCTCGCCAGTGCCCGCTTGAACAAGGACCGAACATGCTTCGTAGACGCTGCTTCCTACGTTCACGAAGAGGCCTTCTCCTCAGTGGTGATCGACTGTGATGCTAAAATCCTTAGCTGCGCTACCGTCCGCACTTCTAATTCCAGCGTTGCAGAGCAAGTTGCTATTGCTCTTGCATTGACGGACAGTGTACATGACACGATTTATTCGGATTCTAAGGCCGCTGTCAGGGCCTTTCAGATGGGAATGGTGGCTCCCCAGGCCCTACGTATCATCCAAAGTGTCAAAGACATGAAACATCACTCTTTGGCCTGGTTCCCTGCGCACCTTGGGACCATTGAGGGTGCCTTGATCAACCCCAACGAGGAGGCGCACTCGGCTGCACGAGGTTTGACTGACCGTGCGCTGGGCAACGCGTCCTCTCCTGGGCGACCCGAGCCTCTCTGCTCGTACAACGAAATCTGCAAACACAATTATCTGTCAAGAAGAGTCCTACCTTCGCCGCACTCCTCGCTGTGCAGGGCCCAGGCAGTCACTCTCAGACTACTGCAAACAAGCACTTACCCGAGCCCCGCAGCGCTACACACAATGTACCCCGACCGGTTCCCAAGCCCGGATTGCCCTCTGTGTGGTGACTATGCGGACTTCGAACATGTCCTGTGGGGCTGCGCCTCTGCCGGTCCTCCTTTCACTCAAGAGGAAATGAAGAAGCTGATTAGGGCCCAGGATCAGACCTCTCAAACCCTGGCAGTCCAGAGGGCTCGCGACAGGGCCGTCAGGTTCCACCTGATGGTCCCCGAGTGGGCCTAGCCAGGTGGCGTGGCGTTTGGTTACGTCTCTAGTGGACAAAATAAAGTTGTTTCACTCACTCACTCACTCACAGGCGCGATATAAATGTATACATCTGACATGTGCCACGCATATGTCAACGAAGGTTGAAGCAAAAGGCAATGGCAGCTGTCGAAACCCCGTGATTGATTAGAGACTTTTAGCGTGTCCGCTATTCCGGCAAACGGGGGCGGTTTGGGCGGATTGCCGGATGTGCACGGGCGTAGGAGGAGGAAACAACTTTATTTAATAGTAGGGGAAGGGGGAGCCAGGTCATGAGGGGAGGCCACAGAACAGGCTAGGTCGGGGCTCAGGGGGCAGCGTGCAGGGGCGTAAACATGAACGGCCGGAGCGGTGCAGCAGCCTGGTGGCGTAGAGTTCAACCACACAAACACAGAGCTAAAATTGCCATAGAACTCTATGAAAATTGCAGTAATCCTGCTTCGCTGCTGGAGCAAATTTTCGGCAGCGGTATAATCGTGAACACGATTACGCTGATGTCCAAAATTTACACCAGCACCTAAGCCGAATATAATAATTGGTCGTGTTTGCGTGGTTGAGCTTTTCACCACCGGCTGGCGCCACCAATCTGGCCGCTCAACCGGCAAGCCGCCCGCGCTTGCCGGAATATCGGACGCACTAAATTCTCTATTGTCACGTCCTACACACCGTGTGTCCGTTCTTCGTTCGTGTTTTTTCGCGCTGCCCTGTCAATACTTGTAAGAATGCAGCAACTGATCCATGACAAAGTTGTCTTGCTTTATTTTGCTTGTTTCATAGCAGCCAGGTAAGCGCTCGTAATTATTTTATGCTATGTGATTCGTAAGAGAGGTGAGCTATCCGACCGGCGCGAGCTTCTATGATCGTTTGAAGTGTGTGTTAAAGAGGATTAAGAGACTTCCAGCGTCATCATGTTTACGAATTTGTGCAAGGTCCATGCCGAAACATTTCTTTGGCAGGACTTGGACGGGGTCACGGTGATGTTCGAATCCGGGGTAATTTTTTTTGTTGCTTGAGAAACATGTTTCCATTTGATAGGCGTTTTTTGGCCATGAATGCAATAAGGAGCTAAATAAATGTGGGGCACCAAGGTCGACGTGTTCAATGTGTTTTTTTTAGTAGTTTGTTGACTTCGCTTGATAAGTCGCTTGGCGTTTATAAACTTCAATATGTTGGGACAATTTGTAAAAGAGAGTATTTTTTTTTAACAATTAACATGTGCTATCACTTGCTAGAGGATAAATAGTAATTGCACGTCGACAATCTGTCAATCTTGTGCTGTGTCGCGGTCGGCAATAAATAATAATAATAAAAAAAACTGCAAGACCTTTGTGACTCTCGATTCCCTTTACACATTTCACCGTTTCACGAATTCTTTTTCTCTCGCTGTATTGAAGAAAAGCTCGAGCACCGAATAACCTTGCATTTTCTATAGTATTCTTGCGGTCACATTTTCTCGCATAACTGTGCTATAGTACTATAACTATAACTATAGTACTATAACTGTACTATAACTGTGCATGTCGAATGCGATCCCACAGTTCACTTTTCCACGCATTTGGAACGTCACGCGAAGCGGCCCCTTTTCTTCCTAGACCGAGGTCTTCAGCTTCGTGCAGTGATCTTCCTGCCGTATGCTCGTAAATATAACGATCGCGCGTATCTCGGGATGAAACTGCCCCGAACTCACCACATCTGGATAAGTGCTGCATGCAACGACAGATACTGAGATATAGTACTTAGAACACAAAACACACCCCATGCAAATATGTGAAGTCAGAATAATCTCATGTGTCAGTGCTTCAGGCGCCTTCTCTACGTTTTAGACGAACATGTTGTTGGTAATTTGTGTAATTTCCTCCTTGGCTCTTGTGAGCGAAAAAAAAAATGGCTTGGAGCATAGTACTCTCCGTAATAAAGAAAATATACTAACATTCTTATTGACCATTTGACATTTTGTCTGGGTCCTTCTTCCGAGGGTTTCTTGCTTTTCGCCACAGTACGTCGGATTAGTTCTGCAACAACACGAGGAAAGTGGGCGGGGGGGGGGGGGGTGCGAGGGAGGCAACGCAGTACTCTGCCAAACACATACCACCTCACCCCGTGGTGGGGAAGCAAATTTCCGGATACCGGCGTACGAGCCTGGGAACTAGGAGAAGGTGAGGGCAAGTTCTGTGCGCGCTTCAGAACGCTTTATTCCACGTGAGCGAAAATGGGCAACCAGCACATTTCTGGAATGTTGCTTCATCTGCGACCTCTCCTGGGCTCAATGGCGCGATAGCCTAACCTGCTGGCTAGCTGGCATGCACTCATGACGTACAGTGCACGGCGCTTTCTTTTCTTCCTCTTTTTTTTGTTTCCAGCTGCCACAACTGAGTGGGCTCCCGTAGGACCATGTTGAAGGCGCGGTTGCAGACAGGGGTGCTTGAAGGAATGTCGGGTAGGCGCGGTGACTAGACTGAAGCAAACACTCAAATCTTGAGAAAAAAATAGATCCGCATTTTGCCTACATTTTAATAGGGTGCCTGGAGGCGGCGCTGACGTCGAGGCACCCTACTTTTTAACTGGAAAGATTGGTTGCGCTTTCTTGACGATCACAAGGAAGAAGACAGGACAGGCGCAAACTAACAACTGAGGTTTATTCGAGGAAAACACTTACATATCAGACCATGCCAGCGCAGACGCATCAGGGCATCAGCAGCAGAAAAGAAGAAAAAACACAAATACCCTGCTGATACCCTGAGCAGAAAAAGAAAATTGCGGTATTAGAGAGGTTTAGCTTGTCCGGTATTCGGGTAAACGCAGGCAGGCGTAAAAGGAAGCGGCCTGCATGGTGCAGCCACCTGGTGGTGCAGAGTTTAAACAGACGAAAACAGCCAATATTGCAGTAACCAAGTGTATTTTACTTTGCTGCGGGTGGAAATTTTTGGCAGCAACACGATTACGCCAGTGCCGAAAGTTTACACCAGCAGCGAAGTAGAATACACTTGATCGAGGCAATATTAGCCGTTTTCGTCTATTTCAGCTCTGCGCCACCAGGTGGCTGCACCGTGCAGGCTGCTTCCATTTACGCCTACGCCCCGTCCGCCTGCGTCTACCCGAGTACCGGACAAGCTGAACCACTCTAATACCGCAGTTTTCTTTTTATGCTCCTACTGTTTTGATTGCCGTCAGGTAACGATTAACGCTCGATACTACTATACTATAGGTTTCATTGGAAAGCGCAGGAGCTAAGCCTTCTAATCCAAATATGGTTCACGTCTGTCCAATGTGTGCAGAAAGCGCAGTTCGTCTGCGAATGTCTAAAATGCGGAGCCCATGCTGCCGGAGTAGGACCGCCGTTGACCAGACGGGACGGGCACGTTCAGCCGATTTCCTCACTGATAACACGGTCTCCTGATTTGGGTCATTTGGGCGCACAATGCCGTGATTGTGGGGAGGGCGGGGGGCTGCGATATTTTTGATAACATCGCTGCGCCGGGCTGTTCTAGCGGCTCCTTTGACAAGGATAAATCAGCGAGGCGTCTGAAGTATTAAAGCTGAATGACGCGTGCGTGAGCAAACGTTCCGGACGCTATATATATATATATATATATATATATATATACGGCGCAGGTACTTGAAGAAGGGGCACACTTATGAAAATAGCATGTTTAATGGTTTAACGTTTTGGCCGTACAATATATAAAATAAAAAAAATGCAAGAAACAGCAGTCGTGATTAAGTGGTAGTTGCGTGTGTGCCATTGAGGAATTCTGTATCTTTCCGTTTGCCATTTTCGTACGACCCAACAATCTGCCAAACCGCGGGCAGGCAGTTTGTGAATAACCCACACGTCAACAGGTCCACATTCAGTCGTGTCCACAAGGGAGGAGAGACGAAAGACGTAGCAAGTGGAATGTAGGAAGGGGTGACAGGGGTGCATGCCAGGTATCAAACCTGCCAGTAGAGTGTTTCTTTTGTTCTGTGTTCAAAGTCGATGCAACTTTTGTACTACCTTGAAGATGGGCGCTACCCCCACCCGGTTAGAGGACACCTGTAGTGTGACTTCCGCTGACCCCTGAGTCGGACGAACTGCGTTCCATTGCCTTCCTTGCACAAGTGGTATCCTTTGTGTCTGCGGGCAAGCTGTTGTTATGCAAAATTTATGCATGTGTGAAGAATAAAATAAAATATAAAGGAAAATTACATAACAAGGTGAACTAATAAACATGAATATGACTGCAGGGCAACAAGAATTTCTAATAAATTATGCGGAAATATACGTATGGTTTCGTAAACGTGCCGTATGACATAGATCATATACAACCGCTAGGAAATGCATAGGCCAACCAGGAAAATCATTCAATGCTGCACCAAACGGGGGGGGGGGGACATTTCTGCCGCACAATAAAGTACCAAAATAAACGGGAAGAGTAGGGAACCATGACAGCTAGAAACACGCGTGCACACATATTGACATCTTGCCAATCAAAAGCGATAGGTATAAATGTATATCTAAAATAATAACTAAAATAATAATAAGGGGTATCGATGATGATGATGTATGTTGTTTTGTGGCGCAAGGGCCAGGTTTGGCCAAAGAGCGCCATGACTGGTGGTAGTGTTAAGGATGTATTATGGAAGATGTGACTTGGCTGTAAAGTGGCCTAAAATAGTCGCAGTAAAGTGCGTAAAATCTATGTACTATAAAATTATGGCGATGACTAATGATGAATACTATGAACATTAAAATCCATCGTAGAAGAATGATGCACAATAAAAATATATAGGATGGTAAAATTACTTAAAGCACTGCTGCCTCGCCAGAGCCCTTGAAACACAAGGGCCTAGAGGCATGTGCTATACTAAAGAGCTATCGCGGCGGTATCCTCTGAAGAGAGGACCCGCTACGAACATGTGGGCTAAAAACATGCAAGACAACATCTTTCAGAAAACTTAGGACTGCGTTGGTGTCAAATAAAGGTTCTGGGCCGAGTAACATAACGGGATGAAGGGGGATGCGCTGCCGGTATGCTAAGGGAAAATGTTTCTTTCTTTCGTATTCGGCTTCCCGACACTCCAAGAGGACGTGGAGGACGGTCAGCCTGTCCCCGCATCTACCGCAAGTTGGAGGATCATTTCCAGTGAGTAAAAAGTTATGTGTGCCGAAAGTGTGTCCTATTCTTAGACGGCAGAATAGGACATCTGTCCGGCGGGATTTTGTTACGGGAGGCCAGAAACCTAATTGTGGCTTGATTACATGCAGTTTATTGTTTGTTTCCATGTCCCACGAGCGTTGCCAGTAGTTCCGCAGTTTTCTGCGCAAGTAGGGCCTCAGATCTGTGACAGGGACTGCTGCGGTAGGATTTACAGAATACGATGCAACCGATGTGGCCATCTGGTCCGCCAGAACATTGCCTTCAATGGCCCTATGACCGGGCACCCAGCATATGATGACATGCTGGTTACATATATACGTTCTACATAGGACGGAATAGAGTTCGTTGATGACTGGGTTTTTGTGCTTAGAAAATGACATCAAGGCCTTCACAACACTGAGGGAGTCCGTATATATAACTGATTTCTGGAGTTGTGATTTATTTATATGCTTTACGGCCGACAGCAGTGCGTAGGCCTCAGCCGTAAAGATACTAGTTTCCGGATGCAGTACGTCGGATTCCGAGAAGGATAGACCGACGGCTGCATAGGACACCCCGTCGTGTGACTTCGATGCGTCTGTGTAGAACTCCGTGCAGGAGTATTTGTGCTGGAGTTCCCGGAAATGCATTAAGATTTCAATCTCTGGGGCGTGTTTTGTAACTTGCATGAAAGATATATCACATTGTATGAGCTGCCACTCCCAAGGAGGTAGCAGCTTGGCTGGATGCATTAGGCGAAGCTCGAGGAGTGGAATGTGCATTTCTTCACTAAGCTCCCTCACACGCAGCGAGAAAGGCTGTCTTACGGAGGGACGATTGCGAAAGAGTGTAGCATATGTCATGTCATGAATGGTATTAAAACAGGGATGTTGAGGATTTGCGTGGACTTTCAGAAAATATGTGTGGCTGGTGTATGTTCTCTGGATATGAAGAGACCACTCATTCGATTCTGCATATAAACTTTGTATGGGACTCGTTCTGAATGCGCCAGTGGCCAGACGGATTCCTAGATGGTGGACTGGGTCTAGCATCCTTAGTGCGCTTGGGGCGGCAGAGTGGTAAATCACGGCGCCATAGTCTAGTCGTGATCGAATGAGGCTTTTATAGAGATTCATTAAGCACTTCCTGTCACTACCCCACGTAGTCTGGGATAGAAGTTTGATTATGTTCATTGTTTTTAGACACTTTTCTTTGAGATGTTTAATGTGGGGGACGAAGGTGAGTCTGTAGTCAAGTATGACACCTAGAAATTTGTGTTCTTTGTTTACAGGTATCTGTTGTCCACGCAGTTCTAGGCAAGGATCTGGGATAAGTCCTCTCTTTCTTGTAAAAAGAACACAAGAGCTTTTGTTAGGATTGATCTTAAACCCATTCTTGTCTGCCCACATTGACACTTTGTTCAGGCCATGCTGTACCTGTCTCTCGCAGACTGCGAGGTTACAGGATTTGAAAGCTATTTGAATGTCGTCCACGTAGACAGAGTAAAAGATGGCGGGTGGTAGTGAAGCACGAAGCGTATTCATCTTCACGATAAATAGCGTGCAGCTGAGCACGCCTCCTTGGGGTACACCCGTTTCTTGCGTAAAAGGACGTGAGAGTGCATTGCCGACTTTTACCCGGAAGGTACGATTTGACAGATAGCTTTTTATTATATTAAACATATTACCGTGGATGCCCATTTCTGACAAGTCTCTTAAGATTCCGTAACGCCACGTCGTATCGTACGCCTTCTCCATATCAAGGAATATGGATAAGAAGAATTGTTTGTGTACAAATGCGTCCCGGATATTTGCTTCTACACGTACAAGGTGGTCAGTTGTGGAGCGTCCTTCTCGGAAGCCGCACTGATAAGGATCAAGAATTTTGCTCTGTTCAAGGAAAAAGATGAGTCGCCGATTTATCATTTTTTCGAACACCTTACAAAGGCAACTTGTGAGGGCTATCGGGCGGTAACTTGCCACTGAGGAAGGGTCTTTGCCTTGTTTCAAAACAGGGACTACAATGGCTTCCTTCCACGCGGTTGGAAGGTACCCTGCATCCCAGATGGTGTTGAAAAGTGTAAGTATTGTAAGTTGCGTGTCATTGTGTAAGTTTTTGAGCATTTCATATAAGATTCTATCAGATCCTGGTGCGGAACTCTTGCATGCGCTCAAGGCCGCTTTCAACTCGGCAGCACTAAATGGACAATTATATGGTTCATTCTGTCGGCATTTATTGATGAGTGGCTTGCATTCTTCTATTTTTTTATATTTCAGAAAGGATTGCGAGTAATGGTTGGCACTTGACACGCTCTCAAAGTGCTCCCCAAGTGAGTCCGCCTGATCTTGTAGGGTATCACCTTCTGTGTTTACCAAAGGGAGTGCATGTGCTTGTCGCCCTCTTATCCTATTGACCCTGTTCCAGGCTTTCGCCTCATCTCTGAACGAGTTAATACTTGATAGAAACTTCTGCCAACTTTCTCGTCTGGCCTGTCGGCGGGTTCGCCTGCCTTCGGATTTTACTTTTTTAAAGTTGACTAGATTTTCTGCAGTGGGAGAAGCGCGTAGCAACCCCCACGCCCTGTTCTGATTTTTACGAGCGATCCTACAATCGTCGTTCCACCATGGGACGCGCCGTTTGCAGGCCAAGCCTTTTACTTCTGATATGCATTTATATGCGACATCTATTATGAATGCTGTAAAAAACTCGACTGCAGCGTCAATTCCTAACGAAGACAGGTCAGCCCATGAGATACTGGTTAGAGATCGAAATTTCTCCCAATCAGCTGTCTCAATCTTCCACCTAGGAGCATATGGTGGATATTCGTTTTCTTTACATGATCTTAGCAGTATAGGGAAGTGGTCGCTACCGTAAGGGTTGTCGGTAACTTCCCATTCAAGTTCAGGCAGTACATACGGGGAGACTATACTAAGATCTATTGACGAAAAGGATCGATTTGCAAGAGAGTAATATGTGGGCTCTTTCTTATTGAGAAGGCACGCTCCAGAAGAGAAAAGGAACTGTTCAACAAGACGTCCTCGCGCATCTATACGAGGGTCGCCCCAAAGGTAGTTGTGTGCATTGAAGTCGCCTAGAACCAGATAAGGTTCTGGCAATTCATCTATAAAGGACTGAAATTCATGTTTAGTTAATTTGTAATGTGGGGGTATATAAAGCGAGCAAATAGTGATGAGTTTGTTTAGCAGAACAGCTCGCACCGCCACTGCCTCAAGGGGCGTACGTAGCTGTAAAGATTGACATGCTATACTTTTATGAGTGAGAATCGCCACACCACCCGATGATGCGACGGCATCATCGCGATCTTTGCGAAACGTAACATAGGTACGGAGAAAGTTTGTGTTTTTGGATTTTAAGTGTGTTTCCTGTAAACACAGCACTTTTGGATTGTGTTTATGGATAAGTTCTTGAACATCATCTAGATTCCTAAGTAGACCTCTGACATTCCACTGAATGATTTGTGTATCCATATTTTAAATTTAATTGGTGCTGTGTTTACGGAAACGGAAGGGATGTCTTAGATTACAGAGCCCTTTCGAGGCCCTGTAACCGGGGTTTTGCTCTTTTTGAAGCGTTCGAGGGAACCTCGCCGCTCCTTAGGCGCCTGGGGCGCCTTGGCGATAGTTGTGGTGTCCATTGCCTCTTGTGAGGCGCCGGACACGTGCTCTTGCGAGCGAGAAGTTACCAGGGAAGGGCCCGCCTTGGAGGGCAGGACCCCTGCGCCCACCAGCCCGGAGGTCGGTGGGGTTCCCTGGGGGATTTGGCTGCGCCGGCCATTGCCAGCACTGGAAGGGACCTGGGAGGTTGAGGCAGCCTCGGCTGCGCCCACCTTCGGGGTCGATGGCCCCTTTTCCTCGGTTGGCGGAGCAGCGCTAGCTGCAACCACCGTGGGGGCAGATGGCGTAACTGCCGACTCACTGCGTGTGGGTCGGACAGTCGCCGGAGGCCGTTGTGACGCTGCCCCCTGACGCGCCACTTCGGCAAAGCTGGCCTTAGGAAGGTGTGCAACCCGCCTGCGTGCCTCTTTGAAAGTGATATTTTCCTTGACTTTAATTGTTACTATTTCTTTTTCTTTTTTCCAAGACGGGCATGACCGCGAGTATGCGGCATGCTCGCCATCACAATTGACACAGTGGAAAGCATTCTCACAAGCTTCAGAGGAGTGTTCGTGCGCACTGCATTTCGCACAAGTTTGGCGGCCTCGGCAGCTCTGCGAACTGTGGCCAAAACGCTGGCACTTGAAACATCGGAGGGGATTTGGCACGTATGGTCTTACACGGAGCTTGATGTACCCGGCCTCGATTGACTCGGGCAAGACACTTGAATTGAAGGTGAGTATTAAGTGTTTGGTCGCTAGTTCTTTACCATCTCGCCTTATCTTAATTCTTTTGACATTTGTAACATTCTGTTCGCTGAAGCCCTCCAAGAGCTCAGCCTCAGTGAGCTCCAGCAAATCATCGTCCGAGACAACGCCGCGGGAGGTATTCATCGTGCGGTGCGGGGTTACTACTACTTGGGTCTCCCCAAATGATACTAGCTGTGGCAGCTTCTCAAATTGCTTCTGGTCGCGGAGCTCCAAGAGGAGGTCACCGCTAGCCATCCTTGACACCTTATATCCTGGGCCAAAAACTTCGGTAAGGGACTTAGATACTAGGAACGGGGATATTGTTCGTACTTGTTTAGCCGGTTTTTCTGCGTGGATTACATGAAAACGGGGAAAATTGTGGACTTGACGTCCGAAAAACTGAAAAACTTCTTCGGTGCGCCCTCGTTTATGAGGGCGATCAGGTAGTTTAGGAAAAGCATGTTCCATAAGTAATGTTGGGTTTTCGGCCGCGATGCCGACCACCCACCATGGAGCCCAACAGGGGGACGTGACAGGAGCTTCTGCTATAGAAACCCTGCCAACGCCAGCCGTACATCGCTGCTATAACCAAATACAGCATAACCAAGGCTGGCTAGCTACACAAGGTTAACCCTTGCCGCCGGGAAACTAGGAAGTGAGGAGAAGTGATGAGAAGACAGGAAAGATGAAAAAGACGGGAGAGAAAGACGAAGATTGGAGAGGAGGACAGGAAAAGGCGACTGCCGATTTCCCCCGGGTGGGTCAGTCCGGGGGTGCCGTCTATGTGAAGCAGAGGCCAAAGGGGTGTGTTGCCTCCGCCGGGGGGCCTTAAAGGTCCAAACACCCAGCATTGGCTCAACCCCCAGGATCCCCTTTTCCCCAGACACGGCTAAGCCGCGCACGGCTACACGCGGGAGGGTCCAACCCTCATGTGCTCGGGTCCGTGGTGTCGCAACACACCAAACGCCTGCTTGCGCAGACGCCCCTGCGGGGATAAGGGGTATCGAAACTTATGAGGAGTGAGCAAACTAAACAGGGAAATAGGAAAGTCTGACAACACTTTCATTGATTCCACAAGTTACCGCTTTGAGTTTATGACGATTCTCGAAGCTATCCTTCCAGGTGGGAACGAAACACAGATTGAAGGATTGTTGCGGTGCTTTTTTATCGAATCAGTGTCCCGGAATACGTACGTGTTTTGATAGCGGAAGATTAGGGAGAGCAGAGGCATGACACTTGTGGTCGTTAAAGCGGTTATCTGAACGGCGTTTCAGTTTGTCGAACATACTGTAACTTACAAACAAAAAATTTTAGCAAATAGATGCAGTTGTTAGTGTCGCACGTAAAATCACCTTTAATTTGCACGTGGAAGTCAGGGGCAGTGCTTGTGGCAATACAGGATGTCGCCATGTGCACGGTGCACCGTGCTTTATATTACAAGGTCAGCAACCCGCAGTCTCAGGAATTCTCGTTTTAGATGACGTTAACATGTCACGCAGATTACTAGGCCGCCTAAAGACTTGAGAAACATCTTGAAATATAGCGCAACGGGACGCCACAGAGGAAAGGATGACGAACACAGGGGCATCTAAAGCGTCTAATGACTACCCGAGGTGTTTCTGGAAAGATAACTTTAAGGTGATGGCTCTGCGCTAGTACGTTAAAATGTTTTTTTAAAGGTTTTTTTTTTCATCAGATGATCTGTCATACGCATGAATACCACCACTACGGGGGATGTTTGCATGCGTATTCCACATCTAATGTGACGAGCACGGAATTCTTTGGTATCAGGAGGTCGGCGATGTCCAACAAAAAATGGTTCGTGTCTTTAACGTAGGATGGGAAAGTACATGGAATATGGACGGAAAAAACTTTATTGAGGTCCATCGAAACGAAAGTTATTATTATTATTATGTCAACGCAACGCGAATGTTGCTCCGTGATTGTGCCAATGCCCGTAACGATGGGGTGTCCAGGACAGTTTTCTTTTGTATATTTTCGGCAGCGAAACAATTAAGCGTTATCACTTAATTGCTTAGCTTTTTACGACACCTTTTACGGCATCTTCGACAATTGCTTTAATATCTGTAAGAACGGAAACCGTGGGGGCCGATCTTTATTCATTATATAGTGTACCTTCGGTATTAGGGCACTAATCAAATCAATAACGCATTTCTCTAAAGAGGCATTATTAGCATTACACTTTGCCTTCATTCACAGTCACATTAATTATGACATTGTTTCCTGGGAAAACACACATAATGTCATATCTCGTCTATTCAGCACTTGCAAATCCAAGCAATACGCATTATCACTAGCATTGGGTTTTTCACGAGTGTTACTCTACTACTTCGTGAAAATAACATTCATGTTGTAACGAACTTGTTCAACTATCATCTCATAATTATGTTTTATAATTTACTTACTAAAGAGCTCTCATACCAATTCACTGATTCTAGGCACCTCATCAATAACAATAATACCAGGTTTGCACGTAACTCCAATATTCTACTACCTATGGTTCATTCTAACTACGGAAAAATGACATCATCATTCGCTGCTATAAAACTGTGGAATGGTTTAGCCGTCAGCATTAAATGTCCATCCTTCCATACATTTAGTCATGCCCTTAAGCGGTTTTAAATATGTGCCTATTATAAGTTTACGTCAGTCATTACACTACATTTGCCATTTGTATGTATTGACAATTTTTTATGCATTGTAGGCTTGTATACATACAATTTGTTTTCGTTAATTTTGTTTTCTATGTTGTATTTTCGCGTTTGTGCTTGTTTCTTTTAGTTGGCTTGCTTCAATTTATTACATATCTACATTTGGACCCTCGTCTGTATATTGTCTCTTACCAATTCATTGTATTTAAAAGATAATAAACTGAAACTGAAGAAGGCTTATTAGGATTCCACACACACACACACACACACACACACGCACGTACGCACACACACACACACACACACACACACACACACACACACACACACATATATATATATATATATATATATATATATATATATATATATATATATAGAAGGAAAGCATGTGCGTGAGCCAACTGGCCCTCCTCGATAATGAGCTTGATCTTTTAAATAGCTGACTGTTACGATATTATGATGCCAGCGTGTTTTTTTTAGAGAGTGATGCGATGACGTGTAACGATGGCGAGCATTCGCGAGAAGACGGTTTCGTCTCTATAAAACATCTGTTTACAACAAATAAAAAAGAAAAAAGAACCCGTCAGTCGATAGTTGGCTCATGGGGTCTTGTCATTTCGTGTCTCCCCTTCGTCTTCGTCGTATGTGCTGCAGTAATTACGAATGAGTACCAACTATAGTCCAGTTCACCGTTCTCTTAAAATTAAACACTAGAAAGAACAACGTATAAGCGGAAACAGAGAGGACGGAGCACTATTACTTTAGTCGGAACTAAAATGTTAGCAAAAGTGACCGAGAGCATCTTGCACGACACATCGTAATAGAAGTAAGGCTAACATTAGTGACAGAGGAATTGGCCCATAAGAAGGGCAAACAAACAGCTAGGTCATCATAAAATAGAAAGTCACATTCTAAGCGACGACAATCACGCTACCGTTATGTCTTGTCTGTTTCTTTTGGCTCATTTTCTTCGCGCTTATATTATGAAATTTGTAGATTATGGGCCTTCATTTTATCCAGCATTAACAAACGTTTTTTTCCTCTATAGGAATAAATACATTTTGCAGGAACACTTTGCCTGTCTAAATTTACCCTATTGTTGCTCTTCAACTCTCTTTAACGTTACTGTTCTCCTTGATCGCTATTATTTTTTTCGCAGACCCTGTCTAGGCTCAGCGCCGATACATTAGCAACATTTTCCGTGAGTCTGACACCAAATTTGTGTCATTCTGGAAATTCATGCCAGTGAATCCACCTTGCAAACTATCCAGCTACAATTCGTAAATTTGAATATGTGCCGTGGTAAACTAATTACCTAAGGTAAGTGATGAAATTGTGGTAATTATTTAAAAGCGCACTTTGATTTATTTCGAAAGTAATGTCCGCCTCTGAATAACACAGCTCGAGGACTAGAATTATGTTATCTGCAACAGGCCATTTTTAAAATTCCATATGACATTATACACCGACATGCGCAAACTAGACCCATTTACATACAAGCTCATATATTCATATGTCTTGTAAAGCTCATTTAGCTCGTACAGCTTTCACCGTACCAGATGGTTAGTGTACACTGTACAATAAAAGGAAATACGTGATCATTACAGACAACGGACAAAGTTTAAAAACTGAAAATTCTCCATAGATGAGAGATAAAAACACAGGGAGAAAAAGAAAACAGAAGCAACCTTTGCAGAAACAAACTTTGTGTTAACATTTCTTTACTAAGACCACTATATGTAGGTGCAATACAGAAGGATAAGTAAGATCAAATTCCTTATGCGCTGTAGCTGCTCCAATCCACATGTTTTAGTGCTTTCTTGAGCTTATACTTTGTTGCAGACTGCAGAACGTTACGGGGTAAATGATTGAACAACGCCAGAACATAGTATTGGCGCATTCATTCACCGTACTTTGCTGCACATCGTGGTATTTGAAAGCGCCATTTTGGTCTGAGGCAGCGTGAAGCTACATTAAGCACTTTAGTACGATTGTCCCAGAAGTGCATCAGCGTTATTGTATGCAGCAAAAACAAAAAAAAATCAAAATGCTTCAAACCAACGCGGATGCTACAACGTCCTGCTATGCGGAAAACAAAGCAGTAATTGCGAAAAGTTCTCGCTCAATGCATTTTTAGCGTGGTTTTGAGACGTTGAATGGCGCTGCACTCATGTTGATTAACCTGCGTTCATTTGTCCTAGCATTACGTGGATTCGCTGACAATTAGCGTGAACGAGAAGGATGGCATCTCAACTTTATGAAAAAGAAAAAAAAAAGAAAATGAAACTGCGTTGTCCACGCTATACACCCACTGCGCTTGAAAGCCCACATGCTAAATCAAGTATAACGAACCGAAATTCCTTGTTCTAGATGACAATTTGGTCGTACATGCGCGTCACATGATTACATATGATGGAGCTAGAAGATGTTCTAGCGGCTTGTGTGGTTCTAGAAGCCAATATACTTTTGTATTTAAATTTACATTCCCGCCAACGTTATTGTCTCAAATTCTAGCATTGCACATTGCAATGGTTCTCCCGGACCCAAAAGTGAGATGACATTGATAGCGGCGCGCACAAGACGCCTTCGCTTTACTATATTGCCATACAACTGCATTCATATCTCTCAGTAAGGCAAATACATCATGAACAAGGGATGCACGTTTTTCATCTTGTTTTACCTGCTCATTTGCCAGTAACAACTGCAGTGAAAAAACTGATAGCGTTTGACCTGTCTTGAAAAAATAATATATCTGCGGTTGGTTTTTTCGCAATAACCGAGAACTGAACCATGCTTTGCTTAGTGTCTAGTGCTGACGGGCTGAATATGATCGAGGAGGGCTGGAACTGAATATGTTGTGCCAGGTTCGGGCACGGGACATGTTTGAAGAATTTTGGTTCGAGCGAGTTGGTTCATGGTAGAACGGTTGGGAAAGCAGTGCTAAAACACCGGTACCGAGCCACATTGTCCGCATGACGTACAGTGCCCTTCATGCGCACTATGCGCCATGTGTGCCTATGCTTTTTTAGCGCTGCTTTCCAAATCGTTCGAGAGGTTTGAAACTACCGAGCCTGGCTTGGGCGGCCAAACGCCCAAGCCAGGTTCGGACGGGGCCCGGCTAAGAAAAAGTGTTACGGCCCTTGCTGTGCTCTACATTGCTGTATGTCAATAAAGAAAAGAAACACGTATGTTTGTCGTCGGAATGGAAGATGGAGAGACGCAGTTGAGACTTTCACACACTGAGACCGGAAAGGCAGAAGCTCGTGAAAAAAAAAAGTCGCAGTTTTACCCTAAAAGCGAAGCATCGATTGCGATAGCAAATTAGTAGGCAGCTATACGATGTTAGGACAGTAGTCTTATCGGCCGTATAAACTTGGAAACATTACCTTACTAACTCAATTAACAGCCATAGTGTCAGTTCGCACAAGCCAACATGAGCACATCAGACTCGATGAGCGCGGAGACTCGCTAAAAGCGCTGGTGCGAGCAAGTGCAGCAGCAGCAGCGAGCGAAGTGACCTTCGTGTTGTCTATTGCTTCAACGCAAGAGCGGCAAGAACACAAACGTATGAGCCGTTTGCAGATCCGTCTCAGGATACGGCGTGCGCGAACGCGCCCGGCCTTGCAAAGTACGCACTTGTTGGTGGAGTCGAAGCCGGCCCCTCCACCTTCCCGAGCGGCTTCCCCGCCTTGCGCCCTATCACGCGCGAGACTGAGTCCCGCGATAGTCGGTCCCCTTTGCGCCCTGTCGCGAAACACGCAGTTGCTGCCGGAGCACAACGCCGCGTCCCCCTCTCCTCCTCCCCTCCTGTCCGTCCCCCTACGGTCTTTTGCACGACGGAAGGCGGCGAGTTTGCTCTACGCTTTCATCGCGCGCCAGATTGAGCCGCCATCGTCGGCTTCCCTCGTGTGGTTTCATCGCACATGCAGCATAGGATGCGCGCCGACGGTTGTCGCCCTTGCACTTCGTACAGAACACTACGGCGACGGCTACAAAAATGAGCTTGGAGTATCCATGTAATTGCTATTGCAACAACTTTTCGTTAATCACGCTTATGAAGATCATATCATTAGCGGCAATGTATGTCCGCCTAGCCTACGAGCTCGTCTGCAAAAACGCCACGTTCGCTGCGCTCATAGCGTTTCAATGTAAAATCTGCGTTCTCTTTACAAACAACAGAACAACCTGCATGTTTTGGTCGCGAGCGCAAGAAATATGTCACTGCGCTCGCTGGTTGCTATATATATGCTCATAGGCTCATACGTGCGACCCCAGCCGGATAATAAGTGCGCCGTATTTTGCAACATAAGAACATGAACATTATTTTCAAATTGAATCACACGATGCACACGGTGACACCTATATAGTTCTTTCATCTGTGGCGCCATAATTTTCGGGTCCGAATGTGGACAGCGAGAGTTGTCTCTCTACCATTTGTAGCGTAGCCTGCTGTGTATGAAACGGAGTATAACTGCAGTGTCATCCACGCTGTTAATCTGAACGCTAATTGCTGGGTGTAAAACTGCACTTGGGTTTAGGAAACTCGAAACAAATTACACGCGTAAAATTTCGGCTCGCCTTGGCACAAAGAAAAATGTCAAGGCTCGATTCCATTTCGTTAGATCAACTTTGCTTGCGAAGCGCTAGGACCTCAAAGTCATACTAAATATTCAATACCAACCTGTAGTAACATTTATCTTGTGCAGGTTAACTCCGCTGCAATCATTACACTACCAAGCCATCTGCGTTTTAACCTTTCGCCAGTTCCGTTTAATGCAAATATCGCATATTATTTCCAACTAATGGTCTTATTAACTATAACCTTTCAATTATCTTTCTCATGCATGTCAAGAACCTTATTCCCGTAAACTTTTTTTTTTCTGAGGCTTCCCTCATTAGCACAAATAAAACCAGCTTCGCCGTCATTAACAATTTCCTGTTGCCGTTGGTCCTATCAAAGGGAGTCAAACTCCCCACTTTTCATCAGCTGTTTTGAAATAACTGTCGATTATGTGTTAAGCAGCCGCCGTCATTCATCATCAACCCATTTTTGTATGCGGCGGGACGAAATTATAACTGACTTCTTTATAATTTAATATGTGTTTAAGCATCGCCTGACCTGACTCAGAAGGCATATTAACTATGAACTGGATGAACTGGTGATCATTAAAACCGATATTATGTGTGAAGGATCCAACTGCTTAGGGAGTGCGTGTTAAGGTCGAGAATAACAGTTAATCGGTGGGTTGCATTATTAGCTGGACAAAACAAAAATACAGAGTTCATGCAATAATGTTCCTAGAGCTACGTGATCCGCCGTTGAATTCCTACCAATATTTCAAGCGCGGTAGGAGTATACGTTGGAGAAAAAAAATGTAAAATATGTGATCTCGTAGCTAGCAGAACACTTCCATCCCTATTCCCAGCTCTGTTATTTCTTTATATATATGATAGAACCATGAAAGTCCAGCAAATGTCAGCATCCGTAATATTAAGTTAACTTCACCAGTTAAGCCTAGTTTGAGTTCTTTGCTCTTAGTTCTGTGCGCTTAGGAAGAACGTTTAGAATATTAGCATATGACATAGATAAGTTCCATGGCTCGCTGATTTCGCATTGCGACGGAAGAGTATCAGTGGACCGTGGAAAATATCTGATCGTTAGCTATCAGGAAGAACACGTAACCTTGCCGGGTGCCATTACATGTACAACTTAAACGACAGTTCTTTAGATTTGGTGCATTCGAGCAAGTGTTTTCTGGTGATTCTATAATCGACTAGCAAAAGTATTCTCAAACTGCGAACTGAGTGGCCATCAATTTCAAACCGTTTACCATGAGGCTGATTTACTTGAAGAACGCAAACTTTGCTATCACTGGGCTCAATTCATCGGCAGTGAAAGGCCCAAGACGACGGTCGCGTTCAAGTGCATGTGTCTCAAAGGTGATTTCGAAGTTTGTAGAACACAAACTAAATATTTTAGTTTCAATTGATGGCCAAGTCTCGGACGAGTCGTCAGGAACGCAAAACAAGATGATATTAAAGCCGCGGAGCCTATTTTGCACATCGTCACATCGCGATTGAATACTTCTTCGATGACTAGACAAGTTGTTAGCAGACTCGATTGTCCGCGGTGCAGACGCAGGCAAGCTGCTTTTGAGGGACTAAAAAGTCAACTTCGACTGCGCGAATGCTTGTGGACAGCCGCTTTAATGGAACGTCGAGGGACGCGTGCCAGTAATTCCGTTCATCGCGAATTTCTCTTTAGCCGGTTTCTAGGACACTTTTAAGCATTTCTGGTCCAGTATTTGTTTCGGCGGCGCCGGACAGGCGTAATCTCACTGTTTGAAGCGGTGTCGAATCCCAACGCAGCGTCAAGTGAAAGGCGTTTAAACAGCGCTCAAGTCTCGATGCTAGTGGAAGCAGTGGCCTTAACTTCAATAGGTATATATATATATATATATATATATATATATATATATATATATATATATATATATATATATATATATATATATATATATATATATATATATATAGCTGCAGCCCTGTGATAGGTGCCGTAACGTTAACGGCGGCCATTATGCGAGTCCATGCGTTATCCGTGCGGTATCTGACAGGTTACAGTTGAATATGCGGCACTTGACGTAAGTACTTGTGCATAAATATAAACTTGTCTCTTAGTACGAATGAGCACATGATAGCGTGTGCAACATTAATTTATAAAAAGGATGCGTAGACCAACTGCGGAAGTACAATCCAACTTCAGTTCGCACTATTTTCTCAAACCTTTTTGGTGGTGTAATTTATGAGAGAGAGATTGGCAGATTTCTTTCCTAAACACAGCAAATATAAATTAACTGAACAGGCATTCTTGGATAATAAAGGTGAAAAAATCAGAAATATTTAACAAGAAAAGTTAACCCTTGTCCTATGTTTGGCTCTGAGAACGGCATTTGTTTATCTATAACCTTATATTTTTTATGTAGCTAGCCTCATTATGTGCTTTATTGACGAAGTGTTCAGTTACGCTGGAGGTTGAAGCCAGTGTTAACATCCACAGCGCTTTGCTGAGCGTATGTGCGAAATCACTGTTTATTTGATCGTATCGCTCAAGACGCGGCGGTGTGTGGACGTTATTAGGCGGAATAATGGCAGATGCCACTAAATCATACAAAGAGAATCAACATCATTAAAGTGAAAATTTATGCAGCAATTCGAGTGCGTCAAATAAATATGGTAAACGAAAGCACGTCACTGCTTGCGATTAGAAAAAAACGAATGCGATTAGTAATATGGTCGATAAGATGGTAGGGGATTATTGTATGGTGTAGTGAAGTTTAAATGACGTGAGACGAGCTTAAAAAAAAACGAATGCGATTAGTAATATGGTCGATAAGATGGTAGGGGATTATTGTATGGTGTAGAGAAGTTTAAATGACGTCGGACGAGCTTAGCACGTGAATCATCGGGCAATATGGCCCACGACACTTGTGCTGGGCGGAATAGCGATTGCCCTTGGCTTCATAAGCATTGACATTCCAGACTCCAGTTAGCAGGCCTCCTTATTTCTCGTACATAATTTTTGTTGCTGTTATAGAGACTGATATTTATAATATTCGTGCAAATGATTTCCATCTGATACCATAGGGTGCCACGCCTCGCAGTTAATTTCAAGAATCCACAAAAAAGCTAAGGAAGAAATAAAGACAAGGCAAAACAAAAAGGCAATGGCAAATACAGTCGAAAGCATTTATGACAAACGCCTTGACAGCGAAATGACCAATATAATGAAGGATACATTACGGATCGGCCGAATTCCCATATTTCATATGTATTGCGAACGCCTCTAGAACGAAGACGACTACACCGAATTCGCTTATACAACGAAGTATTTCAGCTTCCCGGACGGTTGGTTTGTTGCTTTACAACGTATAGTCAAACTGACTTAACACGGCGGGCTGGTCTAGTTGGTGATTGAACATGTTACTATGGGTGGGCAGCGCAACCCGGACAAACCACTGCGCTCGTATTGTGTACTTCATCTCGTCTTTCGCCCGGGATGCGCTGCCAACACATGCGAACATTCACAACGGACGTCACGTATTAGTGCCGCCACAGCCACGCGCAGAGGTCCCCGAGGGGTCACTCCGCCTGAGCGCCGATAACAACGCTAGCGACGCATTTAACGAGTGTGTCGATGCCAGAAGCTCGAGAAGTCGCTAAACTTGTACGCTACTTGTGGTAACGCATCAAGCCGGATGCGACGAGTGAGTAATCCGTCGCATTTGATGACGACGCCCAATGCCTTGATCGTGGAGGATGACCTACGACGTATTCAGAACTATCTAGGACGAACAGAACGCAAATATCGACGAAGGCAACAGTGATGAAGATTCTGTAAGCGAACCAAGAATTTTTCACGGTAAAAGAGGCGATAGCGGCATTCAACGATGCGCCGGATTACTTTGCGTATGGCTCCTGCGTTTCGTCACCAAGCATACCGCGAACGTCGATGCAAAAACTTTCCCAGGAGTCGCAAATTCTGTTGGATGAAGTGCACACAATAAGTTTTTCGACACATTCTCTTGAATTCATGATAAATAAAACCTTTTTGTTGTTGTTGTTGAGAGCACAGAGTGATTGAACATGCTTAGCCTGCTTTATTGGGAGCGGTACGGTGTGCGACCATTACAGCGAAGTGATTTGTATAACGAAGGATTTTGGAGGCTACGAGCACTACGTTATCAAAGGGTTTGACCGTAACGTCTTGCGAACATCTTCGTTCGTAAAGCGTTCGGTATTTTTCTTTCCAATTATTTAAAGCCGACTTTCTACTTAGTGCAAAAGGCGCTGCCTGAATATTTTACGCACTCGTGCGTGGTGTGAGGACAACTGCTCGCCAATGACTGGTATATCTATGCACTTAATTAGGTTGTTCAGGCTGCCGCGACCTTGCTTTGTCTTTTATTTATTTTTGTTTCTTTTATAATTCCCGCTTTCTCTTTATACTGCTTAAGACGTCTTATATATCCGTCTTCTGACAAGTGTGCATCTCCGCATAAGTGCATCTGTACGACTGCCTGTGGTGTTTGTAGGCAGACCGTCTGCATCGTCCACACATTCTCTCCTTTCTTTTCTAATTCGAGGAATCGCGACCGTGTTTACACTGTATGTTACCGCCCACTTGAACAGTGTTTTTTCTGGACTTTGTATTTATTTAGACTTCTTTCTTGAAATATATTTTTGTACGCTGCTCGAGAGGGTGAGAAAGGGAGGAAGCCCAAACCCACACTGCTGCTTGGGCGGCTAGCAGGACGACTTCAGTTGACGGCAATGTCAGGGGTTAGCCATGACCACGCCTCGTTGTACCGTGTGACGATGTACAATTTCATATGTTTACACTCTCAGGCACTCTTCCAGTGTCATGGTATGGAGAGTACTGATCCCGAAGAGTCGAAGAGCCAGCAGCTTGCACGATTGGCTAACTTGCTAACTCAGCATCTGTGCGCTGGACAGAGCTGGCGTCAGCGCCTTCGTGTTCTTGCACGTTGCGTTCCAAGTTGTGGAGAAGGTCCTAAGTCAGTTTTTCTTCTGCCGTATTTATTGACAATGACTGAGCGCGTCTGCCTCGTATTCGAAGTCATTAGTCTAGTCTTTTTGATGCGAAAGCGTCACAGCGCATTCAGCGAAAAAGCCTGCGTCTGCGTAGCGTAGGTGACGTGTGCAATGATGCACGCACTAGGTACACCTCATTTTATTCACGCATGGTGCGGTGTAGAGAGTGCATTGCGGTAGACACGGCACATGACACGTGCTGCGTGTAAACGACACGTGGTAGATTACACGTGGTATGCAATGACGCGCGCACTACGCACAACTTTAGTCAGCCATAGCCATGGAGCCACCGTGACGTCAGGGAAGCGTGCTCGTTCTGCATCTCGTGGGCCCGGGTTCGATTTCCACCCAGGCCGAATTTTACCTAATTTTCTTCTAGGAGGCATTAATTTACTTTGTTTACAGTGACCGGCCTGACAAATTTAACATCAATCCGATTATTTCTGACATGTTTTACTCTTGGCGCCGTCGGCCATTTTCGGTACCATCTTTCGGTCACAACGCCGAATTTTCGCGTAATGGGGCATATAATGATTTCGTAAATACGAAAGGAAAAGATACTGGGATTAGTGAGCTTCGAATTTACGGCCCCACGCTCAGAAGCCGAGTCTCTAACCATCTAGGCTAATCTAGCGTCTCCTAGATAACAGGCCTGTGCACTCTGCTTGGGCCGAAATATCCGCTGCCAAGCTCAGCGGGACGCAAGCCATGACGCAAAAATCACCGCGGCTTATTCGGGAGCGTCCCCAATAGATGCTATGGCAGTAGGCCTAGATAGCATGACGTCACGGATCTAAGGGCACCGGCCCAGTGCTATCTAGGGGGCATTGGCTGAGCGCCTCAACACGCTCGCTTATCTTCGAGGAGTTAACTTTAAGGACGACTTAATGGATGGCGTTCAATTATACATTAATGCTTTCGCATTCACAACTCTTAATTAATTAAGAAGTGCTTAATGTATGTTTCCTCTGATTTCTTTCTTCTAGTGGTCGGCTTCTATAGTTTACTGAGCAGCACTGACGGAATATCGTTTTCTTCAAGGATAGTATGAGGGCTAACATAAACGTAAACTTAGGAGAAGCCGAACGAATCCACCAGCAAGAAGCTAAATTGTTGTTTTAGTAGAGACCAGTAGCCAAATGCGGAAAGGCCAGAGGAGAAAGAAAAGTCGAGTGTTTCCACTTCAGCTCTGGTAAGCGCAGGTTTCACAAGCGAATATGACTCACAATTGTTTTTACTTCTCGAACGTACTTCTCGAAGCTCGCAGGTGCGAGCGTTCACTCTAACAATCAACACCCAAAGTAATCTAAGCATACTGCGCGTTATATTTCGTCAACGATCGCGTCATAACTTCTCTTAATTAGCGAAATAAATTTTTTTGCTCTAATAGGCGACAGCTATTTATATGGACGCTCGACGCAGCTGTCTTCATGACGCCTGTAGCGAGTAAGAGGTGCTTTCAGTCATTCTTGGTGTACTTCTATTTTCTTGCTTACTCCTGTAAGTAACACGTAGCGTTACTGATAGCTGGTTCACATTTCATTGCGTTTTGCCGTTTTGCTTGCTTTCTGTGTCTGGAAGTGACGAATGTAACGAACTTCCTTTTGCGATGAAAACGGTAGCGTGTTAGGTGCGCTTAAAGTGCGAATTCATCTGAGTTGTTCTTACTTGCGGGCAGGAGAGAGAGAGAGAGAGAAGAATACAGGAAGGCAGGGATGTTAACCAGTCAATAGTCTGGTTGGCTACCCTACACTGGGGGAAGGGAGAAGGGGAAGAAAAAGAAGGGAGAGAGAAGGTGTAGGTACGCGTACGGACAGCACTTCAGTTAAAGTCGCTCGAGCAAACCAGAAGTTCTGAGAAAACACAAAAGTGCCTTCACTGCCTTCTGAGCCGATGATCGGTCGGGACGGTGCTCTAATATTGTCTGTTCACTCAGAGAACGATCAGGAATATACACTAGAAGATATGAGATAAATAACACTGCGATAAAGTTTCAGTTAGACAGTATACCATTTCGCCAGCAAACTTGGTAATCGCCGGAAAGATGTGACAACAAATCTCCTGGTCGGTCGCGAGGGTAGAAATGTGAGCTTGGGGGTCAGTCAAGTTGAATTTCGGATGAAGTGTGACGTAACGTGGGGAAACGGACACAAGGAGGAACGACCCACACGGACCGCTGGTCTTCAAACGTTTTGAGTGCCACCAGTGTGGCGCTGAAAGCGTTGTCTCTCTCTCGTTTATTCTTGTGTCTGTGTGCCCACAAAAAAAATTATGGGGTTTTACGTGACAAAATAACTTTCTGATTATGAGGCACGCTGTATTGGCGGACTCCTGAAATTTGTACAGCCTGAGATTCTTTAACGAGCGCCTAAATTTAAGTACATCGGTGTTTTCGCATTTCACCCCTATCGAAACGCGACAGCCGCGGCCGGGATTCGATCCCGCAACCTCGTGCTTAGCCGTAGCCACTAAGCAAACACGGCTGGTTATGTCCCCATGTTCTGCTGCACTCTATAGCCTGGGTGGATTTAGTACGGAACATGAAATTATGGTCACTTGACCAAGTGAAAAGGTGTTAAGATGAGACGCCTCGGTTGCGGTTGCCAGCGCAGTGGCTAGCGAGGAGGTCGACGTCAAGCGTCTCGCAGCCTGCGCATTGTAATATGGTGCGTCGGTAACACAAATACACAAAGGGCGTCGCAGCAGTAGATAGTCAGGCGTGAGGGTGACTTCTTTGCGTATGGCGTGAAGACTGCCTGCCACAACGGCGGAAACGGAATTACCATTACGCTGAAACATGACACGCCCGTACGTACGTGCATAAGATCCTCCTATGAGATACCCCCGTAATGAGCTCCCTCCTTCGACCGAATTGCTTCGAATTACTGCGGCTCTTGTGTCCTAGTTAGCGATAGTGACAGAGAGCAAAATAGTATTATACAATTATGAGTGTCCCATGCATAGCGTGAATCAGTTTAAGCGAGGCTTTCGATGCTGTTCGCGAGAATCGCCGACCTTGCTTAGAAACGATGTGCAAGCAGAGCGCACGAAGAATTCGGAAGCGCACGTTTTCATGGGAAAGCGCACGTCTTCAAAACCACATACACGGCTGACTGGTGCCGCAATCAATCGCACACATTACGCACCTAACTGAATTTGTCCTGTAAGCGAAACGGCCACCTGTGAACAACATGATCCGGTTCCGCTGCGGTTCTTATTTGCCACATCAATGCTGCACTTCTTCGAGTTCAAGATCAACTGAAAGCGCGCTCGTAAGCTTCCAAGCCATTCGAAGCCATTCCAAGCCATCCGTCGCTGCGCATTGACGCGGGTACACTTTGCGTTTCTATACGAAATCTTCACAGCGCTCCTCGGCGCCCATGTAATAAAATAAATGTCATTAATAAATCTAATAATAAATGTATTAAGTAATTAATAAATGCGTGCGTGCGAACGTACGGCGCACGCACGCACCACGGTGCAAAAATCCCAAGGAGCAATTTAGCCGGGGTTTGTTAGTCGCGTCGCCTATGGGTCCCTATGCCATGGTAGAGAGTCAAGGCTAGTAGGCAGAGTGTATTGTGGTGATAGGCAGTGGGCAGTGTCTACAAAACAACAAAATACTAAAAACGTTGCGTGAGACAACGCACCGATTTTTGCTGACCACAGAAGCTTTCGGTGATATAAAGAACTGTGTATTCCATAAAGAGTTTTCCTATTTCCTCTGAGGATACGCTATGTGCACTACAAATATTTTAAGTGCTAATATAATCACATCTTAAGGTCCTTCTTTTGCTGCTAAATATGCGCAGATCAATATTTTCTTTTTCAGAGAACCTAATCTCAACCTGACCAAACACGACAATGAAGATTCTTGCCTGCTTTGCTGTGCTTACCTGCATGACAAAAGCCCAAGGTAAGAATGCCAGTGTTCCAGCATTAGTTAGAAAAAAGGAATGTTGTAATTTAATTGGCGTGGCTGTGCAATACCTCCGGGATCGGCTCAGCAAAGAGGTCTGAAACATACCCGATATGGAAAAGTGGTGGTAAAGTCGCTAATAAACACGCTGGGTTTAGTTAATAAACACAAATGGAACTGTCCTATGGCACGGTTCAAAGAGAGGACCCCCAGCACAACAGCGTGTTTTTACTTAGTCAGCTTACATACCGCCATTGCAGCTACGAATCTTGCTCTTCGTGTAATATTTTAACGTGCTGCTATCGCACTCATTGCTTTGCCCGTATGGCGAAACTGCGATTTCTTTTTTTTATTCCTAGCATAAATAAAGCAATAGCATAAAATAAAGTGCAGTTGCTAGGTTCGCTTCACAAGCTGTTAGAAATTGGGCTCTACCGAAGATTGTCAGCAAAGCTGTACAGTGACCTAAACCGGTACTGAGCAACATATCTACACAGGTTCAACAAACGTAAATTTCGATGACCCAATTAATTACTAAATTTACTCATACTTAAAAACAACACAACTTTAAAGATCGTAGGACTTGACTCTTCGAGGCTGAGATTTCTCTGGAACTTCCTAAACAATCGTTTGCCCTTCGAAATAGCAGGCATCAGTTCGGACTTAAATTTAACGTGATACACTTCTCTGATCCAAACGGCCGTGCTGCATAGCGCTGCAGTTTGACCGAATCGACATCGGGAGGAACCACCGACTAGTCTGAATGTTTCTGTCATAACTCTTTATTAGCTCCAGCACGCCTCAAAATAATAGGCCGCTGTTGATCGTAATTATGCACCATCATTTTCAAGCCCGTACTGCAAAAATGTGTTGCTGTAAAATAGGCATGACGCTGGCGACCAGTAGTACACCACACCGCCATCCTGGACGCTCTCTCCTCCCTCCATGTCGGACCCCGTGTCCATGCTTACGTCACCGCGTTCCTCGCCCACCGCACAGCCAAAATCTCATACGGCCCACTATCTTCTCCTTCCTTCTCCCTTGGCAACAAGGGTACCCCCCAAGGCTCTGTCTTGTCCCCTCTTCTGTTCAACATCGCCCTCTTCCCACTGGCACATGCTCTACGAGCTATCCCAGCTCTGTCTCATGCTTTCTATGCCGATGACATCACCCTCTGGGTGACCACTGGCAATGTTGGCGACATGGAGACCGCTCTACAAGCAGGAGTGGACGCGGTAGCAACTCACGCCCGGGCCATCGGGTTGAGCTGCTCCCCGACCAAATCAGAGCTTTTGCTCCTTCAGCCTGGGCGGATGGTCCCCCTGTCGCCTTCTCCACTCACCGTCTACCTTGACGGCACACCCATTCCTCGTTTCCCTACCCTCCGCATCCTCGGACTCTTTCTTCAAGCGCTCGTCCGTGTCTCTTCTTGTGTCGTCTTTTTGGCGCTATAGTACTTCAGTGGCATGCACCAACTAGCTCAACAAAAAGTTCTGCTGGAATAGCAAGCACACCACCCTCATCACTCGATTCACAAACACTGTACACCACACTGTCCGCCTCATACGCCGCATTGCAAACCGCCACCACGGCATGTGCGAACACGACCTCCGGCGCCTGGTCCAGGCCTTTGTTCTCAGCCGCTTCATTTATTCTCTTCCGTATCTCTACCTTTCTCGTACCGAGGAAGACAAAGTCAACAGCCCATTCGCCACGCATATAAGTCAGCCCTGTCCCTTCCCACATCTACGTCGACGGCTCGTTTACTGTCGATGGGTGTCCACAGTTTCCTGACGGAGCTGACGGAGGCCCATCGCACGGCCCAGCTCCTCCGTCCCTCCCGCACCCGCCCGGGTCGCGCACTTCTCTACACCCTTAATCTCTCCCCTCTTGTTCCTCTTCTCACATCACTGCCCATCCCTTCCCATGCCTTCCCCCTCCTAACCGTTAATCCCCTCCCTAAAATTATGCATCCCGAACACCACCCCTCCCGTAGAGCAGCGCGAGCCTCCGCGCTCTGGCGTCAGTACGAACGGCAGGCCGCCGTGGCTTGCGTAGATGCTGCCCCGTACCGCCGCTACCCAGCACATGCCCTTGCCGTCACGGACAATTCTCTCCGACCCACTCTTACTGCCTCAGTGTACACTTCCACCTCTGTCGAGGCCGAGGAGGCAGCTATTGCCCTTGCCATCACGCAAACCTCCGCGAAGTACATCTTCAGCGACTCCAAACCTGCGGTCTACAACTACACGGTTGGATGGTTGGCACACCCGGCCATCGGAATCTTGGGTTCCGATACCGTTCCCTCTCGCCCCATCCAAATCCTCTGGGTGCCCGCTCACGCGGCCCATCCTGGTAACGAGGCGGCCAATTCCATCACTCGAGATTCGACTGACCGAGCAAGCCCGCCCCTGCCGGGAATGGATACGCGCGACGCGCTCCTCACGTACCGCGATATCACGCAGCACTATCGCCTCTCTCGTCTCACCTTCCCCCCTCCGCACCAATCCCTTTCCCAGCCCCACCAACACTTATGGCGCCGTCTTCAGGCCCATGCCTATCTTACTCCTGCACGTCTTGCCCTCTTCCACCCCGGGACGCACTCACCGGCTTTCTGGTTATGTGACGGCTCCCGCGCCGATTACGCTCACGTCCTATTCTCCTGTCCGGCACACTTGCCCCCTGCCTCTTGGCGCCTAAGCAATCCGCAGCAGTGGGAGGCTGCTTTGTCCCGCACCGAGCCGGATATCCAACTCCGTCTGGTGAACTGGGCGGAGGACGTCGCGACTAGGCATGGCCTGGACGCCACAACCGGCAGCCTGAAGGCCGCCCACAACGCTGCTTTTTAATTTGTGTTTACTTTTGGCCTTCTCATCAATAAAAGTTTTTCACCACCACCACCACAATGAAGTTCTAGCTCCAGGCTCCACCCTGAGCATTGGCCAGTGGCAGTGGAAGATGAGAAGGAGGTAGGAGAGAGACGTTTTATAGTATAGCCCGTAAAAGCCATAGTTCAAAAACCGAAAATATTGGCCAACTGCACCCTGCGACGTTATCTCGAAATTGATTCTGTTCAAAGGTTTGGCCATTCTCCCGCTGCTCACGTGATAACTATGGGCGCTCCATGTCACGAGGCGATCGCCACATAATTAAATGCTTGGGTATACCCCCATATTATTACTGTTGAGCTGAGTTTATGCTGAATTATACTGACGCATACATCCCTATTACCTTGAATGACCTTGAGTGAAGCTCAATCAGCTTAAATTATGGCGTTTTACGTGCCAAAACCACTTTCTGATTATGAGGGACGCCGTAGTGAAGAACTCCGGATATTTCGACCACCCGGGGTTCTTTAACGTGCACCTAAATCTGAGGACACGGGTGTTTTCACGTTTCGCCCCCATCGAAATGCGGCCGCCGTGGCCGGGATTCGATCCTGCGACCTCGTGCTCAGCAGCCTAACACCATAGCCACTGAGCAACCACGGCGGCTCTGAATCAGCTTCAAATGATCGGATACTCTTATTAGTGATGGCTTCTATCGTTGCGAATTTCGGCAGGTACTTAGAAAGGTGTGGCGTCATTTACCTCTCATTTGTCGACAACATCCGGATAAAACGGAAACGTAGCTTGTTTGTCGGGCAGCCTTTCTACCATCTCCCCTGTAGTGTTGATGGCACGACGAAGAAACACCTGGTCCTATTTTGGGCACTCATTGTTTGCAACGACACGATCTGATGGTAATGGCAAAATCCATGTTTAACTACTCCAGAGAGTGCTCTTGACCTTGCATGCACTCCACAAGCCTTCACTTAATGATCCCTTCTTGTTTGTTCATTGAACGTGACGGCGTTGATTGATATATATGCATATGATTGAAGCATATGCACCGAGGAGGAACATGGAGGACAGTAAAAAAAAAAGGTGTCATTTTATAGTTGGGCTTGCGGTGGTGGATGAATAGAAGCATGCGAAAGGAAGCCTGCGCCGGGATGCAATGGCCCGAGTTCTGAAGAACAGTGAAGCGCGATTATCGAAGGAGTAAGCACCAGCGGATGAGCCCGGATGAGTCGAGGTTGGCAAGTCCACAGAAAACATAATGGTCGTTAACTAACTTGCACGGTGATTCTTAAACTGTGGGTTGCGACTGTATGGGGTACTACGGCAGGCACTTGGTAGTGCTACTACACGGTGATCGGATACAGTAATTCTGCGTGCTGCGCAAAATATGGCATACAGATATTAAAACGTACTTTAATGGCTATGCTAAATGATTTTTTAATGAAGGCGTGTTTCAGGCTACTCTTCCCGCAAATAATTCCATATTCTTTTTCTTTTGTGAAAGCTCATACAGCTGTAGTTTACTGTTGTACATGGCACTTTTGCTATACCCGTTGATTGATCGTGGAAAAACTGATTTGTTGCGAGATTACTCAGTAAATCCTGCTGATATGTTTCGATTGCTTTTCGTTAACATAACGCGCATTTCGTAACAACGTATTAAAGCTCGTGCCTCAACCCTACTGCATCATCAAGTGATCGATGTATAATTTGCATCTGACGCATTCTGACTGACTCTCGTTGCTACTGCATTCTACAAAATAATGCATCTTCTTCTAAAGAAAGCTTTACGCAATCTACCACGCTCCCCTTCACTATGTGTGTGGTGATCCATGTGTGTGGTGTGTGGTTATATCCGCTGATATATACTTCAGTTTTTTCATGAGAGTAAGTACCTAACTACTGCACTCATATATCAATAGCTTGCGCTTACGTAAACAACACGCTAGGATAAAATGTTATGTACTTTATAGAAGTTGCTCTGTTTTGTATGCCGCCAGGGGGCTAGGGCTTTTTCAAGCTTTCTGTCTGTGCTCCTACTGTCATGTAGTTGTGTTGAGTTAAATATCACAAAAAAAAATAGAAAAGATTCGGGTGTCTACTCCTCTCGGCCCGCTTATTGGGAATTATTGTGCGTTCCAATGAGATGGCAGTGATGACGAAAATTTGAGCATCAGTCACACGTATACTTCTGATACACGTACTTCTGTTAATAAAAGTACCGCTTTCCCAGAAGCTTCAAGTCTAGCGATCGACGAATTCAGGCTGATATGGCGAGTTTTGTTTTTCTGATTTAAGCACTAAAACTAAACGTTAAGAGCAGAAGGGAAAGAAACCGACGACAGCACTCAAAGAGCGGCAAAGTCGAAATGATAGATAAACTAAGGAATAGTAAAACATAGATTAGCAGGTGCGTTTAAAGGCTGACAGGACATGCACCACTGAATACTCAGACATGCTGCGTGCAGAAAACAACTCTAATAGTTTTTTTTTCACGTTACGTGGTAATTTGTATTGCGACGACGTTGCTTTACCGCAGAACAAAAATGCTAATTCCGGTTATAAGCATGTGTGAGCGGGTATCATTTGTTCTGGGGCACTACTACACATATTTCTACCGTAATGGACGCAAAAAACCTTTCTTTCAACTCAAGGCGAGGCTTCTGCACAAGGTTCGTTCCAACCCTCGAAGGGAATTCAAGTATCCAAGGTAAGCACTGTTCCCAACAGTTCACTGCGATACGTTTTAGGCTGACGTAGTTTAGCCAAAAAGTCCTCCGATGAGTATGCATATCGTATCGTTGCGCAGTATCTTTCAGGCTATTCTTTAATTCGAAGAATTGCACTGGGAGTAAAGCCAGTTTTCGTGGTGTTGCTCGCAATGTATCTCGGCACTCTCGTTCGTCAACGAGCAGACAACTAATGCTAGCTCCATTCAAGGATAGCTTCGGTTGGCGGCTGCAAGACCCGTGAAGGAGGACCCGCGCGTTCAGTGCAAGGTGATAGCGCATGTTAGGACCTGTTCTGAGAGTGTATCCTGTTTAGACGCGCCCGTTTGGCCGCCATCTATATTATTCGGAGCAGGAAAGGAGCACATGCGTCGCTAGCTGAGGCTTCCTTCGGCGGTTATTCAGTCGAAACACATGACTACGCAAGAGCTCTAGCTCATCAACGAATAAATGACAAGAGAACACGTGGCAAAAAAAAGAGACGTTAGTTAAAACATGGGGAATAAGAAAACGACAAAACGCATCATTGTATCTCTGAAAAGTGCCGCGCAACAAGTCGCGTGGCACTTTTTTTTTGTATTCTGCGGGCTTTCTCTCGCGCTTGGAAAGAACATTTTTGTCTACCACGTATTGGGCGATAGAAAGCTAGGTCGGGAATTTTGAGGCGGAGGAGTGAAATGGCCCATTGAGCGAAAAAAGCCGCCGTATGTAGCAGCGAAACGGTCCCTAAATTCCCACTGGCTGCGACGCCGCGTGAAGTGCGCGCCTCGACGGAGCAGAACGGGCGAAAGGGTACAACTGCTGCCGTAGTGGTGCGCCAGGTGTTGCGTGAAGGGAGAGGGTATTGCCGCGACGCCACGTCACCGTCGCTCTCAAAAGCCTGTGTTCAATTTTATTTCAGCCCTTCGTACATCATAAATGCAGGGAACAGGGACAAGAAACTTTGTCAATCGACAAGCTTGACGGTATTCGTGTGCCCGTGCGTTCCTCGTCCGCGCGAGCTCTCTTCGCTTCGGCAATCGCTATAAGGAAATTAGTGTGTAAAAGAACAGAATTATTCTAAAGGAATGACGTTAGTGGTGGTGAGTTTCGAGCCTACAACCACACAGAAGCTGAGTGTCTTACACACTGGACTAAACCAGCTATTCCTAGATAACAGGCCTGTGAGCTCTGCTTTATGATATTATGCTACTTCGACCGAAGTTTCCGTTGCTAAGCCCGACGTGACGAAAAAGGCAAAGTTAAAATCATCGTGGCTTACCGGGGAGTGTCCCCGTCAGATTCTGTGCCAGTGAGGCACGGTAGCATGGCGTCATGGACCGAAGTTCACCAGTCTTGCGCTATCTAGGAGGCTTTGGCCAAGCGTCTGAACACGCTCGCTTGCCCGCGAGGAGTTCATAACTCGAACGGCCACTCAGCGGCGTTCAATTGGACATTGGTGTGTTCGCATTCACAACTCATAAGAAGTGCTTAGGTATCCTCAGATTTTTTTCCAGATGGTCTGCGATTTTCTCATTGACAATATTGCTCTATATATAATAGTCGAGACATTAACTTGTTTATAATAATGAATTATGTAATTGGGCGAAATACAAGAAAGCAGCTCACTTGCTCCAAGAAACGGCAAACAGTATTAACTTGGTTCTGTCCAGCTGCGTGACACTTGCATGTTTTTATTTAACTTTGGTACAACGTATGTGGGACACATGCATGGTATGGTTCAGTAAGGCTGCTTGAGTAAGATTGGAAAGCAGTGACATTATAACATAGATCTTTGTATTGAACGATGGTCAACTGGTGTTTTGTGATAGCCGTAGAGAAACATATAAAGGATGGTCCACAATTCATAGCGATGCTGAATGATGGTTTGCACAGAAATTAAATTGCAGGAAAAATACGCGCGCACAGGGTCGAGTGACTAAAGGACACCATACCAAATTTGGCTGCCTATACTAACGTTGATTGGCAGAGGAAAACAGGCAACGTGAAAAACAGCTGAGCATGCGCTTATACCAGGTCCACCATAATCACGGCCACGTAAACGCAAGCAGGAAAGAAATAAACCGATCAGGCCTGATTGTGACGCACAGAATTAAGGCTTCGCGACTACGCAGAAAAAAAAGAAAAAAAAAGAGAAAAGAATAACGCATTTCTTTTAAGTAGGGGTGTGCGAATATTGAAATTTTCGAATACGAATCGAATACGAATAAGGCGAAAAGCTGTCTTCGAATATCGAATCGAATATCGAATATAAGTGTAGCATTAAAACATTGCAAAACGAGGTAATAGCTTTATTACCCTTTTAAAAATAATATTGCATTTTACGAGGCTGCTTCAGGTTACAGAGGCACTCATTATAGGTAATGCACTCAGGTAATGTCAGGTAATGCTCTGTCAGGTAAACCCTTGTTACAGATTATCGCGAAGGAAAATTGACTGCTCAACATGTTGAGAAAGTAAGGGCTCTCTATGCACTGTGACAACATTTGTCCAGGTAACATTTTGTAGGTGCATATTTTATTGCGCATACTTACAAAGCCCGAAAGTACATCATATATTGTTATGAAAGAGCCCTGGAATAAAGCTTGGCAAAAAAAAAAAATTGAAACTGATCATGTCTCACGGGCCTGATGCAGATAGACTGGAACAGAGCGTACACATTCATAGTAAGGTTCGTTACAGTACTTAAGATCACAGTGCTGTAACGCTGTGTCGTCGTTTTGTACCTTCTTTTGTCCTTGTTTTGTGTTGCGCTGTAACGAACCTTACTATGAATCCCAACAAACTGGCCCAACTTGCCATCTTGATGCAGAGCATACAGATAATGAGCGGATCATGTGAAGCTCTCAGTGAATAAACATGTTTTTAGGACAATGTGGAGCAAGCGTATAATTCGTTAATTGCTAAATTATTCACACTCTGTCCGAATATTCGCCGTTTCGACCATTATTCGGCCGTCCTCGAATATTCGGGAATTTACGAATATGCATTTCTCGAATCGAATACGCTTCGAATAAGGAAAATATTCGATTCGTATTCGAAATTTCGAATATTCGCACACCCCTACTTTTAAGCAATCTGAAGAAACGACTTACCGACTATCAAATAGTTGTCTACAAACTGCAAACACGCACTGCCTTCAAATAGGCCAAGTGACGAAAACTAAAAATAAAAAGAACGAAACAAACACGCACACACAAAAAAATAACAAACAAACACGGCAACCTTATTTGAAAGAGACACTATACTCTCACAATCGCAGTGGTTGTTTTCACTGATATGAACAGTGTTCTAGTTTTTGTTTGGAAATCTGATTGCATATTCGGTCCCGCTGAACATTCCATCTCTATCGATATACAAGCGCAATAGCATATTCAGGCCCGTTTTACTTTCCGTCTCCTAGTACATGCACGCAGACACGGTTGAATATTTAATCTCACCTCCCACATGAATGGTTGGACATTTTGTCGCGCTGCATATTCGGGCTACATCGATTTCGTTGCAATCGATGTAGCCCTAATATGCAGCGATTGCACAATTACACTACATACAGCGATTGCATGCCGGCATGCAATCGCTGAATTATCAAATACCAGAGCTATTAAATCTCTGTCCAGACATTTTCCCCATGGTGTTGCAGTGTCAGTCTGTTAAAAAAAGACAGGTCTGATATTACAGGTCTGATTGTCGAATTCCTTAGTGTAATTAGGAGTTATCCTAGATATGTTGGTAAAAACGACCTGGTCGAGTCTGCAGAGCAATTGCAAAACAATTACACAGCACTGACCTGAATTTTTTCTGTTGGCATGTGTTACCCAGAAGTACATGTTGCTGGTCGAGTCTGTTCATATTGCTGAGTAGACCATAAATATGATCGCTTGGCGCAAACAAGGAAAGACGGAAAGGAACAAGGGGAGCGCCAACTTTCGACTGTCCAACGTTGGCACCCCTTTGTTCCTTTGAGTCCTTCCTTGTTTGCGTCAAGCAATCATATTTATGGTCTACTCAGCGGCATGCGTTACTTCTGACGTTGTCTGTCCATATCATTTTCACGCTGTTTCTGAATGTTCCCTGGCCGGAGCAAGAACAGCAGTGATTTCATATAGCGAGAAAAATGGGGGCTATTTTTTGGCTGATGCATACCGAAAGTTATAATTTTGTATGTTACTTATGTGCTTTGAAAATAATTACTAAATGTTCGCTCTCTCACAGCTTTTATGCCTTATAATACAAGGCATTTTGTTGTTTCTTCTGGTTTTTTCTATAAACTATATGCGAGGCATGGTGTTCGTTGAAGTAGGGTGCACGTTCTGTGTGATGAGCGATGAATGCTTAATCTGTGTATGTTCATTGTAGCCTATGCAGAAAATATTCATGCGTTCCAGGATGTCATACCAACCTTATTCAGATGTTTTCCAGACTCCCAAAACAACTGTACGAGATGTGCACATCAAATTATTTGGGAAAACTTCGAGTTTCTGCTTTAAATGAAAAAAAAATTATTACTGAACTCTCGCTTTCTATATTTCCGTGCGTCATACGAGGCTCGTAGTTTGTTTCGTCAGTGCCTTTGGTGAACTATAAACAAGGCATAGCGTTCATATTTATGAAAACTGAAGGGCAAGATCTGGGTATGTGTAGGGAACGTTCTAAATTGGTGGGTTAAATGCGTCTTTTTGCAATAGATTACTTATGCAAGTGGTACGGAGCATTTACAAGTCTGTTTTACGAGTGCCGTAAGACTTAGACCACTGCCCTGGAATAATTACAACAGAGCTAAATTTTGGAAACATAGGAGGAACGCTATGCCAAGTGTGTGCGCCACGTTAAATGTGTGTTTATCAAACGCAACTTTTGCAAAAGAAAAGATGAGAAATTCTTAAGCAAGTGTTCCAAAGGGTCGCGGTGCGGTTATCAGCTACGTTTTCCAAACACCTAAGGGAAGTCTGCGTTTCAGAAACTTTATACTTGGAAGAAATTGGTGCATCCTAAACACAATGTATCGCGAAGTTTGAACGTTTCTGTTTTTTTAAATAGCGTTACAAATAATAATTGAACTCTCGCTTTATTACTTTTTATGCATGATCTATCAGTTCGCCTGGTGTCCTCAATCAAATAAACTAGGCAGCATCTTTTTGTTTGGCGATAGTGAAGACCAGATAATTGGTGATATGTGCAAGAGATATGTACAAATGGGTGGGTAATTGGGGCTTTCACAATAGATTATGATTGCAAGTCTTTTGGAGCTTTACGAGGGTGTCTGACGAGATGGGAAGTATTTAGCCCGCTGCCCTAGCATAGCTACAAAAGGCACGGAGATCCAATTTAACGAAAACGAATGGAATGCCACATAGGCGAAGTAACATGTTTTTTTATGTATAACTGGCTCTTTAAAAAATCCTAACAAGTGCTCGAAGGCGTTACATGAGGGCAAGAAAGGATGCGATATAATTACAGGAAACTGAAACTCTTATTGCGAGTGACCGAAACAAACAACTTCGCTAATTCTGTAATTCTGCTAGCTCGCACATATATCTACTGTCGGTTTTTCTTTTGAATATTACAAGTAGTTCAGTTTGATTGTACTTTGCTGTGTACAAAATCGACAGTACCATTGCCTCAATCAGCGATAAATTTGTGCTATAGACTTTAACACAAAGTAGTATTCTTGGTTTATTTACTAAAATTGTTTGTAGCAAATGTGTATTTCTATACAGGGTGTCCAACGTGACTTGAGCGAAACATTAATAAGATGCAAATGACATGAAGCTGGACAAAACTAATGTAGCTTGGTTTGCCGTGGCTTGGAGATCCTCATAGTATTGTTTGCATTCCGCCTAATAACACAATTAGTTTTAATTATTTATAGACTTCTCAAATATTATAGTTAGATGAAAAGTGTCAATAAGAAAATTGCAGAGCAACATAAAAAATACTCGCGATGCAGATTTATGTTGCTCAATACGTGCTGCACAAAGGTGTTTTCCCGAGCGTGAAAGAAGCCCGCGAATACACGCAAAGTGCCTCGAGCAGCCAGCCGCGCGGCAATTTTGCCTGTATTCGCAAAATTGAGAATACACGCAATTTCAGGCAGCATACGCAAACTTTAGTCGCAGCCTGACCAAAGTAGAGGTAAGAAAGATAAAAGTTGACACAAAAACAGAACATGCCTCTGGTGGGACCCGCATGTGCAACATCCACTGCCGCGACCATGAGTGGCACCGGCTAACATGTCCAGTGTCAGATTCTATGCATATACATGAATACCAAAGAATACACAAGTGGCAACAGCCGCCGCCGCAGCTCAATTCGTAAGTGAATCGCGCCCGTGATGTGGGTTAGGCTCTTACCAGCGGCAGGTTGTTTTATCGTCCACTTTAATTTCCCTTTACCTCATCATTTATACAGTTCAATTAGAAATGGCGATACTATTTTTCCTATACTTTTCGCGGCTTCATCGTTTGTTGGCTTCATATCGCTGTACGCAGCGGAAAGCTCAGGTCACCTTGTTTTCGTTTTATTGTGGAACGATACGACATCGAATCAGAAATCAGAAAATCAGTTTATTCAAACGGCTAATCAAAAATACATGTGAATCATCTGGGCCCTTAGCCTTCTCGGCTAGACTTGGGCCCATGCAGGAAGTGCGAAAAAATAATTATAGCGAGACAACTCAGTATTTTAACAGGATTCACGTAACAGCAGTTATACGACAGTTATACACAAAGGCAGGCGAAATGCTCAAGAAATTATACAATAGTTCGGAGGATAACATAAAAAACAAAAAAGTAAAAAATAATAATAAAAAATAAAAGGAAGAATGCATCAAAGAGAAAACACAGACTTATAGAGGAGTCGAATATTGCTGGCTTCGGAAAAATTTTTTTATATCGGCGATTGAGAATTGACCTACTTTTAAGTTAGCAGGCAGCTGGTTCCAAATTTTAGCAGTGGCATAGGCGATAGTTCTTTTACCATACACATTATTAACAGCTGGAAGGTTAAATCGACAACTGAAAAAATTTCTAGTTGGACGGGATGGATATACAAAAACAGATGATGATAGTGGGATGTTATGGTTTAGTATATGTATAACCACACAAGCTAGTTTGAAATCCCGCATAGCAAAGAAAGGTGTAATGTCTAAGTGACGAAATAGCGGAGCGGATCTATCTGTGTGTTTACTATGTGTTATGATTCGAAGTGCTCTTTTTTGTAAAATTACTATTTGATTTAAGTACATGTTATACGTAAGTCCCCAGGACTCCACGCAGTAGGTCATATTGTTTTGAAAAAGGCAATAATACAAAATTTTTAATGTGCGAAGCGGGAAGAACTTTCTAGCTTTTATTAGGATAAAGCAAGCCCGTCTCAATTTACTGCTTACTCGAATTATGTGAGGATTAAAATTGAAAGCTGAATCAAGGGTTATACCAAGATATACCTGTTGATCGACTCGTTCGAGAGGGTTTGCGCCTATTCGTAACTCATTTAAGCTATATGAATTTTTATATGGACTAGAGAACACAATGTATTTAGTCTTTGAGGTGTGTATTGTTAATTTATTTTGTAAAAATCACTGGTACATCTGAGAAAGATCACTATTAGCGTGCCTTTCGAGCATATTAGGGTCATGACTAGAGAAGAGAAGGGCTGTGTCATCAGCATACATAATAGTTTGGGCATAATTCAAAGCATCTGGCAGATCATTTATGTACAAGGAAAAGAGTAATGGTCCCAATACCGAGCCCTGAGGCACGCCACAAAGGATGGAATGAACACTTGATACGGATTTGTCGATTTTAACACATTGCTTGCGACCAGAAAGATAGCTTTCGAAAAACTGCTTCGCTTGACCTCTGAATCCATACCGATGTAGTTTTGATAGTAGTATATCATGGTTCACAGTGTCAAACGCCTTTTTAATATCAACAAAAATGCCAACTACATACTCTTTCTTATTTAATCCTTTGTTAATAAATTCACTTAAACATTGTACAGCCGTGGAAGTAGATCTGTTTTCCCTAAAACCATGCTGGTTGTCTACTAGTACGTTATACTTATCTAGAAAATGGGTAAAACGTTTCATCAATAACTTCTCAAATACTGTGTTAAGGGCACTAAGTATTGATATTGGTCGGTAGTTATGGATGTCATCCTTACTACCGGACTTGTATATTGGTGTGACTTGCGCTATTTTAAATGCGTCTGGATATGTGGTCATGTAGAAGGATGCATTAAATAATTTTTCTAAATGCCCACTCAGTTCCTCGATGTGCTGTTTAATGACGAGTAAGGGTATCTTATCTTTACCTGGTGTTCTTCCTCCAGTCATTGTTTTAACGGTAGAAATGATTTCATCCTGAGTAATGTCATCAAAAACAAACGAATTAAGTACAGGAGCTGGGAGCTCGGGGGCTTCGTGCATACTTAGTTGTTTCGCAAGAGTTGGACCTATATTACAAAAGTATTGATTGAAGTCTTCCGCAAGGCTTTCTGTGGTTCTAGTAGGTGAGATAATTTCTGGCAATATATGATCCTTCTCTCGAAGTGTAATGACCGAGTTGATTATTTTCCACATTTTACGCGGGGCATGTTGGTTGCTTTCTATAAGAGTTGTAGGATAGTGCTTTTTGGATTTTCTAAGTAAGGCCAGAGCTTTATTTCTATGTATTTTATATTGTATACGATAGTATTCATTATCTTTGAACTGCTTGTGCTTTCTATACCATTTATCTTTAGTTTGTAGAGCAGCTAAGACCTCAGTCGTTACCCAAGGACATATTGGGTCAGAATAATAAGATTTTGCGTTAACAATTGTTTCTGTAAAGCAAGATGAGATAACATTAATAAGGTGGTCGAATTCTTTGTTAATATTCTCACTGTTCTCAACATTGATCACTAGAGTGCGTATACGATAACTTAACAGGCTGTGATCAATAGTTGTTTTCACGCGTTTCTTAATTTGTTTTTTGAGAGGAGAACACGATGCTAGAAGAAACACTGGAAAATGGTCAGAAATATCAGCATCAATAACGCCAGAGAAAGACAGTGAGGTTTCGAAATTGCATAGGATATGGTCTATGAGCGTCGCTGTGGAGGGGGTGACTCGAGTTGGTTGTGTTATTTGATTAAGGAACCCGTAAGACTCAATCAGGTTCACGTATGGTGCTGCATTGTCATTAAGAGTGTCGATATTAATATCTCCACATATTATTGCAGGATTATTCGTAGAAGCGAGATGTTCTAGAGCAGGTTCAAAGGCATCCAGAAAAAGACTAATGTGCGAACTTGGGGAACGGTATAAAACACCTACAGTTAACTTGGAACTCAGTTCAAGGAATAAGAAATCATATGCCTCGGGAACCTGACATGTCAGTTTGGGACAATGCCTGAAAGGAATATTCTTGTGTACATACAGAGCAACTCCTCCGCCACGCGTCTTTGTTGGTCGCGAGAGATAAACTGAATTAAAATTCGGAATATTGAAGAATTCATCAGGGGCCCTATAACGTAAAACTATTCCAATATGTTTCTATTCCAATCTCCCGACGTCAAATTTACGTAACCACCAACGCAAGCACGAGGCGGTCACCCGCAGGGTTGTCTGAACAGACCAATCAAACGCTCTCCTCGTTCATAGGAGGGCACTTTTGTTTGCTTGAAAAACGAATAACATTGCCTACACTGAGCGGCTTGTCGTATCTAATTGGCTGACAAGAGGCGAGGAGAACGCTTAAGTGGAGGGGGAGTCGATGGGGCCGAGCCACTGCACTGAAAGTCGATAACCGGATGAAGAGGGTGGTGCCGGCGTCTACGATTGGTCGGCTTTCCCTTACTTAGCTTGCGGTGGCTGGTCGAAAATCATGGCGGCATGCAACGGAAGCTCAAAAATGACGCTAAAACAGGCCATCAGCAAAGAAGAGTTGGCAGAGTGAGGGGTTAAACAGCCGAAAGTGCTCCAAAACGTTACACAGCCACGCAAGAAGCTTTATTATACGCAAATACACCCATGCTCTCCGGCAGGTGCGAGTAGCCAGCGTCTGAGCGATCGGCGGCAGCCATCTTCTATTCCTTTCGGAACGGGGCAGCCTGCGGCTATTCCGAAGAAAATTCAGTTTTGTTCGGCATATTAATGCATCTTTATCGCGTACACGTCACTTTGACGCGGTGAGCTTGTGCGGTTTTGTGACGTCGCGTGACAGGCAGGTGAAGTGGGTGCAGCCCGGAAACATTTTACCAATAGCCGAGGGCTGATGGCGAAAAGGGGTCGAATCAGAAATAACTGTTTTTCTTTTTTCTGTCAAATCATGCATAATCAGTGTGTACACATCATATCAGATGGGGATGTATCGCGGTTTTCGTGACGTCGCGTGATAGACAGGTGAAGTGGGGGTGGTCGAAAAAAGTTTTTGGCCAATCGTGGAGGGCTGATAGCAGAATTGGAATAGAAAAGTTTGGAATAGTTTTACGTTATAGCGCCCCAGGTTTCAACCACGTTTCTGACAACGCGATTATATCATACTCAAAGGAATGGGATTTTAATAAAACCAGCAAAGAGTCAATATTTTTAGTTAGGCTTCTAATATTGCAGTGTAGTATCTTCAGATTATGCTCAGCTGAAAAAGCCGCGTTCAGATGCGACACATTACACATTTCTGGAAATGGCTTACTTACTGCCGAGGGCACAAAATCATGCAATTAAATTCAAGTCTTCCTCACAAGTGATGTGAATGACTGACGAGGTTTCAGTTTTCCGGACAAGAATTTTTCCATTGGAAACCCAGGAAAATTTCCACTGTTTTTCTTTCCTTTTCTGAGTAGTCTTGCCGAGCAAGATCTTCAGTTCCGGACATAAATGTTCATTTATGTAAATAGGATTGTCATCTTTGAATTGCAAGTTTAATGTGGAAAGTTTCTTCCTTTTTGCGAGTTGGAGGAAGTTGTCTCTGACTTTGCGAGATGTAAATCGGACAACAATGTTGGATTTTGTTTTATCTGTAGTTGATACGCGATGAACTACATCAATGTCAGATGCGGAGACTTCCGTGCCAAGTTTAGTTCCAAGTACCTGCACGGTAAGTCACTATTCAGTCACTATAAGTCACTATTCAGTTCAACTGCTGCTGTTTACAAAAAGCTAGGTTGGTTTCACGTGCCTGCATTTAGTGACGCTTATTTGAAATCAGCGCACGGAACGATGGCAGCTTGTAAAGAAGGACGCAGGACACTGAATCCTTCGTAACGTGTTGTTATTGCGCGCTGATGTCAAGTACGCATTCATTCCAACTAGTTCGTCTTTATACGAGATATGGTCAGGGAGTACAAAGCCAGAATGTCAGCAACCATGCGTATATACCATTGCGTGACTATCCTAGCGAAAAATGGTTCGCACAGATCGTGACAGGCTAGGAAGAAATAATGGGACTTGTTATGATTTTTTTATATTTCTTGTTCTTGATACGCCATGCAGGATCTATTGAAGCTAATTAAAAAAAATTCTTGATGCAGTTACTCAAAGGAGGAATACCTGTGATATTGCTGTACGGCCAAAGCGAACCACCTACAAAACTAGAGAACTACACATGCTGGAAGTCTACACGCAGCACAGCTGCAGGTGGAGGTTCATTCCGTGTTGAAATAGACGTTACATGTTATCAAGGGGTGAGTGGTTTCTGTAGTAATCTCTAGGCATTACAGTTACGATACGTTATATTTTAGGCATATATGCCTCAGATAAAATGAAACTAAGTGTGCAAGTGCAACCAGAGTTTTTGTGCAGCACACACGAAAGTATCCTAGCATAGAATGCGTAGTTCTATGTTCCAATTCACATGCCCAGGAATTTTGGACATTGCCCCTGCAGCCATTCATCCAACTTCACCGCATTGCACGAGCGTAACTCAATGGCCAGTATTTCTTTTTAGATGACATTTGAAAAGGCCGAACGAACGAGTGAGTGAGTGCAGAAACTTTATTGCAGGTCAGGCGAGGACGCGAACTCGTCGCGCACCCGGCTAGCCCCACGTCCGGACCGGCAAGTCAAGCCCACTGGCCCGGTCGCGGGCACGCCGGACAGACAGGATTTGCTTGTCTAAAGCGGAGCTACGTAGAAGCGAGTCCCCCTCCTCCTCGATGAACTTGTGCTATGTCGACCCGCCCTCCCAGAGCATGTGTGCTATAGAGTGGATGTTTGCCCGCAGGACGGGCAGGCGTCGTCGTGGTATACGTCGGGGTAAGCCTCGTGGCGAACGGACCAACACGGATATGTGCTGGTCTGTAAAAGTCTAAGCGAAACGGCTTGCGGCCTATTAAACTTGAGGTGAAGGATTGGAAAGGCCCTTCTAGACGCGCAGAAGAATGTAATAACTTCGTTGTGGAGTAGCGGGAGTAGCGGTAGCGTCGCTGTGGCCGTAGGGAAGAGGGGAGTCGGCGCTCCTTACAGAAGAAGCGCGGTCGGTGAGGTCACGTGCAGCGTCGTGAGCAGACTCACTGAAGTTTGGGGGAGCACCCTCGACCGGCCCTACCTGAGCGGGAAACCTCTGAATCGTATGATGCGTGAGAGCATACGGACTCGAGCCGCTAGGAAGACGAACAGCTTGTTTGGCTATGCAACCCTTCTGAAAAGCCCTAACTGCCGTTTGGGAATCGCTATATATCTCGGACCCACGACCATCTAGCAGGGCGAGGGCAATGGTGGCTTACTCGGTGACTCCGGGGTCTGAACTGCGAATCGAGGCGCTGTTGGAGGTCTTGCCGCTGGAGTCGACCACAGCGACGGCAAATGTCTTCCCATCGCTGTACTGCGCGGCGTCGACGAAGCTTGCACTAATGTCTTGAACTGTTTGAGGATCGCTGCTGCTCCGGCCTTGCGTCTGCCTTGCTGTGGACGGGATGGACGTTTCGGGGCACAGGGGCGAATTCGAACTCGTCTCGAATGCACCTTGGGATAGAGGTACTGACCATCGGGAATCCCGCAGGGTGGTAACACAGCTCTTCGAGGATGCATTTACCTGCCTCTGTGGTGGTCAGGCGAGTGAGTTGCGCGCGTTCTAGGGCTTCGGCAACCTCCTCGGTGGTGGTCTGTACCCCCAGCTTGAGGAGATCGTCGGTATGGGTCCTGATGGGTAGCCCGAGAGCCCTCTTGACTACTTTGCGGATGAGAGCGCTGAGCTTGTCTCGCTCCGCTCTGAGCCAGTTGTGCATATAAACCGTGTACGTGAAAGGGCATAGCGCGAATGCATTGAACAACCTGAGGAGATTGTTTTCCTTCATGCCTTGATGCCGTTTGAGATTCCTGCCATTGAATTCGACAAACATGCCCAGGATCCGAATGACATAGACCCTGGCTACCCCCCCCCCTCCATCATCACACGTGGGAAGACTGAAGCCGAGAGGTAGTTCAGGGCCCCTTCAGTGCAGATAACAGTGTTGCTTGGAACAAACGTTATCGTCAATTTATTTCGAAGAGTTAATGAACGATGAGTATAATTTGAATGGTTTATTGCTTTAATGGGAGCAAGTATGGTTTTGTTTTTGCACAAGCAACAATATACTTACAAGATCGTGCGGAACATGCATTCTTCTGCACTTATACCAGCCGTCTGTTTAAGGGGCAATCCCAGCTGTACGACCAGCGACGTATGTATATAAATTGTTATGCGTTATCTATTATGATAGATTCATCATTTACGTTCAACTGCACTGGTACGATGACGTCGCTGGAGCCGATTGTAATGAAATTGCGAACGGGCCGCAGCGCCTTCTCGCACTGAATTTCAGTAACCATCGTTGCGCCCTCCAAGTTAAACATAAAACTTGAAAGCGTTTGCTGCATTGCTAAACACGTGTATTATTTGTTCGTATTAAAGAAAGCTTGGCTGCTGACAACTTCATACATAACGTATAGGTTCTCGCATGACATTCGAAAATTTCTTCCACGCGTTCCACAAATTCTGCCAGCAACCAATCGCAGCCGTCACAGCAGCAGAATCGCAGACATGTGGAACTGGCTCCCAAAAAATGTCGCTGCGACGTGTGTGACTGCACCAATCTTTTCGTTAGCGCTGCGTCAGCGTTATACACGAAATCGAGAAAATAGCGTGCACTTGCAAGGTCTGCCTGGATCCGCTTATAAGAACTTATGACAGCTAACCAAACTGATCTCACAGAGGTTCTTTCGTGTATGTGTATATGAACTGGTCGGCCTTGTTTCATACAGAATATTTGTTTTTTGGTTAAAGTTGACATTTAGCTAATAAAACTTCAGCATGGAGGGAGCACGCTTATCTCAATTCTAGCGCTAACACTGATCATCCTTTACAGGCCAAAAATGAAAACGAACAGCCGCAGAAAAAGTACGTATCTTCGTGTCTTCTCCTTGACGAAAACCAGTAGCTACGCGCAAAATAGCCAAATAAAAAAAAACGTGAAGAAGTAGTGCGCGTAAGCTCACGTTATCAGCAGCAGCCAATTGACCCAATGCTAATCAAAAGCATCTATGTCCCAGGCAGGGGCAGGGTGTCAGGCAGGGAGATACGATCTCTCCAATGCTATTCACAGCGTGTTTACAGGGGGTATTCAGAGACCTGGATTGGGAAGAATGGGGGATAAGAGTTAATGGAAAATACCTTAGTAACTTGCGATTCGCTGATGATATTGCCTTGCTTAGTAACTCAGGGGACCAATGGCAATGCATGCTCACTGACCTGGACAGGCAACACAGAAGGGTGGGTCTAAAAATTAATCTGCAGAAAACTAAAGTAATGTTTAACAGTCTCGGAAGAGAACAGCAGCTTAGGATAGGTAGCGAGGCACTGGAAGTGGTAAGGAAATACATCTACTTATGACAGGTAGTGAACGCGGTCACCGAGTAAGCGAGTGTTTCATGATTATATAGCAGATTAAACTACTATCCTTACTTCGTATACCTATCTACTAATTTCCTATCGCAACGTGTGCTTTGCCTTTCAGGCGAAACTGCGGCTTTTTGAAAACGTGTCAGCTCCGTGACCGCCTTTGATAGCGCGGGGAACGCTGTAGTGTGTGCGCACGCAAGACTTATCTTTTTCCTTTTCCCTTTTCTGCCCTCTTCCAGCTCCCCCAATGTAAGCTAAACCACCAAGTGTAACCTAGATGGGGATCCGGCCTTTCCTACCCCCCCGCTCCTACAAGCGATGCTTGATGGCCAGCTACCTATAAAATGATTCGCATGACATCTGTGAGCGCCATCTAAGACCCACAGTATCTACATCAATTCCAAAGTGCGTGGGATCTGCATAAGTTATTTAATAATTTTCGTTTCATCACTAGCTCAAAAGTCATTCCTTACTTCTCACATTAATTTTTAAATCAATGTTTCGACTTAAGGTTACTAGAAGCCAAATGCACTGATTGCATACCTCCGCCTAAATCCATATTTGTGGTGGTATTACAACCAAGCAGTTAGGGAATTTAACCATCAGTGTCCATTTCTTGCGCTGTCACCGTTCATGAAAACTGATAAGCATTCGATCTGACCGCTACCAGGAACGTTAAGTCAGGTCAATATGAACTATGAAAGAAGTCATCAACCACCTAAAAAAAAAAACAAAGTGAAACGTATATGTGAGCTTGACTACTAAGGCAGAATTAGTTATTTCCCAGCTTGTCCGAGAGTGGCGCATCTGTAGTGCTCAAGCGAAAATGGAGGGATACGCTTTGTTTCTTTTTTCACGGGCTTTCTTTTGTGATGCCAAAAGAACAATAGCAATAAAATTGCACACAATAAACATGTGGAACAGTCGGACACTCCTTCTCTTCTAGGCTAGTATTCACATATTGCTCATGACGATAATTAAGATGTTAATTACTATTTACTGATCACTTATTTGAGGTGACTAAAAAAGCTACTTGAATCTTTCTGAAGGGCTGTTGAATAAATGGATTCCATCCACCTAGATAAGTTAACAATATGGCGCATATTAGTTATATAACTGCATGTCTAGAGATGCTACTAGTGTTTCTAACAATGTAGCAACTCACTAGGGTTCCGTTTTTAAAGACAAATTTTGTCTAGCTAATCTTCCATTATTGGCTCATGCATGAACACGAATTTTGACTTCATTTCAGAACTATTGACGCCACCATATCGTTTATTAGTAGTGATGGGAAGGACCAAATGAAAATTGAACCCTTTGGTGAGAACTATGATACATTCCACAACGCCAGACGTGTATCGTTTTACACGCTGAGTTTACTACCTCAAAATTTCTTCGAAAAACGCTTATATAAACGCGGAAAACTTAACGCATCTCCCCACATACTGGCGTTTTTGATTCGCTGAAGATAAGTTTCAGTTATGGATAACTCTAGCAAACGAATTACTCATGAAATCGTCGCTATAGTAATTAATATTTAGTTTCAGCAACATTTCGTAGTTTTTCGGCACAAATGTACTTTCCGTGATGAGAAATAAAGTGGACTAGTTGTTTTAATTTTCTTTCGTGTAGAATAGTGCTCGCGCTTTGTTGGGCTAAAATATTGTCGCGATGTAAAAAATAACACGCTGGATTTACGAGACGTGCATATTACTAACTATTACAACCAGAGTGTAAAAATTCTTCTGTCGACGCAAGGAGATAGCTTGTCATGCCAGTCAGGTATGCCACAATTCCTGAAAAGTGGCAAATTGCTGAAGCCATTTAGCTTATCTTTGCTTTCTATTGCATTTGTTCTCAGCACTTGTTATCTACAGTTTCTGTCAACAAATTACAGAACTGTAAAAAATTTATTGGCCCTAAAAAGTAATGTCCTTTTTATTGTCTGCCTTTGCGCCGCCAATACTGCCATTGCCTGTAAGATTCTTTACCACAAAATCAGTAACGTCTTTTCTATTATCCTTTAAGCTTATTTTATTTTAATTTTTGTATTTATTAAATACTGCGGACACGTGGTCCAAGCAGGGAGGGCGAAATACGGTACATACCGTAAAAATAAAATTGACAAAACAAAGACCATCAAGTTACAAGATCAGGATGTTCATTCAATTATACAATTCCATTCGGTTACAGCTCGAGGAAAAAAAAGAAAACTTATATGTGTTCGTTCTTGCAAAATAAGGAGTTAATGCATCATGTCTGCGGTGGCGTGTAGTTTTGGTTGATAACTGCGATAAATGGGTCAAGAGATTAATTGTTAGTGTGAAGTAGTTTAAGAAATTCAAGTCTTTTTTATTTATTCTAAGTTCAAGTGGTTGAATGTGGTTAATTTTCATAAGTTCGGTGGAGTAATCAGATCTTTAAAATTTGTTGAATATAAATCTGACCGCTTTTCTCTGAAGTCTCTCAAGGATATTGATATTAGTTCTTGTGTGCGTATCCCAAACTATGCATGCATATTTCAGCTTAGGTCTAATTAGGGAGAGGTAGCATAACATTCTAACGTTAGAAGGGGCTTTCTTAAGCTTGTTTCTCAAAAGGCATACTTTTCTGAAGGCTGAAGCGCAAGTGTTAATTATGTGATTGTTCCATGATAGTGTCACGTGGTAGTGCCTGTGGAGAAAGCAGCCAAACTGAGAAAGACGAAACTAGCGTTTTACTGGGCGAACTTGTGCCCTCAAAACCAGGCTACACTCAAAGAACGGCGACAGTGGCGAACACAGTCGGCGATCGCCGAAAATACGATCAGCGGGTCAAGCGCGTCGGCTTCTTTATATCAATCGTCGAATGTTCCAGACTAATCGCTGGGACCCGCGCGCCTTCCACAAAGTTCTGCATTATTCGCGTCGCGCACACATGCAATCAGGTTACACAAGGTTCGGTCACAGACAGTGGATGGAACCATCGATAACATTCCAGAAACTTCCCACACATATTCTAGCGCGTCCTGCGCTATGCGATAACATTTGTTAGGCGGTGAAACGTGTCGTCCGATGAAGACAAGTACATGTGTCAATAGTGTATTGTTAAGGGTCCCTCCTAGTTATTTATAACCAGTGACTTCATGAAGAGGTGATAAATCTAACTTAAAGGTACAAAGCAGCGGTGATTTCGTATGTGCCATTCGCAGTAGAACGCTTTGTCTTTATTTGGTGTCATTCCCCAGTACCCGCACCATGCAAGAATATTATTCAAACTACAACATAAACTAGGTTGGTCATGGATAGAAACAATATCGTTAAAGAGTACACAATCATCGGCAAATAATCGAATTTGTACACTACCTTGAACCATGTTAACAATATCATTAATATATAGAAAAAAAAGAAGAGGACCGGGGACACTGCCCTGGGGAACGCCCGATGTGACCTGAAGGCTGCCCGATTTTCCGCCATTTATCTGAACGGATCGTTTCCAGTTAGATAAATAAGCAGAAACCCAAGAGATAAACATCTGAGAGATTCCTGTATTTTCAAGTTTTAGAATTAATTTATCATGCGGGACAGCATCGAATGCCTTCGGAAGTCAAGGAAAATTATGTCTGTGTCCGTTCTTGTCAAGGGTTGATGCAAAGGAATGAACTACAGTGACCAGTTGTGTGACAGTCGAATGCCCCCTTGTGAAACCGCGCTGAAAGTTAGTTAAAATGGAATGCTTTTCTAGATATTTGGTGATGCTTTTTGCTATGATACGTTCGATGAGTTTGCAGCATGATGACGTTAGGGAAATAGGACGGTAATTTTCAACAAGTAGATGGTCTCCCTTTTTATGAATTGGTGCAATTCGGGCTGTCCTGCTATCACTTGGTAATTCAGACGATAATAATGAAGCTTGGAACATTATAATAAGGAACTTTGATAAGGTAAGGCCTATCTACGGAGAAACAAGTCAGGAATATTGTCAGGCCCACTTGAACATTTGGGTTTTGGGTTCAACACCATAGAGAGTACGTCTGCATATGATATAACATTTACATCAAACGGTTGGTACGCAGTGCAGTTACGTGAAGAATCACTGGGATTCGACAAGACACTGTGGAAAAACATAATAATGTGACGCGCAACTTCAACCTTCTCCGTGACCACCTGTCCATTTATTGTCATTTGGGATATTGGTTTCTTCTTGTCGGAGATGCAATTCCAAAATTTACTTGGATTGTTAGTAACAAAATTAGGTAGTGATGAGTTAAAATAATAATCCTTTGAACTACTCACGGCAAGTGCTAGCTTGCCTTGCACTTCAGATATGTAGTTTGGCTACGCAAGCGCCTTTTTTGATCTCTTAATTCTGCATTTCATATAAATAACATTGCGCTTGTTCCATGGTGTTTGCTAGTGAACTTGTTTTTCTTATTTGGTACGAATTTATCAAGACAAAAACGAGACATGACCTTAAAGCGGGTCGAAAGTAAGTTAACATTGTTTTTATCAAAATCAGACAATTTTCCAAGTCATGCATGCGTCGTTAACACGAGATTAACCTTCGACAAAATCGACAGATCATATTTCAGTTTTAGCACAGGAATCAGGTACTAAGGAAACAAAAACGGGATAGTGGTAAGATTGCCCCCGCTCGATCAGCACCGTGAATTCTGCGAATTCGCGAGAAAACAAGGTGCAAAACAGAAGAGGAATAAACTTTGTACACATGTCGCCTCAAGAACAACTTTTCTGAAATCATGTGGTAAAATGATATAAAGTAGCACATTAATATCCTGACTATGACGTGGTCCAGGCTGAAGGCGCAACAAGTCTACTCCGGGCAAATTAAAATCACCAACAGGAATAATCCCACTGTTGAAATATTTATTAATACAAAAGCGTAATTCATGCAAAAATTCATGAGGGGCGTTAGGAGGTCCCTAAGTTGCTGATATACCGAAGGCATAACCCCAAAGAGATAGCTTAATGCACAAGCATAAAACCGCGGCTCTTAGGCGCCCACTCCTGCGGCGAGCATCGGCGTCGGTGCAATCGAGCGAACGAGCACAGCGAAAGATGAAAGAGAAACGCGGAACGCAGCGGGGGACGAAAGACGGGAGGAGGAAATTGGAGAGAAGGGTGCAGTTGAACCATGAGGCAGAAAGCGGAGAAGGAGGGTACGTCGAAAGCGTGAGAAGAAAAGCGTAGTGCGACGACGATGGCTACGAGATGGCGCCAGAGTAGCGCGCGTCGTCTGGGAGGTCTGTCGGCGGCGGCGGCTGCTGTGAGTCGCGCCTATACGCGTAACCTACGCGCTGCCTCTCGCGATCTCCTGATTAGCGAGGCAGTCGCGCCACACTTCGTTGCATCTTCAAGGTGCCCCACGAGATGCATTTTGAAATGATAACTAATACGCGATTCCGTGCAGTAGTAGTATCAAGGGAAGCTAGAGCTTAGTTTTCTTCTGAATGCCCCTTGTGAAGCGAAAACCAAACGTAATTGCAGGGCAACTACAATATCATTTACTTTTACTTATACATGGATATTGTGGTCACGGGTTTGACGAAAAAAAGGTCTGGAGAGGGAAGCTAATAGTAGAATGAAGTGTACACTCATTAAATCAAACAGCAGCGAGACGTAGCACCCGTAAACGAACCTTACCGACACCCATACGCCAGTTTATGCTTTATTTGATCTGGTGAGTGTACGCTCTATTTTACTAGATGGAGATACTGCGACATGTTAACAACAAATTCCCTGTGGTTCAAGCTCTATTTCCATACGCTGTGCTTATACCTGTCACCGAGAAATTTTCTCTGATAACACAATTTTAGTACGAGAAATTATTTGTCTCATCCCAGCCACTCTAGAGTAGGCAGTTTCCTGCCTCGCCTCGTTTTCAGGCCTCTTCAATAAAGTGAAAGAATTTCCAGTGTGTGTCTCGTGATGGACTCCAACTTCTGTCTCCTAGCACTGCAGCCCGATGCTCAACCATAAGCAACCCTCGCACGCATACTTCTTGCGTGCCAATGCCAATGCTGGGCGCGTGCGTCACTAGCCAGTTTTCCATGTTCTTCCATAGTGGACTGTTTACGATTATTCCAGCTAAGTCGTGATCAAGTTGATGGAGGTGAACAGGCAAATAGTACCAGTACATGATTGGCTTCAGAAAGTAGAAGCAGTTACGTACGTAGAGTCGACCGATTCTTCAAAAGTACTGCGCGAGCGGCGACTGGCCGTCCGGTCGGCGAAGCCTAACCTAACCCCGCGAAGCGACGAGATCAGATAGAGAAGCATACGAGAAAGCAAAGTACTAGGTCATAATATCACGCCTTACTGTGGAGTGTTCTAATTTTGCACGTCAGATGATTCGTGTTTATCTCACAGTGTGTTTAGCTTTGATGTTTGATCTTCATATCCCCGTTTAATTTTAAAACTTTTTGCAGCTTACGAGACATATGCAGATTTCGTTAGAGGAAATCATGAGATTGTCCATACTGAAGTCAACTGTTTTATTTTGCGTTCTCCAATGAGTTCGAATGGTAAGTATATCATGTCTTAATAATTAACATAAGACGCTATGCACTATGATTTTATATAAAATGTTGCAGTTTGGCCCGAAAGACAAAGCAACAATTGCGAAAGCGAATTAGTAGACAACTATACAAATTGATGATACTAGTTGTATCGGCCGTATAAACTCGTAAAAATGTACTTACTAACTAAATAAAAAAAATATGCAGTTACCACACACTGTGTGAATTGACGTAAGCGAAGCATTCCGTGTTGGATGCTTTGATTGATGATAATTAGCGGTGATGTTGACAGATAAAGCCTAATTACTTCAACGTTTAACCTAACACGTAACCCGCTGCGTGTGAATCAGCTACTCTACCAATGAGTCATGTCACTTTTTCCTCTTCATTTCATGGGAGCAGAATCTTCAGCAACATAAGAAAAACCAAAGCGTTACAGAAATTTAAGGTGAAGTAAAACACAATCAAAAGTCAGGAAAACGTGCAGGCGTCCAATAAAGGCAACCAGAGTGGCGCTGTTTGTTGTGCAACGTACACACTACAAACATACGCAACATATTCTTGAAAAAACGACCGAGTGCTTCGCGGTGATTCAGCATGCCTGTTTCACATTCTACTGCGCCAAAGGCTATGTAGGCCAAGTACCATGAACATGTCATATAGTGGGCCACATGGATCTTTAAAAGGTAGGAAACGAATTGCGTATGGTGTGATATCTAAACCGTTTTAGGCGTTCGTTGGAGAATGTCCCAGAAGAACACGGCTTCCCTACAATCTACAAAAGAGTTTGTAGATCGTATCAGCATGTGGACAGCATGTTTCAATCGTTTCAGCAATTGGACACAAGCGGCAGTTTGTCCAGCACAGTACGATATAGCAGCTTTTTTTCTGACCAGATTCTGACGCGAATGGTTGCCAAATGTAACTTAAAGAAAAAAGTTATGATCCCTGGAGGGATGATCATTCGACGGACACGCTTAAGTACATCTATGTAATGACATTCGAAATAGCGTGCAATATAATGTGGAATCGGAAACGATGTGCTTATGAGTGCAACATAAATTTCTCTGCGGGAGGCAGTGAAACTATAATCCGCACTAAAGCGAGCCTTAAGAAAGTGAAATCCTTCAAAAATTCCCTTCAAGAGGCCCCAGGGAGCTCGTGGTGCATCTGTGACAGATGACGACACAACTATTCCTGGAAGGTAAATAGATCAATCAAAGTGGCAACATCTCTTAGAAATGGACTGTTCACATCGCGATGCGATGTAAACATCAGATGGCACGCCATGTAGCAGTTGCATAGGTAGCGGCACAAGGTAGATGAGAAGTCCTGAAGAAGCAAAAGAAAATTATGGAGATGTATAAATACCGATGTAATGAAAAACATATATGGCGTAGCTGATTAATTCAAACAGGCTAGGTGACTGAGTGTCACAGCCCCGTTTCAAACGGAATGCCATTAAATCATCATCATCATCATCGTCGTCGTCGTCGCCGTCATCATCATCATTAGCATCGTTTCGTACATTGGACGCGCGATGTGACATGCGTGCCGCGTATCGTCGATACGTACAAACTTCGCATTGCAGTTCTGTTATATTCCACCAGGTGTCTGGACATGTAGCAGTTTCAGCTGCATCTCATGGGTGGCGGCAACGGAAAAGAAACCTGCCATGAGTAACTATTTAGGAGGAAAAAACGAAATCAGGAAAGAAACCATTTATGATAACTCAAAGGTAGGCTCATTAGTTTTCGAAGCGAGATCGGGATGCCTTAGAACACGCACCTATAAAGCGAGATATAAGAAGGAAGATGAAGCATGTGCTTGCTGCGGTAAAGCTAGGGAAACGACGGAGCATATTTTATTATAATGTGAAGACGTCTACCCAGCGGTCGATTTAGGCACCACTGGCCTCCTTGAAGCCCTTGGGTTCAGCGGGAGCAGTGGTAAAGCAAACAGGTCCGCAATAGACATTAGTAAGAGGCGATAGGAGGATTGGTGGAAGAAAAGTAGGGAAACGACAAAAGACGGAGACGTACAAAAACACAGGTCGCAATAGGGGATCAGAAAATTTGGACGTGTTAGTTCATAGTGTTTTTTTTCTTTTCTTTTTTCATTGGTTAACCTAGGTAGGATATCAGGCAGCATAGTAGCAAGAGCTTGGTGGCGCAACCCACCGCCCCGTTCCAAAGGGGACGCTCATAACATCCATCCATCCATCCATCCAGCATAAAGCAGTTGCATGTTGCATGCAGCTGGACCTGGTTAACTCAAGGAGGTTAGGTGACTATTTGTCATCACCTCATTTCAAAGGGGATGCCAATAAGCCACCGCCACCACCACCACCGCCACCACCACCACCACCACCACCACCACCACCACCACCACCACCATTATCATTATCATCATCACCATCATCATCGTCGTCATCGTCGTCGTCGTCATCATCATAATCATCATCATCATCATCATCATCATCATCATCAACAACAACAACAACAACAGCGAACCGTGCCACGGGTCAAGGGTATTCGTCCACTAGATTGCTGGTCATGTTTATTGCTTTTTGCATTTTTCCATTAGCTCGAGTTTTCTTACACATTTTTACCGATCTTAAGTGTACACGTAGTGTGCTTTCTATTAGGACTTGTGGGAGGTTTTTTATATTACTAACATTTCATCATCATCATCATCATCATCATCATCATCATCATCATCAGCCTGGTTACGCCCACTGCAGGGCAAAGGCCTCTCCCATACTTCAACAACCCCGGTCACATTTAGCGCTTAGCAAAATTTGTGTGCGCGTTCTTTCTTTTTCTTTCTTTTTTAGTCGAGTAAGCTGCTTTAATTAAATTTCCTAGGTGTTCCTCGTCACCTATCATACCCTACTTGTGGTCCGCGGTTGATCAAGTATGGACCTATCTCCGGTTAGCTGTCGAATCTGCTTTTAAACATGTGCACGCCGTATGTGTGTGTGTGTTTGTCGACTCATACCTTGGGTTCCTGAGGTTGCAGTAAGTAAGGCAACCATGTTTTGACCGTGTCTCAAAATCTTGCGCTCACTATTAACTAACATCGTACTAATAAGGCCGAAGTCCTGCCTTTCCACAGCTAGGAAGTTACAAAAAGAAAGAACATACTGGGCCAATAGCCTGCTCTTTCGAATAGAAACATTCGCTACATAGTAGTCCCCGCGAACCCCTTTCAGTTCTTTCGAAGCTTCGGGAGACGCGAGGATGAAATTATTTACACTTCGCCTAATTTTTCTGTCCTTCTTTACAGCTAATGGATATTGCACGTTATGGGTACGGGCAGACACTGCCCACCATCTCCACACTAAGTGCTTAACTGCTTTTAAGACAAAATGCATAAAGGAAGCTACCTGCGGGTGACTCGGACACTTGAAGAAAGTGGAAAATCTACAATAATGAATAAACTAGACCATGAAAATTCGTTTCTCAGTGTGTGCATTTTTTGCGAACTTCTGACATCATCAAATTACCAGTTTGACCGGGAGCCATTGTACCCGTGATAACGTGGGTAATGTAAGTGCGGATATTTAGACGTGTAACTTAGACGTTCTATGTTGCAGACAAGGTGAATAAAGTTCCGCCATTCCTCCTTTTGCCTTTTCCGAACGGCACTGAGAGCCTACCTCATATTTACGTCTCAATATCCACCCACTTTTCCATTTGCTCTTTTGAATTCGAGCTGGCAGGCGCGTTTACGCTGAGGGCAGATTTTCCGCACTCTGCGAGTATCGCGCAAAATCCTCCTGTTGATAAAAAAATATGTTCTGGGCTGTCACGTATACCAAAATCAACGATCTGATTATGAGGCACGCTGTATAGCGGCAGATCTTGGATTAATTTGGACCTACATGGACTTTCGTTAACCCTGCACCCCATGCAAGCAACCCGAGCGGTTTCCGCATTCTAAATGCGGCCGACGTGGCCATGATCGATTCCCACGTTCATACAAGTAGGACGTATGACGTTGCCGATGAGGCCTGTAACGCTGTGATTGCTGTTGAAGCGATTTTTGAGAGCGAGAGCTCTACTCCTCGAGGTACAACTCCCAAGGTCAGTCTCGGCGCGCGTTTGACCTTCAGCCGCCGGCGCGCAAGTGTGAAGGTGCGACGTCACGTCGCGCGATCCTCTGCGGAGAGGCGTCGCAGCTGCGCTCGCTCGAGCCTCGCCGCGGCGTACCACGTGACTAAACGAGAGTTTAACAGCTGCTTCGCCGGCGCTTGGTCGGACATTCTCGCCATGAATGAAGCACGCGCCGGTGCGAGCTCTTAGCCGCCGGCGCCAGGCTTAATCTAAACATTACAGTAACCCAAGTTCTAACTGCAAGTGACCCAAGCTCTAACTACATTACAGACCATAAATCAATCTTTACCTTAGTCAAGCCACCGCAAGACAGCGACGAAGCCTTCGATGTGCAATAGAACTTTCAAAGAAGCGAGCTCGTGTCTAACCATGCTTAACAGAGCTTTCGCTCCTATAACTAAGTTCAAGCCACGTTGAACCCCAGCCACTTTTTTTTTTGCGTTGAGAAAAAGACAAGCACGTTCATCTAATAAAAATTCATCTAGTTTCTTGGCGTCTTTGTATAGGTGTTAAGTTTTCCAAACACAATATTCAACGAGCAATGTATGTGAGCTAAGCTTGTTAGCTTATAATGGGCAGAATGGCAAATTAAGCGCTCAATAGTCCTTTCGCTGCCGCAAGAGCAGTATACATAGGCGTGTCGCTAATTTCAGTGAAAAAATGAGTAGGCACGCCCAAGTGTCACTACGAGCCAGACGTTGGACAGTGCGCATCACATTGGAAAATTGGTGAGGTGATGCAATTTGCTGCTACAGAACCACTGACGGTGTCTTCAAGTGACGCAAAGAGCCACGTTTTCCCCAGAGGCCTTGGCTCTCGGTTTATGCATCACGTGCGTTCCCCCTCACCTCAAGACGCTGTAATTAATTTCCTGCACGCTAAAAAAAACATTTTATTGTTTTATTGGTTATCATTTATTCCGAATACCTCAAAGGTCTCACAAGCAGAGCATCCTATGAACCTATCATGCGGGACGAATCAAAATAGTTAATGAAGGTACCACACTTCTACAAAAACTGTACGCTATCCTAGTATGACTACGCTGTGCGAATTCACGCCTGGTGGTACAACAATAAATGCGGACCGCTACTGTGACAAGTTGCAGAACCTTCGCCGCGCGATTCAAAACACGAGAACCACGCTCACGAAGGGAGTGCGCTTCCATCAGGACAACGCTCGTCCGCATATCGCCCGTGTAACAAACGATCTCATCAAGCATGAATGAATGTCCACAGGCGCAGTGTTTTTTTGCACACGAAAAACTAATCGCAGAGCGTAATTCGCACCTGGCGGGAGAAGCGAGTGGGAGCTCTATCTCTACTGGCTGCCAAGCCAAGCCTGAATTCGCAGACAGCTCGCCGGGGCGGGTACTGCCAGAGGGAAAACCAAGCTACACGCCAGTGTCATTGGATCCCGCGTAACAGCGTTCCTCGCGACTGCAGCTTGGATGGGATACTGTCACACACCAGCCGAAACGTAACCCCAAGTGACTACCATCTGTTTCCTGAATTTAAGAAACGCCCAGGTGGGAGTCATTTACGAGCCATAGAGGAGCTGTAAGAAGAGGTTTAAAGCTATTTTCACGGCGCGGCGGGACAGTTCTACGACCCAGGCATAAAGAAGATGGTACACCGCATGGAAGAATGCATTGATCTCAACGACAATTGTGTCAAAATATAGGGGAAGTAAGCTCTCCAAAGATGCATTATTCAGTGCCAATAAACATGTATTTCATTGGGAAAACTCATAGGGAACCTTACTTCACGGACAACCCTCGTAGTTAAGCGAAATTGCACTGTCGCCAAAAATAACCCGCATTGCACTATGCCCCTGTAAAGCGTGCACCGCCGTAAATATAGCCATATTGAGGCGAAGCCACCGTGCGGCACGCTTTTGGGAAATGGTTCGCGTGACGGCTCGCGCGAGGCAGTGGTTTCGAGAAGGCACCTTAGCTGGTACCCGCGCGAAACAAGAGCTAGTCCCATTGTAGGTAAAATTATCAGTACGACCTTAATTAGCGAAAACATTGTCGAAAAAACACCGTTGCACCATAGACAGCACAATCTTCGGAATCAGCCCAGCTTGCCTCCTGGACAAAAAGAAAGAGAGAAAGTCAACCAAATGTCGAGACTAAATGAGACAAGGTCCATGTAATTACGCGTGAAATAGGATGCGAATAAGGTACGAAATGAATGAATAATGATTACAAAAAAGAGACAGAAAGATACAGAATAGAAAGAATCATTTGGACTACGATGTACGAAGACCTTGTGCTCTTCAGCGTCGACACATGGTTGAGCCTTCCGTCATTTTTTCTTATTTTGACAAGGCTACACATGCATTTCAGCATGTTACTAACATATCTTGATTCCGGCCTGAGGATATGTAAGTGCACCAAAATTACACGTATGCTGAAAAATGCAAAAGTCGTAATTGACTAACAGCAGTACCTAGACGCCAAAACGGCGTACAAAGGATGATCGATGAACAAAGTATGAAGAATCAATACCATTGTACAGACTGCGGAAATAATTGTCAATGAATATGAAGATTGTTAACAAGAATGATAGGGCGTGCGATCACATCCGACGCTTGCACTTAGGTTCTAGAATTGGGAGCTCAACCGAGAGTACATTCTGGGTACCTCTTGCAAGTGGTGCCACTCATGCTTCCAAGCTTCAAAATAAACGAGCTATGGCGTGTCTATTATCATCAGCAGAAGCAGCACGAGCCTATATTTATGTCCACTACCAAGACGAAGCCCTGTCCAAGCAATCTCCATTTACCGCTGTCTTGCGCTATCTAATCCCAGAATGTCAGAAAATTTTGTAATTTCAACCCACCATCATCTTCGACAGCGCTTCTCTTCCCTCGACACTCAGTCTGTAACTGTAATAGACCAGTGGTTATCTGCTCTACACCTTACATGACAGTACCAGCTTAATGTTTCTTCTTAATCCCAACTAAAGTATCAAACGGCCCTGTTCACTCTCTAATCCAAACCATTGTCTTGCTGTCTCTTAACGCTACGCCTAACATATTTCGCTCCATCACTCGTTAAGCGGAAATGAACTGGTCGTTCATCTTTGTTAGCCTCCAAGTTAGGGCCCCATATGGTAGTAACGGTATGTGTATATGTAATAATGCCCAAATGAGAGCAGTTCGTTATAGCAGCTCGTGAAATATATGAATGCGTAGGAGAATATAGTTGATGAAGAAGGATACAGCCTACTGCAGTCACGGAAGTCGTATCAAAAAGCCCTGAACATTAGCTACGGTGACGCTGTTGCGGCTCGTTTAGCTACACAAACATACCTCGACCCATCATCGTTACTGTCGAAAACAATACACCCCTCTAAAACCTTTATCATAATTCATTCTCAGGTCCTTGAACATGGGAGTAGTGGGAACTGCGATGGCGCGTGAAATGACCCAGGCAATCGTTGAAAGAGGTATGTAAGGGTTTCGGAGACGGTTGGGTGCCCTATATTAATATAAATGCTGTCTTGGGTTTAATAGCATGCAGGCTCAACACTTACATAAAGATGAAAACAGTCGCGTACATGGATGAGTGATCATGCAGCCAAATGAGATAAAGCTTTCTATGAACTTAAACATTTTACATGGTTTATTCTTGTCACAGATCAAGCGTTGACGCTATTAGGCCACGTGTACGTGACACGTGTCGCGTGTACTATTACGTGACACGTGTACTCGTGTGTTTCTGTCGGGCGACCACGTTTCACCGCCTGAGATGTTATCACACAGTGCAGGACGCGCCTGCATGTATAGGAAGTTTCTTGAAAGTTATCGATGGTTCTATCTACTGTATGTTTTTGCCGAACCTTGTGTTACCTGATTTCATCGCGTGACGCGAATGGTGTAGAACGGGAAGACACGCGGGTCCCAGCCGACGCGCTTCACCCACTGATCCGGGATTACTACAGCCAATCGAGCCTCCTTGCCGACCGTTTCAGCAGATCGGGATGGACTTGTTGGGACCCTCTCCGGCGTAAACAACCGGAAATAAGTGGATCTTCGTGCCGACGGACTACCTCACCCGCTTCGATGAAACGAAAGCTCTGCCGAAAAGTAGCGCAGCCGAAACGGCGAAATTCTTCGTTGAGAACGTCCTGCTGCGACATGCCGCCCCAGAAGTCACCATGACCGACAGAGAAACGGCCGTTACAGCGGATCTCACACAAGCCATTCTGCAGTACAGCAAGACAAGGCACAGGAGGACAATGCCTACTACCCACAGACGAATGCTTTTGCGAAGCGGCTGAATAAGACCCTCGCCGACATGTTAGCAATGTACGTCGACGTCAAACACATACCTGAATGCCGTATTGCCGTTCGTAACGTTCGCTAAACAACACGACGGTGCAAGAAACAACAGAGATCACCCCGTTCAAGCTGGCTTACGGCAGGAACCCGACGACGACTCTCGACGGCATGCTGCTGCACGTCACCGACGAAGAGATTCTTGACGTCGCCACCTATCTCCAGCGCGGCAAAGAAGCCCGACAGCTCGCCATCCTACAGATCAAGAACCAGCAGCGTACCGACAGCCGACACTACAACCTCTGACGACGCCCCGTCGAGTACCATGGCCCGGACCGAGTTTGGAATTAGACCCCGATACGCTGACGAGGACTCAGTGAGAAACTATGGCTACGCTATTTAGGACGCTACAAGATCATCCGACGTATTGACGAACTGGACTGTGAGGGCGTGTCGGACGGCATTTTGCATTCAAAGCGGTCCGCCGCACGATCTGAAGTGGTCCACGTGGTGCGCCTTAAGCCCTAGCTTTTACGCACGCTCAAGAACTTCCTTGTTTTGTTGTTTCTCGGCTAAGGGTGTTTTCGTTTATTACTTTCGTTTGGTTGCAGCATCGGGTCGATGCTTTTTAGGAGGGGGGTATTGACACGTGTACCTGTGCGTCTCTGTCGGCCGATCGCGTTTCAACGCCTGACAGATGTAATCGCACAGTGCAGGACCCGCCTTCATCTATAGGAAGCTTGGTAATTTTGCTAACTTTGTTCACGAATATACGAGTAGGTCGTGATTATTTGGTCAGGAATATAGGTCGATGGCTCCTTCAGGGTAACATAAAAAAAGAAAAAAAGCAAATACGGTACTCTGAGCTACCAGCGAGAATTTATTTTCTTGGGCACAAAGAAAATTTTGCCTGGAACTAATTGTGACCCCGTGCATTATATTATATGGTTCCCAGCTCACATGGGCGACAACGTGCTGCCGGGCCGCCCGAACCCCAATGAAATTGCTCACCGCCGTGCGCGAGAATTAACGCGCCGCGACGGCGATGGGGCTACATTGGATCTGGAGGAGCTCGGCCACAGCGACCCGTTATTAACATTTCACGAGATCGTCTCCCATTATAAAGAGGAACGCAGGCGCTTCCCGCCTCCACATCCAAATCTATGCAGATCACAATCGATCACGCTTAGGATGCTTCAGACGAGGTCATATCTCTCGCGAAGTTTCTTAAGCAGGATTTATCCAGAAATTGACCCACAGTGCCTGGATTGTGGGGAGGTTAGCACTCTACCTCATATGCTCTGGCAGTGTCCTGCGTTACGGGATACGTCCCTCACCATCGAACGGGACTGGGACGAGGCCATATCTAGTACGCAACTCAAGTTCCAGTCCATGGCCGTCCAGAGGGCCCGTGAAAGAGCGGAGAGGCTTGGCCTCCCGGTTCCGACATGGGAGCAGCCAGCGGCGAGCCGGGGGCCCCAACGGGTCTCCACCGGCTAGTCGCTCAGGACCTCAATAAAAGTTCATTGTCTGTCTGTCTGTCTGTCTGGCAATAGAACCGTTGCTCAGCCCTTTCGGCGTGTATACGACATCACTCTAACAAATCTTCACTGAGCACTCGCTTTGGCGGCTCTTTGAAGACCGGTTGCACGTCGGCGCAACTGTGGAGGAGCCGCCACAAGCTACGCAAAGAGAAGCGGACCAATTGGAGACGCCGGCACCATTCTCCCCACCTTGTTATCCACTTTCACTACGCTATCTCGGCCCCAACGAAATCCCCTCCTCTCCTGCACGCTCCTTATCTCTACTTTGCCCATAATATAGAGAAAACCAGTCGCCGTAGGCAGTACTACTCGCTTTGAAAGCAAACAAGTCACCTCCTACAAAGGAGGAGAGCGTTTGATTGAACAGTTGAAACAACCATGCAAGTCACCGCGCGTGCTTGCGTCGGCGGTTACGTGAGTGTATGACGTCAGGATATTGGAATAAAGTCAGAGTGGAATAACTTTACGTTATAGCGACCCTTTTCCGCGAACTCTGCATAAAATTTTGTTTGCAAAGTCCCAAGTACAGCCTTTGTCCTTTCATTGAAGCACCGGCAGAGGCAGGCGAAAGCTTCCGCGTCACATACTGCGTCCCGGAAAGTGCAGATAGAAGAAGCTTGTAAGACCACTGAGGCCCAATCTGGAATGTTCGCAGAGCCTGCAACACCATATACTTTCTTCGTGGCGGAACCCTTGATCCGCGGATGAATCGTCAGTGGGATGCCTCGCAGACAAGAGTCTCGGTGCGTGATCCGCCACACTTCTCTTTGCAGTGTCCAAAACCTGGTGAGAGAGTAGAGATATTGGACGAATATTAGATGCGTGTTCGTTGCACAATTCCGATCTTTCTTATGATTAGCCAAGCCTGTGTGTTGCACAAATTTCATCTTAATTTGGCATCGGATCCTTTCATGCTTATTAGCGATATGATCAGGTTAGAAATATAAGCGTACGCTTGGAGCCCACAGTTTTGTGCAGTAATACTGAGAACCGCCAGTAAATGCACCACCACTCTGCGCACCTGCTGCTCAACAAAAGCTCTTGCATAGCCAAAACAATATTGAGCTTCACTGACTTAGGCCACTTCTGGTCATGTTAGGTACACTACTGCAATCCTCAGGACCGGTTCCATCTTTCCTTCCATTTGAGACTGTTCATCGCCGCCGTCCCAGCCGTAAAGGCTTGAAGATGATAATGGGCGACAGCATCAAATGGCCCATTGAGCGAAGGCGGCGGCGTCTGTAGCAGCGAACCAGCTCCTTAATCCTCATTGGCTGCTACGCCACGTCCCGTGTGTGCCTCGACGGAGCAGAGGGGCCGGCAGAGCGCACCTGTGCCGAGCTGGCGCGGCAGATGTTGCGTGAGGGGAGAGAGCATCGTCGCGATGCCACGTCACCCTCACTCTCCAAAGCCTTTGTTATGCGCCCGTTAAGTGTCCGCGCAAGCTCTCGCCTGCGTTCTAACTTCGCCTCGGTAATCGCTATAAACAAATTAATGCAGAAAAATCACAATAAATTGGAGAGGAAAGGCGCTGGTGGTAGTGGGTTTCGATGCTACGACCACACGCTCGGAGGCCCAGTCTCTTACCTACTAAGCTAAACCAGCTACTCCTAGATAACAGGCCTGTGTGCTCTCCTTTAAGACGTCATGCTACTTGGACAAAAATTTCCATCGACAAGCCCGGCTTCACGGAAGCGGTGACGACAAAATCACCGCGGCTTATTCGGGAGCGTCCCTATTTGCTTATATGACAGTAGGGCAAGGTAGCATTACGTCAACTAAATAAGTGCACTGGCCATGTGCTGTCTAGGAGGCGTTGGTCAAGCGTCTCGACGCCGTCGCTTGCCCGCGAAGAGTTCATAACTAGAAAGATCGCTCAGCGGCGTCCAATTCGACATTATTGCTTTCGCCTTCACAACTCATAACAAGTACCTAGGTGTCCTCCGACTCTTAAAGCGCAATTTTTACTGGGCGCGAACTTGCTAATTCGCGGTGTCGGTCTTCCGAGGAGGTACGTGACATCACAACGCGCGCCTCGCCGTGGATATTTCTTTCTCTCTGGCTCTAGTAGCAATGAGCCACAGGTGTTTCACCGCTGCAAAACGCCGCGCCTCCGCCGCCGCCGTTTGGTATGACGTCACACCGCGTTCGTCGTCGTGGCGCTCGCCTCCGCTCGCTTGGGCAGCGGCGTCTCATGCCTGATATCATGTCGGAGGTTTGGAAAGGAGAGCTACCGTGCGCCGCAACCACAGTTGAAGCGGCAGTATGGACGGCGACAATTCTGGTCAGCAGGAGGAGGCCTGGAATCGACATCGGAGCGAGATAAAGAGGAAACGAATAGCCCACGAAACAGAGGAACAGCGCACCGAGCGACTGTCTAAACATTGTAACATATCTGGACAACCAGAATAACCTGTACATGCCATCACGATAACCAAGGCTAACCCTGCTATGCCTTAGCTTTCGCTACGTATATCCTGGCATGGCCGAGCTAAGCCATTAGCAGTTTTTGTTGACGTTGTTGCCGTCGAATAACTATATGGATCATACCAGCTATATGCACCTGGAGGCGTGTAGGCGAACAGCGCCGCGAACGGTAGAAGTGAGTGCACTGGCCTGTGAAGCAGACGAAGGGAGGAAGGCCCTCACGGTGCATGCAGGGATATCGCACTGCAGGTATTAAGGCATCACCTACCAGAAAACGCATTTTCGTGTGTCTGCTTTTGAGAAAGGTCGCCACTTGTACGAGGCAGGCCACGTTCGTGGTACCAGGTACTTTATACAGTATAACTAGTGCAAATTGCCAAGCAAGTGCACACTGCCAAACGAGCCCGGCGCGGTAAGCTAAGATGTGGAGTTCCAGCTATAATATTCCAGATGTTATTTTGCTGTGCACGTTAACATTGTCGCATATTAAATTATGTAAATAGGGGAAGCAGGCAGGCAGGCGATTTGTCAAAAAATGTGTAAGACCCATACCATTGGGTATGTATCATAGGGCCACTGGCAGTGGCGTAGCCAGATATTTCGTTCGTGGGGGGCTCACTTTGCAGCTCGGCCTCCTCCTCATAGAATTAGTCGAGGGATCAATATATATATATATTGTTACACCCACAAAAGGCGTTACTTTGCAGCCGGGTAGAGTTAGAAGCGATGGCCTTGATCAGCTGAGCGCCTGTCGAGATTCAGCCATCCAGCCCCACGTCGTCTTCCTCGTTCACCACTCTTCGGTGCCCCCGCATACTGTTTGTTGAGGCGTGAACCTACTATGCACCTAAGAGTGTCACATTCGTGAACCCACTATGCACCTAAGAGCGTAACAATATATATATATATATATATATATATATATATATATATATATATATATATATATATATATATATATATATATATATATATATATATATATATATATATCATTCAACAACCTTGTTTACATTTCCGTACATATGCAACGGCCAGGGGAAAATCTCAATGACGTTGTCCTTTGTTAGAATGTATTGCGCAGGAGCAGCTGTCACCGATTGTGTATTGCGAGTAATTTCTCCGAAATTATAGTCGCAACAGAGAGCACATATAAAAAGCAGGAGTTCTGCAAGATATACGACGGCGAGTCAAATGAAAGTGAGCCAATGCGAGTATATAACAAACGGGGTACTTTGTTTAAATGTAGTCACCATGAGTATTTATACACTTGTCCTACTAACGAGTCACGTAATTCCTGTCTCATAAAACTCTTTGGGTTGATACCTCAAAAATTTGTAAATTACTACACGTCATCTTCCGACACGAATCTGGTTCCCTTGAGCAATTTTTTCAAATTTTACAAAATGTGGAAGACGCAAGGCGACAGGTCTGGGTTGCATGAGGGATCTTGCAGCGTTTCCCACTTGAACTTTGCCAGTTTTGCATTAACCACATCAGCGAGGTGGGGACGGGCAATGTCGTGAAGCAAGATGTTCCCAATGCTCAATTTTCCACGTCGTTTGTTCTTGATTGCGACACGCAGCCGATCCGACCTTTCACAATATTTGAAACGATTTAGAGACTCTCAAGGTTTAGAAAATTCGATCAGTAATGGCCCCTGACGACCTAAAAAGAAGTCCTTCCGCAGAAATGGCGGCTTTTGTTTTCTTTGGGAGTGATGAATTCAAATGTTTCCACTGAAAGCTTTGCCATACTGCTTTAGGCTAGTAGTAGAAGGCACCATGAGTCAGTCCCGATCACAATTGCAGACAAAAAGTCGTCACCCTCATCGTGATAACGGATTAGATGAGTCAAGGCAGCGCCAAGCTTCTGGCGATGGTTCAAGATCTTGGGCATTCATTGCGCACCCAAGAGCCGATAAGCGAAATGTTCATGAATTAGGGTGTGAGCCGAGCCGTGAGTTATGTTCACACGCCCTGCCACTTCATCGATGCTTATCCTCCGTTCCTGTCTAATCAGCCTTTGCATTTGTTTAAAAAATATAAATTATGGGGTTTTACGTGCCAAAACCACTTTCTGATTAGAGGCATGCTGTAGTGGAGACTCCGGAAATTTCTACCACCTGGGGTTTTTTGACGTGCACTCAAATCTCAGTACACAGGTGTTTTCGCATTTCGCCTCCATCGAAATGCAGCCGCCGTGATCGGGATTCGGTCCCGCGACCTCGTGCTCAGCAGCCCAACACCAAGCCCCATAAGTGCCTCTAGTGAATGCGGTGTTGCCTTAGAAACGAGCTGTTTCTAAGGCTCAGGCGTGCGTCGCTTGCTCAGGCGCACATTTCGTTGTCGGGCCGAACGCTGCGTTGCTCGACGCTCACCGCGTCCAATGCGGGGCGCGTAGTCGCTGCGCCGTAGCCCATTGTCTTACACCCCTTGGCGGGTCGACGGGAACGCTGTCGCGTTCCACTCTTGAAGGCGAAGCAGAGTAACGCATGAGCTGTTTTTTCGTCTAGCCGACCCAAATATAGCCAAGCAACAGCAGTTCACCAGGCTAAACAGTGGTTCAACAACTAAAATAAGGGCTAGTATGCTTCGCATCCTGGGCTTAACCTTAGCTAAGCCACAGCAATTTTTAGAGCGCAGCTCTTTGGCGTCCGTTCCTGGGTTTCGCGTCGTCGTCGTCGTCGGCCTCGTAACCAGCTCCGCCCCCCTTTCATCCCCCCAGCGCTAGCAGCGACCGACTGATACCGCTGGATGCCGCTGACGCCGCTAGAGATTCAAGATAACGTGACTGCATAGAACACCGTCGCCGCCATGCAGAAATAGGAGGAAAGACCTTTACAATGAAATGATACAATGAAAGGATAAAGGCGTTCGACTGTATTCCACTTCTTTGACACGGCTGGAACGAATACGTCGCGTCTCACATAGCACGAGCTAGAGCACTTAATTGTGTTCGCTCTAGCTTCCATTCGGCTACTCGAATTAATGAGTTCGGAGGAAGTGTGGCACGACTGCCTCGCTAATCCCAATAAAGTTTGTGTTCTAGGTGTTAGGTATCTTAAGATCGAGTACTTCTTGCGGTAGACGAGGATAAATAGTCACTACTGTTCACTTGTAAGGCGTGCAGGGAGGAATTCTCGACGTTCTAGCGACCTGCGGACACATTGTCCTCATACTTTCGTGTCAGCGCCGCCGCTTTCGAGGCGGGCCAGCCGAGGCGTTTTTGGTAGGCCGACTGCGAAGAGCCTGCGCTGCACTCCGCCGTCGATAGATACGTCATCCCAGGCGAGGCTGTCGAGCTCAGTTTGGCGTCAACCGCGGTTAGCATGCTGACCGCCGGTATACCTGCTGCCAAATTGCCCTAATCACGGTTAACGGCAACCGCGGTCACACTGACCCTGGTTCGCCATGTAACAGTCGTTTCGCCTGCTGTGTAACCCGCCTAACTGCGGTTATCGATGTTGTTCAGGATGCCTCTGATTTAAAATGACAAAAGAGCGAGTACATTTTCCGAATCATGTCGACGCTGCACTGTGCCTAAGAATAAAAATCCTCGGAATGATCATTGAGGCCAATGGAGCTAACGGTGAAACTGTGAGGAACATCGAAGGCAAAGTCATCAGCGCCACGAGACTCATAAAGAGAATAACCAATAGACACGCGGGCATGAAGGAAGACAACGTCATTCGACTGATCCACTCATTCGTTGTCAGCCACATCGCCTATGTAGCCGCCTACCACAACTGGTACGACGCGGAAAAGAACAAGATTAACACGCTCATAAGGAAAACGTACAAGATAGCCCTGGGCCTACCGGAATCGACGAGCACCGAGCTCCTGACTCAGCTGGGCATATACAACACCATAGAAGAAATAGCCGAAGCACAACGCATCTCGCAGCTCGAACGCCTGTCGACCACCACGACGGGAAGACACATTATGAACACGCTCGGCATAACGTACCACAACCAGCACGGCCAGAAAATGCAAATCCCCAACAAAATCAGAAAGACCATTACAGTGGCAACCATCCCATGAAACGTGCACCCCGATTACAACCGAGGTAGACGAAAGGCAAGAGCCGAGGCTCTGCTCCGTTCATTCGGCAGGGACAGAAACGCGCGCTTTGTCGACGCAGCCGAATATGCGAACGGCCAAACATACGCCGCCGTAGTCATAGACGCAGAATCAAAAGTCAGAACCACATGCAGTGTATACACTAAACACTCAGAAATATCGGAGGAAGTAGCGATTGCGCTGGCCCTCACAGAACAGGAATGCGAAGTCGTACTAAGTGACTCGCAAACGGCAGTAAAGAATTATGCCAAAGGTCGAATTTCCAAGGAAGCCATGTCCATTCTGGCCAAAGCGGGCAGATCCAAAACCGCGAGCTCGAGGATCATATGGTTCCCCGCGCACGTCACCACGGAAGGCGACGCGCTCCCGAACCTAAACGAGACGGCGCACCGGACGGCGCGAGGCATGACCCGCCGCGCCGAACAGGGCAACGCCTCTCGCACGATAGCGAACGCTTCTCGAGCAGAACGGGACAGGCTCACAAGTCCCAAACTGAACAGGAGGCAGGCCGTCGCCTGGCGACAACTCCAGACAAACACGTTCCCTAATCCATTCCGTCTCAAACGTATCTTCCTAGATAAGCATCAGGACGACACGTGCAAATTGTGCCAGGAAGGACCAGCAACACTCAAACCCATGCTGTGGGAGTGCAATGTAGTTATAGGAGGGATGGCAGTTACTCCGGAGACCCTGTCGTCGAGGTGGGCCGCCACTCTGCGCAGCTCAGACCTCGGAATCCAGACGTGGGCAGTCCAGCAAGCCCGTGAGGCGGTGTTGAGGCAGGGCCTTGACGTTCCTCCGTGGGAGACCTGAGCAAAACGGGCGAGCTCATCCAGCCTTTCGCCCCGAGTGGTGATAAACACCTCTCTGGTGTCCTTCATTGTTACGATTTTATTGCCTGTTTGCTATACTACAGGGTGTTTCTATATGTAATACTTAAACAAAAAAGACGTTTCCAATTAAAATGACGTTCCCTTCGTAGACGTGTTCTCAGTGGTTGCGACCCCGGAATGATGAGTAATACGGGGGTATTTAGTCGGTAATTCACAAAAATTCAATATTTCAGCCTTGGACCTTTGTTTCCAGTGGGCTCATCGTAATTGGGAAATCTTAAACGAGCTCACCGCACAAACCACATCAACATTTGGATCTGGGAAAACGGCATTACCCGCGGAACAGTTCAACGACGAAATTCGGCTGTCAGAGCACGCGAATTAATCCTCACCCTATCGAGGCGACGTTCTGCTCACCTTTCCCAGCAGCGGGTACACCCAGCGTGATACGGCTCCATGCTCCTCGCAGTAGTAGCACTCTGGCTTAACGCCTCCTATGCAGACTGCCTATGGACTCTGCTTGATTACGTCATACCATTTGGACCGAAATTTCCATTGCCAAGGCCGACGTGACAAAAACGGTTGACGTTATTATAACCGCAGCTCACTCAGGAGCACGCCCTTTAGATTATATGGATATCGCATGACGTCATGGATCGATGTGCACAGGCCTTGCGCTGTTTAGGAGGTGTTGGCTGGCTGCCCGATGCTAGGTGACGTAAGCAGATCGCTGCCTCGAGGGGCGCTGCTTTGCGCTCGCTGCAGCTTCCCAGTTTCGGCTTCGCGCGCTGATAGCCGAATTTCCGAATCAATTTCCGATAGCCGAATCCCATTTTCCCAGATCCAAAAGTTGATACCGCTTGCACGGAGAGCTCACATAGATTTCACAATTACGATGAGCCAATTGGAAATAAAGTTTTAGAATTAATTAGTGCAGTTTTGTTAATTAGCGACAAGTTACCAGGATAAACTCTCACCTCGTGGTCGGCCCTGCTGAGGGCATCTCTCCGAAGGAACCAACCGTTTATTTCCAAATTGATATATTTTTAAATATTACTTACAGTTTTCGTAGAAATACCAGGCACGCGGTAACTGCTGTGGCTAGAGCCGAACCCATGTATGACGAACATATGTCCAAATGGTTGCGAGATAAATGCTTTACACGTGTATCGGCCACGAGGTTTCGCTTGTTACAAATAGAGAATACCTGGCTTTATGCGAACTCGCTGCATTCTGGTTCCACACTACTGCCTCATATAGTCGAACACCTTTATAACAAAATTCGATATACAGGTCACATTATTGTAAAGGACGCACACCGCACCACTCACAATAGAACTATAGGAAACAATATTGTCTTCCATATAGGTGCTATTTCCTTGTAGAGGCGATCGCTGTGAAGCCACGCAAATGTTCGCTGCACTAGAGCACTGCCACCGGCCGGATTTTTATTACATTATTTTTACAATCAAGCATTTCAGGAACAGTAAATATAATCAGAGAGCTTATAGATTCAGTGGAAGGGCTGTGCTCAAGATCATTGCAGAACATGTTTCACTCCTTCACTGCACTCGGAAAAAAAATGAATGCCTGAGATTATCCCAATGAAGTTTGTGTTCTTTCAGGTGTTAGGTATCTTCGGCAAGGTAAATATACCTTGTAGCGAAGCTTCCATAGGAGCCCATACGTTCAAAACATGGCGGGCCATCGCCGGTTCATGGGGCTTAGCGCCATCTGTATGTGGTGGGAACACTTCCGGCGGAAGAAAAAATAACGTGACGCCATGTCCGTTAAAAGCAGAAGTGACGTCATTTTGTTTTCGAAGGCGCGAAATTTTTGTTGTTCTTCCTTTGGAGCTATATATTCAAATGCCCCGGCATTCGACATGATGGGTGTTTCGAGCTTTCAGCGTGGAAAGCGATGCAGGAAAAGGCCAGTCGTACGGTTGTCGAAATCGCATCCCTGCACAGAACATACTTTCTTTGGAGGCCGACGAAAGCTTTAGGTGTAGAGTGCTGATCCTATTGTCGGATGCCAAGCCCGTCGGCCAGCGCAGTCGCACGAAAACAACTACACAATTATCTGGCGGTCGTACCTCACTACTTCTGACTGAACAGATTAAGAAGCAATGAAGCTACCCGCGTCACCAAATTCAGACAAACTTCGACAAGCAAGAAAGCACGAATTGTGAGGGGGGCGTGTTTCAACACGTGATACAAGTGCGCCTTTCTGTCCATTTCAAGACGTGCATTGCACTGCGAGTGATAGTGGCGTCAACGCCGCCTGTAGCGATGGGCGCTGAAAAGAAATGAATTTATTAATAATAATAAAATTAAACGTATTTTCTTAACTCATCCGAATATATAAAATTGACTAGGAATTTTATTTTCGTTGAATGAATCTAACTGTGTCTCGTTTGAATTAAAAACGCGTTTTTCTTTCCCAATGTTTGTTCCCTCCAAACATAGTCGCGCTTCAATCGCTGCTCCCATAACCCCCCATGCTGATGTCGGTGACTATCTGTACTGAACCGCTTTTCGCCCGAAGCTTCGCGACCTATTTGAATCAACCTTGTCTTCGGTTCGAGTACTTCTTGTGATGGACGAGGATAAAGAGCCACTATTGTTGATTTCTAAGGCGTACAGGCGGCCATTGCCGACGTTCTAGCGACCTGCGCGAACCACTTTCGTATCAGCGTCGCCGTTGTCGAATCGGGCCATCCGACGCGCATATGGGAGGAAGACTGCGGAGAGCCAGCTCTGCACTCATTTGACGATAGATCCGTCACGTGACACCTCCTAGGCGAGGATGTCGAGCTCGGTTTGGCGTCAACCGCGGTTAGCATGCTTATGGCCGATTTGCGTGCTATGAAACTACCCTAATCACGGTTAACGGGAACCGCGGCCACACTGAACGAGGCTAGCCGCCTAACCAGCGCTTCTCTTGCTGTGCATGTAGCTGAGCTAACCGCGGTTAGCGATGTTAAGGATGCCCTTATAACAAAGGTATCATGATTAGGAATGGCAAAAGAACGAGGACCTCTCCCGAAGCTTGTCAACGCTGAACCGAGGTTAACAATACAAATGCATGGCATGGTGAAAAGTAGACCAGTGATATCCGCGCATAAACCCGACTGTGATATAATGTTATTGAAGGTTTAAGTTAAGCTTGGCTGCTATATCCGAAACATAGCCTTTGGATTCTAAAAATATATATCGGCAGTTTGGAGCGCTGTAGTTTGGAGGAAAATTTAGGGAAACCTCATGGCTTTACTGTTGCCTAAACGAGAGTCCCATCACGGCATTACGAACTGTGCGGCTCCAATAGCACTGCGCCTCGCCTAATGCTATCCCATTTAAAACGGGGCGTGGAGAACTTTTCTGGGCAAAGGCTATAAAGTCAAATTGCGGGAGTGCTTCCGCAAAAGAATGTACTCCCAAAATTTCAGCCGTGTTGGCTGCGTGAGAAATAATCATGGTAATAATTAAAACAGAAAAAAATAACATTGCTTCGCTTTCTACAAGAAGCTATATGAATGAGGACAAAGCATACACCTGGGTCATATTTACACTTTTATTACTTTGTAATTTATACTTTGTAATGTAGCAAATGGTACGCAACGTTTATGTTGCAACCACGCGTGAATGTCCGGAGCTCACCACAATCGGCGTGCATAAAATAGTGAGTCAGCGGACCGGCGTGAGTGTGCGTTCCGTGAGTGGGATAAAAGCAGAGGCCCTTCGAGGTCCGCTGCTGCCTCCAAAGCGAAGAAGACCTGACGTCAAGGGTGGAAGAAGCACCGAGAAAGCTGTAAGGACAAGAATGCACATGCACGCCAGCTTCCAGCTAAGTGCAACTGGAATGCAACGGGTGTAACTGCAGGATTATGCACCCGACCTGCTTAAGAGCAAGCGAGAGAGAGAGAGAAAGAGAGAGAACATTATTTTTCTAATGAGATTGGGTGGCTTTAGCACGGGTGCAACTCCGATGCCACCTATTCAAAAAGATGTAAAACGCAGAAATGCATTTGCGAGATCACCCCAGGGGCGGTTATATAAATTATGCTGCATCTGATAGAGAAAGTAAGGTTCTAGATTGCTGGATGCACAATTTTTATTTTCGACCTGAATGGTACTAAAACTGCCGAAAATTGGTAAGTCTAAAAAAAAGAAATACATAAGCACGAAGTTTACAAATCCGTAACTCTGCATCAAGAACACATATCCCAGTTCTGTCAATTGCATAATTTAGAGAAATTAAAGAGGACTAATTTCGTAATTCAATTTATATCTTACGTGAATTTGTTTCATTGTTCACTAAGGTTTAGCAGAATATTACTGGCATGTTAGCGGCCTATTTGACAGCTATGTATAACAAGTCACTTTTGTACGTTTTAGATATTCTATCAGATGCAATACACAGAATTGTGGTATCGTTTTACGTCCAATTTTGTAAACTTGACAGTTCCGTTTTCTGGGCATTTGCGGTTGTCTAAAGTTTTTGTCAGAAAATTTACGTCCGAAGTAGGAAATTTACCACTAACTGTCACACTAACGTGGAACAAACTCCCCAAATTTTGTGGAGTGGATGCAGAGAAAACGATTCTCTGCAAATCTTTAGTATACAACTCCTAAGTATATGACGTCAGAATATTGGAATAAAGTCAGAGTGGAATCACTTTAGGTTATAGCGACCCTGTTCCGCATACTAAACAAGGTCCCAAGTGGAGCCTTTGTCCTATCATTTAGGCACAGGCAGAGCCAGGTGAACGCTTCCGCGTCAAATACTGCGTCCCGGTAAGTGCAGATAAGAGAAGCTTGTAAGAGCTCTACGTCCTAAGGCCTAGCTCTAGCTCAAGCTAACAGCTCTAAGGCCTAGAGCTCTAAGAGTTCTAAGAGCTCTGCGTAGTCGCAGAGCCTGCAACAACGTATACCTTCTGCGTGGCGGAACAATTTAGCCGCGGTTGGCTCGTGAGTGCGATGCTTCGCACAAAAGTGTGTCAGCGAGTGATCTGCCACACTTCTTTTTGCAGTGTATAAAACCTGGTGAGAGAGCAGAGGTTTTGGTCGAATATTGGATTCGTGTTCATTGCAAACTTGCGATGTTCTGATAATTAGCCAAGCTTGTATGTTGCACAAATTTCATCTTACTTTTGCATCTAACCATTGCATGTACTTTAGCAGTATCATCAGGTTTGAAGGATAAGCGTCAGCTTGGAGTCCGCAGTACAGTGCAGTAATATTGAGAACCGCCAGTAAATGCACTACCACTCTGCGCACGTGCTGCTCGACGAAGCTCTTGCATAGCCAACAGCAATATTGAGCTTCACAGTCTTAGTCCGCTTCTGGTCTTGTTAGGTATAGTACTGCAATCCTCTGGAGCGGTTCCACCTTTCCTTCCATTTGAGACTGTTCAGCGCAGCCGTCACAGCCGTAAAGGCTTGAAGATGGGAATGGGCAACAGCATCAAATTGCCCACTGAGAGAACGGGCCGGCGTCTGCAGCAGCGAACCAGACCCAAAATTCTCATTGGCTGCGACGCCACGTGATGTGCATGCCTCGACTGAGCAGAGGGGGCGGGGGGGGGGGGGGAGGGGAGAATACACCTGTGCCGAGCTGGCGCGGCAGGTGTTGCGTGAGGGGAGAGAGAATCGTCGCGACGTCACTTCACCCTCGGTCTCGGAGGCCTTTGTTGTTCGCCCGTTCCGTGTCCGCGCAAGCTCTCGCCTGCGTTCTAACTTCGCGTCGGGAATGGCTATAAAGAAATTAATGTGCGTAAATCAGAATAAATTGGAGAGAAAAGGCACAGGTGGTAGTGGGTTTCGAAGTTACGACCGCACGCTCAGAGGCCCAGTCTATTACCTACTAAACTAAACCAGCTTCTTCCAAATAACAGGCATGTGCACTCTGCTTTAAGACGTCATGCTACTTGGACCAAAATTTACATCGACAAGCCCGTCGTGACAGAAGCGGTGATGACAAAATCCCCATGGCTTATTCCAGAGCGTCCCCATTAGCTTATATGACAGTTGGAGAAGGTAGCGTGACGGCACAGAAATAAGTGCACTTGCCTTGTGCTGTCTAGGAGGCGTTGGTCAAGCGTCTCGACGCGCTCGCTTGTCCGCGAAGAGTTTATAACTCGAAGTACCACTCGGCGATGTGCAATTCGACATTCATTCTTTCGCATTCACAACTCGTAACAAGTGCTTCGGTGTCCACGGATTTTTTTTGTTGTTGACGTTGTTGCCTTTGAATAACTATATGGCTCATACCAACTACATGCACCCGCCGGCCGTCGTAAGTGGCGTGTAGGCGAACAGCAGAAGTCAGTGCATTGGCACGTGAAGCAGACGACGGGAGCAGGCTCTCACGGTGGATCCAGTGATATCGCGCTGCACATTTTAAAGCCTGACCTACCAGAAAACGCATTTTCGTGTGTCTGCTTTTGGGAAAGGTAGCCGCTTGTACGAGGCAGGCCTCGTTCGCAGTACCAGGTACTAAATAAAGTAGAAATCTAGTGCAAATTGCGATTGAAGTGCACCCCGCCCACGGAGGCCGACGCGGTAAGCTACGATATGGAGCTCCAGCAGTTATATTCCAGATGTTATTTTGATGTGCACGTTAACAGTGTCGCATACTTAATTATGTGAATAGGGGAACCAGGCAGGCGATGTATAAAAATGCATAAAATACATACCAGTGTGTATGTATAACGCGGCTACAGAGGGCGTGCTACTGGGTACGTGCCCCAGGAGCTGACGGGTGCCTGCTGCAATTCAATGAACCTTTTCTGACGTCAACTTGGGTCTCTGAAAGTATCACAACATGACGCCTACATGGTGACGTTCGCGTCACGCGATTTTTCTTGCAAATGAGGGTCGGAGTCCAAGTTGTGGCGGTTTTCCGACTCTCAAAAAGTGCATTCTTGCCGAATGTGACCTTCAGCATCGCGTTTATGCTATTTAAGGGCTTGCATAGGAGATGTTGAGCTAAAACGCTATCGCTGCCACCGAAGTGGTACACGACAACTATTCTGAGTTTCTCGTTACTCCTACAGTGACGAAGTGTTTCTCAAAAGACCACAAAGATAGCCGCAGTGATATTGGTGACATTGACGCATTGCAATCGGAGCAAAGTGAGGCGCGACTGCCTCGCTGATGGAGAAATCGCGAGAGGCAGCTCGTGGGTGAAGCGATTCACAGCAGCCGCCGCAGACAGACCACTGCTCATGCAGCGCTTTCTTTCCATACATGGTATCGGTCGACGTGCTCTCCGCATGTCATCGGTGAACAGACCACGACGCCCTAGTCTGGTGCAATCTCGTTGTGGTCCTCGCGCAGAGCCTGTCTTTCCCCATATCCTCCTCCTCCGCTTTCCTATTCGCACTTTCTTCGCTATCGCCGTTTTTCATGCCCTGCTGCTCTCCGAGTTGGCTCTTTCATACTTCGCTGTGCTCGTTCGCTCGGTTATCTTCACGGCGACAGTGAACGTAGGAAGAGACACCTAAGAGGTTTGCTATAAAATTGTGGAAAACTAAAATTCACCGGTCTGTCCACTGTGTGGAGAAAGACGAGCAGCGAAGCTGTGGTGTGTTTTACTTCAATCTACGCATCCATGTATATGTTATTCTTTATCTCATTATTATAAGTATTGAAGGACACAGCCAACGAATGGAAATTTTGACTGTGGAGTAATTTATTCTCATTCTTTTATGAAATGGTGACGTGTGCAAGTACCACAGCATAGCAAACGGGAATTCTACAATATGTTTACAAATTCACTGTGGACCACCTAATTAGGAAAAGTAGATGAAACTACTGTTGAAACTAATAAGCCGTCTTAGCGGCATATTGTCATCAATTTCTTTTGGGATATGTGCGATAAAACAAGACTTACAGCCGCTTTTTGTAAGCATACTGCCTCCGTAGACGGCCACATATTAACAGCAGACGGGAATTCTGTAAAGTTTACAATTTCTCTGTGAACAAACTAATTAAGACAAGTAAATGAAAATCGGCCTAATCATATATTCGTCTCAGCCACCAAACTAATCATACTTTTTTCTATTGTACCTACATTAAAGTGAGGGCTACATAGCATTCGCGGGAAGCTGGAGACGAACATTTTTTCGTGTCGACGCGACCCTTACACGGACGGACATTGACCACTTAGGGTGGGTGTACTATACACAGCTTCGCTGTAAAAGGAGCGGTAGGTCTCCCTTTTTAGTTTCGTGAGCTCCTTCGCCGGTCGCTCATATGCCGGCAAGTTCGCGTTCACTGTCCGCTGCATTTACATTAATCTTTGCGATGCTTCGTCATCCTTAATGTCTTAGGAACTAACTCAGTCTTCAGTCATGGTCCATTTCACACAGCTTAGCGCAACGAGATCCGCCGGTGGCGAGGGGTATGAACATGCCGGTGCGTTTGCGTTCGACGTCCATGTACAGCAAACATTTATGCGCCGGACGCAACTAGAGTTGGGAGGCGCGAGGAAGGAAAGTGTGCCTTAAATTGTGCCTCCGATTAGCGACAGCGGGTCACACAGCATCAAGAAATCAAACGTGCTTTGTCTCCACAGATCGGCCATGAAGAAAGGCATGTTGGTATATGCTAATATTATGCTTAAAGAAAACCGACAGATGTGCAAACACAACTTTTCAAACTATTTTGCAAACCGAGACAAGTGGTACATGGGGCCGTAATTTGAACGTCATTCATGCTGCCACTTTCATCAAATGGCACGACTATTGCATTCTTCCAACAAGAAGAAAAGGCACTTGCACGCAAGCAAGATTAAGGAAGTGCGCAAGGAGATCATCAAAAACAGAAAAGCCCGTGATAAAAAAACTGGTATACGACTATAAGCAAGAGAAGGCTTCGGTTTCAAATTACTTACAGCCGCAGCGATATCGCCTTATGAAAAACATGAATTATTGAAATGGTCACTCTAGATATACTGCCAGTCACCACAGTTAATAGCTTGAGCTGTATGGAGGAAAAAACATGAAAATATCTTCAGCGAATGCATTAGTGATACTGTGTAAGATTTTAAGAATTCCACGAGATCGGCGATTTATGACATTAACCTCAGCCTGTTCCGAACTGTAATCTTTTAACATAGGTGAAGAAACGTTTGGGATAGCATTGTACCTGCTTCTCGACAAACTTAGCGTATGCTTCACTGTCGCTACGCAGTGATGCTTTACGAAGTAAACCACGCAATTCCTTAGAAAACCACGAGGCATATAGCGCTGGACAAAACTATTTGCAGGTATTGAAGGCTGCCAGAGCTAATTTTACATCATCAGTAAGGATGCCACCCGGTTTGCTGACATCTATAGCACGGTACAATTCAGACCAGTCGACACCACTGAAATATTGGTAAAGACCGATATAGTCACCGTCGGGAAAAGCAAACAAGCAAACAGGTTCGCTCAACACATGAACCAGCTCTAAAACAATTGCGTATTCGAGCGGAACGTGCCAGTGGTCAACAGGAACCAAACTGCTAACAATTACAGAAAACTCAGGAACGCCGATGTTAGCGAGAACCAGATCCATAACACTGCCAGCTGAGTTTGGAACAGCATTAAATTGCGTTAATCCTAGAAATGCCACAGAGAAGAACTGTGCACTACAGCGAGGGGACGATAAAGATACGGATGTCGCTCGTGAGGAAACACCAACCGAAGACGGAACATTGAAATCACCAGCTACTATGACATTATATTTTGCAATATCAATAACTTCAACTAATAATATGCTAAGAAAATTGCACGTTACTCATGTTAGGAGGGAAGTTGGCTCCGCAGAGCAGGATTTTGTTGCCCCGATTAACAGGAACTTCAACCAACACAGTTTCTTGCACAATCTCAAGGTCTCCACACCACTTAACGCGAAGATTCTTCTGCATGGAAATCAGCACGCCACCGCCACCGACCACACCCGCGGTCACACCCCTGAACTGTGTATTCCGGTGAAAAGTTGTTCTTGGGCAGTGAGTCGTTGCAAAGCCAAGTTTCAGTCAAGGACATAGCATAGTACGAACAGGCTGGCAGGTTCTCGCAGAAGTAAAAAGATTTCTTGCGTAGACCACGAACGTATTGGTCAAAAACGGAGCACTTCATTAGCGAGGTTACAAAAGAAATTACGTTATTTTGTCGCCGTCGTCCCTGGAAGCATCATGCCTGCCGTAGAAATCCTGATTAGGCAAGCCTTCCGTAAAATGTCTACCGGGTAGTTTTTTTTCTTGGGGGGGGGGGAGGAGACGTTCTCGTTCACTGTGACCCGGAAGGAAACGCAACTCTCGTGCTTCGCTTCGAGCTTTTGACAGACAACATTGTCACAATAAGCAACTGTTTTTCAGCGTAGTGCGGCTTTCCTCGCAAGCTGTCGAAGGGGCCAAGCGCGACTGGAAATGCGGACGCCTTCCCGGCACAGAAACTAGTGTGAATCAGTTCCGGCCCCCAACGCCGGCTTCGGCTCCGTCTTGGGCTTGAACTGCGTAGTTTATTGCGCATTGACGCACATTTGCTTCCCGCGATGGCCCACCCAAGAGAGCGGGTGCCGAATTGACGCTGGGCTGTTCGTACACCGACGCGAAGCTGGTGGGTATAGAACGGGATGAGTTGCAGCGCCTGACCAGAGGGAAGTCAACGAAAGCGCCAAAGGAGGCCACACGTTTAGGTCACAATGCTGTTGCTCCCACTTGTGCAATAGCGCTGCCTTCCGCACCAGACAAAGGGTTGACTAAGCAGTTATCTTCGTTGACCTATACGAAAACTAAAAAAAAGTATTGGAGTCTTCTTTGGGTGGAGTTGCGCACACCACATAGCTGGTTTTGTTGACGGAGAAGGACGCGTTTCTTTTTTCTTCGTTAACTTGTTGCATCATCAATAGGACACCCTGTATAGACTCCAGTTTTCCCGTTTCCATGCTGCCCTGCTAGAGCAGAAGTATGCCGTCACTGCAGACGCCGAAGAACATGGCTCCCGTATTTATGTTCCTCGACGTCCTGTCAGGATTGGGGGCTCAATCCCATCGTCCGTGGTCCTTTGCCAAGATTGGAGTACGGCATGAATTCGAAGGTAGCTGGCCCATGCCGTCGTCCAACTTATTTACGCTGAGATCGTTGATGAAGTGAAGAACTGCTTCTCATCGAGAACGAAGCAAAAAGGGTTTATTTACAGAAAGTAACTCAGTCTAACATGACTGCTTGAGAAAAAGAGTATTAGTCCAACAGGACTGCATGAGAGAAGTGAACCAGTCTAACATGACTGCTCAAGAGAAGTGCGTCCAACATTCGCACAACCACAGTTTTTATACACTCGATCCGCCGGTCCTACGACGCGGCGGCTGTTCGTTTACACATCACCAACTCGCAGCTGCTCTGAAGACCAGTTTACAGACACAAAGGCACACACATTCCGTACACAGAGGCAACCGCACGGGGTGCCGTTCCGGGAAACTGTCGTTGTCGATCGCGCGTCGCTCATTGTTCCGAGCCACTCCGAACCGTGAGAAGCACAAAAATAAGTCGTTCCCGCGGCAGCTTGACCAGGCGGGTCAAATCAGCTCCGCGTGGAATCATTGTCCACACACCGAACTCGTCCCGTCACAATGTCGAAGGGGCTGGAGGGAGGCGGCGGATTCCAGCGCAAAGGTCGCTTCTTTGAACGCCTCGCAGCTGCAGCGACGGAGAGGGGGAGGTGCGCGTCTTGCACCCCTTGTCGTAATCGGGTGGCAAGGTGGCAATCTTGTTGCGCAACTCGCCGTTCTTGACAGTCCATAATGCAGCGTTCAGATGCAGCTGCACTGACATTAGTTCGGCGCGAACTACTAGAAGGTTCTTTCTCTGAAGCTTGACCTCTTGCTCGAGTGAACCTGTGATCACCGTTACAAAAAGCTAAACGGAATGCAAGCGGTGGCAACGCTATGCGCTTGCTGGGCCAAGTTCCCGGTCGTCCATTTTCTCCAAGTCCATCTGTGACTTTGGTCCCCACAACGCGAAAATATTCCAGTCTCCCCACGTCAAATTTACGTAACCAACGACGCAGTCATTGTGCGGTAATCGGCAGCGTTGTTTGAGAAGCCCAATCAAACGCGCTCCTAGTTTAGGTCACCTTTTTTGCATTCAAATTGAATAGAAAAACCTACATTAATCAGATATGCTTATCGAATTGGCTGACAACAAGCAAAGAGCACGCTCAAGTGGAGACGGTTTCGATGAGGCCGAGCCAGCACGGTGAAAATAGATAACCGGATAAAGAGGCTGGTGCGGGCGTCTGCGATTAGTTGGCTTGCGGTGGCTGGGCGAATATGGCGGCGGTGAGCACGAGAACGTTAAAAAAGCCGCCACAAGGGATCCTCAACAAAGGGGAGTTGGCGCAGTGATGTCGAATGCGTGCCGAAAGGGCTCGATATCGTTATACTGGCAGCACGGAAAAAAATGTTTATTTCACGCAAATAAAGATTTGCTCCCCGGCCACTCCGAGTAGAAAGTGCCAAAGAAATCACTGGGCAGCCATCTTCCATTCCTTTCGAAACGGGGAAGTCTCCGATTAGTCAGAAAAAAAATTGTTCAGCATAATAATGCATCTTTAACGCGTACGCTTAATTTTGACGCTGTGAGATTTCGCGGTTTTGTGACGTCGCGTGACAGACACGCGAAGTTGGCGAACCCGAGAACGTTTAATTATTGTCAGAGTATTATGGAGAAAAAGCCGTACAATCGGAAATAATTATTTTCTGTCGTTCGGTTTCATCATGCCTAATCAGTGTGCACCGCTCATATCAGTTTCCGCAGTTTTAGTGATGCCGCGAGAGAGATGCGCGAACTGTTTGTGACCGGAAAAATTTTTATCCAATCTTGGACGGCTGATTGCAGCATTGGAAAATTTTGCAATAGCCTTACGTTATAACGCCTTTTATGTCCGTCACGCTTCTACATAAAAAGAAAAAAAAGCTAATTCGTAACGTCCGCCTACAATAATCTTAATGGAGACTTCGGAAGTGCCGTTTAATTAAAAATGTCGAATATTATTCGCTTTCGTGCACCACACATTTCATGGACGGCTCCCACCTGTCTTACGTAAATTATAAGATTAATATTATGTTATGAATATATTTTATCAGACGACCAATAATACCATGGCGAAAATTTGTTAGGGACATTTGACACGCTGCAAAAAATAATGAAAAACAAAAAAAAAAGGAAAAAAACACCCGACCGATGGGCGACTGGCGAACATACGCTGACGGATACGAAGGCTCTATTTTAGAGACGGCTTTTAATTTGGCCGTCAGAGCTGTGCAGGCTAGAAAATGGCAATGGGCGAAAGCATAAAATGTCCCATTGAGCGAAAACGCCGGCGTCTGTAGCTGCAAGCCGGCCCCTAAATTCTCAGTGGCTGCGACACCACGTCACGTGTGTGCTTCGACGGAACGGAGTGGGGGGGGGGGGGGTTCCACCTGTGCCAAGCTGGCGGGGCAGGCGTTGCGTGAAGGGAGAGGGCATCGTCGCGACGCCAGGTCACCCTCGCTCTCGAAGGCCTTTGTTATCCACTCGTTCCCTGTCCGCGCAAGATCTGGCCTGCGTTCTAGAATCGCCAAGGTAATCGCTATAAAGAAATTAATGCGCAAAAATCAGAATAAATGGCAGAGAAAAAAGGTTGGTATGAATGAATGAATGTGTATTGTTTAGTGGCGCAAGGGCCAGGGATGGCCAAAGAGCGCCATGACTAATTATGTGTTGTTAAGCGCTGATTTGTGAGTTTCGATGGTGGGATGTAACATGGCTGTAAAGTGGCCTAAAATCAATGCGTATCATAGAAGCGTAAAATGATATATAGTATAAAATTATGATAGTGACATATGTAGTTGTCTATGGGTATAGTACGCTTTATAAGTGATCATGACGCTAAAATGCAAGAACATGGAAATAGCTGCTATGCCTCCGGAAGGCCTTTGAGCCCAAAGGCTGGGAGGCAGGCGCTTTCTATTAATGCAGTTACCGCAGTAGAAACCTCAGTTAAGAGGCTGTGCTACGGAGTTCCTGGTGATATAACATGAAAACTACGTACATCTTTTAAAAATTCGAACAACGACTGATATTTAAAAAGAGGTTCTATACCTATGAACATTTGAGGATGAAGTGGAATTCGCTGCCGATGTGGGAATGGAAAATGCTTTTTCCTATTTGTGTCCAATTCCCTGCATTGTATCAAGATGTGAAGCACGGTAAGTGGCTCACCACATTTATCACACGTGGGTGGATCGCCACCGGACAAGAGGTATGTGTGTGTGCTGTATGTGTGTCCTATCCTGAGTCTGCAAAGTGTCACTTCTGTATGGCGATTCTTTGATACCGGCGGCCAGTTACCAAGATACGGCTTGATAACATGTAGTTTATTTTCTGTTTGTGTGTCCCACAAGCGCTGCCAGAAAGCCCTTAACTTTTTTCTTATTGAGGGCTTGAGGTCCATTACAGGGACAGTCGTGGAAGTGTTGGAAGCGTTCGCGTGGACGGATGTGGCTAGCTGATCAGCCAACACGTTTCCCTCTATCTCTCGGTGCCCCGGAACCCAGCAAACCACGATTTGCTGCTTGGATGCATAGGTGGTTAGTAATGCTGAGTAAAGAGATACAATGATAGGGTTTTGATATTTTTTGACAGTTTTCAAAGAGTTTACGACGCTCAATGAATCTGTGTATATAACTGCCTTTGGGATATTATTTTCTTTAATGTGTTCAACGGCGGCCAATATCGCATAGGCCTCTGCAGTGAAAATACTTGTGCTAGGATGCAGAACACCGTAAACCGAAAAGGATGGGCCGACGGCTGCGTAGGACACGCTAGAATAACACTTCGATGCGTCAGTAAAAAATTCAGGAGAGGAATATTTGTGCTGTAATTCTAGGAAGTGCATACGGATATGCGCGACAGGCGCGCGCTTTGTAACAGCTACGAAAGATGTATCACAGTGTATAGGTTGCCACTGCCAGGGCGGCGGCCGTATAACAGGGGGCATAAGGTGGTATTCAAGCAGTGGAACCCTTGTGTCTTCAGCCATGTCTCTAACACGCAGTGAGAAAGGCTTTGCCACTGTGGGCCGGTTGCGGAAAAGTTGAGAACTGAACAAATCATTTATAGTGGAATACGCGGGGTGCTCACTGTTTGCGTTCACTCTCAGAAAATACATAAAAGACGAATATGTTCTCTGCAGTTGAAGTGACCATTCATCCGATTCAACGTACAGGCTTTCCACTGGGCTTGTTCTGAAGGCGCCTGTGGACAGGCGAATTCCTAAGTGGTGGATAGGGTCTAGCATCTTCAGAGCAGTTGGTGTAGCCGACTGGTAAACTATGGCTCCATAGTCTAGCCGTGTGCGTATGAGGCTTTTATATAGGTTCATGAGACATTTTCTGTCACTGCCCCAGGTTGTGCGTGACAGCACCTTTAAGATATTCATTGTTTTCATACATTTGTTTTTAAGATACTTTATGTGCTGTATAAAGGTTAATTTCGCGTCTAAGATTATGCCTAAGAATTTATGTTCCCTGTTTACGGGCAGACGCTCACCATGCAACACAATTTCAGGATCAGGGTGCAGGCCTCTTTTTCTAGAAAAAACGACACATGTGCTTTTTTGCGGGTTCAGTCTGAACCCGTTCTCGTCAGCCCATTTGGAGACCTTGTTAAGGCCTAGCTGGAGCTGTCGCTCACAGATTGCAAGAGAACTTGATTGGAATCCTATCTGCACATCGTCAACATACGTTGAATAGAAGATGTTACGTGGTATGTGTAGACGAAGAGAATTCATTTTTACTATAAAGAGCGTGCAGCTGAGCACACCGCCCTGCGGCACTCCTGTTTCCTGTATAAATTTCCGTGACAAGACATTGCCCACTCGAACACGGAATGTGCGATTAGACAGATAGCTTTCAATAACACTAAACATATTGCCATGTATACCTAACTGTGAGAGGTCTCTCAATATCCCAAACCGCCACGTAGTATCATAAGCTTTCTCCATATCTAAGAATACTGATAAAAAAAAACTGCTTATGAACAAAAGCTTCACGAATACGTGCCTCGATACGTATGAGATGGTCACTTGTGGATCGACCCTCGCGAAACCCGCACTGGTATGGGTCGAGGAATTTATTTGATTCGAGGATATGTAGTAGGCGACAGCTAATCATTTTTTCGAATACTTTGCAGAGGCAACTTGTTAGCGCTATAGGTCGGTAACTTGACACAGAAGAAGGATCCTTCCCGTGTTTCAGAATTGGAATTACAATAGCCTCCTTCCAAACGGAGGGGATCTCGCCGGAAGACCATATAACGTTGTATAGGTAGAGGAGGGTTTTCTGTGTTTCAGGTGGTAGTTGTTTTAGCATCTCATATATTACGCGGTCTGAACCTGGGGCGGATGTATTACAACAGTTTAGTGCTGCCTGCAGTTCTGCTATGCAGAATGGATCGTTGTACGCCGCACTTTTAGCAGACTTTCTTTGTAATTTTTGCTGTTCTATTTGTGTTTTGTACTTTAGGAAGGTTTCGGAGTAGTGTGAAGAGCTCGATATGTATTCAAAATGTGCACCGAGAGAGTAGGCTTGGTCTTCAAGGCTTTCTCCGTGGTAATTTACTAGAGGTAAGGAATACGTTTGCTGCCCATTAACTTTCTTCACTTTATTCCAGACTTTCTTCTCATCTGTATACGAGTTGATGCTAGATATAAATTTTGCCCAGCTCTCTCGTCTTGCTTGCCGGCGCGTTCTCCTTGCCTGGGATTTGACATGCTTAAAGTTTTCCAAGTTTTCTGCTGTTGGCGAATCGCGAAGCAGCGCCCACGCTTTGTTCTGCTTCCTCCGTGCTTGCCTACATGCATCGTTCCACCAGGGAACACGCCGCTTGGAACCCATACCGCTCGCTTGAGTAATACATTTGCAAGCGGCATCCAGTATAAAAGCTGTAAAATATGCAACAGCATCATCTATAGTTATACCAGACATCTCAGTGTAAGTCATGTGTGTAAGAGATCTGTACCGTTCCCAATCGGCTGTGTCAATCTTCCACCGAGGGACCTGCGGGGCAAGTTGATCTTGTTTCGGCGTAGTTAGGGTTATTGGGAAGTGGTCACTCCCATATGGGTTGTTAACCACATTCCATTTAAAATATGGTAAAAGCGTCGGCGATAAAATGCTAAGATCTATGGCAGAATATGACTTGTTGGCTAGGTTAAAATATGTGGGCTCCTTTGTATTCAAGAGACATGCTCCAGAAGAGAAAAGCATCTGTTCAATGACGCGACCTCGCGCATCACAGCGTGGATCGCCCCACAAACTGCTGTGTGCATTAAAATCACCGAGAATCATATAGGGTTCTGGGAGCTCATCTATTAATGATTCTAAGTCGCGTCTGTGAAGCTGATAATGTGGTGGTATGTACAAAGAGCAGATGGTAATGAGTTTATTTAAAAGTACGGCTCGAACGGCCACGGCCTCCAGGGCCGTATGGAGCTTTAAATGCTGACACGCTACACTTCTGTCAGCAATAATGGCTACACCGCCAGATGATGCGACAGCATCCTCGCGGTCTTTGCGAAATGTAACATACTTTCGGAGAAAGTGTGTGTGTATAGATTTTAAGTGTGTTTCCTGTAAACACAGCACTTTTGGATTGTGTGTATGGATGAGTTCTTGCACATCATCAAGATTCCTAAGAAGACCTCTGACATTCCATTGAATGATTTGTGTATCCATATTTTAAATTTAATTGGTGCTGTGTTTACGGAAACGGAAGGGATGTCTTAGATTACAGAGCCCTTTCGAGGCCCTGTAACCGGGGTTTTGCTCTTTTTGAAGCGTTCGAGGGAACCTCGCCGCTCCTTAGGCGCTTGGGGCGCCTTGGGGATAGTTGTAGTGTCCATTGCCTCTTGTGAGGCGCCGGACACGTGCTCTCGCGAGCGAGAAATTACCAGGGAAGGTCCCGCCTTGGAGGGCAAGACCCCTGCGCCCACCAGCCCGGAGGTCGATGGGGTTCCCTGGGGGATTTGGCTGCGCCGGCCGTTGCCAGCGCTAGAAGGGGCGGGGGAGGGTGAAGCAGCCTCGGCTGCGCCCACCTTCGGGGTCGGTGGCCCCGTCTGCTGGGTAGACGGAGCAGCGGTAGCTGCAACCGCCGCGGGGGCAGATTGCGTAACTGCCGACTCACATCTTGTGGGTCGGGCAGCCGCCGGAGGCCGTTGTGACGCTGCCCCCTGACGCGCCACTTCGGCAAAGCTGGCCTTAGGAAGGTGTGCAACCCGCCTGCGTGCCTCTTTGAATGATATGTTTTCTTTTACTTTGATTGTTACTATTTCTTTTTCTTTTTTCCAAGACGGGCATGACCGCGAGTATGCGGCATGCTCGCCATCGCAATTGACACAGTGGAAAGCATTCTCACAAGCTTCAGAGGAGTGTTCGTGCGCACTGCATTTCGCACAAGTTTGGCGGCCTCGGCAGCTCTGCGAACTGTGGCCAAAACGCTGGCACTTGAAACATCGGAGGGGATTTGGCACGTATGGTCTTACACGGAGCTTGATGTACCCGGCCTCGATTGACTCGGGCAAGACACTTGAATTGAAGGTGAGTATTAAGTGTTTGGTCGCTAGTTCTTTACCATCTCGCCTTATCTTAATTCTTTTGACATTTGTAACATTCTGTTCGCTGAAGCCCTCCAAGAGCTCAGCCTCAGTGAGCTCCAGCAAATCATCGTCCGAGACAACGCCGCGGGAGGTATTCATCGTGCGGTGCGGGGTTACTACTACTTGGGTCTCCCCAAATGATACTAGATGTGGCAGCTTCTCAAATTGCTTCTGGTCGCAGAGCTCCAAGAGGAGGTCACCGCTAGCCATCCTCGACACCTTATATCCTGGGCCAAAAACTTCGGTAAGGGACTTAGATACTAGGAACGGGGAGATTGTTCGTACTTGTTTAGCTGGTTTTTCTGCGTGGATTACATGAAAGCGAGGAAAATTGTGGACTTGACGTCCGAAAAACTGAAAGACCTCTTCGGTGCGCCCTCGTTTCTGAGGGCGATCAGGGAGTTTAGGAAAAGCGTTTTCCATAGGTATAGTTGTGTTTTCGGCCGCGATGCCGACCACCCACCATGGAGCCCAACAGGGGGACGTGACAGGAGCTCCTGCTATAGAAACCCTGCCAACGCCAGCCGTACATCGCTGCTATAACCAAATACAGCATAACCAAGGCTGGCTAGCTACACAAGGTTAACCCTTGCCGCCGAGAAACTAGGAAGTGAGGAGAAGTGATGAGAAGACAGGAAAGATGAAAAAGACGAGAGAGAAAGACGAAGATTGGAGAGGAGGACAGGAAAAGGCGACTGCCGATTTCCCCCGGGTGGGTCAGTCCGGGGGTGCCGTCTACGTGAAGCCGAGGCCAAAGGGGTGTGTTGCCGCCGCCGAGGGGCCGTAAAGGTCCAAGTCTCATTTGAACCTACGACCTTACGCTCAGAGGCCCAGTCTCCTACCTACTAGGCTAAGCACGGTGCTTCTATATAACAGGCCTGCGCACTCTGCTTTATGACGTGATGCTACATGGACAAAAATTTCCATAGCCAAGCCTGGCGGGACGGAAGCGCTGACAACAAAATCACCGCGGCTTATTCGAGAGCGTCCCCATTACCTTATATAACAGTTGGGCAAGGTAGCATGACGTTGCGGAAGTAAGTGCACTATCCTTGACCTATCTAGGAGGCGTTGGTCAAGCGGCCTGACGTGCCCGCTTGCCCGCGAAGAGTTCATAACTCGAAGGACCACTCAGCGGCGTCAAATTCGGCAATCATGCTTTCGCCTTCCCAACTCATAACAAGTGCTTAGGTGTCCTCGGATTTTTTTTTTTTGTTGACTCTACCATACCCACTACATGCACCGGGCGGCCGTAGTAAGGCGCCAGCGGCGTGTCAGCGACGTGTAGGCGAACAGCGCCGGGAACAGCAGAAGTCAGTGCACTGGCATTTGGAGCAGACGACGGTGCGAATGCGCTCACGGCGTATCCAGTGATATCACACTGTAGGCTTTGAGGCCTGACTTACCAGAAAACGCATTTTCGTGTGTCTTCTTTTGAGGAAGGTCGCCACTTGCTCAAGGCAGGCCCCGTTCATGGTATGATGTACAATATAAAGTAGAAAACTAGCGCAAATTGCGATGCAACAGCACCCCGCCAACAGAGCACGACGCGGTAAGCTAAAAGAATGAGCTCCAGAATTTATATTCCAGAGGTTATTTTGCTGTGCTTGTTAACATATTCGCATACTTAATTATGTAAATACATATTCGCATACTTATTATGTAAATACGCGAAGCAGGCAGGCAGGCGATGTATCAAAAATTTGTAAGATACGTACCATGGGGTATGTATCATGCGGCCACTGGTATGTGCCCCATGAGCCAGCATGTATTTGCCGCTCTGCAATGAAAATTTTATGACGTCAACTTGGGTCACTCAAAGTAGCAACTCACACCTACACTGTGACGTTCCCGTGACGCGATTTTTCTTGCAAATGAGGATCGGAGCCGACGTTGTGGCGTTTTTCGACACTCAAAAAGCGCATTCTTGCCAAATATCACCGTCAGCATCGCGTTTGTGCTCTTTATGGGCTTAGATTGGAGACGTTGAGCTAAGAGCCTTTCGCTGCCACTGAAGTGGTGCACAAAGGCTCTTTTGATTTTCTCTCTAATCACACCATAGCAAAGTACTATTCACAAAACCTCAAAGATTGCCAGAATGACTATGGTGGTTAGAAGCGATAACACGTAGGCTTGCGCTTGAATAATTTGGCTCTAATGGAATTCAAAACCAAAAGAAATGATGATGTACGGTGGCATCGAAAACTAGACGAAAACTCCAGTCGAGCACCGCTCCGTAGAATGGAATGTCCTGCTTTTGTATGAAGTGTTGCATTGCGCGTCTTTAAATAACAATGAAGTGACGTGTAGAACGGACGGTTTCGAACGCCGCAAGCACTTTGTCATAAAGGCGTTCGACTGTATTACACTTCGTTTCCGTACTGGAACGAATACGTCGCGTCCCACATAGCGCCACCTAAAGCCCTTAACTGTGTGCGCTCTAGCTTCCATTCGGCTACTAGAATTAACGAGGTTCGCCTCACGACCAGGAGCGTGTTGGTTTGTAGTATTCTCGTCTCGTGGCAGCTAGCATTTTGGAACGCTGTCTGCAACTGCAGACGAAAATGAAAGACGACGAAGTGTTCCTGCTAAGGTGGCTGCTCATCGCTACTGAGAAAAATCTCGCATTCCTCGTAGATAGGTTCCATACTTCAAGAGATTAGACCACAACTCATCCGAAGACGCTCAGGACGCTCACGCGCAGTATGGTTTTCTCGCATTCAGAGAATGTCATCCCATCATCCCTGCAGCTGAATCATGCACCGCCTAGCACCTAGTGCCTCCGTTGACGCGCTGGCGGCGGTAGATTTGCTAGCGCCGCTCATCACGACGGTATTACCGGCCGCACAATTGACACCTGAGCCTGTATTCCAGCTCCTGGTTCCTGCTCCAAGACCTTCGGCTACAGACCACCCGCCGCCTTTCCGAAATGCACATCAGACCATGAGTGATCTGATCTTAGGGCGGAGCCCGGCGATGGCTTCCCAGTCACCGATAGGGAATTGGGCTACAATTGTGCATGACCAACCGAGTACCCCTATGCCTTGTCTTCTGCGCTACCACCTGTGCCATTGGCCCCCCGTGGTTCTTAGAAGCGCTCATTGGAACAATCTGCACCAGATTTCTCTTTGGCCAACAGCGGCTCCCAAAGCAAGCGTTCCTGTCTAACGACTCACCACCCTGTTGTTGGCACCAGGCTCGGTTTGCTATAACGCAACCATTAAAGCTCTGGAGCCCACAAGCCTCACGGAAATTCCGAACAGGATTATTCAGGCGAACCTAGACACTTGTCTTGGCACCACAAGCTTCCGCAGCTTCACGGCCAGGTATAAGTCACATGCCATCGCTGTGTGGCTCCCGACATTGGCTGCTGTCGAGCGTTTGTAAACACTTCAGCGTCTCTCGATCACAAGCGAAGTCACCATGCCGGTCCAGGTGTACCTGGTAGGGGCTCGGACTTACAGCGCTGTGTCGTTTACAGCGTTGACGTTGGCGAGGACCCGACTGCTCTCCAGCGTGAGCGCTACTGTCTAACCGTGTAATTCAAGCGCGTTACATGAGAATGGGGCACTCTTGCATCGTCACCTTGCAGGGCGCACCGACTCTACCAACCTGCCTGTACTACTATGACTGCATTCTATGACCTCGGCCGCTGTTTCCGACCTGGCCACATGCGCCGATCCTCTCCGTTTACAGCGCCAGATGAAGCTGTACTAGCTGGCACAATGCCTTACCGATGTGGACTGTGCAAGACCCACGAAACGTGATCACTTCTCCAACTTGTCCCACAAAGCAAAAGGCCACTCAGAAGGTTTCTCGCGGGATTCATAAGCAATGGCCTCACCATACTGCGACACAACCAGTGCCGACATCTAACAGGTTTGCGGCGCTCCAGTGGGATAACGACTAGCCAGATCTTTCCGAGACCGATCCGCCTGCACCCCATTCCCAACAGACTTACACCCGCTGGTTTTTCACTTATTTCATTTATTTACCTTAAAGACCCCACTAGGGGGTATTACATAAGGGGTGGGTGTACATAAAAATATAACACTCAAATTTGTGACAACAGGTACTCAGTCACATTGGTAGGAAAAGATGATGGACAGGTGAGAACGACGATATTGCGAGGAAGGCTGTTCCAGTCTTTGGCTGCACGAGGAAAAAAAAGATGCTGAAAAATTAACAGTTCTTGTACGTGTACGGGAAACTTGCAGTTTGTGACCAGTGCGAGGAGATATGTATGCGGGTGGTGTTATGTAAGGGGCACTGTTAAGTGATGAATGGTAAAGCTTATAGAATAGACAAAGTGTTGCTATGCGTCGGCGGAGGGATAAAGCTTGCAGCCCAGATTCCGCTTTGAGGGCGGTTAACACTGATTTTGTGAGAATAAGATGAGTGAATGAATCTGGCGGCACGATTTTGTACCGCTTCAAGGTCATCTACGAGGCATGCTTGATGTGGGGACCATATGGGTGACGCATACTCTAGTTTTGAACGGATAAGTGACTTATAGGCTAGTAATTTAACGTGTTGGGGAGCGTTGCGAAGGTGACGTTACACAGAAGCAGAGCGTGCCGGAACATCCGCTTGATGATATGGCAGCAGTTGACAACCAAATTGCCCGCCTGTTAGCGGAGGTTTCCATGCTCCGACAGCACCGTAAACTACTTGAGCGTCGCTGACGTGCAATGAAATCTCACACCCCTACAACTATCGATTCCGCTGACATCGTGTCTGTCACGGCCTGCTTTATCGATTACAGAGTCTACAACGTCTCCTGCTCCGTTGCTAAATAACTCTACAACATCCCTTTTGCGGTTCACGGTAAGCCAGTTATCCAACCAGACACCGGTGATATTACAACACATTGACTCGTCATCAAAATGGCAGGTACAGGTGTTTGTGGTGTGCTGCAGTGGAACTGTAGAGGTCTCTGCACGAAAGTTGGGGAGCTTAAATCCCGTCTACGTATGAACAAGCCGCAGGTGTGAGCCTTGTTACTACAGGAGGCCAACGCCTTGCCTGCCATTCCGGGCTTCAATGGATACGTGTCTCTTTCGATGAGTGATCGTCGCGTGCACAGCTGCCCCTCCAGGAAAGGCGGCAGTGTATGTTGATACGCAATGCCCTCAGGTCTGCCTTTCTCTTGAAAACTAGTGTAACTCGTATCAGGAGGTAGTGGCAGTAGCGGTGAAGTTACCCTAAGCAACTGTTGAGGTAGTGTCATTCTACGTAACACCAGCCGGTGGCTCTTCTTCAAGGATTAATCTGTGCTGATTATTGAACGTCCGTGAACAATAACGAGCGTGTCCTATATTAGTTTGTGGTGATTTCAACCCCCCTCACCCAGATTGGGTGCACCGTACTTCTAGCCCCCGAGGTAGGCGTGTGCGGGACGCCTTCGCAGATGCGTTGTTTGTACTACTGGACAGTCCCGATTCAGCAACGCGGGCTGTGCCTCAAGCTCCACGTACAACATACGCACCGGATCTTATGTGGAGGTCGGGTCCCGGCACTCCCACTTGGCATATGGAGCCCGACTGCTGGGGTAGTGACCACCACCCTATCATCATCGACCTGCGTCCGTTGCAGTACCACCGATTGCGCCGCAAGTGTACTCTGGTGAACTGGGAAACCTTTCGCCCCGTCCTCCAAGATACCTACCTCTGTGGACTCGTCACCACTGCTTCTCGACCACATACAAAGCGCACTTAATGAAGCTACAACCATGAGCTGGGTGGATGTCGATCGACCAGCACCGGATATCGGCCTGTTCAACTTGTCGGATGTTTGCAGACGAACTGAGCTGACAGCATCCCGATGCCCCACTTCTGCACAAGCACGTACAAGACTGAATTTCCTCACTGCTAAGGCCCCAAGATGTAAACGCGACTTCTTGCGGTGGCGCTGGCATACCTGGTGTGAGCGCTTTTCATCCAAGACACCGAATGCTTCTCTCTGGCGAACGTTGCGTCCCATGGAACACGGTTGCGGGCGTCCAGACGTGGCGGCCACAGCCTGCTTCGCTGCTGGCTTGTCGTTGGATGATTTCGCCAGAGCAGCAGCCCGGAAGTTTTTCCCTCAGTACGACGCGTTGCATCAAACAGCCAATGGTGCTAAATTTATCTAAATACTATCTAAATACTAAATTTATCTAACTATATTGTTAGACGATTTTCGATAAGTTTTCCAATAACTTCATTAAAAAATGGAAGAACGCAAATGGGTCTATAATTTTGTGTAAGCGTACGATTACCTTTTTTTTAAAACGGGAATGACTCGACCGCGTTTAATTTCACGTGAAAAAACACCGGTTTTAAAAATCAGGTTAATGATAGTTGGAACGACGTTAGCGATATGTTCCGCGATCATTTTAATGTGGTAGACGTTAATATTATCTACGCCAGCACTAGTGGCTTTAAGGGTTTGAATTGCTAAATTTACTTCATCAGGTGTTGTTGGAAAAAGGAAAAATGAATGAGGTAAGCGTTTAAAGGACATGTTACAGCATGAAGCGGAATCAGAAGTGTTGTTGAAGAGAGCATCACAAAAGGCATTTGCAATATCAAGCGGATTAATGCATACCGTGTCATTATGAATGATTCCCGAAATGACGTTCTGAGAGTTACGGTTTAAAAAGGTATTAAATATTTCCCACTTTTTTCTAGTGTTATTACCACATTCTATAATTTTTTGTTCATTATAAGTTCTCTTCGCACTTCTCAGCTGTGCAGAAAGTGAGATAGAAAATTTTTTATAACGAGCAAGTAATGTAGTATTGAAAGGTTGCTTCTTTGTTTTCTTATACAATTTTTCACGTGAAGGCATTGCTTTCAGAAGGCTATCTGTACGCCACGGATTTTCTGGCGATGATACCTTTTTTCCTCATTTTATTTCATGAGAGTGGTAGTTGAAATGCGATGAAAGTGTCGTTAAAAACTGCGGAAAAGCTTTTTAAGGTTCATTAGATGATACAACTTTCGACCAGTCAGTTTTAGTTACGCTAGCAAGGAAAATCTCTTTGTGAAGTATAACTCTGTAAAATGACGTGTTAGGTATGACTGAGTGATTGCGCACGCGTTGAACGATAGGATAGTGATCGGTAATATCGGTGGTAATAATGCCAGCCTCAGTAGGAACTGTTGAGTTCGATAACGCGTGGTCAATTAAGTTGCCATCGGCAATGTTAGGACAACGAGTAGGGAGAGAAATTAAACATTCATATCCAAAACTATGGAAGATGCTTGAATAACTAGAGGAATTAGATGAATTGGTATCTATGAGGTTAATGTTGACATCGCCCATGATTATTCCGTTACAATTAGCGCATGATATTTTTTAAATGGTTTGCTCAAGGGCACTACAGAAGTCAGTAACTAGAGGTGAAGGTGAGCGATAAATGCAGCCAAACACTAAGTTCTTTTTTTGTCTATACCGAAGACGGGGGAATCAAATTCAACAAACACATATTCACAGTTAGTAATATTCAACTCCAAGTCAGGCCGTCGTTTATACGGAATGTTAGATGAGACAAATATAGCTGAACCGCCGTGATTACTCGTCTCTTTGTGAGAATACTCAGAAGTGTATGAGTTAAAGCAGAATAGGTCCTTGTCATTATTACTAAGCCAGGTTTCAGATACACATATTATTGAAAAGGCGTCGTTAAATGTCGAAAACAGGTGCAGAATATCGTAAAAATGCTTGCGGAGACTTCTAGCATTGAAGTGAATAATTGAATTGTAGTCGCGCGACATGAATTTATTCAGCGCAGATGTTGAGAGGCAAGAATCCATGGTGAATGGTAATGACATTTTAAAATCGAGGCAGTTAGTTGAAAACAGAAAGGTCAGACTCATCCGCAATGCCACAAACACGGCTCTCATTAGACTTTTTCGCCCTAATCTGACAATTGTCCGTCCACAAGTGCTTCCACTTCGCTTTTTTTAGCACCAGTGCTTTAGAAAAGAGTGCCTTATTTTGTGGTTTCAAGTGGTCATTGACAAACATGGGAAGGAAGTTATCATATTTCCCGATGTCATTCAGGCAGAGCCTTGCCTTTCGCGCCCTACTGATAAAGTCGTTCTTTTTCGCTCGTGAACAGAACCTAGCAATTGAATTTTTCCTACCCTTATCTTTAGTAGAGACTCGATGAACAACATTGACATCAGAGAAAGTCACAAGGCATCCAATTTTCCTGCCCACTGTCTCCAAAACTGCAACGCAGTCCTCGCCCTGACTACACGGGATACCGCTGATTTCTGTATTTTTCATGCGAGACTACTGCTCGAGCTCGGAGACCCTCCGGGAAAGTGAACAGTTTTCCGTTTTCAGGGCTTTGCTTTCTGCCACAAATGAGGCCTTTTCACTGTGCAGCTTGTCGACCAGATCACTTGGAAATTTTAGACTGGATTCAAGGCTCTCCACGTGCTTCTTGAAAGCACGCGGACAGGAAAGCCTTGTATATAGGTGATAATTAATGACTAGCAAACTTGATTAATGATTGATTACTGATTAGACTGGGGTGGGTTAAGGCGAGGAGGAGGAGGGAAAACATTATTTGCTTTAGTTTGTTAGAAATTAGCGGTGGCAGATGTGGTCGGCCGTTTTCACTGTGTTTCCCATCTGCGAAGGGTCGACGCCCGTATTCCAGGGCACCACTGAGGGCGGCTACTCCGTGAGCGGGCCTCACTAGTCTATGCTGCACTTTCGGGTCGCTGCTGAAGAGCACCCTCTCCCAATGCTCCGCACTCGGGTCCTTTATTTGAAGGATTTGTTGATCCGGTTAAAGCGAACTAGTGCAGATTAATGTGAATTAAAGTGGATAAAAATATGTATTAAGGAGGCTTATGGTGGCCTAAGGTGCATTAAGGTTGCTTACCGCGAATTATGGTATATTATGGTCAATAACGTGGATTGAGGTTGATTAAGGTGACGAAACAGGATTAAAGTGGATAATGGTGGATTAAGGTGAATTACAGTAGGCTTAATTTAAAAGGATTTCTCCTTCGCGTCTCTTAGCCAATAGCTAAATACACCTGATCTTTTTCGATTTCTTTTTCGAGCCTCGGCTGGGCGGCATTTACCAAATCAGGACAGACTAGAACGCTGGAGCGTGGTGCGTGTCTCTCTATATGTCCCCACTGCATGTCGGTAGAGACAAACAGACAAGTGAGAATCGAGTGTTTCAACCCATTTGTTTTTTTGCGTGCCGTCCACGCGAGGCTTAGGGGCAAGGGCGTACGGCTGTGTGTTTCGCGGGCCTTCTGCATGTTGGCGGCGGGCCTGTTTCGCCTTTGGCACAATTAGTTGCTTAAGGAGTTTCGGGCAGCCCTCGCCATCGTGCAATGCGGCTCGCACTCCCTCTCCCGAGGCGAGACGTGCTCAGTTTACTCTCGTACGAGCTCTGCTTTCAGGTACAGCACGAACTTCTCCGACGCTGGTCGTGCGCTTTTGTTTAGTTGCATAAGGGGTGAGCTCATCCAGCCATTCGCCCAGAGTGGCGATAAACACCTCTCGGGTATTCTTCCTCGTTACGATTTTATTATATTTTTCCTAAACTACAGGGAATTTCTATACGCACTACCTCAACAAAAAAGCCGTTTTCAAATAAAACGGTGGTCCCTTCGTAGACGTGCCCTCAGTGGTTGCGACCCCGGAATGATGAGTGATACGGGGGTAATCAGTCACTAAATAACAAAAATTCATTATTTCAGCCATAGACCTGTTTTTCGAGCGGGCTCATAGCAATTGGGAATTCTTAAACGAGCTCGCCGTGCAAGCCACATCAACATTTGAATCTGCGAAAACGCCATTACCCGAGAAACCGTTCAACGACGAAATACGCCTGTCAGAGCAGGCGAATTATGCCGCAGACAACGAGGCGACGTTCTGCTTACGTCTCCCAGCAGCAGTAGCCAGAGTCCGAGCTCCTCGCGGTCATGGCACTCTGTCTTAACGCCGGCTACGTAGCACGCCTATGTACTCTGCTGGATCGCCTAATACCATTTGGACCGAAATTTCCATTGCAAAGGCCGATGTGACGAAGACGATTGATGTTAATATCACCGCGGCTCACTCGGGAGCATCCGCTTTAAATTATATCGATATCGCATGACGTCATCGATCGAAGTGCACAGGCTTTCTGCTATTTAGGAGGCGTGGCAGGCTGCCCAGTGCTAGGTGACGTAAGCAGATCATCGCTTAGTGGAGCGCTGCTTTGCGTTCGCCGCAACCTCCCAGTTTCGGCTTCGCGCGCTCCGATGGCCGAATTTCGTCGTAAAGCTGTTCCGCCGGTAACCCCAATTTCCCAGATCCAAAAGTCGATACGGCTTGCACGGAAAGCGCGCGTCGATTTCACAATTGCGATGAGCCCACTGCAAATCATGGTTTTTAATTATTTAGCGTAGTTTTGTTATATACGACAAGTTACCACGTATAAACTGGGGACCCCGTGGTCGGCACCACTGATGACACCTCTTCGAAGGAACCGTCCTTTTATTAACGCGATAGCGTTAAGGAGCTCGTGTCGCAGAAAAGCCGGTGTCGTTGGCGTCGTTGGCCGTGAGCGATAAATCACGGCAGGCATTTCATAAATAAAAAGCAACTTCCAAGATGGGCTGGGTGGAAATCGAACCAGGGTCTCCGGAGTGTGAGACGCTACCACTCAGCCACGAGTTCGATGCTTGAAAACGGTATAAAAGCGCTTCAAGGGAATGCGGTGTTGCCTTAGAAACGTGTCGTAGAAATTTACACTGCGGTGTATATCGGTAATTATGAGCATGTAACTTACAGAAGCCGCAGTTACACGAGTAGCAAAGTACGTTTCCGCTACATTTCTTCTGCGCTTACCGCACACGCAGAGCCATCTTGCGGCAAACACAGAAGACCCCCTCCTCTCAATGTACGGCGCTACCCCGACAGCTGGCGCGCCACGCGCACATTGGGGCTGTGCGGGGACACGGGACCGGTGCCTGACGACGCCCTCGCCTGACGACGCTTCACCGTGCTCCCACACGGGTTGCAGAATCAAGCGCCCTTCCTTTCTTTAGATTACTATCTATCTCTCTGCCCATGCCGATCACGAATTTTGGCTGGCGTAGGTCGTTTCCCCCTCCGAGACACCGAGTTCTTTGGTTCGTTCCGTTTGCTGAGGCGCACGTTTCGCTGCCACGCCGAACGCTGCGTTGCTCGACGCTCACCGCGAGATAGGTGGGCGCAAAGTCCGAAGTGATCGCTGCGCCGTAGCGCATTGTCTTACACCCCTTGGCGGGTCGACGGGAACGCTGTCGCGTTCCACTCTTGAAGGCGAAGCTTAAGCGTCCTCCAATTTTTTTCTAAATTGATATATTTTTAAATTTTACTTATGGTTTCCGTAGAAATACCAGGAACGCGTTAATTACTGTGGCTAGGGCCGAACCCATGTATAGGGAAAATACGTCCGAATGATTGTGAGATAAATATTTCACACGAGTATCGATCACGACGTTCCACTTGTTCCAAAAGAGAATAAGTTGCTTGGTGCGAAGTCGCTGCACTTTTGTTCCACTCTACTGCCTGATATAGACAAACACCGTTATAACGAAATTCTCCATACAGGTCACTCCACAATGAAGGACGCGCACGGACACCACTAAAAATAGAACTAGGAAACAATATTCTCATCGTTATACATCTAATTTCGTTGTAGAGGCACTCAAATGTAGTGCGCTGCACTAGAGCGTAGCAACGGGCGGATTTTATTTATTTTTACAACCAAGCTTTCAGGAACAGTAAATATAATGAGATAGCTCAAAGATTCTGTGGAATGGCTGTCTTCAATATCATTGAAGAACATGTTCCATTCTTATACTGCACTTCCTTTCCTGCACATTATCCCAATATAGCTCGTGTTCTTTAAAATTGAGGTATGTACAGCAAAAAAAATTAAATAATGGGGTTTTAAGTGCCAAACCCACTTTCTGATTATGAGGCACGCCGTAGTGGGAGACTCGAGAAATTTAGACCACCTCGGGTTCTTTAACGTGCACCTAAATCTAAGTACATGGGTGTTTTAGCATTTCGCCCCCATAGAAATGCGGCCGCCGTGGCCGGGATTCGATCCCGCGACCTCGTGCTCAGCAGCCCACCACCAAAGTCATGTACCTTTAGCTCGAGTACTTCTTGTGGTAGGCGAGGATAAACAGCCACTACTGTTGATTTGTAAGGAGCACAGGCGGGCATTTCCGACGTTCTAGCGACCTGCGCGACCGGACTTTGTATCAGCGTCACCGTTGTCGAGTCGAGCAAGCCGACGCGCTTTTGAAGGTACGGCTGCCCCCGCTGCACTCCGCCGACCATATATCCGTCACCTGACCTCTCCCAGGCGAGGCTACCGAGCTCGGTTTGGCGTCAACCGCGGATAGCGTGCTTGTGGCCGATTCGCCTGCTGCCTAATTTCCCGAATCACGGTTAACGATAACCGCGGCCACGCTGACCGAGGTTAGCCGCCTAACCGTCGCTTCTCCTGCTGTGTAGCCAAGCTAACCGCGGTTATCGATGTTGTTAGCGATGCCTTTGTCACAAGGGTATTAGAATTAAGAATGGCAACAGAGGAAGAACCTCTTCCGAAGCATGGCAACGCTGAAGCGAGGTTAGTAATACAAACGCACGGCATGGTTAAAGAGAGAAGAGTGTTATTCGCGCGTAAACCCGACTGCAATATAATGTTGTTGAAGCTTTAAAATAAGGTTCGCTGCAACGTGCGAAATATAGTGCGTGGCTTTTAAAAATACTTATATATCTGCAGTTTGGAGAGCTGTAGTTTACAGAAATATTTAGGAAAACCTTGTGGCTTTGCTGTTGCCTAAACGAGAGTCGTATCACGGCGTACCTAAGAGTGCGGCTCCACTAGCTGCTGCCGCAGTTTCACCGTTGTTGTCTATTCCCACGTGAAACGGGGTGTGGTGAACTCGTCACCTATACACGCGGACGGCTTTCCTTGGCAAAGAAGAGAAGGCTATAGAGGCAAATAGCGCGACTGCTACCGCGCAAGAATGTAGTCCCAGAATTCAAGCAGTGCTGGCTGCGTCAGAAAAAATAATATTATTAATTATTATAAAAACCATTGCTTCACTTTCTTCAGGTAGCTATGTGAATATGGACAAACCACACATCTAGGGCTTATTTATACTTTTATTGCCCTGTACTTTGCAATGTCGAGTTTTTAAACATGGGAGAATGACGCACCTTTTCCGTGCACCTCGACGGCAAAATAGCGTCTCCAACTTCAGGTGAGCGTTCGTCACCTTCTGGTTCATCCGTCGTGTCGCCACGGAAGCTTCTCACGAACTTGGCCAACAAATGGCTGTCTAAGCTCAAGAAGCAAATGGCGTGCTACATTTATGCTTCAGCCACGCCTGACTTTCAGGACCTCAGCAACGCCGGCGTGCATAAAATAGTGAGTCAGCTGACCGGCGTGAGTCTGAGTTCCGTGAGTGGGATAAAAGCAGAGGCCTTTCGAGGTCTGCTGCTGCCTCCGAGGCGAACAAGACCTGACTTCAAGTGTGGAAGATGCACCGAGAAAGCTGGACGGACAAGGATGCACATGTACACCAGCTTCCAGCTTGGTGCAACTGAAATGCAACGGGTGTACCTGCAAGATTCTGAACACGTCCTGCTTAAGAACAAGAGAGAGAGAGAGAGGGGGGGAGAGAGAGAAAGAACATTAATTTGTAAGGAGATTTGGTTGCTTTAGCACGGGTGGAACTCCGATGTCGCAGATTCAAAAATATGTAAAACGCAAAAATGCATTTCCGGAATAACCCCTGGGCCGATGATACAAAGCATGCTGTATCTGAGAGAGAAAGGTACGTTCTAGTGACCGTTTTTTTTTTAGTTTAGACCTCAATGTTACGAAAACTGCCGAAAATTGGTAAATCTGAAAAAAAGAAGAGGAGAACAGAAGCACGAAATTTGCAAATTTGATACTCTACATCAAGAACACATATCCAAGTTTTGTCAATTGCATTTTAGAGAATCTAAAGCGGACAAATTTGGTACAGCAATTTATCTTATACGTGATTTCCTTATATTGTTCACAAGGGTTTAGCAAAGCCATAGTCGCACATTAACGGCCTGTTTGATAGCCATATATAACAAGTCAGTTTTGTACATTTAGGTCATCTAACAGATGCAATTCACAGAATTCCGGTATTGTTACTTTCGCCCAATTATGTAAACTTGACAGTTCCGTTTTCTGGGCGTTCACGATTTTCAACAATTTTCGTAAAAAATTGACGATCGGAGCAGAAAATTAGCCACTAACAATCACACTTTATTTTAGAAAGAACAAACCTCATCAAATTTCGTGGAGTGGATGCAGAAAAAACGATTCTGTGCAACTACTAAGTACATGACTCCTAAGTATATGACGTCAGAATATTGGAATAAAGTCAGAGGGGAATAACTACGTTATAGCGACCCTGTTGCGCATACTCAGCAGAAAGTTTTCTTTGCAGTAGAGCGTTTGTCCTTTCATTTGAGCACAGGCAGAGACAGGCGAACGCTTCCTCGTCACATACTGCGTTCCGGTAAGTGCAGATGGGAGAAGCTTGTAAGGCCTCTAAAACCCAAGCTGGGGTGTTCTAAGAGCCTGCAACAACGTATATCTCATCCGTGCCGGAGCCCTTAAGCCGCGTATGGCTCGTGAGTGCGATGCCTCGCACACAAGAGTGTCAGCGCGTGATCTGCCGCACGTATCATTGCAGTGTCCAAAACCTGGTGAGAGATTAGAGATATTGGCCGAATATTTGATGCGCGTTTTGTTGCACACTTGCGATGTTTCTGATGATTAGCCAAGCTTGTGTGTTGCACAAATTTCATCTTAATTTTGCATCTGATCTTTGCACGTACTTTATCGATATCATCAGGTTAGAAGGATAACCGCCAGCTTGGAGCTCACAGTACAGTGCAGTAACACTGAGAACCGCCAGTAAACGCGCCACCACTCTGCGCACCTGCTGCTCGACAAAGCTTTTGCATACCCAAACAAAATTGAGCTTCACAGTCTGAGACCGCTTCTGGTCTTGTTAGGTATAGTACTCCAATCCTGAGGAGCGGTTACACCTTTCCTTCCACTTGAGACTGTGCATAACAGCCCTCACAGCCGTAAAGGCTTGAAGGTGGTAATGGGCGAAAACATGAAGTGGCCCATTGAGCGAAAACGCCGGCGTCTGTAGCCGCGAACCAGCCCCTAAATTCTCATTGGTGGCGACGCCACGTCACGTGTGTGCCTCGACGGAGAAGAGGGGGCGGCAGAATACACTTGTACAGAACTGGCACGGCAGGTGTTGCGTGATGGGAGAGAGCATCCTTGCGACGCCACGTCACCCCCGCTCTCGGAGGCCTCCCTTAGTCGCCCGTTCCGTGTCAGCGCAAACTTTTGCCTGCGTTCTAACTTCACCTCGGTAATCGCTATAAAGAAACTAATGCGCAAAAGTCAGAATAAATTGGAGAAGAAACGCGTTGGTGGTAGTTAGTTTCGAAGGAACGACCCCGACTCAGAACCCGAGTCTCTTACCTACTAGGCTATACCAGCTGCTCCTAGATAACAGGCTTGTGCACTCTGCTTTATGACGTCATACTACTTGCACCAAAATTTTTATCGCCAAGCTCGGGCATGATGAAAGCGGTGACGACAAAATGACCACGGCTTATTCGGGAGCGTCCCCATCAGCTTACGTAGCAGTTGGGCAAGTTAGCACGACGTCACGCACATAGGTGTACAGGCCTTGCGCTATCTAGGAGGCGTTGGTGAAGCGTCTCGACGCGCTCGCATTCCTGCGAAGAGTTCATAACCCGAAGCACCACTCAGCGGCGTCCAAATGGACATGAATACTTTCGCATTCACAACTCATTAAGCGTGCTTCGGTGTCCTCGAATCTTCTTTTTTTTGTGACGTTGTTGCCGCAGAATGACTATATGACTCATACAAACTATGTGCACCGGGCAGCCGTCGTACGGCGCCAGCGACGTGTCAGCGGCGTGTCGGCGAACAGCTCAGCGAACAGCAGAAGTAGTGCACTGGCGCTTGAAGCAGACGACGGGACGAAGGCTCTCGCGGTGCATCCAGCGATATCGCACTGCAGGTTTTAATGCCTGACCTTCTAGAAAACGCATTTTCCCGTGTCTGCTTTTGAGAAAGGTCGCCACTTGTAGGGGGAAGGCCATGTTCATGGTACCAGGTACTAAATATAGTAGAAAACTAGTGCAAATTGCGATGCAAGTGCACCTCACAAAAAAAAAACCCGACGCGGTAAACTAAGACGTGGAGCTCCGGAATTATATGCCAGATGTTATTTTGCTGTGCACGTTAACATTGGTGCGTACCTAATTATTATGCGTATTAAATTATGCGTACCTAATTATAAAAACGAGAAGAAAAGGGGTAATCGAGGGGCCCGAGTTTTATTAGTCATATCATTAGAATCCAACAAACACTGTCACCAAGGACAACTTAGGGGAAATCACTTGTGCTTAATAAATGAAATTAAGAAACGATAAATTATTACAAATGAAAGTGGATGAAAAACAACTTGCCGAAGCCGGGGGCCGAACTCCGAATCCAGCGGCAGAAAGGACGTTCCACGTCAGCCGCCAAGGTCTGTGAGTGGTGGCGCTGGCTGACACTCCCCGGGTTCTACCGGGACACATAAATACCAAAGAAAGTGGACGGGGAAACGGCGCCGCAGCAGCTCAATTGGTAGAGCATCGCGCGCGAAATGCGAAGGTTGTGGGTTCGGTTCTTGCCTGCGGGAAGTACTTTTTTCATCCACTTTCATTTCCAATAATTTATCGTTTCTTGATTTTATTTATTAAGCACAAGTAATTTCCCCTATGTTGCCCCTAGTGTCAGTGTTTGTTCGCTTCTTATGTTATACTATTGGGTGTGTATCATGAGGACACTGCGTGCCTGCCCCACGAGCCAACGGGTATCTGCCGCTCGGCAATGAGCGTTTTCTGACGTCAACTTGGGTCGATGAAAGTATCACACCTACACGGTGACGTTCACGTGACGCGAAGTTTCTAGGAAATGAGGGTCGGAGTCGACGTTGTTGCGTTTTCCACTGTCACAAAGCGCGTCCTTGCCAAATATGACCTTCAACATCGCGTTTGCGCTCTTTAAGTGTTTGCGTGGAAGATGTTGAGCTAAGAGGCTTTTGCTACCACCGAAGAGGTTTGCAAAGGGTTTCTGATTTTCTCGCTAATCATATAATAACGAAGTATTTCTCACAAGACCTCAAAGATTGCCAGACTCACAGTGTTGGTTAGGATAGGTAACACGTAGGCTTGCGCGTGCGTTATTTGGCACCAATGGAAGGGTACTGCTAGTGGTCCATTTTTGTACGGTGGCAACGAAACCCCGACAGAAACTGCTGTCGAGCACCGCACGGTAGAGCGGAATGACCTGTTCTTGTGCGAGCTGTTGCACTGCGCGACCTATACAATGAGGTGGCAATGAAATGATGAAGGAGTTCGACTGTTCGCGCTCTTTAAGGGTTTGCACGGTAGATATTGAGCGAAGAGGCTTTCGCTGCCACCGAAGTGCTACAAAAACACTGTACCGATTTTTCCCATTATTCGTAGAATGAGGAAGTGTTTCTCATAAGACTATAAAGATTGTCACAGCGACTGCAGTGGTTAGGAGCGATAACACTTAGGCTTGCGCGTGCTTTATTTGGCTCCAATAGCTCGCGATCACACATTCCCGTTTTGGCCATGTTCGGTGAGATCGAAACCCAAACGCACGTTTCTCTCATGCAGATGCAAACTCCAGTCGAGCACCGCAGTGTAGAACGGAATGACCTCTTCTTGTGCGAGCTGTTGCGCTGCGTGGCCTTTACAATGAAGTGACACTGAAATGATGCAGGAGTTCGACTGTATTACACTTCTTTGACATGAATACGTCGAGTCCCAGATAGCACGAACTAAAGTGCTTAAGTGTGTTCGCTCTAGCTTCCGTTCGGCTACTAGAATTATTGAGTTTCTTCCTCGCGTCACGACCGGAAGCGTGTTTGTACCATTCTCGTCTCGTGGCAGCGAACGCTTTGGAACACTGTTTAAACGGCACCCCCGCCCTTCGGGGCCGGCTTTCGTTCGCCAGTCCTTTCATCGCTGTGCGCTACAAAGATGCTGCGAGATATTGTACCGCCTTCTCGTTTAGCACAGGTTGCATCGTATCTTTCCGGAGAAAACAAATTTGCCGACGATTACGACGTTCCCTAACTATAATGGGAAACCCATACGCATTTTCATTTCGCGATGTATTGGCTGGCGCGGGCAATATGTCACGTGCGGCCCAATGCAATCGGAGCAAAGTGTGGCGCGACTGCTTCGCTAATCTCAATAAAGTTTGTGTTCCGTAAGTGTTAGGTATCTTCAGCTCGAGTACTTCTTGTGGTACACGAGGATAAATAGCCACTACTGTTGATTTCTAAGGCGTGTAGGGGGAAATTCTCAATGTTCTAGCGACGTACGGACACATTGTCCTCCCACTTTCGTATCAGCGTCGCCATTGTCGAGTCGGGCCAGCTGACACGCTTTTGGGAGGCCGAATTCGAAAAGAGCCCGCGCTGCACTCTGCCGACGATAAATCCGTCACCTGAAACCTCCCAGGCGAGGCGCTCGAGGTCGGTTTGGCGTCAACCGCGGTTAGCATGCTAACCGCCGGTTTGCCTGCTGCTAAATTGCCCTAATCACGGTTAACAGCAACCGCGGTCGCACTGACAGTGGTTTGCCATGCAACCGCCGTTTCGCGTGCCGTGTAACCGAGCTAACCGCGGTTAGCGATGTCGTTAAGGACGCCCTTGTAACGAGGCTATCATGATTTAGAACGGCAAAAGAGGTAGTACCTTTTCCGAAGCATGTCAACGCTACATTGACCCTAAGAATAAAAAATTGGCAGCAGCTTAGCTCGGCTATGCCAGCATATGCGTAGCGAAAGCTAAGGCATAGCATGGTTAGCCTTGGTTAACCTGGATTGCAAGTCCAGGTTAGTCTGGTTGTCTGGCTATATTGCGGCGTTTAGCCTGTCATTCGGGGCGTTGATCGTCTGTTTTCTGGGCGATTCGTTTCCTCTTCATCTCGTTCCAATGTCGACTCCAGGCCTCCTGCTGCTTATCAGAATTGTCGCCATCCATATTGCCGCCTCAACTGTGGTTGCGGTCCAGGCGAGCTCTCGTTTTCAGTCCTCCGGCATGTTATCAATCATGCGACGTAGCTGGCGAAGCGAGCGGAGGCGAGCGCAACGACGAGGAACGCATGTTGACGTCAAACCAAACGGCAGCGACGGAACACCTGTGGGTCAGTTCTACTAGTGGCGCATGCGCAAAAGTGACTAAGGCGCGAGAGAGAGAGATGGAAAAAGAGAGAAACGCGCGTTGTGACGTCATGTGCCACCTCAGAGCACCACCACGAAAAATCGCAAGTTCTCGACCAGTAAAGCTTTCGCTTTAAAAACGGTTGAAACGGTTAAAAATAGAGCAGCCATATTTGTGGTAAACCCAAATGTGATAAAATCTCATCGAATCTTTCAGATGAGGTTCGCTGCTACGTGCGAGATATAGACATTGGACTTCGAAAAACAGACGTACATCGCCAGTTTAGAGATTGTAGTTTAAATAATTTAAGAAGAAGCCTTGTAGCCTTGCTGTTATTGGCACGTGAGTCCTGCAATGGAAAAGCCAAACCTTTGGCACCATGTGACAGTAGGTTTGAAGAAGCACTTATTCGAAAGTTTGACAAGTAATTTAAACTTTTGTGTACCCGCAATATTTTCCGCGTACAATGTCTGGTGCCAGGCTTCGTCACTCGAAAAGCAAGGCTTTTTTCACTTCTCCGAGGGCGCGTCTCCATAGTCTCGCCTTTACAGTGGCATCCCACAAGCAAGATTGCTATGAAATGGGCTAGTTGGTGGCTGTTCATATTTGGTCATCCGCTAGCCCGTTACGAAAAGCATCGACACGAGATGCATCGAACTCGTGTTAGTGTTTAGTGTCAGCGCTTTTAGTAATGTGCTAGCGCATAACGAAGTACGCATCCCAGAATCAGAACACTCGGTATCTCATTCGACAGCTTTGCCATTCGGGATGTTACGAGGACGCCGGTGTTTCAAAAAAAATATCACATGCACAGCCTCGTTCAGTCAGCCCGCGATTAACAGTTTCGTGTTCCGGAAGGGCGCTACCGAACTCAGTCTGATTTTACTTGGTAGCTTTTGGGAACCGTGACCTATAACGAAGACGCCACTTCGGCAACGTTCACACTTGGGAAGAGGCAAGCCGGCCGAAAGGCCATAGCGGGCGCAAAATCTTTGTAAAAGTCCAAGATGTTCACATTTGTTTCGACACTGCAGCGGAAAGCACTGCCACTTTCGGCCGCATCCATCTAGTCTGTGTACATTTGTCCGCATGCTGGCGCTCTTCGTAACACTATTTCAAGTGCCATGTTCATTCATTGACCCATCAGTTATCAAAAGCTATCATTACACACTGCTGCGTGGGATGTCCTTAACTTTCATCTGCCATTGATGAGGAAGAAGACATAGTTTTCATAACTTTAGCTAATTGTTCTTGCTAAATATGGGCAATGAAGAAGGGAAAACGTTACATTTTACGACCGGATGTTTACATGTTAGTGCAGCTTGCGGTGAAGTGGAACCACTTGCCGCTTTGGCGTGGCGAAAAAATCGGTCTGAGACCAATCGGGCTCGCCAATTGGTTTTCCACCCGTTTGACCGCGTATACGGGCGGATTTTGTGAAGTCTTTTCAGCGTTCGCCTGCTCTGAGACGAAGTGTGAGCCTAGCCTTCGTGTCTTGAGGAGTGTCCAAGACAGCGCCAACTCTCGACCGTAGGAACTGAACACATGTCGCGACCACGGAGCCTTCTCTTTGCGTAATGTCGCGTTCGGAACTTCGACAGTTTTGCTGCGCACCTAATGTGGGCCCTATTGAATGACAGAATTACCGCGGGAACCATCGTGAGACAATTAAGTGGCGCGTCCTTACGGGTTCTGGCACCGACGAGCGCCGTGCATCGTAGGCTCCAGTCGACTGTTGCACCAGTATACGAGGCAAGCGCAGCCTTCTACAGGCACCTCTCCGATGCCTGCCAGGACGTTGTCATCATCACCGATAAGCCCGTCTACACAATGCGTGGGGACTTTCCTGATATGCTCGGTGCTCACTGACCGCCGCCCCGCACCGGCCCGATTTCAGTGGAAGCGGATCGCCATCGCTACGCTGCCTGGCCCCCTCGGTAATTTTATTAAGGCGACAGCCTCGTGGCTCTATTTTTCAACCAAAACATGTCCAGTCGTGTAATATAGATGATTACACGACTGTGTAATCGCTGTGTAATCGACTGTGCAATTCCACAAAGTTAATTAATGATTGATTAGTGATTGGATTAGGGTGAATGAAGTGACCCATGAAAGACCAGAAGCGTACTTTGCATGCCAAGCCTTGTATAAGTCATAATTGATGATTCGCAAAGTAAATTATTCATTGATTACTGATTGAATTAAGGTGGTTTAAGGTTAATTAGTGCGGATTAAATTGAAGTAAAGTGGATAAATATGTAATAAGGAGAATCATGGTTAATTAAGGTGCATTAAGGTAGCTTAGCGTGAATCCTATTAGATTAAGATCAATAAGGTGGATTAAGGTGATGAAAAAGGATTAGAGTGGGTAACGGCGGATTAAGGTGAATTACAGTAGGCTTAATTTACAAGGCTTTCGCCTTTGCGTCTTTTAGGCTATAGCTGAAAACATCCGCTTTTTAAGCCTCGGCTGTGCGACATTTCCCCAAATCAACACAGACTAGAACGCTGGGGCGTGGTGCGTGTCTCTCTATAAGTCTGCACTGCTTGTTAGTAGAGACAAACTGACAAGTGAAAATCTCATCCGTGTCCTGCTCTAGGCAGTCTAGTCGCGAACCCAGCACGCACATACTACAGTGCAATGTAACCATAGTTGTGAAAAAAAAAAACACGATTATTGCTTACCTACTTCTATCTGAGCAAAAAAACCTTAGAATCTGAAAGGCACGAAAAATAATATATAAAGATTGCTCAGCTAACCTAACACTTCTAAAACAAAAGAGTCAAATATCAAATAAAACATTGGAGGACGCTTAAGCTTCACCTTTATGAGTGCAACGCGAGCGAGTTTACTTCAAGTATCCAGTACGTTACCCGACCAAACTTTGATAAGTACTTTAAGCTTCTGTATGCATGCAGTATCTTCCGAGATAATCTAGTTCGATATCTGCTTCAAGTCTACATGATCTTAAAAGCCAATAATTCTTCCTCACTTCTCGATACACATGTCTCCACATAGCCTCGCTCTTACAGTTGCATCCCAGAAAACTGCTATGAAAGGGGTCTAGTTGGTGGCTGTTCATACTTGGTTATGCTCTAGCCCGTTACGAAAACCACATACATGAAACGTGTCCACCATCTGTCAGCGTTGTGTCCGCGCTTTTAGCAACGCGTTAGCGCATGACCAAGCATGAATCTCAGAATCGAAATCCAAAGTATCTCATTCGACACCTCTGGCATTTGTCATGGTATAACGCGGACGCCGGTGGCGATTAACATTGCACGGCAATGTTCAGACGGCCGCCGATTTCCATTATCTTCTTCTGGAATGACTCTACCGAAATGAGTCACAAGAACAGCACAAACATCAAGAATAATCTCTTTTCCGGGCCAGGCTACCGCCAAGCCCAGCGCGCGACAGTGAATAACCGTCGCAGGAACAAATACCTTGCTTCTGTAACACGAACAGCAACACGTTTGGGAGAGTATCCCAGAATTCGACATTAAGAGAAGTGTGGGGTTTTACGGACCAAAACCACTTTTGGTTATGAGGCACGCCGTAGTGGAGGACTGCGGAAATTTCGAGCACCTGGGGTTCTTTAACGTGCACCTAAATGCAAGTACACGGCTGTTTCCGCATTTCGGCCCCATCGAAATGCAGCTGCCGAGGCCGGAATTCGAACCCACAACCTCGCGCTCAGCAGCCGATTCGACATTAGCAATAAAATCACACTGAAGTCAAACGCCGCAGCGAATGCTTCCGCGTAAGACCTCCCCGACACTCAGAAAACTTCTGAGTGGTGAAGTCGCAACAAAGTCGAACATTTGACCGGCTTCACTGCTGCGAAAACTTTCGCGGTCAGCTCGGAAAGCAGCGTGAGAGGAGAAAGGTCACGTGGCTTACCAGGCGCGGCGCTCCCGAAGTGAAACGGCAAGCTGCTAACGATGTACAAGTTCCGAGAGGGATCTCAACGTCGTGACAGTTCAACAGGAGATTGCAAGTGCACTCAACGGGAACGACGTATGAACGATAGAGTGATGCAAAGCTCAGCGAATTCGCTATCGTGCAAGTTGGCCATGGCTCGCGAGAAACATGCCACAGCCGCGCAGGTGCGTCAGAAAAGGCACAGGTTTCGTCCTCGAAGGAATGCAGCACCGCCACCGAGAGCACGGAATCGATCGTAAGACGTGGCCGCTAAAAAATAATGATAATAAAAAGACTGCTCAGGTAATCTCGGTGAAACCCTATTGGAGAAAGAAGTTTGCGGATCATAAGAATCATGACGGTGTAGTTCCCCGTCGCGCCAACTCGCTGATCGAAATTCGATGTTTGACGCTTTCATTTCATTCCATTAGGGGGTTCGGGCTGCGGATTTTCTTTATCTTGGCAACCGATAGTTCGTAAAAAAAAGCAATGCAAGAGACGTAGGCATGCGAGAAACCTTTAAAATGCTACCGTGTCACGATTTAAGCGCGAGAACGTCTTGGTTCACCACGCCAACGCGCCACAGAGCTCTGCCCGACGGCCACCCCCGCAAGCACAGAATGGACGCGCCTGACGACACTCGCAACCCTCGTTCTTTGTAACGATGCATTTAATTTTCCAATCTTTTTCCTTATCGTGTTTTCTTAATCATGCAGCATTTTCCTCGTTGACTTCATCCGGTTCTGTCTCTAGTCCGCTGGCTGTAGTCGTATAGTAACGAAGTAGGCCAGCCAGGCCAGCTCCGAGTTCTTTTAATGTTTTAACGTTTCACAGCCGTGCTGTGAAACGCTAGGCTCCGGGGGTTTGTGTGCGTAGGCAAGAAAATGGCAGCCACCCCAAAGCTAAAAGAGCTAAAGCATAAAGCAAAAGCGCATCGCCGGGCGTGCCCCAGCTGCGTTTAATCGCGAGAAGTGTCAAAACGTACTGGGATAAACGGAATATCGTGATAAAAAAAAAGAAACTGGAACATACACCGTGTAGTATGGATTTGGGGTTTGACGTCACGGGCTCTACAGGCAAACCACGTAACCTCATCTCAATTCTGTTCCACCCGTGGTAGGCGGCGTGCGGTGATGGCTGTTGAAGAAGAGCGCGCCTATGAAGTACACCCATAGTACACCGTCGTGAACAAAAGCTGGAATGTGCGTTGCGACGGCGGGCGGCACGTAATACGGACGAAGACCATGTCGCAAAAGCCAGGCGTATGCACCTTTGGCTGTTTCACATCTGACAGCTCCACTCCCATCGTAACTGTGGGTGATCTTAATAGACGTGTCTCGGCGACACGGAAAGTGGTTCGGGGCGTCTCTCTTGGAAAGGTTCGGCATTCCACGTTACGCAAACATCAGTGCGCCCACGACGCGTCATCGGTTGTGTATAGACATTATATTGGCCAATAACATTTCCAGTGTTGCCGCAGAGTCACTGGCCGTATATCACAGCGGTAATAAATCGATATTCACTTTGGTTACCAAATGATAAATCCTCCCGGCCACGGCGGCCACATTGTGGTGTCTTTTATTTCGATAAACGAAGTTCATTGTGGTGTCTTTTATTTTCACTCAACATATTTATAGTTAACGTTTTTATCACCATAAATACCGCTCCACTGGTCCTTCATCTTCAGACAGTGGAATTGCTCTGAATTTTTTATTATTAGTTCCGGCCATGCTGTAGAGAATTTCGGCGCGCCAAGAATTACATTGTACGAGTTTATTATACTTCGAATAACAGGGAACGGCCGCCACAGAAGCATCCCGCATTACAGGCGTGAAAAATCCGAGCAAGTGGCAGCGAATTCACTCCATATATAGTGTCCATCACATCTCCATTCTGACCGTCCCACCAAACAAACAATCAGTCGAGCTACGTGACACCGTATAACGTGACGAGCTCCCGCGTGCCGAGTTATTCTAATTTGTTCCTCTAACGATGCAACTTTCGCACGCTTCACGACGACAGTGACGGATAATCCGCTAAAATGCCCTGCGCATGCGCGAGAAAGGTGTTTTCTAACCAAATTTCCACCGGTGCTAGCGCGAATCGAGGTCGAAACACGCAAGTATAGAAATAAACTCGTGCTTTGCAAACGTGCATTTGCTCAAGTACATATATCGAGAGCTCTCCTTTGTTTCGATGGATGGTTTGAACACGCTGCTTCCATCACATAATTCTCTAATCATTATAGGCGAGGTACGCAGACCTGAAAAGGCGAGAGAAAAGTACATTTTGCGCATTTCGGCGCCTTCAGACGCTTGGCCCGTTAGGCGCGCATCCGCATAGCAATCCGAGGACACCATAGTACTCCTCATGAATTGCGAATGCGAAAACATAAGTGTCCAGTGCCCAGTGGAACGATGCTGAGCGCTCCTGTCCGCTGCTGGATGACGTAATCAGAACGTTGCCTCGAGGGGCGTGGCTTTGCACTCGCGCGGCCGCCCCCCCGTTTCGGTTTCGCGCGCTCTGTTTACCTAATTTGGTCATAAAGATGTTTCCGCGGGTAATCGTGAGCCATACCCTACTATGCGAATGTGTAAAACCCGCGAAATTGATGTTGAGAAGCGTGCACCGCCGCAGATACATACATGTTGAGGCGAAGCCGCCGTAACGCACACTTTTGGGTTTATGTTCGCGTGAGGGCTCGCGCGAGGCAATGGTGTCGTGAAGGCAGCTTAGGTGGTTACCGCGCCAAACGACAACTAGTCGCAGAGTAGGTAAAATAAATGGTAAGGCCTTAACTAGCGCTAACTTGGTCGAAAAAACACCATTGCACCATAGCACAATCTTCGGGATCGGCCCAGCTTGCCTCCTGGCGAAGAAGAAAAACGGAAAGTCAACCATGAGTCGAGGCTAGATGAAACAAGGTCCACGTAATTGCGCGTGAAATACAATGCGAATAAGATACGAAATTAATGAATAATGATTGTAAAGAAGAGTCAGAAAGATACAGAATAGAAATAATCATTTGGTCTACGATGTACGAAGACCTTGTGCTCTTTAGCGTCGACACATGGTTGACCCTTCCTTCTTTTCGTTTTCTTATTTTAGTAACGCTGCACATGCGTTCCACCATAATGTTACAAACATATCTTCATTCCGGCCTCAGGATATGCAAGTGCACCAAAATATACGTATGCTGGAAAATGCAACAGTCGTAATTGACAAACAGCAGTACCTGCACACCAAAACGGCGCACAAAGGATGGTCGATAAACAAAGTATGAAGAATCAATACCAAGGTACAGAATACGAAAATAATTCTGAATGATTATAAAGATTGTTTTCTAGAATGATAGGGCGTGTGATCACAACCGACGCTTACACTTGGTTCTAGAATCGGGAGCTCAACCGAGCGTACCTTCTGGGTACTTCTTGCAATGCATGCCGCTCAAGCTTCCAAGCTTCAAAATAAACGAGCTTTGACGTGTCTATCGTCATCAGCAGAAGCAGCACGAGCCTATACTTATGTTCACTACAAGACGAAGCCGTCTCCCAGCAATCTCCATTTACCGCTGTCTTGCGCTATCTGATCCCAGATTGTCAAAAAGTATTGTAATTTCTACCCACCATCATCTTCAACTGCGCTTCTCTTCCCTTGAAACTCAGTCTCTAACTCTAATACACCATTGGTTATCTGCCCTGCAACTTATATGGCATTACCAGCTTCTTCTTTTTCTTCTTAATCCAAACCAATATATCCACTACCCCCGTTCACTCTCTAATCCAAATTGTTGTCTTGCTATCTCTTTACGCTACGCCTAACATATTTCGCTCCAACACTCGTTACGTGGAAATTAAATTATCATTCATCTCTGTTAGCCTCCAAGTTAGGGCCCCATATGTTAGTAATGGTATGTATATACGCATTAATGCCCAAATAAGACCGGTTCGTTACAGAAGCTCGTCAAATATATGAATGCGTAGGAGAATATAGTTATTGAAGAAGGATACAGCCTACTGCAGACACGGAAGTCATAAACAAACGCCCCCAACATTAGCTATGGTCACACTGAAGCTGCTTTTTTGCCTACACAAGCATACCTTGATCCATCATCGTTAATGTCGAAAACGATACACCCCTCTAAAAGCTTTATCATGATTCATTGCCAGGTCCTTGAACATGGGAGGAGTGGAAACCGCGATGGCTCGTGAAATCACCCAGGCTATCGTTCAAACAGGTTTTTAAGCGTTTTGGAGACAATTGTGGGCCCTATATTAACATAAATGCTGTCTTGCGTTTAACAGCATGCAGGCTCAACACTTACATAAATAATAAAACGAGTCGCTTACATGGATGAGTAATCATGTAACCAAATGTGATAAAGCTTCGTACGAATTTACATGGTTTATTCTTGTCACCGAACATGCTTTGACATTATTACGTATAATGAACTGGATTGAGTTTGATTCAGCATATATAAAGGAAGTTTGCACAAAGATGTTTGGACGTATAGCCTCAGTGGAGGGGAACAGCTCAGAAACCCGTCGATGATAAGGCGATGCACGATAAAGACGGACACAGCAAGGTCTTATTTGTCCCTATCTTCGCCTTTGTGAGCTTTCTGCAATGTTCCTTTGCACCACGAAAAACCAGGAAGCCCAACTAGACACTGCAACCAGAGACTAGTTTCGAGTACAAAGGTGAATGAATACTGCATAAAAACTCGCACACAAGCGGCAAATACATGTCAAAGACATGAAAAACATGTAAAAAACACAAAGTCTTTTACTTAATAATGCTATGAGCCTTCCGAACGTGGCGTTATTGCACATGAGTTCATAGGTGTGGCGGAAATTCTTTGCGACTATTAGTGCAAGTAACCCGATATGGTTGCTCAGTGGCTATGGTGTTGGGCTGCTGAGCACGAGGTCGCGGGTTCGAATCCCGGCCACGGCGGCCGCATTTCGATGGGGGCGAAAACACCCGTGTGCTTAGATTTAGGTGCACGTTAAAGAACCCCAGGTGGTCGAAATTTCCGGAGTCCCCCGCTACGGCGCGCCTCATAATCAGAAAGTGGTTTTGGCACGTAAAACCCCATAATTTAATTAATTATTAGTGCAAGTTTCGGAAGATAAATTACCAAAAATCATTAGCTTTTCATTAGAGCTCTGGAGGTAGATATCTATATGGCAAATTTGGAGGCAGTCATAATTCAAAGCGCCACTATATTCTTCAAATTTGAAAAATCGTAGCTAAGTTGTTGAGATAATCATCGCCCAATTTTCTGGCTCAATCTAAGAAATATCAAACTCGCTCTCTACAGGTGCTCAGAAGGAGTAGACCCGCTATCAAAAGAGATGGAAATGCCGAATGGCGAAAGGGGCGATCAAGTTCGAGGCTGAAGGCCGGGGCCGGTCGAGGCGTGCACCGATATGGCAAGTTTTTCACGGCAAGCATCTGCGGCTGTGTGCCGCATGAGCTTTTGCCGCAACCTACCATAATTCGAACTTGGTTGCGAATTTCGTCACGGGATATTTCCGCGTGACGTAGTAAGGTGGGCTGGATTGTTTAGAGTGGGCCTCAAAATTCGGTTATGCATATCTCGAATGCGGTGCAATTGTCAAGATTTGAGAGAACAGGGATGTATGTAAATGTTTGTCATATAAATACCTGCCTCCAAGGCTGTGACAAGTTAATAAACACATTTTTGTTGATGGTTCATTCGAGAGTTGCACTAATTGTGGTAAAGTAGGTACGTCTTGCCTAAGAAATCCTTGGCAAAAATGTCACTTTCCATGCGCTCAAGGGTTTAAAAAGAAATTGTGTAGTCGAAATAACGCCCAGTATTAACATACGTGTATGTAACAGAACCCTACCAGGGCCCGGCCAAGCTAAATTGACCTGAATGAGCAGGCCACCTTGCACTGCGACACTTCAGCTCGTCTAATGTCCATAACACGCTGCGCGCATATGCACGCGTCCTATATTATTCGATGGTACGGTCATCCTCCTAAAGCCCCTCCAGGGGTCTGTCCGACGCGGCCGTTGAGGAAGCGACAGCTAGATTCAGAGGATAAGTGCCAGCGCTCACACCGGTGAGGCATACGTGCAACGCGGCTATATGCATCGGACGGGCTCAAGCAGCGAAAAGCCATAGGCAGCAGCATCGTAGCGGCAGCAGCATCGGCGTCGTATGACAGTTACTTAGACGCTCGCGTCCACACGAGGCCCGAGTGGCTGGCACGCTCCGGCACGGGCTAGCGTTCCGAAAGAGATTAAAGAGGAATGATACGCTAAGAGAAGGAGTGTCGGTTTTTCCTCTCCTGCGAGAGCCCGAGTCGTTACCGGTCTACGAGGTCGCTCGTCGCCACAGACTCATTGAAGAGCAGAACATGATTTGTGGCACGTACTCAGGCACCGAGGTTAGCATCAGGCGCACTCAATACAGCCATTTATCAGACCATGGAATGCCCACTCCCGGTGACCCAAGTTGGCGGGAAAGCGGTTAGAATAACAGCGGCACATATCTTCTCGCCCATAAACAGTGGCACACAACCAATGACCCAAGTTGTAAAGATGTTTACTAAAGCGTTGCGCAGACCCAGTTGCCCCTATTCAATGGCGATAATTTAGATCAAATAGGTTAAATGAAGTATGGCGCATTTACCTAGTTTCACATACCCAGCGACATTAATGCTTGGCTTAGAGAGGTTCATTGAATAGTGCCACATAACCACCGGCGCATACCCTGCAACCCAGGTTGGCGTGCAACGCTCTAAAACGGTTGACACCTCTAAAAGAATCACGCTGAAAGCATCAATGATTAACAGTTATTACGCGAATATGTTTGTTTTCCCACTCAATGGTCTGTGGAATGACTGAAATGCAGCGGGTGTACCCGCAAGATTCTGGACACATTCTGCTTAAACAGAAGCTTTAGCACGGGCGCAATGCCAATGCCGCCTATTCAAACACAAGTAAAACGCAGAAATGCATTTCCGAGATAACCCACGGACCAATAAAATAAAATTTGGTGCATCTGAGAGAGAAAGATAGGTTCTAGTGACTGTTGAAAGAGGAATTTTTATTTTAGACCTGATTATTACGAAAAGTGCCGCAACCCTGCAGCAAGAGCACACAACTCAGTTCTGTCAACTGCATAAATGTGAGAATCTAAAGCGGCTAAATTGGGTATCTCAATTTATATCTTACGTGATTTTTTACCTTGTTTACGAGGGTTTAGCAAAAGCCTTACTCACATATCAGCGATCTATTTTGTAGCCATGTATAACAAATCATTTTTGTACGCTTTAGGGTTTCTATCAGATGCAATTCACGGAATTGTGGTATCGCTTTTCGTCCGAAGTTGTAAACATGAGAGTTCCCTTTTCTGGGCATTTGCGATCTTGAACAATATTTATGAAAAAAATTGACGGCCGAAGTAGAAAATTCGCTACTAACCGTCACAATTACTTTACATGCAACAAGCCTCATGGAATTTCGTGAGCTGGTTGTAGAGAAAACGATTCCTCCTATCCCATGTATCTAGATAGCCCTCGAGCTAAGGATTCCTCTTATAGCTTTATTGATGTTTTGATGAGATGCATCAATTTGTTGTGAATATTCTGAAAGAGTAGAGGAAATGCTTTTTTTCGGGGAGCAATCAATGATGTCAACTGATTGCTTGTTAGGTTGTTAGGTTATATTGACTATATGCCTGCAAAATCGTCCATGAGCCACACAACACTGAAACCTTAACACAATGCTTCTGTTAGAAATTTTTAGCGTAAGAATGATTGCTGACGTGCTCTTTCGCTGAGCACTGAAATTTATAATCTGCTCTAAACGTTGCTGCTGTTCGGCACCTGTGTCGGCGGTACAAGAATGCCCACCCTTTTTTCCCCGGGCGGTGTCAACATTGTCCGACGGCGTTTTTTATTAGCGCCCCGTCGCACGTCACCGCGAAGGTCGAGGAAGCAGTGGAGGCTAAGCAAGGGGAAGCGGACCAATCTGAGACGCCGGCACATCTCAGTCCTCACATGCACCTTTCGTATGACACGCAGCGTCACGTGGCGCGATCCTCCTCCTCTGGTGACCTACTTTCTCTCCACTGGCCCGGTGCCATTATTATCCTCGCGTCTTAAGCGCGCATGGCCTTTCGTAAAGCGGTGGATGAATGAAAACGCGTCGCGGTAGCCACTGCCATGCGCTATGTATACGAAACAAAAGGGGCATCCTGTAAACAAGGAGAGCGTCAGATTTTTCCTGTTAAAGAAAATGTTGAGGTTCCCCACCGACATTAGCTTCTGCGGTTGCGAAGTTCCACATGCGGGGATTGGAATGAAATCACAACGGAGGATTTTGCGGTATACCATACCTGGAACGTTATGAGTTTAAGCTATTTCAATCTGTTTCAATTCCGTTTGCTTCGTTAACCCTCCGCGATTGGTCAAGCATTTTCGGAGCTTAGCCCACTTCACCTGCCTCTCGCAAGACGTCTGTAAAACAGTAAGTTTCCGTTTCAAGGTGACGTGCACACACTGATTATTTAGCATTAGCCGGAACCAAAGAAAACAGAAAACATTTCATTCCGAACTACACCTATGTCACCATTAGCTCTCCGCGACAGGTGAAAATGTTTTCGGGCCCTACCTAGTTTGCCTGTCTGTAAGACGAAATCACAAGACCGCGGAAAACCACACCTCAAAGTTACATGCATATGCCCCGTTGATGCATTATTATGCCTAATAAAACAGCAATTGTATTTTTAATAGCCTGAGGAGTACCCCGTTCCGAAAGAAATAAAAGATTGCTGCACACTTATGATTCCGGCTCTGTGTGCCTATAGCGTTTACTCGAAGATAGAGAAATATATGTCTACACCTATTATTCAACTCGCTGAAAAATAAAAGAAAGTATATAATTCGAACATGGGTCGACCCACGTAGAAAAATACTTGGAACACGACGCGCCTTTATTTTCCTTAAGCTCGGTTACTAAGTTGTTTTTTATATACCTGATGCCATAAGCTGCATCCTCGTCAGTACTGGCACAGAAGTCGTCCTCGTCAGATGACTCACCGGTGTCTTCGACAACCCTAACTGAATCGTACTCACAGCCCTAGAGTGCGTTGATTTGCAGCTTTTAGTAAAGCCAGTCTGAATAACCTCCAGACTTGCCTTCCGGCTGGTACCAGGGATAAACTCCGCTAGCTTGGTAATTTAGCTAACTTTGTTCACGAATATACGAGTACGTCGAGATTCTTTGGTCAGTAATATAGGTCGATGGCGCCCTCAGCGTAGCATAAAACAATAAAGAAGTAGACTTATGTTCGAGTAAATACGGTACTCTGAGCTGCCCGCGAGAATTCATTTCTTTGCGCATAAAGAAAATTTTGCGTGGCAACATAACCGCTGCAGAACCCTTTCGGCGTGAATACGACATCACTATGCCAAATCTTCATTTAGCACTCGTTTTGGTGGCTCTTCGAACGCTGCTTGCACGCCTGCAAAGTTGTGGACGAGCCGCCACAAGCTAAGGAAAGCGAAGCGGGCCAATCGGAGACGCCGGCACCATTCTCTTCACCCTGTTATCTACTTTCACTACGCTACCTCGGTACCAGCGAAAGTGCCTCGTTTCCGACGGGCTCCTTATCTCTAGTTTGGCCCATAACATAAAGGAAAACCATTCGCGTTAGGCAATACTATTCGCTTTAAAACCAAACAAGTCACTCCTGCAAAGGAGGAGACCCTTCGAATGAACGGTTAAAACAACAGTAGGAGTAACCGCGCATGTTTGCATCGGCGGTTACGTGAGTATATGACGTCAGCATATTGTAATCAAGTCACAGCGAAATCACTTTAGGTTATAGCTACCCTGTTCCGCTAGTAGGAACTATAAGGCCCAAACTGGGGTGTTCACAGAGCCTGCAACAACGTATACCTCCTGCGTGGCGGAAACCTTGAGCCGCGGATGGGTCGTGAGTGCGATGCCTCGCACACAAGAGTGTCAGCGCGTGATCTGCCGCACGTGTCTTTGCAGTGTCCAAAACCTGGTGATAGCAGATGTATTTGCCGCATATTAGATGCATGTTCGTTGCATACTTGCGATATTTCTGATGATTTGCCAAGCTTGTGTGTTGCATGAATTTCACCTTGATTTGGCATCTGATCTTTGCATGTACTGTAGGGATATCATCCGGTTTGAAGAATAGGCGTCAGCTTGGAGCAGGCAGTACAGGGATGTAATATTGAGATCCGCCACAAAATGCGCCACCACTCTGCGCACCTGCTGCTCGACAAAGCTCTTGCATAGCTAATAGCAATATTGTGCTTCATTGACTTAGGCCGTTTCTGGTTATGTTAGGTATACTGCTGGAATCCTCAGGAGTGGTTCCATCTTTCTTTCCATTTGATACTGTGCATCGCAGCCGTGACAGCCGTAAAGGTTATGGTAATGGGCGAAAGCATCAAATGGCCCACATAGCGAAAGGGCCGGCGTCTGTAGCAGCGAACCAGCTCCTGAATTCTCATTGGCTGCGATGCCACGTCACGTGTGTTCCTCAACGGAGCAGAGGGGGCAGCAGGGTACACCTGTGCTGAGCTGGTGAAGCAGGTGTTGCGTGAGGGAAAAGAGCATCGTCGCGACGCCAGGTCACCTTCGCTCTCGGAGACCTTTATTTGCCCGTTGCGTGTCCTCGCCAGCTATAGCATGCGTTCTAACTTCGCCAAGGTAATCGCTATAAAGAAATTAATGCGCCAAAATTGGAGGACGCTTAAGCTTCGCCTTCAAGAGTGGAACGCGACGCGCCCCGCATCGGACGCGGTGAGCGTCGAGCAGCGCCGCGTTCGGCGCAGCAACGAAATGTGCGCCTGAGCAAGCGACGCATGCCTGAGCCTTAGAAACAGCTCGTTTCTAAGGCAACACCGCATTCACTAGAGGCGCTTTTGTACCGCTTTGAAGCATCCAACTCGCGGCTGAGTCGTATCAACAACCTCCTTGAGAAAGCCCCAAGGAGCCTGTGGGACATCTTTGACATTTGATGACACTATTATGTTAGGAACATAATGAACTAAACGCAGTTGCAACATTTCACGCAAGAACGGATGGTCACTGTCTCGAAAGAAAAACAGGCGAGAAACAATTTGCCTGACGAAGAGGTGTACTAATCCTAGACCACCACGTTCAAGGGGGAGAAACAAATTGTCGCGACGCAACCATTCACATCTCGAACTCCAAATGAATGTTGCAAATACGCGATGCAGTGCCTGAAGGCGAAGTCTTGAGCAGTGCAGTACTTGGAGCACATACATAAGACGGGAAGCTAAGAAAACTTTACACACTTCAGCACGAAAGAACACCGACAAATTCCGCCCTCGCCATGAATTCACTTTACGTTGAATTTTGCCAACTTCTCCCGACCAGTGAGCGTTGCTATTTCTATACTGTGAGAGAGGCACACCTAAATAACGCAGATCTTCTTTGCATTGAATTCCTGCGTAATGTGATGGCATTGTGGCCCATAATCCAAACCAAAAACCTGAACTTTTTTCAAAGTTAACGCTTGCACCAGAAGCAGCACAAAATTCTTCTGTAATTGCAAGAGCAGTGTTTACACTCTTTTTATCAGTACAGAAAAAGGCCACGTCGTCTGCATACGCAAGAACTCGAACCTCATTAGTCAGTAATTTAAACCCTTGGAAATTTTGTTCTTTAAGAATGCCCATACAAAGTGGCTCTAAATACAAGCAGAACAGAAGGATTACTTTTCTTGAAAGTTAGATCATTTCTTTTCTTGAAAGTTAGATTCAGCCTGGAGTACGTGTTCACAGCGAGTCGAAAAGCAATTTCTGCAGCACTGGTCCTTCCCAGATCCTTTGTATCGTGCACCTTATTTAAATCGACCTTATCAGGATGTACTTAAACGCGTCCGAAAAATGTGTGTGCCTCCTGGAGTAAAAACATTGTTTCTTTAAATTAGATTCGGAAACACTCTCTGTTAAAACAAACTGTCGGCTCTGTCCACGTGCCCAAACCATAGATCACTGTTTCATCGACTGTAGGGACGCTGTATTTTTTTGGGACATTCTCCAGCGGACGCTTAAAAAGGACATTGACATGACTCCATACTCAATTAGGTTTCTACCGTTTAAGGTTACAGGTGGTCCTCCCTATGACATGTTCATTGTCCTTGGTTTATATAGCCTGTGGAGAAGTAGACTCTGTGATCGCCATGCCGAAAGCCCGCGAACTACAAAATCCTTTTTTCGCGAAAGTGCTACGTATGTAAGAAGTGTGTACGCTGTGCAGGAACCTCCGCCAGACTGGATGCACTTGTTGGATGCATGTGTGTGTTTGCCTGAGTTTTAAGTGTGTAGTTGTGTCCACTTTGTAATACACCTTCAGTTTTCTTTTCCATGTAATAAAGAAAAAAAAAACTCGTGGCTGAGTGGTAGTCTCCGTCTCACACTCCGAAGACCCTGGTTCGATTCCCACCCAGCCCATGTTGCAAGTTGTTTTTTATTCATGAAGTGCCTGCTGGGATTTATCGCTCACGGCCAACGCCGACGACGCCGACACCGATGACACCGGCTTTTCTGCGACACGAGCTCCTTAACGCTGTCGCGTTAAAATCAGAATAAATTGGAGGGGAAAAGCGTTGGTGTTATTGAGATATGAAGCTACGACCCCACGATCAGAGGCCCGGTCTCTTACCTGCTAAGCTAAACCGGCTACTCCTAGATAACAGGCACGTGCACTCTGCTTTACGACGTCATGCGATTTGGACAAAAATTTTCATCGCCAAGCCCGGCGGTACGGAAGCGGTGACGACTAAATCACCGCGGCTTATTCGAGAGCGTCCCCATTAACTTATATAATAGTTGGGCAAGGTAGCATGAAGTTGCGGAAATAAGTGCACTAGCCTTGGGCTATTTAGGAGGCGTTGGCCAAGCGTCTCGACGCGGTCGCTTGCCAGCGAAGAGTTCATAACTCGAAGGACCACTCAGCGGCGTCCAATTGGACATTGATGCTTTCGCCTTCCCAACTCATAACAAGTGCTTAGGTGTCCTCGGATTTTTTTGTTGACTCTACCATACCAACTACATGCAGCGGGCGGCCGTCGTAAGGCGCCAGCGGCGTGTCAGCGACGTGTAGGCGAACAGCGCCGCGAATAGCAGAAGTCAGTGCACTGGCATGTGAAGCAGACGACGGTGCCAAGGCGCTCACGGTGCATCCAGAGATATCGCACTGCAGGTTTGAAAGCCTGACCTACCAGAAAACGCATTTTCTTGTGTCTGCTTTTGAAAAAGGTCGGAACGTGTACGAGGAACACGACGTTCGTGGTACCAGGTACTATGCACATTAGAAATATAGTGCTCATTGCGATGCAAGTGCACCCCGCCAGAAGAGCCCGATGCGGTAAATAAAAACATGGAGCTCCAGGGTTTATATTCCAGATGTTATTTTGCTGTGCACATCAACATTGTCGCATACCTAATTATGTAAATAGGCGAAGCAGGCAGGCCCGCGATGTATGAAAGATGTGTAAGATACGTACCATTGGGTAGTCACGTGCTCCATGAGCCAACGGGTATCTGCCACACTGCAATGAACCTTTTCTGACGTCAACCTGGGTCACTGAAAGTATCACATCACACCTACACGGTGATGTTCCTGTGACGCGATTTTTCTAGCAAATGAGGGTCGGTGCCGACGTTGTGGCGCTCTTCTACACTCAAAAAAGCGTTCTTGCCAAAAATGACTGGCAGCATCACATTTCTTCTCTTTATGTGCTTGTATAGGAGATAGTGAGCTAAAAGGCTTTTCCTGCCAACGAAATGGCGCACAACAGTTGCTCCGATTTTCTCTCTAGTCATACAATAATGAAGCACTTCTCACAAGACCTCAAAGATTGCCAGAGTGATTATGGTGGTTACAAGCGACAACACGTAGGCTTTTGCTTGCATCATTGGCCTCCAATAAAAATGCCAGTAGTTCGCCACGTTTCTGTGGGATCGAAACCTAGACGAAAACCATAGAGAAAGAAATTCATAGAGAAAGAAATTCAACAAGAGGGGACACTCTTCAAAAACTGGCAACAGGAAACACGTCACGCCTGGTTTCAACAACAACCGTTAGTTGACGCGAGCATCAGACAAAAAGAATGTGAAATAAATTTCCAGACAACTTTTTATTTTTTTTATTCCCTCGCACTAAAAGTGAAAAAGTTTTGCGTGTAAATAAACTTATACTTTGCAACTTTTTGTTGCGTTGCCTAGCAACAAGCTAGCGGCACGCCAGACACGCGTGCATACGTCATGCGCGGCGTCAGATAAGCTGCAGGAGTGAGCGAGGACGGTCGTACGTGCGAAGCTCGCGTGCTCGGCGACCCGTCTGTTTTGGATTTAGCCCATTTCATTGGGTTCCCGGCCTTCTCTGTGCTTTTCTTGCGTATCGTCTGCATTTCGACACGGCACCACTGCACTATTGGACGACGGAAAGGTGAGAAATTCTGTTTGACAGTGTGCTGCGCAGTTTACTCACATTTAGGCTTAGTTCGAGTGGCGCAGTTAGCGAAAAACAGCACCGCCGTCCTGGCGCAGTTAAATTGAGTTAATAGACAGTTTTAGTACTGCGTCATGACGATACGTACGCAGCACGCAAGGGCTTTGCGGAACGTAGGAGCGCGTGTCGCGTTGGGGCTTTTAGTACTGCGAAATGCCTACGTACGTAAGAGGGCGAGCGTTAGACCCGGCCGGGCGCGTCGGAGCGCATTGGCCGTGTCCACCAGTACGTCGAACCGTCGGCCAAACTAGACGCTGTTGATCTGACTAACGTGATGTAACGTGTGGGCGCGTTCCCGCTTCGTCGAACTATATTTAGGCCTTTAAGAGACTCTACTTTTAATGCGGATGAAATGCACGAATCACATAGAGAAAAATAAAGAGCAAACACTTGCTTTCTGGGGCTGGCACGGTCATTTCCGATGAACTGCGCCAAGAGTAGGTCGAGCCTTTCGCGCAAACAGCGCACGCTGAAGACTTTCGTAAAAGCAAAATTCATATTTTTGGTTATACATTCCCACTTTGCAGAATCCTGGAAAGAGTTCTGCGCGTTTACTTCGCGCAGCAAAGCCAAGTCGTACGCCCCGGAAAAGAACAGCCTTCCGCTGGTCGCCTTCGACACCGCCATTTTTCGAAACTCTTGACTCGCGCTCTCCCGAACGAACGAGAACCACGAGAGCAGCACGCAAGGCTCCCTACGTACGCAGGCAAGAATCGGATGCGTGCGTACGCAGCGGCCGCGTACGCATCTCGTAGCGTTTGTGTTGCGTTCTGCACATGCGCAGTTTGCAGAACGCAGCGATCTTACGTACGCAACGCCGTTGCGTACGCTACGTACGCAGTACTAAAACTGTCTAATGCCTCGTCCTGGGAGATGTTTGCGACGCTTTCTATGAGCCCCAACATTACTGTAACTTATTTCGGTAGTTTTTGGGCACGGTTGCCGCGCCCGGCTTATTGACGCAGTAAGCGAAAACCAGCTCGGCCGTGTGACGCATTTGCCGTGTACTACGTCGTAGCGCCTAAGACAGGCAAGTTTTCGCGCATTCTGTGGCCCCCAACGTTATTGTAACTAACGTCGTTATATTTGGGGGTAGTTTAGAAGCACGGTTGCCGCGCCCGGCTTATTGACGCAGTTGCGAGTGTACTGAATCTTAATGCGAGAAGTTCGTTATTTCTCAGGCCCCAATATTGTAATTTATTTTTTGATACTTAAATGCTTAAGTACCAGAACTTGCTTAAAGCTAATTGCCCTTGAGCGTAATTTTGGCGGTTCACCACTTTCGCACGTATTGCCTTCCCGAGCTGTTTATGTAAGTATTATATATGTTGTAATTTACGTTTTTCAACAGATGGCCTCCTGCAAAGCCTCGTACGGCAGCTACTGTTTTGTAGCGTGGTGCACAAACAACGGAAGAACGCGAAAGAAGCCCGGAACCCACTTTTTTCGAATCCCACGGGACCACAGGTTTGCTGCGTTAAGCTCTGTTTCTCCTGATTTAAACGAAGATATCTAGCGTTTTTGAAGTACTTTCGCCCGGTTATAACCCGCGTTGCGCCGGTGAGAGGCATAACGGATCAGTTTGGGAGTCTTAAAAGTGGTGTGCATTTTATTGTTGCAGCAAATGCATTTTATTTTTTTGTGGTACGAGCAGTATAACCATTATACTCTTGCACGTCACATGTTGTGCCTATTTGTCGGCATTTTTTGTGGTTATGTAAAATTTGCAATATGAAATATTGTATCGTTCCAAGCTAGACATGGTGCACCCTACATCTGTTCGGTAATTGCAAAAGCAGTGTACACTTGTTTTTTTTTTCAGAATAATGTATGGATTCTTAAATGCCTGATGCATCATGCGTGTACGCACTCGTGTTGGGCTGTCATGAAATATTGAATGATTACTGATTGAGTGATACAACACACTTTTTCTAAAACGTGCGCAGGTCGACGGCATGGGTGACATACACCCGAAGGACTGACCTTATGGAAAAGCCAGTCAATCTACTGTACACATCATACAAGATTTGCAGTGACCATTTTACTGCGCAAGACTTCATGGACCCAGGGCACACACGGCTCACTAAAATGGCCGTGCCAACAGTTAACCCAGGTGCGCAATGGAACAGTTGCAGCACTAGCACTATCTTAATGCACCTTTGCCGTGGTTAACGTATGTGACAATGTCTTCATAAAATAGTTAGCAATAGCAGTTTTTGTAGCTATAATTGCAGCATAAACCAGCATCACGTGGACATTTATTTCTATTTAAATATTTTATATTCTGCTCGTGCGGCACCTGCCAAAGCTTTTGTATTTAATTAACCTGAAAACAATGCACCAGAGGACTATCCGGTAGAAGCTTTATGCATCAGCATGTAGTCTGAAGGCCCTGCCGTGCTAGGTGCTAGCAGTTCCTAGTGTTTGCTAATGGCAACCTCACTAACATGCAAATTTTTAAACCCATGCAGGTTACGTCCATCCTGTAACTGAGGGTCAAGCTGGCGAATGTGTCGTGCAGGAGGACAAGAAAAGATTCATCGTGACGGCGAGCTGTGTTGCCGAAGGTGAGTTTGGCGTCAAGCTTTACTTGACAAATTGGCAATGACGAGTCATTTTCCAGGAAACCTACCAGGCTACGTTGCTCCCGTGAGCAAGCTAGATCCTGCAGACTCCCAAATGGACATCTCTGGCAGCAGTTCGACTGGAGCTGAGTTTTGTGCTGTTCATGGTAACTATCACATCAAGTGTCACTCTCAACCTCTGTGTAGACACTACAGTGCACGGCACCCTTGCGTAAAGCGCGGGAACGTCGTTCCCACGCTCTACACAAGGCGACACGTGCGGTAACCGGAAGGTCAAGGTGCAATCTATACGCAATGCTATACCTAATTAGATGTGCTGATAACTTTATGGTAGCCTCGAAAAGGCCAATATATTTTAGGGCGATTCTTGATACGACATAATTTTTTATTGATATATAGTTTCGTATTAATGTATCTATGTTAAGGCTTCATGTGTTTGAAAGGAGCGGCTGCACAATTTCTAGCACTACTCCTCGTATCACCAATTGACGTAGCTTTATAGCATGAATTTGTGCAGGACCATGACCTTTGTAAATGCATAGGGCGATTTCTGTTTAACGAATTGTATAACCACATGGCCTACAATCTATAAAATTATGCAATGTATTCTTCGTTTGAAGACCATGATGGTAACTGTTAATGCTTTGGGTTTGGTTATCTTGTGGAACAATTTAGAAAATACTTGCCAACAAGTGAGCTACCATTGCTGTGTACTGTCGCATATATAGGCAGTGGGAGTGAAGTACCGCAAAATTGTGCTGGACATGTTGTTAGTGTTGTAGCCCGTGGAATGCACGTGACACATAAGATTTTCGGTAGTACGCTTGCACTGCAGTATATTACCTGTAGGATATTCAAGTTGTCTGCCAGCGGGGCAAATTATCTTGTTCTTTGTGTTTGTGCAGATGATGCGTCCGAGGTCTCCCCAAGTTGCAGCAGCTTTCTTGCGTCCGAGGTCTCCCCAAGTACCAGCAGCTTTCTTGCCTCTGAGGTCTCCCCAAGTGCCAGCAGCTTCCTTGCGTCTGAGGTCTCCCCAAGCATGTCCCCAAGTGCCAGCAGCTTTCTTGATTCAGCCTCAAGCTGAGTAGGAGGCTTCCCTGGTAAGTGTTCTTGTAATGCTAGTAAATAGATTTGTAGACTACCCAGCTAGAGGAATGTGCACCAGGCCGACCTATTTGTATTGCATATCATGAAACTTTTCTGTCTGTCTCAGTAAGATAGTGGCTGTTATTTGGCTCATTGTGTTAATGCAAAGTTTGAGGAACAGTCAAACCAATCATTTGATATTCTTGCTGTGTAGTCAAGTATTATCACGAGTTAATACGTACGGCTTTGACAAAGAAATTTTGATCTAGTTCTGATTTTGGTCATAGTGCCTCTATTTAGGAATACTGTTTGTGAATTAAAACAATTGCTTAAATGTCTGTTTCTGCTTTAGTCTCTTATGCACTCTTGCAACAGATGCATCATGAGGCAACCAATAAATTAGGATTGTATCAAGGACTAGTACCCATAACTTAATACATGCATACTGTTTGTCTGTTACAGTTGCTTGCAACAGTGCAGCAAAGGGCTCTCCATCGAAGAAATTTAGGAGGACCATCCGACGACTGCAGTCTAAGGTAGCAAGCTGCCAGCGGACTATCTCACGGTTGCGGAAGAACCAGCGCAAGCTACCACCGTCCATTTCAAAGGCACTAGGCATTATCCAACCGCATGTGACAGAGGAGGTTTATAAACTGCTGTGTACACACATGCGGTTGCAGCAGAGGGGCAAAGGCAAGCGCTTCCCTGTTTGGCTTAAGAAATTTGCATTACATTTAAACTTTCGGGGACCACGAGCATACCGTTTTTTGGCACCAATTTTCTCTCTACCTACACAACGGTCACTGAGACGTTGGTTGAGCAACATTAGAATGTCACCAGGTGTAATTCCTGGAATAATACAGTGTGTTTCAGCTAGCACTCGGGATTGGAATGCGCGCGATCGAGTGTGCACCCTGATTTTTGACGAAATAATCTTAAAAAAGAACTTGTCTTATGATGCGGGTCAGGATGTTGTCCATGGATTTGTAGATGATGGCATGGAACGGTCATCGACTATTGCTGACAGGGCACTGGTTGTGCTTCTCGCTGGTGTTTCCAAGAGGTGGGTGCAACCAGTCGCATTTACAGTAGGACACACACTGACATCAGCAAGCATTATGGCTAAATTACTCAACTCAATTATTATGCAACTTAAAGCCGTCCAAATTATTGTGAAAGCAGTAGTTTGTGATCAAGGTACATCTAATGTAAGCCTAGCTCAGCAGTTGGGCATTACTGTTGAAAAACCGTTTTTTGAGGTTCTGGGTGAGCGAGTCTATTTCATTTTTGATGTGCCTTATTTGGTCAAAACCACACGTAACAATGTCCAAGCTCATAAGCTACTAATTGGGAACGAGGTTGTCGATTGGTCGTACATTGAACACCTCTACAAATCGACGCATGAACTGCGGTTGCGATTGGCTCCGAAGCTGACAGAGCGGCACATCTACCAGAAACCTTTTTCCAACATGAAAGTTAGCCGAGCGGCACAAGTACTTAGTTCATCCGTTAGCATCGCAATTATGGCATTGGTTTATGTGAATGAACTCCCAGCATCAGCCATAGCTACAGCAAATTTCTGTGAGCGTATAGATAAAATCTTTGATGCCCTGAACAGTTCAAGCCCCCATAAAAATGCACAAAAGTGTCGATACGGAATTAAAAAGGGTGACAATGAATTAATTCAATTTCTTCAAGAACAGCTTCTGTGGTTCCCATCATGGAAATTTTCTGCAAAGCGTCAGCCACGAACAGTCATTGGATGGCAGATCACTATTCAGGCAATTCTCTATCTTTGGGAAGACCTCTCAAGAAATTATGAATTTATTTACTTGCTAACTCGTCGGCTGCAGCAGGACCCCCTTGAAAATATGTTTGGGCACATCAGGCAGAAACAAGGGCGCAACACTAACCCCAATGTAGCACAATTTATTTCTGGTTTGAAACATATTTGCATTCAAAAAGCTTTTAAACTCTCCGAGAAAGCAAATGTAGAAGATGATGAAACTGAACTCCTTAAGGAAGTGTCGCCGTTCTCCCTGAACAGTTCTTCTCTGGTTGACACTGTGGAATGGGTTAAGCCAGACGACTTTCCATGTCTTGAGGACATTTCAGAACTGGCAGCCCACATTGACTCTCATATAATCGATGAATCCGCAGCATATTACGTCGCTGGCTTCCTGGTGAAATTATTTGTTACAAGGACTGTGAAAGATTGCACTTGTCGCCATTTGTTACTGGGTGAAGAAAACGCACTGAGTGGAGCGCACCAATATTTCACAATGTTAAAAGCATATCACGTACCAAGCAAACTTTTTGGCAATCTCACTGTGCCATCACAAAGGGTATTTACTTTTGTTCAGGAATTGGAGACCCACTTCCTTGCCATGATCGAGGCTACAGCGCATCTTGCATCTGTCTGTGATGTTTTGTTTCACTACCTGTCTCGCGTTGGGGACATGGAATTTTGTTCCGTTGAGTGTCGGCAGAGGTTTGTCAAAATGTATTGCCGGATCCGTTTGTGTTGGCATATCCGATTTGTCAACCGTAATTTAGATAAAATTCGCTTTCAGTCATCTGTTTCTGGCGTGCAGCTTGAAAAATTCAAAGGTTGAAAAATGCAAATTTCAAGGAATTAGGACTTCCGTTAAACCAGTGAACACAATTTTTCTAACATAACATTGCTGTTTCAGGACTGCTACTGCTTGCTTGTTCACACTGGATCGCAATTCGGAAGGGTCAGTCGTACAACAGTGACGTGTGGTGGTGGTGTGGTAGAGGGGGGCGGTGGGGGTGGTGGCGGTGGTGGGGTGGGGTGGGGTGGCTGTGGTGGGTGGTGGCTCCCTCCGGAGGTGCAACAGCAACAGCACTTCCGGAGGAGGGGGGAGGGGGGCAACATGGACCTTCCGAATGCTATTAATTGCGACCAAGTCATCCGCAGCAGGTTTTGAAACATTTTTCACAGTCGCCGAGTTCCTAAGGGGGAGGAGGTAAAAGCATACGAAGTGATTTCTGGAAGGTTACTCAGCCTGGGTCCGGCTTAGATTAGTGTGCGTTATTTTTTGCTCGCGTAACAGCTGACGCGAAAGGGGGTGGGTAAGGATGTCAAGTGATGTAAATGCAAATCACTCTGGGTGGCCTCGAGAAGGCTTGCTCCTGCTTGTTAACAATCGGATACTTAACGCCAAAAGTATACGGGTTTTTTCTTGGGGGGGAGGGGGGGTGGAGCTTGCGGAACGAGGGATTGGGGGGGAGGGGGTGTGGATTTTAAGTGCAAATCACAGTGGACGGTCTTAGGAAGGCTTGCGCGTGCTTGTTACCAATTGGATACTCAATGCCAAAAGTATACATGGGTTTTCGTCTTGGGGGGAGGGGCGGAGCTTGCAGAATGAGGGATTGGGGGGGGGGGGAGGGGGCTGGGATTTTGGAGTGCAAATCACTCTGGGTGGCCTCGAGAAGGCTTGCTCTTGCTTGTTAACAATCGGATACTTCATGCCAAAAGTATACGGTTTTTTTTTCTGGGGGGGGGGGGAGCTTGCGGAATGAGGGATTGGGGGGTAGGGGCTTGCGGATGTAAAGTGCGATGTCATCAAATGGACGTCGCGAGTTATTGGTTCAAACGAGGGACCAGTAGCGGTCATGAAACATCAAATGTGTCTAGACAAAAATAGCCTTGTGCAGGAAGTGGCACAAGTACACATATATGCCCACTCGTGAAATTTTTTTTTTCTTAAACATGGAACATGTTTTGTGTTAAGTTGCTTCCTCGGCTTCCTTTTAAGCTGGCAGATGCAATCTTTTTCTGACCAGGATGTGTTCATTCCAAAATGGTGTTATTCGCGAATGTATTAAGCTTCACATTTTTTGATAAAATGAAATGACATTAATTTGTTTACCCTGTGCGCTGTATTGCACTCATTTCCTGACTTTATGCCGGCATGTATCAGCTTTCTTATAGTGCGCCAAACATGGGCTATGTTTACTGTGTACTGTATCAATATTTTTGTATATTGAAGTGAAATAAATATTCAATTGAAATGTTCTGTAGCATCTGTTTTGTGGAATAGCAGTTGCCCAACGCTGATGGACAGCTGCCTTTCCGTATCTTATATTTTGCATGCTGCTTCCCACGTTAAGCCGCGCGCGCATAAAAGAAAACGCGCGCGCGTAGAAAAAAAAAAAACGCGCGCGCCTGAACCCTGATCAGGAAAGCATAGGAACGGCCGATCAGCGGAGCCGGCGCGGCGTGTACCAACTGGTGTTCAAAACGCGCGCGCCCAAAACCGAAACCGGAAGGAGTCGACAACGACCGCTTGGTGCGCTACAGTCAATTCGGCCGCTGGGCTCTATGGGAGTGTCCGCTCTTGTTGAAATTTCTTTTCTCTATGCGAAAACCCTAGTCGAGCACCGCTCTATAGAACGGAATGGTCTGTTATTGTCTGAGCTGTTGCGTTGCGCGTCCTTTGCGATGAAGTGACGTGTAGAACGGACAGTTTCGGACACCGCAAGCACTTTGTCATAAAGGCTTTCGTCTGTATTACACTACGTTGTCACGACATAGCGGCCGCTAAAGCACGTTAAGTGTGTGCGCTCTAGCTTCCATTCCGCTACTAGAATTAATGAGGTTCATCTTCGCGTCACGAACAGGAGATTGTTGCTTTGTACCATTCTCGTCTCGTGGCAGCAAGCACTTTGGAACACTGTCTTCAACTGCACCCGAAAATGGAAGACGACGAAGTGTCCCTTCTAAGATGGCTCCACATCGCTCCTGTGAAAAATCTCGTATTCCTCGAAAATAGGTTCCATACTTCAAGAGGTTAGACCACAAGTCATCCGAGCACGCGCCGGACGCTCATGCGCAGTCTGGTTTTCTCGGATTCAGCGAATGTAACTCCATCATATCTGCAGTTGAATCATGCACCGGGACTAGGCCTAGTGCCTCCGTTGACGCGCTGGCGGCGGTCGATTAACCGGCGCCGCTCATCAGAACGGAATTACCGGCCGTTCAATTGACACCTGAACCTTGATCGGAGCTCCTGATTCCTGCCCCCAGTCCATCGGCTACAGCCCACCCGCCGCCTTTCCAAAATGCGCATCAGACCATGAATGATTTGGCCCCAGGCCGGATCATTGATTTTCGACAATTTTCGTCAAAAAATTGACGGCTGAAGAAGAAAATTCGCCACTAACAGTCAAACTTTCGATTAGAAGGAAAAAACCTCATCTAATTTCGTGGAGTGGATGCAGAATAAACGGTTCTCTGCAACTCCTAAATACATGACTCCTAAGTATATGACGGTAGGATAGTGGAATAAAGTCAGAGGGGAATCACTTTCCGTTATAGCGACCCTGTTTGGCATACTCAGCAGAACGTTTTCTTTGCAAAGACCCCAGTAGAGCGTTCGTCCTTTCATTTAGGCCCAAGCAGAGCCAGGCGAACGCTTCCGCGTCACATATTGCGCCCCGGTAAGTGCAGACGGGAGAAGCTTGTTAGACCTTTAAGGCCCAAGCTGGGGTGTTCGCAGAGGCTGCAATAACATATACCTTCTGCGTGGCGGAATCCTTGAGCCGCGGATGACTCGTGAGTGCGATGCCTCGAACACAAGAGTGTCAGCGCGTGATCTGCCGCACATCTCTTTGCAGTGTCCAAAACATGGTGAGAGAGCAGATATATTGGGCGAAGATTAGATGCGTGTTCGTTGTACACTTGGATGGTTCTGGTGATTAGCCAAGCTTGTATGTTGCACAAATGTAATCTTAATTTGGCATCTGACCTTTGCATATATTTTAGCGATATGATCAGGTTTGAAGCATAGGCGTCAGCTTGAAGCCCGCAGTACAATGCAGTAATACTGAGAACCGCCAGTAAATGCGCCACCACTCTGCGCACCTGCTGCTCGACAAAGCTCTTGCATAGCCAACCGCAACAGCAACAAGACCAGTCCGCTTCTGGTCTTGTTAGGTGTAGTACTGCAATCCTCTGAAGTGGTTCCGCCTTTCCTTCCGTTTGAGACTGTTCATCGCAGTCGTCACAGCCGTAAAGACTTCAAGATGATAATGGGCGACAGCATCAAATGGCCCACTGAGCGAAAGGGCCGGCGTAAGTAGCACGTGATGTAGCACAGCGTAAGTAGCACGCCACGTGATGTCCGTGCCTCGACGGAGCAGAGGGGGCGGGAGAATACACCTGTGCCGACCTGGCGCGGCAGCTGTTGCGTGAGGGGAGAGGGCATCATCGCGACGCCACGTCAACCTCGCTTTCGAAGGCCTTTGTTATTCGTCTGTTCCGTGTCCGCGCAAGCTCTCGCCTGCGTTCTAACTTCGCGTCGGTAATTGCTATAAAGAAATTAATGCGCATAAATCAGAACAAATTGGAGAGGAAAGGCGCTGGTGGTAGTGGGTTTCGAAGCTACGATTACACGCTCAGAGGCCCAGTCTCTTACCTATTAAGCTAAACCAGCTACTCCTAGATAACAGGCCTGTGTACTCTGCTTTAAGACGTCATGCTACTTGGACTAAACTTTCCATCGATAAGCTCGGCGTGACGGAAGCGGTGGCGACAAAATCACAACGGCTTACTGGAGAGTGTCCCCATTAGCTTATATGACAGTTGGACAAGGTAGCCTGACGTCACGGAAATAAGTGCACTTGCCTTGTGCTGTGTAGGAGGCGTTTGTCAAGCGTCTCGACGCGCTCGCTTGTCCGCGAAGAGATCATAACCCGAAGGACCACTCGGCGGTGTCTAATTGGACATAAATGCTTTCTCATTCACAACTCGTATCAAGTGCTTCGCTGTCCACGGATTTTCTTGTTGACGTTGTTGCGGTCGAATAACTATATGGCTCAAGCCAACTATATGCACCGGGCGGCCGTCGTAAGGGACGTGTAGGCCAACAGTGCCGCGAACAGCAGATGTCAGTGCACTGGCATGTGGAGCAGACGACGGGGCGAACGCTCTTACGGTGGATCCAGTGATATCGCACTGCACGTCTTAAAGCCTGATCTACAAGTAAACACATTTTCGTGTGTCTGCTTTTGGGAAAGGTAGCCACTTGTACGAGGCAGGCCTCGTTCGTGGTACCAAGTACTAAATAATGTAGTAAACTAGAACAAATTGAGATCCAAGGGCACACCGCCCATGCAGGACGACGCGGTAAAGCTACGATGTGGAGCTCCAGCAGTTATATTCCAGATGTTATTTTGATGTTCACGTTAACATTGTCGCATACTTAATTATGTAAATAGAGGACGTAGGCACACGATGGATAAAAAATGCATCAGACACATACCAGTGTGCATGTATAACGCGGCTACAGGGTGTGTGTGCCACTGGGTACCTGCCCCAGCAGCCTACGTTTATCTGCGGCTCTGCAATGTACTTCTCTGACGTCAACTTGGGTCACTTGAAGTATCATAACATCACGCCTACACGGTGACGTTCCAGTCATGCGATTTGTCTTGCAAATGAGCGCCGGAGTCCAAGTTGTGGCGTTCTTCCAACTCTCAAAAAGCGCATTCTTGCCGAATGTGACCTTCAGCATCGCGTTTATGCTATTTAAGGGCTCGCATAGGAGATATTGAGCTAAAAAGCTATCGCTGCCACCGAAGTGGTACACGAAAACTGTTTTGAGTTTCGCCTTACTCATAGAGTGACGAAGTGTTTCTCAAAAGAATACAAAGATAGCCAGAGTGACATCTGTGGTTAGGAGGAATAAGATGTAGGCTAATGCGTGCGTTATGTGGCTCCAATAACAATGCGAGTGCCAGGTCAGTCATTTTTCATGTAGGGTGGTATCGACACCCAGACGCATGTTTCTCATGCGGACGCGAAGTCCAGTCGAGCACCGCTATGTAGAACGGAATGACCTGTTCTTGTGGGAGTGGTTGCGCTGCGAGACCTTTATTGTGAAGAGACAATGAAATGATAAAGGCGTTCGACTGTATTAAACTTCTTTGACGCGACTGGCACGAATACATCGCGTTCCACATAGCAGGAGCTAAAGCACTTAGGCGTGTGCGCTGCAGCTTCAATTCGGCTACTACAATTAATAAGTTTCTCCCTCGCGTCACGAACGGGAGCGTCTCAGTTTGTACTATTGTCGCCTCATGGCGGCTAACGCTTTGGAACACTGTGCTAAACTGCACCCCTGGCTTCGGGGCCACCATTCATTCCGCAGTCCTTTCCCGGTGGCTGGGCGCTAGGAAGATGCCGCGAGATATTGTACAGCCTTCGGGTTCGGCCCAGCTTGTATCGTATCTGTCGGGAGTAAAAACATTTGCCGACGATTACGACGCTCCCTAATTATAATGCGAACCTTATACGCGTTTTCTTTGGCGATGTATTGGCTGGCGCGGACAATCTGTCTCGTGTGACCCATTGCAATCGGAGCCAAGTCTGGCGCGAATGCCTCGCTAATCCCACTAAAGTTTGTTTGCTTTAAGGTGTTTGGTATCTTCAGCTCCAGTACTTGTTGTGGTAGACGAGAATAAATAGCCACTCACGTTTATTTGTAGGACGTGCAAGGTGGCATTCCCGAGGTTCTAGTGACCTGCGGACACATTGTCCTCCCACTTTCGTATCAGCGTTGCCGTTGTCGAGTCAAGTCAGCCGACGCGCTTCTGGGAGGCCGACTGCGAACAGCCCGCGCTGCACTCCGCCGTCGATAGATCCGTCATTTGATCGTTTGCAGGCTAGGCTGTCGAGCTCGGTTTGGCGTCAACCGCGGTTAGCATGTTAACCGCCGGTTTGCCTGCGGCCAAATTGCCCTCTTCACGGTTAACGGCAACCGCGGTCACGCTGACAGTCTTTCGCCGAGTAACCGCCGCTTCGCCTGCTGTGTAACCGAGATAACCGGGGTTAGCGATGTCGTTAAGGGCGCCCTTGTAACGAGGCTATTATGATTTAGAATTGCAAAAGAACGAGCACCTTTTCCGAAGCATGCGAGGGCTGCAGTGAGCATAAGAGTAAAGACGTGTGAAACGGTTAAACATAGAGCAGCCATATTCGTGCTAAACCCAACTGTGATACAATGTTTTTGAAGCTTTAAAGTAAGGTTAGCTGCTAAGTGCGAAACATAGCTCTTGGTAGTGGCGACGTCGACACTTCGATATCACCTAATCCTTGTTGCCCTTTTGCTACAGATCGCTGCTTCTGCGCGGCTGTACTTTGCACCAAAATCAGCGCAGATAATTGCACGTGCCTACGTGCACTGCGCAGATGACACCTGCATCTGGGCGTCAGAAGTAACTCGGCCGGAGGTTCGCGCAAGGTTAGAAAGGGCTGCAACAATGACGTAAAATTATCTTCAGAGACAAGGCCTCGAAATTTCAACAGAAAAGTGCGGATTCGTCACCTTCACGCGAAACTGGATTACAGGATACCCGGTGTCTATAAATGGCCAGCGTTTTTTCGATTCATCGATTTTTTGGGGTGATTGCCGACCGCGACTTCTCTCGGCGCTCCCATGTATTCTACCTAAGGAAGAGACTCTCATCAATCAGTCACCTTTTCAGGGCTATTCTTGAAAAATCATGGGGACCGTCGGTGTGTTTTATGCTTCAAGTGTACAATGCGATGTTCATGGGTTTCTTGGGTAACAGCACTCCGGTGCTGTCAAGCACCCAGGGGACAAATCTCAGGGTGCCTGAGGACATGCAAGCTCGAAAGCTTAGACCATATCTCGGTCTATACTGCGATACGCTTCAACAGCCACAACATGTCCCATCGCCGGGTGACATCCCATCAGTACGTATGTAGCGACAGACACGCTTAGAGATCATCTTCGTCACCTTTTTCGAGTCAAGTCTGAACGCCTTGCTTCTCCCTCGGAAAGTCGACCAGGTGCAACTTTTTAGGGCATTGTAGCCTCCTACCGTTCCCCTCTTCCATCCCACTTCATGTCTCCACCAAGTCTCCTTGTTATTTGTAGTGCCTCCAGAAGCCTCAAGTGTGGCTGTCCATTCCAGGAGTTGGAAAGAAGTCCGGCTTGCCAACTTCTGCTCCGAATCAAGCGGCTCTATATCTACTGTATGATTCATACTCCAATCGAGCTCACATTTTTACGGATGGCTCTTCCACTCTAACCAGCTGTACTGGTGCGGTAATCATTGCATCGATGCCAATCTGCAAGAATGCCAAGATCAGCCACGTCACAACATCGACAGGATCCGAACTTTCGCCCCTCCGTAGCGCAGTGCTATACGTGCAGCAATAATCCCCGACTCACTGGGATATATTCTGTGATTCAAAGGCCGCCCTGGAATCACTCTTATCATCTCTGCGCCACAGCCCACATGAACAATTGCTTGCAGAGATACGATTACGCTACCATCAAGCGGTGTACCGGGGCTATGACATAGTATTTCAGTGGCCACCCGGGCACTGCAACAACACTGACAATAAAAGTGCTGACAAAGCTGCCCTTCAGGCACATGACGTGTGTGAAAGCACCTCAATGCCATTGCGGAGAATGGATGCAGCGCGGCACCTCAGCGGCCTTACCCATATTATTGCTGTAAGCAAAGTGAGCACAGCGGAGCTCACGAAACGGCGCTTATATGCCATGGACCCGCAGATGACATTGCAGCAATGACCTGGTTATAATGGACGGGAAGAAATGCTACTGTGCCGCTTGCAAATAGGAGTTTCTTTAACAAACGCCCGCTAATTCCTACTTGGAATGGCCGACAGTCCCAATTGCAGCAGATGTGTTAAAGAAATGACCAAGCATCTGTGTGGCTACCTAGCATACGAAGACGAGAAGAGTGTCCTTCGTACAGCGTGGGAGCCCTTAGACAAGCGTCCTCTCACAGAGGAGAACATCTAGAGCACGGTGGACTCATGAGTCTGCTATGTTGTGCATAGGCCAGAAAGGCGCTGGTGCGTTTATTGAAATGCACCGACCTGTATGACCACCTGCGAGTGACTCAGTGATGAACGCTCAAGTGTGAACCAGTGCAAACTGTAAACTTCTTTCTTTCTTCTCTTTCAATCTCCTTTCCCCAGTCGAGCGTAGCCTACGGGGCTCAGCCTGGTTTACCTGCCCGCCTTTCCCCTATGACTTCTCGCTCTCTCTCTCTCTCTCTACGTATGCATGCGTTAATATTGTCATTGCCTCGGCGGTGTATCCTTACATATTAAAATAAAAGTACATCCAGGGCACATGCGAGCTAACCATCACGAACAACTTTTTCCCCTACAAAGCACGTGTATATATAGCTAACCTGAAAAGGTCACAGAAGCAAAACTGGTGACAAAAATGCTTGTCAAGGCAGTTTATTGTACACAAGTGTACATAACTCTTGTGTAAACTTTAGGTTATAAGCCCTAAAAATTAAGTACAATAGTAAAATATATGACAACTTTGCGACGCATAAACCGCGATAACTAGGTTCAGCGTTGCGTTGTAAGACTCCTCGCACTCTGTTCTGACAATTAGTTTTGTAGCACAGCAAAGCGAGACCTATCCGCACCCATACCCTGGTTGCGGGTAACTTCGCTTCGCTTTTGCAGCTAAACGCGACTCTCTATGCACGAACTACGCATGCGCGTCGATACTGTGCCAACGCGATGTTGGCGGCGCTAGCGCCCCTCCGGTGCCGCAATTGGCATCGAAAAAAAAACAGCTCTTGTAAATTCCACTCACAGGGAGAAAAATCAAGAAATTTATTACGTGCGAGAGCAGCTGAATGTTCACACGCGCATATTCCATCTTGAGCACGGAAAAAATTAATGCGGGAATCGCGGTGCACTATACCAACCCAACTGAGCCCTTGACGAAATAATTCTCACGTATAAATTGAGGCCTTGTCAAGAATACTGCGAATATTGTTACAGCGTAAGCTGTCAATACGTACTGCGGCAACTATAAGGCAACCCTTGTTGTTGCGCAATAAAGAAAAAAGTGGCATTAGGACGCCATTGGACTAAAATTATTGCGTCGAGAGCAATGAAATCGTGGAGCAGAAGGAGGAGGAGGAAATAAAAGAGAAGGCAGGGGTGTTAATCAGAAATGCGCCTGATTGGCAGCCCTAATCTGGGGGATGGAAAAGAGTGAATAGAAATGAAATAGTGCACTCGCAAATAGCCATAGCAGCTAGATCGTATCCAAGGCGCTTCGTAGTATAATTTACTTCTTTCGTGAGAAAAAAACCTGATTTCTAGCAAAAAAGGCGGATAATTTTTTTAATTATTTTTCTTGCGTCATGTCGATTTTTACACAAGGAAATCGTGGAAATAAACGAATAAGTTTCTTTATTTTGTTTCCTTGAGGATATTTCGATAATATGCATCAATTTGTTGTGTAATATTCTGAAAAAGTAGAGAAGATTTTTTTCGGAGAACAATCAATGATGCCAATTTATTGCTTGTTAGGGTACCCATATTGACTGTCCGACTGGAATAATAACCCATCGGCCAGACAACACCGAATCCTTAACACAATACTTATCTTAGTAATTCTTACCGTAAGAATCATTCCTGGCGTGTTGTTTCCGCGGCGCCGAGCGCTAAAATGTATAATCTGGTCTAAACGTCGCTGCTGTTCTGCACCTTTGTCGGCGGTACCAGATTGACCGGCCTTTTTTTTGTCGGGCGGTGTCAATATTATCAGGCGGCGTTTGTAACGCCCAGTCGCATCTCACCGCGATGGTCGAGTAACCAACGCACGCTAAGAAAGGGGAAGCGGACCAATTGTAGACGCCGGCACCCCACTGTACTAACATGCGCCTTTCGAGTGAGACGCAGCGTCACGTGGTGCGACCCTGCGCAGCGGCTTTCTCCTCTGGTGACCTGATTTCGGTCCACTGGCCCAACCGGATTATTATACTCTCCACTTCAGGGCACCTCTGGCCTTTCGTGTACCGGTGGATGAATGAAAACGTGTCGCGGTAGGCAATGCCATTCGCTATGTAAACTAAACAAAGGGGGCATCCTGCAAACAAGGAGAGCATCTGATTTTTCCTGTTATAGAAAATCTTGAGGGTCCCCACCCACATTTGCTTCGGTGATTGCCTAAGCTCGGCATACGGAGATTCGAATGAAATCACAACGGAATATATTTGCGGTAAAGCATACCTACGACGTGATGAGGTAAAGCTATTTCAATTTCATTCTATTCCATTTTCTTCGTTAGCCTTCCGCGATTGGTCAAGCATTTTTGGAGCTAGGCTCACTGAACCTGTCTCTCACAAGATGCCTGGAAATCCGCAATAACTTCCCGTTTCAAGGTGACGTGTACACACTGATTATGTAAGATTAGCCTGAACCAAAGAAAAAATGCATTTGTTTCGGATTCTACGCCGGCGTCACCATTAGCGCTCCGCGATTGGCGGAAACGTTTCCGGGGCACACGTAGTTCCCCTGTCTGTCAGGCGACATCACAAAACCACGGAAAATCACATGTCTAACCTGTTTCTACACTCTATTAGCCCCGAGAATTAGGAGTGGCGCCCTCTCGCGAGTGACGTCACGGCCAGGACGCCGCTCGCTCCGGCTCGCTCGGCTGCCGCGCGCGCTCGTTCCCTTCGTGTATGCTTGGGGTATGGCTGGCTCGAGCCGTAACTATTGAAGGATATGTCGGCTTCTTTCTGCTGCCAAGCCTGAACCACAGTTCCTTCTCCTAAAGAGCACGAGTCAATAAAATTTGCGGCCTGGATATCGCAAGCTATGTAGCATTGAAGGAGTCTGCGGGCATTGCAATGGATGTATGAGCCGTGCCTGTACATACATTTTGCGTAAAAGAAGTGTCTGCAAATTCAACATGCGAAGTTGTGTATGATCTCTCACTAAACACTTAACATTCCCTTAGCATTTAGCTATGAGAGACATTGCATTTTACATGGCAGAAAAATTTGGTAATTGGCGTCAACATGTTATCTGATTTTAGAAAGACACTGCCCAGCGAAGCTCTCATCATGATTCCTATTACTCTGGTGTGTTGTTCTATTCAAATATGGCCATTCATTATTGCGTAAAAAAAATAGTTAGGCGCGCATTTCTTATGAAAAAGTTTGCTGCTACTTTCATCCCCCTCTGAAACAGGCCTCCAAAAAAACGAATTGCTCATGGCTGCTAACACGACGGCGCGTCATGTAGAGTATTTACATAGTTAATTCACAAACACCATAGTAGCAATCACCTGAGAGAAAAGTTTCGTTGTTAAGATCGAGAGCCACTCAATTGAAAGTGATGAAATGTTTCATAGTGGCCCTCAGTAGCCTTTATCGACAATATGGCACACCCCTGATCACGTAACGGTAGCAATCGACTGTCCGTATGGCGAGGCACGCTATGTTCGCGAAACCCATCAGTTCACTACAACTTCGAATTAAAACCATAAAGCATGTTTTATACAGCGCCAACTGGTATGGCTAAAGTATTCTCGAGCTACTACACCGCAGCTTAGATTTCCTGTATACAAAAGGAAAATTCAAGCACCTTCTGTCTCACCATGTCTCGATCCAGCGTTATTCAATTATACAAACGGATAACTATTCGCTTCGTCAGTACATATAGGAGAACCTTGCAGGCAAATTAAGTTTGCTCCAATCAAATCGCAAACATTCATAAAGAAAGCACCACAAGCCTTGCATATACTTTCACTTGATTTCTGACCCTCCACCGGGGGAATTTTGATATCTTCAATATGTCCCATACTACTAATCATTGACGCTTCGACTTCTTTCTGGCTGCAGCGATGCTGTCCAGCAGGCATACTTCACTAAAAACATTGGGCCGAGCAGCCTGTGTCAGTTCGCCAAACAGATTCGTCATGTATATTCCTCAAGCAGCAAGCACCAGTAAATTTCTCAAGTGAGTTTGATTTGATTTAATAATTTCCATTTACACACACACATGTACAGAGGAGTGGTAAGTGGAGGTGGATGAGGGAAAAAGTCGCACAGACGCGGCTTGAGGTAACCTCACCCCCTTAGGTACAATATGGCCGCATGGGGTAACACATCAAGCGCCATATAAATTACATTTATATAGTGGCCATAAAACATTGCAGTTATACAGTATATGAAAGAACAGTGAAATATTTCCACAATAACAATGCAAAACACACTGTGGCATTGAAATAAATAAATGATATACACTAGGTAACATAGACAAAAAAAGAGGAACATAACATACATTATTAATCATTAACAAACGCGTTCTAAAGAGGTGAGTTGAACGTGTAGCACGGAAAAGGGAATATATATTGGTACATTCCTATTTGTACTCTGTAAATAGCTGTAAGCCTTCATTAACTTTACTTCAAGTTTCCGCCGCCTAAAAAATTGAACACGTGAAGAACCGCCTAATGTTGTGAAGCAGTTAAAGAAGCAAGTGAGGCGTGTAGAATCTAAGCTCCAGTATTAGTTAAGTCCCTGTGCTACTGCCGAGCGTTTCTGTGAGGAGATGCAAAAATTCGATATTATACCATGAACTACTCGTCGTGAGCAAACCTGTTTTAGCGGAATAAAATCAACGTAACTGCTGTAGAAGTCATATATAGCCAGCTTTGTGACATACTTGTTGCACCGCGGCAGGTATGGTATCATAACTGGATTCCTATAGGCTATGCTCTTGCGATAGTCTATCCGCGTATGAAAAACCCGCAATGGGCTGGTCTGCGTCGCTTCGGCTGGCACTGTAGCGTTGCCTTCGAGAGCTGCATTGTTGTCTAAGAAATTAGCTCTTTGAATAAATGTTCGCAAAGGAAGACGTCGTAAAAATATATTTGAGACGACCACCATAAGTATACAAGCAGAGAGAACGAGGGCGAACAAACGAAAACACCGCAGAAAGCGCCCGGACAACGCCCGAACTGTAGCAGACGACAGGCGCGAGTCCGTGCCCTGACGTCCCGCGAGCGGCGCTCGCAGCGCCGCTCGTGTTCGTTCTCGGGGCTAATAAAGCATTATTATGCCTTACAAAACTGAAATTGCTTTTTTTATAGCCTGAGTGCCCCGTATTGAAAGTAATAGAAAATTGCTGCCCAATTATGACTCCGCCTTGTGCACCCATCGTGCTTACTCCAAGATGGACAAATACAGGTCTACCCGCACGTATTGAATTTGCCGGAAAATAAAAAAAAAGTACATTATGCGAACACAGGTTGACCCACATAGAAAAAACAAGGAGCCTGACGTGTCTCTATTTACTGTAAACTCGGCTACAAAGTTTTTTATAGCCGATGCTATGAGGTGCATCGTCGTCAGAATTGCCAGAGTAGTCGTCCTCGTCAGATGACAAACAGGTTTTCTCGACAACCCTAAGTCGTACTCAGTGCCCTTGAGTGCGTTGCATTTGCAGCTTTTACTAAAGCCATCATGAATAATCTCCAGGCTTGCCTTCCGGCGGCTACCACGGAGAAAGTCCGTTAACTTGGTAATTCTGGTAGCTTTGTTCACGAATATAGGAGTAGGTCGAGTTTCTTTCGTAAGCAATATAGGTCCTTGTCTCCCTCAGGGTAACTTAAAAAGAAGGAAAAAGTAGCCTTATGTTCGAGTAGAGATAGTATTCCGAGCTACCAGCGAGAATTGATTTGTATGCCCGTAAAGAAATTTTTTCGTTGATATATAACCGCTGCTGAGCCCTTTTGGCATGTATACGACATCACTGTGCCAAATCTTTACTGAGGACTCGTTTTGGCGGCTATTTCAACACCGGTTGAACGCCGGCGCAATCGTGGACGAGCCGCCACAAGCTAAGCAAAGGGAAGCGGAAAAATTGGAGACGCCGGCACCATTCTCTTCACCCTGTTATCTACATTTACTATGCCAGCACGGCCCCAAACAAAAGCCTCTCGTCTCCTGCACGCTCCCCAGCTTTACTTTGGCCATAATATAAATAAAACCAGTCGCGGTAGGCAATAATAGTCGCTTTGAAACTAAACAAGTCGCCTCCTACAAAGGAGGCGAGCGTTTGATTGAAGTATTGAAACAACCATGAGAATCACCGCGCGTGTTTGCGTCGGCAGTTACATGAGTATACGACATCAGGATAGTGCAATAAAGTCAGAGTGGAATCACTTCACGTTATAGCGATCATGTTCCGCATACTCTGCAGAAAATTTTCTTTGCAAAGTTGCAAGTAGAGCCCTTGTCCTTTCATTCAAGCACAGGCAGAGCCAGGTGAACACTTCCGCGTCACATACTGCGTCGCGGTAAATGCAGATGGGAGAAGCTTGTAAGACCTCTAAAACACAAGCTGGGGTGTTCGCAGAGCCTGCAACAACGTATACCTTCTGCGTGGCGGAACCCTTGCGCTGAGGATGGCTCGTGAGTGCGACGCCTCGCATACGAGAGTGTCAGCCCATGGTCTGCCACTCTCTTTGCAGTGTTCAAAATCTGGTGAGAGAGAAGATATATTGGCGGAATATTAGATGCGTGTTCTTTGCACAATTGCGATGTTCCTAATCATCAGTGTATCGTAATCTGTATCTAATCTGCTCAGCATGCAGCGCGCTCTGTGTTCATGGCACGATACGCCCCCATGTGATAAGGGCGTTACCCGCCTGTTCACAACGTGTATAAAACCAGTGCTGAATAAACGCTGGGGCTCACTTTTGCCCAGCAAGTGACACACGACGTGTCGTCGTCTGCTCCACTCGATGCATGGTGTCAGAAGTGGTTAGCATGGCAATGCACTTCCTGCACGACGCGTGAAGACCAGCGATCCTGTGGCGGAAAATGGATTTCCTCAAAGCACCGGAGCCGCTCCTTACAACAGGCGACCTGCGCAAGAACTGGCAGCTCTTCAAACAAAGGTTTGAAATTTTCCTCACGGCGTCAGAGGTCGCAGAAAAGCCTCGGACTGAGTCCAAGAAGACAGCGTTGCTTTTGAGCGTCGCGGGCGCAGAGGCCATTGAAGTCTTTAACACCTTCACGTTTGCAGCAGGCGAGAAGAACGACGACTATGCCACAGTGATGAAAAAATTTGATGAGTATTGCATTGCACAGACCAATGAGGTTCACGAGCGGTATATGTTCAGGAGAAGAATCCAAGCTGCTGGCGAACCAGTGGAGCATTTCTTACGAGACCTGAAGAATCAAGCACGTGCTTGCAACTTTGGAGCTTTGGCGGAATCGATGGTCAGGGACCAAATTGTGTTCGGGATAAATGACGACACGGTACGTGAAAAGCTCCTCAGGGACAACAACTTGACCCTGCAGAAAGCAGAACAAGCCTGTAAAGCAGCTGAAGCATCAGCAACTCACAAGGAAATGTGGAACCAGGAACACCAAGTGCATCCTATCAGCAGGACTAGCACGAGCCGCGAAAACCGAGAACAGACACGTTATGACTGCCGAAACTGCGGCGGAAAACACTCCCCAAGAAGGTGCCCTGCTTTTGGAAAAACGTGCCGGAGATGTCAGCGGAAAAACCACTTTGCCAGATGTTGTAAAGCGACGGCAGTTGTTGGCGAGTTGCAAAGCGGCCAAGACGATTTCGAGATTCTCGACGTATCCGCAAAGAATGTGTCCAGCAAGCATGACTGGACGGTGGAAGTCCAAATCAAGAACGTGGCAGTTCAGTTAAAGGTTGACACGGGATCGCAGGCAAATTTGTTGCCTTATGGATTATACGCCAAAATGAACCCACAGCCGCCCCTGTACCCCAGCAGCGCGATTTTACGCTCCTACGGCGGAGATGTAATCAAACACATTGGCGTCATGCGGGCCGAAGTCTCTTTAAATGGTTGCATTGCCATGCTGAGCTTTTTCGTGGCACGAAAGGGGCGCCAAGCAATCCTAGGACTTGAGGCGAGTGAACGCCTGGGACTGATTTCACGCGTGAACAGCGTGTCGCAAAACAGCTCTGAAGAAGTGGTTGCCAGCTTTCGTCACCTTTTCACTGGCACCGGCTGCGTCAAACGAGTATACCACATGGTGCTTCGCAAGGACGCCACGCCAGTGGTTCAGAGACCTCGTCGAGTGCCACTGGCTTTAGAGGAGCCACTTCGGGAGGAGTTGTCACGTATGGAACAAGCCGGAATAATTGCAAAAGTCACTGAGCCAACAGACTGGGTGAGTCCCCTTGTTATCGTACGAAAGAAAGACGGGAAGCTGCGAGTCTGCATGGACCCCAGGAAAATAAATGAGTGCCTCAAGCGCGAGCACTACGCGATGCCGAGGCGGGAAGACATAGAGGCCGAGCTGGCCGGCGCAAGAGTATTCACTCGCCTAGATGCAAACGCAGGGTTTCACCAAATTCCCTTAGATGACGAGACGTCTAGGATATGCACTTTTGCGACACCCTTCGGCCGCTATCGATTTTTGCGACTGCCTTTCGGAATATCATCAGCGTCCGAAGTATTTCAGCAAACCCTAAGTGAAATTTTTGACGCGCTTCCTGGCGTTAGAGTGTATGTCGATGACATACTCGTGTGGGGCAATTCCCAACAAGAGCACGACCAACGTCTAAGATCAGCGCTAGACGCGGCAGAACGTGCGGGCCTTACGTTCAATCCAGCAAAGTGCGAGTTTGGCGTTCAACAAATTGAATTCCTGGGCGACGTGATAAACGAAGAAGGAATCCGTCCAAATGCATCCCATGTTGAGTGCATGTTGCAGATGGCACCCCCTAGTGATAAACTAGCAGTTCAACGCATGCTGGGTGTCGTGAACTATTTTGGAAAGTTTTTGCCAACACTAGCAGAAAGGACAACGCTTCTCAGAAGCTTGCTAAAAAAAGACACTGTTTTCGAATGGTCGGCAAATCACGAAAAAGAGTGGAGAGCGCTGTGCGACAGCCTTAGCAAGCAGCCCTTGCTATCAGTTTTTGACCCTGAAAAAGAAACCAGGTTATCATGCGATGCGTCACAAAACGGAATCGGTGCTGCCTTGCTGCAGTATCACAACGGTGCATGGAAACCGGTTGCGTACGTCTCCAGAGTGCTTACTGATACGCAGCAACGCTATTCACAAATTGAAAAGGAAGCAATGGCCATAGTTTTCGGCTGCGAGAAATTTCACCATTTCATGTATGGGCGGAAGGTTGTCGTTGAGACTGACCATCGTCCGTTGATCTCCATATCGCAGAAGGCGATCGGTGACATGCCGCCAAGACTGCAGCGATTTTTTTTGCGTCTGCTACGCTATGACATTTTAATGCATTATGTTCCAGGAAAACAGCTTCTACTGGCGGACATGCTGTCCAGGGCTTCCGTTAAGGGCGCAGCAGATAACGCAGACAACAACAACGACGACGTCGAAGTGCACGCAGTAAGTGTGGTTGATTCTCTTGTCAGCGAAACCACGTGGAAAGAACTGGCTTCCGAGACACGAAAGGACACGCAGCTCGCCGCTGTGCTAAAGCACCTGGAGAACGGGCAACTAATTGAAGGACCGTTCAAGCCTTTTGCCGCTGAGCTATCGGAAGTAAAAGGGGTTCTCTTGAAAGGCTGTAAGATTGTCATTCCGGCCAGTATGAGGCGCGATATGTTGGCAAGAATTCATCAAGGCCACATGGGAATTAATAAGTGCAAAGAAAGGGCACGGCGCCTGGTGTTCTGGCCAGGAATGAACACTGATATCGAGACGTTTGCACAGGCATGTTCTGTATGTAAAACGTACGCTTACAAGTTGCCGCAAGAGCCTTTGATTATGCGTCCGGTTCCAGACCAACCATGGTACCGCGTCGGCATGGACATTTTTAGCCACGCAGGTCGGTCCTACTTGTGTGTTTATGATGCCCTATCGAATTTTCCCGAAGTCCAACAGCTCGTAGACACTTCAGCAAAAACTACTGTAGATGCAGCAAGTGCCATATTTTCCAGATATGGCATACCTGTAGAGGTATGCACTGATAACGGGCCTCAGTTTTCCAGTAGAGAATTTGCCATGTTCTCAAAAGTGTACGATTTCAAACACGTGACCTCAAGCCCGTATTTTCCCCGCTCCAACGGACTCGCCGAAAAGGGGGTACAAGTAGTCAAGAGAATCTTGAAGAAAACAACTGAAGCTAAACAAGACTTTTGGCTTGGTCTTCTCGCTTACAGGTCAACTCCACTGGAATGCGGCTGGTCACCAGCCGAAATATTACAGGGACGCTCGCTGCGAACAACTCTACCAGCCGTTCAGGTCGGACAAAGCCGGCGGGTTGACAAACGCCAGCAAAAAGACTACTCAAGAGGGCCACTCGCACCGCTCAACAACGGCGAAACGGTCAGAATAAAAGACAGCTCATCATGGAGAAGAAAGGCTCGGGTTCTTCAGTCGTCTGGTCAACCAAGGTCATACGTTGTCATGACTGAAGACGGGCAACTCTTGCGACGCAACCGCGAGCATCTGCTGCCAACCAGAGAATCTTTTCGCCTTAGCGGTCCTCCTCACGACGACGAAGGTGTTTTTCAAGAATACGCTGCCCCTGCCAGCACACAACACGACCCAGAGGCGGCACAAAACCCAAACAGCACAGCGAGCATTGTGCCGACAGTTCCGCAACAAGCAGCTGCTCCAAGGACTACAAGACAACGCAGACCACCTCGGCGCTTAATGTATGACGCGAACTTTCAACAAGTGCCGTGACTGTATTCAGTGCTCTGATCTTTGCTGTAGTTTTGGATGTGCAGTGATTCTTTAACTTTCTTTTTGTTCTCCCGAGCTAAAAGCGCTCCTTGTCCTTAGTTTTTTTTTTTTCGTTACGAAGAGGGATGTATCGTAATCTGTATCTAATCTGCTCAGCATGCAGCGCGCTCTGTGTTCATGGCACGATACGCCCCCATGTGATAAGGGCGTTACCCGCCTGTTCACAACGTGTATAAAACCAGTGCTGAATAAACGCTGGGGCTCACTTTTGCCCAGCAAGTGACACACGACGTGTCGTCGTCTGCTCCACTCGATGCAATCAGCCAAGCTTGTATGTTGCACAAATTTCATTTTAATTTGGCATCCGATCTTTGCATATACTTTAGCGTTATCGTCAAGCTTGAAGGATAAGCGTCAGATTGGAGCCCGCAGTACAGTGCCACCAGTAAATGCGCCACCACTCTGCGCACCTGCTGCTCGACAAACCTCTTGCATAGCCAACAACAATATTGAGCTTCGCAGTCGCAGGCCGTTTCCGCGCTTGTTAGGTATAGTACTGCAATCCTCTGGCGCGGTTCCACCTTTCCTTCCATTTCAGAGTGTTCATCGCAGTCGTCACAGCCGTAAAGGCTTGAAGATGGTAATGGGTGACAGCATCAAATGGCCCACTGAGAGAAAGGACCGTCGTCTGTAGCAGCGAACCAGCCCCTAAATTCTTATTGGCTGCGACGCCACGTCACGTGTGTGCCTCGACGGAGCAGAGGGGGTGGCAGAATACACCAGGTGTTGCGTACGGGGAGAGGGCATCGTCGCGACGCCACTTCACCCTCGGTCTCGAAGGCCCTTGTTATTCGCCCGTTCCGTGTCCACGCAAGCTCTAGCCTGCGTTCTAACATCGCGTCGGTAATCGCTGTGAAGAAATAGTGCACATAAATCAGAACAAATTGGAGAGAAAAGGCGCTGGTGGTAGTGGGCTTCGAAGCAACGACCACACGCCCAGAGGCCCATTCTCTAACCTACTAAGCTAAACCAGCTACTCCTAGATCACAGGCCTATGCATAGCACTTTATGACGTCATGCTACTTGGACCAAAAATTCCATCGCCAAGCCCTGCCCGACGGAAGCGGTGACGACAAAATCACCGCGGCTTATTTCAGAGGGTCCCCATAAGCTTATAAGACATTTGGGCTAGATAGCATGACGTCACGGAAGTAAGTGCACTGGCCTTGTGCTAGTTAGGAGGCGTTGGCTAAGCGTCTGCACGCGCTCGCTTGCCCGCTAAACTAACTCGAAGGACCACTCAGCGGCGCCCAATTGGACATTAGTGCTTTAGCATTCAAAACTCATAACGAGTGCTTCGGTTTCCTCGGATTTTTTGGTTGACGTTGTTTCCATCGGATAAATATATGGCTGATACCAACTACATGCATCGGGTGGCCGTCGCAAACGGGGTGTGGGCGAACGGTGGCGCCAACGGCAGAAGTCAGTGCACTGGCATGTGAAGCAGACGACGGGGCGAAGGCGCTCACAGTGCAGCCAGTGATATCGCACTGCAGGTTTTAAGACCTGACCTACCAGAAAACGCATTTTCGTGTATCCGCTTTCGCGAAAGGTCGCCACTTGTTAGAGGCAGGCCATGCTCGCGGTACCAGGTACTAAATAAAGTAGAAAACTAGTGCAAATTGCGGTGTAAGTGCACCCCACCAACAGAGCCCGAGGCGGTAATCTAAGACGTGGAGCTCCAGCATATATACTCCAGATGTTATATTGTTGTGCAGGTTGACATTTTCGCATACTTAATTATGTAAATAGGGAAGCAGGAAGGAAGGCGATGCATAAAATATGTGTAAGATACGTATACCATTGGGTATGTATCATTCGGCAAGTGGGTGTCTGCCACTGGGCACGTGCCCCAGGAGCCGACGGTTATCTGCGGCTCTGCAATGAACGTTTTCTGACGTCAACTTGGGTCTCTGAAAGTATCACTACGTCACACTTACACGGTGACATTTTCGTGACGCGATTTTCCTTGCAAATGAGGGTTGGTGTCGCCGTTGTTGCGTTTCAGACTCTCAAAAAGCGCGTTATTTCCAAATATAACCTTCAACATCGCCTTTGTGCTCTTTAAAGCTTCCATGTTAGATATTCAGTAAAGAGGCTTTTGCTGCCAGCGAAGATGTGCAAGAAAACTGTTCTGATTTTCTTAATAGTCATACAGTGACGAAGTGTTCTTCACAAGACTACAAAAATCGCCAGAGTGACTGCAGTGGTTAAGATCGACAGCATTTAGGTTTGTGCGTGGAACACTTGGCTCCAACAGCACTACAACCCCTTTTGCATGGCTTGTCTAAAGAGACCGAACAGCTTTGTGAGTGCCTGAGAAGGATAAGAATAGTACGAGACGGTAACTCCCAAACACAGTTAATGCGCGAATACCTAGATCTTCAGCGTGAACGCTACCATAGACTTATGAGCTGGTACTCTCGCACCTCTGCAAAGGCGTGGATGACGAACAGGCCAATTTCCGACTTTGAGGTACTGCGGCTGGCTCGTGCGTCCAGCAGGAGGCAGAATGGCAGCTCTTTCATTGAAAGTATTATAATAGAAGATGGCACAGAGAGTGGTGCGAGGCGGGATATCGAAATAATTTTTTGGAACTGGCTCTCAGACGCATTTTCATCGGAAAATATTTATAATGCAGAGCTATTGAGTGAAGAAATTTCAGACTTTATCGCTAACCTACCTCAAGTAGAAGATACAGAAGGCCAGAATTTATTGTATCCAACAAATCTGCAAGAAACTTTGACGTTATATGATCTATGAACAGCGGCTCAACACCTGGTCCAGATGGCTTACCAGTCGAATTTTACCGATCTTGCTGGGAGGAAGTAGGCACTGCCTTAGTGTCGTTCCTTAACGGCATTCTTGCACGGGGAGGTATTCCTAAATCGTTTAATCGGGGCCGCGTAATGCTCTTGCCAAAGCCAGACTCCAACCTTGCAGAACCCTCATCCTGGAGGCCTATAACGCTGCTCAACACAGACTATAATATATTGACAACCCTTCTTGTAAATCGCATGAAGAAATTATTGCCGAAAATAGTCAGTGTACATCAAACATGTTCCGTGCCGGGTCGGAGTATATTTTCGTCTCTCAACTTAACACGTGATATCATACAATACACAACAGCGCGTGAAGCTTCAGGAGTATTAGTAAGCTTGGACCAAGCCAAAGCGTTCGACCGCTTAGAACACCGGTACTTATTTGAGGTTTTACGATGCTATAACTTACCTGAAGTGTTCGTAGACATCCTGCGGATGTTGTATTCGCGAACAACAGCTGAGCTACTGCTTAACAACATTTTAACACCTAGATTTGATGTGACAAGGGGAGTGCGGCAGGTTTGTCCTTTGTCACCCATATTGTTTGTGCTTGCGATTGACCCGTTGTTAAGGCGTTTCAGCGACAGCCCGCTCATAAGAGGTCTTACTGTCTTCCTGGCTAAACAAGTCGCAATACGTAGCGCAGCAATTTTTGCGCCTGCCGAAATCCAGCGGAGGATGGAGCTTGCCGTGCATAGTTACATTGGGTGGGCTGTTGTGCACTAAGAGTACATGTGATCTACTTGATGATGATGAGTACTCCGGTAGGCCACTGCTCCTTTATTGGCTGGGCCATTACCGTCGAACGCTTATGCCGCAGAGTACAGGCAACTTGCTTCCGACGGCGGTAATGCCAGCACCGCAGTATGCTGCGGCTGCGCGCTTGCAAAGCCAGCTTGTACAACTAAGAAATACAAAGTGGCGTGCGACACCAGTTTCCAGGCTTTGTGAAATGTTGTGTGAGAGCTGTACCTCCACGGACAGCTACTACACAAACATGGACAGCTGTGCTTTCACCTGATTTGCCCTCTCAAGTGAAGGATTTTCATTGGCAATATCAGTGGGGCATTCTACCTACATGAGACAGGCTTGAACGCTGGTATATGGAAGCGAATGATAACTGCATATATTGCGCACAAACAGAGACCAACTCGCATGTAGTAAAGGACTGCGTTGTAGCACGCACCTTCTGGAAGCTAGTTGCCAGAATGTTCGGAATATCCATCGTGCGGTCACCACAGCGCCGAGATCGGTTTGCGAGTCTCGTCTACTACAGCGCTAGCTACATTTTGCGGTGCTTCCGTAACATAGCAGAACGATCTCGGCAGTCAAACAGAGCAATGTACCCCAGAATGCGGAAACTACGGGTGATAATATGGGGTCATCTTGAAGAACATTTGTTGAAACTCGGTGAAGCCGAGTTTCTTCGCCGCTGGTCTACGCGGTACATAACTGTCTCCCGAGGCAAAGTCTTTCTACAGCCAGAATAATGCTCAAATCGGTTGCCCGAGTTCAGACTGTGTCTGTATGTGCCCCGAGTACCTTTCATAAATTCGAGGCTGACAGTAATGCTTTTGCGTGGATGCGGTAATGAGTTTTGTTGTTGTTGTTGTTGCTGTTGTTGTGTGTGGCAAAGCCAGTGTCAAGTAGACACCATTTATTATTTCATTTGTTAATCTGTTTTGTTTACATCAAGTGTGGTGTATCACATGTGATGTACTTTATATTGTACTTTTCGTTCATACCACAGTTGTAAGCGTGCCTACGGGTCAATAAATTTCCTTGTCAGCTTCTCTTGCAGACGCAAACTCCAGTCGAGCACCGCTCTGTAGAACGGAATGGCCTATTCTTCTGTGAGTTGTTGCGAATTTTTAAGGTGTTACTATTAGATATTTTTAGTTTTGACGCAGACGCTGTAGTTAGATGCATTTTTCATGTTTTTTTCCGTGTTATTCGTTGGTCATTATTCCCATAGTCGTGCGGGTTTTATCACTGACTGGGCCTTAGGCGTTCGAAGCGTGTTATGTTGTGGATAGTGTGATAGTGAAGCGTAGACGGTACTTGTTATGTCTCGTTTCTTGTCGCCGTTGACTTGGAAAAGACTATACTAGATCAATTACCTCCCGTGCTGATCCACGTGTGGTTCTTGTTTGCTCATTCGATATTATGTGCCAGATATAATTCCTGAGTGGTCGATAGATTGCTGTTTTTTACTTCTAAAGTTTCGTGTGGGATTCGGCGTGAATGACCTACATAAGGCAGGCTTGTTGCGGAAATAAACTTAGTTTTGAGTGGCGCCGGTCCTGTCGTTTGTGTTCTTCTTCTTGAGCCCTGGTCTTCTGCGCCTTGCCTTTACTACTTCAAGCATGAACCAACTAGCCCAAGCAAAACTTTTACTTGAATTATTATGGACGCCACCCGCTTTCCTGACATCTACAGCACGGTACAATTTAGACCAGACGGCATCACTGAAATATTGGTAAAGACCTTCATAGTGCTATGAAGGTCTTTGCTATGAAGAACAATGTTATTCGCGCGTAAACCCGACTGCGATATAATGTTATTGAAGCTTTAAAGTAAGGTTCGCTGTAACGTGCGAAATATAGTCCGTGGCTTTTAAAAATACTTATATATCAGCAGGTTGGAGAGCTGTAGTTTACAGAAATGTTTAGGAAAACCTTGTGGCTTTGCTGTTGCCTAAACGAGAGTCCTATCACGGCGTACCTAACAGTGCGGCTCCACTAGCTACTGCACCAGGCTCACTGTTGTTGTCTATTACTGTTCAACGTGAAACGAGGTGTGGTGAACTCGTCACCTATACACGCGGACGGCTTTCCTTGACAAAGAAGAGAAGGCTATAGAGGCAAATAGCGCGACTGCTACCGCGAAAGCATGTAGTCCCAGAATTCAAGCAGTGTTGGCTGCGTTATTAAAAATAATATTATTAATTATTATAAAAACCAGTGCTTCACTTTCTACAGGTAGCTATGTGAATATGGACAAACCTTACATCTAGGGCATATTTATACTTTTGTTACTCTGTACTTTGCAATGTCGAGTTTTTATACGTGGGAGAATGACGCACCTTTTCGGTGCACCTCAACGGCAAAATAGCGTCTCCATCTTCAGGTGAGCGTTCGTCACCTTCTGGTTCTTCCGTCGTGTCGCCACGGAAGCTTGTGACGAACTTGGCCAACAAATGGCTGTCTAAGCAGACGAAGCAAATGGCACGCAACGTTTATGTTGCGATCACGCGTGACTATCCTAAGCTCACCACCGTCAGCGTGCATAAAATAGTGAGTCAGCTGACCTGCGTGAGTGTGCGTTCTGTGAGTGGGATAAAAGCAGAGACCCTTCGAGGTCCGCTGCTGCCTCCAAAGCGAACAAGACCTGACGTTAAGCGTGGAAGATGCACTGAGAAAGCTGCAAGGACAAGAATGCGCATGTACACCAGCTTCCAGCTTGGTGCAACTGAAATGCAATGGGTGTACCAGGAAGATCCTGAACGCGTCCTGCTTAAGAGCAAGAGAGAGAGAGAACATTAATTTGTAATAAGATTGGGTGGCTTTAGCACGGGTGCAACTCCGATGTCGCCTATTCAAATATTTGTAAAATGCAAAAATGCATTTCCGGAATAACCCCTTGGCCGATGATACAAAACATGCTGTATCTGAGAGAGAAAGGTGCGTTCTAGTGACCGTTCTTTTTAGTTCAGACCTCAATGTTACGAAAACTGCCGAAAATTGCTAAATCTGAAAAAGATAGAAGACAAAAACAGAATCACGAAATTTACAAATCTGTAACTCTACATCAAGAACACATATCCCAGTTCTGTCAATGGCATGTCAGAGAATCTAAAGCGGACAAATTTGGTACATCAATTTCTCTAAAACGCGATTTCCTTATATTGTTCACAAGGGTTTAGCAAAGCCATACTCGCATAATAACGGTCTATTTGATAGCCATATATAACAAGTCAGTTTTGTACATTTAGATCCTCCATCAGATGCAATTCACAGAATTCTGGTATTGTTTTTCGTCCAATTATATAAACTTGATCGTTCCGTTTTCTGGGCTTTTGCGATTTTCAACAATTTTCGTCAAAAAATTGACGATCGAAGCAGAAAATTAGCCACTAACAGTCACACTTTATTTTAGAAAGAAAAAACCTCATCAAACTTCTTGGAGTGGATGCAGAAAAAAAGTTATCTGCAACTACTAAGTACATGACTCCTAAATATATGACGGCAGGATATTGGAATAAAGTCATAGGGGAATAACTTTACGTTATAGCGACCCTGTACCGCATACTCAGCAGAAAGTATTCTTTACAGTCGAGCGTTTCTCCTTTCATTTAAGCACAGGCAGAGCCAGGTGAACGCTTCCGCGTCACATACTGCGTCCCGGTAAGTGCAGATGGGAGAAGCTTGTAAGACCTCTAAAACCCAAGCTGTGGGTGTTCTAAGAGCCTGCAACAACGTATACCTTATCCGTGGCGGAGCCGTTGAGCCGCGTATGGCTCGTGAGTGCGATGCCTCGCACACAAGAGTGTCAGCGCGTGATCTGCCGCTCGTCTCTTTGCAGTGTCCAAAACCTGGCTAGAGAGCAGAGATATTGGCCGAATATTAGATGCGCATTCGTTGCAAACTTGCCATGTTTCTGATGATTAGCCAAGCGTGTGTGTTGCACAAATTTCATCTTAATTCGGCACCTGATCGTTGCGTGTACTTAAGCGACATCATCAGGTTTGAAGTATAAGCGTCAGCTTGGAGCCGCCAGTACAGTGCAGTAATAGTGAAAACTGCCAATAAATGCGCCACCACTCTGCTCATCTGCTGCTCGACAAAGCTCTTGCATAACCAAACAAAATTGCGCTTCACAGTCTGAGACCGCTTCTGGTCTTGATAGGTATAGTACTGCGATCCTGAGGAGCGGTTCCATCTTTCTTTCCATTTGAGACTGTGCACCGCAGCTGTCACAGCCGTAAAAGATTGAAGATGGTAATGGGCGACAGCATCAAATGACCCGCTGACAGAAAGGGCCGGCGTCTGTAGCAGCAAACCAGCCCCTAAATTCTTATGGGCTGCGACGCCACGTGATGTCCGTGCCTCGACGGAGCAGAGTGGGCGGCAGAATACACGTGTACCGAACTGGAACGGCAGGTGTCCCGTGAGGGCAGAGGGCATCGTCGAGACGCCACCTCACCCTCGCTCTGGGAGGCCTTTGTTATTCGGTCGTTCCGTGTGGGCGATGGCTCTCGCCTGGGTTCTAACTTCGCGTCGGTAATTGCTATAAAGAAATTATTGCGCATATATCAGAACAAATTGGAGAGGAAAGGCGCTCGTGGTAGTGGGTTTAGAAGCTACGACCACACGCTCAGAGGCCAAGTCTATTACCTACTAAACTAATCCAGCTTCTCCTAGATAACAGGCCTGTGTACTCTGCTTTAAGACGTCATGCTAATTGGACCGAAATTTCCATCGACAAGGCCGGCGTGACGGAAGCGTGAGACAAAATCACCGCGGCTTATTCGAGAGCGTCCCCATTAGCTTACATGACAGCTGGACAAGGTAGCGTGACGTCACAGAAATAAGTCCACTGGCTTTGTGCTGTCTAGGAGGCGTTTGCCAAGCGTCTCGACGCGCTCGCTTGTTCGCGAAGAGATCATAACTCGAAGGACCACTCGGCGGTGTGCAATTGGATATTCATTCGTTCGCATTCACAACTCATAACAAGTGCTTCGGTGTCCACGCATTTTTTTTATTGACGTTGTTGCTGTCGAATAAGCATATGGCTCATACCAACTATATGCACCGGGCGGCCGTCGTAAGTGGCGTGTAGGCGAACAGCGCCGCGAGCAGCAGAAGTCAGTGCATTGGCATGTGAAGCAGACGACGGGCGCAGGCTCTCACGGTGGATACAGTGATATCGCACTGCACATTTTAAAACCTGACCCACCAGAAAACGCATTTTCGTGTGTCTGCTTTTGGGAAAGGTAGCCACTTGTACGAGGCAGGCCTCATTCGCGGTACCAGGTACTAAATAAGGTAGAAAACTAGTAGATATTGAGATGCAAGTGCACCCCGCCCATGCAGGCCGACGCGGTAAGCTACGATATGGAGCTCTAGCAGTTATATTCCAGATGTTATGTTGATGTGCACGTTAACAGTGTCGCATACTTATGTATGTAAATAGGGGAAGCAGGCAGGCGATGTATAAAAAATGCATAAGATACATACCAGTGTGTATGTATAACGCGGCTACAGGGTGTGTGCCACTGGGTGCGTGCCCCAGGAGCCTACGTTTATCTGTCGCTCTGCAACGAACTTTTCTGACGTCAACTTGGGTCACTGAAAGTATCACAACATGACGCCTACACGGTGACGTTCGCGTCACGCAATTTTTCTTGCAAATGGGGGTCGGAGTCCAAGTTGTGATGTTTTCCCCCGACTCTCAAAAAGCGCATTCTTGCCGAATGTGACCTTCAGAATCGCGTTTATGCTATTTAAGGGCTTGCATAGGAGATATTGAGCTAAAACGCTATCGCTGCCACCGAAGTGGTGCACGACAACTTTTCTGGTTTTCTCGTTACTCATACAATGACGAAGTGTTTCTCAAAAGACTACAAACATAGCCAGAGTGATGTCTGTGGTTAGGAGCAATAAGATGTAGGCTGGTGCGTGCATTATTTGGCTCCAATGGCGATGGAAGGTGTCTTTCTGTTTTCTTCATGTACGGTGGTATCGACACCCAGACGCATGCTTCTCCCATGTAAACGCGAAGTCTAGTAGAGCACCGCTAAGTAGAACGGAATGACCTGTTCTTGTGAGAGCTGTTGCGCTGCGCGACCTTTATTATAAAGTGACAATGAAATGAGAAAGGCGTTCGAATGTATTACACTTCTTTGACGCGACTGGCACAAATACATCGCGTCCCACATAGCAGGAGCTAAAGCATTTAGGTGGGTGCGCTCTGGCTTCCATTCGGATACCATAATTAATGAGTTTCTCCCTCGCATCACGACCGGGAGCGTGTCGGTTTGTACCATTCTCGCCTCGTGGCGGCTAACGCTTTGGAGCACTGTGCTAAACTGCACCCCTGTCTTCGGGGCCGCCATTCATTGCGCAGTCCTTTCCTGGTAGCTGGGCGCTACGAAGATGCCGCGAGATATTGTACCGCCTTCGGCTTCGACCCAAGTTGTATCGTATCTTTCGGGAGTAAAAACATTTGCCGACGTACACGACGCTCCCTAATTATAATGCGAAACCTGTACGAGTTTTCATTTCGCGATGTATGGGCTGGCGCGGACAATCTGTCTCGTGCGACGCATTGCAATCGGAGCAAAGTGTGGCGCCACTGCCTCGCTGATGGAGAAATCGCGAGAGGCAGCTCGTGGGTGAAGCACGGGCGCGATTCACAGCAGTCGCAACAGACAGACCACCGCTCATGCAGCGCTTTCTTTCCATATATGGCATCGGTCGACGTGCTTTCCGCATGTCATCGGTGAACGGACCACGACGCCCTAGTCTGGTGCCATCTCGTAGTGGTCATCGCGCAGAGCCTGTCTCTCCCCATATCCTCCTCCTCCGCTTCCCTCTTCGCACTTTCTTCGCTATCGCCGTTTTTCATGCCCTGCTGCTCTCCGAGTTGGCTCTCTCATACTTCGCTGTGCTCGTTCGCTCGGTTACGCTGACGCCGACAGTCAACGCAGGAAGGGGCACCTAAGAGCTCTGCTATAAAATTGTGGAAAACTAAAATTCACCGTTCTGTCCTCTCTATGGAGAAAGACGAGCAGCGATGCTGTGGTGTGTTTTACTTCAATCGACGTGTCCATGTATATGTTATTCTCCATCTTAGTATGATAATTATTGAAGGACACAGACAACGAATGGAAATTTTGACTGTGGAGTAATTTATTCTTATTCTTTTATGGAATAGTGACGTGTGCAATTACCACCGCATAGCAGACGGGAATTCTGCAATATGTACAAATTCACTGTGAACCACCTAATCAGGAAATGTACATGAATCTCAGCGTTATGTTAGAGTCGTCTTAGCGGCTTATTGACATCAGTTTCGTTTGGGATATGTGTGTTAAAACAACAGTTACAGCCGTTTCTTGTAACCATACTGCCTACGTAGATGGCCACATATTAACAGCAGACGGGAATTCTGTAAAGTTTACAATTTCTCTGTGAACAAACTAATTAAGACAAGCAAATGAAAATCGGCCTAATAATATGGTCGTCTCAGCGACCAATATAATCATACTTTTTTTTCCACTACACCTACATTAAATTGAGGTCTGCAGAGCGTTCGCGGGAAGCTGGAGCCGAACATTTTTTTTGTGTCGCCGCGACCCTTAGACGAACGAACATCGACCACTAACGGAGGGTATACTATAAACACCTTCGCTGTAAAAGCAGCCGTTTGTCTCCCTTTTTTCTTTCGTGAGCTGCTTCGCCGGTCGCACATATGTCGGCAAGTTCGCGTTCACTATCCGTTGCAGTTACTTTAATCTTTTGATGCCTCGTCATTCTTAATGTCTTAGAAACTCGCCCAATCTTCACTCATGGTCCATTTCACACAGCTTAGCGCAACGAGATCCACCAGTGGCGAGGGTTTGAACATGCCGGCGCGTTTGCATTCGACGTTGATGCACAGCAAACAGTCATGCGCCGGACGCAACTAGAGTTGGGAGCCGCGAGGAAGGAAAATATGCCTCAAATTGTGCCTCCGATTAGCGACAACGGGTCACACAGCATCAAGAAAGCAAACGTGCTTTCTTTCCACCGATCGGCCATGAAGAAAGGCATGTTGGTATATGCTAATAATATGCTTAAAGAAAATCGACAGATGTGCAAACGCAACTTTTCAAACAATTTTGCAAACGGAGAGAAGTGGTACTCGGGGCCATAATTTGAACGTCATTAATGCTGCCACATTTATGATCATGTCCCATAATGTCCCAAACTTGTAGACAACTTGGGTCACTGGCCTGCCATAGGAGCCTTGATATAGATAGAATTAAAGTACCTGAAGAAGCTGGAAGAATGCTAATCGCATTATCATCCGTGATGACGCCGCCTTGAAATTTCAGCACCTGCAAGCGCCGTGACGCCTTGTACATTGACGCCGCACGGTCGAGCCTAGTTCAACTTTTATCGGTAAAAATGGACTACACCTTATTCTAATATAGCCAAAGACTGAACTAAAGTTTCACGAACTTCTTCTGAACTCTAACGGAATTGCGAAAGAAATGCCTTGCGTTGACCTAGCGGTGCTCGCGTTCTGCCGCAAAATAAAAAAAATGAAATTTTGATCATATTTTGTTCTAATAAGCAGCTTGTTACCGTGAACTCAACAAATTACAGTGGAGTTCGAGAATACTTTAACAACCTAAAGCAGTCTAAACTAATCTAAGCACTGCGTGTACGACATGCTGGGTCCCAACAGAGACTGTGGTGTCGTGGTTAGGCCTAAACTTCTCTTCGAGCAGCGCACTTGCAAAATGTCGTTGCCCATACTTCGTTCACCAGGCCGTTTTCCTGCGCCCTGCCCTGGACGACTTGCACGTGACACGGGCCAGTCTGCAGCATAGATTCCCACATACGCCAGGCGCACAACGCACCTTTACTCTGTCGTAAGTGCACATAAGCGATCGTCCCTGCGACGACGATCTTCGATTGCGCTAAACGAGCGATTCAAAACAAAAATGATAGTTTTCCTATACCGTGGAAGCTTCGCAGCTGCTGCGGACATCAGGTTCGGCGAGAAAATCGCCGCTATAACATTAACTATCACAGTGAAATTCTAAACCCTTTAGTCGTAAATAAAGGAATTGGTTCTAAATTACCATTTAGCTGCCTTATTCGCAGTTGTCGTGGACGGGCAGCGGAAAACAGACGGGAAAACACGGAATACACGGCACGAGAGCAACTTTCAACTGATTCTAACGTTAAAAATATTACGCACCGGGAGTGCAGACTCCGTCAAACTTTTTTTTTTTGTGCGTATACATGACAACGACATTTTTACGTACTGTTGTGAAATAAACTTTCACTTTTCATTTTTAAGTACAAGGCGGCAATGGCTATCGCATCGCATTTTATTTCAGAGTGACTAGAAAATTACACATGGTCAAATACTAGGCAATGGTCGGCGACCGCAAGTGATACGTTAAGGACTCGACACATTTAGTCCGTGCTATTGTCGCGTGGAGGGACGTATGAAGAACACACTGTGAAAGACGAAACTAACTTTTATTGGGCGAACCTGTGCCCACAAAAACACGCTACACTTAAAGAACGGCGACAACGGCGAACACAGTCGGCGATCGTCAAAATCTGATCAGCGGGTCAAGCGCGTCGGCTTTTATCCATCAGTCGTCGAATGTTCCAGAGTTATCGCTGGGACCCGCATGCCTTCCACAAAGTTCTACATTATTCCCGTCACGCACAAATGCAATCAGATTACAAAAGGTTCGGTCACAGACAGCGGATGGAAGCATCGATAACATTCCAGAAACTTCCGATACATGCAGGCGCGTCCTGCGCTGTGCGATAACATTTGTTAGGCGGTGAAATGTGTCACCCGATAAAGACAAACAAGTACACGTGTCACTGTCTTCTTCATGCCTTGTGTCCACCGCTGTGGACAACGGCTTTCGTCAATTTCAATGATAACCACGAACGATTAGCTAAAATAATCGAGTGCGACATAGGGATAGACTCGGGCGACATTATATGTCAAGCGTGTAATAGTTTCGTTATCACTGCTTTTCGAGAAAATTCATACCTTGCGTGGTACCACCACCGACAAGGAATAATCAATAGGTTGTATATTCAAGGTACCGCCAGAAGACACGGCAATCTATAGGATGAAAAGGAAAAACGAGGAACCACCACGCGACATTAAACCTGTATCTATACATGTGTCAAGGAAAGTAAAAGAAGCGTTTATCTAAGCTGACTGCTGAATCAGCCTCTCTATCTACATATGCGAAGGTGTTGAGGCGAGCAATGTGTCCATAAAATTTATTTGGGCAAGTACGTTTTTTTTTTCAGAATCGTAACCGACAGGTCGACAAAAAGCACCGACTTAAACTGCGTTGTCTCTCTAGGGTTTTGCAGGGACTAATTAGAATATACCGGGCGCTGTTATAAAACCAGGGCCACCCTAATTTTGTCGCGTTCTGGCGTTTTTCTTTCAATTCTTCCTTCGCAGGCGAGACGGTGGCGTTCACCATAGACGACGCGGACGGCGCCTGGTTCGGAAAGCGACCGCGCCTGCAGTCCTGGTTGGGACGAAACTTCCTGCTCGTCTTGTGGCGCGAGCTCGAGGACGCGAGCAAGGGCTGCTGCCTGGTGGCCCAGCTCATCGGCGACCCCCGCGAGGCGGACAGGTTCACCTACCGCGTGGACGTGACGCGCGGAGGCGAAAGACAGCTCACCTAGAAGGACAGGCCTCGCTCGCTCCACGAGAGCGTCGAGTCGGCCCTGGCCAGCAGGGACTGCCTCTTCTTCGACGCCCCGCAGTTCGTGGAGGGCGGGAATGCTGAACGTCGAGTGCACCGTCAGCTCCTGCGAAAAGACATGATCGCAAAAGGAAATAAGAAATTTGAATTATTAGTGCGCCAAGCTGTAAGGGAAGCGGGCTTGCGCGAAACGAAGAGTGGCTCTATATTCAGCAATATAATTGTTTCAATCACGGCTTCCAAGACTGGCAACCCGGTCTAGGAGGCCGCGTTTAAAGTTTGGAGTTTAGGGCACGATGATTTATATTCGGAATGCTGCAGGAAAACGTGGCGAGGCAGTCGTTAGGTTCCGATCGAATTCACAAATAATGCCTCAATTTTCCTACGACTTGGCAAGGATTTATTTAGAATGCAAGCTGGATTTTTTTCTTTACGCATTGTTCTTTAGAGTTTTCAGTCTCCCAAATTTACTTAAGAGTGGTTGCGTGCTTCACATTCGCACTTGATATGATTAATTATATAGTTTGCCGTGGATTAATAAGACTCAACATTTCATCCTTGACACTCATGTGTCTGGTACTTCTTTTTTACAGCGTTGCGCGATTGTGAGTTCGGTAGGCAGCGCCGCATTTCGAATTATAGTACGAGCGGCTCAGCAGTTATCACGGCGAAACTTGTTTTGACGATAACGCTATATTGGATCAAGGCGTTTGCTCTGTAATCTACCGCGTGAATACACTTCATTATAAGTTGGTATTTCACACTTTCATCGGCTCTTAATTTTTTATTCTGGCGTATTACTGGACAAAAGTGCGTTGGCTAGTTTGCGACTCTCTTCATCAGAGCACCGCGCAATTCTTAGTATGTGATTAGCGCGCGGAGCATTACATACTGAACGAACGTATCCCATCTGCTGCAATTTGCCACACATTCGACATATATACATGTATTCGTAATTGCTTTAATGCAAAGACCAACCAACAAATCTTAGGGATGTTTCGTTTCAGGGATTTTACGAAGGTTTAACCTAAAATAAGGTTATCAAGGAGCTGTAGTCACGAAAATCGTTGTTACGCGGGATCCGACAAAACTGGCGCGTAGCTTGGTTTCCCTTCTCCCATCCCCGCCCCGGTGAGCTGTCTGCGATACTCAGTCTTGGTTCGGAAGCAGCTAGGAATAGAGCTCCCACTCGTCCCCCCCCCCCCCCCCCCCCCCCGGGGGAGAATTACGCTCTGCGATTCGTTTTTCGTGTGCAAGAAACTCTGCGCCAGTGGGCCTTCATTCCTAACTGTGTAAAGCCTACGGAGAAAAGTGTATGAGCGTACAAGACGTGCGCAAATAGTGCAGAGAATTCAAAGACGGGCGTACAGACGTCCATGAACAACAGCATTCTGGATGGCCACGGGTTTCGGACGAAACGATTGCGAAAGTAGGAGAAACAATGCGGATAGGTCAAAGGGTCACGGTTCGGGAGCTCTGCGAGATGATTCCTGATGTCAGCAAGACGTGCACTGACATACTTTGGACAGACCATTTAGGCCATGCCAAGGATTGTGCAAGGTGGGTGCCGAGAATGCTTACGGAAGACCACAAACGGCAACGTGTTGAAGCCACTCGCGAATTTCTTCAGGCCTACGACACCGATGGCGAGGAATTCTCGGTCTCCGTTGCCACTGGGGACGAAAACCGCGTCTATAACACGACACCGAAACGAAACAATCCTGTTGGTGGAAACATCCATAGTCACCAAAGCCGCGGAATTTCAAACAAACACTGTCTGCCGGCAAAGTGATGGCGAGCTTCTCCTGGCACAGGAAGGGGTTATTGTTGTGCGAATTCATGCCTGCCGGTACAACAATCAATGCGGACCGCTACTGTGACACGTTGCAGAACCTTCGCAGCGCGATTCAAAACAAGAGGAGAGGCATGCTCACGAAGGGAGTGCGTTTCCATCAGGGCAACGCTCGTCCGCACATCGTCCGTGTAACAGACGATCTCATCAAGCATGAATGAATGTCCACCGGTGCAGTAATTTTTGCACACAAAAAATGAATCACAGAGCGTAATTCGCACCTGGTGGGAGAAGCGAGTGGGAGGTCCATCTGTAGCGATTTCCAAGCCTAGACTGAGCATCGCAGACAGATCACCGGGGCAGGGACCGGGGGAGGGGAAACCAAGCTACAGTGTTGTCGGATCCCGCGTAACAGTGTTACTCGCGACTGCAGCTTGATGGGATACTGTTACACACCCGCCGTACAGCCCAGACATAGCCCCAAGTGACTACCATCTCTTTGCTGAGCTGAAGAAACACCCGGGTGGGACACATTTCAGAACCGGAGAGCAGCTGAAAGAAGAGGTTTTAAGCTACTTTCACAGCCCAGCGGGAGAGTTCTACGATTCAGGCTTAAAGAAGATGGTACACCACATGGAAAAATGCATTGACCTCAACGACAATTATGTCGAAAAATAGAGGAACGTAAGCTTTCGAAAAACGCATTACTCAATGCCAATAAACATGTTTTTTATTATAAAATATGATAGGGAACCCTACTTTACGGACAACTCTCGTAGTTTACCGCGATTCCATTGTCGGCAAAAATTAACTGCATTGCACTATACTCCTGTAAAGCGTGCAACGCCGGAGAGACAGTCATACTGAGGCGCAGCCGCCGTACGGCACGCTTTTGGGAAATTGTTTGCGTGAGGGATCGCGCGAGGCAATGGTGTCGCGAAGGCAGCTTATCTGGTACCCGCACCAAACGGGAACTAGTCACAGAGTAGGTAAAATTAACGGTGCGGTCTTGAGTAGCGCTAACACTGTCGAAAATACACTGTTGCGAAAGCACAATCTTCGGGATCGGCTCCAGCTTGCCTCCTGGCCAAAAAGATTGACAGTTAACTGAGTGTGGCGGCAAAATGAGACAAGGTCCATGTAATTGCGCGTGAAACACGATGCCAGTAACATACGAAATGAACGAATAATGATTATAAAAGAGAGACAGAAAGATACAGAACAGAATAAATCATTTGAACCACGATGTACGGAGACCCTTTGCTCCTTAGCGTCGACACCATGGTTGACTCTTCCTTGTCATTTTAATAAAGCTGCACATGCGCTCCAGCATGTTACTAACATATCTTGATTCCGGCCTAAGGATATGTAAGTGCACCAAAATTACACGTATCCTGAAAAATGCTACAGTCCTAACTGACAAACAGCAGTACCCTATAAACCAAATAGGCGCAAAAATGATGATCGATAAACGAAGTAGGAAGAATGAACACGAAGGTACAGAATGCGAAAAGAATTGTTAACGATTTTGAAGATAATTTGCAAGAATGACAGGGCGCGCGATCATATCAGACGCTTGCACTTGGTTATAATATTGGGAGCTCAATCGAGCGCACATTCTGGGTGCTTCTTGCAAATCATGCCGCTCAAGCTTCCCAACATCAACATAAACGAGCTATGATGTATCTATCATCATCGTCAGCAGAAGCAGCAGCAGAAGCCTGTATTTATGTCCACTACAAGACGAAGCCCTCTCCAAGGAATCTCCATTTACCGCTGTCTTGCGCTATCTGATCCCAGATTGTCAGAAAATTTTGTAATTTCAACCCACCATCATCTTCCACAGCGCTTCCCTTCCCTTGACACTTAGTCTGTAACTCTACAGACCACTGGTTATCTGCCCTGCACCTTACATGGCATTGCCAGCTTCTTTTTTGTCTTCTTAATCCCAACTAAAATATCGACTATCCCCGTTCACTCTATAATCAACATTGTTGTCTTGCTATCTCTTAACGCTACGCCTAACATTTTGCCCTCTATGATTCGTTACACGGAAATTAACTGATCATTTATCTTTGTTAGCCTCCAAGTTAGGGTCCCATATGTTAGTAACGGTTTGTATACATGTATTAATGCCCAAATAAGACCGGTTCGTTATAGCAGCTCGTGACATATATGAATGCGTAGGAGGATATAGTTAATGAAGAAGAATACATCCTACTGCCGTCACGGAAATCACATCCAGAAGCCCCAAACATTAGCTATCGTCACACTGAAGCTGCTTTTTTAGCTACAGAAGCATACCTCACCGATCATCGTCAATGTCCTAAACGATACACCACTCTAAAAGCTTTATCATAGTTCATTTCCAGGTCCTTGAATATGAGGGGAGTGGAAACCCCGATGCCTCGAGAAATGAACCAGGCCATAATACAGTAAAACCACGACCGCCATGGCACAAATGCCCCAGTGCCACGTTCCACACACCGTGCTATCATTGGCACTTGTTTTTGCATAATGCAATTCGAGCCACTGAACTAGAAAAGAAAAGACAACTAATTTACTAAAAAGATATATGTTACCTGCTATCCGGCCCATGTAAGTTAACATTACATAACAATTGACGCCTCCAGCTGGTGTCTTTCCAGAAACGTAAAAATTGAGATTTTCTTTCTTTTTCTTCTATGTTGTATAGCGCTCAGGCACGCGAAATAGTGTCATCATTGTTTACCGTGACGGACGCACCGACGAAAACAGTCAAAGAAGCGATGAAATAGGCTGGGCACGTTCTCCAAACTCTGCGTTACGCCGACTGTCGTGGAGGAGAAAAATAAATATGGGAGAGGTACGTGAAAATATTGACCTCTAAGTCATAAAAAATATCTGCCAGAGCCCACCTCACGATGGACGTCGAAGTTAACGCGGTTAGAACCAGAATAGTCTCAAAGGACATTTTTTTGTCACTGAAGAGCGCTACACACGACCTGGCACACGCTCATTTAACCCAGTTTACCTCAAAGAGATTTGTAGTGGCAGCAGCATCGGCTTCGCATGAGAGTTACGTAGATGATCGCGTCCTCATGACGCACGAGTGGCTGGCACGCTCGGCACGCTAGACCACACATTCCGGCATCCCTTCGCAGACGTCTATTCGAAACCGTGCCCAACCTGTCGCTGGCACACGCGCACACTGGCACACGCCCGCCCACAACACTGGCACACGCGCACACTGGCACACGCCCGCCCACAACACTGGCACAGGCGCGACACAGAAGCTTATTTGCAGTCGTTTCGTTTGGCCTCGGCTAAACGCGCAAGTTAGCAATTGGGTTCACTGCTGTTTGTCGTGTCAACGCTCTAACATCCAGCGTCACCCCATTCCGCCTGCCAAGTCTTTTCTTCCACCGCAAGCTCGCTTTGACACCGTACACCTGGACCTCATCGGCCCTCTGCCACCTTCGAAAGGTTACTGCTACATACTGACATGCATCGACCACTATACACGGTGGTCAGAAGCTACACCTATATCTGACATCCCAGCGGCCACTGTTGCAGCAGCTTTCGTGTCTACGTGGATCGCAACGTTCGGCTGCCCATCCACAATTATCACCGATCACGGTCGGCAGTTTGACTCTGCGCTCTTCAACGAGGTACTCAAGCTACTCGGAAGGACACGTTTTCGCACGACTGCTTACCACCCGACGTCCAATGGACTAGTTGAATGTTTTCACCGGCATCTCAAGGCCTCCCTAATGGCGCATGAATCGCCCGAGAAGTGGGTCCTATATTTCCCTGTCGTCTTACTTGGCATGAGAGCCGCACTCTAGAGCGGCCTAGGTTGCTACTGTGCTGAGCTCGTCTACGGCACTCACCTACGCCTTCCGTGCGATTTTTTTGTGGCCACCACCAAAACACCTACGCCATCACCTGCCGACTAGGTTGCCCATCTGCAAGCTTTCTTCAGCCAGATAAGTCCCGTGCCTCTACGTCCGCAAGAAGCAAGGTCTCAGTACGTTTCTCCCGCGCTCACCTCTCTCTGCTACCCACGTTTTCGTGCTTAACTGTGCCGTGCGGAAGCCCTTGCAGCCACACTACTCCGGGCCATATTGTGTTCTCGTGCGTTGTCCGACCACTTTTGTCGTGATTGTCAACGGCCGCTCAGACACAATAGCCCTGGAACGTCTAAAACCCGCCTACATTGAAGCAACTGCGCCGTCGGCTCCACCAATATGCGACGCAACCCTGCTGCATCCTTCGCCGCTGCCTCTGCACGTGACACCCAAGACCAACACCAAGACACGCCACGTCACGTGGACTTTCAATCGTGCGTTGAAATTTCCTCCCCTCTAGGCGGGAGGGGGGGGGGGGGGCAGAGCCTTCTGTAGCGGCAGCAACGTCGGCGTCGCATGAGAATTACGTAGACGATCGCGTCAACGCTCCGGCACGAGCGGCTGGCACGCTCATGCACGGGCAAGCGTTCCGAAAGATTATTAAAAAGGATGCTACCCTAAGAGAAACAGTCTCGGTTTTTCCTCTCCTGCGAGAGCCCGAGTCAATACCGCACTACGAGGTCGCTCGTCGCCATAGATTCATTGAAGAGCAGAACATACCTTGGGGCACATACTCACCCACGAAGGTTGGCATCAGGTGCACTCAATACAGCTATTTATCAGATCATGGAATGCCCACTCCCAGAGATCCACGTTGGCAGGAAAGCGGTTAGAATAACACATAGCTAGTGAGACAAGTTGGCGTAAAAGACTTTCACCGAACAGCGGCACATACCATGTCGCACATAAACCGCGGCACATAACCAATGACACAAGTTGTAAAGATGTTCGCTGAAGTGTTGCATACAACCGGTTGCACATACCCAGTGGCCATAATTTACATCAAATAGGTTCAATGAAGTATGGCGCATACCTAGTTTCACATACGCAGCGACATATATGCTTGGCTTAGAGAGGTTGAATGAAGAGTGCCACATAAGCACCGGCGCAGACCCTGCAACTTAGGTTGGCATGAAACGCTCTAAAACGGTTCACGCCTCTAAAAGAATCACGCTGAAAGCATCAATGATGAATTGCTATTATGCGAATATGTTTGTTATCCCACTCAACGGTCTGTGGATCACTGAAATGCAACGGTACACCCGCAAGATTCTGAACACATCCTGCTTAAAGAGAAGCTTTAGCACGGGCGAAACGCCGATGTCGCCTATTCAGATAGATGTAAAACGCAGAAATGCGCTTCCGAGATAAACCATGGGCCGATTTAATAAAATTCGGTGCATCCGAGAGAAAAAGATAGGTTCTAGTGACATTTGAAAGAGGAATTTTATTTTAGACCTGAATATTACGAAAAGTGCAGAATATTGGTAAGTCTGAAAAAAAAAAGAGAAGCACGCCGTTTATAAATCCGCAACCCTGCAGCAAGAGCACACAGCTCAGTTCTGTCAACTGCATAAATTAGAGAATCCAAAGCGGATAAATTGGGTATCTCAATTTATATCTTCCGTGGTTTTGTTACATTGTTTACAAGGGTTTAGCAAAAGCCTTACTGACATATTAGCGATCTATTTTATAGCCATGTATAACAAATCAATTTTGTACGCTTTAGATCTTCTATCAGATGCAATTCACGGAATTGTGGTATCGCCTTTCGTCCAAAGTTGTAAACATGACAGTTCCGTTTTCTGGGCATTTGCGATCTTGAACAATCTTTATTAAAAAAACTGACGGCCGAAGTACAAAATTCGCTACTAACAGATACAATTACTTTTGCATGCAACAAGCCTCATGAAATTTCGTGAGGTGTTTGAAGAGAAAACGATTCCTCCTATGCCATTTATCTAGATAGCTCTCGAGCTAAGTATTCCTCTTATAGCTTTATTGATGTTTTGATGAGATGCATCAATTTGCTGTGAAATATTTTGAAAGAGCAGAGGAAATATTTGCTCGGGGAGCAATCAATGATGTCAATTTATTGCTAGTTAGGTTACCTATATTGACTATACGCCTGGAATAATGGCCCATCAGCCACACAACACTGAAACCTTAACAAAACGCTTCTGTTAGAAATTCTTAGCGTAAGAACGATTGCTGGCGTGCTCTTTCACAGCGCTCAGCGCTGAAATTTATAATCTGCTCTAAACGGTGCTGCTGTTCTGCACCTCTTTCGGTGGTACAAGATGGTCCGCCCTTTTTTTCTCGGGCAGTGTCAAGGTTGTCAGACGATGTATTTTAGCGCCGCGTCGCACGTCACAGCGATGGTCGAGGAAGTAGCGGAGCCTAAGCAACGGGAAGCGGACCAATCGGAGACGTCGGCACAACTCTGTCCTCACATGCACCTTTCGTATAAGACGAAGCGTCACGTGGAACGAGCCTCCTTTTCTGGTGAGCTACTTTCGCTCAACTGGCCCAGCGCCATTAATACCCTAGGCTCTTCAGCACGCGCATGGCCTTTCGTAAACCGGTGGATGAATGAAAACGTGTCGCAGTAGGCGATGCCATTTGCTATGTAAACGAAACAAAAGGGACATCCTGTAAACAAGGAGAGCGTCTGATTTTTCCTGTTAAAGAAAATATTGGGTTCCCTACCGACTTTAGCTTCTGCGGATGCGAAGTTCCACATGCGGGGATTGCAATGAAATTAGAACGGAGGACATTTGCGTTATAGCATGCCTGGAACGTTATGCGTTAAAGCTATTTAAATCTGCTTCCATTCCGTTTGCTTCGTTATCCCTCCGCGATTGGTCAAACATTTGTGGAGCTTAGCCCACTTCACATGCCTCTCGCAAGACGTCTGGAAAGCCACAATAACTTTCCGTTTCAAGGTGACGTGTACACATTGATTATGTAGCATTAGGCGGAACCAAGGAAAACAGAAAACATTTCATTCCGAACTACACCTATGTCACCATTACCTCACCGCGACAGATGAAAATGTTTTCGGGCCCCACCTAGTTTGCCTGTCTGTAAGACGAAATCACAAGACCGCGGAAAACCACACCTCAAAGTTACGTGCATACGCCCTGCTGATGCATTATTATGCCTAACAAAACAGCAATTGCATTTTTTAATAGCCTGAGGAGTGCCCCGTTCCGAAAGGAATAAAATATAGCTGCCCACTTATGATTCCGGCTCTGTGTGCCTATAGTGTTTACTCGAAGATAGACAAATATAAGTCTACACCTACTATTAGACTTACTGAAAAATAAAAGAAAGTATAGAATTCGAACATGGGTCGACCCACGTAGAAAAATACTTGGAAGACGATGCGCCATTATTTTCCTTAAGCTCGGTTACTAAGTTTTTTTTTTTTATACCCGATGCCATAAGCTGCATCCTCGTCAGAACTGGCATAGAAGTCGTCCTCGTCAGATGAGTCACCTGCGTCCTCGACACCCGTAAGTCGTACTCAGTGCCCTAGAGTGCGTTGCATTTGCCGCTTTTACTAAAGCCAGTCTGAATAACCTCCAGACTTGCCTTCCGCCTGGTAAGACGGAAAAACTCCGCTAGCTTGGTAAATTTGCTAACTTTGTTCACGAATATACGAGTAGGTCGAGATTCTTTGGTCAGTAATATAGGTCGATGGCGCCCTCAGCGTAGCGTAAGAAAAGAAAAACAGTCGAGTTATGTTCGAGTAAATACTGTACTCTGAGCTGCAAGCGAAAATTTATTTCTTTGCGCATAAAGTAAACTTTGCGTGGCAACATAACCGTTGCAGAACCCTTTCGGCGTGAATACGACATCACTCTGCCAAATCTTCACTGAGCACTCGTTTTGGTGGCTCTTGGAACCCCGCTTGCACGCCGGCAAAGCTGTGGACGAGCCGCCACAAGCTAAGCAAAGGGAAGCGGGCCAATCGGAGACGCCGGCACCATTCTCCTCACCCTGTTATCTACTTCCACTAAGCTACCTCGGCACCAGCGAAAGTGCCTCGTTTCCTACGCGCTCCTTATATCTAGTTTGGCCCATAACATAAAGAAAAACCATTCGCGTTAGGCAATAATATTCACTCCTGCAAAGGAGGAGAGCGTTTGAATGAACTGTTCAAACAACAGTATGAGTAACCGCGCACGCATGCTTCGGCGGTACGTGGGTATATGACGTCAGTATTTTATAATAAAGTCAGAGTGAAATCACTTTAGGTTATAGCTACCCTGTTCCGCTAGTAGGACCTATAAGGCCCAAACTGGGGTGTTCGCAGAGCCTGCAACAACGTATAACTCCAGCGCGGCGGAAATCTTGAGCCGCGGTTGGCTCGTGAGTGCGATGCCTCGCACACAAGAGTGTCAGCGCGTGATCTGCCGCACGTCTTTTTGCAGTGTCCAAAACCTGGTGAGAGCAGATATATTTGCCGCATATTACATGCGTGTTCGTTGCACACTTGCAATATTTCTGATGATTTGCCAAGCTTGTGTGTTGCACAAATTTCACCTTAATTTGGCATCTGATCTTTGCATCTACTGTAGGGATATCATCCGGTTTGAAGAATAAGCATCAACTGGGAGCAGGCAGCACAGTGATGTAATACTGAGAACCGCCAGAAAATGCACCACCACTCTGCGCAGCTGCTGCTCGAGAAAGCCCTTGCATAGCCAATAGCAATATTGTGCTTCATTGACTTAGGCCGTTTCTGGGTATGTTAGGTATACTGCTGCAATACTCAGGAGTGGTTCCATGTTTCTTTCCATTTGATACTGTGCATCGCAGCCGTGACAGCCATAAAGGTAATGGTAATGGGCGAAAGCATCAAATGCCCAACATAGCGAAAGGGCCGGCGTCTGTAGCAGCGAACCAGCGCCTGAATTCTCATTGGCGGCGATGAAACGTCACGTGTGTGCCTCGACGGTGTAGAGGGGGCAGTAGGGTACACCTATGCTGAGCTGGCGCGGCAGGTGTTGCGTGAGGGGTGAGAGCATCGTCGCGACGCCAGGTCACCCTCGCTCTCGGAGACCTTTGTTATTTGCCCGTTGCGTGTAGAACGTTGCGTCTAGAACGCAAGCTATCGCCTGCGTACTAACTTCGCCAAGGTCATCGCTATAAAGAAATTAATTCGCAAAAATCAGAATGAATTGGAGAGGAAAAGCGTTGGTGGTAGTGAGATTTGAAGCTACGACCCCTCGCTCAGACCCCAGTCTCTTACCTGCTAAGCTAAACCGGCTACTCCTAGATAACAGGCATGTGCAGTCTGCTTTGCGACGTCATGCGACTTGGACAAAAATTTCCATCGCCAAGCCCGGCGAGACGGAAGCGGTGACGACAAAATCACCTCGGCTTATTCGTGAGCGTCCCCATTAACTTACATAATAGTTGGGCAAGGTAGCATGAAGTTGCGGAAATAAGTGCACTGGCCTTGGCCTGTCTAGGAGGCGTTGGCCAAACGTCTCGACGTGCTCGCTTGCCAGCGAAAAGCTCATAACTCGAAGGGCCACTCAGCGGCGTCCAATTCGACATTAATGCGTTCGCATTGCCAACTCATAACAAGTGCTAAGGTCTCCTCGGATTTTTTGTTGACATTGTTGCCGTCGAATAACTATATGGCTCATATCATATCAACTACATGCACCGGGTGGCCGTCGTACGTGGCGTGTAGGCGAACAGCGCCGCGAACAGCAGAAGTCGGTGCACTGGCGTGTGAAGCAGACGACGGTACCAAGGCCCTAACGGTGCATCCAGAGATAGCGCATTGCAGGTTTCAAGGCCTGACCTAACAGAAAACGAATTTCGTGTGTCTGCTTTTGAGAAAGGCCGGCACGTGTACGAGGCATACCACGTTCGCGGTACCAGGTACTATGCACAGTAGAAATCTAGTGCGAATTGCGATGCAAGTGGACCCCGCCAGAAGAACCCGATGCGGTAAGCTAAGACATGGAGCTCGAGGGTTTATATTCCAGATGTTATTTTGCTGTGCACATTAACATTGTCGCATACCTAATTATGTAAACAGGCAGAGCAGGCAGGCCCGCGATGTATCAAAAATGTGTAAGATACGTACCATTGGGAATGTGTCATGCGGCCACTGGTACGTGCTCCATGAGCCAACGGGTATCTGCCGCACTGCAATGAACCTTTTCTGACGTCAACTTGGGTCACTCAAAGTATCACATCACACCTACACGGTGATGTTCCTGTGACGCTGTTTTTCTAGCAAATGAGGGTCGGAGCCGACGTTGTGGCGCTTTTCTACACTAAAAAAAAAGCGTTCTTGCCAAAAATGACTGGCAACATCACATTTGTTCTCTTTATGTGCTTGTATAGGAGATAGTGAGCTAAAAGGCTTTTGCTGCCACCGAAATGGCGCACAACGGTCGCTCTGATTTTTTCTATAGTCATACAATAACGAAGCATTTTTCACAAGACCTCAAAGATGGCCAGAGTGACTATGGTGGTTATAAGCGACAACACGTAGGCTTTTGCCTGCATTACCTGGCTTCAATGAAAGTGGAGTGGTTTTGCCGCATCTCTGTGGGATCGAAACATAGACGAAAACCCCAGTCGAGCAGCGCTCTGTAGAACGGAATGATCTGTTATTGTCTCAGCTGCTGCGTTGCACGTCCTTTGCGCTGAAGTGAGGTGTAGAACGGAGTTTCGGACGCCGCAAGCACTTAGTCATAAAGGCGTTCGTCTGTATTACACTACGTTGTCACGTTTGCATTGAATACGTCGCGTCCTACATAGCGCCCGCTAAAGCACTTAAATGTGTGCGCTCTAGCTTCCATCCCGCTACTAGAATTAATGAGGTTCATCTTCGCGTCACGAACAAGAGAGTGTTGTTTTGTACCATTCACACTTCTATCTCTCGCGGCGACAATACCCTCCTCCTCACCCCAAGCTCACTAGGCCTCAGGCACTGACATTCAGACTGTTGCAGACAGAAACTTATCCCAACCTGTCCACGTTACATGCGATATATCCGGAGATTTACACTGATGACGCATGCCCTGCTTGCGGGGATAAATCAACACTTTCGCACATGCTCTGGGGATGTATCTCTATAGCAAGCCCTGACCTCAGCTGAGATAGGTGGGAGGCGGCCCTCCGCAACCCACTCCTGGCTGAGCAACGTTGGGCTGTCCAGCAGGCCCACGATGCGGCTGGCAGGCTAGGCCTGTCGGTCCCGACGTGGGAGCGGCCCGCGACGTGCTAGTACGCGTTCTGCAGGACTGTAAAATAAAAGTTAATCAATCGATCAATTCTCGTCTCGTGGGATCAAGCACTTTGGAACACTGTCTTCAACTGCACCCGAAAATCGAAGACGACGAAGTGTCCCTTCTAAGGTGAATCCACATCGCTCCTGTGAAAAATCTCGTATTCCTCTGAAATAGGTTCCATGCTTCAAGAGGTTAGACCACAAGTCATCCGAGGACGCGCCGGACGCTCATGCGCAGTCTGGTTTTCTCGCATTCAGCGAATGTCACTCCATCATCTCTGCAGCTGAAGCATGCACCGGGACTAGGCCTAGAGCCTCCGTTGACGAGCTGGCGGCAGTAGATTCGCCGGCACCGCTCATCAAAACGGCATTACCGGCCGCACAATTGACACCTGAGCCTTGAACCCAGCTCCTGATTCCTGGCCCCAGTCCGTCGGCTACAGCCCACCCGCCGCCTTTCCAAAATGCACATCAGACAATGAATGATTTGGCCTCAGGCCGGATCCCGGCGATGGCTTCCCAGTCACCGATTGGGAATTGTGCTCCAATTGTTGTGCTTGACGAACCGACTACCCCTACAGATTTGTCTTCTGCGCTACCATCTGTGCCGTCGGCTACCTGTGGTTCTCAGAGCCGTCCTTCGGAACAATCTGCACAATATTCGTCTTCGGCCAACAACGGCTCCCAAGGCAAGCCCACTGACCACCCAGTTGTCGACACCCAGCTCGGTTTGCTATAAAGCAACCATTACAGCTCTGGCCCCCACAAGCCTCACGGAGATTACGAAGAGGATTATTCTGGTGAACCTCGACCCATGTCTTGGCACCACAAGCTTCCGCAGCTTCACGGCCATGTATAAGTCAAATACCATCGCTGTGTGGCTCCCGACATTGGCGGCTGTCGAGAGTTTGTAAGCGCTTCAGCATCTCTCGATCACAAGCGAAGTCACCGTGCCGGTCCTGGTGTACCTGGTAGAGGCTCGGGCTTACAGCGCTGTGTCGTTTAGAACGTTGACGCTGGCGAGGACCAGACTGCTCTCCTGCGTGAGCTCTACTGTCCTACTCGCCGTGTAATTTAAGCGCATTACATGAGAATGGGGCACTCTGTCATCGTCATCTTGCAGGGCCCACCAATTCCCCAAGCCCGCCTGAACTACAATGGCTGCATTCTACGACATCGGCCATATAAACCCAGTGGCGTCTATTGTTACAACTGTTTCCTACCTGGCCACATGCGCCGATCCTCTCCGCTTACAGCGCCCGATGAAGCTGTACAAGCTGGCACAGTGTCTTACCGATGTGGACTCTGCAAGAGCGACGACCACGAGATCACTTGTCCAACTTGTCCCACAAGGCAAAAGGTCACTCAGGAGGTTCATCGCGAGAATCATATGCAATGGCCTCCGCATGCTGCCACACAAACAGTGCCGACATCTAACACGTTTGCGGTGCTCCAGTGGGATGACGACTGGCCAGAGCTCTCCGAGCCCGACCCGCCTGCACCCCATTCGCAACAAACTTACAGTGACAAAGTTCGCAAATAACGCCGTCGCCCGCTGGTTACACAAAAGCAGAGCGTGCCGGACCATCCGCGTGATCATACGGTACTCCAAGCAAGTCCATCAGCTAGCGCTTCAGTAGCAGGCGGAACGGTCATGTCAAGTAGAAGGACAGTCTCAGAATACGACCCCCACCTGATGTAGCCATGCCGGCGTTGTGCTAGATGCGGAACTAGCCTTTCTTTGCATCTTCGATAACGACCATGGCGCGAAAAACCACCGCCACATACTTCCCACATACTGCAGCAACAGATACTATAGGAACACAACTACTGCAACACATACTACGGCAACACACTACGGCAACAGATACACAGATTGTAGCTACGCGTACTACATCAAGACACACTACAGCGACACATCTACAGCATCACATACTGCGGCAACACGTACAAATACTACTACAACACATACTCCGAAAACGCATACTACGGTAACACATACTGTAGCAACAAAATCGCGGTGAAAATCCTTCGATCTTAGTCAATTGCGTGCGACAGAGCCGATAATCACAACAAACACAAATATGACGGAAAGTGGGGCGCGCAGGCTGCCTTGCTGAGCACGGGACCTCTCCTCCCCACAACACACGATATGCATCTATATTACATAGAAAACCAGTGCAATGCGCAACATAACGAACTTCATAACCCCACATGCCGGTGGCACTTGTTGAAATTGTCATTTTTCGGCCACACTCGCTTTACATTGTACGGTACTTCGTCAGCGGGAAGACTAGCATTCAGTGAGCAGGTCGTCGCATTAAGAGCAAAGCTTTCTTCGCGAACATTCTCGGACTTTGCCGATCGCGGCTGCTGGGTGCTGCTGCTGTCCTGTCTCATACATAAAGAAAAAAATATTTCAGGGCTATGTTTATGTTGCAACCAGGCGTGACTATCGGGAGCTCGCCACCGTCAGCGTCCACAAAATAGTGAGTCAGCTGACCGGCGTGAGTGTGTGTTCTGTGAGTGGCATAAAAGCACGGGACCTACGAGGTCCGCTGCTGCCTTCAAAGCAAACAAGACCTGTCCTCAAGTGTGGAAGAAGCGCTAAGAAAGCTGGAAGGACAAGGATACACATGTACGACAGCTTGCAGCTTGGTGCAACTGTAATGCAACGGGTGTAGCTGCAAGATTCTGAACACGTCTTTCTTAAGAGCAAGCTTTAGCATGGGTGCATCTCCGATGCCGCCCATTCAAATAGATGTAAAACGCGAAAATGAATTTCCAAGATAACCCCTGGGCCGATTATGTAATATATGGTGCATCTGACAGAAAAAGGTAGATTCCAGTGATCGTTGGAAGCGGAATTTTTATTTTAGTGATACATATTAATGTTACGGGAAATGCCGAAAATTGCTAAGAATGAAAAAAAAGAGAAAAACAGAAGCACGAACTTTACAAATCCGTAACTCTGTCTCAAGAACACATATTCCAGTTCTGTCAATTGCATAAGTTAGAGAATCTAAAGCGGATAAATTTTGGTAAATCTATTAATATCTTACGTGATATTGTCATATTCTTCGCAAGGGTATAGCAAGGTCTTACTCGCATATTAGTGGTCTATTTGATAGCCAGATATAACAAGCCCGTATTGTACGTTTTAGGTCTTCTATCGGATGCAATTCACAGTACTGTGGTATCGTTTCTCGTCCAATTTTGTAAACTTGACGGTTCCGTTTTGTGCGCTTTTGCAATTTTCGACAATTTTCGTCGAAAAATTGACGGCCGAAGCAGAAAATTCGCCGCTAACAGTCACACATTCTTTTACAAGGAACAACCGTCATCTAATTTCGTGGAGTGGATGCAGAAAAAACGGTTCTCTGCAACTCCTAAGTACATAACTCCTAAGTATATGACGTTAGGATAGTGGAATAAAGTCAGAGTGGAATCACTTTACGTTATAGCGACCCTGTTTGGCATACTCAGCAGAAAGTTTTCTTTGCAAAGACCCCAGTGGAGCGTTCGTCCTTTCATTTAGGCCCAGGCAGAGCCATGTGAACGCTTCTGCGTCACACATAGCGCCCCGGTAAATGCAGATGGGAAAAGCTTGTAAGACCTCTAAGGCCCAACCTGGGGTGTTCGCAGAGCCTGCAACAACGTATACCTTCTGCGTGGCTGAACCCTTGCGCTGCGGAAGTCTCGTGAGTGCGATGCCTCGAACACAAGAGTGTCAGCGCGTGATCTGCCACACATCTCTTTGCAGTGTCCAAAACCTGCTGAGAGAGCAGATATATTGGCCAAAAATTAGATACGTGTTCTTTGCGCACTTGCAATGTTTCTGATGATTAGCCAAGCTTCTGTGTTGCACACATTGCACCTTAATTTGGCATCTGGTCTTTGCATGTACTTTAGCGATATCATCAGGTATGAAGGATACTCGCCAGCTTGAAGCCCGCAGTTACTGCAGTAATACTGAGAACCGCCAGTAAATGCGCCACCACTCTGCGCACCTGCTGCTTTACAAATGCTCTTGCATAACCACACAAAATTGAGCTTCACAGTCTTAGGCCGCTTAAGGTCTTGTTAGGTATAGTACTACAATCCTGAGGAGCGGTTCCATCTTTCTTTCCATGTGAGACTGCGCATGGCAGCGGTGACAGCCGTAAAGGCTTGAAGATGTTAATGGGCGAAAACATGAAATGGCCCATTGAGCGAAAAGGCCGGCGTCTGTAGCAGCGAACCAGCTCCTAATTTCTCATTGGCGGCGATGCCTCGTCACGTGTGTGCCTCGACGGAGCAGAGGGGGCAGCAGGGTACATCTGTGCCGATCTGGCGCGGCAGGTGTTGCGAGAGGGGAGAGAGTATCGTCGCGTCAACACGTCACCCCCGGTCTCGGAGGCCTCTCTTAGTCGCCCGTTCCGTGTCCGCGCAAACTTTTGCCTGCGCTTCACCTCGGTATTCGCTATAAAGAAACTAATGCGCAAAAAGTCAGAATAAATTGGAGAGGAAACGCGTTGGTTCTAGTGAGTTTCGAAGGAACGACCCCTCGCGCAGACCCTGAGTCTCTGACCTACTAGGCTAAACCATATGCTCCTAGATAACAGGCTTCTGCACTCTGCTTTATAACGTCATATTACTTGCACCAAAATTTATACCGCCAAGTTCGGCGTGACGAAAGCGGTGACGACAAAATCACCACGGCTTATTCGGGAGCGTCCCCATCAGCTTATATGGCAGTTGGGAGAGGTAGCATTGTGTCATGGAAATAACTGCACATGCATTGCGCTATTTAGAAGGTGTTGGTCAAGCGTCTCGACGCGCTCGCTTGCCTGCGAAGAGTTCATAACTCGAAGCACCACTCAGCGCCGTCCACTCGGACATCAATGCTTCCGCTTTCACAACTCATCAAGACTGCTTCGGTGTGCTCGGATCTTTGTTGCTGACGTTGTTGCCGTCGAATAAATATATGGCTGATACCAACTAAATCCACCTAGCGGCCATTGTAGGCGGCGAATAGGCGAACAGCGCCGCGAACAGCAGAAGTCAGTGCACTAACATGTGAAGCAGACGACGGGGCGAAGGCTCTCACGCTTCATCCAGTGATATCGCAGTGCAGGTTTTAAGCCCTCACGTACCAGAAAACGCATTTTCGTGTGTCTGCTTTTGAGAAAGGTCGCCACTTGTACAAGACAGGCCACGTTCGCGGTACGAGGTACTATATAAAGTAGAAAACTAGTGCAGATTGCGATGCAAGTGCACCCCGCCAACAGAGCCCGGCGCAGTAAGCTAAGACGTGGAGCTGCATCATTTATATTCCAGATGGTATTTTTCTGCGCACGTTAACATTTTCGTATAGCCAATTATGTAAATAGGAGAAGCAGGCAGGCGACGTATTAAAAATGTGTAAGATACTTCCCAATGGGCATGTATAATGAGGTTACTGGGTACGTGGCCCAGGAGCCGACGGGTATTTGCCGCTCTGCAATGAACCTCTTCTGACGTCAACTTGAGTCACTGAAAGTATCGCATCACACCTACACGGTGACGTTCCCGTGACGTGATTTTTCTTGCAAATGAGGGTTGGAGTCGACGGTGTGGTTTTTATGCGAAGCATATTACGAGAGCTCAACCCAGCTCCTCAGGCGCGGCGGTGTCGCCTTGAATACCACGTGACACCGTGACGTCACGACAGAGGAGAAGTGGCTTTGGCTCAACTCTTGCAAGATGGGCTGGGTGGGAATCGAACCAGGGTCTCCGGAGTGTGAGACGGAGACGCTACCACTGAGCCACGAGTACGATGCTTCGAAGCGGTACAAAAGCGCCTCTAGTGAATGCGGTGTTGCCTTAGAAACGAGCTGTTTCTAAGGCTCAGGCGTGCGTCGCTGGCTCAGGCGCACATTTCGTTGCCGTGCCGAACGCTGCGTTGCTCGACGCTCACCGCGTCCAATGCGGGGCGTCCAAGGCGAAGCAGAGTAACGCATGAGTTATTTCTTCGTCTAGCCGAACCAAATATAGCCAAGCAACAGCAGTTCACCAAGCTAAACAGTGGTTCAACAACTAAAATAAAGGCTAGTATGCTTCGCATCCTGGGCTTAACCTTATCTAAGCCACAGCCATTTTTTTTTCTACTCTCAAGAAGCGCGTTATTGCGAAATATGACCTTCAACATGGCGTTTGTGCTCTTTAAAGGCTCGCATAGGAGATAGTGAGCTAAGAGGCTTTCGCTGTCACTGAAATGGGGCAAAAAGATTTTTTTATATTTCTGGTTAATCATAAAATTACAAAGTGTTTCTCACAAGACTACAAACACTGCCAGAGTGACTGCAGTTGTTACGAGAGATAACATGCAGGCTTGTGCGTGCATTGTTTGGCTCCAGCAGCGCTCGACGGAGACTTCCATTTCTTCTCTACGGTGGGATAAATAATACATTGTGAAGTGTTTCTCACAAGACTACAAAGAATGCGAGACTGTGGTGGTTAGGAGCGATAACATGCAGCTTTGTGCGTACAATTTTTGGCTTCAATATGAACCCCGACCCATTTCTATTTTTGTGTACGGTGGGACCGCATGCTTCTCTTATGCACACGCAAGCTCCAGGCGAGCTCCGCTCTATCGGACGGAATGACCTGTTCTAGTGTGAGCTGTTACGCTGCGCGACATTTACAACGAAGTAACGTGTATAACGAAGCGTTTCGGACGCCGCAAGCACTTAGTCATCCAGGCATTCTACTGTATTACGCTTCTTTGACACGACTGGAACGAATACATCGCATCCCACATAACACGAGCTAAAGCATTTAAGTGCGTGCGCTCTAGCTTCCATTCGGCTACTAGAATATAATGACTTTCTCCCTCGCGTCTGGACGGGGAGCGAATCGGTTTGTACCATTCTCGTCTCGTGGCAGCTCACGCTTTGGAGCACTGTGTTAAACTGCAACCCCGCCTTCGGGACCGGCTTTCCTTCCCCAGTCCTTTCCTCGTAGCTGTGCGCTCCGAAGATGGCACGAGATATTGTACCACCTTCGGGTTTGGCGAAGGTTGTATCGTATCTTTCGGGAGTAAAAAAAGATTGCCGACGATTAGGACTCTCCCTAATTATGATGCGAAACCTTACGCGCGTTCATTTCGCGATGTATTGGCTGGCGTGGACAATCTGTCTCGTGCGACCCCTTGCAATCGGAGCAAAGTGTGGCGCCATTGCCTCGCTGATCGAGAAATCGCGTGAGGTAGTGCGCAGGTGAATCGTGGGTGCGATTCACAGAAGTCGCCGAAGACAGACCTCCGCTCATGCAACGCTTTGTTTCCTTATATGGTGTCGGTCGACGTGCTCTCCGCATGTCATCGATGAACAGACGACCACGCACTAGTCTGGCGCCATCTCGTAGCCGAGCCAAACTCTCGCCATGTTCCCCTCCTCCGCTTTCCTCCTCGCGCTCGCTTCGCTATCGCCGTTTTTCATGCCCTGCTGCTCTCCGAGTTCGCTCTTTCACACTTCGATGTGCTCGTTTGCTCGGTTACCCTGACGGCGAAAGTCAACGTAGGAACAGGAACCTAGGAGCTGCGCTCCAAAATTATGGGAAAAAAATTCACCAGCGCTTTCACTCTGTGGGGAAAGACGAGCAGCGAAGATGTGGTGTGCTTTACCTCAATCGAGCCATCTTTGCATACATAGCTATTATTATTATTATTATTATTATTATTATTATTATTATTATTATTATTATTATTATTATTATTATTATTATTATTATTATGTTTATTATTATTCTTATTAATAGACACAGAATAAGAATGAATCTTTTGACTGTGCAATAATTTATTCTTATTCTTTTATTAGGCAGATACGTGTGCAAGTACCACAGCATAGCAGACGGGAATTGCAAAATGTGTACAAATTCACTGTGAACTACATAATTAGGAAAAGTAGATGAAACTCAGCGTAACGTTAGCACAGCCTTAGTGGCTAATTGTCGTGCGATTTCTTTCAGGATAGGTCAGATAAAACAAGAGTTACAGCCGTTTTCTGTAACTATACTCTTTCAGTAGGCGGTCACGTATTAACAGCAGACGGGAATTCACTAAAGTTTACAACTTCACTGTGAACGAACTAATTAAGACAAGTAAATGAAAGTCGGCGAAATGATAGAGTCGTCTTATCTGCCAATTTAAGCATGTTTCTTTTCCAACATGCCCACATTAGATTCAGGTCTACAGAGTATTCGCGTGAAACTGGAGGCGAACATTTTTTCGTGTCGACGCAACCCTACATGGACGGACATCGACCACTGAGGGAAGGTATACTATATACAGCTTCGATGTAAAAGGAGCCGCGGGTCTCACTATTTAGTTTCGTGAGCGGCTTCGCCGGTCCCACGTATGTCGGTAAGTTCGCGTTCACTATCTGTTACAGTTACTTTACTCTTTGCGATGCTCCGTCATTCTCAATGTCTTGGGAACTAGCCCAATCTTCAGTCATGGTCCAGTTCACACAGCTTAGCGCAACGAGATCCACCAGTGGCGACGGGTGTGAACATGCCGGTGCGTTTACGTTCGCCGTAGGCGCACAGCAAACAGTCATGCGCCGGACGCAAGTAGAGTTGGGAAGCGCGAGGAAGGAAAATGTGCCCTAAATTGTGCCTCCGTTTAGCAACAGCGGGTCGCACACAGCATCAACAAAGGAAACAAGCTTTGTTTCCACTGACCGGCCATGAAGAAATCCACGTATGTATGTACTAAGCTTATGCTTAAAGAAGAACGGCAGATGTGCAAACACAACTTTTCAAAATATTTTGCAAGCGGAGACAAGATAGACACGGGGCCATAATTTGAACGTCATTTATGCTGCCACTTTCATGAACTGGCACTACTATTGCATTCTTCCAACAAGAAGAAAAGGCACGTGTACACAAGAAAGATTAGGAATGTGAGTAAGGAGAGGAAGAAAAACAGAAGAGCTCTTGATTAAAAAAAAAACTGGTATACGGTCGTAAGCAGGAGAAGGCTTCGGTTTCAACTTACGGCTGCTGCGATAGCGTCTTCTGAAGAACATGAAATGTTGAAATGGTCACTGCAGACATACTGCCAGTCACCAGAGCTAATAGCATCCGCTGTATTCAGGAAAAACGATGAAAAAATGTTCAGCGAATGCATTGGCGATACTGTAATAGATGTTAAGAATGCCACGAGATGGATGATTTAGGATATTAAATTAAGCACGCTCCGAGCTGTAATCGTTTAGCACAGGTCTAGAAACGTTTGGGATCGCTTTTTACATGCTTCTCGACAAACCTAACGTATGCATCACTGTCGCTACGCAGGGGATGACCTACGAAGTAAACCACGCAATTCCTCTGAAAAACATGTGCGATAGCGAGCAGGAAAAAACTATTTGCAGGTATTGAAGGCTGCCAGAGCAAATTATACATCTTCAGTAAGGATGCCATCCGCTTTGTTGACATGTACAGCACGGTAAAATTCAGACAAGTCGGCATCACTGAGATTTTGGGAAAGACCTACATGGTCACCGTTGGGAAAGATAAACCAGCGCACAGGTTCGCTCAACACATGAATCAGCACTAAAAAAAACATCCCGTATTCCAGCGGAACATGCCAGTGGTCAATAGGAACCAAATTGCTAACAGCAACAGAACACTCACCAATGAAGATATTAGTCAGAATCAGATCCATAACACTGCCAGCTGAATTGTGACACCAATAAACTGCGTTATTCCAAGAAATTCCACAGAGAAGAACAGCACACTACAGCGAAGGGATGATCAATATGTATATGTCGCGTGTGAAGACACCCCAACTATAGAGGGAACATTGAAATCAGCAGCTACTAGGACATAATATTTTGCTACATCAATAACTTCAACTCATAATATGTTAAGAAAACTGCACGTTACTCGTGTTAGGAGTGAAGTCGGCTGCGCAGAGCAGCACATTCTTGACACGTTTAACCGGAATTTCAATCCACACAGTCTGTCGCAATTTCAACGTCCGCACACCACTCAAAGCTAAGATTCTTCCACATGGCCATCAGCGCGCCACCGCCGTATCGAACAGGTTCATCATACACGCGATCGCATCTGTGAACTGTGTATGCCGGTGAAAAGAATTTTTGGGCAGTAAGTCGTTGCAAAGCCAACTTTTAGTTAAGGCTACAACATGGTACGAACAAGCTGGCACGTTCTCGCACAAATAGGAGGATTTCTTGCGTAGACCACGAACGTGTTGGTCAAAAACGGAGCACTTCATTAGTGAGGTTAGAAAAGAAATCACGTTATATTGTCGCCGGCGTCCCCGTATGCACCACGCATGCTACTTGGACTAAAATTTACATTGCCAAGCCCGACGTGACAGAAGCGGTGACGACAAAATCACCGCGGCTTCCTCGGGAGCGTCCCCATTAGCTTCTGGGGATGTCGAGCAAGGTAACATGACGTCATGGATCTAAGTGCGCAGCCATTGTGCTATCTAGGAGGTGTTGGGAAAGCGTCTGGACATACCTTCCGGTTGATACCTTCAAAGACCACTCAGTGGCGTCCAATTGGACTTTAATGCTTTCGCAATCGCAACTCCTAACAAGTATTTAGGCGCCCTGGGATTTTTTTATGTTGGCGTTGTTGCCGTCGAATATGGCTCATACCAACTACGTGCATCGGGCGGCCGTCGTAGGCGGCGCGTAGGCGAACAGCACCGCGAACGGCAGAAGTCAGTGCACTGGCATGTGAAGCAGACGACGGGGCGAAGGTGCTCGCAGTGCACCAAGTGATAACGCAATGCCGGTTTTAAGGCCTGACCTACCAGAAAACGCATTTCCTGTGTCTTCTTTTGAGAAAGGTCACCGCTTGTACGAGGCAAGCCACGTTCGCGGTATCAGGTACTATATAAAGTAGAAAACTTGTGCAAACTGCGATGCAAATGCACCCCGCCAAAAGAGCCCGACGCCATAAGCTAAGACGTGGAGCTCCAGCATTTATATTCCAGATGTTATTTTGCTGTGCACGTTAACATTGGCGCGTACCTAATTATTTAAACACAGGAAGCAGGCAGGTGATGTATAAAAAATATGTGATACATACCATTGGGTATGTATCATGAGGCTACTGCGTACCTGCCCCAGGAGCCAACGGGTATCTCCCACTCTGCAATGAACCTTTTTTGGCGTCAACTTGGGTGAACGAAAGTATCACAACGTCATAACTACACGGTGACGTTTCCGTGCCGCGATATTTCTTGCAAACGAGGGTCGTAGTCGACGTTGTGGTGTTTGTCGAATCTCAGAAAGTGCGTTCTTGTTGAATATGACCTTCAACGTCGCGTTTGTGCGCTTTAACGGCTCGCGTGGGAGATATTGAGCTAATAGGCTTACGCCGCAACCAAAGTGGTGCAAAATGACTGTTCTAATTCTCTCGTTACTCATACAATGACGAAGTGCTTCTCACAAGACTACAAAGATTCCTTGACGAACTGCAGTGGTTAGGAGCGATAACATGCAGGCTCGCGCATCCATTATTTGGCTCCAATAGCGCACCGCCGCTTGGCCTTGTGCTCGTGTACGGTGGGATCGAAACCCACACGCACGCTGCTCTCATGCAGACGCAAACTCCAGTGGAGCACCACTCTGTAGAATGGAACGACCTGTTCTTGTGTAAGCTGTTGCACCGCGCGACCTTATCAATGAATTGACAGTGAAATGATGAAGGAATTCGAATGTATCACACTTTTTAGACCCAAATGTAACGACTACATCGCGTCCGACACAGCAGAATAATTGAGTTTCTTCCTTGTGTCACGAATGGGAGCGTGTCGGTTTGTACCATTCTTGTGTCGTGGCAGCTAACGCTTCGGAAACCGGTGTTAAACTGCACCCCTGCTTTAGGGACCATCTTTCACTTCCCAGTCCTTTCCTCGCTATGCGCTACGAAGATGCTGCGAGACATTGTACCGCCTTCCGTTTTAAACCAGGTTGTATCGTATCTCAAAGACATCCTTGCTCATCAGCGTGGAGCCCGCAGAAAATACCCGCCGCCTCACCCACACCTTAACGGGGAAGAGGCCGCCGATTGGCGTAAAATACAGACCGGGGTGTTGCCCCATTTAAAATTGCTAAGCGCCATGTATCCCGCTCGTTATAGGGCCAACTGTCCTTAGTGCAGTGGCATACCTACCCAAATACACATAACCTGGGAGTGCACTAAGCACATTCATAGGCCAGATACCAGTAGGACAATGGAGCAGTGGGAGGCACAGCTGGCCCGCTCCGACCTGGCAGGACATAAGTCCTTAATTAGCCAGGTCAGGCAGGCGGCAGAGGCCAGTGGGGCCCTGGACTGAGAGGCTCCGACCACCCCTCCTTCAAATCTTTACAATTGCAATAAAGTTTCTCTCTCTCTCCTGAAGTAAAAAAAAAATGCCGACGATTACGATGCTCCCTATTATAATGCGAACCCTATACGCGTTTTCATGTATTGGCTGGCGCGGACAATCTGTCTCGTGCGACCCATTGCAATCGGACCCAAACGTGGCGCGGCTGCCTCGCTAACCACAATAAAGTTTGTGTGCTTTAAGGTGTCTGGTATCTTCAGCTCCAGTACTTGTTGTGGTAGACGAGAACAAATAGCCACTCACGTTTATTTGTAGGACGTGCAAGGTGGCATTCCCGAGGTTCTAGTGACCTGCGGACACATTGTCCTCCCACTTTCGTATCAGCGTTGCCGTTGTCGAGTCGGGTCAGCCGACGCGCTTCTGGGAGGCCGACTGCGAAGAGCCCGCGCTGCACTCCACCGTCGACAGAACCGTCATCTGACATCTTCCAGGCAACGCTGTCGAGCTCCGTTTGGCGTCAACCGCAGTAAGCATGCTAACCGCTTGTTTGCCTGCTGCCAAATTGCCCTAATCGCGGTTAACGGCGACCGCGGTCACACTGACAGTGTTTCGCTGCGTAACCGCCGCTTCGCCTGCTGTGTAACCGAGCTGGCCGTGGTTACCGATGTCGTTAATGACGCCCTTGTAACGGAGGTATTATGATTTAGAATGGCAAAAGGGCGAGTAGGCTTTCCGAAGCATGTCAACGAAGCAGAAACGCAGGAAATGGTTAAAAATAGAGCAGTCATATTTCATATTTGTGCTAAACCCGAGTGTGATAAAATCTTATCGAAGCTTTAAGATAAGGTTCACTGCTACATGTGAGATATAGTCCTTGGGCTTCGAAAAGACATGAATCGCCAGTTTACAAATTGTCGTTTAAATAAGTTATAGAGAAGCCTTGTGGTCTTGCTGTTGTTGAAACGAGAGTCCTGCAATGGAAAAGCTAACACTCTGGCTCCATTATGACATTTCCGCTTCAAAAGCATTTACGCCAGAGTTTGAGAAGAGTTTGAACTGTAGAGGCGCAGAGGCTCTGTCCAGCATTTTACCTTTACCTCGGCGCCCTACACGGAGAGAATCCGTGAAACCAACAAAAAAGAAAAAAAAAGCGATTTAAGCATTTGTGTGCCAGCAACATCTTCCGCGCACAATGTCTGGTGCCAGGCTTGGTCAGTCGAAAACTAGCATTTTTTTACTACTTCTCCGAAGACGCGTCTCCATATAGTCTTGCCTTTACAGTCGCATCCCACAAGCACGATTGCTATGAAATGGGCTAGTTGGTGACTGTTCCTATTTAGTCATCCACTAGCCCGTTACGAAGAGCACCGACAAGACATGAATCGACCGCGTGTTAGTGTTTAGTGTCTGTGCTTTTAGTAACGTGCTAGCGCATAACAAGGTACCCACCCCAGAACGAAAACACTCGGTATCTCATTCGACAGCGTTGGCATTTGGGATGTTACATGGACGCAGGTGTTTCAAAAACACCACATGCACACCAACGTTCAGTGAACCCGCGATTTTCATTTTCCTCTTCCGGAAGGACGCTACCGAATTCAGTATATTTTTCCTGGGGAGTTTCAGGTACCTGTGACTTTCAATGAAGACACCAGTTCGTGCATTGAGGAGTGTCCAAGTCAGCGCCAACTCCTTTTTTCTCAACGGGCGGAACTGAGCATATGTCGCCACCACGGACCCTTCTAATTCCATAGTGTCGCGTTTGTAGCATCGATACACCGCTGCGCACCCAATGTGGGCCCTACTAAATGATGGAATTACGCGAGCCAACCATTGCACGGCATTTAATTGGCACGATTTACGGGTTCTGGCTCCGACGAGCGCGGTCAATCGTGGGGCTGAGTCCACTGTTGCAGCCTCAGTATACGTGGCAAGCGCAGCGTTCTACAGGCACCTCTCCTATGCGTGGCCGAACGTCGTCCTCACCACGGATCACCACCTAATGCATGGGTGCTCTCCTGCTGCGCTCGGTGCTCACTGACCGCCGCTCCGTAGCGCCCGCAATTAAAGACTTTTAGCGTGTCCGCTATTCCGGCAAACGGGGGCGGTCGGGGGCGTGAACGTGAGCGGCCGGAGCAGTGCAGCCGCCTGGTGTTGTAGAGCTCAACCAAGCAAACAGAGAGCTAAAATATCAGTAACCTACCTTATTCTGCTTCGCTGCTGGTGCAAATTTTCGGAAGCGGCGTAATTGTGTTCATAATTACGCCACTTTTGAAAACTTACACCCCAGCTAAGAAGATTACAATAATTGGCTCGGTGTTTAGGTGGTTGAGCTTTGCGCCACCAGCAAGCGCCAAAAGTCTGGCCGCTCACGTTTACAGCCCCGCTCATCTGGCAAACCGCCCGCGCTTGCCGGAATACCGGACGCACTAAATTTCTCTGTTAAGTGGAAGCCGATCACTACGGCAACGCTACCTGGCCACCTCCACGATTTTATTAAGGCGAAAGCCTTATGACTCTATTTTTCAACCCAAACATGTCCAGTCGTATAATAGAAATGATTAATGATTAGCAAAGTTAATAATTGATTTATTATTGATAGGATTAGGGTGAACGATGTGACCCATGGAAGGGCAGAAGCGTACATTGCATGTCCAGCCTCGTCTTAGTCATCATTGATGATTAGCAAAGTTAACTATTGAATGATTAACTGATTAGATTAAGGTGCTTTAAGGTCAATTAGTGCGGATTAAACTGAATTAAAGTGGATCAAGATGTATTAAAGAGAATTAGGGTGAATAAAGGTGAATTAAGGTAGCTTAGCATGAATTATAGTAGATTAAGGTCAATAAGGTGGATTAAGGTGATGCAAGAGGATTAAAGTGGATAACGGTGGATGAGGGTGAATTACAGCAGGCTTAATTTACAACGATTTCGCCTTTGTGTCTTTTAGGCTATAGCTAAATACATCAGTTTTCTTTAGCGTCGGCTGTGCTACGTTTCCCCAAATCAGGACAGACCAGAACGCTGGGGCGTGGTGCGTGTCTCTCTATATGTCCCCACTGCATGTCGGTAGAGACAAACAGACAAGAGAGAATCTTATCCTTGTCCTGCTTTAGGCAATCTAGTCGCGAACCCAGCACACACATCCCACAGTGTAATGTGACCATAGCTGTGGGGAAAAAATACGATTATTGGTTACCCACTTCTATTTAAGCAAAAAGCCTTAGAAAGTGAAAGGCATAAAAATAATTCATAAAGAATGCTCGGCTAACTTAACACTTCTAAAACAAAAGAGTCAAATATCAAATAAAAAACTGGAGGACGCCTAAGCTTCTCTTTTACGAGTGCAACGCGGGCGAGTATACTTCAAGCACCCCGGACGTTACCCGACCAAAGTTTGATAAGTAATTTAAGCTTCTGTATGCATGCAATCTCTTCCGAGATAATCTAGTTCGATATCTGCTTCAAGGCTACATGATCTTAAAAGCCAGTAATTCTTCATCAGTTCTCGAAACGCATGTCTCCACATAGCCTCGCTCTTACAGTGGCATCCCAGAAAAGTGCTATGAAAGGGGTCTTGTTGGTGGCTGTTCATACTTGGTTATGCTCTAGCCCGTTACGAAAACCACATACATGAAACGCGTCGACCCTCTGTCAGCGTTTAGTGTCCGCGCTTTTACTAACGCGCTAGCGCATAATCAGGCATGCATCCCAGAATCAATATCCAAAGTATCTCATTCGACACATTTGGCATTTGTCACGGTATAACGCGGTCACCGGTGGCGATAACATTGCGCGGCCATGTTCAGACAGCCCTCGATTTCCATTTTCTTCTTCTGGAATGACTCTATCTAAATGAGTCACAAGAACAGCACAAAACACAAGAATAATCTTTTTTCCGGGCCAGGCTACCGCCAAGCCCAGCGCGCGACAGAGAATAACCGTCACAGGAAGAAATACCTTGCTTCTGTATTGCGAACAGCAAAACGTTTGGGGGAGTATACTTGAATTCGACATTAAAAAAAGTATGGTGTTTTACGTGCCCAAACCATTTTCTGATTATGAGGCACGCCGTAGTGGAGGACTGCGGCAATTTTGACCTACTGGGGTTCTTTAACATGCACCTAAATCTAAGTACACCAGTGTTTTCGAATTTGGCCCCCATCGAAATGAGGCTACCGATGTCGGGTTTTGAACCCGCGACCTCGTGCTCAGCAGCCAATTCGGCATTGTCAATAAAACCACATTGAAGTCGAATGGCGCAGCGAATGCTTCCGCGTAAGACCTCCGCGATGCTCACAAAAGTTCTGAGTGGTGAAGCAGCCGCAAGAAAGTCGAACATGTGCCCGGCTTCATTGCTGCAAAAACTTTCGCGGTCAGCTCGGAAAGCAGCGCGAGAGGAGAAAGGTCACGTGGCTTACCAGGCGCGGTCCTCCTGAAGTGAAACGGCAAGCTGCTAACGATGTAGAGCGAGTTCCGGAGGGGATCCCAACGCCATGACAGCTCCGACAAAAGATTGCACGTGCACGGAACGAGCACGACGTACGAACGATAGAGGCATGCAAAGCTCAAGTACGTCGCTATCGTGCAAGTTCGCCATGGCTCGCGAGAAGTACGCCACAGCCGCGCAGTTGCGCCAGAAAAGGCACTGCTTTGGTCCTCGGCAGAACGCAGCACCGCCACCGAGAGCACGAAATCGACTGCAAGACATGGCCGCTAAAAAAAAAGAAAGTATTATTAATAAAGATAAAAAGACGGCTCAGTTAACCTCGGCGAAACGCCATTGGAGAAAGAAGTTTGCAGATCATTATAATCATGGCGGTGTAGTTCCCAGTCGCGCCAACTTGCCGATCGGAATTCCATGTTTGGCGTGTTCATTTCATGCCATTAGGGGATTCGGGCTGCTGAGTTTTTGCTTTATATGGCCAACCGATCGTTCATAACTGATGAAGTAATGCAAAAGACGTAGGCAAGCGAGAAACCTTACTTTAAGAAGACTGCGTATCCCGATTCGAGCGCGCGAACATCTTAGTTCACCACGCCAATGCACGACCGAGCTGTGCCCGACGGCCACCCCCGAGCGCACAAAGTGGACGTGCCTGGCGACACTCGCAAACGAAAGCACCCAGACAAAAGCGTTCGTTCTTTTTAACGACCCATTTCATTTTCCGTTGCTTTTCTTTTCTTTTTCTTATCATCCGCATTTTCCTTATCGTATTTTCTTAATCATGCAGCATTTTCCTGGTCGACTTCATCGGGTTCTGTCTCTGGTCCGCTGCTGTAATCGTATAGTAACAAAGTAGACCAGCTCCAAGTCCTTTCTACCATAGATGATGTTTTAACGTTTTACAGCGGAGCTGTTATACGCTAGGCTCTGGCGGTTTGTGTGCGTAGGCAAAAAAGATGGCGACCACCACAAAAAGAAGCATGAAGCAATAGCCTATCGCCGGGATGCCCCAGCTGCATTTAATCGCAAAAAGTGTCAAAACGTACTACGCAAAAAAAATATCGTAACAAAAAAAAAGTAAAACCGGTATAGACACTCTTTAGTATGGATTGCGGTTTGACGTCCCGGGCTCTACAGGTGAACCGGGCAAACCACACAACCTTATCTCAGTTCTCTTCCACCCGTGCAATAGGTAGGCGGGGTGCGGTGAGGTCTGCGGGAGAAAAGCACGCCTACGAAAAAAATGGCTGTGGCTTAGGTAAGGTTAAGTCCAGGATGCGAAGCATACTAGCCTTTATTTTAGTTGTTGAACCACTGTTCAGCTTGGTGAACTGCTGTTGCTTGGCTATATTTGGTTCGGCTAGACGAAGAAACAACTCATGCGTTACTCTGCTTCGCCTTGGACGCCCCGCATTGGACGCGGTGAACGTCGAGCAACGCAGCGGGAGAAACGGGAGAACACCCGAGTACTTAGATTTAAGCGCACGTTGTGGACCTAAATTGGAATGGCTCTCAATTCTTAATTATTACTTCCAGCCATTCTGTAGAGCATTTTGGCCCGCCAAGAATTGCATTGTAGGAGTTTAATATACTTCAATAATAGGGAACAACCGCCAAATAAGCATACCGCATTATAGGCGCGAAAAATCCGAGCAAGTGGCAGCGACTTCACTTTATATATAGTGTCCATCGCATCTGCCTTCTGACCGTGCCACGAGACAAACAATCAGTCGAGCTACGTGACACCGCATACAGCGTGGCGAGCTCCCGCGTGCCGAGTTATTTTAATTTGTTCCTCTAACGATGCAACTTTCGCACTCTTCACGAGGACAGTGAAGGATAAACTGCTAAAATGCCCTGCGCATGCGCGACAAAGGTGATTTCTAACCAAAGTTGTATCGGTGCTGGCGCGAATCGACGTCGAAACAGGCAAATATAGAAATAAACTTGCGCTGTGCAAACGTGCATTTGCTGAAATACATATATCGAAATACATATATATCTTTTTTTCGATGGATAGTTTTGAACACACTGCTTCCATCACAGAATTCTCGAATCATTATAGGCGAGGTACGCAAATCTGAAAAGGTGAAAGAAAAACACATTTGCGGATTTCGACGCCTTGAGACGCTTGGCGAGTTAGGCGCACCTCCGCATAGCAAGCATCATAACAAATCCGAGGACACCTAATTACTTCATATGAATTGTGAGTGCGAAAACATTAATGTCCAGTCGAACAATGCTGAGCGTTCCTGTCCGCTGCTGGGTGACGTAAAGAGAACGTTGCACCGAGGGGCGTGGTTTTGCATCACGCGGCCGCCCCCATGTTCCGTTTTCCCGCGCTCTGATAGCCGAATTTAGTTACAAAACTGTTTGCGCGGGTAATCGTGCGCCATATTGCACTTTGCGAATGTGGACAACCCGCGAAATTGATATGGAAAAGCCTGCACCGCCACAGATATGGAAATGTTGAGGCGAAACCACCGTAACGCACACTTTTGGGTTTATGTTCGCGTGAGGGCTCGCGCGAGGCAATGGTGTTGTGAAGGCAGCTTAGCTGGTAACCGCACCAAGCGACAACTAGTCGCAGAGAAGGTAAAACTAATGGTACGGCCTTAACTAGCGCTAATATGGTCGAAAAAACAACGTTGCACCATGGACAACACAATCTTCGGGATCGACCCAGCTTGGCTCCGGGCGAAGAAGAAAAAGAGAAAGTCAACGAAGAGTCGAGGCTAAATCAAACAAGGTCCATGGAATTGCGCGTGAAATACAATGCGAATAAGACAGAAAATGAATGAATAATGATTATAAAAACGAGGCCGACAAATACAGAATAGAAAGAATCATTTGGACTACGATGTACGAAGACCTTGTGCTCTTTAGCGTCGACACATGCTTAAGACTTCCTTCTTTGTTTTTCTTATTTAGTAACGCTGCACATGCGTTCTAGCATAATGTTACTAACATATATTTTCATTCCACCCTCAGGATATGTAGGTGCACCAAAATTATACGTATGCTGACAAATTCAACAGTCGTAATTGACAAACAGCAGTACCTGCACCCCAAAACGGCGTACAAAGGATGGTCGATAAACAAAGTATGAAGAATCAATACCAAGGTACAGAATACGAAAAGAATTGTCGATGATTATCAAGATCCAAGAATGATGTTTCCGTGAATGATAGGGCGTGCGATCACAACCGACTCTTACACTTGGTTCTAGAATTGGGAGCTCAACCGAACATACATTCTGGGTATTTCTTGCAAATCATGCCACTCAAGCTTCCAAGCTTCAAAATAAACGAGCTTTGACGTGTCTATCGTCATCAGCAGAAGCAGCACGAGCCTATATTTATGTCCACTACCCAGAGGAAACCCTGTCCCAGCAATCTCCATTTACCGCTGTCTTGCGCTATCTGAACCCAGATTGTCATGAATTTTGTAATTTCAACCCACAAGCATCTTCTAGTGCGCTTCTCTTCCCTTCAAACTCAGTCTCTAACGCTAATAGACCATTGGTTATCTGCCCTGCACATTATTTGGCATTACCAGCTTCTTCTTTTTCTTCTTAATCCCAACTAAAATATCCACTACCCCCGTTTACTCTCTAATCCAAATTGTTGCCTTGCTATCTCTTAACGCTGCGCCTAACAGATTTCGCTCCATCCCTCGTTACGCGGAAAATAAATTATCATTCCTCTTTGTTAGCCTGCACGTTAGGACGCCACATGTCATTAGCCCCATATGCTAGGGCCCGATATGGCCCTATACGCATTAATGCCCAAATAAACGCATATACGCATTAATGCCCAAATAAAACCGATTCGTTATAGCAGCTCGTCAAATATATTAATGCGTAGGAGAATATAGTTAATGAAGAAGGGCACAGCCTACTGCAGTCACGGAAGTCATAACCAAAAGCCCCGAATATTAGCTATGGTCACAATGAAGCTGCTTTTTTAGCTACACAAGCATACCTCGACCCATCATCGATAATGTCGAAAACAATACACCCCTATAAAAGCTTTATCATAACTCATTGCCAGGTCCTTGAACATGGGAGGAGTGGAAACCGCGATGGCTCGTGAAATCACCCAGGCTATCGTTCAAAGAGGTTTGTACGCGTTTTGAACACAGTTGTGGGCCCCGTATTAACATAGATGTTGTCTTGTGTTTAACGGCATGCAGGCCAACACTTACATAAAGATAAAAAGAGTAGCTTACATGGATGAGTAATCACGTAACCAAATGAGATAAAGCTTCGTACGAACTTAAAACGTTCACATCGTTTATTCTTGTCAATGAGCATGCTTTGACATTATTACGTATAATGAACTGGATTGAGTTTGATTCAGCATATATAAAAGATGTTTGCACAAAGATGTTTGGAGGTATAGCCTCAGTGGAGGGGAACAGCTCAGAAACCCGTCGATGCTAAAGAGATGCACAATACATACGGACAAAGCAAGGCCTTATTTATTCCTCTCGTCGCCTTTGTGAGTTTCCTGCGATGTTCCTCTGCACGACGAAAAACCAGGAAACCCAACTAGACACTACAGCCGGATACTAGCTTCCAGTCCAAAGGAGAATAAACTTTGCATAAAAACTCGCACACAAACGGGAAATACAAGTCGAATACACAATAAACAGGTTAAAAAGCACTAGAAATTTACTTCAAAAAGTGCTATGAGCCTTCCAAACAAGGCATTATTGCATATGACTTCATAGGTGCGGCGGACACCCTTTGCGACTATTTGTGCAGGTTTCGGAAGATGAATTGCCAAACATCCTTAGCTTTTCATTAAGCTTAGGAGGCATGCGTGCTACGCGGCTATGATGCATCGGACGGGCTCAAGCGGCGAAAAGCCATAGGCGGCGGCATAGGCGGCGGCAGGCCGGGATATTCCTGCTACGAAATCGCACAGGTAGGTCACGTGAGCTTCCTACAAAAAAAGAAAATTACTTGGAACTCGGGCGCTGCGAGCGTTTAGCTGCTGTATATGGTAGTCACGGTTAGTGGTACATGAATTTGTCTGATCTTGTTGGTCGCAGTTGGAAGCATTCTTTCTGCTTTGTTTAGTGTGCTCTATCTGCGTTTCTTGGTCTAAATTTTGAAGCAATCCTACGTTCTTATGAGTGAAATCCTAGGCGTCGGCGTTTGTGAACCTAGGATTCCATTGGACAAACCTTTACTTAAGTTTGTCCAATCCCATCCAAGGTTCGCAAACGCCGACATCAATGAGACTCAGCGCTCATGTGGAACTCATTCGAACTGTTGGATTTACAACGCAATATCTTTTTGAAGGCAAACAATTTTGGAAACTAGCAAAGCGGTCGAAGTCGGAACGACAAAGTTTAGGCAAATCCATGAACTAACCATCATTCCGATGCTGGCTCAACTTCCATGCTTTCAGTTCTCAAAGACTAGCGACATTGTTCCCAATAGTATAATTTTGTGTAGGAAACCCTGCAGGCCACGAGTTTTGCTTACGACAGTACATAAATGCTATTGCAGGTCCAAACCACACTAAATGCAAATAAAACGTACTCACGTTCTTTCGTTAAGTAGTGCCGAAGTGATTGGACGAAAATAAGAGTTCTTCAACTAAAACGCGTGCTAGTCCGTTTAATTGAAACGATAGACATCACTTAGGTGAAACGCAACACAAGAGTACACCATTGCGTCATTTAGTGCCTGCTACCCACATTTATTGAGACTATAACTGCACTACAGTTGACGCAACTGCACTTTTGTCGTGATTGTCAACGGCCGTTAAGACACAATTGCCATGGAACGTCTCAAACCCGCCTACATTGAAGCAATCGCACCACCGGCTCCACCAATATGCGCTGCAACACTGCTGCATCCTTCACCGCCACCTCCGCACGTGACACCCAAGACCACCGCTAAGACACGCGGCGTCATGTGGACTTTCTATCGTTCGTCTGACTTTCCTGTTCTCTAAGGGGGGAGCCCTCTGTAGCGGCAGCAGCATCAGCGCCGCATGAGAGTTATGTAGACACTCGCGTCTACACGAGGGACGAGTGGCTGGCACGCTCCTGCACGGGCTAGCGTTCCGAAAGATTATTAAAGAGGATGCTACGCTAAGAGAAGGAGTTAGGTTGGTAATTTTGCAAACTTTGTTCGTGAATATACGAGTAGGTCGAGATTCTTTGGTTAGTAATATTGTCGATTGTTCCCTCAGGGTAGCATAAAAAAAGAAAAAAAGTTGAGTTATGTTCAAGTAAATACGGTACTCTGAGCTGCCAGCGAGAATTTATTTCTTTGCGCATAAAGAAAATTTTGCGTGGCAACATAACCGTTGTTGAACCCTTTCGGCGTGACTACGCCATCACTCTGCCAAATCTGCACTGAGCACTCGTTTTGGCGACTATTCGAACGCCGTTTGCACGCTGGCAAAGTTGTGGACGGGCCGCCACAAGCTAAGAAAAGGGAAGCGGACCAATCGGAGACGCCGGCACCATCCTGCTCACCGTGTTATCTACTTTCACTACGCCAGCACGGCTCCAACGAAAGCATCTCGTCCCCTACGCGCTCTTTATCTCTATTTTGAATCATATCATAAAGGATAACCAGTTGCGGCAGGCAATACTATTCGCTTTGTAACCAAACAAGTCACCCCTGCAAAGGAGGAGAGTGTTTGAATGAACTGTTCAAACAACAGCAGGAGTAACCGCGCGTGCAGGCGTCGGCGGTTACATGAGCATATGACTTCAGTGTATGGGAATAAAGTCAGAGTGGAATCATTTTAGGTTATAGCGACCCTGTTCCGCTAGTAAGACTTATAAGGCCCAAGCTGGGGTGTTCGCAGAGCCTGCAACCACGTATACCTCGTGCGTGGTGGAAACCTTGAGCCGCGGATGGAGGGGGGGAGGGGGGGGGGTCGTGAGTGCGATGCCTCGCACACAAGAGTGTCAGCGCGTGATCTGCAATGCAGTGCAATGAACTTTTTCTGACGTCTACTAGGGTCACTGAAAGTGTTACAACATCACATCTACACGGTGACGTTCCCGTGACGCGGTTTTTCTTGCAAATGAGGGTTGGAGTAAAAAAAAATTAAATTATGGGGATTTACGTGCCGAAACCACTTTCTGATTATGAGGCACGCCGTAGTGGAGGACTCCGGAAATTTCGACCAGCTTGGTTTGCTTAACGTGCATCGAAACCTAAGTACAAGGGTGTTTTCGCAATTCGCCCCCACCGAAATGCGGCCGCCATGGCCGGGATTCGAACCTGCGACCTTGTGCTCAGCAGCCTAACACCATAGCCACTGAGCAGCCACGGCGGGTGAGGGTCGGAATCGACGTTGTGGTCTTCTCCACTCTCGAAAAGCGCGTTCTTGCAAAATATGACCTTCAACACGGCGTTTGAGCTCTTGAAAGGCACGCATAGAGGATATTGAGCTAAGAGGCCTTCGCTGTCACCGTTTTGGTGGAAAAAGACTGCTCTAATTTTCTCGTTAATCATACCATGACAAAGTGTTTTTCGCAATACTACAAAGTTTCCCAGGGTGACTGCAGTTGTTACGAGAGATAACATGTAGGCTTGCGCTTGCATTGTTGGGCTCCAATAGCGCTGGAACGGAAGCTGTTTTTTACGACTGAGAGCTCGGACACTACTTTGAAAACGCGCTTTATATACAATCCTTCGTTTCTTGTGTATGTCATCGTCCTGGTGGAATTGCGCCGTGATTGTGACTCAGTTTTCGTATCGTCCCTTGTTTAAATAAACTTTTTCTAAACACGGTGGGATGAATAATACACAGACGAACTGTTTGTCACAAGACTACAAACATTGCCAGGCTATGGTGGTTAGGGGCGATAACATGTAGGTTTGCACATGTCATTTTTGGGTTCAAAAGGAACCACGACCTATTTACATTTTTGTGTACGGTGGGAACGCATGCTTCTCTTATGCAGACGCAAGCTCCTGTGGAGCACCACTCTGTCGACCGGAATGACCGGTTCAAGTGTGAGCTGTTGGGCTGCGCAACCTTTACAATGAAGTGACGTGTATAACGAGGAGTTTTGGATGCCGCAAGCACTTTGCTACAAAGGCGTTCGACTGTATTACGCTTCTTTGACACGAGTGGCACGAATAAATCGCGTCCCAGATAGCATGAGCTAAAGCACTTAAGTGCGTGCGCTCTAGCTTCCATTCGGCTACTGGAATTAATGACTTTCTCCCTCGCGTCTGGACGGGGAGAGTTTCGGTTTGTACCATTCTCGTCTCGTGGCAGCTAACGCTTTGGAGCACTGTGTTAAACTGCACCCCCGCCTTCGGGGCAGCTTTCATTCCCCAGTCCTTTCCTCGCCGCTCGCTCCGAAGGTTGCTGCGCGATATTGTACCACCTTCGGGTTTATACCAGGTTGTATCGTACCTTTCTGGAGTAAAAAAAGATTGCCGACAATTAAGACTCTCCCAAATTATGACGCGAAACCTTACGCGTGCTCATTTCGCGATGTATTGGCTGGCGTGGACAATCTGTCTCGCGCGACCCCTTGCAATCGGAGGAAAGTGTGGCGCGATTGCCTCGCTGATCGAGAAATCGCGAGAGGCAGTGTGTGGGTGAAGAGTGGGCGCGATTCACAGCAGTCGCCGCAGACAGACGCCGTAGCCGCTCATGCAATGCTTTGTTTCCACATATGGTGTCGGTGGAGGCGCTCTCCGCATGACATTGGTGAACAGACGACGACGCACTAGTCTGGCGCCACCTCCCAGCGGTTGTTACCTCAGAGCCTCTCTTTCCCCATATCGTCCTCCTCCGCTTTCCTCCTCGCGCTCTCTTCGCTGTCGCTGTTTTTCATACCCTGCTGCTCTCCGAGTTCGCTCTTTCATACTTCGCTGTGCTCGTTCACTCTGTTACGCTGGCGCCGATAGGCAACGCAGGAACAGGCACCTAAAAGCTGCGCGCTAAAATTATGAAAAAAATTCACCAGTCCTTCCACCTTGTGGAGAAGAACGAGCACCGAAGATGTCGTGCGTTCTACTTCAATCGACGCATCTATCTATATCTTATTATTATTATTATTATTATTATTATTATTATTATTATTATTATTATTATTATTATTATTATTATTATTATTATTATTATTAAAGGACACAGACAACGAATGAATATTTTGACTGTGGAATAATTTGTTTTTTATTAAGTAGACACGTGTGCAAGTACCAACAGCATAGCAGCCGGGAATTCCACAATATGTACAAATTCACTGTGAACTACCTAATTAAGAAAAGTAGATGGAACTCAGCGTAATCTGAGGGTCGTCTAAGCGGCTAATATTCATGCAATTCGTTTCGGGATAGTTCCGATAAAGCAAGAGTTACAGCCATTTTCAGCAACCATACTCCCTCCTTAGACGGCCACGTATTTACAGCAGACGGGAATTCTTTAAAGCTTGCAGCTGCACTGTTAACTAACCGATTAGGGCAAGTAAATGAAACTCGGCGAAATGATAGAGTCGGGATAGCGGTCAAATTAGGCATATTTTTTTCAATATAGCGACATTATATTGAGGGCTACAGAGCATTCGCGAGAAACTGGGCACGAAAATTCTTTCGGGCCGACGTGACCCTTGGACAGGCGGACATCGACCACTGACGAAGGGTACACTATATAGAGCTTCGCTGTAAAAGGAGCCGTAGGTCTCCTTTTCTGTTTCGTGAGCTGCTTCGACGCTCGCACATATGTCGGTAAGTTCGCTTTCACTGTCCGTTGCAGTTACTTTAATATTTGCCATGCTTCGTCATTCTTAATGTCTTAGGAACTAGCTCAATCTGCAGTCATGGTCCATTTCACGCAGCTTGCTGCAACGAGAGCCGCCTGTGGCGACGGGTGCGAACTTGCCGGTAATCCTATAAAACATGCAAGGTAATCGCTATAAAGTAATGAATGCGCAAACATTAGAATAAATTGCAGAGGAAAAGCGTTGGTGGTAGTGAGATTTGAAGCTACGACCCCACGCTCAGAGGCCCAGTCTCTTACCTGCTAAGCTAAACCGGCTACTCCTAGATAACAGGCATGTGCACTCTGCTTTACGACGTCTCTCGACTTGGACAAAAATTTCCATCGCCAAGCCCAGCGGGACGCAAGCGCTGACAACAAACTCACCGCGGCTTATTCGTGAGCGTCCCCATTAACTTATAAAATAGTTGGGCAAGGTAGCATGAAGTTGCGGAAATACGTGCACTGGCCTTGGGCTATTTAGGAGGCGTTGGTTAAGCGTCTCGACGCGGTCGCTTGCCAGCGAGGAGTTCATAACTCGAACGACCACTCAGCGGCGTCCAATTTGACATTAATGCTTTCGCAATTGCCAACTCATAACAAGTGCTTAGGTCTCCTCGGATTTTTCGTTGACCTTGTTGCCGTCGAATAACTATATGGCTCATAGCAACTGCATGCACTGGGCGGCCATCGTAAGTGGTGTGTAGGCGAACAGCGCCGCGAACAGCAGAAGTCAGCGCACTGGCATGTGGAGCAGACGACGGTGCCAAGGCCCTAACGGTGCATCCAGAGATATCCCACTGCAGGTTTCAAGGCCTGATCTAAAAGAAAACGAATTTCGTGTGTCTTCTTTTGGGAAAGGCCGGCACGTGTACGAGGCATACCACGTTCGCCGTACCAGGTACTATGCACAGTAGAAATCTAGTGCGATTTGCGATGCAAGTGGACCCCGTCAGGAGAGCCCGATGCGGTAAGGTAAGACATAGAGCTCCAGGGCTTATATTGCAGATGTTATTTTGCTGTGCATGCTAACATTGTCGCATACCCAATTATGTAAATAGGCGAAGCAGGCTGGCCCGCGATGTATCAAAAATGTGTAAGATACGTACCATTGGGTATGTGTCACGCGGCCACTGGTACGTGCTCCATGAGCCAACGGGTATCTACCGCACAGCAATGAACCTTTCCTGACGTCAACTTAGGTCACTGAAAGTATCACATCACACCTACACGGTGATGTTCCTGTGACGCGATTTTTCAAGCAAATAAGGGTCGGAGCCAACGTCGTGGCGCTTTTCTACACTAAAAAAAAAAGCGTTCTTGCCAAAAATGACTGGCAGCATCACATTTGTTCTCTTTATGTGCTTGTATAGGAGATAATGAGCAAAAAGGCTTTTGCTGCCACCGAAATGGCGCACAACGTTTGTTCTGATTTTCTCTCAAGTCATGCAATAACGAAAAAATTCTCACAAGACCTCAAAGACTGCCAGAGTGATTAGGGTGGTTAGAAGCGAGAACACGTAGGCTTTTGCTTGCATCATATGGCTCCAATGGAAGTGCGCCGTGTAGTCCACGTTTCTGTGGGGATCGAAACCTAGACGAAAACTCCAGTCGACCACCGCGCTATAGAACGGAATGATCTGTTATTGTCTGAGCTGTTGCGTTGCGCGTCCTTTGCGATGAAGTGACGTATAGAACGGACAGTTTCGGACGCCGCGAGCACTTTGTCATAAAGGCGTTCGTCTGTATTACACTTCGTTGTCACGACTGGACCGAATACATCGCGTCCCACTAAGCGCCCACTAAGCCACTTAAGTGTGTGCGCTTTAGCTTCCATTCCGCTACTAGAATTAATGAGGTTCATCTTCGCGTCAGGAACAGGAGATTGTTGCTTTGTACCATTCTCGTCTCGTGGCAGCAAGCACTTTGGAACACTGTCTTCAACTGCACCCGAAAATGGAAGACGACGAAGTGTCCCTTCTAAGGTGGCTCCACATGACTCCTGTGAAAAATCTCGTATTCCTCGAAAATAGGTTCCGTACTTCAAGAGATTAGACCACAAGTCATCTGAGGACGCGCCGGACGCTCATGCGCAGTCTCGTTTTCTCGCATTCAGGGAATGTCACTCCATAATTTCTGTAGCTGAATCATGCACCGGGACAAGGTCAAGAGCCTCCGTTGACGCGCTGGCAGCGGTAAATTCTCCGGCGCCGCTCATCAGAACGGCATTACCGGCCGCACAATTGACACCTGAGCCTTGATCCCAGCTCCTGATTCCTGCCCCCAGTCCGTCGGCTACTGCCCACCCACCGCATTTCCAAAATTCATACCAGACTATGAATGATTTGGCCTCAGGCCGGATCCCGGCGATGGCTTCCCAGTCACCGATTGGGAATGGTGCTCCAAATGTTGTGCTTGACGAACCGAGTACCCCTACGGATTTGTCTTCTGCGCTACCATCTGTGCCGTCGGCTCCCTGTGATTCTCAGAGGCGTCCTTCGGAAGAATCTGCACAATATTCGTCTTCGACCAACAACGGCTCCCAAGGCAAGCGTTACTGTCTAGCGACTGACCACCCAGTTGTCGACACCCAGCTCGGTTTGCTATAAAGAAACCATTACAGCTCTGACCCCCACAAGCCTCACGGAGATTACGAAGAGGATTATTCAGGCGAACCTCGACACTTCTCTTGGCACCACAAGTTTCCGCGGCTTCATGGCCACGATAAGTCAAATACCATCGCTGTGTGGCTCCCGACATTGGCGGCTGTCGAGAGTTTTTAAACGCTTCAGCGTCTCTCGATCACAGGCGAATTCACCATGCCGGTCCTGGTGTACCTGGTACAGGGCTCGGACTTACAGGTCTGTGTCGTTTACAACGTTGAAGTTGGCAGGGACCAGACTGCTCTCCTGCGTGAGCTCTACTGTCCTACTCGCCGTGTAATTTAAGCGCGTTACATGAGAATGGGGCACTATGTCATCGTCATCTTACAGGGCCAACCAATTCCCTCAGCCCGCCTGTACTTGTATGGCTGCATTCTACGGCATCGGCCATATAAACCCAGTGGCGTCTATTGTTACAACTGTTTCCTACCTGGCCACATGCGCCGAACCTCTCCGTTTACAGCACCCGATGAAGCTGTACAAGCTGGCACAGTGTCTTATCGATGTGAACTCTGCAAGGCCAACGACCACGAGATCACTTGTCCAACTTGTCCCACAAAGCAAAAGGCCACTCAGGAGGTTCATCGCGGGAATCATATGCAATGGCCTCCGCATCCTGCCACACAAACAGTGCCGACATCTAACAGGTTTGCGGCGATCCAGTTATGATGACGACTGGCCAGATCTCTCCGAGCGCGACCCGCCTGCACCCCATTCGCAACAGGCTTACAGTGACAAAGTTCGCAAATAACGCCGTCGCCCGCTGGTTACACAAAAGCAGAGCGTGCCGGACCATCCGCGTGATGATATGGTACTCCAACCAAGTCCATCAGCTAGCGCTTCAGTAGCAGGCGGAACGGACTTGTCAAGTAGGAGGACAGCCTCAGAATACGACCCCCCCACCCCCCACCTGATGTAGCCATGCCGGCGTTGTGTTAGATGCGGAACTAGCCTTTCTTTGCATCTTCGATCACGTCCATGGCGCGAATCAGCACCGCCACATACTTCCCACATACTGCAGCAACACATACTATAGGAACACAACTACTGCAACACATACTACGGTAACACACTACGGCAACACATACACAGATTGTAGCAACGCGTACTACATCAAGACACACTACAGCGACACATCTACAGCATCACATACTGCGGCAACACATACACATACTACTACAACACATACTCCGAAAACGCATACTATGGTAACACATACTGTAGCAACAAAATCGCGGTGAAAACGCTTCGATCTTAGTCAATTGCGCGCGACAGAGCAGATACTCTCAACAAACAGAAATATGACGGAAAGTGGGGCGCGCAGGCTGCCTTGCTGAGCACGGGACCTCTCCTCCCCACAACACACGATATGCATCTATATTACATAAAAAACCAGTGCAGTGCGCAACACAACGAACTTCATAACCCCACATGCCGGTAGAGCTTGCTGAAATTGTCATTTTTCGGCCACACTCGCTTTACATTCTACGGTACTTCCTCAGCGGGAAGACTTGCGTTCAGCGAACATGTCGTCACAATAAGGGCAAAGATTTCTTCGCGAACATTCCCGGACTTTGCCGATCGCGGCTGCTGGGTGCTGCTGCTGTCCTGTCTCATACTTAAAGAAAAAAAATATTTCCGGGCTATGTTTATGTTTCAGCCAGGCGTGACTATCGGGAGCTCGCCACCGTCGGCGTGCATAAAATAGTGAGTCAGCTGACCGGCGTGAGTGTGCGTTCCGTGAGTGGAATAAAATCAGAGGCCCTTCGAGGTCCGCTGCTGCCTCCAAAGCAAACAAGACCTGACCTCAAATGTGGAAGAAGCACTGAGAAAGCTGGCAGGACAAGGATGCACATGTACGAAAGCTTCCAGCTTGGTGCAACTGAAATGCAACGGGTGTACCAGCCGGATTCTCAGCACGTCTTTCTTAAGAGCAAGCTTTAGCATGGGTGCGCATCTCCGATGCCGCCTATTCAAATAGATGTAAAACGCAAAAATGAATTTCCAAGATAACCCCTGGGCCGATTACATAAAATATGGTGCATCTGACAGAGAAAGGTAGATTCTAGTGACTCTTGGAAGGGGAATTTTATTTTAGTGATACATATTAATGTTACGGAAAGTGCCGGAAATTGCTAAGTCTGAAAAAAGAGAGAAACAGAAGCACAAACTTTACAAATCCGTAACTCTGTCTCAGGAACATATATTCAAGTTCTGTCAATTGCATAAGTTAGAGAATCTAAAGCGGATAAATTGGATAAATCTATTAATATCTAACGTGATTTTGTTACATTCCCCGCAAGGGTATAGCATAGCAAAGTCTTACTCGCATATTAGTGGTCTATTTGATAGCCATATATAAGAAGTCAGTATTGTACGTTTTAGCTCTTCTATCGGATGCAATTCACAGTACTGTGATATCGTTTTCCGTCCGATATCGTAAACTTGACGGTTCCGTTTTGTGCGCTTTTGCAATTTTCGACAATTTTCGTCAAAAAATTGACGGCCGAATAAGAAAATTCGCCACTAACAGTCACACTTACTTTTACAAGGAACAAACCTCATCTAATTTCGTGGAGTGGATGCAGCAAAAACGGTTCTCTGCAACTCCTAAGTACATGACTCCTAAGTATATGACGTTAGGATAGTGGAATAAAGTCAGAGTAGAATCACTTTACGTTATAGCAACCCTGTTTGGCATGCTCAGCAGAAAGTTTTCTTTGCAAAGACCCCAGTAGAGCGTTCGTCCTTTCATTTAGGCCCAGGCAGAGCCAGGCGAAAGCATCCGCATCACATATTGCGCCCCGGTAAGTGCAAATGGGAAAAGCTTGTAACACGTCAAAGGCCCAAGCTGGGGTGTTCGCAGAGGCTGCAATAACATATACCTTCTGCGTGGCGGAATCCTTGGGCCGCGGATGTCTCGTGAGTGCGATGCTTCGAACACAAGAGTGTCAGCGCGTAATCTGCCGCGCTTCTCTTTGCAGTGTCTAAAACCTGGTGAGAGAGCAGATATATTGGGCGAAGATTAGATGCATGTTCGTTGTATACTTGCGATGGTTCCGATGATTAGCCAAGCTTGTATGTTGCACAAATTTAATCTTAATTTGGTATCTGACCTTTGCATATACTTTAGCGATATCATCAGGTTTGAAGGATAGGCGTCAGCTTGGAGCCCGCAGTTAACTGCAGTAATACTGAGAACCTGAGAACCGCCAGTAAATGCGCCACCACTCTGCGCACCTGCTGCATTACAAAGCTCTTGCACAACAACACAAAATTGAGCTTCACAGTCTTACGTCGCTTCTCGTCATGTTAGGGTATAGTACTGCAATTCTCAGGAGCGGTGAGTGAAGAAACATTTATTGTAGGTCCGGCGAGGACGCGAACTCGTCGCGCACCCGGCTAGTCCCACGTCGGGACCGGCAGGTCTAGCCCACCGGCCCGGTCGCGGGCACGCCGGACAGCCAGGATTTGCTGTTCCAGAGCGGGGCTACGCAGAAGCGAGTCCCACTCCTCCTTGATGAACTTAGGGTATGTCGACCCGCACTCCCACAGCATGTGCGCTAGAGTAGAGGTCTGCCCGCAGGAGGGGCAGGCGTCGTCGCGATACACGTCCGGGTAAGCCTCGTGGAGAACGGACAGACACGGATACGTACTAGTCTGCAGAAGCCTAAGAGAAACGGCTTGCGCCCTATTCAGCCTGGGGTGAGGGGGTGGAAAGACCCTTCTAGACATGTAGAAGAATTTAATAATCTCGTTATGAGTAGCGGGAGCATCCCTGTGGCCGTAGGGAGGAGGGAAGTCGGTGCTTCTTGCAGAGGAAGCGCGGTCGGTGAGGTCACGCGCAGCCTCGTGCGCAGACTCATTCAAGTTCCGGGGAGCACCCTCGACCGACCCTACGTGAGCTGGAAACCAGTGGATTGAATGATGCGTGAGAGCATATCGATTCGAGTTGCTAAGAAGACGAGCAGCTTGCTTGGCTATGCAACCCTTCTGAAAAGCCCTAACTGCCGTTTTGGAATCGCTATATATCTCGGACCCACGACCGTCTAGCAGGGCGAGGGCGATGGCGGCTTGCTCGGCGACTCCGGGGTCTGAAGTGCGAATGGAGGCGCAATTAGAAATCTTGCCGCTGGAGTCGACCACAACGATGGCAAAGGTCTTCCCATCGCTGTACTCCGCGGCGTCGACGAAGCTTGCTCTAATGTCTCGTTGCTTTATCTGTTTGAGGATGGCTGCTGCTCTGGCCTTGCGTCAGGCGAGTGAGTTGCGCACGTTCTTGGGCCTCGGCAATCTCCTCGGCAGTGTTATGCACCCCCAGCTTGAGGAGATCCTCGGTATGGGTCCTGATGGGTAGCCCGAGAGCCCTCTTGACCACTTTGCGGATGAGAGCGTTGAGCTTGTCTCGCTCCACTCTGAGCCAGTTGTGCATAGAAATTCTGTACGTAAAGTGACATAGCACGAAGGCATTGAGAAGCCTGAGGAGATTGTTTTCCTTCATTCCTCGGTGCCGGTTTGCTATTCTGCGAACGAGGCGGAAAGCGTTGTCCGTCTTTGCGATGATCTTGCGGAGAGCCGTTCCGTTCCCGCCGTTGAATTCGACAAACATGCCGAGGACCCGAATAACGTCGACCCTGGGTATCACCCCCCCGTCACAAGTACGAAGACTGATGCTGCTTTCGGAAACTGGCTTCCAATCTTTGGGTCTGCCTCCCTTCTCTTTTCTGTAAAGCAGAAGCTCCGACTTGGCGGGGGAGCATCGAAGTCCGGTGGGGCGGAGATACTCCTCGATCACATCGATCGCCTCCTGCATGGATTCTTCGACTCTGCCCTCGCAGCCGCCGGGGCACCATAAGGTGATGTCGTCGGCGTATATGGTGTGCTTGACGCCCTCTACGCGTGCCAACCTCTCGGAAAGACCAATCATACAGATGTTGAACAGGGTGGGTGAGATGACGGCGCCCTGAGGAGTGCCCCGCCCTCCGAGGGGCACATCGTTGGAGCGGAAGTCCCCAATGCGAAGCTTAGCCTTCCTGTCCGTTAGGAAAGAGCTGACGTAGCTATGGAATCTGTAACCGAGACCCAGGTCTGAAATGGTCTTTACGATGAAGCTGTGGAGCACGTTGTCGAAAGCTTTCTCGAGGTCCAGACCGAGCAAAGCCTTGACGTCTCTGGAACGGCCATCCACAATCTGATGCTTTATTAGCTTCATTGCATCCTGCGTCGAGAGTCCGGCGCGGAAGCCGATCATGTTGTAGGTGTAAACCTCGTTGTCTTCGAGGTACCCGTTGACCCTGTTGAGGACGACGCGCTCCATGACCTTGCCGACGCAGGAGGTTAGAGAAATCGGCCTGAGGTTCTCGATGTTCGGGGCCTTGCCGGGCTTGGGAATGAGCACCGTACAGGCCATCTTCCACTCTGCAGGAACAACGCCGCTATTCCAGCACTCGTTGATTTTGTCGGTCAGGAAGACGATCGACGTGTCCTCGAGGTTTCTCAACATTCTGTTGGTGACTCCGTCTGGACCAGGCGCAGACCTGCGGTTGAGTGCGAAGATGGCCTGTCTGACCTCAGCAACGGAGAAGTCTTCGTCGAGCTCGGGGCGTGGAGGGCCTAGGTAGTCCGGGAGTTGGGTCACTGGATCTCCATCGCGACAGACGGGCAAGTACTTCTGTACGAGTTTTGAGACGAGCTCATCAACCGTGTGAGACCTGGTGGCTTCGTGAAGGGCCCGGGCCAACGTATGCCGCTGATTTGACTTTGAACCGCTTTCGTCGAGAAGGTGCTTCAGCATACCCCAGGATTTGCCGTTGCGCATCTGTCCATCGACGGATTCGCAGAGCTCGTCCCACTGCTGCTGGCATAGCGCCTTGCAGTGTTCATCGATGACCTTGTTGAGCTCTGAGATCTTTTTTTTGGAGTCTGCGATTGAGCCTTTGGCCCTTCCATCGGCGGAGCAGGGCGTTTTTGGCCTCGATCAGGTGGGCAAGTCTGCTGTCCATCCGCTCGACGTCGAGATCGGTTTCTACTTTCTTGGTAGCCGCGGAAGCGTCGTTCCGGACGCCTTCGCACCATTCTTCGAGGGTGGCGGGTGCCCTGTCTTTGCCGGGTTCTTCGCGAATCTTGCGAAAACGGTCCCAATCGATGAACGTGAATTCCTTGATCCTACTCCGAGACACCTTGAAGTTGGTCTCGAGAATGTAGTGGTCGCTGCCGAACTCCATGGCGGTGTTCTCCCAGCCCACGTCCTCAACGTTCCTGACGAACGCGAGGTCGGGTGTCGAGTCCCGGGTGACGGAGTTGCCGATGCGCGTAGGAAAATTCTTGTCAGTGACCAGAGTGAGGTCCATCTCGTTGGCGTCTTGCCACAGGTTGCGCCCCTTGGTAGCGGTTCCATTTTTCTTTCCATTAGAGACTGTGCATCGCAGTCGTTACAGCCGTAAAGGCTGGAAGATGATAATGGGCGACAGCATCAAATGGCCGGCTGGGAGAAAGGGCCGGCGTCTGTAGCAGCGAACCAGCCCCTAAATACGCATCGGCGGCGACGCCACGTCACCCTCGGTCTCGGAGGCCTCTCTTAGTCGCCCGTTCCGCGTCCGCGCAAACTTCTGCCTGCGCTTCACCTCGGTAATCGCTATAAAGAAACTAATGCGCAAAAGTCAGAATAAATTGCAGAGGAAACGCGTTGGTGGTAGTGAGTTTCGAAGGAACGACCCCCGCTCTGTCCTCGAGTCTCTTACCTACTGATCTAAACCTGCTGCTCATAGATAACAGGCTTGTGCACTCTGCTTTATCCCGTCATGCTACTTGCACCAAAATTTATATCGTCTAGCTCGGCGTGACGAAAGCGGTGACGACCAAATCACCACGGCTTATTCGGGAGCGTCCCCACCAGCTTATATGGCAGTTGGGCAAGGTAGCATTGCGTCACCGAAATAACTGCACAGGCCTTGCGCTATTTAGCAGGCGTTGGTCAAGCGTCTCCACGCGCTCGCTTGCCAGCGAAGTGTTCATAACTCGAAGCACCACTCAGCGCCATCCAATTGGACATCAATGCTTCCGCATTCACAAGTCATAAAGACTGCTTCGGTGTCCTCGGATCTTTGTTGCTGACGTTGTTACCGTCGAATAAATATATGGCTGATACCAACTAAATGTACCTAGCGGCCATTGTAGGCGGCGAATAGGCGAACAGCGCCGCGAACAGCAGAAGTCAGTGCACTCACATGTGAAGCAGACGACGGGGCGAAGGCTCTCACGCTTCATCCAGTGATATCGCAGTGCAGGTTTTAAGCCCTCACCTACCAGAAAACGCATTTTCGTGTGTCTGCTTTTGAGAAAGGTCGCCACTTGTACAAGGCAGGCCACTTTCGCGGTACGAGGTACTATATAAAGTAGAAAACTAGTGCAGATTGCGATGCAAGTGCACCCCGCCAACAGAGCCCGGCGCAGTAAGCTAAGACGTGGAGCTGCAGCATTTATATTCCAAATGGTATTTTGCTGCGCACGTTAACATTTTCGTATACCCAATTATGTAAATAGGAGAAGCAGGCAGGCCACGTATCAAAAATGTGTAAGATACGTCCCAATGGGCATGTATAATGAGGTTACTGGGTGCGTGGCCCAGGAGCCGACGGGTATTTGCCGCTCTGCAATGAACCTTTTCTAACGTCAACTTGGGTCACTGAAAGAATCACAACATCACATCTACACGGTGACGTTTCCGTGACGTGATTTTCCTTGCAAATGAGGGTTGGAGTCGACGTTGTGGTTTGTTTTTTTCTACTCTCAAGAAGCGCGTTCTTGCGAAATATGACCTTCAACATGGCGTTTGTGCTCTTTCAATGCTCGCATAGGAGATAGTGAGCTAAGAGGCTTTCGCTGTCAATGAAGTGGGGCAAAAAGACTGTTGTATATTTCTCGTTAATCATACAATGACAAAGTGCTTCTCACAAGACTACAAACACTGCCAGAGTGACTGCAGTTGTTACGAGAGATAACATGCAGGCTTGTGCGTGTATTGTTTGGCTCCAACAGCGCATGAAGTTGATTTGCATCTCTTCTCTACGGTGGGATAAATAATACATTGTGAAGTGTTTCTCACAAGACTACAAAGAATGCCAGACTGTGGTGGTTAGGAGCGATAACATGCAGCTTTGTGCGTGCAATTTTTGGCTTCAATATGAACCCCGACCCATTTCTGTTTTTGTGTACGGTGGCATCACATGCTTCTCTTATGCAGACGCAAGCTCCAGTCGAGCACCGCTCTATCGGACGGAATGGCCTGTTCTTGTGTGAGCTGTTGCGCTGCGCGACATTTACAATGACGTGAGGTGTATAACGAAGCGTTTCGGACGCCGCAAGCACATTGTTACAAAGGCGTTCGACTGTATTACACTTCTTTTGACACGACTGGAACGAATACGTCGCGTCCCACATAACACGAGCTAAAGCACTTAAGTGTGTGCGCTCTAGCTTCCATTGAGCTACTAGAAATAAAGAGTTTCTCCCTCGCGTCAGGACGGGGAGCGTGTCGGTTTGTACCATTCTCGTCTCGTGGCAGCTAACGCTTTGGAGCACTGTGTTAAACTGCACCCCCGCCTTCGGGGCAGCTTTCATTCCCCAGTCCTTTCCTCGCCGTGCGCTCCGAAGGTGCTGCGTGATATTGTACCACCTTTGGGTTTATGCCAGGTTGTATCGTACCTTTATGAAGTAAATAAGATTGCCGACGATTAAGACTCTCCCTAATTATGATGCGAAACCTTACGCGTGTTCATTTCGCGATGTATTGGCTGGCGTGGACAATCTGTCTCGTGCGACCCCTTGCAATCGGAGCAAAGTGTGGCGCCACTGCCTCGCTGATCGAGAAATCGCGTGAGGTAATGCGTAGGTGAAGCGTGGGTGCGATTCACAGAAGTCGCCGCAGACAGACCTCCGCTCATGCAACGCTTTGTTTCCTTATATGGTGTCGGTCGACGTGCTCTCCGCATGTCATCGATGAGCAGACGACCACGCACTAGTCTGGCGCCATCTCGTAGCCGAGCCAGACTCTCACCATGTCCCCCTCCTCCTCTTCCCTCCTCACGCTCTCTTCGCTATCGCCGTTCCTCATACCCTGCTGCTCTCCGAGTTCGCTCTTTCATTCTTCGATGCGCTCGTTTGCTCGGTTACCCTGACGGCGAAAGTCAACGCAGGAACAGGAACCTAGGAACTGCGCACCGAAATTATGAGAAAAAAAATTTACCAGCGCTGCCACTCTGTGGGGAAAGACGAGCAGCGAAGATGTGGTGCGCTTTACCTCAGTCGAGCCATCTATGCATACATAGGTATTATTATTATTATTATTATTATTATTATTATTATTATTATTATTATTATTATTATTATTATTATTATTATTATTATTATTGGTAACAGAAGACGAATGAATCTTTTGACGGTGCAATAATTTATTCTTATTCTTTTATTGGGTAGACAGGTGTGCAAGTACCACCGCATAGCAAACGGGAATTCCAAGATATGTGCAAATTCACTGTGAACTACCTAATTAAGAAAAGTAGATGAAACTCAGCCTAATGTTAGAGCAGTCTTAGTGGCTAATTTTCGTGCAATTTCTTTCAGGATAGTTCCGATTAAACAATAGTTACAGCCGTTTTCTGTAACCATACTCCCTCAGTAGGCGGCCGCGTATTACCAGCAGACGGGAATTCACTAAAGTTTAAACTTCACTGTGAACGAACTAATTAAGACAAGTAAATGAAAATCGGCAAAATGATAGAATCGTCTTATCTGCCCATTAAGCATATATTTTTTTTCAAAATGCCTACATTAGATTCAGGTCTACAGAGCACTCGCTTGAAACTGGAGACGAACATTTTTTCGTGTCGACGCAACCCTACATGGACGGACATCGACCACTGACGGAGGGTATACTATATACTGCTTCGATGTAAAAGGAGCCGTGGGTCTCACTTTTTAGTTTTGTGTGCTGCTTCGCCGGTCCCACATATGTCGGCAAGTTCGCGTTCACTCTCCGTTGCAGTTACTTTGATCTTTGCGATGCTTCGTCATTCATAATGTCTTAGGAACTAGCCCAATCATCAGTCATGGTCCATTTCACACAGCTTAGCGCAACGATAGCCACAGATGGCGACGAGTGTGAACATGCCGGTGCGTTTACGTTCGCCGTGGACGCACAGCAAACAGTCAGGCGCCGGACGCAAGTAGAGTTGGGAAGCGCGAGGAAGGGAAACGTGTCTTAAATTGTGCCTCCGTTTAGCAACAGTGGGTCACACAGCATCAACAAAGGAAACAAGCGTTGTTTCCACTGACCGGCCATGAAGAAAGCCACGTATGTATGTACTAAGCTTATGCTTAAAGAAGAACGGCAGATGTGCAAACACAACTTTTCAAACAATTTTGCAAGCGGAGACAAGAGGGACACGGGGCCATTATTTGAATGTCATTTATGCCACTGTCATGAACTGGTACTGCTATGGCATTCTTCCAACAAGAAGAAAAGGCACGTGTACACAAGAAATATTAAGAATGTGAGTAAGGAGAGGAACAAAAACAGAAGAGCTTTTGATAAAAAAAAGAAAAAACTGGTATACGGTTGTAAACAAGAGAAGGCTTCGGTTGCAAGTTACGGCTGCTGCGATAGCGTCTTCTGAAGAACATGAAATGTTGAAATGGTTACTGCAGATATACTGCCAGTCACCAGAGCTAATAGCATCCGCTGTATTCAGGAAAAACGAGAAAAAAATGTTCAGCGAATGCATTGGCGATACTGTATTAGATCTTAAGAATGCCACGAGATGGATGATTTAGGATATTAACCTAAGCACGCTCCGAACTGTAATCGTTTAACATAGGTCTAGAAACGTTTGGGATCGCATTTTACCTGCTTCTCGACAAACTTGACGTATGCTTCACTGTCGCTACGCAGTGATGATTTACGAAGTAAAGCCCGCAATTCCTCAGAAAACCATGTGCCATAGCGAGCAGGACAAAACTATTTGCAGGGATAGACGGCTGCCAGAGCAAATTTTACATCATTAGTAAGGATGCCACCCGCTTTGTTGACATATACAGCACGCTATAATTCAGACCATTCGGCATCACAGAAATATTGGTAAAGACCTATATAGTCTCCGTTCAGAAAAAACAAACGAACGAAGAGGTTCGCTATACACATGAATCACCGCTATAGAAATTGCGTATTTGAGCGGAACGTGCCAGTGGTCAACAGGAAGCAAACTGCTAACAGCAACAGAAAACTCAGCAACGCAGATATTACGAGATCCAGATCCATAACACTGCCAGCTGAATTTGGAACCGCATTAAATTGCATTAATCTAAGAATTTTCACAGAGAACAGTGCACTACAGCGAAGGGATGATAAAGATATATATATGCCGCGCTTGAAGAAACCCCAACTATGGAGGGAACATTGAAATAACCAGCTACTAGGACATCATATTTTGCAACATCAATAACTTCAACTAATAATATGTTAAGAAAACTGCACGTTATTCATGTTAGGAGTGAAGTCGGCTGCGCAGAGCAGCACATTCTTGACACGTTTAACAGGAACTTCGACACACACAGCCTCTGGCAAAATTTCAAGGTCCGCACGCCACTTAACGCTAAGATTATTCCGCATGGCCATCAGCGCGCCACCGCAGTATTGAACAGGTTCATCACAGACGCGATCGCATCTGTGAACTGTGTATGCCGGTGAAAAGGATTTCCTGGGCAGTAAGTCGTTGCAAAGACACGTTTCTGTTAAGGATATAACATGGTACGAACAGCCGGGCAAGTTCTCGGATAAATAGAAGGATTTCTTATGTAGACCACGAACGTCTTGGTCAGAAACGGAGCACTTCACTAGTGAAGTTAGAAAAGAAATCACGTTATATTGTTGCCGGCGTCCCTGGATGCACGACGCCTGCCGTAGAACGTCCTGAACTGGCAAGTTTTCCACCAAATGTCTAAAGAGCAGTTTTTTGGGGAGAAGACGTTCTCATTCACTGTGACTCCGCTAGGAAACGCATATTCCCGCTTCGCTTCGAGCGTCTGGCAATCAACATTGTTGCAATAAACAACTGTTTTTCAGCGTAGTACGGATTTCCTCGCAAAAGCGGCCAAGACGCCTTCCCGGCAGAGAAACTAGTGTAGAAAAGTTCGGGCCCCAAGCGCCGGCTTCGCCTTCGTCGTGGGCCGCAAGTGCGTAGTTTTTAGGGCCTCGACGCACATTAGCTTCCCGCGATGGCCCACCCACAGGCGCGGGTGCCGAATACACGCAGGGCTGCTCATACGCCCACGCGAGGCTGGTGGGTGTAGGACAGCTTGACCTGCAGCGCGTGACCAAAGGGACGTCGACGAAAGCGCCAAAGGAGGCCACACGTTTACGTCACGATGTTGCTGCGCGCACTTATGCAACAGCACTGCGTTCCGAACCAGTCAAACAATCGATTAAGCAGGTATGTTTGTTTGATCTATACGAAAAAAAATGGTATTGAAGCTTTCTTTGGGTGAAGCTGCGAACACCAAATGGCTGGTTTTGTTCACACAGACGGACACGTTTTTTTTTGTTCGTTAACTTGTTTCATGGTCAATAGGACACCCTTTATGGACTTCAGTTTTCCAGTTTCCATGCTGCCTGCTAGCGAAGAAGTGTGCTGCCACTGCAGACGCTGAAGAACATGGCTACCGTAATTACGTTCCTCGACGTTCATAATACTGCGTTAAGTGCAGCTGCACCGATATTCGTTCAGCGCGAATTACCAGAAGGTTGTTTCTCTGTAACCGTTCGACCTAGTAACAACCAATTGTAAGCGTCAATAACGTGATGAGCTTAACCTTTTCCTCGAATGAACCTGTGATCACCGTTACAAAAAGCTAAGCGGAGTACAAGCGTTGGCAACGCTATGCGCTTGCTGGACCGAGTACCAGGTCGTCCACATGCTCCAAGTCTATATGGGACTTTGGGCCCTACAACAGAAAGCTATCCCAATCTCACGACTTCAAATTTATGTAACCACCGACCCAGTCATTGGGCGGTAATCGGCAGCGTTGTTTGAGAAGCCCAATCAAACGCGCTCCTCGTTTATGGATCACATTTTTTTGGATTCAAAGTGAATAGAACTACCTACATTGAGCAGACTTCCTTATCGAATTGGCTGACAAGAGGCAAGGAGCACGTTCAAGTGGAGAGGGATTCATGGGGCCGAGCCAGCCCAGTGAAAATAGATAACCGGATGGAGAGGCTGGTGCCGGTGTCTGCGATTGGTCCGGTTCTCCTTACTTAGCTTCCGGTGGCTGGGCGGAAATCGTGGAGGTGTGCAACAGAACGTTAAAAAAGCCTCAAGAACGGAATCTCAAAAAAGGGGAGTTGGCAGAGTGATGCTGTATGCGTGCCGAAAGGGTTCGATAATGTTATACTGGCAGCGAGAAAAAAATGTTTATTTACGGAAATATAGTCATGCTCCCCGCCCGCTCCGAGTAGGTAGTGCCATAGCAATCAGTGCGCAGCCATCTTCTATTCCTTTCGGAACGGGGAAGTCTCCCGATGGTCAGGAAAACAAATCAGTTTTGTTCAGCATAATAATGCATCTTTAAGTCGTACGCGTCGCTTTGACGATACGACATTTCGCGGTTTTCTGACGTCGCGTGATAGACACGTGAAGTGGCCGGAGCCCGAATAAGTTTGATTAATGACAGAGTATTGTGGCTACAATGCCGTCGAATCAGAAATAATTATTTTCTTTCGTTCAGTTTAATCGTGCATAATCAGTGTGCACACATCAAATCAGATGGATCGTTTCCGCACTTTTCGTGATGCCGCGTGAGAGATGGGCGAAGTGGAGGTGGCCGGAAAATGTTTTCACCAATTGTGGAAGGCTGATTGCAGAATTGGAACATGAAAGTTTGCAATAGCTTTACGTTATAGTGCCGTTTATGTCCGTCACGCTTCTTGAAAAAAATATATATAGGTAATTCGGCCCGTCCGCCTAAGATATTCTTATTGGACAGTTCGGAGGAGCGGCTTAATTAAACATATCGAAAATTATTCCCTTTTGTGCACCACACATTTGATGAATCGCCCCCATCTGTCTGACGTAAAGTGTAAAATAACATATTATTATGAATGTATATTTATATGCAGACCTCTAAAAATAGGACGAAAATTTGCCGGGCATGTTTGACACGCTCCAGAAAAATAATGAAAAAAGAAAGAAAAAGGAAAAAAAAACATCCGACCGATGGGTGACTTGCGTACATACATGGAAGGGTACGAAGGCCACATTTAAGACACGGTTTCTCATTTAGACTAACTGTAATCCTTTAGTGCGTTTCTTCCTATTTCAGTCTTTTCTCTAAGCGCGATGTCGAATTGAAGCAAAGCACCACTATCAATACTTCCTTTGCGCTGCTACGTGCAAGTTTAATAGTTTCGTCTCACGAGCTCTTTCACCATTTTCAATGAACTGCAGTACCTCAATACTGCAGTTCAATGAAGTACTGCACGAGGTCTACGTGACTTTGGCAATTGAGGACGCAGTTTTCCTAAAGAATGGAAACAAGACACCTTATTTTGCGAGGCGTGTAAAATAATCTGAATTACTGCGTCGGTTGCATTACATTGGCGCGGCGTTTCTGTTGCGACCATAGGTGAGCCTTGGAGCCTCAGGGAACGCTTTTCTTAGACGCTCGTAACTGGATAATACTGCGCGGTATTTTGATAGGATGTTGTTTATCGTTGGGAGGGAAATAGATTGTAGGTACATCAGATTCTGGTGTAGGCTGTTTCTTAGCTAATTTAGACTGCGTCTTCAATCTTGACGCGACGTCATAAATGAGGTCGAGAGCGATTTGCTGATAGAGTTTCTTTCCCCCAGCGTTACCTTAATGTATATGAGGTCATATTATTTGCTAAGATGTTTTTGTTGCATGCGTTTTCATCCAAAAATATCTTGTCTTCTTTCTTCAGGTAACGGGATATCTAATGAGTTTCAAATAAGGGCAGACATACTTTCATGTTCGCACCAGCTGTATCTTTGGTTTTATTGCCAGCCACCTATTTTTCATAGTGTTTTCAGCTATTTGTCTTTCTTCATATCTAATGTATAACGCGGGAACGATTATGCAACACGTGCCCGGCAGAGCAAAAATACTTCGCAGCAAGGGTAAGAAAGCACACGTTCCCGCTAAAATGGACATCATTCTAATGAGGAATAATAAATGTAGCAGGTTCGTTTTCATCCAAATGCACAATTGGAAAATCAATAGAAAAGCTGTTAAAATTGCGGTAATCATGAAGGCATGTGATTCTGGTGCCACAGAATGAGGTTCGACCCCCTTTTGTCTTTTACTGGACAGTCCTGTAAGTGACAGCGTGTCTTTTAGCGGTGACGTGGGATGAATTTGCACACGCATGTATTGTTTACGGAAAACTACCGTAAATATGACGGCACGCTATTGCAGTGCTTTGGTATGGAATTATGGACGCCTGTACATTGTGCCGAACCGAGGACACCTTAGTAGACGCTTTCGCGCACGCCGTAGTAGACGCGTAGCAGGCGCTCGTGTGTATGCAAAGCGATCTGCGATGTTTGCAGAGAGCGTGTTGTGCCAGTATCTTCGTATGCACTGGGATTTCGACAATTCGTTCGCGCTGAAGTGAGACATACACGAATGTCGATTCGCTTGTTGCTGTCGCGATTCCTCACTCCAGAATTTTCACAGCCGGTTTCCGCGCTCAACGAGCGAGAAGTTTTCATATTTAGCTGTGCGCGCGCACCATCGTGCTGGTTAATTTAGTTAATACACGTTGACGCACTAGTTCGTTTGAATCCATGGTAGAATGTGCATTTGAAGTAGTAACTTAGCGCGATAAGAACACGGAAACAAGAAAGGTGAAGGACAAGCCCAACAGTCAACTCGTCTATAATGTCTAAGAGCGACTGAGCAAGAACGTAGAAACAAGCAGACACACAAAGACAGCGCTGAATCTGTGTGTCTGTTTCTTTCTACGTCCTCGTTGAGTCACGCTTACATATTCTACCACTGTCAATTTAGTAACTAAGCAAATGTTTATAAGTTGATATGGCCGTTAAAACTATCCTTACTTCGTGCAGCTATCTACTAATTTGCTACCGCAATCGGTGCTTGACCTTTCGGGCGGAAGCGCGAATATAATTATTAGGACACACCTGACAAATAGCACAGCAGTGAAATGGCGTTGTCACACTTGTCGGAAATGACTAGGCACTGACTCACCACAACACGCCGCGGTAGCCGAGTGGCTATGGCGTTGCGCAGTTGAGCTACAGGTCGCGGGATCGATTCCGGCCATGGCGACCGCATTCCGTTGGTGCGGAATATAAGAACGCCCATGGACCATGCCAGAGGGTCAAAATTATTCTGCAGCACCGAACTGCGACGTGCTTTTATATAAGTAGGTTGTGCTTTTGGCACGTAATAACCAAGGATGCGTCACTAGCTTTTCATTGCATCTCCGATAACGACCACGGCGCGAATCACCTCCGCCACATACTTTCCACATACTACACACTGCAGTAACACATCTACAGCAGCACGTATACTACGGCGACACATACTAAGACAAAATGTACTACAGCAACACATACTACGGCAACACATACACATACTACAGCAATACATACCATGACAACGCATACTACGGCAACACATATTGCAGCAACAAATCTTCAATTGCGCGCAACACAACAGATAATCGCAACAAACACATACACGACGGAAAGTGGGGCGCGCAGGCTCGGTTGCTGAACGCGGGACCTCTGCTCACAGTAGCACACAATATGAATCTAAATTGCATAAAAACCCGTCCAATGTAACCATTATAAACTGCATATCCCGACATAGCGGTAGCGCTTGTTGAAATTGTCATTTTTCGGCCACACTCGCTTTATATTGTACGATGCTTCGTCAGCGGGGAGACTTGCGTTCAGCGCATAGGTCGTCGCATTATGAGGAAAGATTTCTTCGCAGAGATTCCTGGACTTTGCCGATCGTGGATGCTGGATGCTCCTGCTATTCTGTCGAAGAGCTCATACTTAAAGAAATAGGAAATTAATTACAGGCTACATGGACATCAAGTCCCACTGCACAGCAGCCCGACGCTCTCACCATTATAGGACGCAACAGCTCGAGCAGTTTTATGGTGCCAGCGCAAACTAGCTCTTTAAAATGATCGCGGCGTGTGTCGTTTCATCCATTTCCAAGACAGAACCGCGAAGTAGGCACATTTAGAGCATTCGATTTACCGCATCACGAAGATTACAATGTATGCGCTGGATCTGTATAACTATTAAATTACTAGAATACCAAGAGAGATCCTCGAGAAACGTTACATGGTGTTTCGCGTATAAACAGTCAAGCAGTAAAGAGCCGATAAACAATAACGGGTGATAATAATCGAGCACTGCGCAACCAACCATGGGAACACAGTAACATCAAGAAAAAAGCGAACTCCCATATTCAGTCAGAAATAAAGGTGAACGACAATTGTGACAAGGATAAGGTAACCGTAACAACGAAGTGGAAATAGGCGTCAACTTTATTTTACAATCAACCATTTCAGGAAGAGTAAATATAATCAGATGGCTCATAAATTCGGTGGAATGCTTGTGCATAAGATCATTGGAGAAGACGTTCCATTCCCTTACTGCACTCGGAAAACAAAAAAATATGAGTGCCTAAACTATCCCAATAAAATTTGTGTCCTTCAAGGTGTCAGGTATCTTTAGCTCGAGTAGTTCTTGTTATGAAGGTGGATAAATAGCCCCTACTGTTGATTTGTAAGCAGTAGAGGGAGGCATTCCCGACGTTCTACCGACCTACGCGACCCACTTTCGACGGGCCCGATCTGCACTCTGCCGACGTACACGGGGCCATAATTTGAAGGTCATTGATGGCACCACTTTCATCATCATGACCCACAATGTCCCAAAGTAGTAGAGAACTTGGGTCACTGGACTGCCATAAGAGGCTTGATATAGATAGAATCAAAGTGCCTGAAGTAGCTGAAAGAATGCTACTCGCATTACAATCCGTGATGACGCCGCCTTGAAATTTTAGCACCTGCAAGCGCCGTGACGCCTTTTATATTGACACCACCCGGTCGAGCGTAGTTCAACATTTATCGGTAAACATGGACTACACTGTATTCTAATATAGTCAAAGACTGAACTAAAGTTTCACGAACTTCTGAACTATAACCGAATTGCGAAAAACATGCCTTGCGCTGACCTAGCGGTTCTCGCCTTCTGCCACAAAATAAAAAAAAACAGAAATTTTGATTTTTTTCTGTGTTACTAAGCAGCTTGTGACCGTGAACTCAACAATTTGTAGTGGAGTTCAAGAATACTTTAACAACCTAAACCAGTCTAAACTAATCTAAGCAGTGTGTGTACGACATGCTGCGTCCCAACACAGACTGCGGCGTCGTGGTTAGGCCTAAACTTTTGGTCGACCAGCGCACTTGCAAAATGTCGCTGCCCATAATTCGTTCACAAGGCCGTTTTCCTGCGCCCTGCCCTGGACGAAGTGCACGTGGGAGGGACCAGTCTGCACCACAGATTCCCCCATATGCCAGGCGCACAACGCACCTTTACACGGTGGTAAGTGCACATAAGCGATTGTTCCTGCGACGACGATCTTAGATTGCGCTAAACGGGCGATTCGAAACAAAAATGATAGTTTTCCTATACCGTGGAAGCTTCGCAGGAGCTGCGGACATCAGGTTCGATGAGAAAATCGCCACTGTAACATTAACTATCACAGTCAAATTCTAAACCATTTATTCGTAAATAAAGGAATTATTCCTACATTACCATTTAGCTGCTTCATTTCGCAGTTTTCGTGGATGGGCAGCAGAAAGAAGACGAGAAAACATGGCATATACGGCACGACATCAAACCTGCAACTGATGCTAACGTTAAAAAAAATTACGCACCGGAAGTACAGACTCCGTCAAACTTTTTTTTGTGCGTATACCTGAGAACGGCATTTTTACGTACTGTTGCGAAATAAACTTTTACTTTTCATTTTGAAGTACAAGGTGGCAATGGCTATCGCATCGCATTTTATTTCAAGGTGACTAGAAAACAACACATAGTCAAATACTAGGCAATGGTCGGCGACCGCAAGTGATACGCTAATGACTCGACACATTTAGTCCATGGTATTGTCACGTGGAGTGACGTATGAAGAATACACTGTGAAAGATGAAACTTTTATTAGGCGTACCTGTGCCCACAAAATCACGCTACACTTAAAGAACGGCGACAACGGCGAACACAGTCGGCGATCGTCATAATCTGACCAGCGGGTCAAGCGCGTCGGCTTTTATCCATCAGTCGTCGAATGTTCCAGAGTTATCGCTGGGACCCGCGCGATTTCCACAAAGGTCTACACTATTCGCGTCGCGCACACATGCACTCTGATTACAGAAGGTTCGGTCACAGACAGCGGATGGAAGCATAGATAACATTCCAGAAAATTCCGATACATGCAGGCGCGTCCTGCGCTGTGCGATAACATTTGTTAGGCGGTGAAATGTGTCACCCGATAAAGACAAACAAGTACACGTGTCACCATCTTCTTCATGCCTTGTGTCCACCGCTATGGACAACGGCTTTCATCAATTTCAATGTTAAACCAGGAACGATTAGCTAAAATAATCCAGTGCGACATACGGCTAGTCTCGGGCGACATCATATGTCAATCGTGTAATAGTTTCGTTATCACTGCTTTTCGAGAAAATTCATACCTTGCGTGGTACCGTCACCGATAAGGAATAATCAATAGGTTGTATAGTTAAGGTTCCACCAGAAGACACGGCAATATATAGTATGAAAAGGAGTGACGAGGTACCGCCACGAGACGTTAAACCTGTATCTATACATGTGTCAAGGAAACCAAAACAAGCGTTCATCTAAGCTAACTGCTGAATCGGCCTCTCTATCTACATATGCGAAGGTGGTGAGGTGACCATGTGTCCTTAAATGTAATGGGGTAAGTACGTTTTTTTTTTCAGAATTGTAACAGACCGGTCGATAAAAAGAGCCGACATAAAATGTGTTGTCTCTCTCGGGTTTTGCTGGGCCTAAGTAGGATACACCGGGCGCTGTTATAAAACTAGGGCCACCTTAATTTTGTCGCGTTCTGGCGTTTTTCTTTAAGTTCTTCTTTCGCAGGCGAGACGGTGGTGTTCACCGTCGACGACGCGGACGGCGCCTGGTTCGGAAAGGGACCGCGCCTGCAGTCCTGCCTGGGACGAAACTTCCTGCTCGTCTTCTAACGGGAGCAGGAGGACGCGAGCAAGTGCTGCTGCCTGGTGGCCCAGCCCATCGGCGACCCCCGCGAGGCGGACAGGTTCACCTACCGGGTGGACGTGACGCGCGAAGGCGAAGGACAGCTCACCTGGAAGGACAGGCCTCGCTGGCTCCACGAGAGCGTCGAGTCGGCCCTGGCCAGCAGGGACTGCCTCTTCTTCGACGGCTGGCTGTTCGTGGAGGGCGGGAAGCTGAACATCGAGTGCACCGTCAGCTCCTGCGAGGCGATGTGATCGCTAAAGGAAAAAAAAAAATTGAAGCTAAGTTATAAGAGAAGCGGGCTTACAGGAAACGAAGAGTGGCTCTATATTCAGCAATATAATTGTTCCAAGCATGGCCTCCCAGACTCGAAGCGCGGTCTAAGAGGCTACGTTTAAGGTTAGGAGTTCAGGGTGCGATGATTTACATTCGGAATGCTGGAGGATAATGTGGCGAGGCCGTCGTTAGGTTCCGATCAAATTCACAAGTATTGCGTGAATTTTCCTACGACTTGGCAACGATTTGTTAAAAACCAAGTTGTATTTTTAAAAATTCTTCACGCAGTTTTTTGAGATTTTCAGTCTGCCATATATACTTACGATTGGTTGCTTGCTTTGCATCCGCAACAGATATATTTAATTACAAAGTTTCCAGTGAACGAATAAATCTTACACATTTTATCCTTTACACTCAAGTGTCTAGTACTTATTTCTTACAGCGTTGCGCGATTGTTGTGTCAGCACGACAATGCCGCCATTTCAAATTACAGGACCAACGGCTCTGTAGTTATCACAGCAAAACTCCTTTTGATGGTTATGTTGTACTGGAAAAAGGCGTTTGCTTTGTAGTCTGCAGCGTGAAGACTACTACAAATTTGTATTTCACACTTTCATGGGCTCTAAATTTTTTTTATTCTGACGTATTATTGAATAAAAGTGGGCTGGCTAGTTTGTGACACTCTTCATCAAAGCGCCGGGCAATTATTAATATGCGATTACCGCTCGGCCTCCTACATACTGAACGAACGTACACCATCTGCTGCAATATGCCACACATCCGTCATTTATAGATCTATGCGTAATTGCTTTAGTGCAAAGACCAACCAACAAATCATTAGGACGTTTCGTTTCAGCGATTTTGCGAACATTTACCTTAAAATAGGTTTCTCAAGCAGCTGCAGTAGCGAGGAACGCTGTTACGCGAGATCCAACAACACCGCCGTGGAACTTGGTTTCTTTTCTACCAGTCCCCGCACCGGCGAGCTGTCTGTGATGCTGAATCTTGGCTTGGCAGCCGCTAGAAATGGAGCACCCACTCGCTTCTCCTGCCAGCTGCGAATTACGCTCTGGATGGATGGATGCGAAACTTTAATAAGGTCCTGAGGTACGCGACTCAGCGCGCTGCGGGCCGCTCCCACGTTGGGACAGTCAGGCCTTGCCCGACCGCCGCATCGTGGGCCCTCTGGACAGCCCATAGTTGCACCCCGGCATCAGGGCTCTTGATAGCGGAGAGCCACTTGTCTTCATTGATTTCTTCTGTGCCTCGTAACGAGGGGCAACGCCAGAGCATATGATCTAGGCTAGCGATGTCATTGCAATGCCTGCAAGAACTAGTGGCATAGGTGTCGGGATAAATTTTGTGGAATAAAGCCGGGCTGGGATATGAGCCTGTTTGCAGTAATCTGAGGGTCAATGCCTGCGCTCTATTTAACTTCTTGTGTGGAAGGGGAAACTCTCTCCTGCCGAGATAAAAGTGCTGCGCAATTTCGTTATGTGATTCGTTGTGATTTTTGTGCGTGCAAAAAATACTGCGCCGGTAGACATTCATTGCCTTCTGTATAAAGTCTACGGAGAACAGTGTATGAGCGTACGACACGTGCGCAAATGGTGCAGATAATTCAAAGAAGGACGTACAGACGTCCATGACCAATAGCGTTCTGGATGATCATCGGTTTCGGACCAAACGATTGCGAAAGTGGAAGAAACAATGCTGAAACAACGAAGGGTGACGGTTCGGGAGCGCTGCGAGATGATTTCCGGTGTCAGCAAGACCTGCATTGACAAAATTTTGGCAGACCAGTTAGGGTATGCCAAGGTTTGTGGAAGGTGGGTGCCGAGAATGCTTACGGAAGCCCACAAACGGCAACCTGTTGAAGCCACCCGCGAATTTCTTCAGCCATACGAAACCGATGGCGAGGAATTATTGGAATCCATTGCCACTGGGGACGAAAACTGCGTCTATTACACGACACCGGAAACGAAACAATCCCGTTGATGGAAACATCCATAGTCGCCGAAGCCGTGGAAGTTCAAACAAAGACTGTCTGCCGGCAAAGTGATGGCGGGCGTCTCTTGGCACAGGAAGGGGCTATTGTTGTGCGAATTCATGCCTGCCGGTACAACCATCAATGCGGACCACTACTGTGGCACGTTGCAGAACCTTGGCCGCGCGATTCAAATCAAGAGGAGAGGCATGCTCACGAAGGGAGTGCGTTTCCATCAGGACAACGCTCGTCCGCACATCGCCCGTGCAACAAACGATCTCATCAAGCATGAATGAATGTCCACCGGAGCACTGTTTTTCGCGCACGAAAAACGAATAACAGAGCGTAATTCGCACCTGGTGGGAGAAGCGAGTGGGAGCTCCATCGGTAGCGATTTCCAAGCCAAGACTGAACGTCGCAAACAGCTCGCCGGGACCGGGACCGGGAAAGGCAAAACCAAGCTACACGCCAGTGTCGTCGCATCCCGCGTAACCGTGTTCATCGCGACTGAAGCTTGGATGGAATACTGTCACACACCCGCCCAACAGCCCAGACATAGCCCCAAGTGACTGCCATGTCTTTCCTGATTTGAAGAATTGCTTGGGCGAGACGCATATCAGAACTGGAGAGGATCTGAAAGAAGAGCTTTTAAGCTGCTTTCATGGCGCGCCGGGAGAGTTCTATGATCCAGACATAAAGATGGTACACCGCATGGAAAAATGCATTGAGCTCAACGACATTTATGTCGAAAAATAGGGGAACGTAAACTTTCGAAAAACGCATTATTCAATGCCGATAAACATGTATTTCATTGTAAAATATGATAGGGAACCCTACTTTACGGACAACTCTCGTAGTTTACCGCGATTCCATTGTCGCCAAAAATTAACCGCATTGCACAATACTCCTGTAAAGCGTGCACCGCCGGAGACACGGTCATATTGAGGCACAGCCGCCGTACGGCACGCTTTTGGGAAATGGTTTGCTTGAGGGATCGCGCGAGGCAATGATGTTGCGAAGGCAGCTTATCTGGTACCCGCAGGAAACGAGAACTAGTCACAGAGTAGGTAAAATTAACGGTGCGGCCTAGAGTAGCGCTAACACTGTCGAAAACACACTGTTGCGAAAGCACAATCTTTGGGATCGGCTCCAGCTTGCCTCCTGGCCAAAAAGAATGACACAGTTAACTGAGTGTGGCGGCTAAATGAGACAAGGTCCATGTAATGGCGCGTGAAACACGATGCCAGTAACATACGAAATGAACGAACAATGATTATAAAAGAGAGACAGAAAGATACAGATTAGAATAAATCATTTGGACCACGATGTACGGAGACCCTTTGCTCCTTAGCGTCGACACCATGGTTGACTCTTCCTTCTTTTTTGTCATTTTAATAACGCTGCACATGCGCTCCAGCATGTTACTAACATATCTTGATTCCGGCCTCAGGATATGTAAATGCACCAAAATTACACGTATACTGAAAAATGCTACAGTCCTAACTGACAAACAGCAGTACCTATAAACCAAATAGGCGCAAAAATGATGATCGATAAACAAAGTAGGAAGAATCAACATCAAGGTACAGAATGCGAAAAGAATTGTCAATGATTATGAAGATAATTTGCAAGAATGATAGGGCGTGCGATCATATCAGACGCTTGCACTTGGTTATAATATTGGGAGCTCAATTGAGCGCACGTTCTGAGTGCTTCTTGCAAATCATGCCGCTCAATCTTCCAAACATCAACATAAACGAGCTATGATGTATCTATCATCATCGTCAGCAGAAGCAGCAGCAGCCTGTATTTATGTCCACTACAAGACGAAGCCCTCTCCGAGGAATCTCCATTTACCGCTGTCTTGCGCTATCTGATCCCAGATTGTCAGAAAATTTTGTAATTTGAACCCACCATTATTTTCCACAGCGCTTCCCTTCCCTTGTCTGTAACTCTACACACCACTGGTTATCTGCCCTGCACCTTACACGGCATTGCCAGCTTCTTTTTGTCTTCTTAATCCCAACTAAAATATCGACTATCCCCGTTCACTCTATAATCAACATTGTTGTCTTGCTATCTCTTAACTCTACGCCTAACATCTTGCCCTCTACGATTCGTTACACGGAAATTAACTGATCATTCATCTTTGTTAGCCTGCAAGTTTGGGTCCCATATGTTAGTAACGGTTTCTATATATGTATTAATGCCCAAATAAGACCGGTTCGTTATAGCAGCTCGTGACATATATGAATGCGTAGGAGGAAATAGGTAATGAAGAAGAATACATCCCACTGCCGTATCAGAAATCACATCCAAAAACCCCTAACATTACCTATCGTCACACTGAAGCTGCTTTTTTAGCTACAGAAGCATACCTCAGCCCATCATCGTCAATGTCCTAAACGATACACCACTCTAAAGCTTTATCATAGTTCATTTCCAGGTCCTTGAATATGAGGGGAGTGAAAACCGCGATGCCTCGAGAAATGACCCAGGCCATATTACAGTAAAACCACGCCCACCATGGCACAAATGCCCCAGTGCCACGTTCCACACACCTTGCTATCATTGGCACTTGTTTTTGCAAAATGCACTTCGAACCACTGAACTCGAAAAAAAGACAACAAATTTACTAAGAAATCATATGTATCATAGACATAGACAAGCATCCAGCTAGTCTTCTTCTCGCTGGTGCATATCCAGCCAGTGAGCAGCGACCGAAATGAATAGTCCACTGGGCGGGCGCGTACGGAATACTCTCCAACCCTGCATGAAGCGTACACTGGAAGCACGCATCCCTTGGAAGTTTTTCGTAGAATTCAAGCAGTGGCAAGGAAGAAATGACATCCTTGGTGTTTACGCGCCAAAAGCGCAATCTGGTTATATAAAAGCAAGTCGTAGTGCGGTGCTGCGGAATAATTTTGACCCTCTGGAATGTTGCACGGGCGTTCTTATATTCCGCCCCAACGGAATGCGGTCGCCATGGGCGGAATCGAACCCGCGCCCTGTATTGACGCAGTTGAGCAACGCCATAGCCACTCGGCTACGGCAGCTTGTTGTGGCAAATCAGAGCCCGGTCATTTCCGACAAGTGTGACAACGCCATTTCACTGCTGTGCCCTTTGTCAGGTGTGTCCTAATAATAAGATTCGCGCTTCCGCCCGAAAGGTGAAGCACCGATAGCGATAGCAAATTAGTAGATAGTTGCACGAAGTAAGGATAGTAGTTTTATCGGCCATATGAACTTGTAAACATTCGCTTACTTACCAAATTAACAATGGTAGGATATGTAAGCGTGACTCAACGAGGACGTAGAAAGAAACAGACACACAGACACAGCGCTGCCTTTGTGTGTCTGCTTGTTTCTACGTCCTTGTACAGTCGCTCTTACACATTCTAATAATAATAATAATATTTGGGGTTTTACGTGCCAAAACCACTTTCTGATTATGAGGCACGCCGTAGTGGAGAACTCCGGAAATTTTGACCACCTGGGGTTCTTTAACGTGCACCTAAATCTAAGCACACGGGTGTTTTCGCATTTCGCCCCCATCGAAATGCGGCCGCCGTGGCCGGGATTCGATCCCGCGACCTCGTGCTCAGCAGCCCAACACCATAGCCACTGAGCAACCACGGCGGGTACACATTCTAGAAGAGTTGACTGTTGTGCTTGTCCTTGTTCACCTTTCTTGTTTCCGTGTTCTTACCGCGCTAGGTTACTACTTCAAATACACATTCTGGCATGGATTCAAACAAACTAGCGCGTCAACGCGTTTTAACTAAATTAACCAGCACGATGTCACGCGCGCACAGTTAAATCAATCAATCAATCAATCAATCAATCAATCAATCAATCAATCAATCAATCAATCAATCAATCAATCAATCAATCTTTATTTTCATTCTGTCAATGAAACAGAAAGAAGGACTGTGACAAAAAGCTGTTTTTCAGAACAGCTTGACTAGGCCACAGTCCCATAGGCCAGAACCACTCGTGCAGTTTCATGGTGCCAGCTCAAACTAGTTCATTGAGATGATCGCGGTGTGTGCCGTTTCCTTTATGCCAAATACAGAACCATGAAATAGGCGAGGTTATAGCATTCGATCTACCGCATCACACAGATTACAATATATACGTTGGATCTGTATAACCATTCAATTACTAGAATATAAAGAGAGATCCTCGAAACACGTTACATGGTGTTTCGCGTATAAACAGCCAAGGAGTAAAGAGCCGCTGAACAATAAGGGGTGAAAATAATCGAGCACTGCCCAACCAACCATGGGAACACAGTAAGATCAAGAACAAAAACCGAACCCCCACATTCAATCAGAAATAAAGGTGAATGACACTTGTGAGAAGGAGAAGGTGACTGTAACATAGAAGTGTAAATAAGCATCAACAATTTGTTACAATCAAACATTTCAAGAACAGTAAATATAATCGGATAGCTCATAGATTCGGTGGAACGCCTGCCCTTAAGATCATTGAAGAACACGTTCCGTTCCCTTACTGCACTCGGAAAAGAAAAAAATGAATGCCTCAAATTATCCTAATAAAATTTGCGTTCTTCAAGGTGTTAGGTACCTTTAGCTCGAGCAGTTGTTGTGATGGACGAGGATAAATAGCCCCTACTGTTGATTTGTAAGCAGTGCAAGGGGGAATTCCCGACGTTCCAGCGATTTGCGCGACCCACTTTCGAAGATACCGCTCTGCGCTCCGCCTACGATATATCCGTCACCTGACAACTTTCAGGCGAGGCTACCGAGCTCGGTTTGGCCTCAAGCGCGGATTGCATGCTTATGGCCGATTTGCCTGCTGTGAAACTGCCCTAATCATGGTTAACGCTAACCGCGGCCACGCTTACCGAGGTTAGCCGCCTAACCGTCACTTCTCCTGTTGTGTAGCTGAGAGAGAGAGATAGAATAACTTTATTGAATTGGGGAAATGGGGATAGGGGATTAGGAGCTTGATGGGTGGTGCCCCAAGTCCAGGGCTCCACTGGCTTCTGCCGCTAGCCGAACGTGACAAAGAAGGGCCTTCTGCACCTTCGGGTCTGAACTGGCGAGTTGTGCCTCCCATTGCTCCAGTGTGTTGGTTAGATTATACCTAACTAAGTAGGCATTTAAATTCGGCGGTCTATTTTGGCATCCCCATGAGATGTGGTACAAAGACGGTGGTGAGTCGCTACACCACGGACAGGCACACCCGTACATCGTTGGGAAAATTTTGCTTAATCTTAATAAATTTGGGTAGACACCCTTTGAATCCTGCGGAGATCTATTGCGTCTTCCCCTTGCAAAGATGCGTGGGGGGCGCCGTATTTTTCCCGCATGCCGCGCTGGTGAGCAAGAATATCGCGTGGTGCCATACGTGCCGGATCGTTATCCTCCTCCTCGCGTCGGCTCTCCTGTGAAGTGGCGGGTTGTGAATGGGAGGGCGATGGTTGTTCCGCTCGGTTCGTGAGCTCTCGAGCTAGAGCGTCAGCCCTCTCATTCCCCTCCAGGCCTGCGTGTAGCTGAGCTAACCGCAGTTAGCGATGTCGTTAGGGATGCCATTGTTACGAGGGTATTATGAATGGGAATGCAAAAGAGCGAGTACCTTTTCCGAAGCATGTCAACGCTGAACCGAGGTCTATAATACAAACGCATGGAATGCTTGAAAATAGAGGAGTGATATTCGAGCGTAAACCCCGCTGTGATACAATTTTATTGAAGCTTTAAAGTAAGCTTCGCTGCTGCGTGCGAAATACAGCCATTTGCTTCTAAAAGCACTTATACACCCGCAGTCAGAACACTGTAGTTTACAGAAAGATTTAGGCAAACCTTGTGGTTTTGCTGTGGCCTAAATGAGAGTCCTATCACAGAATACCTAATGATTTTGCTCCAATAGCAGTGCAGAAGAATGCGCGTTGTGATCGTCTATTGCTATCCGAATTGAAACGTGGCGTGCAGAAATCGTCACCTGCACTCGCAGACATTTCTTGGCAAAGGCTATAGAGGCAAATTGCGCAACTGCTACCGCGAAATAATGTAGTCCCACAATTCCAGCGGTGTTGGCTGCGTGAGAAATATTAATACTAATAATTATAATAATAAAAAAAAACATTGCTACCCTTTCTACACGAAGCTATTTGAATCAGGAATAAGCATACACCTGGGGAATACTTATATTTTTATTACTTTGTACTTTGACATTTCGAGTTTTTAAACGTGTGACAATGACATACCGTTTCCGTACCTCGACGCCAAAACAGCGTATTCGTCTTCAGGGGAGCCTTCGTCACCTTCTGGTTCTTCCGTCGTTTCGCCACAAAAGCTTGTGACCAATTTCGCCGACAAATGGCTGTCTACGATGACGAAGCAAATGGCGTGGAACGTTTATATTTCAACCACGCGTGACTATCTGGAGCTCACCACCATCGCGATGCATAAAATAGTGAGTCAGCTGACCGGCGTGAGTGTGCCTTCTGTGACTGGCATAAAAACAGAAGCCTTTCGAGGTCCGCTGCTGGCTCCAAAACGAACAAGACCTGACGTCAAGTGTGTAAGAAGCACCGAGAGAGCTGAAAGGACAAGAATGCACATGTACGCCAGCTTCCAGCTTGGTGCAACTGAAATGCAACGGGTGTACCTGCGAGATTCTGAACGCGTCCTGCTTAAGAGCAACAGAGAGAGAGAGAGAGAGAACATTAATTTGTAATGAGTTTGGGTGGCTTTAGCACGGGTGCAACTCCGATGCCGCCTATTCAAATATATGTAAAACACAAAAATGCATTTCCGGAATAACCCCTGGGCCGATGATACAAAACATGCTGTATCTGAGAGAGAAAGGTGCGTTCTAGTGACCGTTCTTTTTAGTTTAGACCTCAATGTTACGAAAACTGCCGAAAATTGCTAAATCTGAAAAAAAGAAGAGTGAAACAGAAGCACGAAATTTGCAGAATTGTAACTCTACATCAAGAACACATAACCCAGTTCTGTCAATTGCATGTTAGAAAATCTACAGCGGAGAAATTCGGTACATCAATTTACCTTATACGTGATTTCCTTATATTGTTCACAAGGGTTTAGCAAAGCCATACTCACATATTTACGGTCTATATGATAGCCATATATAACAAGTCAGTTTTGTACATTTAGGTCTTCTATCAGATGCAATTCACAGAATTCTGGTATTGTTCTTCGTCCAAATATGTAAACTTGACAGTTCCGTTTTCTGGTCTTTTGCGATTTTCAATTATTTTCGTCGAAAATTCACGATGGAAGCAGAAAATTAGCCCCTATCAGTCGCACTTTGTTTTAGAAAGAACAAACCTCATCAAACTTCGTGGAGTGGATGCAGAAAAAACGATTCTCTGCAGCTACTAAGTACTTGACTCCTAAGAAAATGAAGTCAGGATATTGGAATAAAGTCAGAGTGGAATAACTTTACGTTATATCGACCCTGTTCGGCATACTCAGCAGAAAGTTTTCTTTGCAAAGTCCCCAGTACAGCCGCCGTCCTTTCATTGAAGCACAGGCAGAGCCAGGCGAACTCTTCCGCGTCACATGCTGCGTCCCGGTAAGTGCAGATAAGAGAAGCTTGTAAGAGCTCTAAGGCCTAAGGCCTAGCTCTAGCTCTAGCTCTAAGCTATAAGGCCTAGAGCTCTGCGTTGTCGCAGAGCCTGCATCAACGTACGTATATCTTCTGCGTGGCGGGACCATTTAGCCGCGGTTGGCTCGTGAGTGCGATGCCTCGCACACAAGAGTGTCAGCGAGTGATCTGCCGCACTTCTCTTTGCAGTGTCCAAAACCTGGCGAGAGAGCAGAGATATTCGTCGAATGTTAGACTCGTGTTCGTGGCACACTTGCGATGTTTCTGATGATTAGCCAAGCTTGTATGTTGCACAAATTTAATCTTAATTTGGCATCTGACCTTTGCATATACTTTAGCGATATGATAATGTTTGAACGATAGGCGTCAGCTTGAAGCCTGCAGTACAGTGCAGTAATACTGAGAGCCGCCAGTAAATGTGCCACCACTCTGCGCACCTGCTGCTCGACAAAACTCTTGCATAGCTAATAGCAACAGCAACAAGACCAGTCCGCTTCTGGTCTTGTTAGCTATAGTGCTGCAATCCTCTGAAGTGGTTCCGCCTTTCCTTCCATTTGAGACTGTTCATCGCAGTCGTCACAGCCGTAAAGACTTCAAGATGATAATGGGCGACAGCATCAAATGGCCCACTGAGCGAAAGGGCCGGCGTAAGTAGCACACCAAGTGATATCTGTGCCTCCACGGAGCAGAGGGGGCGGGAGAATACACCTGTGCCCATCTGGCGCGGCAGGTGTTGCGTGAGGGGAGAGAGAATCGTCGTGACGACACGTCACCCTCGGTCTCGAAGGCCTTTGTTATTCGGTCGTGCCGTGTCCGCGCAAGCACTCGCCTGCGTTCGAACTTCGCGTCGGTAATTGCTATAAAGAAATTATAGCGCATAAATCAGAACAGCGGAGGCAGCACGGACAATCGACATAATCGCTGCACCTGCTATCTTTGCAGCTACCTTGGAATCTTCCCTGGCGAAGCGACTGTATCGTCAAGCGGCGGCTGCTACTGTTGCTGCAGGAAAGGAACGCCGGTGACAGCGCAAGCAAGTTACCGGCATCACATCCGCCAGGGGAAGGAAGCTTAAAAGCCGGTGGTGCTCCAGGACTACGGTCACTTGGCACAACGGAGGCAGCACGGACAATCGACATAATCGCTGCACCTGCTATCTTTGCAGCTACCTTGGAATCTTCCCTGGCGAAGCGACTGTATCGTCAAGCGGCGGCTGCTACTGTTGCTGCAGGAAAGGAACGCCGGTGACAGCGCAAGCAAGTTACCGGCATCACATCCGCCAGGGGAAGGAAGCTTAAAAGCCGGTGGTGCTCCAGGACTACGGTTACTTGGCACAGCGGAGGCAGCACGGACAATCGACATAATCGCTGCACCTGCTATCTTTGCAGGTTGGCATTTTTCGTACAGTATTTCTTTCAACGCAAAATATTTCTGTTACGCTGCCTTGACTGCTGCCAAGTTCCTAGCATTTTTTATTTTCTCTTAACCATTTACCTGTGTTGTACCATGGCTGATGCTGCTCGGTTCCAGGAGGAGCTAAGAAAGGAAATGAATGACTTTAAGGCAAGGTTGGAGCGTGAATTACGCAAAGAAATCCGCGAACTTAAGTCAAGTTTCGAATTCTTCAACTTGGAATTTGAGAAAGTAAAGAAGGAACGTGACGAGCTTGTGCAAGAAAACAGATCTCTCAAAAAGACTAATGAAAAGCTTGTTTTGGACTGCGAGGCCCTTGAGGGGCGGGCGTTTCAGCTTGAGCAACGCATGGCTGCCTCCGAGCAGTACTCCAGAAAATGTAACCTCGAGGTGAAGGGTTTGCCTTTCACTCAGGGTGAAAGCATTCCTGACACCCTGAGTCAGATTGGTAGACTTGTTGGTGAGCCCATTTCGGAGTCAGATATTGACGTCTGCCACCGTGTTCAAGCGAAAAACTCGAATGTTGCTCCTAACATTGTTGTCCAGTTTAAATGTCGATCTAAGCGTGACACTGTGCTCGAGAAGGCAAGAAAGCTGAAACTTTCGACGCGTGACTTTGGCCATAAGTCTAGCGAACCTGTGTTCATAAACGAGCACCTTTGCCCTGCTATGAAACAGTTGCTCGGAATGGCAATCGCGCAAAAAAAGGCGAAAAACTGGCGCTTTGCTTGGACACGTGGTGGCAAGGTCTATGCGCGAAAGGAGGAAAAATCTCCTGTCTTGCACATCCGTAGTGCGCATGACGTAGAAAAGATTGCGTAAACTGCTTCGGTTTTCGCGAGCCTAAGCAGTCTATCTTGAATGATGAACAAGTCACCGCGAGATGTCAACAACATAATTCAAATCAACTCAGATGTATGCTTTTCTTGCCTGCACCTTAACATTCGTTCAGCTAGACACAAAGAAGATGAGTTATCAGTATTTCTAGACGAATTTAGTTTCCAGTTCGACGCTATCATGTTGACTGAAACATGGTATACATGTGGCGAAGAAATTTACAAGCCGGACGGATATCAGAGCTTCTTTGTAAATCGATCCTGTAGGATGGGGGGTGGGCTTGCTATCTTGGTTAAAAATAAGTTCGACTGTGAAGTTCTTTCGGAATTTTCATTTATATGCAACGAAGTTGAATGTTCAACTTGGTTATCACAAAATTATATTTATTCCGTAGCGTACCGACCCCCTAATGCTGACATAAGTACCTTTATTGAATTTCTAGACCGCCTCTTCAGCTACGTAAGCGACAACAAGTTCAATTTAATTCTTGGGGGCGATTTTAACATTGATCTCCTGAAACGATCTCCTGCGCAGGAAGCTCTTTTACTAACTGTAGAATCGAGTGGTAATTGCATACTGACTCAGACGGCTACACGCGTTACGATGCAGACAGCCACACTTATTGATGTATTTATCTCGAACCTAAATACTGGTAGCTTACTTTCAGGTGTATTACACAGTTCTATTAGCGACCATTATCCCATTTATGTGCTCCTGAAATGTGCCGCAAATAAACAACACAACCTATCAGCGCAGAATACTGTGCAAAATATTACTCCGTACACCCTCGCGTCCTTTTTCTCTATTCTTTCAAATCAAAACTGGGATGACGTCTTTTCTTCTGAGACTGTAGATGCGGCGTATGAGGCATTCATCACCTGTTTTAAACGCCTATACCATGATCATTTCCCTGAGAAAACTGTAAAAAAGTCCACTAGAAGTCGTAAGCCATGGATAAATCGAGATTGCCTTAGAATGATTAAAAAGAAAGACCAGATATACAAGAAATTTATGAGGACCAAGTCTCTTGCTGATCTAGACAAGTTTAAACAATACCGCAATAAAGTAACGTCTTTTCTCAGAAACGAAAAAAGAAACTTTCTGTACAATGAGTTTGACAAGGAGTTCTGTGATGGTAGCGCACAAGTTTGGAAAAAAGTTAATAAATTATTAAACCGAGCACAGTCTACGTCAGTAGTTACAGAGCTTTGGTTTGAAGGTGAACGTATTGAGGGTGTTGCACTTGCAGATAAATTTAATACATTTTACAAAGATATTGTAAATACCGGTCTGAGTTCAGATTTCGCTTGCAACACTATACGACGGAATAGCAATAGTATATTTTTGGAACCTACGGATGACACTGAAGTGTGCAGTACTTTTACTTCCTTTAAGAACAACAGGTCTTGTGATATAGATGGCATTCAAATCTCACCTGTAAAATTTGTCCTCACTCTAATAGCACCAGTGTTAACTTATATTTATAACCTTGCCTTATCAAGCGGGTCCTTTCCAAAGCAGATGCAGAAATCTAAGGTAACAGTAATTTATAAAAGCGGTGATAAAAATAGCATGTCAAGTTACCGACCGATTTCCATTTTACCGCTTTTTTCGAAAGAGTTGGAGAAAATCATTGAAAAACGGTTAATGAAATTTTGCAATAGGTTTAAATTGTTATCAACAGCACAACATGGCTTTTTACGAGGTAAATCTACCGAATCAGCTTTATTGTCTCAAAAAGAAATTATTCTTAATGCTTTTGAAAATAAAGAATTGTGCATCGGCATCTTCATAGATTTCTCAAAGGCTTTCGATCGCCTTAATCATAATACCTTACTTAAAGAATTAGACCTTTATGGCATACGTGGCACTCCACTTGAACTACTGAAATCGTACTTGTGTCATCGTGTACAATGCGTTAAAATAGGGCCACATATATCTTCATTTCAAACTATTACAGCTGGTGTCCCACAGGGTAGTATTTTAGGACCTCTACTTTTTATTTTATATATAAATGACCTTGTTTTGACTATTAGCCAGCCGAAATTTGTAATTTATGCTGACGATGCAAGTTTATTTTTCACAGGTAGTTCCATACAATCTCTGATTTCTGTTACTAACAATGCTCTTGATAAACTTAAGGAATGGTCTGAAGCAAACTCTTTACTCATAAACACGAAAAAAACTAAAGCGGTTCTATTCAGTACAAGACAGTTTCCCACTCAACCTGATATACATATATACATAGGCGATTCACGTGTCCAGTTTGTAGACACTGTCAAGATTTTAGGGGTAATTTTTAGCAAGACCATGAGCTGGGACGCTGAAGTTCAGTTCATTATGAGTAAACTGGCAACGTGCACTGGAATTCTCGCAAAATTTCGGCATTTTCTGCCCGAACGCATAAAATTAATTATTTACAATGCGCTGTTTGTACCCCACCTAAATTATTGTTTTTTGGTTTGGGGTACTACCACTAAAACAAATATTAATAAAATATGTATGCTTCAAAAGAAAGCTGTACGCTACATTGCAAACGTAGACTACCTTGCTCACACTCGGGAACTGTTTGCTCGTTACCAAATTTTGCCGATTAATACCGTGTACGAATATTACTTAGCATTAAAATATAAGCGTTGTATCCAAAATAATCAGCTTAGTTTTCTTGAATTACCCTGTCTTAGTCAAAATCTTTCAGAATACTCCTTTCGCAAAAAAGAAATTTGGCACATTCCCTTCTCCCGTACAATGTACGGGCAACAGATGCTCCGACATAGCCTGCCCACTGTTTTGAATAAATTACTGTCAAGGGGTATAATTCCTGAAACATGTTCACTTGTTGACATGAGAAGTGCATTAATTCACTAATATCTTCTTTTTGAAAGCCGCGTTCATGTATTTTTCTTTTTTTTCGTATCTTGCTGCGATGTATCCTGTGTAATTTTATCTTGCTCCTATGCATTTCTATGTGTGTTTTTTTTTTACTATTATGCTGTGATTTTTCTGTTGATGCTTTGTTCAAACTCACGCATATACGAGATATTTTTGCCCTTCTTAAATAGCCAGAGTGTTACTATGACTTTTACACTTTGCGTTTTCGCTGTGTGCCTTGTACAGGGGGGCTCGGGCGTCCCTCAAGTGATTGAGTTCACTTTTTGCCCGGGCCTACCCGCATCGTTGATTTTTTTGGCGATGTAAATAAACTTCAACTTCAACTTCAACAAATTGGAGAGGAAAGGCGCTGGTGGTAGTGGGTTTCGAAGCAACGATTACACGCTCAGAAGCCCAGTCTCTTACCTATTAAGCTAAACCAGCTACTCCTACATAACAGGCCTGTGTACTCTGCTTTAAGACGTCATGCTACTTGGACTAAAATTTCCATCGACATACCCGGTGTGACGGAAGCGGTGACAACAAAATCATCGTGGCTCATTCGAGAGCGTCCCCATTAGTTTATATGACAGTTGGACAAGGTAGCGTGACGTCACAGAAATAAGTGCAATGGTCTTGTGCTGTCTAGGAGGCGTTGGTCAAGCGTCTCGACGCGCTCGCTTGTCCGCGAAGGGTTTATAACTCGAAGGACCACTCGGCAGTGTCCCAACTGGACATTAATGCTTTCTCATTCACAACTCGTAACAAGTGCTTCGGTGTCCACGCATTTTTTCGTTGACGTTGTTGCCTTCGAATAACTATATGGCTCAAACCAACTCTATGCACCGGTCGGCCGTCTTGATGGACGTGTAGGCGAAGAGTGCCGCGAACAGCAGAAGTCAGTGCACTGGCATGTGGAGCAGGCGACTGGGCGAAGGCTCTCACAGTGGATCCAGTGATATCGCACTGCACGTTTTAAAGCCTGACCTAAAAGAAACGCATGTACGGTGGTATCGACACCCAGACGCATGCTTCTCTCATGCAGACACGAAGTCCAGTCGAGCACCGCTATGTAGAACGGAATGACCTGTTCTTGTGGGAGCGGTTGCGCTGCGCGACCTTTATTGTGAAGTGACCATGAAATGATAAAGGCGTTCGACTGTACTACACTTCTTTGACAGCACTGGCACGAATACAATGCGTGCCACATAGCAGGAGCTAAAGCATTTAGGTGTGTGCGCTCTAGCTTCCATTCGGCTACTAGAATTAGTGAGTTTCTCCCTCGCGTCACGACCGGGAGCGTGTCCGTTTGTACCATTCTCGTCTCGTGGCGGCTAACGCTTTGGAACACTGTGCTAAACTGCACCCCTGTCTTCGGGGCCGCCATTCATTCCGCAGTGCTTTCCTTGTGGCTGTGCGCTACGAAGATGCCGCGAGATATTGTACCGCCTTTGGTTTCGACCCAAGTTGTATCGTATCTTTCGGGAGTAAAAACATTTGCCGACGTACACTGTGCTCCCTGATTACAATGCGAAACCTATACGCGTTTTCATTTCGCGATGTATTGGCTGGCGCGTACAATCTGTCTCGTGCGACCCCTTGCAATCGGAGCAAAGTGAGGCGCGACTGCCTCGCTGATGGAGAAATCGCGAGAGGCAGCTCGTGGGTGACGCGCGGGCGCGATTCACAGCAGCCGCCGCAGACAGACCACCGCTCATGCAGTGCTTCCTTTCCATACATGGCATCGGTCGACGTGCTTTCCGCATGTCATCGGTGAACAGACCACGACGCCCTAGTCTGGTGCCATCTCGTAGTGGTCATCGCGCAGAGCCTGTCTTTCCCCCATATCCTCCTCCTCCGCTTTCCTCTTCGCACTTTCTTCGCTATCACCGTTTTTCATGCCCTGCTGCTCTCCGAGTTCGCTGTTTCATACTTGGCTGTGCTCGTTCGCTCGGTTACCTTGATGGCGACCGTCAACGCAGGAAGAGGCACCTAAGAGCTTTGCTCTGAAATTGTGGAAAACTAAAATTCACCGGTCTTTCCACTCTGTGGGGAAAGAGGAGCAGCGAAGCTGTGTTGTGTTTTACTTCAAGCGACGCATCCATGCATATGTTATTCTTTATCTTATTATTATAAGTATTGAAGGATACAGCCAACGAATGGAAATTTTGACTGTGGAGTAATTTATTCTTATTCTTTGATGAAATAGTGACGTGTGCAAGTACCACCGCATAGCAGACGGGAAATCTACAATATGTACAATTTCACTCTGAACCACCTAAATAGGAACAGTTGATCAAACTCAGCCTGATGTTAGAGTCGTCTTAGCGGCTTATTGTCATCATTTTCTTTTGGAATATGTGTGATAAAACAAGAGTTGCAGCCGTTTTCTGTAACCATACAGACTCCGTACACGGCCACATATTAACAGGAGACGGGAATTCTGTAAAGTTTACAATTTCTCTGTGAACAAACTAATTGAGACAGGTAAATGAAAATCGGCCTAATCATATATTCGTCGCAGCGACTAAACAAATCATCCTTTTTTTCCACTGTACCTACATTAAAGTGAGTGCTGCAGAGCGTTCGCGGGAAACTGGAGACGAACATTTTTTTCGTGTCAACGCGACCCTTACACGGACGGACATCCACCACTGACGGAGGGTGTACTATACACAGCTTCGCTGCAAAAGGAGCCGTAGGTCTCCCTTTTTAGTTTTGTGGGATGCTTCGCTGGTCGCACATATTTCGGTAAGTTCGCGTTCACTGTTCGTTGCAGTGACTTTAATCTTCGCGATGCTTCGTCATCCTTAATGTCTTAGGAACTAGCCCGATCTTCAGTCATGGTCCATTTCACGCAGCTTAGCGCAACGAGATCCGCCGGTGGTGAGGCGTGTGAGCATGCCGGCGCGTTTGCGTTCGACGTCCATGTACAGCAAACATTCATGCGCCGGACGCAAATAGGGTTGGGACGCGCGAGGAAGGAAAACGGGACTTCCGGGAAAACGGAAAACGGGACTTCTAATGAACTTCAAGTGGGGGCGAACATACTTTCATGTTGGTACCAGCTACATATTTTATTTCCAGCCACTTCTCTTTCAGAGTGTTTTTTTTTTGTTATTTGTCTTTATTCACGTAAAATGTATAACTCGTGAACGATATAACGATAAAGGGCAAGAAAGGACGCGCTTCCACTAAATGGGATATTAGTCTAACGAGGAATAATAAATGTACCAGGTTCGTTTTCATCCAAAGGCACCAGTTCTAAAATTCACATAAATACTCCTAAAATTGTGGTAATGATGACGGCATGTGATTGTGGTGCCGCGGAATGAAGTTAGACCCTCTCTTGCCTTTTACGATCAATCCTGTAAAGTGACAGGGTGCTTTTTGGTGGTGCCGTGGGACGAAACTACATACGCGTGTATGGTTCTCCGATAATTACCGTAAATATGACGGTGCGTTATTGCAGTGCTTTGGAATGAAATTATGGGCGCCAGTACGCTATACGGAACCGAGGACGCCGTAGTAGATGCTTTGGCGGATGCCGTAGGGACGCGTTGCCGGCGCTCGTGTGTCTCGAAAGAGATCTGCGATGTTTGCAGAGTGCGCGCAGTGCGGGTAGCATTCGTACGCGCTGCGCTTTCTACTTTTCGTTCGCCCTGAAGCGAGACATTCATGAAGGTCGATTCGCTTAGGGCCGATTTACGCTCAAACCGCCCATGGCCGCACGCCGCACCGCAAGCGAGCGGTTCGCCAGTAATGGCCGACGTGACGTCACGAGAGGCGGTCGTGAACTTTCGCCTCCGTGCGGCGACCGCATAAACATGGCGCTGGTTCGAAGCGAAGCGAAGCGGAGCGCGAGGCCTAGATCGCTAGGCTGCCGCGGCAGTTTGTTTTTTGTGTGGGTTATTGTGATCACTGCAAGAGCTATTCAGCACCTGCAAAGCTATTTGTCTAACACAAAAAGCAGCTGTACTCTTCCTGACCTCTTCAGTCCGTGCGATCGCCAAAGGAAACAGACGGATGTGTGTTGTGTTTACGCGAGGATCGGAAGGAATGAAGCCGCCGATTTCGTGTGTTTTAGGCCGTTTTTTGCATGTGCATTACAAACGTGAAGGCCATCGCTCACACCTGCATTCTAAGCATGACACTAGTTCGGTACGCACCAAAATGAAAAGATTTGCGATCGCCCTCCTCAGCATATACTGTTCGTAGGTGTTGTGTGTGCGCGCTTCATCGATACGAAGATTGCACGTTTGTGCAGTGCTGGTTTGTGTTTCAGAAGTCATGACACGATGTGTAGCGATGAGCTTCATTGTCGTCTCATTGCAGGCATTCGTAATGTGCTGTTTGTGTCTTGCTTCGTGTGAGCTGTTTTGCCGGCTGCGATGCGCATTGGTGACCGCGAACACGTACAGAATGTTCGAGCGCTAGGGTTCTTACTTACTAGTGTTCGTTTCATGCAATATGCATATGTTCTGAAGTGAACAGTGCATAAGCGTTGCGGGCGAGTTTTGGTTCCGGCCCTTTCTGCCCAATTCACGTATCTTGTGTGTTTTTCGGAAGTTATTTCAGTGCTATGAAGGCAGCTTAAAAGTTACATGAGTACATGCACGCTGTCGTGAAATGTGGACGCGCGTGTGCACTGTTCTGATGTACGCGAATTTCGGGCACTCTTCATTTTTGTCATGTGGACATTGGTGTAAACAGCAGAAATCCTGAGGCGTATTTCTAGATTAAGCAATGTATACATTCTTATACTGAGAGATGTGAGCGCCTTGCATGTGCAAGAAATTCAGCTGCTTGTTTCTTGTTAGTGTCCGAGTACACACTGTTAGTGCCAACACCAGTGGCACAGCATGATAAGCATATAATGTGTGAAAACTAGATACTTCATTTTGATTCCTGACAATTTGAATTTTTTGATAAAAAGCCATATGCATGTTTTAACAAAGCATGAAGATGACAACACAACTGGTATGGTCAATATATGATTCGAGGATTGTAGCGGAAGAAAAAGAATGCGGGCACAGAAGGAACGACTATAGTTGGATACAACTTTAGAAAAAAGGGGAGGCCCCGCCCAGATGACCAAAGCGCGATGTCTGATTGCTTCCGTGACTAAAAAAATTCCACTAAAAAAATTGTGCTTCTGAAACGCGCAATTCTAGGTATAAATAAAGACTTTTGTATTTTGATAACTGGTTTAGTAGAGCCCTCATGTGCTACAGTACATGCCGGATCGCTACTGAAAAATAACCACTTGCCTTATACAACGCTGCCCGTCGTTTGCATCTTTAGCTTCATGCAAGTGACAAAAGTAGAAAGAGCAGCTCTGGCTTTTGCACTTGTTTGCATGTACACGACACATTTACTACTCCTGTTCTGAGCTTCAAATGAATCAGCTGCCATTGAACAAGTACTTATATAAAACAATGCATTTATCGCAACCATTACAAACTCAAGATGCTCGGTGTAAGTGAAAGCACAGTGTTGAAGGTGAGGAGGGAGATCAAAGCTTCGCATATTTCGGGTGGTAAACTGTCGACGCCCTCACGAAAGTGCCCATGAAATGCGGAGAAAAGAAGACGCAGCACGAAGTATGACACGTTGTGCGCACCGAGGTCGTGTGCATGATTTCTTTCGCCGCAACGAGATACCAACAGTTGAAAAGATCACTAACGAGTTCTCAAAGCGTATATGGTGTTATGTTTGTGCCCTGGGATTTCTCTGACGGAAGTCCAGTGCTATGGTGTGTCGACTGTGGAGGCAGCATTCAACTCCGCATGGTCCCTGCTTCGAGCACACGACTACATGCACGGCTCGGGTTTCCCCGTGGCTCCATGGTGTCCACGACGGAAGCAGCCACCGTATCACGGACTGCTATTCGGCCCCTCCCCGTGACGGCAGCAATGCAACCACCCCTCCTTTGTCCAGCAGTGCCCGCACCACGAACGACTCCAACTGTGTTTGGGACGGTTTCCAAAGGAGGGCTGTGTTTCAACCCTGTGCCTTACAGTTGGTTCCCTTTGTCCTATGCGGGCCATAAAACTTCCCCGGCGCGCCATTCTGACCGACCACCAGATCGGCCCGACGCCGCAGCGCAGTTTTCGGAAGTGCTGGCCACCGAGAGCGGCGTTAGGACCACGGAGGCTGCCCAGAGACCCTCTCTCTCTCGACCTTGTTTTGTCCTTAGGGACTGTCTGGCGAATCTGTGGACTCAGGGGTGTTATTTAAGCAGCTTGCAGCTGCTCTGTTGGTCTCTCTCCTGATAACGACGACAACATGTAAACATTATATAAAAAATTCTTCACCGTGAAAGCTCTCCTCGTCTCTGACTCTGCGTGAAGTGGGGTCCAGACCTCCTGCCAGCCACACATACCTCGACACATGCAACAATGGATCTCCCATCACTGAAGCGGTGTACTGTGCGTCGCCTGCTTGTTGAGATCTGATTCAAGCACGAGAAGAGGAGCTTCAATTCGCTGCTGACCGACCGGGATGACATCGCTGAATGGCAGGAAGGAAGGAAATCAACTTTATTCAGGTCCTGCAGGCCACGAGAGCTTTGGGCTCTCATGGAGTGGGCGTCTCCCACGACGGAACCGGGAGGTTGAGTTTCCTGGCGGCGTCGTGGACCTGCTGGACGGCCCAGAGTTGGAGAGCGAGTTCTTCACTCCGGATTGCCTCTTCAAACTTGCGCTTGTCCTGGTCGTAGTTTACGTGAGCTTGCGAGCACGGCCAGAGTAAATGATGTACGTTAAGGGATGTATTGCAATTGGTGCAATGAGACTTGTCGTAGAGCTCAGGCATGTAATGGTGTAATCTGTTTTGAGTGGGGTATGTGTCTGTCTGTAGCATTCTCAGTGTAACCCCTTGAGCTCGAGTGAGCGTGCGGTGTGGCGTGCTATACTGTCTGCGTTGTAGGTAGTAGTGTTTAGTGATTTCATTGTATGTAGTGGGCGCGTCCTTATTCTCCGAGTGGTTGGGTGAAGCCGCGCGGTCTGTAAGCGCGCGCGCAGCCTCGTGTGCCGCCTCGTTAAGGTTGGGGACGTCGCCGATCTTTGGTCCTAAGTGTGCCGGGAACCAGTATATGAAGTGGTTCTTAATCTCTTTCTTTGAAACAATCCTGAGAGCCTGTGCGCAGACCGTGCCCTTTTGGAATGCTCTGATAGCGGCTATTGAGTCGCTGTAGATATGAGAAAGATTGTCGTCGGTGAGCGCAACAGCGATCGCAACCTGTTCGGCCTGCTCAGGCTTCCTTGCAATTACCGTGGCTGCATATCTTGTGGATCCACGGCCGTCCACAACCGCCACTGCGAAAGCTTTGTTTCCCGTGTATGCCGCCGCGTCCACAAAAGCTGAGCGTTCACGGTTCGCCAAGGCTTGGTTAAGAAGGAATTGTCCTCTCGCTTGTCGTCTGCCCCTGTTGTTTTCGGGGTGTACGTTTCTGGGTATAGGGCGGACCATGATCTTGGCGCGGATGTCCCGTGGGAGGTCCACAAAGTCTTTTTCTATGTCTCCTTGCGCAAAGCCTAGCTTCTCTAGGATCGTGCGCCCCGGAGGCGTCGTCGAAAGCCTAGCAAGCTGGGCGCGCTGCTGGGCTTCGGCAATTTCTTCCAGGGTGTTGTGCATGCCCAGGTGCCCCAGCTTCTCGTTGCTGGTGCTGGTTGGAATGCCGAGGGCTTGCTTGGTGACCTTTCTGATTTGGGCATTCAGTCTATCTCTTTCAGATCGTGTCCAATTGAGCATTGCCGCAACGTATGCGAAGTGACAGGTGACGAACGCGTGTATTAGTTTGATGAGATTATGTTCCCTGAGGCCCCTGTGTCTATTGCCAATTCTTCTGATCAGCCCAATAGCGTTGTTGGTTTTGGTGATGAGCTTTTGAACCGTAGAGGCATTGACGTCTTTAGTCTCTACGATCATACCCAGGACTCTGATTTTATCGACGGACGGTATGGCGTGTCCCGAAGTGGTTCGTACGGTAATTTCTTGATTGTAATCGAAGTCTGACGAGTATGGCCTGCGGCCCTTCTGCGTGGGTCTGCGTACGAGCAGCTCCGACTTAGTAGGCGAGCATCTGAGTCCTGTGGGAATTAGAAATTCTTCTATGGCGTTCACTGCTTCTTGCAAGATGTCCTGCACCATGCCCGGGGTTCCTTTGGACACCCACATGGTGATGTCATCTGCGTATATGGTATGCTCGAGCCCGTGGATCTGCCCTAGTTTCTCAGCAAGTCCCGCCATGGCAAGGTTGAAAAGCATAGGGGAGATGACCGAGCCTTGGGGAGTGCCCCTGCTCCCCAGCGAGAGAGTCTCCGTGGAGAGGTCGGCAAATCGGAGCGTAGCCGTCCTGTTATCCAAGAATGACTTGACGTACGAGTGGAACCTAGCTCCGAGGTTGAGTTTAGAAATGGTGTCCACAATGTATCGGTGAGAGAGGTTGTCGAACGCTTTCTCTAGATCCAACCCAAGAATGGCCTTGGCGTTTCTAATGGGGTCATCAATGATTTGGTGCTTGATTAAAATCATGGTGTCTTGAGTTGATAGACCGGGTCTAAATCCGATTAGGCTGTGTGGTAATAGTCCCTTGGTTTCGAGGAATCTGGAGACTCTGTTCTGAATGGCGTGTTCCGCCGCCTTACCCACGCACGACGTGAGTGATATGGGTCTGAGGTTCTCGATGCCCGAGGGCTTGTTGGGCTTTGGAATGAGAACCGTGGTGGCGTTCTTCCATTCCGGTGGGACCCTGCCGGAAGCCCAGACCTGATTGATTTGATCCGCTAGGAACCGGACGGAGTCTTCGTCCAAGTTACGAAGGGCCTTGTTACTAACACCGTCCGGACCTGGGGCCGATGTGCCATTCAAGTTTTGAAGGACGGTCCTGATTTCTTCCAGGGTGAAGGGTTCATCGAGGTCGGGGTTGTCAGCTCCCGTGTACGAGGAACCGGATGCCTCGGCCTCGTTTTCGTGGCTGCTCGAGAGTGGCATGTATCTTTCGGCAAGTCTTGCCATAAATTCCTGCTCGCTGTAGTTTTTGAGTTCACGTTTCGCTATCTTGTCAGCCGCCTTGGTCTGGGAGCTCCTGGTTTGACCTTTGTTAAGAAGGTGTTTGAGTAGGTTCCAAGTTTTTCCATATGTCACGCTGCCATCGGCCCTTGCACATACTTCGTCCCATTGTTGGTTGGAGAGTACTACACAGTGGTACTCAATGTCCTTGTTCAGTAATGCGATCTTTTTCCTAAGTCTTCTATTGAGTCTCTGGGTACGCCATCTCTGCAGTATGGATCTTTTCGCTTCCAGCATGTGAGCGAGCTTAGCGTCCATCCCGATTGTCTGGACATCGGTTTCTATTTCCTTGGTCGCATTGCGGGCGTCCTCCTTTAGTTCTTGCGTCCACTGTTCTAGTGTAGCGGGCTTGTCGGTACGTTCCTTTCTTATCTGTCTAAACGCATCCCAATCCGTGTATCTCCACTTTCGTAGTGGTTTCAAGGCGATTGCTATTGACGTTTCCACAATGTAATGGTCGCTGCCGAGGTCGTCGCCGGTATTATGCCAGGTGGCCCCCTCGGTGTTGAGAACGAATGTGAGGTCTGGGGTGGTGTCCCTCGAGACCGAGTTGCCCATCCTGGTAGGGCAGAGCGCGGACGTGATAAGGTTGAGGCCCATCTCTTCCGCATCGGTGGCAAGATTTCTGCCTTTGGCGCTGGTGACGCCGTAGCCCCATTCTACGTTTGGGGCGTTGAAATCTCCGGCAATAATCAGTGGGTTGTCCCCGGCTTTGTCCCTGGCCTTCTTCAACAGTCTTCTGAAACTTTGCGTTCTGTGGTTCGGGCTGCTGTACATGTTCAGTGCTAGTATGCTCTTAGCCTTCTTGCCTTTGGGAAATACTTCGATGAACAAGTGCTCGCATTTGCTGTCCGGATTACTTCTGTCAATTTCGGCCCATGCGAGCCTGTTACTGACAAACGTCGCTACGCCGCTGCAGGCTTTTGTTGGTGGAACGGCAATTGTTTCATATCCCGGAAGTGTTGGTGTGTCGGTGTTGGTCTCTTGAATGAGTATGATGTCCGGCTTCTCTGTAGTGTGTCTGATGTGCTGTTGCAAGACCGATTTCTTGTTGCGGAACCCGCGACAATTCCATTGCCAGATTAGAAGCTTGCCTTGATTGTTCGGTTGCGCTTGGTGCCTTTCGGCTGGTTCTCGCTTATTTGCCTTCTCCATTTTTACTTTCTACTATGGTTGCGGACTTTACCGCCATTTTGGGTGTGACGACATCGCTTGTTGCAGTGTTCCTTCTGACCATGGGGGAGGCAGGGGAGTTGACCGGTGCCGTGGAGTGAGTAAAGACGGTCCTTTCGAGGCCCTCGATCCTGGCACCGAACCCCTTCTCCATCACTTCTACCCTGCTCGTTAGGCCATCGGCCGCCTCTACTAGTCTGTCGTGCCCCTTCTTTAGTGACTCGACATCGAATTGTAGTTGACCTAGGGTACTAAGGATCTTGTCCAATTTACCGTCTATGTCCTTGGCAGGCGTGTCGCATTCCGTGGTCTTGACCTTGCGTTTCTTGGTGGCTGGTGTGCTCGCGGGTGGGCTTTGACTAGTCGTTTCTGATTCCGCTACGCTGGAGGGATTCGGACTGGGTGAAGTGTCCATGTGCATGTCCTGTGTCTGTGCAGTTGGTGAGCTAATTTGCGTTTTAAGCAATCTATTCTCGTTAGCCAGTTCTGTCATTGTGCGTCTGAGTTGAGCGTTTTCGTGCTCGAGTGCTTTTATTCTCTCTAAGATGTCTTTGTGAACATTATTCTCTGGCCGCGCTTGCAAGCTCACCTGTGATTGGTCCCTCAGTGGCCCGGAGTTAGTGGGCAGCGTCCCTGCCGTTGCCGAGGCCTGGCATCCCGTTGTCGCCTTGACTCGCTGGGCCCAGCTGTCAGCTCCGGCCGCGGGTGCGAAGCGCACGCCCGAGGTGGAGCGGCCCCGGCTCCCGGGTGTGCGGGAGCGGCTCCTGCGACCTCTGCTGGCCGATCGGGATCCCGAGCTCCCTCTGGATCTGGAGCGTCCTCTGGGCTCGCGATGTCCGTCCAGATGCTGCGCCGCACCCGCGCCGTTCTGCCTTAAGAGACTCGTCGCTTTTTCTCGAAGTTTCTTGGACGCAATGGCTGCCTGCTTGTTCTCGATTCTTCGTTTGCGTACCACGTACGGGACCTGGTATCTGCTCTTGCATTCCTTGCTGGCCGTGGGGTGTTTCTCGCCGCACAGCGCGCAAGAGACTTCTTCACAAGCGTGATCTTCTCCGGGGTCTGGAATGCCGCAATCCCTGCAAGTCTGCTTCTCCGGTGTGGGGCATACGTCTGCTCGGTGCCCTAGTTTGCCGCAAGCCTGACATATGGCGATCTGCTTCCTGTAGAGCGAGCACTCTACCCATGCACATCCGTACATCACGTGGTTGGGAACTTTGTGTCCTTCGAAAACTACGATCACCGTCCCGGTTTCCTTAATGCGCTTCGCCGCCAGTGCGAGTGGGTTTCTCGGGTTGACGATGGACCTGGTTATCGTTTCTTGCGTGTGGTGGAGCGGAATGTTGCGAATGACTCCCTTGCACGTGTCGTCCGGTGCAGTCTGGTAGGAGAAGGCCTCGTACGTCTGCCCGGCGATGGTGACGCTCTGAATTTTCAAATATCCATTGACGTTCTCGGGTAGCGGGGAACTCACGACCATGATGTTCTGTTTGAGGTTGGGGCAAATCGTGTCCCCGTCGCACTGCATCGGTTCGAGTCCGGCTGCTTCTTGAATGGCTTGCACAATTCCCACGTGTCCGGTTTTGGCGATGTTCAGTCCGCCGCGGATGCGAATTACTACTTTGGTCTCGTTTTGCGGGAGTAAGGGCATTCTACTTGCCTTGATGATTTCTTTACGGGCCGACATGGGCTTAGGGGCTTTCGCTCTGGCGCCGGAGGCTGCCACGTTGGCAGCCATGTTGAGGTTAGACTTAGGCTTGGTCGCTCTTCGTGGGGCGATGTCGCACCACCCGTTCCTGACGGAAACCTCCGAGGGGTCGATTTCTCGGCCGATCACTTCGTAATTCATTGTAGTGCCGTTGGCAAGGCTTGGGTAGATGTCTCTGTGCCGGTGGGAGCCCCGGCCTCCGTCCAAGCGACGAAATCGTCGGCGGGTACAGCGTTAGGGTTAGCCGACGTAGCGCCCGCTTCGGGCATAAAAGTCCTTGCGGTAGTGCACAAAATAAACTCACAGGGTCGAAAATGGTCTTGATGTGAAGCATATATCTTCATAAACGTGATGCCGCGGTGCGATGGCACTGGTTTCGCAAAAATCACACTTAATTTGAGCAAATTGCGGGGCTTCGACGCGACGCGTCCTGGCTCGCAGTCACTTCGTCGTCTGAATGGCTGAATGGCAGAATCGCTACCTTCATGACGTGGAGCGCTACGGGCAGAAGGCCGAAAGATCTTTTTCCTGAACGAGACATGGGTGACGGCGGTACACACTGGGTCGATCGTGTAGACAGACATCGTGGTGAAGAAGCGCGGACACCTTTACGCTCGAGCAAATGGCCTGCCGATGGGTCTGAAACAACCTTCTGGAAAAGGCCAGTGCCTGATTTTGACGCACATTGGCAGCGAGGATAGTTTCGTCGACGGCTGCTTAGATATATTCTGAGGCCAAAAAACAAGCGACTACCACGAAGAAATGGACGGCAATCACTTCAAGGGATGGTTTAGTGACGTTCTGCAGAAGTTGCCTGTTGGTAGCGTCATTGTTTTGGGCAATGCACCTTACCATTCCCAGTGAGAAGAGAAATTCCCGTCAACAGGTTGGAAGAAGGAAAAAAATACAGGAGTGACTCAAAAGCAAAAACATCACCTACAGCGAAAGGGTGGTTAAAAAGCAGCTGCTTGAGTTAGTAGCATCTGTAAAGCCACGCTTTCTGAGCTACATCGTAGACAATGCAGCTGAAAGGGCCGGTTGCATCGTACTCGGGCTCCCACCGTACCACTGCGAATTTAATCCTATCGAGCTCGTGTGGGCAAAGGTAAAAAAGTGGCATAGCTGAGGACAACAGAGGCGTCAAGCTGTCCACGGTCAAAGACGTCTCGAGGGAAAAACTCAAGCACGTAACGGCGGAAGACTGGAGGAAGAAACTTCACCATGTGATGGACCTGGAGGCAAAGTTCAGACTTGATACATCTAGAAGTGACCGCATGCAATCCATCATCATCCAACTGGGTGAAGATGACAGTGAAGAAAGCGACTCCGACTGCGGGCTGTCCGGCATTGAGCCACTCGAAGCATAACGGCTTCTTTTTAATGAAAGAAGAGCCCTTATTAGAGCTACCAAAATATTGCCGGTGGGTTTGCAGCAGCCAAGCATTCTGCCGTGACCTCTCAAATAAGCAGTTCATTTGGTGACATATTCCTTTTAATGGAAGCCCAATTCTGAAAAAGCAAGGTCCTGCACAGATTGTGCTCAATGTAAGTATTGGCATGGAAACGTGCTGAAACGCTGGAAAATCTGAATGCAAATACAGTTGTTAACCCTGAATAACTATGCGGGGCCCAAAATGCCATTCGGGCAGCCACTGTCCAGCTTCACACGAAAAAGCAGTAGTCAACGTGAAAGTGACAGCCACACCAATGTGCACGCCAAAGCACATTGTGCTTTCCGTGCAGTTGTGCTGCCTCTACTGTTATTTCCAGCCCATTGAGATGAATAATGCCAACGTCAGAAGGCCCAAAATACTCTATTGGGCAGCCTCCTACGAGCATGACGGGCCCTGTGATGAGATAACAGTCGTCAGGGCATGCTTGAAAGGCACCTTTAGCATCTGCACTTCAAAGCGCAGCCATGTCGTAGACATTGTAGGTGAAACAGCAGCAGTCAACGCGAAATTGACCACCACTTTAGCAGTTTGCATGCAAAAGCACATTCATGTGGTCGCATTCTTTATTTTGGTTATATGGCTCAGGCAAGTAATATAGACAAGAGAACAATTATCAAACATCATTAGCTTAGTGAGGACCAAAATACTCATTTGGGTAACTATTAATAGCAGCAGTCGAGGGCACGCTTGAAAGGCACCATTAGCAGTCTGCACGTCAAAGCACAGTCAAGCTGTCACCACTGTCGGTGAAACGGCAGCAATCAACGCGAAAAGGACAGCCACTGTTGGCAGCTTGCATGCAAGCACACATTAATGTGGTGGCATTGTTTATTTTCGCTACCTGGCCCAGGCAAGTAATGCAAATAAGAGAACAATTATCAAACATCAATTGCTTAGTTAGGCCCAAAATACTCAGTCGGGTAGCTATTAATAGCAGTAGTCGAGGGCACGCTTGAAAGGCATCATTTGCAATCTGCACATCAAATCACAGTCATGCCGCAGCCATTGCTGTATTTGTTTATCTGACTGGGCAAGTAACACCAATGTAAGCACAATTATTCACCCTAAATAGCTCTGCTAACATTGTTTGTACTAAGATATGCTGAGTGAAGTTGAATGTGTTTTATTGAGGCAATTATTTAATTCACAAGCCATTGGCATAGCGATCAACGGCCAGGTTCAGACAATGACATTTGTGAAGTAATAAATGGTGAAAGTTGCAAAAGCTCTCAGTGCACTGCTTTGCCGGGCTCCATTCACTGAAAAATGTCTTTGCAACGACGAAAGCATCAGACAGGAAATAATACCCCACTACGCAATGTTATTCATGTTGAATATTTTTACCATCATATGTGATGGGCAGCGAAACCGTCTGTTTACTAAGACTGAATGCATGAAGAATGCAACAGCATAGCAAGGTGTTGTTTTGCAATATGCAGCCTTTCATGTGCATTTTTGGCGAGCTGCCATATGCACTGATGTATAAGCATGAACAGAGGTAAGAGGCAAAGTTACTGTGCAACCCTAATGACGCTTTTAAGAAAATGTATCTCTAAACCTTTCTGTTTTCATAGGCGACCAAATTTTTTTTTTAGCAAGTTGGTTAATCATATTGCAGCAACAACACAAGAAGCAAGGACAGAAAACACAGCGAGTAGGCAGATTGGAAAGACGAGGTAGACCAATGAGACAGGTTTTAATGAGATGGAAGAGGCCAGCCCTGCAGTGTACAGGAGTTAGTGCTTTGAATGAGATTGGTTAATGAAAATGTGTAAAGACTTTGCTAAAAAAACTAGCAAGAACAAATGCTAATATAAAATAAAAGTACAGAAATAAGAGTAAGCGCAAACATGCATGGTAGCAGGCACGTGTTCACACACAAATGCGAAAACAGAAAAACTCGAATAGAAAGAAATGTGGGAAATTAAAAAAATATTGACAAATGCAAGAAAACACACATTTACGAACAGATGCGGGTAGAGGTAATATAGGAGTGGGTTCACAAGCTGCTTTGCCTACCTTCTTGTATGTTTTTTTTTTAACCGCTCTCTTAACACTGTCTTGGGAATTTTTAATTGCAACATATCACGAGAATCGAAAAGCAGCATGAAGCTATGTTGTGGGAAACCATATCGAGCGCTGGCAACACAACTTATGCGTGACTGTGCCACAGCACGCATTCTACAGCTTGCGTGCGTGGTGAGCACTGGTGGAAAGCAATCAATCGACGGTGCTACACAATGCTCAAACACCACCGTTAGACACTCGACTATCTCACTGCTGACAATGATCGTTCATGCTAAGCTGATGGCAAGAAATCTTTGCGTTGGAGGCTTCTTTTGCAAATATTTTCTGTTGAGATGCTCGTAAGTTCGTTTCATGTGCGTACGCTTTTCTCATTTCTCCCGAGAATGATTTTGCTCCTTCGCTTCACCCCGTCCGACGAGAAACGCAGAGACACTACACGAACACACGCCGCTGACAGTAGGCACCAGACTTTGGCAAACTTTTCTTGTCGCAACTCGTAATTTCATGAAGTACAAGTCCTGAAAAGGAATGACGATAGGCTAACTCGGGAGATCCTTGAGGCATTCAAGATAAGTAAAACAGGAGCGTAATGTGTAAGCACACCTTCAGTGGCCTTGACAAGAAAGCAAGTCACCTTTTTGAGAGAGCCTCAGATGTATAAAAGAAGAGATATGGCGATGAAATAAATAATAGTGGGGATTTCATTCAAGAGATCAGTTGACAGTGCAGCTGCGTACTCGTGTAGTCGTTCCTTCTGTGTCCATGGATGTTCCTTAATTTCTGCTGCTACAATCCTCGAAGAATAACCAAGTAGCCCAGTTAAACACCCTTTTGTCAATATATGATATTCTGTTGGCTGCTGGAGCATGTAGTGTGTATGTAAGTGTCGAAACCATTATTTTAAGCTGTTGTAGTACATAAGGATGTGTGAATATTTGCACGTTTGTAATTATGCATAGAATAGTGCCCTATTCGATTTGATGGTCACCTTTTGTAAATGTGTTCTGTGAGCTGTACTCCATCTCAGTAGTTCCTTACCGCACTGGGGAAGCTGCAGGGCTCCTTAGTTAATAGGAAGGCTGAATGCCCCTCAAGGTGTCTTCATTGCACCGCACCGTCTGCTCGGTGTCTGCTTTCCATCCTGTCAGTACATGCACTCTTTGCTGAGTGATATAGATGGCACATGGGGTCATCTTGATGTTGTAGGCTTCCATGACTTCTTTTTCTTTGAGTTACTACATTTGAGCAAGATCTCCTTCCTGTGGAAGATACGGCATGAAGCGCAGTGTATGGCAAGGTCTCTGGGTGCTTGTATCAGACTGCAGTTGTATAGGTGGTCGCACAGTCAATCATTTATGCACCTGCTTGTTTGGCCCATGTAATCAGCCCCACGTGTCTAAGGTATCTTGTAGACCACGTCTATCGTGCATTCAGTCAATCCTTTAACATGGCTTATAGTGCATGCATTCAGGGTATTCCTTTCGCTGGTCATTTCATTTACGTTTGAGCACTTTCCCTTTAGCTTTTGTCGTGCTGTGAGGACCACTCGTTCGCTCGGTTAAACTGAGCGAACGAGTTCAGCAAAAGATGAGAGCGAAGGCGCAGTGGGAGATTAAAAAATGGGCAAGTGAGAAGAGGCATGAGGAGGAAAGTGGAGAGGAAGGTGCAGCATAACCATGAGGCAGAAAGGAGAGGAGTGTATGGCAAAAGTGTGTGAATAAAAGCGAAGTGCAGTGACGGTAGCTATGAGATGGTGCCAGAGTAGCACGCAATGTCTGGGAGGTTTGTTGGCGGTGGTTGGTTAAGACGTAGTACCTAAATATACGGAAATAAATATTGCTACTACAAGTAATCATGTCGTCGTGTCCCTATTCAATATTTGACACTTACTATTTTTGTTCAATTTCTGTTTGAAAAAAATTAACATTCGCCCACCTCACAATGCATCAAGAGGCGCCCAAGCCAATATATTTGTGATGCAAAAAAGAGGTGACGCATGCAGACAGGACACAAGAGTAGAGAAGTGGTCTACTCTACTCTTGTTTCCTGTCTGCACACCTCACCTCTTTTTTGCATAATGAATCCTTATCAACTAGCTCAGCTTTCTGTCGTTCTAAGCCATATTTGTGCTTTCTAAAGCCTTACTTTGCTGCATATAATAGTGGCAAAAAGCAGCTTTTCAGAGAGAACTTGATTTTGTTGTTCTGTGTATTCTGTTCTTCTGCCATAAGTATAGTGAATTAATAACTATGTTGCACACAAATACACAGCCTCTCAATGGAACAGACATTTATTTGATACACATGAATTCGCACCCTGTTCATCTGGATTTCAAAATTATGCTGATTGTGGCCAGCCTCTAGTATGTACAGAAGCATGTCTATGATGTAGTCTGAGGGTATATGTGCAGTGCTACTGGGAAGCTAGCTATAGTTCTCACAGCAATGCACCAAGCAAGGTTGTTGCTTAATTGTTATAAAGAAAGGCAGCATGAGCTAGGCTGTAAGGGCGACAAAAATTATTCGTGCAATTCACCAAACATACAAACAGAATATAATATGACTATAATACCTTGTGCTAGTTATATCATAAGAAGCCAACAAACACTGACACCAAGGACAACATAGGGGAAATTACTTGTGCTTAATAAATGAAATTAAGCACAAGTAATTTCCCCTATGTTGTCCTTGGTGTCAGTGTTTGTTGGCTTCTTATGATATGACTAATAAAAATCGGGCCCCTCGGTTAACCCCCTTTCTTCTCCTTGTGCTAGTTAGTATTTCAAGTGATTAAGAGAATGATACAAGGGCTGTTGGTTTAATCTGGTTTATTCGTCATGTTAAAACACAGGCTGTGAAGTTAAATTCAGCATGTCTAGGTTGCTAACATGTCTAAGTAATCACGAAATTGGGGAGGTGGCAGTGAGACTCCCTGGGGAAGCAATACCTCAGTTGTACTGATGGTATGGCTTGATTGTATAATTTCATCATTGTTTGTTTAGAAATATGACGGTGGGTTAGAACCTATGAAATGCCACAACAGCAAGGCTGAACATCCATCCTTACTTCTCAGAGGCTTAAAGAATGATAAACAGTTATGCTTCAGAGAATATTTTGGTATGAAATATATGCCATGTTCATTTCAGTGCAATGGAAAGAGGTGATTGAGCACAGCCATGCTATTGTAGCATGCGTGAAGGAATACAGGAGAGCCTGGGGGCTAATATATGTTAATAGAGTGAACAAGTAGCTGTGACTTGCAAGGTTATTTTACTCCACAGAGGATGCTGCAGTAAGGTTCGTGCAACTGTAAGCAATACGAGAATGAGTGAAAGATTGCTTGTAGTATATGGATTTGTATGACAGATGAGAATGTGCACCCAATGTGCCACTACGCATTTTTCTCTATTTTAAGTTAAGCACAGAGTGCGAGTCACTATGGCTTCTTAACTGGAAATTTCTGCGTTCCGTTTCACAGTGTTTATGGGGCTTTCTGCATTCATTTGATTACTTATGAAGTGATTGCATAATAGAACATTCCCTCATTACAGATTTACACAGAACATAATATGAATTCATCATAAAGCTCCACCCAAGAAACTGTCTGTTGGTTATGAAAATAAAAAAATGGCAACAAAAATTCCCTTCCTGTCTTGTGCTGCCCCGCACATGCTGCTAATTAACTAATGTCTACAATGCAGACATTCTGTTCTTTCATTAGGGGTAGGTGCAAGTTGCCCTGACGCAATGAACATGCATTCATTGCCTACAAGCTACTGCATGTTGGAATCGGTGTTACAGCAGGCATGGCAAATGTTCTCCCCTACTTGTGTCTTGTGCACCATATGAGCCAGCATTTCATTTCATTGTCGTGTACCTGTTTAAGCTGATACTGATTCAGAAAGGCAAATATAAAACGACTTACTACGTCAACCATTTTGCATGCAAGATCACTGCACTCATTGCAAAGCTTATTAGAGAGGTTTAGATCAGGGGGATGCAATTATCGTTGAGGCTCGAAGTACTAGGGGGCCTCAATGCTTGCGTCCCCTTAATCTAGATCTCTATAGTCGCTTGATAATCTTGCTTTGCTTTGAGATGAAGTACACGTACTGTGCACCTGTTTGTTAGCCTATGCATTTCTCTTTCTTTTTAATGTGGCTGTGCATTAGCTAGCTAGGTTGTCACTACATGAATGACATTTGGGCCAAGCCCTACGCAATCAAATAACATTACTTTGCTATAGCTCACTGACTGTGCAAGCTTCTTTTTATCTAGGGAAAAGAATAAATAGAGAATGCATGCATAAAGGATGTTGACAGCAGCAAACGGTCTCAAGGCAATCACCCTTGATTGTCGCCATTGCTGAGAGAGCAAGCATGCCTGTATTCACTTTGACCACAGGCTGTACATTGTTTAAATGCTGATAGAAGTGTGGATAAATAGTGAAGGGGCAGCAGATTGGCCACCCAGGCCTTTATGCATGGGCATTGCTGCCTTGTGTGCCCTGTAAAGCTCCGTCATCTCTTAAGGCATGAATGACATAACACTACTTCTATTGGCAGGGACATTTTTAGCACCAACAAGAAATGTAAACATTAGGTGAATTCACGCCTATATGTGGTGTCTTTTCAGCAATATGAATTATTTGTTTTCATGCAAACATTCTTCTCTTGAAAACATATCTGACAAGCATCTCTGCCTGAAGAAGTAACTGTGATATGTACATATCACTTTTATGTATGTCGTAATTGCAATCAATTGCTCAAGACATGCTGATGGCTAGTTGTTTAGTCATGACTTAACATGGCAGTGCACTTTGAAATAATGACGTAACATAGAATGAACAAATGCTAGCTCTGTGTGCTCCTGTACGTTCATTCGGTGTAACATCATTGTTCAGAAGTGCGATGCCGTATTACATCATGTAAGCAATTGTAGGCTCACTATTAACTTGACAGCTACTAAAGAGACCTCAGCAGCAAAGTGCAACTAAATCAACAAGCCACTGTTGATGATTCACATGCGTGCTCGGTGACGAAGTGACTTGTCAATCAACACAGCTGTATTCCGTGATAATAGAACCATCTGTATAGGAGTATGTTAATAGATAATGCTGCAGCGCTTCAGCATGCTACGCTGTTGCTGTGACAGATCCCTTGCTCATTGGCTTAGATACACCTGTGTGTTCGTGTATGCGCGTTCTTCCAAGCTGTTACATACAGGGTCTGGCCCCATCCGTGAAAGGAATGCGCATTGGTTGGTGGCAGAAAACAGACCGAGTTTATTTTCTACAACGGATGCAGATGAGAGCCACATGTGTTCGAGGGGGCAAACTCTCGGTCCCTGTCTAGTGGCCGAGACGTTGGGGGTGATGGAGCATTCTTGGAACTCGACTCGGAGCGGGGTCGCTTCCTGTTTCGTCTGCACTGGTGCCTTATCCAGCCGAGCAGTGGTGGTGCTTCGCTTGTACACAACACTTGCCTCTCTTCTCAGATGGAGTTGCCGTAGTGATCCGGAGGGTGTCGTTCCCGCTGCGGGCATGACTCTGCAGTTGTGTTTGGCACAGTCTCAGGGGCAGTGCCAATCTCTGGTTTGGTCACCGATGATTGCGAAGGCTCCAGCATTCCTGAGAGAGTGGCCTCTGATGACGTGGAGTTATCTGCTTTTATCTCAAGCATAAATGGGAGCGGGACACTGCTCGCGGTTAGCGTACAGCCCTTATCCTGTGTATACCAGGCTTGATACCAGGCTTGATATGGTCACATTGTCATCGCACTAACCTGTTGGGGCCTTTAATGAGCCATGATCTGTGGCCTAGCTCTTCCACAACCGTTCCCTCTGTCCAGATCGGATTCCCTCCGAAGTTTCAAAAGAAAACTGCTTGTCCGACAGCGAGTACTCTCGACTTTGTGTCCCTGTTGCAGTTGGTATGGATTTTGTTCGCTTTTGCTTGGGGCTGAATGCACGTGAGAGCTGTATCCAGCTCACGCCCGAACACAAGTGCAGCTGGCATTTCACCCGTTGATGTGCAGATGGTGGTGTGTTGCTTTAGAAAAAGTGGGCCAGCCTACACGCGGATGTTTTGTCCTTGTTTTTGGCTAATGCTCGTTTTGTTTCAAAAGCCATCCTTTCTGCTTTGCCATTTGTTGTAGGGTGGTACGGTGTGCTTGTTACATGGATCACCCCATTCTTCTTTAGGAAGCTCTCAACTTCTACTGAAACGAAGGATGGCCCGTTATGCATGCCTGCCCAACAAAAGTACCTTCGTGCACATGCCTTCATGACCACAATTATATGGTGGTTTGCAGGTGCGAGTTTAAGAAGGTAGTTTCTCGCCTTTGTTGGAGTTTCCATCCGGAAGCCTCTAACAAGGCACCCTTCCTGCGCTGAAAGCTCAGTCTCCAGTTTCCGGCACGATGAAAACTGTTATTTCAGCAGTTTATGAACTTAACCATTTGAAACAGCCTCCAGCACTTGGGACAGAACTGAGTCCTCTCGAGTCATTCGTGCTAGTTGACGCGGTGAAAGCCCGAAGCTGGGCATGGTAGCCAACATGAGCGCGTCTCTTGGGGGATAAGGTTCATCTTGTGCCGGCAGTGGAAGTCAGCTTAGAGTGCCCACATTTTGGTGCAGTAGGCCAGGCCTGTACAGCAACTTGTAATCATACGTTGCTAGTTTAAGGCACCATCGCGTAATCCTTGATGAAAAGACCTGGGGTACTTGCTTTGTTTCACTCACGAATCCAATCAATGCCTGGCGATCTGTTATGGTCACATGCCGGTCAGCTATGTACTTATGAAAATGACTGATGCTGTAGATTACTGCTGCACTTTCTTTGTTGAGCTGGAAGTAGCTCGATCTTTTCGGCACTTCCCAGTGTTCATGAACAGAATGCAATGGGCGCCTCTCGGCAAATAGCATCTTCCCGAGCGAGGATGGCATCAATGCCGTACGGCGATGCGTCCACAGACAAAAGAAGGGGCTTCGTCCCATCGTAGAGAGCGAGCACTGTAGATGCACGAATCATCTCCTTAAGTGCCTCGAAATTGGCTTGATGCTTGCTCTTTCACTTCCAGGGCGTGTTTTTCTCTAGGAGCCTATACAATTCCACCACGACCATTGTTCTGTTCTCCAAAATGCAGTCGTCAAATGAAATAAGGCCCAGAAAAGCCCTTAGGGATGTCTTGTCAGATGCTTTGGGTGCATGAAGTATAGCCTCAACCTTTTTCTCAGTGTTGCAAACACCATTGCCATCAATTTGATGTCTCAGAAACTAAACTGACGCAATTCCGAACCTGCACTTTTCTTTCTCGAGGCGTAAGCCTTTCTCAGGCTCGACAGTTAGGCTCGACAGAACCTGATTTAGACGCTGTGCGTGCTCATTTGCACTATTCCCGTTGACAATGATGTCGTCAAGGTGAACACTCACCCCTGGAATTCCAGGTATCTTTGTCTCCCTCAGGCACTGGAAGATAGCTGGTGCAGCAGAAATTCAGAATGGGAGGCATTCCACCCTGAATAGTCGTTTTGTGGTGTTCACTATGAGCAGTGCTGCTGTTTTTTCATCAACTTTCAGTTGTTGATATGCTTGATAAAGATCCAACATTGAGAAGAGGGTTCCACCATGTAGGTTTGCAAACACTTCATCTGTAGTTGGTAGCGGGTAAGAGCCTTCTTCGCTGCTGCATTAACAGTAACAGTTTCAACAGTACTCCCGTAGTCACCACAGACATTGAGTGTACCGTCGGTCTTCTGAAGACATACCAATGGGTTCGCCCATTTGGTATGCTGCATTGGTTTTAGGATGCCTCGGTGCTGTAGATGGTCAAGCTTATGTTCCATAAGCGCCTGCAGCGCCACATAAATCAGACGAGCCTTGCAAAACATTGCTGTCGCACCGTCTTCGAGTTCCACGTGAACTAAAGGACCTGTATAGCTTCCAATGTCTTCCTTGAAGACATCTGGGTGTCATCCCACGACCTCTGTAATTTCTAGCGCTGGCTCTTCAACGTGGTTGATCCCCTTCACCTGAATTTGAAGTGCCAAAAACCAATCTCTTCCTAGGAGGTTGCACCCGGTGCCCATCATAACCAACAACGGCAGCAGATAGTCCTTTGATCTCAACATCACATGAACTTGTGCGGAGCCCAGGACGTGTAATTGTTTACCTGACCATGTGCACAAATCGAGCGGCTCGCATGAAAGCCACGGAGTGTTTTTCTTCCACCTTCTGTAATCCGTGTCCTCGCTTATCAGGGAGCATGCTGTACCTGTGTCCACCTCAAACTGGACTGGCTTTCCCTCCACTATCAAGTCCACGAGCAAAGCTTGGGGCAGTGTGTACATACACTATCTGTGTGCAGCTTGCAGCAGGAAGTGCTGACAGGTGGTGGTTTGACAGTGTGTGCCCGTAGCCGCTAGTTGTCGGAGCGTGGTTCCGAATTTTTCTTTTTCTTTGAGATGCAGGCATGCTCGACGTGACCTTCCTTGGAGCAGAAACGGCACTCGGCTGTCTTGAATTTGCATGTTTCACGGTCGTGCAAGCCGTCGCATCGATAGCAATGTCACGATGACGTATGCTTGCCTCCTGGCTTGATTTGCGACGTCCTGTTAATTTCCTCCGAGTTTGCCACTCCCTTGATATCTCGCTGATGCCTTGACGCACTTTCCGCTGACAAGGCTAAGTCCACAGCGCATTGAAATGTCAGGCTTTTTCTGCGAACAGTGTCTGCGAAAGATGTTCGTCCCACACGCCGCGGACGAACCTGTCCCGCAGCATCACATCTTGGGGCGGCATAGTTGGGTTCGCCGCTGAAGCGGTCGTTTGGGTGTCAGGTGACGTCGCCGATATTGTAGCCGAAGGCAGCGCTCCGAAGTTGCCGTCGGCTGTCAATGTTCCGAGGGCCGCAGCGTAGCTGCTGATCGACTCGTCTGGCCGTTGGTCGAGTCTTTGAAACACGTACCGGCTCTAAAACTCGGATGTCCTGGTGTCGAAGTGCCGCCTAAGAAGTGTCACTAAATCATTTAAGTTGACATCGGCGCTATCAGCGCGCACACGGTGTTCGAAAGTGTCGGCTCCACAAAGCATGAGGAGAAGTGCCCGCTTCCTCGCTGACGTCGCTCGCCACGAAGTAAAAGTCGAGGCGCTGGATCCACGATTCCCATGATTTGGCCGAGAAAGGCTCGACAGCGCCGTGCATTCGTCCTGCAGCCATGGACTTCGAAAACTTATAGATCCGCTTCGCAACTCCTGCCTCATCGCCAGTGTTACGTACGGGGTCTGGCCCCGTCCGTGAAAGGAGTGCGCATCGGTTGGTGGCAGAAAACAGATTGCGCTTATTTTCTACAAAAGACGCAGGCGAGAGCTGCGGGTGTTCGAGGGGGCAAACTCTCGGTCCCTGTTCGGTAGCCGAGACGCTGAGGGCTACGGAGGATTCTCATAACTCGACTCGGCATGGGGTCGCTTCCCGTTTCTCCGCGCTGGTGCTTCGTCCAGCCGAGGAGCGATGGTACGTCGCTTCTCCACAACACAACCTTTCGCTAGCACAGCTACAAAAAGTGCGCCATCGCACCGTACACAACCGAGCACATAGTGACGCATGTCGTCGCAAGATTATGCGGTAGCAATAAATAAATAATAAAATAAGCGGCACAGGTAAGACGACTGCACAGTGTTCCAAAGGTGGCTCACCACGTCAATGCCACACATGCAGCACAGAATATGAAAGTGCAAGAGTTTAGTTTTCACCATGACGCGGAAGCTTCAACATACATCGACAAAAATATGACTGTGTCGTCTGCTGCTGGCGATAGTTGCCGACTTCGAACAGTGTTGCTCTGCGCACTGCCGAATGTTTGCGAGCTTTCAACAGAGTCGCGTCCCCAAACCGAAGTGCGGATGCAGGCGCATTCGAACCGCTCGAGCTAACTAATAAAAAAATAACTAATAACACAGCAAACGTAATAACAATATCCTGGCACGATGCGAAATATTGCTGGTCGCCAGCACACGAGGCTGCTAACTCGCTGATGCATGTTGCCAGTTGCAGGTTACCTATTTGGTCAACCAGAGGGCGCATGTGAACCGCACCCGCATCTTGCGGTTTCAGCGTAAATGCAATTTTGTGACCGATCGCGCCGATCGCCCGTTTTTCACGAACCGCATGCATGCGGTGCGGCGTGCGGCGATGGGCGGTTTGAGCGTAAATTACTGCTGCCGCGATTCGTCACTACATAATTGTCCCAACGAGTTTCTGCGCTCACGGAGCGAGATGTGTTGGTGGTTACCTGTGCGTGCGTGACATCGAGCTGGTTAATTTAGTTAAAGCACACTGATGGACTAGTTGGTTTGAATCCATGCTAGAATGTGCAAGCGCGACTGAACCAGCGCGTAGAAAAAAGCAGACACACAAAGATATCGCTGTCTCTGTGCGCCTGTTTCTTTCTACGTCCTCGTTGAGACATGCTTACACATTCTATTATTGTTAATTTATTAATGTTCCAAAGTTTATATGGCCGATAATGCAACGATTCTTACTTCATACTGCTATCTACTATTTTTCTATCGCAATGGGTGCTTCACCCTTCGGGGCGAAGTGGGAATATTATTATTAGCTCACACATCACAATGAGCACAGCCGTGAAATTGCGCTGTCGCACTAGTCGAAAATCACCGGGCTCTGACTTGCCACAACACGCTGCCGTAGCCGAGTGGCTATGACGCTGCGCAGTTGAGCTACAGGTCGTGCATTCAATCCCACCCATGGCGACCGCATTCCGTTGGGGCGTAATGTAAGTACGCCCATGCACCATGCCAGATAATCAAAATTATTCCGCAGCGACGCAGTGTGACGTACTTGTACGTAAAAAGATTGTGCTTTTGGAACGTAATAACAAAGGATGTCGTTTCTTCCTTAACACTGTTTGAATTCTGTGAAAAACTTTCCAAATGGTGCCTGCTATCTATCGAATATTCGTGTACGCTTCATCCAGGGGTGGGTGGTATAGAGTAAGCGTATGCGCCCAGAGGACTGTTCATTTCGGTCACTGCTGACTGGCTGGAGATGCACCAGCGAGAAGAAGAGTGCCTGGATACTTCTCTCTCGTACTTCCAAGTCAATCAGCCAACGCTTCTGCAGCAGGCGGAACGGACAGGTCAACTAGGAGGACAGTCTGAGAATACGACCTCACCCGCCCCCGATGTACCCATGCCGGCGTTGTGCTCTGCCTATCAACAGACGCCCTCGCCATATGACCACTTAAGGTCTGGGATGCAAGATGCGGCATTAGCCTTTCTTTGCATCTTCGATAACGAACATGGCGCGAATCACCATCGCCACATACTTTCCACATACTACTGCAACACATACTACAGCAACAAAGCTACGGGAACACATACTGCAGCAACACATACTACGGCAACATGTACTACAGCAGCACATACACATACTGCAGCAACATATACTACGACAACGTATACTACGGCAACACATATTGCAGCAACAGATACTGCAGCAACAATTATTCGGTCACCATCAATTGCGCGTGACAGAGAAGATAATCACAACAAACACAAACACGACGGTAAGTGGGGCGCGCAGGCTGGGTTGCTGAATGCGTGACCTCTGGTCCCTATAACACACGATATGAATCTAAATTATGTAAAAACCAGTGCAATCCGCAAGACAACGAACTTCATATTACAACATACCGGTAGCGCTTCTCGAAATTGGCATTTCTCGGCCACACTCGCTTTACATATTACGGTACTTCGTCAGCGAGAACACTTTCGTTCAGCGTACACGTCGTCGCATTAAGAGCAAAGCTTTCTTCGCAAAGATTCCCCGACTTTGCCGATCGTAGATGCTGGCTGCTGCTTCTGTCCCGTGGAATAATTCATACTTAAAAGAGGAGGAGGAGGAGGAATAAACTTTTATTGTAGAACCAGCACTTTATGATGGCCGGGCCTACGCTTCCCACGAAGAGACGTCGAGGGCTTGCCTCACCGCCGCCTCGCGGGCGTGCTGGGTCGCCCAGGTTTGGTCGTCGAGGGCGGAGCTCCGCAGAGCCTCATGCAACCTCGACGAGAGAGTCGTGGTGTTGGTCTGTGCGTACTGTGCTGGGCACTCCCATAGCATATGCGGAAGCGTAGCCGGGTGAATTCCACAGCACCGGCAGTTGGGGGTAGTGTAGACGTCCGGAAATATAAGGTGGAGGCGGGCGGGTGAAGGGTACGTGTTTGTTTGTAGTAGACGCAGGGTGGTAGCCTGCGCCCGGCTACCACCCTGCGTGGTAGCCGGGCGCCATGTACGCCATGTAAATGTGACGCCAGGTACGTTGGCAAGGGCTTTTATGATAGCTCCGGCCCGAGCTTGGCGCCGGGCCCTGTTATATTCAGGGTGCATATTTCTAGGGATAGGGTCTATGTAGATCCAGCTACGGATGTCGGTCGGGATCGGTTGTTTGGGGCCCTGTTGCTGATGGTAGGTGAAGCCAAGCGTGGACAGAATAAAGCGCCCCGTTTCAGTATGGGTGAGCCGTTCAAGCTGAGAGCGTTGTTGGGCTTCAATGAGTTCGGAAAGGTTGTTGTGAACTCCCAGTTGGTTGAAGAGTTCAGTGCTGGTGCAATGCGGGAGCCCAAGTGCTTGCTTGTAGACCCCTCGTATGAGGGTGTCGAGCTTGTTCTGCTCAGCCCGGTACCAGTTGAGGTACGCAGCAACGTAGGTAATGTGGCAAATGACAAAGGATTGGACGAGTCGGAGAAGGCTTTCTTCTTTGAGTCCTCCTCGTCGGTTAGATATACGTTTAAGAAGTCGTAGGTGTTTTGAGATTGGGCACAGATCTTGTTGAGAGCCAAGGCGTTGGAGCCGTTGGTAGAGATGGTGAGACCGAGAACCCGGATACTAGGGACGTGTGGGATAGGACTGCCATCTTGAAGGCGTAGGGTGATGGCGTCACAGGGTCGGTGATCAGATTGGTGTTTGGGAGCGCGACCCCGCTGAATGGGCTTGTATAGCAGAAGCTCCGATTTAGCCGGCGAACAGCGCAGTCCAGTCCCTTGGAGATAGGCTTCAACCGTGTCAATCACCGTTTGGAGGGCTGATTCCACTTGACCATCACTGCCTCGGTACGACCAGATGGTGATGTCGTCGGCGTAGGTGGTATGGTTGATATTGTCGACTTGCTGTAGTTGCTTGGCAAGGTCAATCATGACTAAGTTAAAGAGCATAGGAGAGATAACTGAACCTTGCGGGGTGCCTTTGCTGCCAAGGGGAAGCTGGTCTGATCGTAAATCCCCGGCCGAGAGGGTAGCCGTGCGATTGGAGAGAAAGTCACGGATGTAATTGTAGGCTCGCTCTCGCAGCTGGAGGTTGGAGACCTGGTCAAGGATAGCTGCATGGGAAATGTTATCAAAGGCTTGAGTGAGGTCGAGTCCGAGAATGGCTTTCATTTTACGGGAACGATCGTTTAGCACTTGATGTTTGAGCTGCAACATAGCGTTTTGAGTAGAAAGGTGAGGGCGAAATCCAATGATGGTGTGGGGATAGAGAGAGTTGTCCTCTAGGTGACTCTTGATGCGTGCTAAGAAGGCGTGTTCCATCACCTTGCCTACGCATGAAGTGAGGGAGATGGGCCTTAAGTTATTGAGGCTAGATGGTTTGCAAGGCTTTGGAATTAGGATAACGTTGGCAGTCTTCCAGGCGGCTGGAAGGGCACCACTGCGCCAGCAATCGTTGATGTAGTCAGTCAGATGGGACACGGACTCGTCATCGAGATTGCGAAGGCTTTTGTTAGTGACCCCGTCTGGCCCTGGAGCAGAACGACCGTTAAGCTTGCGTAGAGCGGCATGTATTTCGGATACGCTGAAATCGGCGTCTAGTGTAGGGTTGGGGCTACCGATGTAATTGCTGTGTGGACTGACTTGTCCCCTGGAGATATATCTGGTGCAGAGGTAGTCAAGCACCTGTTGTGGACCTTGCTTAAGGGTCTCCGTATAAAGGAGCTTCTGCAGCCGATCCTGTTGGGTGGTGCGGGTGGTGGTATTATCAAGCAGATGTTTGAGGAGTTTCCACGAGGAAGGGCGATGAAGTTGTCCATCCACCGTGTTACACAGCTCAGTCCATTGTTGCCGGCTGAGGATTTGACAATGCTCCTCGATGGCTGTGTTCAGTTTGGAGATCTTACTTCTGAGGCGACGGTTTAGGCGCTGCCCCTTCCATCGAGCTAGGATGGACGCTTTAGCCTCCAGAAGATGGGCGAGGCGGCTATCCATGCGTTCAACTGAGGCATCTGTAGTTACCACCCGAGTGGCCGTTTGAACATCAGTGCGTAGCGCTTGCATCCAGGTGTTAATGTCGGTAATGCCTTCTGCTGAGGCAGAACCTATGCGTATTTTTCGGAAAACATCCCAGTCGGTAATGGTGTATTCTTTAGTGGGGGCAGGGGCGGCAGCGAGTTGGGGTAAAGAGAGAGCAAGGATATAATGGTCGCTGCCCAGGTCTTGCTGGGTATTGGTCCAGTGTGCATTGTTGATATGTTTGATGAAGGTGAGGTCGGGGGTAGAGTCCCGGGTAGTGGAAGTACCGAGGCGTGTAGGAAAGGAGGGATCCGTGATGAGCGTAAGGCCCAAGTCGTGGTAATCTTGCCAGAGGTTGCGAGCTGCAGCTTCCGTGCGAACGTAGCCCCAGCCTGTATGGGCGAGGTTGAAATCACCGCCGATGAGTAGGGTACTTAAAATGAGTACTTAAAATGATGAGTACTTAAAATAGAAAAAAATTAATTACGGGCTAGATGGACATCTCGTCCCACAACACCACAGCCGGACGTTCTAACCATTATAGTCCGCAACTGCTCGTATAGTTTTATGGTTGCAGTGCGAAATAGCTCTTGGAGACGATCTCGGCGTATGCCGTTACCTCTTTGCCAAAGACAGAACCACGAAGTAGGAAAGTTTCTAGCATTTGATTTACCGCATCACAATATATGTGTTGGGTCTGCATAACTAGTAAATTACCAGAATATCAAGAGAGATCTTCGAAAGACATTACGTAGTGTTTCGCGCATAAACAGTCAAGCAGCAAAGATCCGCTACACAATAAGGGGTCAAAATAACCGATCACTGCGCAACCAACCATGGGAACACAGTAAGATGAGGAACAAAAAACGAACTCTCATATTCATGAATGACACAAGGTGAATGACAATTGTGACAAGGACAAGGTGACCGTAACATCGAAGAGGAAATAAGCGTCAACATTATTTTACAATCAATCATTTCAGGAACAGTAAAAATAATCAGATAGCTCATAGAATTGGTGGAAAGTCTCTCCTAAAGATCATTGGAGAACACGTTCTATTCCCTTACTACTCTCGGAAAAAAAGAGAATGCCTCAAATTATGCCAATAAAGTTTGTGTGCTTTAGGTCGGTAGGTATCTTCAGCTCAAGTACTTCTTGTGGTAGACGAGGATAAACAGCCACTACCGTTGATTTGTTAGGCGTACAGGCGGCCATTCCGACGTTCTAGCGACCTGCGCGAACCACATTCGAAAAGCCCGCGTTGCCCTCCGCCGACGATGCATCCGTCATCCGAGACCGCCCAGGCGAGGATGCCGAGCGCGGTTTGGTGTCAACCGCGGTTTGCATGCTAACCGCCGATTTGCCTGTTGCCAGATTGCCCTAATAACGGTTAACGGCAACCGCCGTCACACTGACCTTGGTTCGCCTTGCAACCGTCCTTTGGCCTGCTGTGTAACCGAGCTAACTGCGGTTAGCGATGTCGTTAAGGACGCGCTTGTAACAGGGGTATTACGATTTAGAATGGCAGAAGAGCGAGTACATTTACCGAAGCATGTGAACGCTACATTGAGAGCAAGAATACAAACGCGTGAAAGGGTTAGAAATAGAGCAGTCATATTTGTGCTAAACACGACTGTGATAAAATTCTATCGAAGCTTTAATATAAGGTTCGCTGCTACGTGTGACATATAGCTATTGGGATTCGAAAAACAGATATATATCGCCAGTTTAGATATTGTAGTTTAAATAAATTATAGAGGAGCCTTGTAGCCTTGCCGTTGTTGAAACGAGAGTCCTTCAATGGAAAAGCTCATAACTTGGCTCCATCGAGGAAGTCAGGTGATCAAACAGTTCATTGCTAAGTGTGGCAAGTGATTTAAGCTTTTTTGTGTCCGCATTATCTTCCGCGATAAATGTCTGGTGCCAAGCTTCGTCACTCGAGAAGGCAGCATTTTTTCACTACTTCTCCGAAGGCGCGTCTCCATACACTCTCGCCTTTACAGTGGCATCCCACAAGCACGATTGCTATGAAATGGGCTAATTGGTGGCTGTTGATATTCGGTCAAGCGCTAGCCCGTTACGAAGAGCACCGACACGAAAAGAATCGACCGCGTGTTTGTGTCTACGCTTTTAGTAACGCGCCAGCGCATAACGAAGTATGATTCCCAAAATCGAAACGCTCGGTATCTCATTCGGGAGCTTTGGCGTTTGGGATGTTACATGGACGCCGGTGTAGCAAAAACACCACATGCACAGCAATGCTCAGTCAGCCTGCGATTTCCATTTTCCTCTTCCGGAAGGACGCTACCGAATTCAGTATATTTTTCCTGGGGAGTTTCTGGAACCTGTGACTTTTAGCGAAGACACCAGTTCGTGCCTTGAGGAGTGTCCAAGGCAGCGCCAACTCGTTTATTTCTCGACGGGCGGAATTGAACACATGTCGCGACCACGGAGCCTTCTCTTTCCATAGTGTCGCGTTTGGAGCTTCGATACTTTTGCTGCGCACCTAATGTTGGCCCTACTAAATGATAGAAACCGCGCGAACCACTGCAATGCAGCTTATTGGCACGATTTAAAGGTTCTGGCTCCGACGAGAGCCGTCAATCGTGGGGCTGAGTCGACTGTTGCGGCCTCAGTATACTTGGCAAGCGTAGCGTTCCACAGGTCTCTCAGATCATCGTCATCGGTCGTGTACAGACCTCACATTGGCCAACAACCTTTCCTGCGTCACCACACAGCCACTGGCCGTATATCATAACGATCATAAAGCAATAGTCACTTTGGTTACCAAATGATAAATCCTCCCGGCCACGGTGGCCGCATTTCGATGGGGGGCGAAACGCGAAAACACCCGAGTACTTAGATTTAGCTGTACGTTAAAGAATGGAAGGTGGTCACAATTTTCGGAGTCCTCCATACGGTGTGCCTCATAATCAGATCGTCATTTTTGCACGTAAAATTCCATAATTTTTAAAAATAATCAATCCAAAAACAAAACAAAAAGGTTACAAATAAAAAGAAAAGCGCTTAGTATGCAATTTATTAAAGCAACCAGAGAATAGCAAAAAAAAAACGAAGGTCATTGTGGTAGGTCTATTTTATTTTCAATCAACATATCTGCAATTGCCATATTTATCGCCGTATATACAGCTCCACTGGTCATTTATCTTCCGACAGTGGAATGGCTCTCAATTTTTTATTATTATTTCCGGCCATGCAGTAGAGGATTTTGACCCGCAAAGAATCACAATGTAGGAGTTTAATATGCTTAAACAATAGGGAACAGCCGCCACAGAAGCATCCCGCATTACAGGCGTGAAACGTCCGAACAAGTGGCAGCGACTTCACTTTATATTGTCAGGATTGGGGGCTCAATCCCATCGCTCGTGGTCCTTTGCCAAGATCGGAATACGGCATGAATTCGAATGTAGCTGGCCCATGCCGTCGTCCAACTTATTTACGCTGAGGTCGTTGATGAAGTGAAGAACTGTTTCTCATCGAGAACGAGGAAAATGGGTTTATTTACAGAAATTAAATCAGTCTAACATGACTGCTTGAGAAAAAGAGTATCAGTCCAACATGACTGCATGAGAGAAGAGACTCAGTCTAACATGACTGCTCAAGAGAAGTGTGTCCAGCATTCGCACAGCAACAGTTTTTATACACTCGGTCCGCCGGCCATACGAGGCGGCGACTGTTCGTTTACTCATCACCAACTCGCCGCTGCTCCGCAGATCAGTTTACGTACACAAAGGCAACCGCGTTCTGATGCCCGACGCCGGCGTTGGAGGGGTGCCGTTCCGGGAAGTATCGGCGCCCATCGAGGGTAGCTCGTTGTCTTGCGTCTGGACGAGCATGAGAAGCACCAAAATACGGCTTCCCCACGGCAGCTTGTCCATGCGTGTCATATCAGGTCCACGTTGGGGAACTCCGAAACCATTGTTCATACACCGAACTCGTCCCGTCACAATGTCGATGGGGCTGGAGGAAGGAGGCGGTTTTCAGCACAAAGGCCGCTTCTTCGAACGCCTCCTAGCTGCAGCGACGGTGAGAGGGAGATGCGCGTCGTGTCGCCCTGTCGTAACTGGGTGGCAATCTTGCTTTGCAGCTCGCCATTCTTAACAGCGCAAAGGCCGCTTCTTCGAACGCCTCCTAGCTGTAGCGACGGAGAGTGCGGAATGCGCGTCTTGCCCCCTTGTCGTAATTGGGTGGCAATTTTGCCTTGTAGCTCGCCATTCTTAACAATATATAGTGTCCATCACATCTCCCTTCTGACCGTCCCACCAGACAAACAATCAGTCGAGCTACGTGACACCGCAGACAGCGTGGCGAGCTCCGGCGTGCAGAGTTATTCTAATATGTTCCTCTAACGATGCAACTTTCGCACGCTTCATGGTGACAGTGAAGGGTAATCTGCTAAAACGCGCCACGCATGCGCGAGAAAGGTGATTTCTAACCAAAGTTGTATCGGTGCTGGCGCGAATCGACGTCGAAACAGGTAAGTATAGAAGTAAACTTGCGCTTTGCAAACGTGCATTTGCTGAAATACATATATCGAGAGCTCTTTTTTTCGATGTATAGTTTTGAACACGCTGCTTCCATCACAGAATTCTCGAATCATTATAGGCGAGGTACGCAAATCTGAAAAGGCGAAAGAAAGACGCATTTGCGGATTTCGGCGCCTTCAGACGCTTGGCGCGTTAGGCGCGCCTCCGCATAGCAAGCATCATAACAAATCCGGGGACACCTATGTACTTCTTATGAATTGTGAATGCGAAAACATTAATGTCCAGTCGAACGATGCTGAGCGTTCCTGTCCGCTGCTGGGTGACGTAAACAGAACGTTGCCTCGAGGGGCGGGGTTTTGCACTCGCGCGGCCGCCCCAACGTTTCGGTTTCGCGCGCTCTGATTACCTAATTTAGTCATAAAGCTGTTTCCGCGGGTAATCGTAAGCCATGCCCCACTATGCGAATGTGGAGGACCCGGGCAATTGATATGGAAAAGCGTGCACCGCCGTAGATATAGACTTGTTGAGGCGAAGCCGCCGTAACGCACACTTTTGGGTTTATGTTCGCGTGAGGGCTCGCGCGAGGCAATGATGTCGTGAAGGGAGCTTAGCTGGTAACCGCACCAAACAAGAACTGGCCGCAGAGTAGGTAAAATTAATGGTACAGCCTTAACTAGCGCTAACATGGTCGAAAAAACGCCGTTACACCATAGACAGCACAATCTTCGGGATCGGCCCGGCTTGCCTCCTGGCCAATAAGAAAGAGGAAGTCAAGCAAGTGTCGAGGCTAAATGAGACAAGGTCCATGTCATTGAGTGTGAAATACAATACGAATGAGATACGAAATTAATCAATAATGATTGGAAAGAAGAGACAGAAAGATACAGAATAAAAACAATCATTTGGTCTACGATGTACGAAGACTTTGTGCTCCTTAGCGTCGACACATGGTTGACCCTTCCTTCTTTTCTTTTTCTTATTTTAGTAACGCTGGACATGCGTTCCAGCATAATGTTACAAACATATATCTTCATTCCGGCCTCAGGATATGCAAGTGCACCAAAATAATACGTATGCTGGAAAATGCAACAGTCGTAATTGACCAACAGCAGTACCTACACACCAAAATGGCGCACAAGGGATGGTCTATAAACAAAGTATGAAGAATCAATACCAAGGTACAGAATGCGAGAAGAATTTAAATGATTATAAAGACTGTTTGCTAGAATGATAGGGCGTGCGATCACAACCGACGCTTACACTTGGTTCTAGAATTGGGAGCTCTACCGAGCGTACGTTCTGGGTACTTCTTGCAAATCACGCCACTCAAGCTTCTAAGCATCAAAATAAACGAGCTATGATGTACCTATCATCATCAGGCGAAGCAGCAACAGCGGCCTATATTTATGTTCACTACAAGACGAAGCCCTCACCCAGCAATCGCCATTTACCGCTGTCTTGCGCTATCTGATGCCAGATTGTCAGAGAGTTTTGTAATTTCAACCCACCATCATCTTGGACTGCGCTTCTCTTCCCTTGAAACTCAGTCTCTAACTCTGATGGTGTATCGCTTATCTGCCTTGCAACTTATATGGCATTACCAGCTTCTGCTTTATCGTCTTAATCCCAACTAAAATATTGGCTACCCCCGTTCACTCTCTAACGCAAATTGTGGTCTTGCTATCTCTTAACGCTATACGCCTAACATATTTCTCGACGTCACTCGTTACGCGGAAATTAAATTATCATTCATCTTTGTTAGCCTGCAAGTTAGGGCCCCATATGTTAGTAACGGTATGTATAAATGCATTAATGCCTAAATGAGACCGGTTCGTTATAGCAGCTCGTCAAATATATGAATGCGTAGGAGAATTACGTAATGAAGAAGGATACAGCCTACTGCAGTCACGGAAGTCATATCCAAGAGCCCCGAACATTAGCTATGGTCACACTGAAGCTGCTTTTTAGGGACACAAACATACCTCGACCCATCATTGTTATTGTCGAAAACGATACACCCCTCGAAAAGCTTTCTCATAATTCAATTCCAAGTCCTTGAACATGGGAGGGGTGCGAACAGCGATGACGCGTGAAATGACCCAGGCTATCGTCGAAGGAGGTATGTAAGCGTTTTGGAGACAGTTGTGGAATCTATATTAACGTAAATATTGTCTTGTGTTTAACAGCATGCTGACTCAAAACTTACATAAAGATCAAAAGAGTCGCTTACATGGATGAGTGGTCATGTATCAAATGATATAGATCTTCCTATAAACTTATTTTACATGGATTATTCTTGTCACAGAGCATGCGTTGACACTCTAATGTATATTTAACTGGATTTGGTTTGATTGAGCATATGTAAAAAAAAGTTTGGAAAAAGATGTTTGGACGTATAGCCGCAGACGAGGAGAACAGCTCAGAAACTTGTCGATGATAAAGAGAGGCACAATGAAGACGCACAATGAAGACGCACACAGCACGGTCTTCCTTGTGCCTCTCTTCGGCTTAGTGAGATTTCTGCGATGTTCCTTTACGCAATGAAACACCAGCAAGCCCAACTGGAAACTGCAGCCAGATATTCAAAGAGTCAAAATTTAAAGCGCCACTATTTTCTTGAAATTTGAAAAATCGCACCTAAGTTGTTGAGATAAACACCGCCCATTTTTCCGGCTCAATGTAAGAAATATCAAAAGCGAGATCTACAGGAGCTCAGAAGCAGCAGGCCCGCAACCATAACAGACGAAAATGCCGGATCGGGAAAGACGTGAAGAAGTGCGAGGCTGAAGGTCGGGGCCGGTCGCGGCATACATCGATATGGCACGTTGTTTACGGCAAGCATCTGCTGCTGTGTGCCGCATCAGGTTTTGCCGCAACCTACCATCATTTGAACTTGGCCGCAAACTTCGTCACGGGACAGTGCCACGTGACGTAGCCACTGGGCTTGACTTTTTGGAGTGAGCGTAAAAATTCTATTACGAATATCTCGAATGGGGGCAGTTGTCAAGATATGAAAGAACAGGGATGTATGTAAATGTTTCCCACATAAATACCTGCCTCCAAGGCTCTAACAACAAGTTAATAAACACATTTTTGTTGATTGTTCGTTCGAGAATTGCATTAAGAGTGGTAAAGCAGGTACGTCTTTCCTGGGAACTTCTTCACAAAAATGCCCCTTTCGATGGACTCATGCGCTTACAATGAAATTCTATAGTAGAAATAACGCCCAGTATTAGCATACGTGAATGTAACGGAAACCTATGAAGGCATGGCCAAGTTAAACTGACCTGCATGACCACGCCACCCTGCAACGCGACGCTTGAGCTCATCTGGTGCACATAACGCGCAGTGCCCACTTGTACGCGTCCTATATTACTCGGCGATAGGGTTGTTCGCCCAAAGCCTCTCCAGGGGTCTGTCTGACGCGGCCATTGAAAGAAACGACAGCTAGATTCAGAGGATAAATGCCAACGCTCAGGCCGACAATGTATGCGTACTGCGTGGCTACCTCCATCGGACGAGCTCAAGCGGCGAAATGCCATAGGCGGCGGCATAGGCGGCATCACTCCGGGATAGTCGGGCTACGCACTCGCAGGGGAACGTTACGTGAGCTTACTAGAGAAAAAAAATACCTGGAACTCGGGTACTGCGAGCGTTGAGCTGCTATATATGGGATTCACAGTTAGTGGTCAGTCAGTCAGTCAACAAACTTTATTAAGGTCCTAAGGAACTACTAAGTCGTAGTTGCGGGCCGCTCCCACATTGGGGCCGGAAGACCATGGTCCTCCGCCCGTTCGCGGGCCCTTACGACAGCCCTTAGTTGGTCCTGGAAATCGCCGCTTTTAAGGGCCTCTTCCCAGTCCTCTTGTTTATTAAAAGATGCGTTTTGTAACGCAGAGCATTGCCACGGCATGTGTGCTAACGAGCAATAGTCTTCATTGCACTCGAGGCAGTGTGGGTCGATGTCTGGAGCAAAGCGGCTAAACTTTCCTCTCGAAGGGAAAGATCCCGTTTGTAACATTCTCAATGTGGAAGATTGAGGTCTAGTTAGCTGTGGGTGTGGCAGCTGGAGTTGCCTGCACCCAAGCTGATAGTGTTTACCTATTTCATTAAAAGAGTGTAGAGGATCAGAGTTGTGCTCACAATCCCGACTGCTTAGCGTATCAGGACCATTGCGGAATGTTAGCCGTAGATGAATTTGCCTGAACTTGTTGGTGATAGTTTGAAACATCCTTGCGGCTCTGTTCAGTGCGCTTTATCTGCGTTCTTTGGGTATAAATATTGAAGCAATCCGAGATTCGCCAACGCCGACGCCAATGAGACTCGGCACCCACGTAGAATTCATTCAAATTGTTGCATTTAGAACCCAATATCTTAGTGAAGGTAATCAATTTTGCAAGCTCACAAAGCGGTCGAAGCCAGAACGACTAAGCTTAAGCAAATCCACGAACTAACGGTCATTGCGATGCTGGATTAATTGCCATGCTTTCGGCTCTCACAGAAACTAGCGACATTGTTCCCCCTAGTATAATTTTTGTACCCTACAGGCCACCAGTTCTTCTTACGACAGTACATAAATACGTTTTGCAGGTCAAACCACACTAAACGCAACTAAAACGTACTCACGTTCTTTAGTGAAGTAGTGCCGAAGTGATTGGACGAAAATATGGGCGGTTCAACTAAAACGTGTGCTAGTCCGTTAAATTCAAATGCTAGAGATCACGTACATCAAACGCCACATTTTTGCGAATAAATTATAAGTACACCATCGCATCATTTCGTATCGGCTACGCACATTGATTGAGACTATTACTGCACTACAGTTGACGCAACTGCACTAGCAGCCACGCTATAGTAAAACCACACCCGCCATGGCACAAATGCCCCGGTGCCACGTTCCACGCACCTTGCCATCCCTGGCACTTGTTTTTTGTTAAACGCACTTGCAGCCACTGAACACAAGAAAACAACTAATTTTATCAAAAATAATCCGTTATCTGCCTTCGGGCCCATCTAAGTTCACATTCCTTAACAATTTACGCCTCCAGTTGGTGTCTTTCCAGATATGTAAAAATTTATATATTTTTTTCTTTTTCATCGATGTTGTATATCGCACAGGCGACTTACTGCCATGATTTTTTGCCGTGACCGACGCACCGACAAAAAGAGTCAAACAAGCCATGAAATAGGCTGGGCACGTCCTCCAAACTCTGCGTTACGCCGACAGTCGTGGAGGGGAAAATAAATAAGGGAGATTTACGTGAAAATATTTATCTCTAAGTCATAAAAAAGAAATCTACCAGAACACACCTCACGATGGACATCGAAGTTAACGCGGATAGAACCAGAAAAGTCTCAAAGGACCTTTTTTTGTCACTGAGGAGCGCCACACGACCTGGGACACGCTCAATTACCCTAGTTCGCCTCTTTGAGATTTGTAGCGGCAGCAGCATCGGCGTCACATGAGAGTTATGTGGACGCTTGCGTCCACACGACGCACGAGCGGATGGCACGCTCGGCACGCTAGACCATACAGTCCGGCATCCCTTCGCAGACGTCTATTCGAAACCGTGCACAACCTGTCGGACCCTGGCATTCGCGGGACACAGAAGCTTCTTTCCAGTCGTTTCGTTTGGCCTCAGCTAAACGCGCTAGTTCGCGATTTGGTTCGCTGGTGTTTGTCGTGTCAACGCTATAAGATTCAGCGTCACCATATTCTGCTTGCCAAGTTTTTTCTTCCACCGGATGCTCGTTTTGACACCGTACACCTGGACCTCGTCGACGCTCACCCACTTTCGAAAGGTTACTGCTACATACTGACATGAATCGACCGCTATACACGGTGGCCAGAAGCTACACCTATATCTGACATCTCAGTGGCCACTGTTGCAACAGCTTTCTTGTCAACATGGATCGCATAGTTCCGCTGCCCATCCAGAATAATCACCGATTGCTGTCGGCAAGTTGACTCTGCATTCTTGAACAAGCTACTCAAACTATTCGGAACGACATGTCTTCGCACGACTGCTTACCACCCGCAGTCCAATGGACTAGTTGAACGTTTTCACCGGCATTACAAGGCCTCCTTCATGGCGCATGAATCGGCCGAAAAGTGTGTCCTACATTTGCCTCTCGTCTTAGTTGGCATCACAGCCGCACTCAGGAGCGACTTAGGTTGCACCTGTGCTGAGCTCGTCTACAGCGCTCACAAACGCCTTCCGTGCGATTCTTTTGTCGCCACCACCAAAACACCTATGCAATCACCTGCCAACTACGTTGCGAAACTGCGAGGTTTCTTCAGCCAGATACGTCCCGTGCCCACACGTTCGCAGGAAGCAAGGTCTCCGTACGTTTCTCCCGCACTCACCTCTGCTACCCACGCTTGCGCGCGTAACTGTGCCGTGCGGAAGCCTTTGCAGCCACACTACTCCGGGCCAAATTGCGTTCTAGAGCGTCGTCCGACGACTTTTGTCGTGATTGTCAACAGCTGCTCAGACACAATCGCCCTGGAGCGTCTCAAACCTGCCTACGTTGAAGCACCCACGCAATCGGCTCCACCAATATGAGACGCAACCCTGCTTCACCCTTGGCCGCCACCTCCGCACGTGACACCCAAAACCAACGCCAAGACACGCCGCATCACGTGGACTTTCCATCGTTCGTCGAACTTTCCTCCCTGTAGGGGGGGAGCCCTCTGTAGCGGCAGCAGCATCAGCGTCGTATGACAGTTACTTAGACGCTCGCGTCCACACGAGGCACGAGTGGCTGGCACGCTCCCGCACGGGATAGCGTTCCGAAAGATTATTAAAAAGGATGCTACACTAAGAGAAGGAGTGTCGGTTTGTCTTTTCCTGCGAGAGCCCGAGACGTTACCGGTCTACGAGGTCACTCGCCGCCACAGATTCATTGAAGAGCAGAACATACCTTGTGGCATATACTCAGCCACCCAGGTTGGCATCAGGCGCACGCAATACAGCTATTTATCATACCATGGAATGCCCACTGCCCGTGATCCAAGGGTGCGGGAAAGTGGTTAGAATAACACTTAGCTAGCGAGCCAGGTCGGCGTAAAAGACTTTCACCGAACAGCGGCACATACCATGTCGCACATAAACAGCGGCACATAACCAATGACCCAAGTTATAAAGATATTCGCTGAAGTTTTGCGCACAAGCGATTGCACATACCCAGTGGCCATACTTTACATCAAATAGGTTAAATGAAGCATAGGGCATACTTAGTTTCACATACGCAGCGACATTAATGCTTGGCTCAGAGAGGTTTATTGATGAGTGCCACATAAGCACCGGCGCATACCATGCTACCCAGGTTGGCATGAAACGCTCTAAAACGGTTGACGCCTCTAAAAGAATCACGCTGAAAGCATCGATGATGAATAATTAAAATGCGAATATGTTTGTTATCCCACTCAACGGTCTGTGGATCACTCAAATACAACGAATGCACCGGCAAGATTCTGAACACATCCTGCTTAAAGAGAAGCATTAGCACGGGCGCAACTCCGATGGCGCCTATTCAAATAGATGTAAAATGCAGAAGTGCACTTCCGAGATAAACCATGGCCCGATTAAATAAAATTTGGTGCTTCTGAGAGAGAAAGATAGGTTCTAGTGACTGTTGAAAGAGGAATTTTTATTGTAGACCTGAATATTACGAAAAGTGCTGAACATTGGTATGTCTGAAAAAAAAAACAAGCACGACGTTCATAAATCCGCAACCCTGCAGCAAGAGCACACAACTCAGTTCTGTCAACTGCATAAATTAGAGAATCTAAAGCGGATAAATTGGGTATCTCAATTTGTATATTACGTGATACTGTTACATTGCTTACAAGTGTTTAGCAAAAGCCTTATTCACATATTAGCGGTCTATTTTGCGGCCATGTATAAGAAATAAATTTTGTGCACTTTAGATCTTCTATCATATGCAATTCACACAATTGTGGTATCGCCTTTCGTCCAAAGTTGTAAACATGACAGTTCCGTTTTCTGGGCACTTGCGATCTTGAACAATTTTTATTTAAAAAAAATTGACGGCCGAAGTAGAAAATTCGCTAGTAACAGTCACAAATGCTTTTACATGCAACAAGCCTGATCAATTTTCGTGCAGTGGTAAAACGATTCCTCCTATTACATGTATCTAGATAGCTCTCGAGCTAAGGTTTCTTCTTATAGCTTTATTGATGTTTTGCTGAGATGCATCAATTTGTGGTGAAATATTCTGAAAGAGTAGAGGAAATTTCTTGGGGGGGAGCCATCAATGATGTCAATTTATTGCTTGTTAGGTCACCTATATTGACTTTGCGCCTTGAATAATAGCCCATCAGCCACACAACACTGAAATTTTAATACAATGCTTCTGTCAAAAATTCTTAGCTTAAGAATGATTGCTGACGTGCCCTTTCGCAGCGCTGAGCGCTGAAATTTATAATCTGCTCTAAACGTTGCTGCCGTTCTGAACCTCTGTCGGCGGTACAAGATTGTCTACCGTTTTTTCTCGGGCGGTGTCAAGATTGTCCGACGGTGTTTTTCAGAGCCCCGTCGCACGTCACCGCGATGGTCGAGGAAGCAGCGGAGCCTAATCAAGGGGAAGCGGACCAATCGGAGACGTCGGCATAACTCTGTCCTCACATGCACTCTTCGTATGAGACGAAGCGTCAGGTGGCACGACCCTCCTCCTCTGGTGACCTACTTTCGCTCCAATGGCCCAGCGCCATTATTATCCTCGCCTCTTGAGCGCGCGCCTGGCCTTTCGTAAACAGGTGGATGAACGAAAACGCGTCGCGGTAGGCACCGCCATTTGCTATGTAAACGAAGCAAAAGGGGTATCCTGTAAACAAGGAGAGCGTCTGCATTTTCCTGCGAAGGAAACTATTGAGGTTCCCCACCGACTTTACCTTCGGCGATTGCGAAGTTCGACATGCGGAGATTGGAATTATATCAGAAAGGAGGATATTTGCGTTACAGAATACCTGGAACGTTGTGAGTTAAAGCAATTTGAATCTGTTTCCATTGCGTTTTCTTCGTTAACCCCCTGCGATTCGTCAAGCATTTTTGGAAGTTAGCCCACTTCACCTGCCTCTCGGAAGACGTCTGGAAAACCACAATAACTTTCCGTTTCAAGGTGACGTGCACACACTGACTATGTAGCATTAGCCGGAACCAAAGAAAACAGAAAACATTTCTTTCCGAATCTACGCCTATGTCACCATTAGCTCTCCGCGACAGGAGAAAATGTTTTCGGGCCGCGCCTAGTTCGCCTGTCTGTTAGGCGAAATCACAAAATTGCGAAAAACCACATGTCAAAGTTAAGTGTATCCGCTCTGTTCAAGCATTATTACGCCTAACAAAACTGCAATTGTATTTTTCTAATAGCCTGAGGAGTGCTCCATTCCGAAAGGAATAAAAGATTGCAGCCAACTTATGATTCCGGCTCTGTGTGCCTATCGTGTTTACTCGTAGATAGACAAATATAAGTCTACGGCTATTATTGAACTCGCCGAAAAATAAAAGAAAGTATATAACTCGAACATTGGTCGACCCACGTGGAAAAAAACTTGGAACACGACACGCCTTTATTTTCCTTAAGCTCGGTTACTAAGGTTTTTTTATATCCGATGCCATAAGCTGCATCCTCGTCAGAACTGGCATTGGAGACGTACTCGTCAGATGACTCAACGGTGTCCTCGACACCCCTAACTGAGTCGTACTCAGTGCCGTAGAAAGCGTTGCATTTGCAGCTTTTACAAAAGCCAGTCTGAATAATCTCCAGACTTGCCTTCCGGTGGGGTACCACGGGCAAACTCTGTTAGCTTGGTAATTTCGCTAACTTTGTTCACGAATATACGAGTAGGTCTAGATTCTTTGGTCAGTAATATAGGTCGATGGTGCCCTCAGGGTAGCATAAAAAAAGAAAGAAGTAGAGTGATGTTCGAGTAAATACTGTACGCTGAGCTGCAAGCGAGAATTTATTTCTTTGCGCATAAAGAAAATTTTGCATGGCAACATAGCCGTTGCTGAACCCTGTCGGCGTAAATACGACACCGCTCTGCCAAATCTTCACTGAGCACTCGTTTTGGTGGCTCTTCGAACGCCGCTTGCACGTCGGCAAAGTTGTGGACGGGCCGCCACAAGCTAAGAACAAGGAAGCGGGCCAATCGGAGACGCCGGCACCATTCTCCTCACCCTGCTATCTACTTTCAGTACGCTACCTCGGCCCCAGCGAAAGTGCGTCGTTTCCTACGCACTCCTTATCTCTAGTTTGGCCCATAACATAAAGAAAACCATTCGCGTTAGGCAATAATATTCGGTTTGAAACCAAACAAGTCACTCCTGCAAAGGAGAGCGTCTGAGTGAGCTGTTGAAATAACAGTAGGAGTAACCGCGCATGCTTGCGTCGGCGGTTACGTGAGTATATGACGTCAGTATATTGTAACAAAGAGTGAAATCACTTTAGGTTATAACTACCCTGTTCCGCTAGTAAGACCTATAAGGCCACAACTGGGGTGTTCGCAGAGCCTGCAACAACGTATACCTCCTGCGTGGCGGAAACCTTGAGCCGCGGATGGGTCGTGAGTGCGATGCCTCGCACACAAGAGTGTCAGCGCGTGATCTGCCGCACGTCTCTCTTTGCAGTGTCCAAAACCTGGTGGGAGCAGATATATTTGCCGCATATTAGATGCGTGCTCGCTGTATACTTGCAATATTTCTGATGATTTGCCAAGCTTGTGTGTTGCATAAATTTCATCGTAATTTGGCATCTGATCTTCACATGTATTTTAGCGATATCATCATGTTTGAAGGATAAGCGTCATCTCGCAGCCCACAGTACAGTGCAGTAATACTGAGAACGGCCAGTAAATGCGCCATCACACTGCGCAGCTGCTGCTTGACAAAGCTCTTGCATAGCCAATAGCAATATTGAGCTTCACAGTCTTAGGCCGCTTCTGGTTATGTTAGGTACTCTGCTGCAATCCTCAAGAGTGGTTCCACCTTTCTTTCCATTTGATACTGTGCGTCGCAGCCGTGACCGTCGTAAAGGTAATGGTAATGGGCGAAAGCATCAAATGGCCCACATAGCGAAAGGGCCGGCGTCTGTAGCAGCGAACCAGCCCCTGAATTCTTATTGGCTGCGATGCCACGTCACGTGTGTGCCTCGACGGTGCAGAAGGGACAGAAGGGTAGACCTGTGCTGAGCTGGCGCGGCAGGTGTTGCGTGAGGGGTGAGAGCATCGTCGCGACGCCAGGTCACCCTTGCTCTCGGAGACCTTTGTTATTTGCCCGTTGCAAGTCCTAGCAAGCTATCGCCTGCGTTCTAACTTCGCCAAGGTAATCGCTATAAAGAAATTATTGTGCAAAAATCAGAATAAATTGGAGTGGAAAAGTGTTGGTGGTAGTGAGATTTGAAGCTACGACCCCACGATCAGAGGCCCAGTCTCTTACCTGCTAAGCTAAACCGGCTATTCCTAGATAACAGGCATGTGCACTCTGGTTTACGACGTCATGCGACTTGCACAAAAATTTCCATCGCCAAGCCCGGCGTTACGGAAGCGGTGACGACAAAATCACCGCGGCTTATTCGAGAGCGTCCCCATTAACTTATATAATAGTTGGGCAAGGTAGCATGAAGTTGCGGAAATAAGTGCACTTGCCTTGCGCTGTCTAGGAGGCGTTGGTCAAGCGTCTCGACGCGGTCGCTTGCCGGCAAAGAGTTCATAACTTGAACGACCACTCAGCGGCGTCCAATTTGACATTAATGCTTTCACATTGCCAACTCCTAAAAAGTGCTTAGGTCTCCTCGGATTTTTTGTTGACCTTGTTGCCGTCGAATACCTACATGGCTCATATCAACTATATGCACCGGGCGGCCGTCGTAAGCGGCGTGTAGGCGAACAGCACCGCGAACAGCAGAAGTCAGTGCACTGGCATGTGTAGCAGACGACGGTGCCAAGGCGCTCACGGTGCATCCAGAGATATCGCACTGCAGGTTTCAAGGCCTGACCTACCAGAAAACGCATTTACGTGTGTCTGCTTTTGAGACACGTTGACACGTGTACGAGGAACACCACGTTCGAGGTACCAGGTACTACACACAGTAGAAATCTAGTGCGAATTGCGATGCAAGTGGACCCCGTCAGAAGAGCCCGATGCGGTAAGCTAAGACATGGAGCTCCAGGGTTTATATTCCAGATGTTATTTTGCTGTGCATGCTAACATTGTCGCATACCTAATTATGTAAACAGGCAGAGCAGGCAGGCCCGCGATGTATCAAAAACGTGTAAGATACGTACCATTGGGTATGTGTCATGCGGCCACTGGTACGTGCTCCATGAGCCAACGGGTATCTGCCGCACTGAAATGAACCTTTTCTGACGTCAACTTGGGTCACTGAAAGTATCACATCACACCTACACGGTGATGTTCCTGCGACGCGATTTTTCTAGCAAATGAGTGTCGGAGCCAACGTTGTGGCGCTTTTCTACACTCAAAAAAAGCGTTCTAGCCAAAAATGACTTGCAGCATCACATTTGTTCTCTTTATGTGCTTGCATAGGAGATAATGAGCAAAAAGGCTTTTGCTGCCACCGAAATTGCGCACATCGTTTGTTCTGATTTTCTCTCAAGTCATACAATAACGAAGCAATTTTCACAAGACCTCAAAGACTGCCAGAGTGATTAGGGTGGTTAGAAGCGACAACACGTAGGCTTTTGCTTGCATTATTTGGCTCCAATGCAAGTGCCAAACCGTTTCCATGTTTCTGTGGGGATCGAAACCTAGACGAAAACCCCAGTCGATCACCGCTCTATAGAACGGAATGATCTGTTATTTTCTGAGCTGTTGCGTTGCGCGTCCTTTGCGATGAAGTGACGTGTAGAACGGACAGTTTCGGACGCCGCAAGCACTTTGTCATAAAGGCGTTCGACTGTATTACACTTTGTTGTCACGACTGGAACGAATACGTCGCGTCCCACTAAGCGCCCACTAAACCACTTAAGTGTGTGCGCTCTAACTTCCATTGCGCTACTAGAATTAATGAGGTTCATCTTCCCGTCACGAACAGGAGAGTGTTGCTTTGTACCATTCTCGTCTCGTGGCAGCAAGCACTTTGGAACACTGTCTTCAACTGCACCCGAAAATGGAAGACGACGAAGTGTCCCTTCTAAGGTGACTCCACATCGCTCCTGTGAAAAATCTCGTATTCCTCGAAAACAGGTTCCATACTTCAAGAGGTTAGACCGCAAGTCATCCGAGGACGCTCCGCACGCTCATGCGCAGTCTGGTATTGTCGCATTCAGCGAATGTAACTCCATCATCTCTGCAGTTGAATCATGCAGCGGGACTAGGCCTAGTGCCCCCGTTGACGCGCTGGCGGTGGTAGATTCGCCGGCGCCGCTCATCGGAACGGCATTACCGGCCGCTCAATTGACACCTGAGCCTGGATCCCAGTTCCTGATTCCTGCCCCAAGTGCGTCGGCTACAGACCACCCGCCGCCTTTCCAAAATGCACATCAGACCATGAGTGACCTGACCTGGCCCGGCGATGGCTTCCCAGTCACCGATTGGGAATGGTGCTCCAATTGTTGTGCTTGACGAACCTAGTACCCCTACGGATTTGTCTTCTGCGCTAGCATCTGTGCCGTCGGCTCCCTGTGGTGCTCAGAGGCGTCCTTCGGAACAATCTCCACAATATTAGTCTTCGGCCAACAACGGCTCCCAAGGCAAGCGTTACTGTCTAACGACTGACCATCCAGTTGTCGACACCCAGCTCGGTTTGCTATAAAGGAACCATTACAGCTCTGGCCCCCACAGGCATCACGGAGATTCCGAAGAGGATTATTCAGGCGAACCTAGACACCTGTCTTGGCGCCACAAGCTTCCGCAGCTTCACGGCCAGGAAGAAGTCAAATACCATCGCTGTGTGGCTCCCGACATTGGCGGCTGTCGAGAGTTTGTAAACGCTTCAGCGTCTCTCGATCACAAGTGAAGTCACCGTGCCGGTCCTGGTGTACCTGGTACAGGGCTCGTACTTACAGCGCTGTGTCGTTTATAACGTGGACGCTGGCGAGGACCAGACTGCTCTCCTGCGTGAGCTCGACTGTCGTACTCGCCGTGTGATTCAAGCGCGTTACATGAGAATGGGGCACTCTCTCATCGTCACCTTGCAGAGCCCACCAACTCCCCCAGCCCGCGTATACTACTATGGCTGCATTCTACGACCTCGGCTATTAAACCCACTGGCGTCTATTGTTACAACTATTTCCTACCTGGCCACATGCGCCGATCCTCTCCGTTTACATTGCCAGATGAAGCTGTACTAGCTGGCACAGTGTCTTATCGATGTAGACTCTGCAAGACCGACGACCACGAGATCACTTCTCCAGCTTGTCCCACAAAGCAAAAGGCCACTCAGGAGGTTCATCGCGGGAATCATATGCAATGGCCTCCGCATGCTGCCACACAAACAGTGCCGACATCTAACAGGTTTGCGGCGATCCAGTTATGACGACGACTGGCCAGATCTCTCCGAGCGCGACCCGCCTGCACCCCATTCGCAACAGACTTACAGTGACAAAGTTCGCAAATAACGTGGTCGCCCGCTGGTTGATCCGCGTGATGATATGGTACTCCAAGCAAGTCCATCAGCTAGCGCTTCAGTAGCAGGCGGAACGGACATGTCAAGTAGGAGGACAGTCTCAGAATACGACCTCCTCCCCCCCTCCCCTCCACCTGATGTAGCCATACCGGCGTTGTGCTAGATGTGGAACTAGCCTTTGTTTGCATCTTCGATAACGACCATGGCGCGAATCACCACCGCCACATACTTCCCACATACTACAGCAACACATACTATAGCAACACGACTACTGCAACACATACTACGGCCACACACTACGGCAACACATACACATATTGTAGCAACGCGTACTACATCAAGACATACTACAGCAACACATCTACAGCATCACATACTGCGGCAACACATACACATACTACAACAACAAATACTCCGAAAACGCATACTACGGTAACACATATTGCAGCAACAAAATCGCGGTGAAAATCCTTCGATCTTAGTCAATTGCGCGCGACAGAGCAGATAATCACAACAAACACAAACATGACGGAAAGTGGGGCGCGCAGGCTGCCTTGCTGAGCACGGGACCTCTCCTCCCCACAACACACGATATGCATCTATATTACATAGAAAACCAGTGCAATGCGCAACATAACGAACTTCATAACCCCACATGCCGGTAGCGCTTGTTGAAATAGTCATTTTTCGGCCACACGCGCTTTACATTGTACGGTACTTCGTCAGCGGGAAGACTTGCGTTCAGTGAGCAGGTCGTCGCATTAAGAGCAAAGCTTTCTTCGCGAACATTCCCGGACTTTGCCAATCGCGGCTACTGGGTGCTGCTGCTGTCCTGTCTCACACGTAAAGAAAAAAAATATTTACGGGCTATGTTTATGTTGCAACCAGGCGTGACAATCGGGAGCTCGTCACCGTCGGCGTGCATAAAATTTACAATTTACATTTACAATGAAGTGACGTCAATAACGAAGCGTTTCGGATGCTGCAAACACTTTGTCATACAGGCATTCTACTGTATTACGTTTCTTTGACACGACTGGAACGAATACGTCGCGTCCTACATAACACGAGCTAAAGCACTTAAGTGCGTGCGCTCTAGCTTCCATTCGGCTACTAAAATTAATGAGTTTCTCCCTCGCGTCTGGACGGGGAGCGTGTCCGTTTGCACCATTCTCGTCTCGTGGCAGCTAACGCTTTGAAGCAGTGTGTTAAACTGCACGTCCACCTTCGGGGCAGCTTTCATTCCCCAGTCCTTTCCTCGCCGTGCGCTCCGAAGGTGCTGCGCGATATTGTACCACCTTCGGGTTTACACCAGGTTGTATCGCACCTTTCTGGAGTAAAAAAAAGATTGCCGACGAATATGACTCTGCCTAATTATGATTCGAAACCTTACGCGTGTTCATTTCGCGATGTATTGGCTGGCGTGGACAATCTGTCTCGTGCGACCCCTTGCAATCGGAGCAAAGTGTGGCGCCATTGCCTCGCTGGTCGAGATATCGCGGGAGGCAGTGCGCAGGTGAATCGTGGGTGCGATTCACAGAAGTCGCCGCAGACAGACCTCCGCTCATGCAACGCTTTGTTTCCTTATATGGTGTCGGTCGACGTGCTCTCCGCATGTCATCGATGAACGGACGACCACGCACTAGTCTGGCGCCATCTCGTAGCCGAGACAGACTCTCGCCCTGTCCCCCTCCTCCGCTTTCCTCCTCGCGCTCTCTTCGCTGTCGCCGTTTTTCATGCCCCGCTGCTCTCCGAGTTCGCTCTTTCATACTTCGATGTACACGTTCGCTCGGTTACTCTGACGGCGAAAGTCAACGCAGGAACAGGTACCTAGCAGCTGCGCTCCGAAATTATGGAGAAAAAAAAATCAATTCACCAGTGCTTCCACTTTGGGGGGAAAGACGAGCAGCGAGGATGTGGCGTGCTTTACCTCAATCGAGCCATCTATGCATACATAGGTATTATTATTATTATTATTATTATTATTATTATTATTATTATTATTATTAGTGGACACAGAAGACGAATGAATCTTTTGACTGTGCAATAATTTATTCTTATTCTTTTATTAGGTAGACATGTGTGCAAGTACCACCGCATAGCAAACGGGAATTCCAAAATATGTACAAATCCACTGTGAACTACCTAATTAGGAAAAGTAGATGAAACTCAGCGTAATGTTAGATCAGCCTTAGTGGCTAATTGTGGTGCAATTTCTTTCAGTGTAGTTCCCATAAAACGAGAGTTACAGCCGTTTTCTATAACCATTCTCCCTCAGTAGACGGCCACGTATTAACAGCAGACGGGAATTCAATAAAGTTTACAACTTCACTGTGAACGAACTAATTAGGACAAGTAAATGAAAATCGGCGAAATGATAGAGTCGTCTTATCTGCCAATTTAGGCATGTTTCTTTTCCAACATGCCTACATTAGATTCAGGTCTACAGAGTATTCGCGTGAAACTGGAGACGAACATTTTTTCGTGTCGACGCAACCCTACATGGACGGACATCGACCACTGACGGAGGGTGTACCATATACAGCTTCTATGTAAAAGGAGCCGTGGGTCTCACTTTTTAGTTTCGTGAGCTGCTTTGCCGGTCCCACATATGTCGGTAAGTTCGCGTACACTCTCCGTTGCAGTTACTTTACTCTTTGCGGTGCTTCGTCATTCTCAATGTCTTGGGAACTAGCCCAATCTTCAGTCATGGTCCATTTCAAGCAGCTTAGCGCAACGAGATCCACCAGTGGCGAGGGGGGTGAACATGCCGGTGCTTTTGCGTTCGCCGTCGATGCACAGCAAACAGCCAGGCGCCGGACGCAAGTAGAGTTGGGAGGCGCGGGGAAGGAAAACATGTCTTAAATTGTGCCTCCGTTTAGCGACAGTGGGTCGAACAGCATCAAGAAAGCAAGCATGCTTTGTTTCCACTGACCGGCCATGAAGAAAGCCATGTATGTATATACTAAGCTTATGCTTAAAAAAGGACGGCCGATGTGCGAACACAACTTTTCAAACAATTTTGCAAACGGACACAAGAGGGACACGGGGCCATTATTGAACGTAATTTATGATGCCACTTTTATGAACTGGCACGACTTTTGGATTCTTCCAACAAGAAGAAAAGGCACTTGTACACAAGAAAGATTAAGAATGTGAGTAAGGAGAGGAAGAAAAGCAGAAGAGCTTTTGATAAAAAAAAACTGGTATACGGTCGTAAACAAGAGAAGGCTTCGGTTTCAACTTACGGCTGCTGCGATAGCGTCTTCTGAAGAACATGAAATGTTGAAATGGGCAGTGCAGACATACTGCCAGTCACCAGAGCTAATAGCATCCGCTGTATTCAGGAAAAACGATGAGAAAATGTTCAGCGAATGCATTGGCGATACTGTAATAGATATTAAGAATGCCACGAGATGGATGATTTAGGATATTAACCTAAGCACGCTCCGAGCTGTAATCGTTTAGCACAGGTCTAGAAACGTTTGGGATCGCTTTTTACCTGCTTCTCGACAAACTTAACGTATGCATCACTATCGCTACGCAGTGATAACCTATGAAGTAAACCACGCAATTCCTCCGAAAAACATGTGCGATAGCGAGCAGGACAAAACTACTTGCAGGTATTGAAGGCTGCCAGAGCAAATTATACATCATCAGTAAGGATGCCATCCGGCTTGTTGACATGTACAGCACGGTACAATGCAGACCAGTCGGCATCACGGAGATATTGGGAAAGACCTACATGGTCACCGTTGGGAAAAATAAACCAGCGCACAGGTTCGCTCAACACATGAATCAGCAGTGAAAAAAATCCCATATTCGAGCGGAACATGCCAGTGGTGAATAGGAACCAAACTGCTAACAGCAACAGAACACTCACCAATGCAGATATTAGTCATAATCAGATCCATAACACTGCCAGCTGAATTGTAACACCAATAAACTGCGTTAATCCAAAAAATTCCACAGAGAAGAACGGCTCACTACAGCGAAGGGATGATAAATATATATATGTCGCGCGTGAAGACACCCCAACTATAGAGGGAACATTGAAATCAGCAGCTACTAGGACATAATATTTTGCTACATCAATAACTTCAACTAATAATATGTTAAGGAAACTGCACGTTACTCATGTTAGGAGTGAAGTCGGCTGCGCAGAGCGGCACATTGTTGCCACGTTTAACAGGAACTTCAACCCACGCAATGTCTGGCAAAATCTCAAGGTCCGCTCGTGGGTGCGGCCCGCGACCCCTGCCGGCCACTAAACCAAGAGTGGGTGGGGAGGGCTTTTTCAGGACACAATAAAGTTATTTCCTCCTCCTCCGGCACGCCACTTAGCGGTAAGATTATTCCGCACGGCCATCAGCACGCCACCGCCGTATTGAACAGGTTCATCATAAACGCGATCGCATCTGTTAACTGTGTATGCCGGTGAAAAGGAATTCTCGGGCAGTAAGTCGTTGCAAAGCCAAGTTTTAGTTAAGGCTACAACATGGTACGAACAAGCTGGCACGTTCTCGCACAAATAGAAGGATTTCTTGCGTAGACCACGAACGTGTTGGTCAAAAAAAAAATTACCGACGATTACGTTACTTCCTAATGCGAAATTTGAGCGCAGCAAATAAGCTGTGTCACCTTATCGATAGATTGAGGCAAATAAATCGAGCAACACATGTATGCGCTATCACAGAATTTTTTTATTTTTCACACGTATTCCTTTAACAAAGACTCCACTAACAGTTCTTGACAGTCATGAAGGAAGCTTTGTGGTCGGAGAAATAGACTGATATATGTTCGACTTGGTACACCAATGCTTGATTCTCAAAGACGAGATCTATACAAGTGCCTCGCGAGGTTGTCACAGCCGTGGGACGCGTTACGAGCGAGAGGAACGGGATGTTCTCCCGCATAAGTGTTAGGAAATTGCTGTTTGTCTAACGGCAGCGGCAATTTCGGCTCGGGCGGTGCACATATACAGATCCGCCGCCACCGATCTGGCTCTCTGATTGCCACCGCACAGGGCGAACGGCAGCGGCAATTTCGGCTCGGGCGGTGCACATATACAGATCCGCTGCCACCGATCTGGCTCTCTGATTGCCACCGCACAGGGGTTGCATTGGAGGAGGAGCGAAGAAAGGAATTAAGTTCGAGCCGGCGCTTTGACAACCGGAGACTCGCAGGAAGAGGGGGGAGGGGGGCGGCGTGTACACCCAGCGGCAAACGATGGGGGCAGAAGCGCGCGCAGCAAGCGGACAACACGATAAAGGCAGGAGGGAAGAGATAGCAGTGACTGACTCATGCCGCTGACGCCGATAGTGAGTCAACCCCAGCTGCGGAGTTGGTTTCAGGGACAACGCCGCCGATGCCGACACAAACAATATGATACCCTCGCTTCCGCAGCGCTAAGAACCAGGTCTAGCCGTGGGAAGGTGGTCACGTATTCGTCGACGCGCCGGGGCCTACGTGAAATAACCGGCGCGTCGGCAACTGAAGAGCACCCTATCCGCCACACAAGAACAGGGGGGGGGGGGGACCCTTTCCTCCTTTTTCGGCATGGCGGCGACGGTGTTCTATGTAGTCACGTTATCTTGACTCTCTAGCGGCGTCAGCGGAATCCAGCGGTATCAGTCGGTCGCTGCTAGCGCTGGGGGGATGAAAGGGGGGCGGAACTGGTTACGAGGCCGACGACAACGCCGACGACGACGCGAAACCCAGGAACGGACGCCAAAGAGCTGCGCTCTAAAACGGAGCACTTCATCAGTGAGGTTAGAAAAGAAATCACGTTATATTGTCGCCGGCGTCCCTGTATGCACCACGCATGCAACTTGGACTAAACTTTCCATTGCCAAGCCCGACGTGACAGAAGCGGTGACGACAAAATCACCGCGGCTTCCTCGGGAGCGTCCCCATTAGCTTCTGGGGCTGTCGAGCAAGGTAACATGACGTCATGGATCTAAGTGCGCAGCCCTTGTGCTATCTAGGAGGCGTTGGTAAAGCGTCTGGACATACCTTCCGGTTCATACCTTTAAAGACCACTCAGTGGCGTCCACTTGGACAATAATGCTGTCGCATTCACACCTCATAACAAGTGCTTAGGCGTCCTGGGATTTTTTTATGTTGGCGTTGTTGCCGTCGAATATGGCTCATACCAACTACATGCATCGGGCGGCCGTCGTTAGCGGCGCGTAGGCGAACAGCACTGCGAACGACAGAAGTCAGTGCACTGGCATGTGAAGCAGACGACGGGGCGAAGGTGCTGGCAGTGCACCAAGTGATAACGCAATGCCGGTTTTAAGGTCTGACCTACCAGAAAACGCATTTCCTGTGTCTTCTTTTGAGAAAGGTCACCTCTTGTACGAGGCAGGCCACGTTCGCGGTATCAGGTACTACATAAAGTAGAAAACTTGTGCAAACTGCGATGCAAATGCACCCCGCCAAAAGAGCCCGACGCCATAAGCTAAGACGTGGAGCTCCAGAATTTATATTCCAGTTGTTATTTTGCTGTGCACGTTAACATTGGCGCGTACCTAATCATTTAAATACAGGAAGCAGGCAGGTGATGTATCAAAAATATGTGATACATATCATTGGGTATGTAGCATGAGGCTACTGGGTACCTGCCCCAGGAGCCAAGGGGTATCTCCCGCTCTGCAATGAACCTTTTTTGACGTCAACTTGGGTGAACGAAAGTATCACGACGTCATAACTACACGGTGACGTTTCCGTGCCGCGATATTTCTTGCAAAGGAGGGTCGTAGTCGACGTTGTGGTGTTTTTCGAATCTCAGAAAGTGCGTTCTTGTGGAATATGACCTTCAACGTCGCGTTTGTGCGCTTTAACGGTTCGCGTGGGAGATATTGAGCTTATAGGCTTACGCTGCCACCAAAGTGGTGCAAAATGACTGTTCTAATTTTCTCTTACTCATACAATGACGAAGTGCTTCTCACAAGACTACAAAGATTTCTTGACGAACTGCAGTGGTTAGGAGCGATAACATGCAGGCTTGCGTATCCATTTTTCGGCTCCAATAGCGCTGTGGTCGTCGGTCTGGTAGTCGTGTACGGTGGGATCGAAACCCACACGCTCGCTGCTCTCATGAAGACGCAAACTCCAGTGGAGCACCACTCTGTAGAATGGAACGACCTGTTCTTGTGTAAGCTGTTGCACCGCGCGACCTTATCAATGAATCGACAATGAAATGATGAAGGAGTTCAAATGTATCACACTTTTTTAGACACAACAGTAACGACTACATCGCGTCCGACACAGCACGAGCTAAATCACTTAAGTGTGTGCGCTCTAGCTTCCATTCGGCTACAAGAATAATTGAGTTTCTTCCTTGTGTCACGAATGGGAGCGTGTCGGTTTGTAGCATTCTCGTATCGTGGAAGCTAACGCTTCGGAAACCGGTGTTAAACTGCACCCCCGCTTTCGGGACCGGGTTTCACTTCGTCGTCCTTTACTCGCTGTGCGCTACGAAGATGCTGCGAGACATTGCACCGCCTTCGGTTTTAGACCAGGTTGTATCATATCTCAAAGACATCCTTGCTCATCAGCGTGGAGCCCGCAGAAAATACCCGCCGCCTCACCCACACCTTAACGGGGAAGAGGCCGCCGATTGGCGTAAAATACAGACCGGGGTGTTCCCCCATGTAAAATTGCTAAACGCCGTGTATCCCACTCGTTATAGGGCCAACTGTCCTTGGTGCGGTGGCATACCTACCCTAATACACATAACCTGGGAGTGCACTAAGCACCCTCATAGGCCAGATACCAGTAGGACAATGGAGCAGTGGGAGGCATAGCTCGCCCGCTCCGACCTGGCAGGACAAAAGTCCTTAATTAGCCAGGTCAGGCAGGCGGCAGAGGCCACTGGGGTCCTGGACTGAGAGGCTCCGACCACCCCTCCTTCAAATCTTTACAATTGCAATAAAGTTTCTCTCTCTCTGTTGAAGTAAAAAAAAATGCCGACGATTACGATGCTCCCTATTATAATGCGAACCCTATACGCGTTTTCATGTATTGGCTGGCGCGGACAATCTGTCTCGTGCGAACCATTGCAATCCGAGCCAAGTCTGGCGCGGCTGCCTCGCTAACCCCAATAAAGTTTGTGTGCTTTAAGGTGTCAGGTATCTTCCGCTCCAGTACTTGTTGTGGTAGACGAGAATAAATAGCCACTCACGTTTATTTGTAGGACGTGCAAGGTGGCATTCCCGAGGTTCTAGTGACCTGCGGACACATTGTACTCCCACTTTCGTATCCGCGTTGCCGTTGTCGAGTCGGGTCAGCCGACGCGCTTCTGGGAGGCCGACTGCGAAGAGCCCGCGCTGCACTCCGCCGTCGATAGAACCGTCATCTGACATCTTGAAGGCAACGCTGTCGAGCTCCGTTTGGCGTCAACCGCAGTAAGCATGCTGACCGCTTGTTTGCCTGCTGCCATATTGCCCTAATCGCGGTTAACGGCAACCGCGGTCACACTGACAGTGTTTCGCTGCGTAACCGCCGCTTCGCCTGCTGTGTAACCGAGCTGACCGTGGTTACCGACGTCGTTAAGGACGCGCTTGTAACGGAGGAATTATGATTTACAATGGCAAAAGAGCGAGTACGCTTTCCGAAGCATGTCAACGAAGCAAAAACGCGGGAAATGGTTAAAAATAGAGCAGTCATATTTGTGCTAAACCCTGGTGTGATAAAATCTTATCGAAGCTTTCAGATAAGGTTCACTGCTACATGTGAGATATAGTCCTTGGGCTTCGAAAAGACATGAATCGCCAGTTTAGAAATTGTCGTTTAAATAAGTTATAGAGAAGCCTTGTGGTCTTGATGTTGTTGAAACGAGAGTCCTGCAATGGAAAAGCTAACAGTCGGGCTCCATTATGACACTTCCGCTGCAGAAGCATTTACGCCAGAGTTTGATAAGAGTTTGAACTGTAGAGGCGCAGAGGCTCTGTCCAGCGTTTTACCTTTACCTCTGCGCCCTACACGGAGAGAATCCGTGAAACCTACAATAAAGGAAAAAAAAGCGATTTAAGCATTTGTGTGCCAGCAACATTTTCCGCGTACAATGTCTGGTGCCAGGATTGGTTCGTCGAAAAGCTAGAATTTTTATGCGAAGCATATTACGAGAGCTCAACCCAGCTGCTCAGGCGCGGCGGTGTCGCCTTGAAGACACGTGACACCGTGACATCACGACAGAGGAGAAGTGGCTTTGGCTCAACTCTTGCAAGACGGGCTGGGTGGGAATCGAACCAGGGTCTCCGGAGTGTGGGACGGAGACGCTACCACTGAGCCACGAGTACGATGCTTCAAAGCGGTACAAAAGCGCCTCTAGTGAATGCGGTGTTGCCATAGAAACGAGCTGTTTCTAGGGCGTGCGTCTCTTGCTCAGGCGCACATTTCGTTGCCGCGCCGAACGCTGCTTTGCTCGACGCTCACCGCGTCCAATGCGGGGCGCGTAGTCGCTGCCCTGTAGCCCATTGTCTTACACCCCTTGACGGGTCGACGGGAACGCTGTCGCGTTCCACTCTTGAAGGCGAAGCAGTAATGCATGAGTTGGTTCTTCGTCTAGCCGAACCAAATATAGCCAAGCAACAGCAGTTCACCAGGCTAAACAGTCGTTCAACAACTAAAATAAAGGCTAGTATGCTTCGCATACTGGGCTTAACCTTACCTAAGCCACAGCCATTTTTTCACTACTTCTCCGAAGACGCGTCTCCATATAGTCTTGCCTTTACAGTGACATCCCACAAGCACGATTGCTATGAAATGGGCTAATTGGTGGCTGTTCATATTTGGTCATCCGCGAGCCCGTTACTAAGAGCACCGACAAGACATGAATCGACCGCGTGTTAGTGTTTAGTGTCTGCGCTTTTAGTAACGTGCTAGCGCATAACAAGGTACGCACCCCAGAACGAAATCACTCGGTATCTCATTCGACAGCGTTGGCATTTGGGATGTTACATGGAAGCAGGTGTTTCAAAAACACCACATGCACACCCACATTCAGTGAACCCGCGATTTCCATTTTCCTCTTCCGGAAGGACGCTACCGAATTCAGTATATTTTTCCTGGGGAGTTTCTCGAACCTGTGACTTTTAGCGAAGACACCAGTTCGTGCATTGAGGAGTGTCCGAGGCAGCGCCAACTCGTTTTTTCTCAACGGGCGGAACTGAACATATGTCACCACCACGGAGTCTTTTCTTTCCATAGTGTCGCGTTTGTAGCATCGATACACCGCTGCGCACCCAATGTGGGCCCTACTAAATGATGGAATTACGCGAGCGAACCATTGCACGGCATTTAATTCGCACGATTTATGGGTTCTGGCTCCGACGAGAGCGGTCAATCGTGGTGCTGAGTCCACTGTTGCAGCCTCAGTATACGTGGCAAGCGCAGCGTTCTACAGGCACCTCTCCGATGCGTGGCCGAACGTCGTCCTCACCACCGATCACCACATAATGCGTGGGTGCTCTCCTGCTGCGCTCGGTGCTCACTGACCTCCGCTCCGTAGCGCCCGCAATTGGAGACTTTTAGCGTGTCCGCTATTCCGGCAAACGGGGGCGGTCCGGCCGTAAAGGTGAGCGGCCGGAGCAGTGCAGCCGCCTGGTGTTGTAGAGCTCAACCAGGCAAACACAGAGCTAAAATTGCAGTAACCTACCTTATTCTGCTTCGCTGCTGGTGCAAATTTTCGGAAGCGGCGTAATTGTGTTCATAATTACGCCGCTTTTGAAAACTTACACCCCAGCTAAGAAGATTATAATAATTGGCTCGGGGTTTAGGTGGTTGAGCTTTGCGCCACCAGCAAGCGCCACCAATCTGGCCGCTCACGTTTACACCCCCGCTCATCCGGCAAACCGCCCGCGCTTGCCGGAATACCGGACGCACTAAATTTCTCTGTTAAGTGGAAGCCGATCACTACGGCAACGCTACCTGGCCACATCCATGATTTTATTAAGGCGAAAGCCTTATGACTATTTTTCAACCCAAACATGTCCAGTAGTATAATAAAAATGATTAATGATTAGCAAAGTTAATTAATTATTGATTAGTGATTGGATTAGGGTGAACGATGTGACCCATGGAAGGGCAGAAGCGTACTTTGCATGTCCAGCCTTGTCTTAGTCATCATTGATGATAAGCAAAGTTAATTATTGAATGATTACCTGATTAGATTAAGGTGGTTTAGGGTCAATTAGTGCGGATTAAAGTGAATTAAAGTGGATAAATATGTATTAAAGAGAATTAGGGTGAATTAAGGTTAATTAAGGTAGCTTAGCATGAATTACAGTAGATTAATGTCAATAAGGTGGATTAAGGTGATGCAAGAGGAATAGTGTGGATAACGGTGGATGAGGGTGAATTATAGTAGGCTTAACTTACAACGATTTCGCCTTTGTGCCTTTTAGGCTATAGCTAAATACATCAGTTTTTTTTAGCCTCGGCTGTGCGACGGACAGACCAGAACAGGACAGACCAGAACGCTGGGGCGTGGTGCGTGTCTCTCTATATGTCCCCACTGCTTGTTAGTAGAGACAAACAGATAAGTGAAAATCTTATCTGTGTCCTGCTCTACGCAGTCTAGTCGTGAACCCAGCACACACATCCCACAGTGTAATGTGACCATAGTTGCGGGGGAAAAAATACGATTATTGGTTACCCACTTCTATTTAAGCAAAAAGCCTTAGAAAGTGAAAGGCATAAAAATAATTTATAAATATTGCTCGGCTGACTTAACAGTTTTAAAACAAAAAAGTCAAATATCAATTAAAAAACTGGAGGACGCCTAAGCTTCTCTTTTATGAGTGCAACGCGAGTGAGTACACTTCAAGTACCCATGACGTTACCCGACCAAAATTTGATAAGTAATTTAAGCTTCTGTATGCATGCAATATCTTCCGAGATAATCTAGTTCGATATCTGCTTCAAGGCTACATGATCCTAAAAGCCAGTGATTCTTCATCACTTCTCGAAACGCATGTCTCCACATAGCCTTGCTCTTGCAGTTGCATCCCAGAAAAGTGCTATGAAAGGGGTCTAGTTGGTGGCTGTTCAAGCTTGGTTATGCTCTAGCCCGTTACGAAAACCACATACATGAAACGCATAGACCCTCTGTCAGCGTTTAGTGTCTGCGCTTTTACTAACGCGCTAGCGCATAACCAAGCATGCATCCCAGAATCAATATCCAAAGTATCTCATTCGATACCTTTGGCATTTGTCACGGTGATAACGTTGCACGGCCATGTTCAGACAGCCCCCGATTTCCATTTTCTTCTTCTGGAATGACTATCTAAATGAGTCACAAGAACAGCACAAACCACAAGAATAATCTTTTTTCCTGGCCAGGCTAAAGCCAAGCCCGGCGCGCGACGGAGAATAACCGTCGCAGGAACAAATACCTTGCTTCTGTAACGCGAACAGCAAAACGTTTGGGGGAGTATACTTGAATTCGACATTAAAAAAAAATGGCTGTCGCTTAGGTAAGGTTAAGCCCAGGATGCGAAGCATACTAGCCTTTATTTTAGTTGTTGAACCACTGTTTAGCCTGGTGAACTGCTGTTGCTTGGCTATATTTGGTTCGGCTAGACGAAGAAACAACTCATGCATTACTTCTTCGCCTTCAAGAGTGGAACGCGACAGCGTTCCCGTCGACCCGCCAAGGGGTGTAAGACAATGGGCTACAGGGCAGCGACTACGCGCCCCGCATTGGACGCGGTGAGCGTCGAGCAAAGCAGCGTTCGGCGCGGCAACGAAATGTGCGCCTGAGCAAGAGACGCACGCCTTAGAAACAGCGCGTTTCTAAGGCAACACCGCATTCACTAGAGGCGCTTTTGTACCGCTTTGAAGCGTTGTACTCGTGGCTCAGTGGTAGCGTCTCCGTCCCACACTCCGGAGACCCTGGTTCGATTCCCACCCAGCCCGTCTTGCAAGAGTTGAGCCAAAGCCACTTCTCCTCTGTCGTGACGTCACGGTGTCACGTGATTTCATGGTCACCGCCGCGCCTGAGGAGCTGGGTTGAGCCCTCGTAATATGCTTCGCATAAAATGGCTGTGGCTTAGCTAAGGTTAAGCCCAGGATGCGAAGCATACTAGCCTTTATTTTAACGCGACAGCGTTAAGGAGCTCGTGTCGCAGAAAAGCCGGTGTCGTCGGCGTCGGCTCAGGCGTGCGGCGCTTGCTCAGGCGCACATTTCGTTGTCGCGCCGAACGCTGCGTTGCTCGACGCGCACCGCGTCCGATGCGGGGCGCGACGCCGCGAGCGACGGCGGGAGTTGGAGCGCCGGTTCTCCTCTGTCGTGACGTCACGGTGTCACGTGATTTCATGGTCACCGCCGCGCCTGAGGAGCTGGGTTGAGCCCTCATAATATGCTTCGCATAACGTCGGCTCAGGCGTGCGGCGCTTGCTCAGGCGCACATTTCGTTGTCGCGCCGAACGCTGCGTTGCTCGACGCGCACCGCGTCCGATGCGGGGCGCGACGCCGCGAGCGACGGCGGGAGTTGGAGCGCCGGTTCTCCTCTGTCGTGACGTCACGGTGTCACGTGATTTCATGGTCACCGCCGCGCCTGAGGAGCTGGGTTGAGCCCTCGTAATATGCTTCGCATAACGTCGGCTCAGGCGTGCGGCGCTTGCTCAGGCGCACATTTCGTTGTCGCGCCGAACGCTGCGTTGCTCGACGCGCACCGCGTCCGATGCGGGGCGCGACGCCGCGAGCGACGGCGGGAGTTGGAGCGCCGGTTCTCCTCTGTCGTGACGTCACGGTGTCACGTGATTTCATGGTCACCTCCGCGCCTGAGGAGCTGGGTTGAGCCCTCGTAATATGCTTCGCATAAAAAAAGTATTGGGTTTTACGTGCCAAAACCACTTTCTGATTATGAGGCACGCCGTAGTGGAGGACTGCGGGAGTTTCCACCACCTGGGGTTCTTTAACGTGCACCTTAATCTAAGTACACAGGTGTTTTCGCATTTGGCCGCCATCGAAATGAGGCCACCGATGTCGCGATTCGAACCCGCGGCCTCGTGCTCAGCAGCCAATTCGACACTGTCAATAAAACCACATTGAAGTCAAACGCCGCAGCGAATGCTTCCGCGTAAGACCTCCGCGATGCTCACAAAAGTTCTGAGTGGTGCAGCAGCCGCAAGAAACTCGAACATGTGCCCGGCTTCATTCCTGCAAAAACTTTCGCGGTCAGCTCGGAAAGCAGCGCGAGAGGAGAAAGGTCACGTGGCTTACCAGGCGCTGTCCTTCCGAAGTGAAACGGCAAGCTGCTAACGATGTAGTAGAAGTTCCGGGAGGGATCCCAACGCCGTGACAGTTCAGGCAAAAGATTGCACGTGCACGGAACGAGCACGACGCACCAACGATAGAGGCATGCAAAACTCAAGTAATTCGCTATCGTGCATGTTCGCCATGGCTCGCGAGAAACACGCCACAGCCGCGCAGGTGCGTCAGAAAAGACACTGCTTTGGTCCTCGGCAGAACGCAGCACCGCCACCGAGAGCACGAAATCGACTGCAAGACATGGCCGCTAAAAAAAAAGAAAATGTTAATAATAAAAATAAAAAGACAGCTCAGTTAAACTCAGCGAAACGCTATTGGAGAAAGAAGTTTGCCGATCATTATAGTCATGGCGGTGTAGTTCCCAGTCGCGCCAACTCGCTGATCGGAATTCCATGTTTGATGCGTTCATTTCATGCCATTAGGGGATTCGGGCTGCTGATTTTTTGCCTTGTCCGGCCAACCGATCGTTCATAACAGATAAAGTATTGCAAAAGACGTAGGCAAGCGAGAAACCTTACTTTAAGAAGACTGCGTATCACGATTCGAGCGCGCGAATCTCTTGGTTCAACACGCCAATGCGCGACAGAGCTGTGCCCGGCGGCCACCCCCGAGAGCACAAAGTGGACGTGCCTGGCGACACTCGCAAACGAAAGCACCCAGACAAAAGCGTTCGTTCTTTGTAACGACCCATCTAAATATCCATTGCTTTTCTTTTGTTTTTCTTATCATCCGCATTTTCCTTATCGTGTTTTCTTAATCATGCAGAATTTTTCTGGTCGACTTCGTTGGTTTCTGTCTCTGGTCCGCTGCTGTAGTCGTATAGTAACGAAGTAGACCAGCTCCAAGTCCTTTCAACCATAGATAACGTTTTAACGTTTTACAGCGGAGCGGTTATACGCTAGGCTCTGGCAGTTTGTGTGCGTAGGCAAAAAACAGATGGGGACCACCACAAAGAGAAGCATAAAGCAATAGCCTATCGCCGCGCATGCCCCAGCTGCATTTATTCGCAAGAAGTGTGAAAACGTACTACGAAGAAAAACATCGTAACAGAAAAAGTAAAACCGGTATAGACACTGTTTAGCATGGATTGCGGTTTGACGTCCCGGGCTCTACAGGTGAACCGGGCGAACCACATAACCGTATCTCAGTTCTCTTCCACCCGTGCAGTAGGTAGGCCGGGTGCGGTGTGGTCTGCGGGCCTACGAAAAACACAGCGCGCCTACGAAAAACACAGTCGTGGAGAGAAGCGGGAATGTGCGCGGCGACGGGCGGTATGCAATACAGACAAATATTTTGCAGCAAACGTCAAGCGTATGCAACTGTGGTTGGATTACCCCTACCGAATCCACTCCTGTCATAATGTGGGTGATCTATATATAGACCTGTCTCGGCCAGACGGAAAGTAGTTCGTGGCGTTTCTCTTGGAAAGGGTCGGCATTCCATGTTATACAAGCATCGCTGTGTCCACGACGCGTCATCGGTGGTGTACAGACCTCACATTGGCCAAGAACCTTTCCTGCGTCACCACACAGCCACTGGCCGTATATCATAACGATCATAAAGCGATAGTCACTTTGGTTACCAAATGATAAATCCTCCCGGCCCCGGTGGCTACATTTCGATGGGGGAGAAACGCGAAAACGCCCGAGTACTTAGATTTAGGTGCGCCTTAAAGAACAGGAGATGGTCCCAATTTCCGATCTGATTATGAGGCACGTCATACGTCGTGGCTCATAACCAGATCGTCATTTTGGCACGTAAAATACCATAATTTTTAAAAGTTATCAATCACCCGCCGTGGTTCCTCAGTGGCTATTGTGTTAGGCTGCTGAGCACGAGGTCACGGGATTAAATCCCGGCCGCGGCGGCCGCATTTCGATAGGGGCGAAATGCGAAAACACCCGTGTACATAGATTTAGGTGCACGTTAAAGAACCCCAGGTGGTCGAAATTTCCGGAGTCCCCTTACTACGGCGTGCCTCATAATCATAAAGTGGTTTTGACACGAAAAAACTCATAATTAAATTTCTTAAAAAAATAATCAATCGAAAAAACAAAACAAAGAGGTTACAAATAAAAAGAAAAGCGCAGAGTATGCAATTTATTAAAACAACAAGAAAATAGCAAAGAAAAAACGACGTTCATTGTGGTAGGTGTATTTTATTGTCAATCAACATATTTACAATTACCATATTTATCACCGTATATACAGCTCCACTGGTCCTTCATCTTCAGACAGTGCAATGGCTCTGAATTTTTTATTATTATTTCCGGCCATGCCGTATAGAATTTTCGCGCGCCAAGTATTACATTGTAGGAGAATGATATACTTCAAATAACAGGGAACAGCCGCCACAGAAGCATCCCGCATTACAGGCGTGAAAAGGATGGTCAGAAGGCAGCACCTCTGCCTTCTGACCGTCCCACTAGACGAACAGTCAGTCGAGCTACCTGACACGGCATGCAGCCTGGCGAGCTCCCTTGTGCCGAGTTATTCCAATTTGTTCCTCTAACGATGGAACTTTCGCACTCTTCACGACGACAGCGACGGATAATCCGCTAAAATGCCGTGCGCATGCGCGAGAAAGGTGATTTCTAACCAAAGTTGTATCGGTGCTGGCGCGAATCGACGTCGAAACAGGCAAATATAGAAATAAACTTGCGCTGTGCAAACGTACATTTGCTGAAATACATATATCGAGAGCTCTTCTTTTTTATTCGATTGATATTTTTGAACACGTTGCTTCCATCACAGAGTTCTCGAATCATTATAGGCGAGGTACGTAGATTTGAAAAGGTGAAATAAAAACACATTTGCGGATTTCGACGCCTTGAGACGCTTGGCCACTTATATTGAATTCGCCGAACAATAAAAAAGTATATAATCCGAACAAAGGTTGACCCACATAGACAAAAAGAAAACTTGGACACGACGCGCCTTTATTTATCGTAAACTCCGCTACAAAGTTTTCTTTATGCCCAATGCCATAACCTGCATCCCAGCCAAAAGTGCCACAAAAGTCGTCCTCATCAGATGAATCACCGATGTCCTCGACACCCGTAAGTCGTACTCAGTGCCCTAGAGGGCGTTGGATTTGCAGCTTTTACTAAAGCCAGTCTGAATAATCTGAAAACTTGGCTCCCGGCGGGTACCACGGAAAAACTCCGTTAGCTTGGTAATTTTGCTAACTTTGTTCACAATTATACGAGAAGGTCGAGATTCTTTGGTCAGTAATATAGGTCGATGGCGCCCTCAGCGTAGCGCAAAAAAAGAAAAAAAAAGTTGAGTTATGTTCGAGAAAATACCATACTCTGAGCTGCCAGCGAGAATTTATTTCTTTGCGCATAAAGAAAATGTTGCGTGGCAAAATAACCGTTGCTGAACCCTTTCGGCGTGAATATGACATCACTCTGCATAATATTCACTGAGCACTCGTTTTGGTGGCTCTTCGAACGCCACTTTCACGCTGGGAAAGTTACGGACGAGCCGGCCACAAGCTAAACAAAGGGAAGCGAGCCAATCGGAGACGCCGGTGCCATCCTCCTCACCCTGTTATCTACCTTCACTACGCTATCTCGGCCCCAACGAAAGCGTCTCACCTCATACGCGCTCCTTATCTCTAATTTGGCCCATAACAAAAAGGAAAACCAGTCGCGATAGGCAATACTATTCGCTTTAAAACCAAACAAGTCACTCCTGCATAGGAGGAGAGCGTTTGAGTGAACTGTTCAAACAACAGCAGGAGTAACCGCGCGTGCTTGCGTCGGCGATTACGTGAGTATATGACGTCAGGATATTAGAATAAAGTCAGAGTGGAATCACTTTAGGTTAAAGCCACCCTGCTCCGCTAGCAATACCTATAAGGCCTAAGCTGGGGTGTTCGCCGAGCCTGCACTTGGAAAGTGGTTCCATTTTTCTTTCCAACGTATACCTCCTGCGTGGCGGAAACCTTGAGCCGCGGATGGGTCGTGAGTGCGATGCCTCGCACACAAGAGTGTCAGCGCGTGATCTGCCGCACGTCTCTTTGCAGTGTCCAAAACCTGGTGAGAGCAGATATATTTGCCGCATATTAGATGCGTGTTCGTTGCATACTTGCGATATTTCTGATGATTTGTCAAGCTTGTGTGTTGCACAAATTTCACCTTAATTTGGCATCTGATCTTTGCATGTACTGTAGGGATATCATCAGGTTGGAAGCATAAGCGTCAGCTTGGAGCAGGCAGTACAGTACAGTAGTACTGAGAACAGCCAGAAAATGCGCCACCACTCTGCGCACCTGTTGCTCGACAAAGCTCTTGCATAGCCAATGGCAATATTGTGCTTCATTGACTTCGGCCGTTTCTGGGTATGTTAGGTATACTGCTGCAATCCTCAGGAGTGGTTCCATCTTTCTTTCCATTTGATACCCTGCATCGCAGCCGTGACAGCCGCAAAGGCTTGAAGATGGTAATGGGCGAAAACATGAAGGGGCCCATTGACCGAAAACGCCGGCGTCTGTAGCAGCGAACCGGCCCCTGAATTCTCATTGGCTGCGACGCCACGTCACGTGTGTGCGTCGACGGAGCAGAGGGGGCGACAGGGTACACCTGTGCTGAGCTGGCGCGGCAGGTGTTGCGTTAGGGGAGAGGGCATCGTCGCGACGCCACGTCAACCTCGCTCTCGCAAGCCTTTGCAATCCCCTGGTTCCGTGTGCGCGCAAGCTCTCGCCTGCGTTCTAGCTTCGCCAAGGTTATCGCTATAAAGAAATTAATGCGCAAAAATCACAATAAATGGGAGAGGAAAAAGGTTGGTGGTAGTGTGATTTGAAGCTACGGCCCTACGCTCAGAGGCCCAGTCTATTACCTACTAGGCTAAGCACGCTGCTTCTATATAACAGGCCTGCGCACTCTGCTTTATGACGTCATGCTACTTGGACAAAAATGTCCATAGCCAAGCCTGGCGGCACGGAAGCGCTGACAACAAAATCTCCGCGGCTTATTCGCGAGCGTCCCCATTAACTTATATAACAGTTGCGCAAGGTAGCATGACGTTGCGGAAATAAGTGCACTGGTCTTGACCTATCTAGGAGGCGTTGGTCAAGCGTCCTGACGGGCAAGCTTGCCCGCGAATAGTTCATAACTAGAAGGACCACTCAGCGGTGTCAAATTCGGCAATAATTCTTTCGCCTTCCCAACTCATAACAAGTGCTTAGGTGTCCTCGGATTTTTTTTTGTTGACTCTGCCATACCAACTACATGCACCGGGCGGCCGTAGTAAGGCGCCAGCGGCGTGTCAGCGACGTGTAGGCGAACAGCGCCGCGAACAGCAGAAGTCAGTGCACTGGCATGTGAAGCAGACGACGGTGCGAATGCGCTCACGGCGTATGCAATGGTATCACACCGTAGGCTTTGAGGCCTGACCTACCAGAAAACGCATTTTCGTGTGTCTCCTTTAGAGGAAGGCCGCCACTTGCTTGAGGCAGGCCCCGTTCATAGTATGATGTACAATATAAAGGAGAAAACTAGTGCAAATTGCGACGCAACAGCACCCCGCCAACAGAGCGCGACGCGGTAAGCTAAGACATGGACCTCCAGAATTTATATTCATGAGGTTACTTTACTGTGCTTGTTAACATATTCGCATACGTAATTATGTAAATACGCAAAGCAGGCAGGCAGGCGATGTATAAAAAATTTGTAAGATACGTACGCTGGGGTATGTATCGTGCGGCCACTGGTATGTGCCCCATGAGCCAGCATGTATCTGCCACTCTGCAATGAAAATTTTCTGATGTCAACTTGGGTCACTGAAAGTAGCACATCACACCTACACTGTGACGTTCCCGTGACGCAATTTTTCTTGCAAATGAGGATCGGAGCCAACGTTGTGGCGGTTTTCGACATTCAAAAAGCGCATTCTTGCCAAATATCACCGTCAGCATCGCGTTTGTGCTCTTTATGGGCTTAGATAGGAGGCATTGAGCTAAGAGACTTTAGCTGCCACTGAAGTGGTGTACAAAGGCTGTTATGATTTTCTCTCTGTTCGTACAATAACGAAGTACTTTTCACAATACCTCAAAGATTGCCAGAGTGACTATGGTGGTTTGAAGCGATAACACGTAGGCTGGCGCTTGCGTCATTGGGCTGCAATGAAAGTCGATCCCTTGTGCCGTAATTCTGTACGGTGGCGTTGAAACCTGGACGAGAACTCCAGTCAAGCACCGCTCCATAGAATGAAATGTGGTGCTTATGTGTGAGCTGTTGCGTTTCTCGCATCTAAATAACAATGATGTGACGTGTAGAACGGAGGGTTTCGGACGCCGCAAGCACTTTGTCATAAAGGCGTTCGACTGTATTACACTTTGTTGTCACGACTGGAACGAATACGTCGCGTCCCACATAGAGCCAGCTAAAGCACTTAAGTGTGTGCGCTCTAGCTTCCATTCGGCTACTCGAATTAACGAAGTTCATCTTCACCTTAAGACCAGGAGCATGTTGGTTTGTAGTATTCTCGTCTCGTGGCAGCTAGCGCTTTGGAACACTGTCTGCAACTGCAGCCGAAAATGGAAGACGACGGAGTGTCCCTGCTAAGGTGGCTGCTCATCGCTCCTGAGAAAAATCTCGCATTCCTCGTAAATAGGTTCCGTACATCAAGAGATTAGACCACAAGTCATCCGAAGACGCTCCGGACGCTCACGCGCAGTCTGGTTTTCTCGCATTAGGAGAATGTCATCCCATCATCCCTGCAGCTGAATCATGCACCGCCTATGGCCTAGTGCCTCCGTTGACGCGCTGGCGGCGGTAGATTTGCTAGCGCCGCTAATCACGACAGTATTACCGGCCGCACAATTGACACCTGAGCCTGGATTCCAGCTCCTGGTTCCTGCTCCAAGACCTTCGGCTACAGACCACCCGCCGCCTTCCCAAAATGCCCGTCAGACCGTGAGTGATCTGATCTTAATGCGGAGCCCGGCGATGGCTTCCCAGTCACCGATAGGGAATTGGGCTACAATTGTGCATAACCAATCGAGTACCCCTATTGACTTGTCTTCTGCGCTACCATCTGGGCCATCGGCCCCCCGTGGCTCTTAGAAGCGTTCATTGGAACAATCTGCACCAGATTTCTCTTTGGCCAACAGCGGCTCCCAAAGCAAGCGTTCCTGTCTAGCGACTGAACACCCTCTTGTCGACACCAGGCTCGGTTTGTTATAAAGCAACCATTAAAGCTCTGGAGCCCACAAGCCTTACGGAGATTCCGAACAAGATTATTCAGGCGAACCTAGACACTTGCCTTGGCACCACAAGCTTCCGCAGCTTCACGGCCAGGTATAAGTCAAATACCATCGCTGTGTGGCTCTCTCGACATTGGCTGCTGTCGTGCGTTTGTAAACGCTTCAGCGTCTCTCGATCACAAGCGAAGTACCGTGCCGGTCCAGGTGTATCTGGTAGAAGGCTTGGAGTTACAGCACTTTGTCGTTTACAACGCTGACGTTGACGAGGACCAGACTGCCCTCCAGCGTGAGCTATACTGTCCTAGTCACCGTGTCATTCAAGCGCGTTACATGAGAAAGGGGCGTCTTGCATCGTCACCTTGCAGGGCGCACCTACTCCCCCAACCCGCCTGTACTACTATGACTGCATTCTGTGACCTCGGCCGCTGTTTCCGACATGGCCACATGCGCCGATCCTCTTTGGTTACAGCACCAGATGAAGCTGTACTAGCTGGCACAGTGTCTTACCGATGTGGACTGTGCAAGACCGACGACTACGAGATCACTTCCGAATGTTCATCGCGGGTTTCATGAGCAATGGCCTCCGCATGCTGCCACACAAACAGTGCCGACATCTGACAGGTTTGCGACGATCCAGTGATGACGACTACTGGCCCAGAGCGTTCCGAGCCCGACCCGCCTGCACCCAATTCCCAACAGACTTACAGTGAAAAAGTTCGCAAATAACGCCTTCGCCCGTTCATTACACAGACGCAGAGCGTGTCGGATCATCAGCGTGATGATGTGGTAGCAGTGGAAAATCAAATTGCCCGCCTTTTAGAGGAGGTTTCCAATCTCCGACAGCCCGTTGAACAACTTGCGCGTCGCTGACGCGCAATGGAATCTCATACCATTACAACTACCGATTCCACTGTATCATCGCCTCTGCCACGCCCCGCTTTATAGTTCGCACTCAACCAGGTCTCCTGCTCCTTTGCCGGATAACTCTACAACATCCCTTATGTGGTTCACCGTCGGTCAGTTATCCAACCTGAGATCCGTGATTTTACAACGCCTGGACTCGTCATCAAAATGGCGGGTACAGGTGTTTGTGGTGTGCTGCAGAGGAACTGTAGAGGTCTCTCTACGAAAGTCGGGGAGTTTAAATCCCGTCTATGTATTATGGCGTCTATGGTGTAGGCCCTGCTACTACAAGAAGCCAGCGGCTTGCCTGCCATTCCAGGCTTCAGTGGATACGTGTCTCCTTCGATGAGTGACCTTCGCCTGCACAGCTGCCCCTCCAGGAAAGGCTGCAGTGCACATTTATACGCGCTACCCTCAGGTCTGCCTTTCTCTTGAAAGCTGGTGTAACTCATATCGGGAGTTAGTGGCAGTAGCGGTGAAGTCACCTAAGGCAACTGTTGTGGTAGTGCCATACTACGCAAGGCCAGCCGGTGGCTCTTCTTCAAGGATTAATCTGCGCTGGTTATGGAATGCCGTCGACAGTACCCAGCGTGTCCTAATTTAGTTGGTGGTGATTTCAACGCCCATCAGCCAGAGTGGTGGTACCCTACCTCTAGCTCCTGAGGTAGGCGTGTGCCACGCAGACTAGGTGGCCTTCGCGGATGTATTGTTTGTACTACTGAATCATCGCGATTCGGCAATGCGGGCTGTGCCTGAAGCTCGACGTACAAAATAAGCACCGGATTTCACGTGGTGGTCGGGTCCCGGCACTCCCACTTGGCACCTGGAGCCCGCCTGCTGGGGTAGTGACCACCACCCTATCATTATCGGCCTTCATCCGCCGCAGGCCCACCGATTGCGCCGCAAGTGTACTGTGGTCAACTGGGACACCTTTCGCTCCGTTCCACAAGAGAGGTCTGGGGACTCGTCATCACTACTTGCTGAGCACATAGAACGCGCGGCTAATAAAGCTACAGTTGTCAGCTGGGTAGACGTCCATCGACCGGCACCGTATATCGGCCTGCTCAACTTGTGGGCTGCTCGCATACAAGTTGAGCTGGCCGCATTCCGAGGCCCCACTTCTGCACAAGCGCATAAAAGGCTGAATTTCCTTACTACTAAGGCCCGAAGGTATGAACGCGACCTCTCGCGGTGGCGCTGGCATACCTGGTGTGAGCGATTTTCATCCAAGACATCGAATGCTTCCCTCTGGCGAACGTTCCGTCCCATGGAACACGGTTGGCGCCGTCCAGACGCGGCGGCCACAGCCTGCTTCGCTGTTTGCTTGTCAGTGGATGATTTCTACAGAGAAGCAGCCCGGAAGTTTTTCTCTGAATACTACGTGTTGCCTCATAGAGCCAAAGGTACTTCCTCGGAAGGCGTTCCGGCACAAAGCTACAAGTTACCATCAACAGCACACTCCGAGGGTATTGCATGCTCTTTCACCATGCCTGAGTTGATAGCAGCGATAGATGGTACCAGTCGCAAGACAGCACCCGGTTCAGACTCAATTACTTGTGAGGCTTACAAGAACCTGAGTTGCGCTGTGCTGCCTCAACTCCTCGACACCATAAGGAAGTATGCCTAGATGGCGTGGTCCCTCCAGGCTAAAAATCGGCTATTGTGATCCTGATTCCGAAACCAGGCAAGCCACCGACCGACCTTGGCAACTTCGGACCCATTTCCCTAACGTCAATTTTGTGCAAGTTTAATGAGAAAATGCTAGCCACACGACTCTCGTGGTGGCTAGAGCACCACGGTTTTTATCACCCTGCTCAATTTGGCTTCCGTCAGCTGCGCAGATGGGCTGGCTGTCTCGTCATCCTCAGTTTGACCGTCAACTCGTAGCCACAGTGTCCGTACTGTCCTCGCTATGGATGTCGAAAAGGTGTATGATAACATCAGTCATGCTGCCAGCTTGGGTTCAATTGACATGCTGCATTTTCCCCCTAGAGTACGGAATTTGTCAAATGTTTCCTTGAAGAGCGACACTTTGCAATTCGCCTCAGCGGTGACGCCGTGGGCTCATTTATCCCTCTTCGCGGCGTACACCAGGGATCGGTATTGTCACCCACATTATCCAATATTGCTCTCATCCCGCTTGCATGGCGGTTACACGATCTACCCGACATAAAGTTCTTGTTGTACGCTGACGACATCATGGTTTTGAGCACTGATCATGACCTGCAGACTCAAGCCGCTGCCCTTCAATCAGCGTTATATATGACGTCGAATTACGCTTCTTCGGACGGCCTTAAGCTTACCGTCAGCAAATCTGCTTATATGTCAGCCGCCAATCGCTAAGGCCGGCGTAAAATCTCTGCTACACCCATTCGCCATCATCTGTGAGGAGCGCCACTTCAACAATGTTCAGCTTTAAAAATTCTGGGTCTGACTGTCCACGAATTGCGAACCGGAACTGCTTGGGTCGCCAGCGCTAAAAACAAGGCGATTCAGACGTTGGGTCTGATTAGGCGCATTGCTCCTAAAACCGGCGGCGCCCGCTCATATGTTGTGCGACAGTAGGTGAAGGCGGTAGTGCAACCACGCCTTGTTCATCATGCCCAATACCAGCATTTGAGGAGGGCACAATGGGATCGCCTTGAGGCTTTGAATCGCAAGCCAATGAGAGTCATCACTTGCCTTGTTCGCATCACCCCAATCGTGGCTCTCCAAGAAAATGCACAGCTGAGCACACTACATCAGCTGGTGCAGCAGCGACGTGATGCTCGCAGGCTTAAAGGCAGCCTTTCACACGCAACATATGCTCTCACGGCTTACGCTTTCTCGTAGTCTCTTCTACCACGACCATTGTCAGTTCTTCCCTGGAGTTTTGTACAGCTGAGCGATAACTATCCAACTGGTATACGTCGCCCGACATCAATTAACGCGGCGGCGTTGCTTCGTGACCGAATTATTACTCAAGATTCCCATCCGCTTATGGTTCCATCATGGTTTACGTCGCTGCAAGCATTGAGGACTGTAAAACGACCACTGCAATTTATTGCCCTTGCGCACCTGGTCATAATAAGACGACCCTGATTCAAATCCAAGAGCCTCCTTCCTCTTTTTGCGCTGAGCGTTTTGCTGTTGGAAAAACGTTGTGCTCTGTGGCCGCCTTTCCCATGGTCCCCACGGTACGCATCGTCATCCGCACTGATGCCCTCCAGGCGACGCCGCTTCTGCGACGCGTCAGCCGCAGCCCTGAAATATGTCAACAGATCCATCTTGTGGCAGCACGCATCCCGCAGCCAATATCGATCGAGTGGATCCCACGCGACCTTGTAAGCTTCCAAAGCCGTGCGGATTCTGCGACCCGTCTAGCGAACTCACCATCGTCACTGCCTCAGCTCTTTCGCCTAGATAATGCCACCCTCCTTTTAACGAGAAAGGAGCACCTTCGGCGCCACACTTGTACTGCATTGCACTTGTACTGCACGCCGCACTGCACCCCGGCCTTTCAGGGCCGTCTTTCATTCCCCAGTCCTTTCCTCGAAGCTGTGCGCTACAAAGATGCTGCGAGATATTGTACCGCCTTCGGGTGGGGCCCAGGTTGCATCGAATCTTTCTGTAGTAATAAAAAATTGCCGACGATTACCACGCTCCCTACTTCTAATGTGAAACATATGCGTATTTTCATTTCGCGATGTATTGGCTGGCGCGGACAATTTGTCTCGAGTGACCCATTGCAATCGGAGCAAAGTGTAGCGCGATTGCCTCGCTGATCGACATATCGCGAGAGGCAGCGCGTAGGTGAAACGTGGGCGTGATTCACAGCAGTCGCCGCAGACAGCCCTCCGCTCATGCAGCGCCTGGTTTGCAAATATGGTATCGGCCGACGTGCTTTCCGCATGTCATCGGTGAACGGACGACGACGCACTAGACTGGCGCCATCTCGTAACGGTCGTCGCCAGAGAGCCATACTTTCGCCCTGTCCTTCTCCGCTTTCCTCCTCCCGCTCTCTTCGCAATCGGCGTTCCTTATGCCCCCCCGCTCTCCCAGTGCGCTCTTTTACACTTCGCTGTGCTCGTTCGCTCTGTTACGCTTGCGCCGACAGTCAACGCAGGAACAGGCACCTAGGAGCTGCGCTCAAAAATTATGTAAAAAAATTCACGAGCCCTTCCACTCTGTGGAAGGGCTGGTGAATTTTGCACGCCGTGGAAGGGTTGGCTTCAATCGACACATCTATGCATATATAGGTATTATTATTATTATTATTATTATTATTATTATTATTATTATTATTATTATTATTATTATTATTGTTGTTGTTGTTGTTGTTGTTGTTGTTGTTGTTGTTGTTGTTGTTGTTGTTGTTGTTGTTCTTATTATTAAAGGACACGTACAACGAATGGATCTTTTGACCGTGGAGTAACTTATTCTTTTATGAAGTAGTGACGTGTGAAAGTAGCATCGCATAGTAGACGGGAATTTCACAATATCTACAAGGTCACTGTGAACTACCTAATAATGATAAGTAGATGAAACTCAGCGTACTGTTAGAGTCGTCTTGGCGGGTAATTTTCATGCAAATTTCTGCGGAATAGGTCCCACATAAGAATACTTGTAGCCGTTATCTGTACCCATACTTCCTCCGTAGACGGCCACGTATTAACAGCAGACATGAATTCTGCAAAGTTTACAACTTCGCTTTTAACTAATTAAGACAAGTAAATAAATATAAGCGAAATGATAGACTCGTCTTAGCGAACAATTTAAGCGTACGTTTTCCAATATACCGACATGAGATTCAGGGCTACAGAGCATTCGCGAGAAACCGGAGAGGAGCATTCATTCGTCTGGACGCGCTCCTTGGACGGACGGACATCGACCACTCACGGAGGGTGTACTATACATAGCTTCGCTGTAAAAGGAGCCGTAGGTCTGCCTTTTTTGTTTCTTCAGCTGCTTCGCCGGTCCCACATATGCCGGTAAGTTCGCGTTCACTGTCCGTTGCAGTTACTTTAATTTATGCGTTGCTTCGTCATTCTCAATGTCTTGGGAACTAGCCGAATCTTCAGTCATGGTTCATTTCACACAGGTTGGCGGAACGAGATCCACCAGTGGCGAGGAGTGTGAACATGCCGGTGTGTTTGCGTCCGTCGTCGATGCACAGCAAACAGTCAGGCGCCGGACGCAACTACAGTTGGAAAGTGCGAAGAAGGAAAACGTGTCTTAAATTGTGCCTCAGTTTAGCAACAGCGGGCCGCACAGCGTCAAGAAAGGAAACAAGCTTTGTTTCCACTGACAGGCCATGAAGCAAGCATTGTATGTATATACTAAGCTTATGCTTAAAGAAGAACGGTGATGCGCAAGAACAACTTTTCAAATAATTTTGCAAACGGAGACAAGAGGGAGACGAGGCCATTATTTGAACGTCATTTATACTGGCACTTTAATGAACTGGCACGACTAGTGCATTCTTCCAACAAAAAGAAAAGGCACTTGTACACAAGCAAGATTAGGAATGTGAGTAAGGAGAGGAACAAAAACAGAAGAGCTTTTAATAAAAAACTGGTATACGGTCGTAGGCAAGAGAAGGCTTCGGTTTCAACTTACGGCTGCTGCGATAGCGTCTTCTGAAGAACAAGAAGTGTTGAAATGGTCACTGCAGACATACTGCCAGTCACCAGAGCTAATAGCTTCCGCTGTATTCAGGAAAAACGATGAAAAATGTTCAAAGAATGCATTGGCGATGCTGTATTAGATGTTAAGAATGCCACGAGATGAATGATTTAGGATATTAACCTAAGCACGCTCAGAACTTTAATCGTTTAACATAGGTCTAGAAACGTTTGGGATCGCTTTTTACCTGCTTCTCCAGAAATGTGACGTATGCTTCACTGTCGCTACGCAGTGATGACTTACGAAGTAAACCACGCGATTCCTCTGAAAACCATGTGCCATAGCCAGCAGGACAAAACTATTTGCAGGTATAGAAAGCTGCCAGAGCAAATTTTACATCATCAGTAAGGATGCCACCCACTTTGTAAGCATATACAGCACGGTACAATTCAGACCATTCGGCATCACTGAAATATTTGTAAAGACCTACATAGTCTCCGTTCAGAAAAACAAACGAGCGAAGAGCTTCGCTATACACATGAATCACCGCTACAGAAATTGCGTATTTGAGGGGAACGTGCCAGTGGTCAACAGGAAGCAAACTGCTAACAGCAACAGAAAACTCAGCAAAGCAGATATTAGCGAGAACCAGATCCATAACACTGCTAGCTGAATTGGAACACCAAGAAATTGCGTTAATCCAAGAATTTTCGCGGAGAACAGTGCACTACAGCGAAGAGATCATATATATATATATATATATATATATATATATATATATATATATATATATATATATATATATATATATATATATATATACATATATATATAGATATGCCGCGCGTGAAGAACCCCCAACTATTGTATTGAGAAAACATTGAAATAACCAGCTACTAGGACACAATATTTTGGAATATCAATAACTTCAACTAAGAAGATGTTCAGAGAAGTGCACGTTACTCACGTTATGAGTCAACTCGGCTGCGCAGAGCAGCACATTCGTGACACGTTTAACAGGAACTTCAACCCGCACAGTCTCTGGCACAATCTCAAGGTCCGCACGCCACTTAACGCTAAGATTCTACCGCACGGCAATCATCACGCCACCGCCGCATTGAACAGGTTCATCATACACGCGATCGCATCTGTGAACTGTGTATGCCTGTGAAAAGGAATACTTGGGCAGTAAGTCGTTGCAAAGCCAAGCTTCAGTTAAGGCTACAACATGGTACGAACAAGCTGGCACGTTCTCGCACAAACAGAAGAATTTCTTCCGTAAACCACGAACGTGTTGGTTAAAGACGGAGCACTTCATTAGTGAGGTTAGAAAAGAAATCACGTTATATTGTCGCCGGCGTCGCTGGAAGCACCACGGCTGCCGTAGAACGTCCTGAACTGGCAAGCCTTCCGCCAAATGTCCATAGAGCAGATTTCTTTGGGAATACGTTCTCATTCACTGTGACTTCGGAAGGAAACGCAACTGTCCCGCTTCGCTTAGAGCGTCTGGCAGTGAACATTGTTGCAATAAGCAACTGTTTTTCAGCGCAGTGCGGATTTCCTCGCAAGCTGTCGAAGCGGCCAAGACGCCTTCCCGGCACAGAAACTAGTGTCAAAAAGTCCGGGCCCCCAGCGTTGGCTTCGCCTTCGTCTTGGGCCGCAAGTCCGTAGTGTTTAGAGCCTCGACGCACATTTGCTTCCCGCGATGGCCCATCCACAGGCGCGGGTGCCGAATACACGCAGGGCTGGTGGGTGTAGGACAGCTTGGCTTGCAGCGCGTGACCAATGGGACGTCGACGAAAGCGCCAAAGGAGGCCACAGGTTTACGTCACGATATTGGTGCGCGCACTTATGCAATAGTGCTGTGTTACGGACGAGTCAAACAGTCGATTAAGCAGGTATGTTTGTTTGATATATACGAAAATGAAAAAAAAGGTATCGGAGGTTTCTTTGGGTGGAGCTGCGAACACCACATACCAGGTTTTGTTCACACACAAGGACCCGTTTTTTTTTTTTTTTCGTTAGCTTGTTTCATGCTCAGTAGGACACCCTGTATAAACATCAGTTTTCCAGTTTGCACGCTGCCGTGCTCGCGAAGAAGTATCCCGCCACTGCAGACGCTGAATAACATGGCTACCGTAATTACGTTCCTCGACGTTCATAATACTGCGTTGAGTGCAGCTGCACCGATATTCGTTCAGCACGAATTACCAGAAGGTTGTTTCTCTGCAACCGTTCGAACTTATAGCAACCAACAGCAAGCTTCAATGAAGTGTTAAGCTTAACCTTTTGCTCGAGTGAACCTGTGATCACCGTGACAAAAAGCTAAGCGCAGTGCGAGCGGTGGCAACGCTATGCGCTTGCTGGACCGAGTACCAGGTCGTCCATTTTCTGCAAGTCCATATGTGACTTTGGGCCCTACGACAGAAAACTATTCCAATCTCCCGACGTCAAATTTACGTAACCACCGACGCAGTCATTGGGCGGTAGTCGGCACCGTTGTTTGAGAAGACCAATAAAACGCGCTCCTTCTTCATAGATAACCTTTTTTTGCATTCAAATTGAATAGAATTAACCTACATTGACCGGATTTCCTTATCGAATTGGCTGACAAGAGACAAGGAGCACGTCCAAGTGGAGAGGATTTCCCGCGGACGAGCCAGCCCGGATAAAGAGGGTGGTGCCGGCGTCTGCAATTGGTCCGCTCCCCCTTACTTAGGTTGCGATGGATGGGCGAAAATCGCTGCGGCGTGCAACAGGACGTTAAGAAGCCGCCAGAACGGATCATCAACAAAGGGGAGTTGGCAGAGTGATGTCGTATGCGTGCCGAAAAGGCTTGATAACCTTATACTGGCAGCACGGAAAAAATGTTTAATTTATGCAAATAAATCCTTGTTCCCCGGTCGATCCGAGTAGGTAGTGCCAGAGCAATTATTGGACAGCCATCTTCTATTCCTTTCGGAACGGGGAAGTCTCCCGATGGTCAGGAAAAAAAAATCAGTTTTGTTAAGCATAATGTTGCATCCTTAACGCGCACGCGTCGCTTTGACGCTATGAGATTTCGGAGTTTTCTGACGTCGCGTGATAGACACGTGAAGTGGGTGGTGCCCGAATAAGTTTGTTTTGTGACAGAGTATTGTGGCTACAAAGCCGTCGAATCAGAAATAATTATTTTCTTTCGTTCAGTTTAATCGTGCATATTCAGTGTGCACACATCATATCAGATGGGGCGTTTCCGCGCTTTTCGTGATGCCGCGGTAGAGATGGCCGAAGAGGAGGTGGCCGGAAAATTTTTTCACCAATTAAGGAGGGCTGATTGCGGAATTGGAACAGAAAAGTTTGCAATAGCTTTACGTTATAGCGCCGTTTGTGTCCCTCACGCTTCTGCAAAAAATCTGTATTGGTAATTCGACCCGTCCGCCTAACATATTGTTAGTGGACAGCTCGGAAGAGCCGTTTAATTAAAAATGCCGAAAAGTGTTGCCTTTGGTGCACCCCACTTTTGATCAATCGCCCCAATCTGTCTGACGTAAAGTATTAAATATTATAATATTATATTTTTTATATGCAGACCTCAAATAATAGGACGAAATTTGACAGGCATGTTTGACACGCTCCAAAATATAATGAAAAACAAAAGAAAAAGACAAAAACATCCGACCATTGGGCGACTAGCACACATACACGGAAGGACACGAAAGCTCCATGTAAGACACGATTTCTCATTTAGACTACTTAACTGTTATACTTTAGTGCGTTTCTTCCGATTTCAGTCTTTCTTTTCTCTAAACACCATGTCGAATCGAAGCAAAGCACCACTATTAATACTTATTTTTGTGGTGCTATGTACAAGTTCAATAGTTTCGTCTCACGAGCTGTTTCCCCATTTTCAATGAAATTCGTCCTTTAATTTATTCCTAAAGGATGAAGTCAACCTCTCAGTGCATAACCTCCCGCCTTTCGTCACTGCCATTAAGTGCTCCAAAAATTCAGCAATGACCGAGAACTATGACGGAAAGTGCAGCCTACGGGAAGAGACAGCAAGGACGAACCGAAGCGCAACAGTGCGATATGCGCGCACAGGAAAATAGAACACGCGTCGCTTCTCGATCCAGGAACCATAAAAATCAATTCATTCATTTCCGTCGTAATCTCCGTTTCAAGTGTGTTTGCGCACATGTTAGTGCATTCATCTGAGTACTGCACAACGTCTACACGAATTGCCCAATTGAGGATGCGGTTTTCCTAAAGAACACGCACACACACAAAAAATAAAGACGCTTTGTTTGGCAAGGCGTGTAAAATAATGTGAATTACTGCGTCTGTTCCATTACATTGGCGCGGCATTTCTGTAGCGGCCATATAGGTGAGGCTTGGAGCCTCAGGGAACGCTTTTCTTAGACGCTCGTAACTGAATAATACTGCGTGGTATTTTGATAGGATGTTCTTTATCGTAGGGAGGGAATCAGATTGTAGGTCTCTGAAATTTGCTGTAAGCTGTTTCTTAGCTAATTTAGACTGCGTCTTCAATCTTGACGCGCCGTCATAAATGGGGTCGAGAGCGATTTGCGGATAGAGTTTCTTTCCCCCAGCGTTACCTTAATATAAAACAGGTCATATTATTTGCTAAGATGTTTTGGTTGCATGCTTTTTCATCCAAAAATATCCTGTCTTCTTTGTTCAGGCAACGGGACTTCTAATGAGTTTCAAATAAGGGCAAACATACTTTCATGTTGGCACCAGCTGTATCTTTGGTTTTAATGCCAGCCACCTATTTTTCAGATTGTTTTCAGTTGTTTGTTTTTTTTCACATCTAATGTATAACTCGTGAACGATAACGTAACTTGTGCTCGGTAAAGCAAAAATACTTAGCAGCAAGTGAAGAAAGAACACGTTCCCGCTAAAAGGGATATTATTCTAATGAGGAATAATAAATGTAGCAGGTTCGCTTTCATCCAAATGCACAGTTGGAAAATTCACAGCAAAGCTGCTTAAATTGCGGTAATTATGAAGGCATGTGATTCTGGTTCCACGGAATGAAGTTACACCCCCTTTTGACTTTAACGGGACAACCCTGTAAGTGACAGCGTGTTTTTTAGCGGTGCCGTGGGATGAAATTACGCACGCATGTATTGTTTGAGGAAAACTACCGTAAATATGACGGCGCGTTATTGCAGTGCTACGGAATGAAATTAAGGACGCCTGTACATTTTACCGAACCGAGGACACCGTAGTAGACGCGTAGCCGGCGCTCGTGTGTCTCGAAAGCGATCTGCGATGTTTGCAGAGTGCGTGTCGTGCCAGTAACTTCGTATGCGCTGTGATTTCGACATTTCGTTCGCGCTGAAGCGAGACATACATGAACGTCGATTTGCTTGCTGCTGCCGCGATTCCTCTCCCCAGAATTCTCACAGCCGGTTTCCGCGCTCAATGAGCGAGATGTTTTCATGTTTAGGAAACGGCACACACCGCGATCATCTCAAAGAGCTAGTTTGGGCTGGCACCATGAAACTGCACGAGTGGTTCCGGCCTACAATGGTTAGAGCGTCGGGCTGCTGTGCAGTTTGACTTGATGTGCATCTAGTCAGTAATTAATTTCTTTTTTCTTTAGGTATGAGCTATTCGACAGGACAACAGCAGCACCCAGCTTCCACGACCGAGGAAGTGTGGGAATGTTCGCGAAGAAAGCTTCGCTCTTTATGCGACGACCTGTACGCTGAGAGCACCGCCTTCCGCTGACGAAGTACCGTGCAATGTAAAGCGAGTGTGGCCGAAAAATGACAATTTCGACAAGCGCTACCGGTATGTGCGAATATGAAGTTCGTTATGTTGCGCATTGCACTGGTTTTCTTAAAATTTAGATTCATATCACGTGGTATAGGGAGCAGAGGTCGCGCGTTCAGCAACCCAGACTGCGCACCCCACTTTCCGTCGTGTTTGTGTTTGTTGCGATTACCTGTTGTGTTGGGCGCAATTGAAGATCGAAGCATTTTCACAGCGATTTTGTTGCTGCAGTACGTGTTGCCGTAATATGCGTTGTCATAGTATGTGTGGCCGTAGTATGTGTGGCCGTAGTATGTGTGGCCGTAGTGTGTGCTGCGGTAGATGTGTTCCTGTAGTGTGTAGTATGTGGAAAGTACGTGTCGGTGGTGATTCGCGCCGTGGTCGTTCTCGGAGATACAAAGAAAGGATTGTCACGCATCTTACATCCCAGACTTTAGGTGGTCATATGGCGAGGGCGTCTGCAGATAGGCGTAGCGCAACCCCGGCATGGGTAAGTAGAGGGGTAGGGGAGTGGGGAGGGCGGGAGGTCGTATTCTAAGACATTCCTCCTAGTCAACACGTCCATTTTGCCTGCTGGTGAAACGCTAGCGGATTAACTTGGCTGGAGTGCGAGAGACAAGCATCCAGCCAGTCTTCTTCTCGCTGGTGCATCTCCAGCCAGTAAGCAGCGACCGAAATGAATAGTCCACTCGGCGTGCGCGTACGGAATACTCTCCACATCTGCATGAAGCGTACACTGGAAGCACGCATCCCTTGGAAGTTTTTCATAGAATTCAAGCAGTGGCAAGGAAGAAATGACATCCTTGGTGTTTACGCGCCAAAACCACAATCTGGTTATATAAAAGGAAGTCATGGTGCGGTGCTGCGGAATAATTTTGACCCTTTGGAATGTTGCAGCGGCGTTCTTCCATTCCGACCCAACGGAATGCGGTCGCCATGGCCGGGATCGAACCAGCGACCTGTAGCTCAACTGCGCAACTCCATAGCCACTTCGCTACGGCAGCGTGTTGTGGCAAGTCAGAGACTGGTCATTTTCGACTAGTGTGACAGCGCAGTTTCACTGCTGAGCTCTTTGTCAGGTGTGTCCTAATAATAATATTCGCGCTTCCGCCCGAACGGGAAAGCACCGATTGCGATAGCAAATTAGTAGATAGTTGCACGAAGTAAGGATGGTAGTATTATCGGCCATATGAACTTGTAAACATTCGCTTACTTACCAAATTAACTATGGTAGGATATGTAAGCGTGACTCAACGAGGACGTAGAAAGAAACAGACACACAGACACAGCGCTGCCTTTGTGTGTCTGCTTGTTTCTACGTCCTTGTACAGTCGCTCTTACACATTCTAGAAGAGTTGACTGTTGTGCTTCTCCTTGTTCACCTTTCTTGTTTCCGTGTTCTTACCGCGCTAGGTTACTACTTCAAATACACATTCTCGCATGGATTCAAACAAACTAGCGCGTCAACGCGTTTTAACTAAATTAACCAGCACGATGTCACGCGCGCACAGTTAAATCAATCAATCAATCAATCAACCAATCAATCAATCAATCAATCAATCAATCAATCAATCAATCAATCAATCAATCAATCAATCAATCAATCAATCAATCAATCAATCAATCAATCATTATTTTTATTCTGTCAATGATACAGAAAGAAGGACTGTGACAAAAAGCTGTTTTTCAGAACAGCTTGACTAGGCCACAGCCCCATAGGCCGGAACCACTCGTGCAGTTTCATCGTGCCAGCTCAAACTGTTTCATTGAGCTGATCGCGGTGTGTGCCGTTTCCTTTATGCCAAATACAGAACCATGAAGTAGGCGAGTTTATGGCATTCGATTTACCGCATCTCATAGATTACAACATATACGTTCGATCTGTATAACTATTCAATTACTAGAATATCAAGAGAGATCCTAGAAACACGTTACATGGTGTTTCGCGTATAAACAGCCTAGGAGTAAAGAGCCGCTGAACAATAAGGGGGGAAAATAATCGAGCACTGCCCAACCAACCATGGGAACACGGTAAGATCAAGAACAAAAACCGAACCCCCACATTCAATCAGAAATAAAGGTGAATGACACTTGTGACAAGGAGAAGGTCAATGTAACATAGAAGTGTAAATGAGCATCAAAATTTTGTTACAATCAAACATTTCAAGAAGAGTAAATATAATCGGATAGCTCATAGATTCGGTGGAATGCCTACCCTTAGGATCATTGAAGAACACGTTCCGTTCCCTTACTGCACCCGGAAAAGAAAAAAATGAATGCCTCAAATTATCCCAATAAAATTTGCGTTTTTCAAGGTGTTAGGTACCTTTAGCTCGAGCAGTTGTTGTGATGGACGAGGATAAATAGCCCCTACTGTTGATTTGTAAGCAGTGCATGGGGGAATTCCCGACGTTCCAGCGACCTGCGCGACCCACTTTCGAAGATACCACTCTGCGCTCCGCCTACGATATATCCGTCACCTGACAACCTTCAGGCGAGGCTACCGAGCTCGGTTTGGCGTCAAGCGCGGATTGCATGCTTATGGCCGATTTGCCTGCTGTGAAACTGCCCTAATCATGGTTAACGCTAACCGCGGCCACGCTTACCGAGGTTAGCCGCCTAACCGTCACTTCTCCTGCTGTGTAGCTGAGAGAGAGGGCGAGAGAATAACTTTATTGAATTGGGGAAATGGGGATAGGGGATTAGGAGCTTGATGGGTGGTGCCCCAAGTCCAGGGCTCCACTGGCTTCTGCCGCTAGCCGAACGTGACCAATAAGGGCCTTCTGCACCTTCGGGTCTGAGCTGGCGAGTTGTGCCTCCCATTGCTCCAGTGTGTTGGTTAAATTATACCTAACTAAGTAGGCATTTAAATTCGGCGGTCTATTTTGGCATCCCCATGAGATGTGGTACAAAGACGGTGGTGAGTCGCCACACCACGGACAGGCACGCCCGTACATCGTTGGGAAAATTTTGCTTAATCTTAATAAATTTGGGTAGACCCCCGTTTGAATCCTGCGGAGATCTATTGCGTCTTCCCCTTGCAAAGATGCGTGGGGGGCGCCGTATTCTTGCCGCATGCCGCGCTGGTGAGCAAGAATATCGCGTGGTGCCATACGTGCCGGATCGTTATCCTCCTCTTCGCGTCGGCTCTCCTGTGAAGTTGCGGGTTGTGAATGGGAGGGCGATGGCTGCTCCGCTCGGTTCGTGAGCTCTCGAGCTAGAGCGTCAGCCCTCTCATTCCCCTCCAGGCCTGCGTGTAGCTGAGCTAACCGCAGTTAGCGATGTCGTTAGGGATGCCATTGTTACGAGGGTATTATGAATAAGAATGCAAAAGAGCGAGTACCTTTTCCGAAGCATGTCAACGCTGAACCGAGGTCTATAATACAAACGCATGGAATGCTTGAAAATAGAGGAGTGATATTCGAGCGTAAACCCCGCTGTGATACAATTTTATTGAAGCTTTCAAGTAAGCTTCGCTGCTGCGTGCGAAATACAGCCATCTGCTTCTAAAAGCACTTATACACCGGCAGTCAGAACGCTGTAGTTTACAGAAAGATTTAGGCAAACCTTGTGGTTTTGCTGTGGCCTAAACGAGAGTCCTATCACAGCGTACCTAATGATTCTGCTCCAATAGCAGTGCAGAAGAATTAGCGTTGTGATCGTCTATTGCTATCCGAATTGAAACGTGGCGTGCAGAAATCGTCACCTGCACTCGCAGACATTTCTTGGCAAAGGCTATAGAGGCAAATTGCGCGACTGCTACCGCGAAATAATGTAGTCCCACAATTCCAGCGGTGTTGGCTGCGTGAGAAATATTAATACTAATAATTATAATAATAAAAAAAACATTGCTACCCTTTCTACACGAAGCTATTTGAATCAGGAATAAGCATACACCTGGGGAATATTTATATTTTTATTACTTTGTACTTTGACATTTCGAGTTTTTAAACGTGTGACAATCACATACCGTTTCCGTGCACCTGGACGGCAAAAGAGCGTATTCGTCTTCAGGTGAGCCTTCGTCACCTTCTGGTTCTTCCGTCGTCTCGCCACAGAAGCTTGTGACAAATTTCGCCGACAAATGGCTGTCTACGCAGACGAAGCAAATGGCGTGCGACGTTTATGTTTCAACCACGCGTGACTATCTGGAGCTCACCACCATCGCGATGCATAAAATAATGAGTCAGCTGACCGGCGTGAGTGTGCCTTCTGTGAGTGGCATAAAAACAGAGGCCTTTCGAGGTCCGCTGCTGGCTCCAAAAGCAACAGGACCTGACGTCAAATGTGGAAGAAGCACCGAGAGAGCTGAAAGGACAAGAATGCACATGTACGCCAGCTTCCAGCTTAGTGCAACTGAAATGCAACGGGTGTACCTGCAAGATTCCGAACACGTCCTGCTTAAGAGCAACAGAGAGAGAGAGAGAGAGATAGAGAGAGAGAAAGAGAGCATTAGTTTGTAATGAGATTGGGTGGCTTTAGCGTGGGTGCAACTCCGATGCAGCCTATTCAAATATATGTAAAACCCAAAAATGCATTTCCGGAATAACCCCTGGGCCGATGATACAAAACATACTGTATCTGAGAAAGAAAGGTGCGTTCTAGTGACCGTTCTTTTTAGTTTAGACCTCAATGTTACGAAAACTACCGAAAATTGCTAAATCTGAAAAAAAGAAGAGTGAAACAGAAGCACGAAATTTACAGAATTGTAACTCTACATCAAGAACACATAACCCAGTTCTGTCAATTGCATGTTAGAGAATCTAAAGCGGACAAATTCCGTACATCACTTTATCTTATACGTGATTTCCTTATATTGTTCACAAGGGTTTAGCAAAGCCATACTCACATATTAACGGTCTATTTGATAGCCATATATAACAAGTCAGTTTTGTACATTTAGGTCTTCTATCAGATGCAACTCACAGAATTCTGGTATTGTTTTTCGTCCGAATATGTAAACTTGACAGTTCCGTTTTCTGGGCTCTTGCGATTTTCAATTATTTTCGTCCAAAATTGACAATCGAAGCAGAAAATTTGCCACTAACAGTCACACTTTATTTTAGAAAGAACAAACCTCATCAAACTTCGTGGAGTGTATGCAGAAAAAACGATTCTCTGCAGCTAATAAGTACTTGACGCCTAAGTAAATGACGTCAGGATATTGGAATAAAGTCAGAGTGGAATCACTTTACGTTATATCGACCCTGTTCGGCATACTCAGCAGAAAGTTTTCTTTCCAAAGTCCCCAGTAGAGCCTTCGTCCTTTCATTGAAGCACAGGCAGAGCCAGGCGAACGCTTCCGCGTCACATACTGCGTCCCGGTAAGTGCAGATAAGAGAAGCATGTAAGAGCTCTAAGGCCTAAGGCCTAGCTCTGGCTCTAGCTCTAAGCTCTAAGGCCTAGAGTTCAAAGAGCTCTAAGAGCTCTGCGTTGTCGCAGAGCCTGCAACAACGTATACCTTCCGCGTGGTGGAAACACTTAGCCGCGGTTGGCTCGTGAGTGCGATGCCTCGCACACAAGAGTGTCAGCGCGTGATCTGCCGCACTTCTCTATGCAGTGTCCAAAACCTGGCGAGAGAGCAGAGGTATTGGTCCAATATTAGATTCGTTTTCGTTGCAAACTTGCGATGTTTCTGATAATTAGCCAAGCTTGTATGTTGTACAAATTTGATCTTAATTTGGAATCTGACCTTTGCATGTACTTTAGCGATATCATCAGGTTTGAAGGATAAGCGTCAGCTTGAAACCCGCAGTATAGTGCAGTGATACTGAGAACCGCCAGTAAATGCGCCACCACCCTGCGCACCTGCTGCTCGACAAAGCTGTTGCATAGCCAACAACAATATTGAGCTTCACAGTCTTAGGCCGTTTCAGGTCTTGTTAGGCATACTACTGCAATCCTCTGGAGCGGTTCCACCTTTCCTTTCATTTGAGACTATTCATCGCAGCCGTCACAGCCGTAAAGGCTTGAAGATGGTAATGAGCAACAGCATCAATTGGCCCACTGAGCGAAAGGGCCGGCGTCTGTGGAAGCGAAGCAGCCGCTAAATTCTCATTGGCTGCAACGCCACGTGATACTGCGTGCCTCGACGGAGCAGAGGGGGCGGCAGAATACACCTGTGCCGACCTGGCGCGCCAGGTGTTGAGTGAGGCGAGAGGGCATCGTCGCGACGCCACCTCACCCTCGCTCTCTAAGGCCTTTGTTGTTCGGTCGTTCCGTGTCCGCGCAAGCTCTCGCCTGCGTTCTAACTTCGCGTCGGTAATTGCTATAAAGAAATTAATGCGCATAAACCAGAATAAATTGGAGAGGAAAGGTGCTCGTGGTAGTGATTTTCGAAGCTACGACCACACGATCAGAAGCCCAGTCTCTTGCCTACTAAACTAAACCAGCTTCTCCTAGATAACAGGTCTGTGTACTCTGCTTTAAGAGGTCATGCCACTTGGACCGAAATTTCCATCGACAAGCCCGGCGTGACGGAAGCGGTAACGACAAAATCACCACGGCCTATCTGAGAGCGTCCCCATTAGCTTGTGTGACAGTTGGACAAGGTAGCGTGACGTCACAGAAATAAGTGCACTGGCCTTGTGCTGTCTAGGAGGCGTTTGTCAAGCGTCTCGACGCGCTCGCTTGTCCGCGAAGAGATCATAACTCGAAGGACCACTCAGCGATGTGCAATTTGAAATTCATTCGTTCGCATTCACAACTCATAACAAGTGCTTCGGTGCCCACGGATTTTTTTTGTTGACGTTGTTGCCTTTTAATAACTATATGGCTCATACCAACTTCATGCACCGGCCGGCCGTCGTAAGTGGCGTGTAGGCGAACAGCGCCGTGAACAGCAGAAGTCAGTGCATTGGCACGTGAAGCAGACGACGGGTGCAGGCTCTCACGGTGGATCCAGTGATATCGCACTGCCCATTTTAAAACCTGACCTACCAGAAAACGCATTTTCGTGTGTCTGCTTTTGGGAAAGGTAGCCACTTGTACGAGGCAGGCCTCATTCGCGGTACCAGGTACTAAATAAGGTAGAACACTAGTAGATATTGAGATGCAAGTGCACCCCGCCCATGCAGGCCGACGCGGTAAGCTACGATATGTAGCTCCAGCAGTTATATTCCAGATGTTATTTTGATGTGCACGTTAACAGTGTCGCATACTTAATTATGTAAATAGGGGAAGCAGGCAGGCGATGTATAAAAAAATGCATAAGATACATACCCGTGTGTATCTATAACGCGGCTATAGGGTGTGTGCCACTGCGTACGTGCCCCAGAAGCCTACGTTTATCTGCCGCTCTGCAACGAACTTTTCTGACGTCAACTTGGGCCACTGAAAGTATCACAACATCACGCCTACACGGTGACGTTCGCGTCACGCAATGTTTCTTGCAAATGAGGGCCGGAGTCCAAGTTGTGGCGTTTTTCCGACTCTCAAAAATCGCATTCTTGCCGAATGTGACCTTCAGAATCGCGTTTCTGCTATTTAAGGGCTTGCATAGGAGATATTGAGCTAAAACGCTATCGCTGCCACCGAAGTGGTGCACGACAACTTTTCTGGTTTTCTCGTTACTCATACAATGACGAAGTGTTTCTCAAAAGACTACAAAGATAGCCAGAGTGACGTCTGTGGTTAGGAGCAATAAGATGTAGGCTGGTGCGTGCATTATTTGGCTCCAATGGCGATGGAAGGTGTCTCTCTGTTTTTTTCATGTACGGTGGTATCGAAACCCAGACGCATACTTCTCCCATGTAAACGCGAAGTCCAGTAGAGCACCGCTATGTAGAACGGAATGACCTGTTCTTGTGAGAGCTGTTGCGCTGCGCGACCTTTATTATAAAGTGACAATGAAATGAGAAAGGCGTTCGACTGTATTACACTTCTTTGACGCGACTGGCACAAATACATCGCGTCCCACATAGCAGGAGCTAAAGCACTCATTTCGCGATGTATGGGCTGGCGCGGACAATCTGTCTCGTGCGACGCATTGCAATCGGAGCAAAGTGTAGTGCGACTGCCTCGGTGGTCTACAAATCGTGAGAGGCAGCGCGTGGGTGAAGCGCGGGCGCGATTCACAGCAGTCGCCGCAGACAGACCACCGCTCATGCAGCGCTTTCTTTCCATATATATCGGTAGACGTGCTCTCCGCATGTCATCGGTGAACCGACCACGACGCCCTAGTCTGGTGCCATCTGGTGGTGGTGATCGCGCAGACCCTGTCTTTCCCCATATCCTCCTCCTCCGCTTACCTCTTCGCACTTTCTTCGCTATCACCGTTTTTCATGCCCTGCTGCTCTCCGAGTTGGCTCTATCACACTTCGCTGTGCTTGTTCGCTCGGTTATGTTGACGGCGACAGTGAACGCAGGAAGAGGCACCTAAAAGTTTTGCTCTAAAATTGTCAAAAACAAAAATTCACCGGTCTGTCCACTCTGCGCAGAAAGACGAGCAGCAAAGCTGTGGTGTGTTTTACTTTAATCGAAGCATGTATGTATATGTTATTCTTCTTATTATTATGATAATTATTGTAGGACACAGACAACGAATGGAAATTTTGACTGTGGAGTAACTTATTCTTATTCTTTTAGGAAATAGTGACGTGTGCAAGTAGCACCACATAAAAGACGGGAATTCTATAATACGTACAAATTCACTGTGAACCACCTAATTAGGAAAAGTAGATGAAACTAAGCGTGGTGTCAGTCGTCTCAGCTGCGCATTGTCATCAATTTATTTTGGGATATTTGTGATAAAAGAAGAGTTGCAGCCGTTTTCTGTAACCATACTGCCTCCGTAGACGGCCACGTATTAACAGCAGGCGGGAATTCTCAAAAGATTACATTCTCTGTTTGAACTAACTAATTGAGACAAGTAAATCAAAATCGGCCTAATCATATAGTCGTCTCCGCGACCAAACTAATCATACTTTTTTCCACTATACCTACATTAAATTGAGGGCTGCAGAGCGTTCGCGAGAAACTGGAGACGAACATTTTTTCGTGTCGACGCAACCCTACGCGGACGGACATGGACCCCTGACGGAGATCATACTATAAACACCTTCGCTGTAAAAGGAGCCGTAGGCCTCCCTTTTTAGTTTCGTCAGCTGCTTCGCCGGTCCCACATATGTCGGTAAGTTCGCGTTCACTGTCCGTTGCAGTTACTTTGTTCTTTGCGATGCTTCGTCATTCAGAACATCTTAGGAACTAGCCCAATCATCAGTCATGGTCCATTTCACACAGCTTAGCGCAACGAGATCCGCCTGTGGCGACGAGTGCGAACATGCTGGCACGTTTGCGTTCGAAGTCCATGCATAGCAAACATTCATGCGCCGGACGCAAATAGAGTTGGGAGGCGCGAGGAAGGAAAATGTGCCTTAAATTGTGCATCCGATTAGCAACAGCGGGTCGCACAGCATCAAGAAAGCAAACGTGCTTTGTCTCCACAGATCGGCCATGAAGAAAGGCATGTTGGTGTATGCTAATATTATGCGCAAAGAAAACCGACAGATGTGCAAACACAACTTTTCAAACAAGTTTGCAAACGGAGACAAGTGGTACACGGGATCATAGTTTCAACGTCATTAATGCTGCCACTTTCATCATGATGTCCCATAATGCCCCAAACTAGTAGACAACTTGGGTCACTGGACTGCCATAAGAGGCTTGATATAGACAGAATCAAATTAGCTGAAGTAGCTGAAAGAATGCTAATCGCATTACCTTCCGTGATGACGCCACCTTGAAATTTCGGCACCTGCAAGCGCCGTGACGCCTTGTATATTGACGGCGCCCGGTCGTGCCTAGTTCAACTTTTATCGGTAAAAATGGACGTTACTGTATTCTAACATAGCCAAAGACTGAACTAAAGTTTCACGAACTTCTTCTGAACTCTAACCGAATTGTGAAAAAAATGCCTTGCGCTGACGTAGCGGTCCTCTCGTTCTGCCACAAAAAGAAAACAGAAATTTTGATTATTTTCTATTCTAATAAGCAGCTTGTGACCGTCAACCCAACAATTCACATTGTAGTTCAAGAATACCTTAACAACCTAAACCAGTCTAAACTAAGCTAAGCAGTGTGTGTACGACATGCTTCGTCCCAACAAAACTGCGGTGTCGTAGTTAGGCCTAAACTTCTCGTCGAGCAGCGCACTTGCAAAATGTCGTTGCCTACAGTTCGTTCACCAGGCCGTTTTGCTGCGCCCTGCCCTGGCCGAAGTGCACGTGGGACGGACCAGTCTGCACCATAGAATCCCACATATGCCAGGCGCACAACGCACCTTTACTCTGTGGTAAGTGCACATAAGCGATCGTTCCTGCGACGACGATCTTAGATCTCGCCAAACGGTCGATTCGAAACAAAAATGGTAGTTTTCCTAAACCGTGGAAGCTTCGCAGGAGCTGCGGACATCAGGTTCGGGGAGAAAATCGCCACTATAACATTACCTATCACAGCCGAATTCTAAACCATTTTGTCGTCAATAAATAAATTACTCCTACATTGCCATTTCGCTGCCTCAGTTAGCAGTTTTCGTGGACGGGCAGCAGAAAAAAGACGGGAAAACAAAGAATATACGGCACGACAGCAAACTTGCAACTGATGCTAACGTTAAAAAAATTACGCACCGGAAGTACAGACTCCGTCAAACTTTTTTTTTTGTGCGTATACCTGACAACGGCATTTTCGCGTACTGCTGTGCAATAAACTTTGACTTTTGATGTTGAAGTACAAGTTGGCAGCGTCTATCGAATCGCGATTTCTTTCAGAGTGACTAGAAAACAACCATATTCAAATGCTAGGCAATGGTTAGCGACCGGAAGTGATACATAAGGACTCGACACATTTAGTCCGTGCTATTGTCACGTGGAGTGACGTATGAAGAACACACTGTGAAATACGAAATTGACTTTTATTGGGCGAACTTGTGCCCGCAAAAACACGCTACGCTTAAAGAACGGCGACAACGGCGAACAGAGTCGGCGATCGTCAAAATCTGATCAGCGGGTCAAGCGCGTCGGCTTTTATCCATCAGTCGTCGAATGTTCCAGAGTTATCGCTGGGATCCGCGTGCCTTCCACAAAGTTCTGCATTATTTGCGTCGCGCACACATGCAATCAGAATACAGAAGGTTCGGTCACAGACAGCGGAGGGTGGACGTGGACGTGACGCGCGAAGGCGAAGGACAGCTCACCTGGAAGGACAGGCCTCGCTCGCTCCACGAGAGCGTCGAGTCGGCCCTGGCCAGCAGGGACTGCCTCTTCTTCGACGCCCGGCAGTTCCTGGAGGGCGGCAATGCTGAACGTCGAGTGCACCGTGTGCTCCTGCGAGGCGATGTGATCGCAAAAGGAAAAAAGAAATTTGAATTGTTATTGCGCCAAGCTGTAAGGGAAGCGGGCTCGCGCGAAACGAGGAGTGGCTCTATATTCAGCAATATAATTGTTTCATGCATGGCCTCCCAGATTCGAAGCACGGTCTAGGAGGCAACGTTTAAGGTTAAGAGTTTAGGGTGCGATGATTTACAATCGGAATGCTGCAGGATAATGCGGCGAGGCAGTCGTTAGGTTCCGATCAAATTCACAAGTAATGCGCGAATTTTCGTAGGAAATGGCATCGATTTGTTAGAAAAGCAAGTTGTAGTTTTAAAAAAATTCTTTACCTGTTGCTTTTTGAAATTTTCAGTCTACCAAATTTACTTACGACTGGTTGCTCGCTTTGCATCAGCAACGCATACACTTAACCATATAGTTTTCAGTGAATAAATAAATCTCAACATTTTATCCTTTACACTGAGGTGTCTGGTTCTTCTTTCTTACAGCGTTGCGCGATTGTGACATCGGCAGGCAATGCAGCCATTTCGAATTACAGGACGAGCGGCTCTACAGCTATCACAGCAAAACTTGACTTGAAGGTTATGCTATATTGAAAAAAAAAGCGTTTGCTTTGTAGTCTGCTGCATGAAGACACTTTATTTGTATTTCACACTTTCATCGGCTCCAATGTTTTTATTCTGGAGTATTAGTGAATAAAATTAGCTGGCTAGTTTCTGACACACTTCATCAAAGCGCTGGGCAATTCCTAATATGAGATTAACACGCGGCCTCTTACATACTGAAGGAACGTATCCCATCGGCTGCAATACGCCACACATCAGACATTTATTCATGCAGTCACAATTGCTTTAGTGAAAATAACAACCAACAAATAAGAAGGATGTTTCGTTTCAACGATTTTACGAAGGGTTTCCGTAAAAAATGTTCCCCAAGGTGCTGCACTCTCGAGGAACGCCATTACGAAGGATCCGACAACACGGGTGTGTAGCTTGGTTTACCCTCTCTCCGTCCCCACCCCGGCAAGCTGTCTGCGATGCTCAGTCTTGGCTTGGCAACCTCAAGAATTAGAACTCCCACTAGCTTCTCCCGACAGGTGTGAGTTATGCTCTGTGATTCGTTTTTCGTGTGCAAAAGAACACTACGCCGGAGGACATTCACTCCCAGCTGTGTTATATCTATGGAGAAAAGTGCATGAGCGTACAACACGTGCGCAAATGGTGGAGAGAACTCAAAGACGGATGTACAGACGTCCATGACCAACAGCGTTCTGGATGACCACCGGTTTCGGACAAAACGATGGCGAAATTGGAAGAAACAATGCTGAAATATCGAAAGGTGACGGTTCAGGAGCTCTGCGAGATGAATCCTGATGTCAGCAACACCTGCACTGACGAAATTTCGACAGACCACTTACGGCATGCCAAGGCTTGTGCAATGTGGGTCCCAAGAATGCTTACGGAATACCACAAACGGCAACGTGGTGAAGCAGCCCGTGAATTTCTTCAGGCCAATGAAACCGACGGCGAGGAATTTTTGGACTCTATTGTCACTGGGGCTGAGGCCTGCGTTCACTACACGAGACCGGAAACGAAACAACAATCCCGTCAGTGGAAACATCCATAGTCGCCGAAACCGCGGAAGTTCAAACAAACACTGTCTGCCGGCAAAGTGATGGCGAGCGTCTTTTGGGACAGGAAGGGGTTATTGCTGTGCGAATTCACGCCTGGCGGTACAACAATCAATGCGGACCGCTACTGTGACACGTTGCAGAACCTTCGCCGCACGATTCAAAACAATAGGAGAGGGATGCTCACGAAGGGAGTGCGTTTCTATCAGGACAACGCTCGTCCGCACATCATCCGTGTAAGAAACGATCTCATCAAGCATGAATGAATGTGCACCGGTGTGGTGTTTTTTGCTCACTAACAACGAATAACAGAGTGCAATTCGCACTTGGTGGGAGAAGCGAGTGGGAGGTAAATCTGTAACGACTTCCAAGCCAAGACTGAGCGTCGCAGACAGCTCACCGGGGCGGGGACTGGGAGATCGGAAACAAAGCTACACGTCAGTGTCGTCGAATCCCGCGTAACAGTGTTACTCGCGACTGCAGCTTGATGGGATACTGTCACACACCCGCCGTACAGCCCATACATAGCCCCAAGTGACTACCATCTCTTTGCTGAGTTGAAGAAACACCCGGGTGGGACGCATTTCAGAAGTGGAGAGGAGCTGAAAGACGAGGTATTAAGCTACTTTCACGGTCCGGCGGGAGAGTTATGCGATTCAGGGTTAAAGAATATGGTACAGCGCGTGAAAAATGCATTGATCTCAACGACAATTGTGTCGAAAAATGGGGGAAGGTAAGCTTTCGAAAAATGCATTATTCAATGCCAATAAACATGTTTTTCGTTGTCAAAAATTAAAGGGAACCCTACTTTACGGACAACTCTCGTACTTTACCGAGATTGAACTGTCGCCATAAATTAACCGCATTGCATCATACTACTGTAAAGCGTGCACCCCCGTAGACATAGTCATACTGAGGCACAGCCGCCGTACGGCACACTTTTGGGAAATTGCGTGAGGGATCGCGCGAGGCAATGGTGTCGTGAAGGCTGCTTATCTGGTACCTGCACCAAACTAGAACTTGTCACAGAGTAGGTAAAATTAACGGTACGACCATAAGTAGCGCTAACACTGTCGAAAAAACAATGTTGCACCATAGCCAGCACAATCTTCGGGATCGGCTCCTGCTTGCCCCCTGGCCAAAAAGAAAGAGATAGTGAACTGAGTGTCGCGGCTAAATTAGACAAGGTCCACGTAATTGCGCGTGAAACACGATGCAACTAACATAGGAAATGAACGAATAATGATTATAAAAGAGAGAGAGAAAGACCCAGAATAGAAAGAATCATTTGGACCACGATGTACGAAGACTCCTTGCTCTTTAGCGTCGACACATGGTTGACTCTTCCTGTTTTTTTCTTATTTTATAACGCTGCACATACGTTTCAGCATGTTACTAACATATCTTGATACCGGCCTCAGCATATGTAAGTGCACCAAAATTATACGTATGCTGAAAAATGTAACAGTCGTAATTGACTAACAGCAGTACCTACACAACAAATAGGCGCACAAATGATGATCAATAAACAAAGTAGGAAGAATCAACACCAAGGTACATAATTCGAAAAGAATTGTCAATGATTATGAAGATAATTTGCAAAAATGATAGGGCGTGCGACCATATGAGACGCTGGCACTTGGTTATAATATTGGGAGCTCAACTGAGCATACGTTCTGGATGCTTCTTGCAAATCATGCCGCTCAAGCTACCAAACATCAACATAAACGAGCTATTATGTATCTATCATCATCGTCAGCAGAAGCAGCAGCAGCAGCCTGTATTTATGTCCACTACAAGACGAAGCCCTCTCCAAGGAATCTCCATTTACCGCTGTCTTGCGCTATCTGATCCCAGATTGTCAGAAAATTTTGTAATTTCAACCCACCATCATCTTCCACAGCGCTTCCCTTCCCATGACACGTAGTCTGTAACTCTACAGACCACTGGTTATCTGCCCTGCACCTTACATGGCATTGCCAGCTTCTTTTTTGTCTTCTTAATCCCAACTAAAATATCGACTATCCCCGTTCACTCTATAATCAACATTGTTGTCTTGCTATCTCTTAACGCTACGCCTAACATTTAGCCCTCTATGATTCGTTACACGGAAATTAACTGATCATTCATCTTTGTTAGCCTCCAAGTTAGGGTCCCATATGTTAGTAACGGTTTGTATATATGTATTAATGCCCAAATAAGACCAGTTCGTTATAGCAGCTCGTGACACATATGAATGCGTAGGAGGATATAGGTAATGAAGAAGAATACATCCTACTGCCGTCACAGAAATCACATCCAAAAACACCGAACATTAGCTATCGTCACACTGAAGCTGCTTTTTTAGCTACAGAAGCATACCTCAGCCCATCATTGTCAATGTTCTAAACGATACACCACTCTAAAAGCTTTATCATAGTTCATTTCCAGGTCCTTGAATATGAGGGGAGTGGAAACCGCGATACCTCGAGAAATGACCCAGGCCACATTACAGTAAAACCACGCCCGCCATGGCACAAATGCCCCAGTGCCACGTTCCACACACCTTGCTATCATTGGCACTTGTTTTTGCATAATGCACTTCGAGCCACTGAACTCGAAAAAAAAAACTACTAATGTACTAAGAAATCATAGGTTACCTGCCTTCCCGCTCATCTAAGTTGGCATTCCTTAACAATTTACGTCTCCAGCTGGTGTCTTTCCAGAAGCGTAAAAATGTCGTTTTTTTTTATCTACGTTCTATGGCGCTCAGGCACGCGACATACTGCCATGATGGTTTACCTTGACGGACGCACCGACAAAAACAGCCAAACTAGCGATTAAATAGGCTGGGCACGTTCCCCAAATTCTGCGTTAAGACGACAATCGTCGAGGGGGAAAATAAACATGGGAGAGGTGCGTGAAAATATTGACCTCTAAGTCATACAAAATATCTGCCAGAGCCCACCTCACGATGGACGTCGAAGTTAACGCGGTTAGAACCAGAATAGTCTCAAAGGACCTTTACTTGTCACTGAGGAGCGCCACACACGACCTGGGACACGCTCAATTACCCTAGTTCACCTCTTTGAGATTTGTAGCGGCAGCAGCATCGGCGTCGCATGACAGTCATGCTCGCGTCCACACGACGCACAAGCGGCTGGCACGCTTGGCATGCTAGACCATACATTCCGGCATCCCTTCGCAGACGTCTATTCGAAACCGTGCACAACCTATCGCACCCTTACATACGCACGAGACAGAAGCTTTTTTCCAGTCGTTTTGTATGGCCTCGGCTAAAAGCTCAAGTTCGCGATTGGGTTCACTACTGTTTGTCGTGTCAACCCTCTAAGATTCAGCGTGGCCCCATTCCGCCTGCTAAGTCTTTTCTTCAACCGCAAGCTCGTTTCGACACCATACACCTGGACCTCGTCGGCCCTCTGCCACCTTCCAAAGGTAACTGCTACATACTGACATGCATCGACCGCTATACACGGTGGCCAGAAGCTACACCTATATCTGACATATCAGCAGCCACTGTTACAGCAGCTTTCGTGTCAACATGGATCGCATAGTTCGGCTGCCCATCCAGAATAATCACCGATCGCGGTCGGCAGTTTGGCTCTGCACTCTTCAACGAGGCACTCAAGCTACTCGGAACGACACGTTTTCGCACGACTGCTTACCACCCGCAGTCCAATGGACTAGTTGAACGTTTTCACCGCCAAATCAAGGCTTCCTTCATGGCGCATGAATCGGCCGAAAGGTGGGTCCTACATTTGCCTCTCGTCTTAGTTGGCACCACAGCCGCATTCAGGAGCGACTTAGGTTGCTCCTGTGCTGAGCTAGTCGACAGCGCTCACAAAAGCCTTCCGTGCGATTTTTTGTCGCCACCACCAAAACACCTATGCGACCACCTGCCGACTACGTTGCGAAACTGCAAGCTTTCATCAGCCAGATACGTCCCGTGCTTACACGTTCGCAAGAAGCAAGGTCTCCGTACGTTTCTCCCACACTCACCTCTGCTACCCACGCCTTCGTGCGTAACTGTGCCGCGCGGAAGCCTTTCCAGCCACACTACGCCGGGCCATATTGCGTTCTCGAGTGTCCTCTGACGACTTTTGTCGTGACTGTCAGCGGGCGCTCAGACACAATTCCCTGGAACGTCTCAAACCCACCTACATTGAAGCACCCGCGCTATCGGCTACATCAATATGCCACGCAGCCCTGCTGCATTCTTCGCCGCCGCCTCCGCACGTGGCACCCAAGCCCAACGCCACGACACGCCGCATCATGTGGGCTTTCTATCATTCGTCTAACTTTCCTGCTCTCTAAGGGGGGAGCCCTCTGTAGCGGCAGCAGCATCGGCGTCGCATGAGAGTTACGTAGACGCTCGCGTCCACACGACGCACGAGCGGTTGGCACGCTCCCGCACGGGATAGCGTTCCGAAAGATTAATAAAAAGGATGCTACACTAAGAGAAGGAGTGTCGGTTTGTCTTTTCCTGCGAGAGCCCGAGACGTTACCGGTCTACGAGGTCACTCGCCGCCACAGATTCATTGAAGAGCAGAACATACCTTGTGGCACATACTCAGCCACCCAGGTTGGCATCAGGCGCACGCAATACAGCTATTTATCATACCATGGAATGCCCACTGCCCGTGATCCAAGGGTGCGGGAAAGTGGTTAGAATAACACTTAGCTAGCGAGCCAGGTCGGCGTAAAAGACTTTCACCGAACAGCGGCACATACCATGTCGCACATAAACAGCGGCACATAACCAATGACCCAAGTTATAAAGATATTCGCTGAAGTTTTGCGCACAAGCGATTGCACATACCCAGTGGCCATACTTTACATCAAATAGGTTAAATGAAGCATAGGGCATACTTAGTTTCACATACGCAGCGACATTAATGCTTGGCTCAGAGAGGTTTATTGATGAGTGCCACATAAGCACCGGCGCATACCATGCTACCCAGGTTGGCATGAAACGCTCTAAAACGGTTGACGCCTCTAAAAGAATCACGCTGAAAGCATCGATGATGAATAATTAAAATGCGAATATGTTTGTTATCCCACTCAACGGTCTGTGGATCACTCAAATACAACGAATGCACCGGCAAGATTCTGAACACATCCTGCTTAAAGAGAAGCATTAGCACGGGCGCAACTCCGATGGCGCCTATTCAAATAGATGTAAAATGCAGAAGTGCACTTCCGAGATAAACCATGGCCCGATTAAATAAAATTTGGTGCTTCTGAGAGAGAAAGATAGGTTCTAGTGACTGTTGAAAGAGGAATTTTTATTGTAGACCTGAATATTACGAAAAGTGCTGAACATTGGTATGTCTGAAAAAAAAAAACAGAAGCACGACGTTCATAAATCCGCAACCCTGCAGCAAGAGCACACAACTCAGTTCTGTCAACTGCATAAATTAGAGAATCTAAAGCGGATAAATTGGGTATCTCAATTTGTATATTACGTGATACTGTTACATTGCTTACAAGTGTTTAGCAAAAGCCTTATTCACATATTAGCGGTCTATTTTGCGGCCATGTATAAGAAATAAATTTTGTGCACTTTAGATCTTCTATCATATGCAATTCACACAATTGTGGTATCGCCTTTCGTCCAAAGTTGTAAACATGACAGTTCCGTTTTCTGGGCACTTGCGATCTTGAACAATTTTTATTTAAAAAAAAATTGACGGCCGAAGTAGAAAATTCGCTAGTAACAGTCACAAATGCTTTTACATGCAACAAGCCTGATCAATTTTCGTGCAGTGGTAAAACGATTCCTCCTATTACATGTATCTAGATAGCTCTCGAGCTAAGGTTTCTTCTTATAGCTTTATTGATGTTTTGCTGAGATGCATCAATTTGTGGTGAAATATTCTGAAAGAGTAGAGGAAATTTCTTGGGGGGGAGCCATCAATGATGTCAATTTATTGCTTGTTAGGTCACCTATATTGACTTTGCGCCTTGAATAATAGCCCATCAGCCACACAACACTGAAATTTTAATACAATGCTTCTGTCAAAAATTCTTAGCTTAAGAATGATTGCTGACGTGCCCTTTCGCAGCGCTGAGCGCTGAAATTTATAATCTGCTCTAAACGTTGCTGCCGTTCTGAACCTCTGTCGGCGGTACAAGATTGTCTACCGTTTTTTCTCGGGCGGTGTCAAGATTGTCCGACGGTGTTTTTCAGAGCCCCGTCGCACGTCACCGCGATGGTCGAGGAAGCAGCGGAGCCTAATCAAGGGGAAGCGGACCAATCGGAGACGTCGGCATAACTCTGTCCTCACATGCACTCTTCGTATGAGACGAAGCGTCACGTGGCACGACCCTCCTCCTCTGGTGACCTACTTTCGCTCCAATGGCCCAGCGCCATTATTATCCTCGCCTCTTGAGCGCGCGCCTGGCCTTTCGTAAACAGGTGGATGAACGAAAACGCGTCGCGGTAGGCACCGCCATTTGCTATGTAAACGAAGCAAAAGGGGTATCCTGTAAACAAGGAGAGCGTCTGCATTTTCCTGCGAAGGAAACTATTGAGGTTCCCCACCGACTTTACCTTCGGCGATTGCGAAGTTCGACATGCGGAGATTGGAATTATATCAGAAAGGAGGATATTTGCGTTACAGAATACCTGGAACGTTGTGAGTTAAAGCAATTTGAATCTGTTTCCATTGCGTTTTCTTCGTTAACCCCCTGCGATTCGTCAAGCATTTTTGGAAGTTAGCCCACTTCACCTGCCTCTCGGAAGACGTCTGGAAAACCACAATAACTTTCCGTATCAAGGGGACGTGTACACACTGACTATGTAGCATTAGCCGGAACCAAAGAAAACAGAAAACATTTCTTTCCGAATCTACGCCTATGTCACCATTAGCTCTCCGCGACAGGTTAAAATGTTTTCGGGCCGCGCCTAGTTCGCCTGTCTGTTAGGCGAAATCACAAAATTGCGAAAAACCACATGTCAAAGTTAAGTGTATCCGCTCTGTTCAAGCATTATTACGCCTAACAAAACTGCAATTGTATTTTTCTAATAGCCTGAGGAGTGCTCCATTCCGAAAGGAATAAAAGATTGCAGCCAACTTATGATTCCGGCTCTGTGTGCCTATCGTGTTTACTCGTAGATAGACAAATATAAGTCTACGGCTATTATTGAACTCGCCGAAAAATAAAAGAAAGTATATAACTCGAACATTGGTCGACCCACGTGGAAAAAAACTTGGAACACGACACGCCTTTATTTTCCTTAAGCTCGGTTACTAAGGTTTTTTTATATCCGATGCCATAAGCTGCATCCTCGTCAGAACTGGCATTGGAGACGTACTCGTCAGATGACTCACCGGTGTCCTCGACACCCCTAACTGAGTCGTACTCAGTGCCGTAGAAAGCGTTGCATTTGCAGCTTTTACAAAAGCCAGTCTGAATAATCTCCAGACTTGCCTTCCGGTGGGGTACCACGGGCAAACTCTGTTAGCTTGGTAATTTCGCTAACTTTGTTCACGAATATACGAGTAGGTCTAGATTCTTTGGTCAGTAATATAGGTCGATGGTGCCCTCAGGGTAGCATAAAAAAAGAAAGAAGTAGAGTGATGTTCGAGTAAATACTGTACGCTGAGCTGCAAGCGAGAATTTATTTCTTTGCGCATAAAGAAAATTTTGCATGGCAACATAGCCGTTGCTGAACCCTGTCGGCGTAAATACGACACCGCTCTGCCAAATCTTCACTGAGCACTCGTTTTGGTGGCTCTTCGAACGCCGCTTGCACGTCGGCAAAGTTGTGGACGGGCCGCCACAAGCTAAGAACAAGGAAGCGGGCCAATCGGAGACGCCGGCACCATTCTCCTCACCCTGCTATCTACTTTCAGTACGCTACCTCGGCCCCAGCGAAAGTGCCTCGTTTCCTACGCACTCCTTATCTCTAGTTTGGCCCATAACATAAAGAAAACCATTCGCGTTAGGCAATAATATTCGGTTTGAAACCAAACAAGTCACTCCTGCAAAGGAGAGCGTCTGAGTGAACTGTTGAAATAACAGTAGGAGTAACCGCGCATGCTTGCGTCGGCGGTTACGTGAGTATATGACGTCAGTATATTGTAACAAAGTCAGAGTGAAATCACTTTAGCTTATAACTACCCTGTTCCGCTTGTAAGACCTATAAGGCCCAAACTGGGGTGTTCGCAGAGCCTGCAACAACGTATACCTCCTGCGTGGCGGAAACCTTGAGTCGCGAATCGGTCGTCAGCGCGATGCCTCGCACACAAGAGTGTCAGCGCGTGATCTGCCACACGTCTCTTTGCAGTGTCCAAAACCTGGAGAGAGCAGATATATTTGCCGCATATTAGATGTGTGTTCGTTGCGTACTTGCGATATTTCTGATGATTTGCCAAGCTTGTGTGTTGCACAAATTTCATCGTAATTTGGCATCTGATCTTCACATGTATTTTAGCGATATCATCATGTTTGAAGGATAAGCGTCATCTCGCAGCCCACAGTACAGTGCAGTAATACTGAGAACGGCCAGTAAATGCGCCATCACACTGCGCAGCTGCTGCTCGACAAAGCTCTTGCATAGCCAATAGCAATATTGAGCTTCACAGTCTTAGGCCACTTCTGGTTATGTTAGGTATACTGCTGCAATCCTCAAGAGTGGTTCCACCTTTCTTTCCATTTGATACTGTGAATCGGAGCCGTGACAGCCGTAAAGATAATGGTAATGGGCGAAAGCATCAAATGGCCCACATAGCGAAAGGGCCGGCGTCTGTAGCAGCGAACCAGCCCCTGAATTCTTATTGGCTGCGATGCCACGTCACGTGTGTGCCTCGACGGTGCAGAAGGGACAGGAGGGTAGACCTGTGCTGAGCTGGCGCGGCAGGTGTTGCGTGAGGGGTGAGAGCATCGTCGCGACGCCAGGTCACCCTTGCTCTCGGAGACCTTTGTTATTTGCCCGTTGCAAGTCCTAGCAAGCTATCGCCTGCGTTCTAACTTCGCCAAGGTAATCGCTATAAAGAAATTAATGTGCAAAAATCAGAATAAATTGGAGTGGAAAAGTGTTGGTGGTAGTGAGATTTGAAGCTACTACCCCACGATCAGAGGCCCAGTCTCTTACCTGCTAAGCTAAACCGGCTACTCCTAGATAACAGGCGTGTGCACTCTGGTTTACGACGTCATGCGACTTGCACAAAAGTTTCCATCGCCAAGCCCGGCGTTACGGAAGCGGTGACGACAAAATCACCGCGGCTTATTCGAGAGCGTCCCCATTAACTTATATAATAGTTGGGCAAGGTAGCATGAAGTTGCGGAAATAAGTGCACTTGCCTTGCGCTGTCTAGGAGGCGTTGGTCAAGCGTCTCGACGCGGTCGCTGGCCAGCGAGGAGTTCATAACTCGAACGACCACTCCGCGGCGTCCGATTTGACATTATTGCTTTCGCATTGCCAACTCATAACACGTGCTTAGGTCTCCTCGGATTTTTTGTTGACTTTGTTGCCGTCGAATAACTATATGGCTCATATCAGCCACATGCACCGGGCGGCCGTCGTAAGCGGCGGGTAGGCGAACAGCGCCGCGAACAACAGAAGTAAGTGCACTGGCATGTGAAGCAGACGACGGTGCCAAGGCGCTCAAGGTACATCCAGTGATATCGCACTGCACGTCTTAAAGTCTGGCCTACTAGAAAACCCATTCTCGTGTGCCTGTTTTTGGGAAAAGTAGCCACTTGTAAGAGGCTGGTCTCATTCGCCGTACCAGGTACTATGCACAGTAGAAATCTAGTGCGAATTGCGATGCAAGTGCAACCCGCCAGAAGAGCCCGATGCGGTAAGCTAAGACATGGAGCTCCAGGGTTTATATTCCAGATGTTATTTTGCTGTGCATGCTAACATTGTGGCATACCTAATTATGTAAATAGGCGAAGCAGGCAGGCCCGCGATGTATCAAAAATGTGTAAGATACGTACCACTGGGTATGTGTCACGCGGCCACTGGTACGTGCTCCATGAGCCAACGGGTATCTGCCGCACTGCAATGAACCTTTTCTGACGTCAACTTGGTTCACTGAAAGTATCACATCACACCTATACGGTGATGTTTCTGTGACGCGATTTTTCTAGCAAATAAGGGTCGGAGCCGACGTTGTGGCGCTTTTCTACACTCAAAAAAGCGTTCTTGCCAAAAATGACTGATTGCATCACATTTCCCTTTCTGTGCTTTTATAGGAGACAGTGAGCTAAAAGGCTTTTGCTGCAACCGAAATGGCACACAACGGTTGTTCTGATTTTCGCTTTAGTCACACAATAACGAAGCATTTCTCACAAGACCTCAAAGATTGCCAGAGTGACTGTGGTGGTTAAAAGCGCTAAAACTTTCGCTTTTGCTTGCATTACTTGGCTCCAGGGGAAGTCCATGGTCTTCGCGAAATTACTGTGGGATCGAAACCTAGACGAAAACCCCAGTCTAGCACCACTCTGTAGAACGGACTGATCTGTTATTGTCTGAGCTCTTGCGTTGCGCGTCCTTTGCGATGAAGTGACGCTTAGAACGGACAGTTTCGGACGCCGCAAGCACTTTGTCATAAAGGCGTTCGTCTGTATTACACTTTGTTCTAACGACTGGAACGAATACGTCGCGTCCCACATAGCGCCCGCTAACGCACTTAAGTGTGTGCGCTCTAGCTTCCATTCCGCTACGAGAATTAATGAGGTTCATCTTAGCGTCACGACCAGGAGAGTGTTGCTTTGTACCATTCTCGTCTCGTTGCAGCAAGCACTTTGGAACACTGTCTTCAACTGCACCCGAAAATGGAAGACGACGAAGTGTCCCTTCTGAGGTGGCTCCACATCGTTCCCGTGAAAAATCTCGGATTCCTCGAAAATAGGTATCATACTTCAAGAGGTTAGACCACAAGTCATCCGAGGACGCTCCGGACACTCATGCGCAGTCTGGTTTTCTCGTATTCAGCGAATGTCACTCCATTATCTCTGCAGCTGAATCACGCACCGGGACTAGGCCTAGTGCCTCCGTTGACGCGCTGGCGGCAGTAGATTCGCCGGCGCCGCTCAACAGAATGGCATTGCCGGCAGCACAATTGACACCTGAGCCTAGATCCCAGCTCCTGATTCCTGCCCCAAGTCCATCGGCTACAGCCCACCCACCGTCATTCTAAAATGCACATCACACCATGAGTGATCTGGCCGCAGGCCGAAGCCCGGCGATGGCTTCCCAGTCACCGAGTGGGAGTGGTGCTCCAATTGTTGTGCTTGAAGAACCGAGTACCCCTACGGATTTGTCTTCTGCGCTACCATTGGTGCCGTCGGCTACCTGTGATTCTCAGAGGCGTCCTTCGGAACAATTTGCACAATATTCGTCTTCAGCCAACAACGGCTCCTAAGGCAAGCGTTACTGTCAGCGACTGACCACCCAGTTGCCGACGCCCACCTCGGTTTGCTATAAAGCAACCATTACAGCTCTGGCCCTCACAAGCCTCACGGAGATTACGAAGAGGATTATTCAGGCGAACCTCGACACTTGTCTTGGCACCGCATGCTTCCGCAGCTTCACGGCCACGATAAGTCAAATACCATCGCTGTGTGGCTCCCGACATTGGCGGCTGTCGAGAGTTTTTAAACGCTTCAGCGTCTGTCGATCACAAGCGAAGTCACCGTGCCGGTCCTGGTGTACCTGGTACAGGGCTCGGACTTAGAGCGCTGTGTCGTTTATAACGTGGACGCTGGCGAGGACCAGACTGCTCCCCTGCGTGAGCTCGACTGTCCTACTCGTCGTGTAATTCAAGCGCGTTACATGAGAATGGGGCACTCTTGCATCGTCGCCTTGCAGGGCCCACCAATTCCACCAGCCCGCCTGTACTTGTATGGCTGCATTCTACGACATCGGCCATATAAACCCAGTGGCGTGTATTGTTACAACTGTTTCCTACCTGGCCACATGCGCCGATCCTCTCCGTTTACAGCGCCCGATGAAGCTGTACAAGCTGGCACAGTGTCTTACCGATGTGGACTCTGCAAGTGCGACGACCACGAGATCACTTCTACAACTTGTCCCACAAAGCAAAAGGCCACTCAGGAGGTTCATCGCGGGAATCATATGCAATGGCCTCCGCTTGCTGCCACACAAACAGTGCCGACATGTAACACGTTTGCGGTGCTCCAGTGGGATGACGACTGGCCAGAGCTCTCCGAGCCCGACCCGCCTGCACCCCATTCGCAACAGACTTACAGTGACAAAGTTCGCAAATAACGCCGTCGCCCGCTGGTTACACAAAAGCAGAGCGTGCCGGACCACCCGCGTGATGATATGGTACTCCAAGCAAGTCCAAGAGCTAGCGCTTCAGTAGCAGGAGGAACGGACATGTCAAGTAGGAGGACAGTCTCAGAATACGACCTCACCCCCCCCCCCTCACCTGATGTAGCCATGCCGGCGTTGTGCTAGATGCGGCACTAGCCTTTCTTTGCATCTTCGATAACGTCCATGGCGCGAATCACCACCGCCACATGCTTCCCACATACTGCAGCAACACGTATACTATAGGAACACAACTACTGCAACACATACTACGGCAACACACTACGGCAACACATATACAGATTGTAGCTACGCGTACTACATCAAGACACACTACAGCAACACATCTACAGCATCACATACTGCAGCAACACATACAAATACTACTACAACACACACTCCGAAAACGCATACTACGGTAACACATACTGTAGCAACAAAATCGCGGTGAAAATGCTTCGATCTTAGTCAATTGCGCGCGACAGAGCAGATAATCACAACAAACACAAATATGACGGAAAGTGGGGCGCGCAGGCTGCCTTGCTGAGCACGGGATCTCTCCTCCCCACAACACACGATATGCATCTATATTTACATAAAAACCAGTGCAATGCGCAACATAACGAACTTCATAACCCCACATACCGGTAGCGCTTGTTGAAATCGTCATTTTTCGGATACACTCGCTTTACATTGTACGGTACTTCGTCAGCGGGAAGACTAGCGTTCAGTGAGCAGGTCGTCGCATTAAGAGCAAAGCTTTCTTCGCGAACATTTCCGGACTTTGCCGATCGCGGCTGCTGGGTGCTGCTGCTGTCCTGTCTCATACGCAAAGAAAAAAAATTATTTACGGGCCGTGTTTATGTTGCGACCACGTGTGACTATGTGCAGCTCACCACCGTCGGCGTGCATAAAATAGTGAGTCAGCTGACCGGCGTGAGTGTGCGTTCCGTGAGTGGGATAAAAGCAGAGGCCCTTCGAGGTCCGCTGCTGCCTCCAAAGCAAACAAGATCTGACCTCAAATATGGAAGAAGCACTGAGAAAGCTGGAAGGACAAGGATACACATGTACGACAGCTTGCAGCTTGGTGCAACTGTAATGCAACGGGTGTAGCTGCAAGATTCTGAATACGTCTTTCTTAAGAGCAAGCTTTAGCATGGGTGCATCTCCGATGCCGCCTATTCAGATAGATGTAAAACGCAAAAATGAATTTCCAAGATAACCCCTGGGCCGATTACATAAAATATGGTGCATCTGACAGGGAAAGGTAGGTTCTAGTGAGTCTTGGAAGCGGAATTTTTATTTTAGTTATACATTTTAATGTTACGGAAAGTGTTGAAAATTGCTAAGTCTGAAAAAAAGAGAAAAACGGAAGCACGAACTTTACAAATCCGTAACTCCGTCTCAAGAACACATATACCAGTTCTGTCAATTGCATAAGATAAAGAATCTAAAGCGGATTAATTTGGTAAATCTATTCATATCTTACGTGATCTTGTTAAATTTTTCGCAAGCGTTTAGCAAAGTCTTACTCGCATATTAATGGTCTATTTGATAGCCATATATAACAAGTCAGTATTGTACGTTTTAGATCTTGTATGGGATGCAATTCACATTACTGTGGCATCGTTTTCCGTCCAATTTTGTAAACTTGACTGTTGCGTTATGTGCGCTTTTGCGATTTTCGACAATTTTCGTCGAAAAATTGACGGCCGAAGCAGAAAATTCGCCACTAACAGTCACACCTTCTTTTACAAAGAACAAACCTCATCTAATTTCGTGGAGTGGATGCAGAAAAAACGGTTCTCTGCAACTCCTAAGTACATGACTCCTAAGTATATGAAGTTAGGATAGTGGCATAAAGTCAGAGTGGAACCCCTTTACGTTATAGCGACCCTGTTTGGCATACTCAGCAGAAAGTTTTCTTTGCAAAGACCCCAGTGGAGCGTTCGTCCTTTCATTTAGGCCCAGGCAGAGCCAGCTGAACGCTTCCGCGTCACATAATGCGCCCCGGTAATTGCAGATGGGCAAGCTTGTAAGACATATAAGGCCCAACCTGGGGTGTTCGCAGAGCCTGCAACAACGTATACTTTCTGCGTGGCTGAACCCTTAGCTGCGGAAGTCTCGTGAGTGCGACGCCTCGCACACAAGAATGTCAGCGCGTGATCTGCCACACATTTTTTTTGCAGTGTCCAAAATCTGCTGAGAGAGCAGATATATTATCCGAAAATTAGATACGTGTTCTTTGCGCACTTGCGATATTTCTGATGATAAGCCAAGCTTGTGTGTTGCACAAATTACATCTTAATGTGGCATCTGGTCCTTGCATGTTATTTAGCGATATCATCAGGTATGAAGGATACGCGCCAGCTTGGAACCCGCAGTTAACTGCAGTAATATTGAGAACCTGAGAACCGCCAGTAATTGCGCTACCACTCTGCGCACCTGCTGCATTACAAAGTTCTTGCACAACCACACAAAATTGAGCTTCACAGTCTTAAGTCGCTTCTCGTCATGTTAGGGTATACTACTGCAATTCTCAGGAGCGGTTCCATTTTTCTTTCCATTAGAGACTGTGCATCGCAGTCGTTACAGCCGTAAATGCTGGACGATGATAATGGGCGACAGCATCAAATGGCCCGCTGAGAGAAAGGGCCGGCGTCTGTAGCAGCGAACCAGCCCCTAAATACGCATCGGCGGACACGCCACGTCACCCCCGGTCTCGGAGGCCTCTCTTAGTCGCCCGTTCCGCGTCCGCGCAAACTTTTGCCTGCGCTTCATCTCGGTAATCGCTATAAAGAAACTAATGCGCAAAAGTCAGAATAAATTGGAGAGGAAACGCATTGGTGGTAGTAAGTTTCGAAGGAACGACCCCCGCTCCGTCCCCGAGTCTCTTACCTACTAGGCTAAACCTGCTGCTCCTAGATAACAGGCTTGTGCACTCTGCTTTATCCCGTCATACTACTTGCACCAAAATTCATATCGTCTAGCTCGGCGTGACGAAAGCGGTGACGACCAAATCACCGCGGCTTATTCGGAAGCGTCCCCACCAGCTTATATGGCAGTTGGGCAAGGTAGCATTGCGTCACCGAAATAACTGCACAGGCCTTGCGCTATTTAGCAGGCGTTGGTCAACCGTCTCGACGCGCTCGCTTGCCTGCGAAGAGTTCATAACTCGAAGCACCACTCAGCGCCGTCCAAATGGACATCAATGCTTCCGCATTCACAACTCATAAAGACTGCTTCGGTGTCCTCGGATATTTGTTGCTGACGTTGTTGCCGTCAAATAAATATATGGTTGATACCAACTAAATGCGCCTAGCGGCCATTGTAGGCGGCGAATAGGCGAACAGCGCCGCGAACAGCAGAAGTCAGTGCACTCACATGTGAAGCAGACGACAGGGTGAAGGCTCTCACGCTTCATCCAGTGATATCGCAGTGCAGGTTTTAAGCCCTCACCTACCAGAAAACGCATTTTCGTGTGTCTGCTTTTGAGAAAGGTCGCCACTTGTACAAGACACTTCGCGGTACGAGCTACTATATAAAGTAGAAAACTAGTACAAATTGCGATGCAAGTGCACCACGCCAACAGAGCCCGGCGCACTAAGCTAAGACGTGGAGCTGCAGCAATTATATTCCAGATGGTATTTTGCTGCGCACGTTAACATTTTCGTATACCCAATTATGTAAATAGGAGAAGCAGGCAGCGACGTATCAAAAATGTGTAAGATACGTCCCAATGAGCATGTATAATGAGGTTACTGGGTACGTGGCCCAGGAGCCGACGGGTATTTGCCGCTCTGCAATGAACCTTTTCTGACGTCAACTTGAGTGACTGAAAGTATCACATCACACCTACACGGTAACGTTCCCGAGACGTGATTTTATGCGAAGCATACTACTAGAGCTCAACCCAGCTCCTCAGGCGCGGCGGTGTCACCTTCAATACCACGTGACACCATGACGTAACGACAGAGGAGAAACGGGGCTCCAACTCACGCCGTCGCTCGCGGCGTCGCCTTCAAGGCTGACCACGTGACACCGTGACGTCACGACAGAGGAGAAACGGGGCTCCAACTCGCGCCGTCGCTCGCGGCGTCGCGGCGGTATATAAGCAGCTGCGCTTGCCTCTGCTAGACACTCACGAGGTGAGATGCCTTCTGGAGACAGAGCTGTTCGTTGGAATGAGAAGCGAAGGTTGCGGCGTGCTACAGAGACTGTTTCTAGGTGGCTTTGCTACGGCGCAGCGACTACGCGCCCCGCACCGGACGCGGTGAGCGTCGAGCAACGCAGCGTTCGGCGCGACAACGAAATGTGCGCCTGAGCAAGCGCCGCACGCCTGAGCCGATGCCGACGACACCGGCTTTTCTGCGACACGAGCTCCTTAACGCTGTCGCGTTAAAATAAAGGCTAGTATGCTTCGCATCCTGGGCTTAACCTTAGTTAGCCACAGCCATTTTTTCTTGCAAATGATGGTTGGAGTAACGTTGTGTTTTTTTTTTTCTAGTCTCAAGAAGCGCGTTCTTGCGAAATATGACCTTCAACATGGCGTGTGTGCTCTTTAAAGGCTCGCATAGGAGATAGTGAGCTAAGAGGCTTTCGCTGTCACTGAAGTGGGGCAAAAAGACTGTTGTATGTTTCTTGTTAATCATACAATGACAAAGTGTTTCTCACAAGACTACAAACACTGCCAGAGCGACTGCAGTTGTTACGAGAGATAACATGTAGGCATGTGCGTGCATTGTTTGGCTCCATCAGCGCTGGACGGGTGCAGCTATTTCTTCTCCATGGTGGGATAAATAATACCTTGTGAAGTGTTTCTCACAAGACTACAAAGCATGCCAGACTGTGGTGGTTAGGAACGATAACATGTAGCTTTGTGCGTGCAATTTTCGGCTTCAATATGAACCCCGACCCATTTCTATTTTTCTGTATGGTGGGATCGCATGCTTCTCTTATGCAGACGCAAGCTCCAGTCGGGCACCGCACTATCGGACGGAATGACCTGTTCTTGTGTGAGCCGTTGCGCTGCGCGACATTTACGATGAAGTGACGTGTATAACGAAGCGTTTCGGACGCCGCAAGCACTTTGTAATACAGGCATTCTACTGTATTACGCTTCTTTGACACGACTGGAACGAATACGTCGCGTCCCACATAACACGAGCTAAAGCATTTAAGTGCGTGCGCTCTAGCTTCCATTTGGCTACTATAATTAATGACTTTCTCCCTAGCGTCAGGACGCAGAGCGTGTGGGGTTTGTACCATTCTCGTCTCGTGGCAGCTAACGCTTTGAAGCACTGTGTCAAACTGCACCCCCACCATCGGGGCAGCTTTCATTCCCCAGTCCTTTCCTAGCCGTGCGCTACGAAGGTGCTGCGCGATATTGTACCACCTTCGGGTTTCTATCAGGTTGTATCGTACCTTTCTGGAGTAAAAAAAAGTTTGCCGACGATTAAGACTCTCCCTAATTATGATGCGAAACCTTACGCGTGTTCATTTCGCGATGTATTGGCTGGCGCGGACAATCTGTCTCGTGCGACCCCTTGCAATCGGTGCAAAGTGTGGCTCCATTGCCTCGCTGATCGAGAAATCGCGTGATGTAATGCGCAGGTGAAGCGTGGGTGCGATTCACAGAAGTCGCCGCAGACAGACCTCCACTCATGCAACGCTTTTTTTCCTTATATGGTGTCGGTCGACGTGCTCTCCGCATGCCATCGATGAACAGACGAGCAGCGAAGATGTGGTGTGCTTTACCTCAATCGAGCCATCTATGCATACATAGGTGATATTATTATTATTATTATTATTATTATTATTATTATTATTATTATTATTATTATTGGAAACAGAAGACGAATGAATCTTTTGACTGTGCAATAATTTATTCTTATTCTTTTATTGGGTAGACACGTGTGCAAGTACCACCGCATAGCAAACGGGAATTCCAAAATATGTACAAATTCACTGTGAACTACCTAATTAAGGAAAGTAGATGACACTCAGCGTAATGTTAGAGCAGCCTTAGTGGTTAATTGTCGTGCAATTTCTTTCAGTGTAGTTCCGATATAACGAGAGTTATAGCCGTTTTCTGTAACCATTCTCCCTCAGTATACGGCCACGTATTAACAGCAGACGGGAATTCAATAAAGTTTACAACTTCACTGTGAACGAACTAATTAAGACAAGTAAATGAAAATCAGCGAAATGATAGAGTCGTCTAATCTGTCAATTCAAGCATATTTCTTTTCCAACATGCCTACATTAGATTCAGGTCTACAGAGTATTCGCGTGAAACTGGAGACGAACATTTTTTCTTGTCGACGCAACCCTACATGGACGGACATCGACCACTGACGGAGGGTATACTATAAACAGCTTCGATGTAAGAGGAGCCGTGGGTCTCACTGTTTAGTTTCGTGAGCTGCTTCGCCGGTTCCACATATGTCGGCAAGTTCGCGTACACTCTCCGTTGCAGTTACTTTACTCTTTGCGATGCTTCGTCATTCTCAATGTCTTGGGAACTAACCCAATCTTCAGTCACGGTCCAGTTCACACAGCTTAGTGCAACGACAGCCGCGGATGGCGACGAGTGTGAACATGCCGGTGCGTTTACGTCCGACGTCGACGCACAGCAAACAGTCAGGCGCCGGATGCAAGTAGAGTTGGGAAGCGCAAGGAAGGAAAACGTGTCTTAAATTGTGCCTCCGTTTAGCAACAGTGGGTCGAACAGCGTCAAGAAAGCAAGCATGCTTTGTTTCCACTGACCGGCCATGAAGAAAGCCATGTATGTATATACTAAGCTTATGCTTAAAAAAGGACGGCAGATGTGCAAACACAACTTTTCAAACAATTTTGCAAACGGAGACAAGAGGGACACGGGGCCATTATTGAACGTAATTTATGATGCCACTGTTATGAACTGGCACGACCCTTGGATTCTTCCAACAAGAAGAAAAGGCACTTGCACACAAGAAAGATTAAGAATGTGAGTAAGGAGAGGAAGAAAAACAGAAGAGCTCTTGATAAAAAAAAACTGGTATACGGTCGTAAGCAAGAGAAGGCTTCGGTTTCAACTTACGGCTGCTGCGATACCGTTTTCTGAAGAACATGAAATGTTGAAATGGTCACTGCACATATACTGCCAGTCACCAGAGCTAATAGCATCCGCAGTATTCAGGAAAAACGATGAAAAAGTGTTCAGCGAATGCATTGGCGATACTGTAATAGATATTAAGAATGCCACGAGATGGATGATTTAGGATATTAACCTAAGCACGCTCCGAGCTGTAATCGTTTAGCACAGGTCTAGAAACGTTTGGGATCGCTTTTTACATGCTTCTCGACAAACTTAACGTATGCATCACTGTCGCTACGCAGGGGATGACCTACGAAGTAAACCACGCAATTCCTCTGAAAAACATGTGCGATAGCGAGCAGGACAAAACTATTTGCAGGTATTGAAGGCTGCCAGAGCAAATTATACATCTTCAGTAAGGATGCCATCCGCTTTGTTGACATATACAGCACGGTACAATTCAGACAAGTCGGCATCACTGAGATATTGGGAAAGACCTACATGGTCACCGTTGGGAAAAAAAACCAGCGCACAGGTTCGCTCAACACATGAATCAGCTCTAAAGAAAATCCCGTATTCGAGCGGAACATGGCAGTGGTCAATAGGAGCCAAACTGCTAACAGCAACAGAACACTCACCAATGCAGATATTAGTCAGAATCAAATCCATAACACTGCAAGCTGAATAGTAACACCAATAAACTGCGTTATTCCAAGAAATTCCACAGAGAAGAACAGCGCACTACAGCGAAGGGATGATAAATATGTATATGTCGCGCGTGAAGACACCCCAACTATAGAGGGAACATTGAAATCAGCAGCTACTAGGACATAATATATTGCAACATCAATAACTTCAACTAGTAATATGTTAAGAAAACTGCAAGTTACTCATGTTAGGAGTGAAGTCGGCTGCGCAGAGCAGCACATTGTTGCCACGTTTAACAGGAACTTCAACCCACGCAATGGCTGGCAAAATCTCAAGGTCCGCTCGTGGGTGCGACCCGCGACCCCTGCCGGCCACTAAACCAAGAGTGGGTGGGGAGGGCTTTTTCAGGACACGATAAAGTTATTTCCTCCTCCTCCAGCACGCCACTTAGCGGTAAGATTCTACCGCACGGCAATCAGCACGCCACCGCCGTACTGAACAGGTTCATCATACACGCGATCGCATCTGTGAACTGTGTATGCCGGTGAAAAGGAATTCTTGGGCAGTAAGTCGTTGCAAAGCCGAGTTTCAGTTAAGGCTACAACATGTTACGAACAAGCTGGCACGTTCTCGCACAAACAGAAGAATTTCTTCCGTAGACCACGAACGTGTTGATCAAAAACGGAGCACTTCATTAGTGAGGTTAGAAAAGAAATCACGTTATATTGTCGCCGGCGTCCCTGTATGCACCACGCATGCTACTTGGACTAGAATTTCCATCGCCAAGCCCGACGTGACAGAAGCGGTGGCGACAAAATCACCGCGGCTTCCTCGGGAGCGTCCCCATTAGCCTCTGGGGCTGTCGAGCAAGGTAACATGACGTCACGGATCTAAGTGCGCAGCCCTTGTGCTATCTAGGAGGCGTTGGTAAAGCGTCTGGACATACCTTCCGGTTCCTACCTTTAAAGACGACTCAGTGGCGTCCAATTGGACATTAATGCTGTCGCATTCACACCTCATAACAAGTGCTTAGGCGTCCTGGGATTTTTTTTTTATGTTGGCGTTGTTGTCGTCGAATATGGCTCATACCAGCTACATGCATCGCGCGGCCGTCGTAAGCGGCGCGTAGGCGAACAGCGCCGCGAACGGCAGAAGTCAGTGCACTGGCATGTGAAGCAGACGACGGGGCGAAGGTGCTGGCAGTGCACCAAGTGATAACGCAATGCCGGTTTTAAGGCCTGACCTCTTGTACCTCACCTCTTGTCAAGGTCACCTCTTGTACGAGGCAGGCCAAGTTCGCGGTATCAGGTACTATATAAAGTAGAAAACTTGTGCAAACTGCGATGCAAATGCGCCCCGCCAAAAGAGCCCGACGCCATAAGCTAAGACGTGGAGCTCCAGCATTTATATTCCAGATGTTATTTTGCTGTGTACGTTAACATTGGCACGTACCTAATTATTTAAAACACAGGAAGCAGGCAGGTGATGTATAAAAAATATGTGATACATACCATTGGGTATGTATCATGAGGCTATTGCGTACCTGCCCCAGGAGCCAACGTACCTGCCCCAGGAGCCACTCTGCAATGAACCTTTTTTGACGTCAACTTGGGTGAACGAAAGTATCACAACGTCATAACTACACGGTGACGTTTCCGTGCCGCGATATTTCTTGCAAACGAGAGTCGTAGTCGACGTTGTGGCGTTTGTCGAATCTCAGAAAGTGCGTTCTTGTTGAATATGACCTTCAACGTCGCGTTTGTGCGCTTTAACGGCTCGCGTGGGAGATATTGAGCTAATAGGCTTACGCTGCCACCAAAGTGGTGCAAAATGACTGTTCTAATTCTCTCGTTACTCATACAATGACGAAGTGCTTCTCACAAGACTACAAAGATTCCTTGACGAACTGCAGTGGTTAGGAGCGATAACATGCAGGCTCGCGGATCCATTATTTGGCTCCAATAGCGCTGCGCGGGATAGTCCGGTTGTCATGTACGGTGGGATCGAAACCCACAGGCACGCTGCTCTCATGCAGACGCAAACTCCAGTGGAGCACCACTCTGTAGAATGGAACGACCTGTTCTTGTGTAAGCTGTTGCACCGCGCGACCTTTTTACACACTTTTCAGACACACTTTTTAGACACTTTTTTACACACGCACACTTTTTAGACAAAAATCTAACGACAACATCGCGTCCGACACAGCAGAATAATTGAGGTTCTTCCTTGTGTCACGAATGGGAGCGTGTCGGTTTGTACCGTTCTTGCATCGTGGCAGCTAACGCTTCGGAAACCGGTGTTAAACTGCACCCCCGCTTTAGGGACCGGCTTTCACTTCCCAGTCCTTTCCTCGCTATGCGCTACGAAGATGCTGTGAGACATTGTACCGCCTTCCGTTTTAAACCAGGTTGTATCGTATCTCAAAGACATCCTTGCTCATCAGCGTGGAGCCCGCAGAAAATACCCGCCGCCTCACCCACACCTTAACGGGGAAGAGGCCGCCGATTGGCGTAAAATACAGACCGGGGTGTTCCCCCATTTAAAATTGCTAAGCGCCATGTATCCCGCTCGTTATAGGGCCAACTGTCCTTCGTGCGGTGGCATACCTACCCAAATACACATAACCTGGGAGTGCACTAAGCACCCTCATAGGCCAGATGCCAGTAGGACAATGGAGCAGTGGGAGGCACAGCTCGCCCGCCCCGACCTGGCAGGACAAAAGTCCTTAATTAGCCAGGTCAGGCAGGCGGCAGAGGCCAGTGGGGTCCTGGACTGAGAGGCTCCGACCACCCCTCCTTCAAATCTTTACAATTGCAATAAAGTTTCTCTCTCTCTCCTGAAGTAAAAAAAAAATGCCGACGATTACGATGCTCCCTATTATAATGCGAACCCTATACGCGTTTTCACGTATTGGCTGGCGCGGACAATCTGTCTCGTGCGACCCATTGCAATCGGAGCCAAGTCTGGCGCGGCTGCCTCGCTAACCCCAATAAAGTTTGTGTGCTTTAAGGTGTTTGGTATCTTCAGCTCCAGTACTTATTGTGGTAGACGAGGATAAATAGCCACTAGCGTTTATTTGTAAGGCGTGCAAGGTGGCATTCCCGAGGTTCAGTGACCTGCGGACACATTGTCCTCCCACTTTCGTATCAGCGTTGCCGTTGTCGAGTCGGGTCAGCCGACGCGCTTCTGGGAGGCCCACTGCGAAGAGCCCGCGCTGCACTCCGCCGTCGACAGAACCGTCGTCTGACATCTTCCAGGCAACGCTGTCGAGCTCCGTTTGGCGTCAACCACAGTAAGCATGCTAACCGCTTGTTTGCCGGCTGCCAAATTGCCCTAATCGCGGTTAACGGCAACCGCAGTCACACTGACAGTGTTTCGCTGCGTAACCGCCGCTTCGCCTGCTGTGTAACCGAGCTGACCGTGGTTACCGATGTCGTTAAGGACTCGCTTGTAACGGAGGAATTATGATTTACAATGGCAAAAGAGCGAGTACGCTTTCCGAAGCATGCCAACGAAGCAAAAACGCGGGAAATGGTTAAAAATAGAGCAGTCATATTTGTGCTAAACCCGGGTGCGATAAAATCTTATCGAAGCTTTAAGATAAGGTTCACTGCTACATGTGAGATATAGTCCTTGGGCTTCGAAGAGACATGAATCGCCAGTTTACAAATTGTCGTTTAAATAAGTTATAGAGAAGCCTTGTGGTCTTGCTGTTGTTGAAACGAGAGTCCTGCAATGGAAAAGCTAACACTCTGGCTCCATTATGACATTTTCGCTGCAGAAGCATTTACGCCAGAGTTTGAGAAGAGTTTGAACTGTAGAGGCGCAGAGGCTCTGTCCAGCATTTTACCTTTACCTCGGCGCCCTACACGGAGAGAATCCGTGAAACCAACAAAAAAGGAAAAAAAGCGATTTAAGCATTTGTGTGCCAGCAACATCTTCCGCGCACAATGTCTGGTGCCAGGCTTGGTCAGTCGAAAACTAGCATTTTTTTACTACTTCTCCGAAGACGCGTCTCCATATAGTCTTGCCTTTACAGTGGCATCCCACAAGCACGATTGCTATGAAATGGGCTAGTTGGTGACTGTTCCTATTTGGTCATCCACTAGCCCGTTACGAAGAGCACCGACAAGACATGAATCGACCGCGTGTTAGTGTTTAGTGTCTGCGCTTTTAGTAACGTGCTAGCGCATAACAAGGTACGCACCCCAGAACGAAAACACTCGGTATCTCATTCGACAGCGTTTGCATTTGGGATGTTACATGGACGCAGGTGTTTCAAAAACACCACATGCACACCAACGTTCAACGAACCCACGATTTCCATTTTCCTCTTCCGGAAGGACGCTACCGAATTCAGTATATTTTTCCTGGGGAGCTTCTGGGACCTGTGACTTTCAGCGAAGACACCAGTTCATGCATTGAGGAGCTTCCACGGCAGCGCCTACTCGTTTTTTCTCAATCGGCGGAACTGAACATATGTCGCCACCACGGAGCCTTCTCTTTCCATAGTGTCGCCTTTGGAGCTTCGATACTCTGCTGCGCACCCAATGTGGGCCCTACTAAATGATGGAATTACGGGAGCGAACCATTGCACGGCATTTAATTTGCACGATTTACAGGTTCTGGCTCCGACGACCACGGTCAATCGTGGGGCTGAGTCCACTGTTGCAGCCTCAGTATACGTGGCGAGTCCAGCGTTCTACAGGCACCTCTCCGACGCGTGGCCGAACGTCGTCCTCACCACCAATCACCGCCTAATGCGTGGGTGCTCTCCTGCTGCGCTCGGTGCTCACTGACCGCCGCTCCGTAGGGCCCGCAATGAGAAACTTTTAGCATGTCCGCCATTCCGGCAAACGGGGGCGGTCGGGGGCGTAAACGTGAGCGGCCGGAGCAGTGCAGCCGCCTGGTGTTGTAGAGCTCAACCAGGCAAACACAGAGCTAAAATTGCAGTAACCTACCTTATTCTGCTTCACTGCTGGTGCAAATTTTCGGAAGCGGCGTAATTGTGTTCATAATTACGCCGCTTTCGAAAACTTACAACCCTGCTTAGAAGATTATAATAATTGGCTCTGTGTTTGGGTGGTTGAGCTTTGCGCCACCAGCAAGCGCCACCAATCTGGCCGCTCACATTTACACCCCCGCTCATCCGGCAAACCGCCCGCGCTTGCCGGAACACCGGACGCACTAAATTTCTCAGTTAAGTGGAAGCCGATCACTACGGCAATGCTACCTGGCCACCTCCATGATTTTATTAAGGCGAAAGCCTTATGACTCTATTTTTCAACCCAAACATGACTAGTCGTTTAATAGAAATGATTATTGATTAGCAAAGTTAATAATTGATTTATTAGTGATAGGATTAGGGTGAACGATGTGACCCATAGAAGGGCAGAAGCGTACTTCTCATGTCCAGCCTTGTCTTAGTCTTCATTGATGATTAGCAAAGTTAATTGTTGAATGATTAACTGATTAGATTAAGGTGGTTTAAGGTCAATTAGTGCGGATTAAAGTGAATTAAAGTGGATAAATATGTATTAAAGAGAATTAGGGTGAATAAAGGTGAATTAAGGTATCTTAGCATGAGTTATAGTAGATTAAGGTTAATAAAGTGGATTAAGGTGATGCAAGAGGATTAAAGTGGATAACGGTGGATGAGGTTGAATTACAGTAGGCTTAATTTACAATGATTTCGCCTTTGTGTCTTTTAGGCTATAGCTAAATACATCATTTTTTTTTAGCCTCGGCTGCGCGAAGTTTCCCCAAATCAGGACAGACAAGAACGCTGGGGCGTGGTGCGTGTCTCCCTATATGTCCCCACTGCATGTCGGTAGAGACAAACAGACAAGTCAGAATCTTATTCTTGTCCTCCTTTAGGCAATCTAGTCGCGAACCCAGCACACACATCCCACAGTGTAATGTAACCATAGTTGTGGGGAAAAAATACGATTATTGGTTACCCACTTCTATTTAAGCAAAAGGCCTTAGAAAGTGAAAGACATAAAAAATAATTTCTAAAGATTGCTCGGCTAACTTAACAGTTCTAAAACAAAAAAGCCAAATATCAAATAAAAAAACTGGAGGACGCCTCAGCTTCTCTTTTATGAGTGCAACGCGAGCGAGTACACTTCAAGTACCCAGGACGTTACCCGAGCAAGTTTGATAAGTAATTTAGGCTTCTGTATGCATGCATTATCTTCCGAGACAATCTAGATCGATATCTGCTTCAAGGCTACATGAGTCTGAAAGCCAGTAATTCTTCATCACTTCTCGAAACGCATGACCCCACATAGCCTCGCTCTTACAGTTGCATCCCAGAAAAGTGCTACGAGAGGGGTCTAGTTGGTGGCTGTTCATACTTGGTTAAGCTCCAGCCCGTTAGGAAAACCACATACATGAAATGCGTCGACCGTCTGTCAGCGTTTAGTGTCTGCGCTTTTACTAACGCGCTAGCGCATAAACAAGCATGACTCCCAGAATCAGTATCCAAAGTATCTCATTCGACACCTTTGGCATTTGTCACGGTATAACGCGGACGCCGGTGGCAATAACGTTGCACGGCCATGTTCAGACAGCCCCCGATTTCCATTTTCTTCTTCTGGAATGACTCTATCTAAATGAGTCACAAGAACAGCACAAACATCAAGAATAATCTTTTTTCCTGGCCAGGCTACCGCCAAGCCCAGCGCGTGACAGAGAATAACCGTCGCAGGAAAAAATACCTTGCTTCTGTATTGCGAACAGCAAAACGTATGGGGGAGTATCCTTGAATTCGACATTTAAAATAAAGTATGGGGTTTTACTTGCCAAAACTACTTTCTGATTATGAGGCACGCCGTAGTGGAGGACTGCGGCAATTTCGACCAACTGGGGTTCTTTAACATGCACCTAAATCTAAGTACGTGGCTGCTTTCGCATTTCGGTCACAAGACAATGCGGCCGCTGAGGCCGGGATTCGAACCCGCGGCCTCGTGCTCAGCAGCCAATTCGACACTGTCAATAAAAACCCCATTGAAGTCAAACGCCGCAGTGAATGCATCAGCGTAAGCCCTCCACGATGCTCACAAAAGTTCTGAGTGGTGAAGCAGCCGCAAGAAAGTCGAACATTTTGGCCGGCTTCATTCCTGCAAAAACTTTCGCGGTCAGCTCGGAAAGCAGCGTGAGAGGACAAAGGTCACGTGGCTTACCAGGCGCGGTCCTCTCGAAGTGAAACGGCAAGCTGCTAACGATGTAGTAGAAGTTCCGGGAGGGATCCCAACGTCGTGACAGTTCCGACGAAAGATTGCACGTCCACGGAACGAGCACGACGTACGAACGATAGAGGCATGCAAAGCTCAAGTAATTCGCTATCGTGCAAGTTCGCCATGGCTCGCGAGAAACACGCCACAGCCGCGCAGGTGCGTCAGAAAAGGCACTGCTTTGGTCCTCGGCAAAACGCAGCACCACCACCGAGAGCACGAAATCGACTGCAAGACATGGCCGCTAAAAAAAAGAAAGTATTATTAATAAAGATAAAAAAACGGCTCAGTTAACCTCGGCGAAACGCCATTGGAGAAAGAAGTTTGCCGATCATTATAATCATGGCGGTGTAGTTCCCAGTGGCGCCAACTCGCTGATCGGAATTCCATGTTTCGCGCGCTGAATTCATGCCATTAGGGGATTCAGGCTGCTGATTTTTTGCCTTGTCTGGCCAACCGATAGTTCATAACTGATAGAGTAATGCAAAAGACGTAGGCAAGCGAGAAACCTTACTTTAACAAGACTGCATGTCACGATTCGAGCGCGCGAACGTCTTGGTTCACCACGCCAATGAGCGACAGAGCTGTGCCCGACGGCCACCCCCGAGAGCACAAAGTGGACGTGCCTGGCGACACTCGCAAACGAAAGCACCCAGACAAAAGCGTTCGTTCTTTGTAACGGCCCATTTCATTTTCCATTGCTTTTGTTTTGTTTGTGTTATCATCGGCATTTTCCTTATCGTGATTTCTTAATCATGCAGCATTTTCCTGGTCGACTTCGTCGGGTTCTGTCTCCGATCCGCTGCTCTAGTCGTATAGTAACGAAGTAGACCAGCTCCAAGTCCTTTCTACCGTAGATAATGTTTTAACGTTTTACAGCGGCGCTGTTATACGCTAGGCTCTGGCGGTTTGTGTGCGTAGGCAAAAAAAGATGGCGACCACCACAAAAAGAAGCATAAAGCAATAGCCTATCGCTGGGCATGCCCCAGCTGCATTTAATAGCAAAAAGTGTCAAAACGTACTACGAAAAAAATAGCGTAACAAAAAAAGTAAAACCGGAAAAAACACTGTGTAGTATGGATTGAGGTTTGACGTCGCGGGCTCTATAGGTAAACCGGGCAAACCACATAGCTGTATCTCAGTTCTCTTCCACCTGTGCAATAGGTAGGTCGGGTGCGGTGAGTTCTCCGGGAGAACGGCGCGCCTACGAAAAACACAGTCGTGGACAGCAGCGGGAATGTGCGCGGCGACGGGCGGCACGCAATGCAGACAAAGATTTTGCAGCAAACGCCAAGGGTATGCACCAGTGGTTGGATCACCCCTACCGAATCCACTCCCATCATAATGTGGGTGATGATTCATGCATAGACCTGTCTCGGCCAGACGGAAAGTAGATCGTGGCGTTTCTCTTGGAAAGGTTCGGCATTCCATGGGCCCTATAACGTAAAACTATTCCAATATATTTCTATTCCAATTTCCTGACGTCACATTTGCGTAACCACCGATGCAAGCACCGGGCGGTCACCCGCAGGGTTGTCTGAACAGACCAATCAAACGCTCTCCTCGTTCATAGGAGGTCACTTTTGTTTGCTTGAAAAACGATTAACATTGCCTACACTGAGCGGCTTGTCGTATCTAATTGGCTGACAAGAGGCGAGGAGAACGCTCAAGTGGAGAGGGAGTCACTGGGGCAGAGCCAGTGCACTGAAAATCGATAACTGGATAAAGAGGGTGGTGCCGGCGTCTGCGAGTGGTCGGCTTTCCCTTACTTAGCTTGCGGTGGCTGGTCGAAAATCACGGCGGCATGCAACGGAAGCTTAGAAATCACGCTAAAACTGACCCTCAGCAAAGAAGAGTTGGCAGAATGAGATGGTAAACGTGCCGAAAGGGCTCGAAAACGTCACACGGCCACGCAAGAAGCTTTATTATACGCAATTACAGCCATGCTCTCCGGCAGGTGCGAGTAGCCAGCGTCTCAGCGATCGGCGACAGCTATCTTTTATTCCTTTCAGAACGGGGCAGCCTGCGGCTATTCCGAAGAAAATTCAGTTTTGTGCGGCATATTAATGCGTCTTTATCGCGTACACGTCACTTTGACGCGGTGAGTTTGTGCGGTTTTGTGACGTCGCTTGACAGCCAGGTGAAGTGGGTGCAGCCCGAAAACTTTTTACCAATAACCGAGGGCTAATGGCGAAAAGAGGTCGAATCAGAAATAAATGTTTTTCTTTTTTCTGTCAAATCATGCATAATCGGTGTGTACACATCATATAAGATGGGGAGGTATCGCGGTTTTCGTGACGTCGCGTGACAGACAGGCGAAGTGGGCGTGGTCGAAAAAAGTTTTTGACCAATCGTGGAGGGCTGATAGCAGAACTGGAATAGAAAAGTTTGGAATAGTTTTACGTTATAGCGCCCCATGTTACACAAACATCGCTGTGCACACGACGCGTCATCGGTCGTGTACAGACCTCACATTGGCCAAGAATCTTTCCTGCGTCGCCACACAGCCACTGGCCGTATATCAGAACGATCATAAAGCGAAAGTCACTTTGGTTACCAAATGATAAATCTTCCCGGCCATGGTGGCTACATTTCGATGGGGGGCGAAACGCGAAAACGCCCGATAACTTAGATTTAGGTTCGCGTAAAAGAAAGGGAGTTGGTCCCAATTTCCGATCTGATTATGTGGCACGTCATACGGCGTGGCTCATAATCAGATCGTCATTTTGGCACGTAAAATACCATAATTTTTAAAAATAATCAATCACCCGCCGTGGTTGCTCAGTGGCTATTGTGTTAGCCTGCTGAGCACGAGGTCTCGGGATCGAATCCCGGCCACGGCGGCCGCATTTCGATGGGGGCGAAAACACCCGCGTCCTTAGATTTAGGTGCACGTTGAAGAACCCCAGGTGGTCGAAATTTCCGGAGTCCCCTTACTACGGCGTGCCTCATAATGATAAAGTGGTTTTGACACGTAAAACCTCATAATTTTTTTTTTTAAATAATCAATCCAAGAAACAAAACAAAAAGGTTACAAATAAAAAGAAAAGCGCAGAATATGCAATTTATTAAAAGAACAAGGAAATAGCGAAGAAAAAACGAAGTTCATTGTGGTAGGTCTATTTTATTGTCAATCAACATATTTACAATTACCGTATTTATCACCGTATGTACAGCTCCACTGGTCCTTCATCTTCAGACAGTGCAATGGCTCTGAATTTTTTATTATTATTTCCGGCCATGCCGTAGAGAATTTTGGCGCGCCAAGTATTACATTGTAGGAGATTAATATACTTCAAATAACAGGGAACAGCCGCCACAGAAGCATCCCGAATTACAGGCGTGAAAAGGATGGTCAGAAGGCAGCGCCTCTGCCTTCTGACCGTCCCACTAGACGAACAGCCAGTCGAGCTACCTGACACGGCATGCATCGTGGCGAGCTCCCTTGTGCCGAGTTATTCTAATTTGTTCCTGTAACAATGGAACTTTCGCACTCTTCACGACGACAGCGACGGATAATCTGCTAAAATGCCATGCGCATGCGCGAGAAAGGTGATTTCGAACCAAAGTTGTATCGGTGCTTGCGCGAATCGACGTCGAAACAGGCAAATATAGAAATAAACTTGCGCTGTGCAAACGTACATTTGCTGAAATACATACATCGAGAGCTCTTCTTTTTTATTCGATTGATATTTTTGAACGCGTTGCTTCCATCACAGAGTTCTCGAATCATTATAGGCGAGGTAGGTAGATTTGAAAAGGTGAAATAAAAACACATTTGCGGATTTCGACGCCTTCAGACGCTTCGCCCTATATATTGAATTCGCCGAACAATAAAAAAGTATATAATCCGAACATAGCTTGACCCCCATAGACAAAAAGAAAACTTGGAACACGACGTGCCTTTATTTATCGTAAGCTCCGCTAGAACGTTTTCTTTATGCCCAATGCCATAAGCTGCATCCCAGCCAAAAGTGCCACAAAAGTCGTCCTCATCTGATGAATCACCCATGTCCTCGACAACCCTAAGTCGTACTCAGTGCCCTAGAGTGCGTTGGATTTGCAGCTTTTGCTAAAGCCAGTCTGAATAATCTGAAAACTTGGCTCCCGGCGGGTACCACGGAAAAACTCCGTTAGCTTGGTAAGTTTGCTAACTTTGTTCACAAATATACGAGTAGGTCGAGATCCTTTGGTCAGTAATATAGGTCGATGGCGCCCTCAGCGTAGCGCAAAAAAAGAAAAAAAAGTTGAGTTATGTTCGAGTAAATACTATACTCTGAGCTGCCAGCGAGAATTTATTTCTTTGCGCATAAAGAAAATGTTGCGTGGCAAAATAACCGTTGCTGAACCCTTTCGGCGTGAATACGACATCACTCTGCATAATATTCACTGAGCACTCGTTTTGGTGGCTCTTCGAACGCCACTTGCACGCTGGGAAAGTTACGGACGAGCCGGCCACAAGCTAAGCAAAGGAAGCGGGCCAATCAGAGACGCCGGTGCCATCCTCCTCACCCTGTTATCTACTTTCACTACGCTAGCTCGGCCCCAACGAAAGCGTCTCACCTCATACGCGCTCCTTATCTCTAATTTGGCCCCTAACAAAAAGGAAAACCAGTCCCGATAGGCAATACTATTCGCTTTAAAACCAAACAAGTCACTCCTGCATAGGAGGAGAGCGTTTGAGTGAACTGTTCAAACAACAGCAGGAGTAACCGCGCGTGCTTGCGTCGGCGGTTACATGAGTATATGACGTCAGCATATTAGAATAAAGTCGGAGTGGAATTACTTTAGGTTACAGCCACCCTGCTCCGCTAGCAATACCTATAAGGCCTAAGCTGGGGTGTTCGCCGAGCCTGCAACAACGTATACCTCCTGCGTGGCGGAAACCTTGAGCCGCGGATGGGTCGTGAGTGCGATGCCTCGCACACAAGAGTGTCAGCGCGTGATCTGCCGCACGTCTCTTTGCAGTGTCCAAAACCTGGTGAGAGCAGATATATTTGCCGCATATTAGATGCGTATTCGTTGCATACTTGCGATAATTTCTGATGATTTGCCAAGCTTGTGTGTTGCACAAATTTCACCTTAATTTGGCATCTGACTTTTGCATGTACTGTAGGGATATCATCAGGTTTGATGCATAAGCTTCAGGTTGAAGCAGGCAGTACAGTACAGCAGTACTGAGAACAGCCCGAAAATGCGCCACCACTCTGCGCACCTGTTGATCGACAAACCTCTTGCATAGCCAATGGCCATATTGTGCTTCATTGACTTAGGCCGTTTCTGAGTATGTTAGGTATACTGCTGCAATCCTCAGGAGTGGTTCCATCTTTCTTTCCATTTGATACTGTGGATCGCAGCCGTGACAGCCGCAAAGGCTTGAAGATGGTAATGGGCGAAAACATGAAGTGGCCAATTGAGCGAAAACGCCGGCGTCTGTAGCAGCGAACCGGTCCCTGAATTCTCATTGCCTGCGACGCCACGTCACGTGTGTTCCTCGACGGAGCAGAGGGAGCAGCAGGGTACACCTGTGCTGAGCTGGCGCGGCAGGTGTTGCGTGAGGGGTGAGAGCATCGGCGCGACGCCTGGTGACCCTTGCTCTCAGAAGCCTTTGTAATCCGCTGGTTCCTTGCGCGCGCAAGCTCTGGCCTGCGTTCTAGAATCGCCAAGGTAATCGCTATGAAGAAATTAATGCGCAAAAATCAGAATAAATGGGAGAGAAAAAAGGTTGGTGGTAGTGTGATTTGAAGCTACGACTCTACGCTCAGAGGCCCAGTCTCTTACCTACTAGGCTAAGCACGCTGCTTCTATATAACAGGCCTGCGCACTCTGCTTTATGACGTGATGCTATTTGGACAAAAATTTCCATCGCCAAGCTCGGCGACACGGAAGCGCTGACAACAAAATCACCGCGGCTCATTCGAGAGCGTCCCCATTAACTTATATACCAGTTGGGCAAGGTAGCATCACGTTGCGGAAATAAGTGCACTGGTCTTGACCTATCTAGGAGGCGTTGGTCAAGCGGCCTGACGTGCTCGCTTGCCCACGAAGAGTTCATAACTCGAAGGACCACTCGGCGGCGTCAAATTCGGCAATAATTATTTCGCCTTCCCAACTCATAACAAGTGCTTAGGTGTCCTCGGATTTTTTTTTTCGTTGACTCTACCATACCAACTACATGCACCGGGCGGCCGTCGTAAGGCGCCAGCGGCGTCTCAGCGACGTGTAGGCGAACAGCGCCGCGAACAGCAGAAGTCAGTGCACTGTCATGTGAAGCAGACGACGGTGCGAATGCGCTCACGGCGTATCCAGTGATATCACACTGTAGGCTTTGAGGCCTGACCTCCCACAAAACGCATTTTCGTGTGCCTGCTTTTGAGCAAGGTCCGCACTTGCTCAAGGCAGGCCCCGTTCATGGTATGATGTACAATATAAAGTAGAAAACTAGCGCAAATTGCGATGCAACAGCACCCCGCCAACAGAGCACGACGCGGTAAGCTAAAGATTGAGCTCCAGAATTTATATTGCAGAGGTTATTTTGCTGTGCTTGTTAACATATTCGCATACTTAATTATGTAAATACATATTCGCATACTTATTATGTAAATACGCGAAGCAGGCAGGCAGGCGATGTATCAAAAATTTGTAAGATACGTACCATGGGGTATGTATCATGCGGCCACTGGTATGTGCCCCATGAGCCAGCATGTATTTGCCGCTCTGCAATGAAAATTTTATGACGTCAACTTGGGTCACTCAAAGTAGCAACTCACACCTACACTTTGACGTTCCTGTGACGCGATTTTTCTTGCAAATGAGGATCGGAGCCAACGTTGTGGCGTTTTTCGGAACTCAGAAAGCGCATTCTTGCCGAATATCACCGTCAGCATCGCGTCTGCGCTCTTTATGGGCTAAGATAGGAGACGTTGAGCTAAGAGCCTTTCGCTGCCAATGAAGTGATGCACAAAAGCTGTTTTGATTTTCTCTCTAATCACACCATAACAAAGTACTTTTCACAAAACCTCAAAGATTGCCAGAATGACTATGGTGGTTAGAAGCGATAACACGTAGGCTTGCGCTTGAATAATTTGGCTCCAATGGTAGTCGCAACCCAAAGAAATGATGATGTACGGTGGCATCGAAAACTAGACGAAAACTCCAGTCGAGCACCGCTCCGTAGAATGGAATGTCCTGCTTTTGTATGAAGTGTTGCATTGCGCGTCTTTAAATAACAATGAAGTGACGTGTAGAACGGACGGTTTCGGACGCCGCAAGCACTTTGTCATAAAGGCGTTCGACTGTATTACGCTTCGTTTCCGTACCGGAACGAATACGTCGCGTCCCACATAGCGCCAGCTAAAGCACTTAAGTGTGTGCGCTCTAGCTTCCATTCGGCTACTCGAATTAACGAGGTTCATCTTCGCCTCACGACCAGGAGCGTGTTGGTTCGCAGTATTCTCGTCTCGTGGCAGCTAGCGCTTTGGAACGCTGTCTGCAACTGAAGCCGAAAATGGAAGACGACGAAGTGTCCCTGCTAAAGTGGCTGCTCATCGCTCCTGAGAAAATTCTCGCATTCCTCGTAAATAGGTTCCATACTTCAAGAGATTAGACCACAAGTCATCCGAAGACGCTCCGGACGCTCACGCGCAGTCTGGTTTTCTCGCATTCAGAGAATGTCACCCCATCATCCCTGCAGCTGAATCATGCACCGCCTAGCGCCTAGTGCCTCCGTTGACGCGCTGGCGGCGGTAGATTTGCTAGCGCCGCTCATCACGACGGTATTACCGGCCGCACAATTGACACCTGAGCCTGGATTCCAGCTCCTGGTTCCTGCTTTAAGACCTTCGGCTACAGACCACCCGCCGCCTTCCCAAAATGCCCATCAGACCGTGAGTGATCTGATCTTAGGGCGGAGCCCGGCGATGGCTTCCCAGTCACCGATAGGGAATTGGGCTACAATTGTGCATGACCAACCGAGTACCCCTATGCACCTGTCTTCTGCGCTACCATCTGTGCCATCGGCCCCCCGTGGTTCTTAGAAGCGTTCATTGGAACAATGTGCACCAGATTTCTCTTTGGCCAACAGCGGCTCCCAAAGCAAGCGTTCCTGTCTAACGAATGACCACCCTGTTGTTGACACCAGGCTCGGTTTGCTATAAAGCAACCATTAAAGCTCTGGAGCCCACAAGCCTCACAGAGATTCCGAACAGGATTATTCAGGCGAACCTCGACACATTGCCTTGGCACCATAAGCTTCCGCAGCTTCACGGCCAGGAAGAAGTCAAATACCATCGCTGTGTGGCGCCCGACATTGGCTGCTGTCGAGAGTTTGTAAACGCTTCAGCGTCTCTGGATCACAAGCGAAGTCACCATGCCGGTCCAGGTGTACCTGGTAGGGGCTCGGACTTACAGCGCTGTGTCGTTTACAACGTTGACGTTGGCGAGGACCCGACTGCTCTCCAGCGTGAGCGCTACTGTCTCACTCACCGTGTAATTCAAGCGCGTTACATGAGAATGGGGCACTCTTGCATCATCACCTTGCAGGGCGCACCAACTCCCCCTACCTGCCTGTACTACTATGATTGCATTCTATGACCTCGGCTGCTGTTTCCGACCTGGCCACATGCGCCGATCCTCTCCGTTTACAGCGCCAGATGAAGCTGTAGTAGCTGGCACAATGTCTTACCGATGTGGACTGTGCAAGACCCACGAAACGTGATCACTTCTCCAACTTGTCCCACAAAGCAAAAGGCCACTCAGAAGGTTCGTCGCGGGATTCATAAGCGATGGCCTCAGCATACTGCCACACAACCAGTGCCGACATCTAAAAGGTATGCGGCGCTCCAGTGGGATAACGACTAGCCAGACCTTTCCGATACCGACCCGCCTGCACCCCATTCCCAACAGACTTACAGCCGCTGGTTACAGAAAAGCAGAGCGTGCCGGAACATTCACTTGATGATATGGCAGCAGTTGACAATCAAATTGCCCACCTTTTAGCGGAGGTTTCCATGATCGGACAGCACCGTAAACTACTTGCGCGTCGCTGACGTGCAATGAAATCTTACACCCCTACAACTATCGATTCCGCTGCATCATCGTGTCTGTCACGCCCTGCTGTATCGATTACAGAGTGTACAACGTCTCCTGCTCCATTGCCAGATAACTCTACAACATCCCTTTCGCGGTTAATGGTCAACCGGTTATCCAACCAGACACCGGTGATATTACAACACCTGGACTCGTCATCAAAATGGCAGGAACAGGTTTTTGTGGTGTGCTGCAGTGCAACTGTAGAGGTCTCTGCAAGAAAGTTGGGGAGCTTAAATCCCGTCTACGTATGAACAAGCCGCAGGTGTGAGCCTTGTTACTACAGGAGGCCAACGCCTTGCCTGCCATTCCGGGCTTCAGTGGATACGTGTCTCTTTCGATGAGTGATCGTCGCGTGTACAGCTGGTCCTCCAGGAAAGGCGGCAGTGTATGTTGATACGCAATGCCCTATGTCTGCCTTTCTCTTGAAAACTAGTGTAACTCGTATCAGGAGGTAGTGGCGGTAGCGGTGAAGTTACCCAAAGCAGCTGTTGTGGTAGTGTCATTCTACGTAACACCAGCCGGTGGCTCTTCTTCAAGGATTAATCTGTGCTGGTTATTGAATGTCCGTGATTAATACCGAGCGTGTCCTATATTAGTTTGTGGTGATTTCAACGCCCCTCACCCAGATTGGGTGCACCGTACTTCCAGCCCCCAAGGTAGGCTTGTGTGGGACGCCTTCGCAGATGCTTTGTTTGTACTACTGGACAGTCTCGATTCAGCAACGCGGGCTGTGCCTCAAGCTCCACGTACAACATACGCACCGGATCTTACGTGGTGGTCGGGTCCCGGCACTCCCACTTGGCATATGGAGCCCGACTGCTGGGGTAGTGACCACCACCCTATCATCATCGACCTGCGTCTGCTGCAGTACCACCGATTGCGCCGCAAGTGTACTCTGGTGAAGCGGGGAACCTTTCGCTCCGTCCTCCAAGATACCTACCTCTGTGGACTCGTCACCACTACTTGTCGACCACACACAAAGCGCACTTAATGAAGCTACAGCCATGAGCTGGGTGGATGTCGATCGACCAGCACCGGATATCGGCCTGCTCAACTTGTCGGCTGCTTGCAGACGAACTGAGCTGACAGCATCCCGATGCCCCACTTCTGCGCAAGCACGTACAGGCGCTCCCAGAATAATTCGGAACGCCACACACGCGGCCGCTCACCGGCGGAGCGCACCCGTGGAAGAAGTAGTCCCATGGTCTGCGCGTGCGCGGTCTCCCTAGCGAGCAAGGTTGGCTGCCTAGCGCATCTAGTTTGTGTTGCGCTGCTCCAAAACGGTTGCCCTAGTGCCCCTTGACGTTTTGTCAAGGGGGGCTGTGCCGATGGTGCCTGGGACAAGCTGTGTCTGCGCATGCATTCGCGTTGGAGCGTAAGCGCTCGTGTCTGCATGTTCGCGTCCTTGGGCCTTTTTTTTTCATTTTTCGTGCGGGCCGTATTTATCACTTGCTAAAGATATTTATGGTAGGTGACCGTGACTAGCGCTGGCAAAGGGCGGCGTCTTCGGCTGATGCAACCGTGATGATATCGGCGGCTCGGTTGATGAAGGGAAACGAACACATTTAAACAGCGACAATTACGCGAATTTCGCCCTATTCCAATCGAGGCAACATGGCGAAAAGAGTGCCGATGAATGGGCGTAGAAATATAGTTAAGCTCAGTTCACAAGGTATACCTCAACGTGAGATATGCCGCCTCACAGGAAAGTCTATAAGTGCGGTCAACCGAATTCAACCGAAGGAAAGCTTATACAAGCTGAATCTGGGAGGGGCCAGTGCCGACGAGCTCTGGCTCACCATAACGCGCGAGTGGAAGCGCCTTGGTGAGAGGAGGGACTTCGTCGATGCGCTCTACGAGTCAATTCCACGCCGCGTAGAAGCTGCGCTTCGCGTGGACGGCGCGTTCGCGAGATACTGATATCGGAACACACCAATCGCTTTAGACAAAACAGTTACGTTTCGATTATTTTTTTTTACTGTGGAAAAAATAAACTCCATGTTCTTCCTGTTATTTAGATTTACTGTGTTCTCCTTACTATTTTTTTTTTGCATTCAGCTCACACAGCCTACCCGTGATTATCATTGTATATTTCCTCTGAGCAAAAGAAAATGAGTATCTTCGCCAACAAACGCCGAATCGCGATCAATACGTAAGGATACTCGCTACCAATGGTCCAGATTCCGTGACTGATTGGCGCACAATATATGCGAACCACGTAACGGGGTGCGCCAATAAATGACTAGAGTGGTGAAGAGTTCATTAGAGTGCCCTTTGCATGAAGTTACTTCCTGTGCGGGAAATTGGCCTTGATGAACGTGCCGCGTTATTTCATTTTGTGAACTCTTTTAATGCCACTATCGCAGACACACCCATTAAGAGGGGTCGTGTAATAGTGGAAATTGTCCTCGTATTACGAAGCTAGTAGTAACACGGATAGGGAGATATTTTACTAAGAGCTAATACTTCGCAGGACAGGCTAACACGGTAGAAAAATAAGGCAGCGTTGCCATTGTAGCCAAGCCGCCCCACTAGCACGTAATCACGCGAAGCATTGCTATCTCCCAGACGGGATGCAGACCATGGCGAGAATACGCTGCAAGGAATGCGGGAGCCTTTATATGCAGATTTCGGTGCATGCATGCTGTGCAACAGACATTCATTCGCCCAGCCCCCATTGCACAATGCTAAAGGGCACCTAGCGCCCTTTTTGGAGCAAGGCAACGCCAATCTAGATGCACTAGGGAGCGAAACTTGCTCGCTAGGGAGACCGCGCATGCGCAAATCTTGCCTGTATTTATCCGCCGGCGCGCTCCGCCGACGAGCAGCTGCGTGTCCAGCGTTCCGAATTATTCTGGGAGCACCTGTACAAGACTGAATTTCCGTACTGCTAAGGCCCCAAGATATAAACGCGACTTCTTGCGGTGGCGCTGGCATATGTGGTGTGAGCGCTTTTCATCCAAGACATCGAATGCTTCTCTCTGGCGAACGTTGCGTGCCATGGAACATGGTTGCCGCCATGCAGACGTGGCAGCCACAGGCTGCTTCGCGGCTGACTTGTCGCCGCATGATCTCACCAGAGCAGCAGCCCGGAATGAATGATTCTCGAAATGACGTTCTCAGAGTTACGGTTTAAAACGTATTAACTATTTCCCACTTTTTTCTAGTGTTATTACCACATTCTATAATTTTTTGTTCGTCATAATTTCTCTTCGCACTTCTCAGCTGTGCAGAAAGTGAGTTAGAAAATTTTTTATAACGAGCAAGTAATTTAGTATTGAAAGGTTGCTTCTTTGTATTCTTATACAATTTTTCACGTGACCGCATGGCTTTCAGAAGGCTATCTGTAAGCCACGGATTTTCTGGCGATCATACCTTTCTTCCGCATATTATTTTATGAGAGTGGTAGTTGAAATGCGATGAAAGTGTCGTTAAAAACTGCGAAAAAGCTTTTTAAGGTTCATTAGATGATACAACTTTCGAACAGTCAGTTTTAGCTACGCTAGCAAGGAAAATCTCTTTGTCAAGTATAACTCTGTAAAATGACGTGTTATATGTGACTGAGTGATTGCGCACGCGTTGAACGATGGGACAGTGATCGGTAATATCGGTGGTAATAATGCCAGCCTCAGGTCGAACTGTTAAGTTCGATAATGCGTGATCAATTAAGGTGGCATCGGCAATGTTAGGACAACGAGTAGGGAGAGAAATTAAACATTCATATCCAAAACTATGGAAGATGCTTGAATAACTAGAGGAATTAGATGAATTGGTATCCATGAGGTTAATGTTGATATCGCCCATGATTATTCCGTTACAATTAGCGCATGATATTTTTTCCATGGTTTCATCAATGGCACTACAGAAGTCAGTAACTAGAGATGAAGGTGAGCGATAAATGCAGCCAAACACTAAGTTCTTTTTATCTATACTGAAGACGGGGGAATCAAATTCAACAAACACAGATTCACAGTTAGTAATATTCAACTCCAAGTCAGGCCGTCGTTTATATGGAATGTTAGATGATACAAATGTAGCTGAACCACCGTGATTACTCGTCTCTTTGTGAGAATACTCAGAAGTGTATGAGTTAAAGCAGAATAGGTCCTTGTCATTATTACTAAGCCAGGTTTCAGACACACATATTATTGAAAAGGCGTCGTTAAATGTCGAAAACAGGTGCTCAAAAATCGTCAAAATGCTTGCGGAGACTTCTAGCATTGAAGTGAATAATTGAATTGTAGTCGCGCGACATGAATTTATTCAGCGCAGATGTTGAGAGGCAAGAATCCATGGTGAATGGTAATGACATTTTAAAATCGAGGCAGTTAGTTGAGAACAGAAAGGTCAGACTCATCCGCAATGCCACAAACACGGCTCTCATTAGACTTTTTCACCCTAATCTGACAATTGTCCGTCCACAAGTGCTTCCAGTTGTTCGCTTTTTTTTACCACTAGTGCTTTAGAAAAGAGTGTCTTATTTTGTGGTGTCAAGTGGTCATTGACAAATATGGGAAGGTTGTTATCACATTTTCCGATGTCATTCAGGCAGAGCCTTGCCTTTCGCGCCTTACTGATAAAACCGTTCTTTTTCGCTCGAGAACGAACCTAGCAATTAAATTTTTCCTACCCTTATCTTTAGTAGAGACTCGATGAACAACATCGACATCAGAGAAAGTCACAAGGCATCCAATTTTCCTGCCCACTGAGTCCAAAACTGCAACACAGTCCTCGCCCTGACTACACGGGATACCGCTGATTTCTGTATTGTTCATGCGAGACTACTGCTCGAGCTCGGAGACCCTTCGGGAAAGTGAACAGTTTTACGTTTTCAGGGCTTTGTTTTCTGCCACAAATGAGGCCTTTTCACTGTGCAGCTTGTCGACCAGATCACTTAGAAATTTTAGACTGGATTCAAGGCTCTCCACGTGCTTCTTGAAAGCACGTGGATAGGAAAGCCTTGTATAGGTGATAATTAATGACTAGCAAATTTAAATAATGATTCATTACTGATTAGATTGGGATGGATTACGGTGGGTTAAGGCGAGCAGGAGGAGGGAAAACGTTATTTGCTTTAATTTGTTAGAAATTAGCGGTGGCAGATGTGGTCGGTCGTTTTCACTGTCTTGCCCATCTGCGAAGGGTCGACGCCCGTATTCCAGGGCACCACGGAGGGCGGCTACTCCGTGAGCGGGCCTGACTAGTCCATGCTGCACTTTCGAGTCGCTGCTGGAGAGCACCCTCTCCCACTGCTCCGCACTCGGGTCCTTTATTTGAAGGATTTGTTGATTGTTGATTGGGTTAAGGCGAACTAGTGCGGATTAATGTTAATTAAAAGGGATAAAGATATGTATTAAGGAGGATTATGGTCGTTTAAGGTGCATTAAGGTTGCTTACCGTGAAATATGGTAGGTTATGGCCAATAACGTGGACTGAGGTTGCTTAAGGTGACGAAACAGGATTAAAGTGGATAACGGTGGATTAAGGTGAATTACAGTAGGCTTAATTTAGCCAATAGCTAAAAACACCGGATCTTTTTCGATTTTTTTTCGAGCCTCAGCTGGGCGGCATTTCCCAAATCAGGACAGAGTAGAACGCTGGAGCATGGTGCGTGTCTCTCTATATGTCCCCACTGCATGTCGGCAGCGACAAACAGACAGGTGAGAATCGAGAATGAGTCCACGCAAGGGTTAGGGGCAAGGGCGTACGGCTGCGTGTTTCGCGGGCCTTCTGCATGTTGGTGGCGGGCCTGTTTCGCCTTGGGCACAATCAGTTGCTTAAGGAGTTTCGGGCAGCCCTCGCCATCGTGCAATGCGGCTCGCACTCCCTCTCCTGAGGCGAGACGTGCTGAGTTTACGCTCGTACGAGCTCTGCTTTCCGATACAGCACGAACTTCTCCGCCGCTGGCGGTGCGCTTTTGTTCTGTTGCACAACGGGCGAGCTCGTCCAGCCATTCGCCCAGAGTGGCGATAAACACCTCTCGGGTATTCTTCCTCGTTACGATTTTATTATATTTTTTTCTGATATACAGGGAATTTCTATACGCACTTTTTTAACAAAAAAACCGTTTTCAAATAAAACGGTGGTCCCTTCGTAGACGTGCCCTCAGTGGTTGCGACCCCGGAATGATAAGTGATACGGCGGTAATCAGTCACTAAATAACAAAAATCCATTATTTCAGCCTTAGACCTGTTTTTGGAGTGGCCTCATAGCAATTGCGAATTCTTAAACGAGCTCTCCGTACAAGACACATCAAGATTTGAATCTGGGAAAACGCCATCACCCGCGAAACAGTTCAGCGACGAAATTTGCCTGTCAGAGCAGGCGAATTATGCCGCAGCCAACGAGGCGACGTTCTGCTTACGTCTCCCAGCACCAGTAGCCAGAGTCCGAGCTCCTCGGGGTCATGGCACTCTGTCTTAACGCCTGCTACGTAGCACGCCTATGTACTCTGCTTGATCTCGTCATACCATTTGGACCGAAATTTCCATTGCCAAGGCCGATGTGACGAAAACGGTTGATGTTAATCTCGCCGCGGCTCACTCGGGAGCATCCCCTTTAAGTTATATCGATATCGCACGACGTCATCGATCGAAATGCACAGGCTTTCTGCTATTTAGGAGGCGTGGCAGGCTGCCCAGTGCTAGGTGGGTGACGTAAGCAAATCGTCGCTTAGTGGAGCGCTGCTTTGCGTTCGCTGCAACCTCCCAGTTTCGGCTTCGCGCGCTCCGATAGCCGAATTTCGTCGAAAAGCTGTTCCGCCGGTAACCACATTTTTCCCAGATCCAGAAGTCCATACGGCTTGCACGGAAAGCGCGCGTCGATTTCACAATTGCGATGAGCCCGCTGCAAATAAAGGTTTTTAAATTAATTAGCGTAGTTTTGTTAATTAGCGACAAGTCACCACGTATAATCTGGGCACCCCGTGGTCGGCATTACTGATGACACCTCTACGAAGAAACTGTCCTTTTATTTCTAAATTGATCTATTTTTAAATATTACTTACAGTTTTCGTAGAAATACCACGCACGCGTTAATTACTGTGGCTTGGGCTCAACCCAGGTATAACGAACGTTCGTCCAAATGGCTGTGAGATAAATATTTTACACGAGTATCGGTCACGAGGTTTCACTTGTTCCAAAAGAGAATAACTCGCTTGGTGCGAACTCGCTGCACTTTTGTTCCACTCTACTGCCTGATATAGACAAACGCCTTAACGCCTTTATAACGAAATTCGCTATACAGATCACTTAACTGTAATGGACGCGCACGGACACCACTAACATTAGAACTAAGAAACAATATTCTCATCGTTATACATCTAATTTAGTTGTAGAGGCGTTCGTTGTAGAGGCACTCCAATGTAGTGCGCTGCACTAGAGAACAGCAACGGGCGGATTTTACTTACTTAATTTTTACAATCAAGTTTTCAGGAACAGTAAGTATAATCAGATAGGTCATAGATTCAATAGAAGGGCTGTCCTATATATTGTTACGTAAGAAGACGCAAATGAAAAGCTATATACAAGTATATTTACAACGTAATACGCCGCACTTGGCCAAGAGGCAACAGCCCGCGCTAGCCTCCAATCGTTGTCGTCGTCTTCGTACTGCTCGCCTCTTCGTCATCGGTAATACTATTCCGTAGCACTACCCCCGGCGGCAAAAGCGCCGTCCCGGAGCGACTAAAGGCCGGACGTGGAAACAGTGTAGTAGGCCTTGAGCCTACTGACGTGCACAGCATCACTAGGTGCCACAGTAGATGACGAGGTTGAGCTCACAGGGGCAATTTCGTACGTCACAGGCGTCACCTGGCGCAGCACGCGGTAGGGCCCTGTGTATCGCGAAAGGAGCTTCTCGGAAAGTCCGACGTGACGGGAGGGCGACCAGAGGAGCACGAGCGCACCAGGCGAAAACTGTACGTCACGGTGGCGGGCGTTGTACTGACGCTGCTGAGTGGTTTGCGAGTCCGTCAGTCGAGCACGGGCAAGCTGGCGTGCATGGTCGGCGAGAGCGATGGCGTCGCGCGCATACTCGCTTGTTGAGATCGAAGCAGGAGGAAGTGCCGTGTCAAGGGGCAAGGTCGGTTCGCGACCGTAGAGCAGATAAAAGGGAGAAAATCCGGCGGTGTCGTGCCGGGAAGAATTATAAGCGAATGTGACGTAAGGAAGGGCTATGACCCAGTCGCGGTGGTCCTTGGAAACGTACTTTGACAGCATATCGGTAAGAGTACGGTTTAACCGCTCTGTCAGGCCATTGGTTTGAGGATGGTATGAGGTAGTCAGCTTGTGTTGAGTGGAGCAGGAACGTACAATGTCGGCGATAACTTTCGAGAGGAAGTTACGACCACGGTCAGTGAGCAGCTGTCGCGGGGCGCCATGAAGTAAGATAATGTCACGCAAGAGAAAGTCCGCGACGTCAGTGGCGCAACTGGTAGGGAGAGCCCGCGTGATAGCGTATCGGGTGGCGTAATCAGTTGCGACGGCTACCCATTTGTTCCCAGAGGATGACATGGGAAAGGGACCGAGGAGGTCTAATCCAACACGAAAGAACGGTTCCACAGGGACAGTGATCGGCTGGAGCTGACCGGCAGGTAGCACCTGAGGTGTTTTCCGACGCTGGCAGGTATCGCAGGCAGCAACATAGCGTCGGACGGAGCGAGCGAGGCCAGGCCAATAGAAGCGGCGGCGGACGCGGTCGTACGTGCGGGTTACGCCGAGATGTCCTGCAGTAGGTGCGTCATGCATCTCAAAGAGCACAGTCTGTCGTAGATGTTTTGGCACGACAAGAAGAGCAGATCCGTCAGGAAGGAAGTTCCTTCGGTACAGAATGCCGCCCTGGAGGACATATCGGCGAACGGATGCGTCGGTAGGTGTAGAGCGCAGACGCTCGATGAGTACTCGCAGCGATAGGTCTCGGTACTGCTCATCGGCGATGTTAGCGAAGGCAGACACAGAGAAAATGCCGTCGGCGGTACTACTGGCGGCGTCGTCAGGCTCGTCTACCGGGTAGCGAGACAGGCAGTCAGCGTCCTTGTGTAGTCGGCCAGATTTGTAGGTGACAGAGAACGAATATTCTTGGAGGCGTAAGGCCCAGCGAACAAGTCTTCCTGAAGGGTCTTTCAATGAGCATAACCAACAAAGCGCGTGATGGTCGGTGATAACGGAAAAGGGTCGGCCATATAAGTATGGGCGGAACTTCGCAACCGCCCAAACTAGGGCCAGACACTCACGCTCAGTGATGGAATAGTTGCGCTCCGCGGGTGAGAGGAGCCTGCTGGCGTAAGCGATAACACGGTCGTTGCCGCGCTGGCGTTGTGCCAGTACTGCGCCAATTCCGTGACCGCTGGCATCAGTACGAACTTCGGTAGGCGCAGAAGGATCGAAATGGGCCAGAACGGGAGGCGTTGTGAGAACGTCGATTAGATGCGAGAATGCAGAGGCCTCGTTATCGCCCCACTGGAAAGGAGCGTCTTTTTTCAAAAGCTCGGTTAGTGGTCGTGCGATGGCCGCGAAATTTTTCACGAAACGGCGGAAGTAGGAACAAAGGCCGATGAAGCTACGCACATCCTTGACACACTTCGGAACAGGAAAGTGCGTAACAGCATGGAGCTTGCCTGGGTCCGGTTGCACTCCGTTCGCGTCAACGAGATGCCCAAGGACGGTAATCTGGCGACGGCCGAATTGGCACTTCGATGCGTTCAGTTGCAGACCGGCGCGACGAAAAACGTCCAGGACTGCCGAGAGGCGCTCGAGGTGCGTAGCGAACGTTGGGGAGAATACTATGACGTCGTCCAAGTAGCACAGGCATATGGACCATTTGAAACCGTGAAGAAGGGAGTCCATCATGCGTTCAAAAGTGGCAGGAGCGTTACATAGACCAAACGGCATCACTTTGAATTGATAAAGACCGTCCGGAGTTACAAAAGCAGTCTTCTCGCGGTCGAGATCGTCCACAGCAATCTGCCAGTAGCCGGAGCGGAGGTCAATAGAAGAGAAGTAGCGAGCACCATGGAGGCAGTCAAGGGCGTCATCGATCCGAGGTAGGGGATACACGTCCTTTTTGGTAACCCTGTTAAGGTGCCGATAATCCACGCAAAAGCGCCATGAGCCATCCTTCTTTTTTACCAGTACAACCGGTGACGCCCATGGACTACGTGACGGTTCTATGATGTTATTGGCAAGCATTTTGCGAACTTCAGCGTGAATAACTTGACGCTCAACCGGTGACACTCGATACGGGCGGCGATGAATAGGTGGGGCATTGCCGGTATTAATGCGATGTTTAACAGTTGTAGTTTGGGCCAAAGGACGATCGTGAAAGTCAAAAATATCGTTGTAGGAAAACAGAACGCGGTAGAGCTCACGAGCGTGCTCGGACGGCATGTCGGGCGCAATCATTTTCTGTAAGTCGGCGATGGTGCAAGTTGTCGACTGAGATGGTAGAGGAGGATCGGCTGAATGGCTGTCTACCTCAATAGATGCTATTGAGTGATCTTCGAATGAGCAAAGCTGGGCCAGAGACATCCCGCGTGGCAGCACTTGTGTCGTCAAGCCAAAATTGACCACGGGCAGGCAGACGCAATTAGCCGTAATAGATAAAACGGTATGAGGTACCGTGATCCCGTGTGTAAGGAGGACGTCTTGTATAGGAGCCGCGATATAGTGACCGTCGGGCACTGGTGGGGATGACACGAGGTCAACGTAAGTCAGTGCCGTAGGTGGCAAGCGAACAAAGTCGACGGAACTGAGGCGACTGGGGTGTGGTTCAGCGGGATCCAGAACAGGCAGGTCAAGGCGGAGAGTACTGGCGGAACAATCAATTAGAGCAGAATGTGCGGAGAGGAAGTCTAAGCCGAGGATGATGTCATGGGGACAGTGGGCGATGACCGTGAATAGCACGACTGTTGAGCGATCGGCGAAGGAGACGCGAAGCATGTTCTCATTGGAGAACATGCTCCATTCGATTACTGCACTTCCTTTCCTGCACATTATCCCAATATAGTTTGTGGTCTTTAAGGTATACGTATGTTTAGCAAAAAAAATTAATTAATGAGGCTTTACGTGCCAAGCCCACTTTCTGATTATGAGGCACGCCGTAGTGGGAGACTCCAGAAATTCAGACCACCTGGGGTTCTTTAACGTGCTCCTAAATCTAAGTTCATGGGTGTTTTCGCATTTCGCCCCCGTAGAAATGCGGCCGCCGTGGCCGGGATTCGATCCCGCGACCTCCTGCTCAGCAGCCCAACACCAAAGCCAGGTATCTTTAGCTCGAGCACTTCTTGCGGTAGGCGATGATAAACAACCACTACTGTTGATTTGTAAGGCGCACAGGCGGGAATTTCCGACGTTCTAGCGACCTGCGCGACCGGACTTTGTATCAGCGTCGCCGTTGTCGAGTCGAGCAAGCCGACGCGCTTTCGGAGGTCCGAATGCGAAGAGGCCGCGCTGCACTGCGCCGAATATATATCCCTCACCTGACCTCTCCCAGGCGAGGCTACCGAGCTCGGTTTGGCGTCAACCACGGTTAGCGTGCTTATGGCCGATTCGCCTGCTGCCTAATTTCCCGAATCACGGTTAACGATAACCGCGGCCACGCTGACCGAGGTTAGCCGCCTAACCGTCGCTTCTCCTGCTGTGTAACCAATCTAACCGCAGTTACCGATGTCGTTAGAGATGCCTTTGTCACAAGGGTATTATAATTAAGAATGGCAAAAAAGACGAACCTTTTCCGAAGCATGGCAACGCTGAAGCGAGGTTAGTAATACAAAAGCACGGCATGGTTAAATAGACAAGAGTGTTATTCGCGCGTGAACCCGACTGCGATACAATGTTATTGAATCTTTAAAATAAGGTTCGCTGCAACGTGCTAAATATAGTGCGTGGCTTTTAAAAATACTTATATATCTGCAGTTTGGAGAGCTGTAGTTTACAGAAATGTTTAGGAAAACCTTGTGGCTTTGGTGTTACCTGAACGAGAGTCCTATCACGCCGTACCTAAGAGTGCGGCTCCACCAGCTGCTGCCGCAGCCTCACCGTTGTTGTCTATTCCCACGTGAAACGGGATGTGGTGAACTCGTCACCTATACACGCGGACGGCTTTCCTTGGCAAAGAAGAGAAGGCTATAGAGGCAAATAGCGCGACTGCTACCGCGAAAGAATGTAGTCCCAGAATTCAAGCAGTGCTGGCTGCGTCAGAAAAAATAATATTATTAATTATTATAAAAACCATTGCTTCACCTTCTACAGGTAGCTATGTGAATATGGACAAACCATACATCTAGGGCGTATTTATACTTTTATTACTCTGTACTTTGCTATGTCGAGTTTTTAAACGTGGGAGAGTGACGCACCTTTTCCGTGCACCTCAACGGCAAAATAGCGTCTCCATCTTCAGGTGAGCGTTCGTCACCTTCTGGCTCTTCCGTCGTGTCGCCATGGAAGCTTCTCACGAACTTGGCCAACAAATGGCTGTCTAAGCTCAAGAAGCAAATGGTGTGCGACGTTTATGTTGCAACCACGCATGACTGTCAGGAGCTCACGAGCGACAGCGCGCATAAAATAGGGAGTCAGCTGACCGGCGTGAGTCTGACTTCCGTGAGTAGGATAAAAGCAGAGGCCTTTCGAAGTCCGCTTCTGCCTCCGAAGCGAGCAAGACCTGACGTCAAGTGTGGAAGAAGCAACGAGAAAGCTGGAAGGACAAGGATGCACATGTATGCCAGCTTCCAGCTTGGTGCAACTGAAATGCAACGGGTGTACCTGCAAGATTTTGAACACGTCCTGCTTAAGAATAAGCTATATCACGGGTGGAACTCCGATGCCGCCTATTCAAAGATATGAACACGCAGAAGTGCATTTCCAGAATAACGCCTGGGCCGATGATAGAAAACATGGTGCATCTGAGAGAGAAAGGTACGTTATAGCGACCGTTTTTTTTAGTTTAGACCTCACTGTTACAAAAACTGCCGAAAATTGCTAAATCTGAAAAAAAGAAGAGAAAAACAGAAGCACGAAATTTACAAACTTGTAACTCTACATCAAGAACACATATCCCAGTTCTGTCAATTGCATGTTAGAGAATCTAAAGCGGACAAATTTGGTACATCAATTTATCTTATACGTGATTTCCTTTTATTGTTCACAAGGGTTTAGCAAAGCTATACTCGCATATTAACGGTCTATTTGATAGCCATATATAACAAGTCAGTTTTGTACATTTAGGTCTTCTATCAGATGCAACTCACAGAATTCTGGTATTGTTTTTCGTCCACTTATGTAAAGTTGAAAGTTCCGTTTTCTGGGCTTTTGCGATTTTCAACAATTTTCGTCAAAAAATTGACGATCGAAGCAGAAAATTAGCCACTAACCATCACACTTTATTTTAAAATGAACAAACTATCAAACTTCATGGAGTGGATGCAGAAAAAACTATTATCTGCAACTACAATGTACATGACGCCTAAGTATATGACATCAGGATATTGGAATAAAGTCAGAGGAGAACAACTTTACGTTATAGCGACCCTGTTCCGCATGCTCAGCAGAAAGTTTTCTTTGCAGTAGAGCGTTTGTCCTTTCATTTAAGTACAGGCAGAGCCAGGTGAACGCATCCTCATCACATACTGCGTTCCGGTAAGTGCAGATGGGAGAAGCTTGTAATACCTCTAAAACCCAAGCTGGGTTGTTCTAAGAGCCTGCAACAAGGTATACCTGATGCGTGACGGAAATCTTGAGCCGCGGACGGCTCGTGAATGCGATGCCTCGAACACAAGAGTGTCAGCGCGTGATCTGCCGCACTTCTCTTTGCAGTGTCTAAAACCTGGCGAGAGAGCAGAGATATTGGCCGAATATTAGATGCGTATTCGTTGCACACTTGCGATGTTTCTGATGATTAAACAAGCTTGTGTGTTGCACAAATTTCATCTTAATTTGGTATCTGATCTTTGCATATACTTTAGTGATATCATCAGGTTTCAAGGATAAAGGTCAGCTTGAAAACCGCAGTTAACTGCAGTAATACTGAGAACGGCCAGTAAATGCGCCACCACTCTGCGCACCTGCTGCTCTACAAAGCTCCAGCATTGCCAATAGCAATATTGAGCTTCACAGTCTTAGGCCGCTTCTGGTCTTCTTAGGTATATTACTGCAATCCGCTGGAGCGGTTCCGACTTTCCTTCCATTTGAGACTGTTCATCGCAGCCGTCACAGCCGTAAAGGCTTGAAGATGGTAATGGGTGACAGCATCAAATGGCCCACTAAGAGAAAGGGCCAGCGTCTGTAGCAGAGAACCAGCGCCTAAATTCTTATTAGCTTCGACGGCACGTGATGTCCGTGCCTCGACGGAGCAGAGGGGGCGGCAGAATAGACTTGTACCGAACTGGCTCGGCAGGTGTTGCGTTGGGGGAGAGAGAATCATCGCGACGCCACGTCACCCTCGCTCTCTAAGGCCTTTGTTGTTCGGTCATTCCGTGTCCGCGCAGGGTCTCGCCTGCGTTCTAACTTCACGTCGGTAATCGCTATAAAGAAATTAATGCGCATAAACCAGAACAAATTGGAGAGGAAAGGCGCTGGTGGTAGTGGGTTTCGAAGCTACGACCCCACGCTCAGAGACCCAGTCTCCTACCTACTAGGCTAAACCAGCTACTCCTAGATAACAGGCCTGTGCACTCTGCTTTATGACGTCATGCTACTTGGAATAAATTTTCCATCAACAAGCCCGGCGTGACGGAAGCGGTGACGACAAAATCACCACGGCTTATTCCAGAGCGTCCCCATTAGCTTGTATGACAGTTGGACAAGATAGCGTGACGTCACAGAATTAGGTGCACTGGCCTTGTGCTGTCTAGGAGGCGTTGGTCAGTGATATCGCACTGCACGTTTTAAAGCCTGACCTACCAGAAAAGGCATTTTCTTGTGTCTGCTTTTTGGAAAGGTTGCCACTCGTACGAGGCAGGCCTCGTTCACGGTACCAGGTACTAAATAAAGTAGAAGCCTAGTGCAATTTGCGATTCAAGTGCACCCCGCCCACGGAGGCCGACGCGGTAAGCTACGATGTGGAGCTTGAGCAGCTATATTCCAGATGTTATTTTCATGTGCACGTTAACAGTGTCGCATACTTAATTATGTGAATAGGGGAAGCAGGCAGGCGATGTATAAAAATATGCATAATATACATACCAGTGTGTATCTATAACGCGGCTACAGGGTGTGTGCCACTGGGTACCTGCCCCAGGAGCCTACGTTTATCTGCCGCTCTGCAGTGAACTTTTCTGACGTCAACTTCGGTCACTGAAAGTACCATATCATCACGCCTACACGGTGACGTTCCCGTCGCGCGATTTGTCTTGCAAATGAGAGTCGGAGTCCAGGTTGTGGTGTTTTTCCCCAACGTTACTAAGCTATTCTAGTAACATTGTTTCCCCCCACCCCGGACTCCCAAAAAGCGCGTTCTAGCCAAATGTGACCTTCAGCATCGCGTTTATACTCTTTGAGGGCTTGCGTAAGAGATACTCAGTAAAAAGGCTATTGCTGCCACCGAAGTGGTGCTCGATAACCCTTCTTGTTTTCTCGTGAGTCATACAATGACGAAGTATTTCTAAAAAGTCTACAAAGATAGCCAGAGTGACTGTGGTGGTTACGAGCAATAACCAATAGGCTGGTGCGCGCATTGTTTGGCTTCAATAGCGACGATACTTTGCACGTTGATGTGTTGTACGGTGGCATCGAAACCCAGACGCATGCTTCTCGCTAAGCTTTAGCACCGCTATGTAGAACGGGAAGATCTGTTCTTGAAATGATAAAGGCGTTCAATGAAATGAAATGATAAAGGCGTTCGACTGTATTAAACTTTTCTGACGCGACTGGCACGAATACATCGCGACACACATAGCAAGAGCTAAGCACTTAGGTAGGTGCGCTCTGGCTTCCATTCGGACGCCATAATTAATGAGTTCCTCCCTCGAGTCACGACCGGGAGCGTGTCGGTTTGTACTCTTCTCGCCTCGTGGCGGCTAGCGCTTTGGAACACTGTGCTAAACTGCACCCCTGGCTACAGGGCCGCCATTCATTCCGCAGTCCTTTCCTGGTAGCTGGACGCTACGAAGATGCCGCGAGATATTATCCCACCTTCGGTTTCGACCCAGGTTGTATCGTATCTTTCGGGAGTAAAAACATTCCCCGAGGTGCACGACGCTCCCTAATTTTAATGCGAAACCTGTACGAGTTTTCACTTGGCGATGTATTGGCTGGCGCGGACAATCTGTCTCGTGTGACGCATTGTAATCGGAGCAAAGTGTGGCGCGACTGCCTCGCTGATGGAGAAATCGCGAGAGGCAGCGCGTGGGTGAAGCGCGGCCGCGATTCACAGCAGTCGCCACAGACAGACCACCGCTCATGCAGCGCTTACTTTCCACATATGGTATCGGTCGACGTGCTTTCCGCATGTCATCGGTGAACAGACCACGACGCCCTAGTCTGGTGCCATCTCGTAGTGGTCATCGCGCAGAGCCTGTCTTTCCCCATATCCTCCTCCTCCGCTTCCCTCTTCGCACTTTCTTCGCTATCACCGTTTTTCATGCCCTCCTCCTCTCCCAGTTCGCTGTTTCATACTTCGCTGTGCTCGTTCGTTCGGTTACGCTGACGCCGACAGTCAACGCAGGAAGAGGCACCTAAGAGCTTTGCTATAAAATTGTGGAAAACTAAAATTCACCGGTCTTTCCACTCTGCGGGGAAAGAGGAGCAGCGAAGCTGTGGTGTGTTTTACTTCATTCGACGCATCCATGCATATGTTATTCTTTATCTTATTATTATAAGTATTGAAGGACACAGCCAACGAATACAAATTTTGACTGTGGAGTAATTTATTCTTATTCTTTTATGAAATAGTGACGTGTGCAAGTACCACCGCATAGCAGACGGGAATTCTACAATATGTACAAATTCACTGTGAACCACCTAAATAGAAAAAGTTGATCAAACTCAGCCTGATGTTAGAGTCGTCTTAGCGGCTTATGTCATACATTTTTTGGGGGATATGTGTGATAAAACAAGAGTTGCAGCCGGTTTCTGCAACCATACTGCCTCCGCAGAAGGCCACGTATTAACAGCAGACGGGAATTCTGTAAAGTTTACAATTTCTCTGTGAGCAAACTAATTGAGACAAGTAAATGAAAATCGGCATAATCATACATTCGTCTCACCGACTAAACTAATCATACTTTTTTTCCACTATACCTACATTAAATTGAGGTCTGCAGAGCGTTCGCGGGAAACTGGAGACGAACATTTTTTCGTGTCGACGCGACCCTTACACGGACGGACATACAAACGCATGGAATGCTTAAAAATAGAGGAGTGATATTCGCGCGTCAACCCGGCTGTGATACAATGTTTCTGAATCTTTAAAATAAGCTTCGCTGCTACGTGCGAAATACAGCCATTGGCTTCTAAAAGCACTTTAATACCGCAGTGAGAACGCTGTAGTTTGCAGAAAAATTTAGGCAAACCATGTGGTATTGCTGTGGCCTAAACGAAAGTCCTGTCACAGCATACCGAATTGTCCGGCTACAAAAGCAGTTTTCTAAGCCAAGGCGCTCTGATCGTCTATTGCTATTCAGTTTGAAACGAGGCGTGGAGAGAGAGAGAGCGAAGAATCTTTATTAAAAAGTGAAAGGATTTATGTGGTTGGGGCTCTCAGTCCAGGGCCCCAAGCTGTCGCTACCGCTCGTGCTCGTCGAATCAGTGCCAGCCAGACCTGAGGCTCGGAGCGACGGAGGATCGCCTCCCACTGCGCATATGTTGGTTGGGGGGAAGGCGTGGAGAAATCGTCACCTGCACTCACGGACAGCCTTTATTGGCAAAGGCTATAGAGGCAAATTGCGTGACCGCAACCGCGAAAGAATGTATTCCCTCAATTCCAGCGGTGTTGGCTGCGTGAGAAATAATTATATTACTACTGTTATATATATTTAAAAAACATTGCTTCATTTTCTACAGGAAGCTATTTGAATGACGACAAAGCATACACATGGGACAGATATACATATTTATTAGTTTGTACTTCGCAATTTCGAGTTTTTAAACGTGTGAGAATGACGCATCTTTTCCGTGCCCCTCAACGGCAAAACAGCGTATTCGTCTTCAGGTGAGCCTTCGTCACCTTCCGGTTCTTCCGTCGTCTCGCCATAGAAGCTTGTGACCAATTTCGCCGACAAATGGCTGTCTACGCAGACGAAGCAAATGGTGTGCAACGTTTATGTTGCGACCATGCGTGAATGTCCGGAGCTCACCACAATCGGCGTGCACAAAATAGTGCGTCAGCTGACCGGCGTGAGTCTTCGTTCCGTGAGTGACATAAAAGCAGAGACCTTTTGAGGTCCGCTGCTGCCTTCAAAGAGAACAAGACCTAAAGTAAGGTGTGGAAGAAGCACCGAGAAAGCTGGAAGGACAAGGATCCACATGTACACCAGCTTCCAGCTTGGTGCAAATGAAATGCAATGGGTGTACCTGCAAGATTCTGAACATGTCCTGCTTTCGAGCAAGAGAGAGAGAGGGCGGGACAGAGGAAGAACAATTATTTGCAGGGAGATTTGGTGCTTTAGCACGGTTGCAACTCCAATGTCGCAAATTCAAAAATATGTAAAACGCAAAAATGCATTTCCGGAATAAAACCTGGGCCGATGATACAAAACATGGTGTATCTGAGAGAGAAAGGTACGTTCTAGCGACCGTTTTTTTTAGCTTAGACCTCAATGTTACGAAAACTGCCGAAAATTGCTAAATCTGAAAAAAAGAGAAAAACTGAAGCACGAAATTTATAAATTCGTAGCTCGACATCGATAACACATATCTCAGTTCTGTCAAATGCATGTTACAGAATCTAAAGCGGACAAATTTGGTACATCAATTCATCTCATACGTGATTTCCGTATATTGTTCACAAGGGTTTAGCAAACCCTTATTCGCATATGAACGGTCTATTCGATAGCCATATATAAAAAGTCAGTATTGTGCGTTTTAGATTTTCTATCAGAAGCAATTCACAGAATTGTGTGATCGTTTGTCGTTCAATTATGTAAACTTGACAGTTCAGTTTTCTGGGATTCTCAACAATTTTCGTCATAAAATTGAAGGCCGAAGCAGAAAATTAGCAACTAAGAGACACACTTTCTTTTACAAGGAACAAACTCCCTCAAACTTCGTGGAGTGGATGCAGAAAAAAAACGATTCTCTGCAACTAGCAATTACATGACTCCTAAGTATATGACGTCAGGATATTGGAATAAAGTCAGAGTGGAATAAATTGACGTTATAGCGACCCAGTCCCGCATACTCAGCAGAAAGTTTTCTTTGCAAAGACCCAAGTGGAGCCTTTGTCCTTTCATTTAGGCACAGGCAGAGCCAGGTGAACGCTTCCGCGTCTCATACTGCGTCCCGGTAAGTGCAGATGGAAGAATCTTTTAAAGCGTCAAAGTTCCAAGCTGGGGTGTTCGCAGAGCCTGCAGCAACGTATAGCTTCTGCGCGGCGGAACCCTGGGCCGCGGATGGCTCGTGAGTGCGACACCTCGCATACAATAGTGTCAGCGCGTGATCTGCCGCACTTCTCTTTGCAGTGCCCAAAACCTGGTGAAAGAGCAGAGATGTTGGCCGAATATTAGATGCATGTTCGTTGCACAATTGCGATGTCTCTGATGATTAGCCAAGCTTGTGTGTTGCACAAATTTCATCTTAATTTGGCATCTGATCTTTGCACGTATTTTATCGACATGACGAGGTTTGAAGGATAAGCGTCAGCTTGGAGCCCGCAGTACAGCGCAGTAATATTGAGAAACGCCAGTAAATGCGCCACCACTCTGCTCATCTGCTGCTCTACAAACCTCTTGCATAGCCAAACAAAATTTAGCTTCACAGTCTTGGGCCGCTTCTGGTCTTGTTAGGTATAGTGCTGCAATCCTCTGGAGTGGTTCCATCTTTCCTTCCATTTGAGATTGTGCATCGCAGCCGTCACAGCCGTAAAGGCTTGAAGACGGTATTGTGCGAAAACATGACATGACCCATTGAGCGAAAGGGCCGGCGTCTGTAGCAGCGAACCAGCCCCTGAATTCTCATTGGCTGCGACGCCACGTCACGTGTGTGCCTCGATGGAGACGAGGTGGCTGCAGAGCACACCTCTCCCGAGCTGGCGCGGCAGGTGTGACGTGAGGGGAGAGGGCATCGTGGCGACGCCACGTCCTCCTCGCTCACTAAGGCCTTCGTTATTCGCATGTTCCGTGTCCGCGCAAACTTTTGCCTGCGTTCCTACTTCACCTCGGTAATCGCTATAAAGAAACTAATGCGCAAAAGTCAGTTGTGAGTTTCGAAGCAACGACCCGCGCTCAGACCCCGAGTCTCTTACCTACTAGGCTAAACCAGCTGCTCCTAGATAACAGGCCTGCGCACCCTGCTTTATGACGACATACTACTTGCACCAAAATTTGTATCGCGAAGTTCGGCGTGACGAAAGCGGTGAAGAAAAATCCCCACGGCTCGTTCGGGGGCGTCTCCATCAGCTTGTATGACAGTTGGGCAAGGGAGAATGACGTCACGGAAATAAGTGCACAGGCCTCGCGCTATCTAGGAGGCGCTAGTCAAGCGTCTCGACGCGCTCGCTTGCCTGCCAAGATTTCATTACTCGAAGCACCACTCAGCGGTGTCCAATGGGACATCAATGCTTTCGAATTCACAGCTGAGAAAGACTGCTTCGGTGACTTCGGATTATTGTTGCTGACGTTGTTGCCGCGGAATAACTGTATGGCTCCTACCAACTAAATGTACCGGGCGGATGTCGTTCGGAGGCGTGTAGCCGAACAGCGCCGCGAACAGCAGAAGTCAGTGCACTGGCATGTGTAGCAGACGACGGGACGACAGCGCTCAAAGTTCAGCCGGTGATATCGCACTGCAGGTTTGAAGGCCTGACCTACCAGAAAACGCATTTTCTTTTGTCTGCTTTTCAGAGAGGTCGCCACTTGTACGAGTCCGGCCACGTTCGCGGTACCAGGTACTTTGTACAGTAGGAAACTAGCGCGAATTGCGATGCAACTGCACCCCACCAACAGAGCCCTGCACCGTAAGCTAAGACGTGGAGCTCCAGAATTTATATTCCAGATGGTATTTTGCTGTGCACGCTAACATTTTCGTATACTTAATTGTGTAAATAGGAGAAGCAGGCAGCCGATGTAAGGAAAATGTGTAAGATACGTAGCATTGGGTATGTATCGTGCGGCCTCTGGCTGTGTTCCGCTGGGTATGTTCCACAGGAGCCAACGGGTATTTGCTGCTCTGCACTGAACCTTTTCTGACGTCTACTTGGGTCACTGAAAGTGTCACAACATCGCACCTACACGGTGACGTTCCCGTGACGCGGTTTTTCTTGCAAATGAGGGTTGGAGTAAAACAAAATTAAACTATGGGGATTTACGTGCCAAAACCACTTTCTTATGAGGCACGCCGCAGCGGAGGACTCCGGAATTTTCGGCCAGCTTGGTTTCCTTACCGTGCACCGAAATCTAAGAACACGGGTGTTTTCGCATTTCGCCCCCACCGTAATGCGGCCGCCATGGCCGGGATTCAAACCCGCGACCTTGCGTTTAGCAGCCTAACACCATAGCCACTGGGCAGCCACGGCGGGTGAGGGTCGGAATCGACGTTGTGGTTTTCTCTACTCTCGAAAAGCGCGTTCTTGCGAAATATGACCTTCAATACGGCGTTTGAGCTCTTTAAAGGCACGCATAGAGGATATTGAGCTAAGAGGCCGTCGCTGCCACCGATGTGGTGGAAAAAGACTGCTCTAATTTTCTCATTAATCATACAATGACAAAGTGTTTTTCACAAGACTACAAAGTTTCCCAGGGTGACTGCAGTTGTCACGAGAGATGACATGTAGGCTTGCGCGTGCATTGTTGGGCTCCAATAGCGCTTGACCCTCGTCTTCGGTTTACCTTAGTGAGAACTCGGACACTACTTTGAAAACGCGCTGTGAATACAATCCTTCGTTTCTTGTCTATGTCATCGTCCTGGTGGAATTGCGCCGTGATTGTGACTCAGTTTTCGTATCATCCCTTGTTTAAATAAACTTTTTCTAAACTCGGTGGGATGAATAATACATTGACGAAGTGTTTGTCACAAGAGTATAAAGATTGCCAGGCTGTGCTGGTTGGGGATGATAACATGTAGGTTTGTACGCGTCATTTTTGGCTTCAACAGGAACCACGACCTATTTACATTTTTGTGTACGGTGGGAACGCATGCTTCTCTTATGCAGACGCAAGCTCCTGTGGAGTACCGCTCTGTCGACCGGAATGACCGGTTCTAGTGTGAGCTGTTGGGCCGCGCAACATTTACAATGAAGTGACGTGTATAACGAAGAGTTTCGGATGCCGCAAGCACTTTGTTACAAAGGCGTTCGACTGTATTACACTTGTTTGACACGAGTGGAACGAATACGTCGCGTCCCAGATAGCACGAGCAAAAGCACTTAAGTGCGTGCGCTCTAGCTTCCATTCGGCTACTAGAATTAATGACTTTCTCCCTCGCGTCTGGACGGGGAGCGTGTCGGTTTCTACCATTCTCGTCTCGTGGCAGCTAACGCTTTGCAGCACTGTGTTAAACTGCACCCCCACCTTCGGGGCAGCTTTCATTCCCCAGTCCTTTCCTCGCCGTGCGCTCCGAAGGTGCTGCGCGATATTGTACCACCTTCGGGTTTACACCAGGTTGTATCGTACCTTTCTGGAGTAAAAAAAGATTGACGACGATTACGACTCTCCCTAATTATGATGCGAAACCTTACGCGTGTTCATTTCGCGATGTATTGGCTGGCGTGGGCAATCTGTCTTGTGCGACACCTTGCAATCGCAGCAAAGTGTGGCGCCATTGCCTCGCTGGTCGAGATATCGCGAGAGGCAGTGCGCAGGTGAAGCGTGGGTGGGATTCCCAGAAGTCGCCGCAGACAGACCTCCGCTCATGCAACGCTTTGTTTCCTTATATGGTGTCGGTCGACGTGCTCTCCGCATGTCGTCGATGAACAGACGACCACGCACTAGTCTGGCGCCATCTCGTAGCCGAGCCAGACTCTCGCCATGTCCCCCTCCTCCGCTTTCCTCCTCCCGCTCTCTTCGCTATCGCCGTTTCTCATGCCCTGCTGCTCTCCGAGTTCGCTCTTTCATTCTTCGATGTGCTCGTTTGCTCGGTTACCCTGACGGCGAAAGTCAACGCAGGAGCAGGAACCTAGGAGCTGCGCTCCGAAATTATGAAAAAAATTTACCAGCGCTTCCACTCTGTGGGGAAAGACGAGCAGCGAAGATGTGGTGTGCTTTACCTCAATCGAGCCATCTATGCATATATAGGTATTATTATTATTATTATTATTATTATTATTATTATTATTATTATTATTATTATTATTATTGGACACAGAAGACGAATGAATCTTTTGACTGTGCAATAATTTAATCGTATTCTTTTATTAGGTAGACACGTGTGCAAGTACCACCGCATAGCAAACGGGAATTCCAAAATATGTACAAATTCACTGTTGTTACGTTTCGCCTACGACGCGCGGTGTAGCCTGCGCGGATGCAACGGACGCCGGGGCTTCGTTCAAAGCGGCGGACATTTTGGCCCGTTCGGAGCGGCCGCGACGCATCCCCGCCGAGCGCGTCCCGGCATGTTCAGTGCCACGTGTCTTTGTGTGTGCGTGCGTGTGTGTGTGCCCACGCTTGTCAAAGCGCGGCAGCCGGGAAGAGGAGCTCCCCAAGTGTGAAGCAAGGAGGTCTGACCGGCGCCGGCCCGGCTGATGCGTCACTACACTCGTCTCTACATGTCTCTCAGTCCGTCCATGCCTCGCTGTCACGTGGTGCCGTCCCGTGACCTTCCTTCTTGCCCGCGACGCCAAGAGTATAAAAGCAGCTGCCCCCGGACGCCAAGAGAGAGGCTCCGAATTCTTCCGTCGAGAAGCGTGCTCTCCCGTCTCTCCACTTCGGTCGACCTGACCGGCCGCTCTTTTGCGATGCTAGAATAAACAAGTTGTTCTGTTAGCAGTCGACTAATGCTTTGACGGGACATTCGGATGCTTCCAGTGTGTCCCAGGCCGCCAAGCCAACGCTACCCTTGGGGCTTGCGACCCATTTGCGACAACGGGCGCCAGCGGTCCGATTGCAATAACGGGTGTCAGCACTGCGGTTCCAACAGCTGGTGGCAGCGCTGAGATCCCAATAACCGGTGCCATCAGTGAGGTTCAAACAGCTGGTTGCCAGCGGTGAGATCGCGACAACGGAGGCCAGCAGCGAAGATATGCGGTTGACTGTATGCTGAGCAGCACAACGACCATCCGGGAGCAGTGCAACGAGCCCTGTGTGATGACTGGTTGCCTGCAGAGGAACGACTGCGCTGAATTCTTGGCTGCGAGGTTTGGTGAATGCGGGACTTCCTTCTTCTGAGTTTTGCCAGGCTTTTGTTAGTGTCAGAAACGGAGCTGGTAATTGTGGTTGTCGTTGCTGCCGGGTTAGTTTGCGGCAAGACAATAGTAGGCAGTAGAGAAAGCAGCATTCAGAGCAGCCATGGATTTGAAGTCGTTGCGCAAACCGAAATTGTTGGAGCTTGCAAGAGAGTTGGGTCTGGATGTCTCAGACAAACTCAGAAAACCAGAACTGCTAAGGGCTATTCTTGAGTTAGAAGCTGAGGATGACGAGCTGTCGGAATGCCTTGAGGCCATTGAGGAAAGGGCAAAAAGACAGGAGCGCGAACTTAAAGAACAGAAAGAGCGAGACCAACAAGAGAAAGAGCGAGAGCAACAAGAGAAAGAAAAAGAGCGAGAGCAACAAGAGAAAAAAGAAGTGCGCGATCACGCTTTGGAAATGAAGCGTCTCGAGTTAGAGATGGAACGCGCTCGTAATGGAAGTCAGGCACACGGTGCAGGAGAACGGGTATTGTTCAAAATGACTGACCTAATGCGGCCTGTTAAGCTTGGAGAGGACATTGGTTTGTTCCTGGTTAATTTTGAGCGAACGTGCGAGAAGCAGGGGTTCTCTCGGGAAACGTGGCCACAGCGCTTGCTCACTTTGTTACCCGGCGAGGCGGCCGACGTAGTCGCTTGCTTGAATAAAGAAGAGGCAGAGGATTTCGACAAAGTGAAATCGAGTCTGCTAAAAAGTACAGGCTGTCAGCGGAGGCGTTCCGTCGGAAGTTTCGAGAAAATGAGAAAGGCAAAAGTGAGTCGTATACAGAGTTTGCCTACAGGCTTATGTCAAACATGCAGGAGTGGCTCAAAGAAGAGAAAGCGTTTGGTGACCACGAGAAAGTTCTGCAGTGTTTCGGGCTGGAACAGTTTTATAGTCGGTTACCTGAGAACGTGCGGTACTGGGTCCTGGATAGGCCAGACGTTAGTACAGTGGCTAGAGCCGCTGAGCTAGCCGAAGAGTTTGTGACGCGTCGGGCTCGCGGAGTTAAGGACGGTCAAAAGGGTGAATTCGGCTCCAAGTTTGAGAGGCCGAAGTTCACGCCCATGAGAGCAAAGGGGGACACACGTAGTGCGGATGCGAGTGAAAGCAGTCCGACCGAACGTAAGGAGACGGGGGCAGCCGAAGCCGAACGAAGAAAGCGGTTCGAGACGAGGCAAGTGCGCGTGTGTTATACGTGCCAGAAGCTGGGTCTCTTTTCGGCGCAGTGTCCGGAAACAAAAACAAAAGTAGTGTTTTTGTCATTATGCAGCACTGACGAGAACATGAAGCTTCTCGAGCCTTACATGCGAGACCTCCTCGTGAACGGGAAAGAGTGCCGAGTGCTTCGCGATTCCGCAGCTACAATGGATGTAGTTCACCCCTCTTACGTAGAACCCTATATGTTCACGGGCGAGTGCGCATGGATCAAGCAAGCCGTGGAAGCTCATAGCGTGTGTTTGCCCGTAGCAAAAGTGCTTATTGAAGGACCTTTCGGAGCACTTGAGACGGAGGCCACGGTGTCATATCTATGCTGCCCCCCCCCCAGTACCTGTACCTATTTTCGAACAGGTCTGATCACCTCCTGCGCGAGACGGGGCTTTTCTTTGGTGATGCTAGCGTTCAGGCCTTAACCAGATCGAAGGTTCGGGAGCTCGCTGCAAAGGCGGTAGTTGCGGGGCCGACGCTGTCCAACGATGAGAAAGGGTCAGAGGCGCAGCAAGCTGATATTCAGAGCACGCCCGAACTGAATAAAATTGAGCCTGTAGCGTTAAAGGCACCAGATACTGGAGAGGAAATTCTCGATGCGGGAAAGTTAGAAGAGCTATCTGCAGATTTGCTCATCGCGCCTACGTCAGACGAACTTAATAGGTTGCTAAAAGTCAGCCGGGCGGCTTTGATAGCCGAGCAAAAGAAGGATGGCAGCCTAGAAAACATACGCTGCATTGTCAAGGAAGGTATCGCCAAGAAAAATGCTCGCTTTGTGGAAAGAGGTGGGGTCCTGTACCGGAAGTAACTAGACCGCAGGGGAGTGGAGTTCGATCAGCTGATCGTGCCTCAATGCTATCATCAGGATCTGTTTCGCTTGTCGCATGGCGGTTCGTGGTCCGGACACCTAGGAGTTAAGAAAACTAAGGACCGTCTCTTGCAAGAGTACTATTGGCCAGGGTGTTTTTGGGACGCACACCACTTTGTGAAGACATGTGACACCTGTCAGCGGGTGGGCAAACCAGGGGACAAATCGAGGGCGCCGTTGAAGTTTGTACCTATCATTACGGAGCCTTTTAGACGGCTCGTTATTGATACAGTGGGACCTCTGCCCGTAACAGCCACGGGGTACAGACACATTTTGACTGTGATCTGCCCAGCGACAAAGTTCCCTGAAGCAGTGCCGCTTAAAGAACTCAGCTCAGTTGAGATAGTCAATGCACTACTGTCCATATTTGCGCGAGTTGGTTTTCCTGCGGAAATCCAATCAGATCAGGGCACAGTGTTTACTAGCGCTTTGACAACAGCCTTTCTCGAAAGGTGTGGGGTAAAGCTGTTACACAGCTCAGTGTACCACCCACAGTCGAATTCCGTTGAGAAGCTCCACTCCGTCATGAAGCGCGTTTTGAGAGCCTTGTGGTTTGAACAACAAACTGACTGGGAGCTGTTTCTGCCTGGGGTGATGTTTGCATGGAGGACCGCGCCGCCTGCGGCTACGGGGTTTTCTCGAGCTGAGCTAGTGTACGGTCGCTCGCTGCGATCTCCGCTTCGCATGCTTCGAAACGGATCACTGCCCTCTCCAATGGCTGCAGACCATCTCTTTCACAAATGGCCGCCTCCTGCGCTGGAGCCTTGCTTTGCAACAATATTACTTTGAGGTGCGTTACAAAAAGGGGAGTCTCAACGGTAACGCCGATGGCTTAAGTCGAAGCCCTTAACGTGGGAATCAGCCTCAAAATTATTTGTTATTGATGTTTTTCTTCCTGAGGCAGGATTTTTAACATATTGCTTTTGTGTAGTGTTTCAAAGTGATGATGTGCTTTCTAGTGCAATTTTCCAATTTGTGGACGCGTTCTAGGTGCTGCTAGACTACTCTAAGGAACTAGGCAGTAGTATAAAAGGGGAAAGAGCCTGGCAGGGCTTAGTGAGGGTTGTGCCGTGCTTGCTGACTGAGCGGCTGAGTTTCGGCGTAGTTCTAACGCTTGCTGGGAACGAGAGAAAAATGGCAACTCTCCTGAAGTCACTTTGCAGTGTCCTGTGTGAACCTGAACGTGAGAACGAGGTCTTCTCGGTGCGCTGCGCTCAAGAAACGCCGAAGGACGACCGACTTCGGTTATGAGCATAATCGAGCGACATCCCTCCGGACAGCGGATGCAGTCCCCTCATCATCGGGATCTCTTTCCCCCGGCGGGGCGGTCTGTTACGTTTCGCCTACGATGCGCGGTGTAGCATGCGCGGATGCAACGGACGACGGGGCTTCGTTCAAAGCGGCGGACATTTTGGCCCGTTCGGAGCGGCCGCGACGCATCCCCGCCGAGCGCGTCCCGGCATGTTCAGTGCCACGTGTCTTTGTGTGTGCGTGTGTGTGTGTGTGCCCACGCTTGTCAAAGCGCGGCAGCCGGGGAGAGGAGTTCCCCAAGTGTGAAGCGAGGAGGTCTGACCGGCGCTGGCCCGGCTGATGCGTCACTACACTCGTCTCTACATGTCTCTCAGTCCGTCCATGCCTCGCTGTCACGTGGTGTCGTCCCGTGACCTTCCTTCTTGCCCGCGACGCCAAGAGTATAAAAGCAGCTGCCCCCGGACGCCAAGAGAGAGGCTCCGAATTCTTCCGTCGAGAAGCGTGCTCTCCCGTCTCTCCACTTCGGTCGACCTGACCGGCGGCACTATTGCGATGCTAGAATAAACAAGTTGTTCTGTTAGCAGTCGACTCATGCTTTGCCGGGACCTTCGGATGCTTCCAGTGTGCCCCAGGCCGCCAGGCCAACGCTACCCTTGGGGCTTGCGACCCATTTGCGACAACGGGCGCCAGCGGTCCGATTGCAATAACGGCTGTCAGCACTGAGGTTCCAACACTGTGAACTACCTAATTAAGAAAAGTAAATGAAACTCAGCGTAATGTTAGAGCAGCCTTAGTGGCTAATTGTCGTGCAATTTCTTTCACTGTAGTTCCGATAAAACGAGAGTTACAGCCGTTTTCTGTCACCATTCTCCCTCAGTAGACGCCCACGTATTAACAGCAGACGGGAATTCGATAAAGTTTACAACTTCACTGTGAACGAACTAATTAAGACAAGTAAATGAAAATCGGCGAAATGAGAGAGTCGTCTTATCTGCCAATTTAAGCGTATTTCTTTTCCAACATGCCTACATTAGATTCAGGTGTACAGAGTATTTGCGTGAAACTGGAGACGAAAATTTTTTCGTGTCGACGCAAGCCTACATGGACGGACATCGACCACTGACGGAGGGTATACTATATACAGCTGCGATGTAAAAGGAGCCGCGGGCCTCAGTTTTTAGTTTCGTGAGCTGCTTCGCCGGTCCCACATATGTCGGTAAGTTCGCGTACACTCTCCGTTGCAGTTACTTTACTCTTTGCGATGATTCGTCATTCTCAATGTCTTAGGAACTAGCCCAATCTTCAGTCATGGTCCATTTCAAGCAGCTTAGCGCAACGGCAGCCGCGGATGGCGACGAGTGTGAACATGCCGGTGCGTTTACGTTCGACGTCGACGCACAGCAAACAGTCAGGCGCCGGACGCAAGTAGAGTTGGGAAGCGCGAGGAAGGGAAACGTGTCTTAATTTGTGCCTCCGTTTAGCGACAGTGGGTCACACAAAGCATCAACAAAGGAAACAAGCGTTGTTTCCACTGACCGGCCATGAAGAAAGCCACGTATGTATATACTAAGCTTATGCTTAAAGAAGAACGGCAGATGTGCAAACACAACTTTTCAAACGATTTTGCAAACGGAGACAAGATGGACACGGGGCCATCATTTGAACGGCCTTTATACTGGCACTTTCATGAACTGGCACGACTAGTGGATTCTTCCAACAAGATGAAAAGCCACTTGTACACAAGAAAGATTATGAATGTCAATATGGAGAGGAAGAAAAACAGAAGAGCTTTTGATAAAAAAAAACTGGTATACGGTCGTAAGCAGGAGAAGGCTTCGGTTTCCACTTACGGCTGCTGCGATAGCGTCTTCTGAAGAACATGAAATGTTGAAATGGTCACTGCAGACATACTGCCGGTCACCAGAGCTAATAGCATACGCTGTATTCAGGAAAAACGATGAAAAAATGTTCAGCGAATGCATTGGCGATACTGTATTAGATGTTAAGAATGCCACGAGATGGATGATTTAGGATATTGACCTAAGCACGCTGCGAGCTGAAATCGTTTAGCACAGGTCTAGAAACGTTTGGGATCGCTTTTTACCTGCTTCTCGACAAAGTTAACGTATGCATGACTGTCGCTACGCAGTGATGACCTACGAAGTAAACCACGCAATTCCTCTGAAAAACATGTGCGATAGCGAGCAGGACAAAACTATTTGCAGGTATTGAAGGCTGCCAGAGCAAATTTTACATGATCAGTAAGGATGCCAACCGCTTTGTTGACATGTACAGCACGGTACAATTCAGACCAGTCGGCATCACTGAGATATTGGGAAAGACCTACATGGTCACCATTGGGAAACATAAACCAGCGCACAGGTTCGCTCAACACATGAATCAGCTCTAAAAAAATCCCGTATTCGAGCGGAACATGCCAGTGGTCAATAGGAACCAAACTGCTAACAGCAACAGAACACTCATCAATGCAGATATTAGTCAGAATCAAATCCATAACACTGCCAGCTGAATTGTAACACCATTAAACTGCGTTAATCCAAGACATTCCACAGAGAAGGCCAGCGCACTACAGCGAAGGGATGATAAATATATATATGTCGCGCGTGAAGACACCCCAACTATAGAGGGAACATTGAAATCAGCAGCTACTAGGACATAATATTTTGCTACATCAATAACTTCAACTAATAATATGTTAAGAAAACTGCACGTTACTCATGTTAGGAGTGAAGTCGGCTGCGCAGAGCAGCATGTTGTTGCCACGTTTAACAGGAACTTCAACCCACACAATGTCTGGCAAAATCTCAAGGTCTGCTCGTGGGTGCGGCCCGCGACCCCTGCCGGCCACTAAACCAAGAGTGGGTGGCGAGGGGGATTTTTCAGGACACAATAAAGTTATTTCCTCCTCCTCCCGCACTCCACTTAGCGGTAAGATTCTACCGCACGGCAATCAGCACGCCACCGCCGTATTGAACAGGTTCATCATACACGCGATCGCATCTGTGAACTGTGTATGCCGGTGAAAAGGAATTCTTGGGCAGTAAGTCGGTGCAAAGCCAAGTTTTAGTTAAGGCTACAACATGGTACGAACAAGCTGGCAAGTTCTCGCACAAATAGAAGGATTTCTTGCGTAGACCACGAACGTGTTGGTCAAAAACGGAGCACTTCATTAGTGAGGTTAGAAAAGAAATCACGTTATATTGTCGCCGGCGTCCCTGTATGCACCACGCATGCTACTTGGACTAAAATTTCCATCGCCAAGCCCGACGTGACAGAAGCGGTGACGACAAAATCACCGCGGCTTCCTCGGGAGCGTCCCCATTAGCCTCTGGGGCTGTCGAGCAAGGTAACATGACGTCACGGATCTAAGTGCGCAGCCCTTGTGCTATCTAGGAGGCGTTGGTAAAGCGTCTGGACATACCTTCTGGTTCATACCTTTAAAGACCACTCAGTGGCGTCCACTTGGACATTATTGCTGTCGCATTCACACCTCATAACAAGTGCTTAGGCGTCCGGGGATTTTTTCATGTTGGCGTTGTTGCCGTCGAATATGGCTCATACCAACTGCATGCATCGGGCGGCCGTCGTAGGCGGCGCGTAGGCGAACAGCCCCGCGAACGGCAGAAGTCAGTGCACTGGCATGTGAAGCAGACGACGGGGCGAAGGTGCTGGCAGTGCACCAAGTGATAACGCAATGCCGGTTTTAAGGCCTGACCTCTTGTACCTCACCTCTTGTCAAGGTCACCTCTTGTACGAGGCAGGCCAAGTTCGCGGTATCAGGTACTATATAAAGTAGAAAACTTGTGCAAACTGCGATGCAAATGCACCCCGCCAAAAGAGCCCGACGCTATAGGCTAAGGCGTGGAGCTTCAGCATTTATATTCCAGATGTTATTTTGCTGTGCTCGTTAACCTTGGCGCGTACCTAATTATTTAAACACAGGAAGCAGGCAGGTGATGTATAAAAAATATGTGATACATACCATTGGGTATGTATCATGAGGCTATTGCGTACCTGCCTCAGGAGCCAACGGGTATCTCCCGCTCTGCAATGAACCTTTTTTGACGTCAACTTGGGTGAACGAAAGTATCACAACGTCATAACTACACGGTGACGTTTCCGTGCCGCGATATTTCTTGCAAACGAGGGTCGTAGTCGACGTTGTGGTGTTTGTCGAATCTCAGAAAGTGCGTTCTTGTTGAATATGACCTTCAACGTCGCGTTTGTGCGCTTTAACGGCTCGCGTGGGAGATATTGAGCTAATAGGCTTACGCTGCCACCAAAGTGGTGCAAAATGACTGTTCTAATTCTCTCGTTACTCATACAATGACGAAGTGCTTCTCACAAGACTACAAAGATTCCTTGACGAACTGCAGTGGTTAGGAGCGATAACATGCAGGCTCGCGCATCCATTATTTGGCTCCAATGGCGCTCCGCACGACTGTCCGGTTGTCATGTACGGTGGGATCGAAACTCAGATGTACGCTGTTCTCATGCAGACGCAAACTCCAGTGGAGCACGACTCTGTAGAATGGAACGACCTGTTCTTGTGTAAGCTGTTGCACCGTGCGACCTTATCAATGAATTGACAATGAAATGATGAAGGAATTCGAATGTATCACACTTTTTAGACACAAATGTAACGACTACATCGCGTCCGACACAGCAGAATAATTGAGTTTCTTCCTTGTGTCACGAATGGGAGCGTGTCGGTTTGTACCATTCTTGTATCGTGGCAGCTAACGCTTCGGAAACCGGTGTTAAACTGCACCCCCGCTTTAGGGACCGGCTTTCACTTCCCAGTCCTTTCCTCACTATGCGCTACGAAGATGTTGCGAGACATTGTACCGCCTTCGGTTTTAGACCAGGTTGTATCATATCTCAAAGACATCCTTGCTCATCAGCGTGGAGCCCGCTGAAAATACCCGCCGCCTCACCCACACCTTAACGGGGAAGAGGCCGCCGATTGGCGTAAAATATAGACCGGGGTGTTCCCCCATTTAAAATTGCTAAAGGCCATGTATCCCGCTCGTTATAGGGCCAACTGTCCTTGGTGCGGTGGCATACCTACCCTAATACACATAACCTGGGAGTGCACTAAGCACCCTCATAGGCCAGATACCAGTAGGACAATGGAGCAGTGGGAGGCACAGCTCGCCCGCTCCGACCTGGCAGGACAAAAGTCCTTAATTAGCCAGGTCAGGCAGGCGGCAGAAGCCAGTGGGGTCCTGGACTGAGAGGCTCCGACCACCCCTCCTTCAAATCTTTACAGTTGCAATAAAATTTCTCTCTCTCTCCTGAAGTAAAAAAAAAATGCCGACGATTACGATGCTCCCTATTATAATGCGAACTCTATACGCGTTTTCATGTATTGGCTGGCGCGGACAATCTGTCTCGTGCGACCCATTGCAATCGGAGCCAAGTCTGGCGCGGCTGCCTCGCTAACCACAATAAAGATTGTGTGCTTTAAGGTGTTTGGTATCTTCAGCTCGAGTACTTATTGTGGTAGACGAGGATAAATAGCTACTAGCGTTTATTTGTAAGGCGTGCAAGGTGGCATTCCCGAGGTTCTAGTGACCTGCGGACACATTGTCCTCGCACTTTGGTATCAGCGTTGCCCTTGTCGAGTCGGGTCAGCCGACGCGCTTCTGGGAGGCCGACTGCGAAGAGCCCGCGCTGCACTCCACCGTCGACAGAACCGTCATCTGACATCTTCCAGGCAACGCTGTCGAGCTCCGTTTGGCATCAACCGCAGTAAGCATGCTAACCGCTTGTTTGCCTGCTGCCAAATTGCCCTAATCGCGGTTAACGGCAACCGCGGTCACACTGACAGTGTTTCGCTGCGTAACCGCCGCTTCGCCTGCTGTGTAACCGAGCTGGCCGTGGTTACCGATGTCGTTAAGGACGCCCTTGTAACGGAGGTATTATGATTTAGAATGGCAAAAGAGCGAGTACGCTTTCCGAAGCATGTCAACGAAGCAAAAACGCGGGAAATGGTTAAAAATAGAGCAGTCATATTTGTGCTAAACCCGAGTGTGATAAAATCTTATCGAAGCTTTAAGATAAGGTTCACTGCTACATGTGGGATATAGTCCTTGGGCTTCGAAAAGACATGAATCGCCAGTTTAGAGATTGTCGTTTAAATATGTTATAGAGAAGCCTTGTGGTCTTGCTGTTGTTGAAACGAGAGTCCTGCAATGGAAAAGCTAACAGTCTGGCTCCATTATGGCACTTCCGCTGCAGAAGCATTTACGCCAGAGTTTGAGAAGAGTTTGAACTGTAGAGGCGCAGAGGCTCTGTCCAGCATTTTACCTTTACCTCTGCGACCTACACGGAGAGAATCCTGAACCCAACAATAAAGGAAAAAAAGCGATTTAATCATTTGTGTACCAGCAACATCTTCCGCGTACAATGTCTGGTGCCAGGCTTGGTCAGTCGAAAAGCTAGCATTTTTTCACTACTTCTCCGAAGACGCGTCTCCATATAGTCTTGCCTTTACAGTGGCATCCCACAAGCACGATTGGTATGATATGGGCGAATTGGTGGCTGCTCCTATTTGGCCATCCGCTAGCCCGTTACGAAGAGCACCGACAAGACATGAATCGACCGCGTGTTAGTGTTTAGTGTCTGCGCTTTTAGTAACGTGCTAGCGCATAACAAGGTACGCACCCCAGAACGAAAACACTCGGTATCTCATTCGACAGCGTTGGCATTTGCGATGGTACGTGGACGCAGGTGTTTCAAAAAAACCACATGCACACCAACGTTCAGTGAACCCGCGATTTCCATTTTCCTCTTCCGGTAGGAGGCTACCGAATTCAGTATATTTTTCCTGGGAAGTTTCTGGAACCTGTGACTTTTAGCGAAGACACCAGTTCGTGCATTGAGGAGTGTCCAAGGCAGCGCCAACTCGTTTTTTCTCAACGGGCAGAACTGAACATATCTCGCCACCACGGAGCCTTCTCTTTCCATAGTGTCGCGTTTGGACCTTCGATACACCGCTGCGCACCCAATGTGGGCCCTACTAAATGATGGAATTACGCGAGCGAACCATTGCACGGCATTTAATTGGCACGATTTACGGCTTCTGGCTCCGACGAGCGCGGTCAATCGTGGGGCTGAGTCCACTGTTGCAGCCTCAGTATACGTGGCAAGCGCAGCGTTCTACAGGCACCTCTCCGATGCGTGGCCGAACGTCGTCCTCACCACCGATCACAACCTAATGCATGGGTGCTCTCCTGCTGCGCTCGGTGCTCACTGACCGCCGCTCCGTAGCGCCCGCAATGAGAGACTTTTAGCGTGTCCGCTATTCCGGCAAACGGGGGCGGTCGGGCCGTAAAGGTGAGCGGCCAGAGCAGTGCAGCCGCCTGGTGTTGTAGAGCTCAACCAGGCAAACACAGAGCTAAAATTGCAGTAACCTACCTTATTCTGCTTCGCTGCTGGTGCAAATTTTCGGAAGCGGCGTAATTGTGTTCATAATTACGCCGCTTTTGAAAACTTACACCCCAGCTAAGAAGATTATAATAATTGGCTTGGTGTTTAGGTGGTTGAACTTAGCGCCACCAGCAAGCGCCACCAATTTGGCCGCTCACATTTACACCCCCGCTCATCTGGCAATCCGCCCGCGCTTGCCGGAATACCGGACGCACTGAATTTCTCTGTTAAGTGGAAGCCGATCACTACGGCAACGCTACCTGGCCACCTCCATGATTTTATTAAGGCGAAAGCCTTATGACTCTATTTTTCAACCCAAACATGTCCAGTCGCATAATAGAAGTGATTAATTATTAGCAAAGTTAATAATTGATTTATTAGTGATAGGATTAGGGTGAACGATGTGACCCATGGAAGGGCAGAAGCGTACTTTGCATGTCCAGCCTTGTCTTAGTCATCATTGATGATTAGCAAAGCTAATTATAGAATAATTAACTGATTAGATTAAGGTGGTTTAAGGTCAATTAGTGCGGATTTGGATAAATATATATTAAAGAGAATTAGGGTGAATAAAGGTGAATTAGGGTAGCTTAGCATGAATTATAGTAGATTAAGGTCAATAAGGTGGATTAAGGTGATGCAAGAGGAACAAAGTGGATAACGGTGGATGAGGGTGAATTACAGTAGGCTTAATTTACAACGATTTCGCCCTTGTGTCTTTTAGACTATAGCTAAATACATCAGTTTTGTTTAGCCTCGGCTGCGCGACGTTTCCCCAAATCAGGACAGACCAAAGCGCTGGGGCGTGGTGCGTGTCTCTCTATATGTCCCCACTGCTTGTTAGTAGAGACAAACAGACAAGTGAGAATCTTATCCTTGTCCTGCTTTAGGCAATCTGGTCGCGAACCCAGCACACACATCCCAGTGTAATGTAACCATAGTTGTGGGGAAAAAATACGATTATTGGTTACCCACTTCTATTTAAGCAAAAAGCCTTAGAAAGTGAAAGGAATAAAAATAATTCATAAAGAATGCTCGGCTAACTTAACACTTCTAAAACAAAAGAGTCAAATATCAAATAAAAAACTGGAGGACGCCTAAGCTTCTCTTTTATGAGTGCAACGCGAGAGAGTACACTTCAAGTACCCAGGACGTTACCCGACCGAAGTTTGATAAGTTTTTTAAGCTTCTGTATGCATGCAATATCTTCCGAGATAATCTAGTTCGATATCTGCTTCAAGGCTACATGATCACAAAAGCCAGTAATTCTTCATCACTTCCCGAAACGCATGTCTCCAGATAGCCTCGCTCTTGCAGTTGCATCCCAGAAAAGTGCTATGAAAGTAGTCTAGTTGGTGGCTGTTCATACTTGGTTATGCTCTAGCCCGTTATGAAAACCACATACATGACACGCATCGACCCTCTGTTGGCGTTTAGTGTCTGCGCCTTTACTAACGCGCTAGCGCATAACCAAGCACGCATCCCAGAATCAATATCCAAAGTATCTCATTCGACACCTCTGGCATTTGTCACGGCGATAACGTTGCACGGTCATGTTCAGACAACCCCCGATTTCCATTTTCTTCTTCTGGAAGGACTCTACCTAAATGAGTCACAAGAACAGCACAAACCACAAGAATAATCTTTTTTCCTGGCCAGGCTACCGCCAAGCCCAGCGCGCGACAGAGAATAACCATCGCAGGAACAAATACCTTGCTTCTGTATTGCGAACAGCAAAACGTTTGGGGGAGTATCCTTGAATTCGACATTAAAAAAAAAGTATGGGGTTCTACGTGCCAAAACCACTTTCTGATTATGAGGCACGCCGTAGTGGGGGACTGCGGCAATTTCGACCAACTGGGGTTGTTTAACGTGCACCTAAATCTAAGTACGTGGCTGCTTTCGCATTGCGGTCACAACAAAATGCGGCCGCTGAGGCCGGAATTCGAACCCGCGACCTCGTGCTCAGCAGCCAATTCGGCATTGTCAATAAAACCACATTAAAGTCGAACGGCGCAGCGAATGCTTCCGCGTAAGATCTCCGCGATGCTCACAAAAGTTCAGAGTGGTGAAGCAGCCGCAAGAAAGTCGAACATTTGGCCGGCTTCATTGCTGCAAAAACTTTCGCGGTCAGCTGGGAAAGCAGCGCGAGAGGAGAAAAATCACGTGGCTTAACAGGCGCGGCGCTCCCGAAGTGAAACGGCAAGCTGCTAAAGATGTAGTGCGAGTTCCGGCGGGGATCCCAACGCCGTGACAGTTCCGACAAAAGATTGCACGTGCACGGAACGAGCACGACGCACTAACCTTGCAGGCATGCAAAGCTCAAGTAATTCGCTATCATGAAAGTTCGCCTCAGCTCATGAGAAACACGCCACAGCCGCGTAGCTAGGTGCGTCAGAAAAGGCACTGCTTTAGTCCTCGGCAGAACTCAGAAGCGCCACCGAGGGCACGACAAGGACTGCAAGACATGGCCGCTAAAAAAAGAAAATAATATTAATAAAAATAAAAAGACAGCTCAGTTAAACCCAGCGAAACGCCATTGGAGAAAGAAGTTTGCAGATCATTATAATCATGACGGTGTAGTTCCCCATCGCGCCAACTCGCTGATCGGAATTCCATGTTTGGCGCGTTCATTTCATGACATTAGGGGATTCGGGCTGCTGATCGTTTGCTTTATCTGGCCAACCGATCGTTCATAACAGATAGAGTAATGCAAAAGAAGTAGGCAAGCGAGAAACCATACTTTAACAAGACTGCATGTCACGATTCGAGCGCGCGAACGCCTTGGTTCACCACGCCAATGCGAGAACGAGCTGTGCCCGACGGCCACCCCCGAGCGCACAAAGTGGACGTGCCTGGCGACACTCGCAAACAAAAGCACCCAGACAAAAGCGTTCGTTCTTTGTAACGACCCATTTCACTTTCCATTGCTTTTCGTTCGTTTTTCTTATCATCCGCATTTTCCTTATCGAGTTTTCTTAATCATGCAGCATTTTCCTGGTTGACTTGGTCGGGTTCTGTCTCTGGTCCGCTGCTGTAGTCGTATAGTAACGAAGTAGACCAGCTCCAAGTCCTTTCTACCATAGATGATGTTTTAACGTTTTACAGCGGACGGTCAGAAGGCAGCACCTCTGCCTTCTGACCGTCCCACCAGACAAACAGTCAGTCCAGCTACGTGACACGGCATGCAGCGTGGCGAGCTCCCTTGTGCCGAGTTATTCTAATTTGTTTCTGTAACGATGGAACTTTCGCACTCTTCACGACGACAGCGACGGATAATCCGCTAAAATGCCATGCGCATGCGCGAGAAAGGTGATTTCGAACCAAAGTTGTATCGGTGCTTGCGCGAATCGACGTCGAAACAGGCAAATATAGAAATAAACTTGCGCTGTGCAAACGTACATTTGCTGAAATACATACATCGAGAGCTCTTCTTTTTTATTCGAATGATATTTTTGAACGCGTTGCTTCCATCACAGAGTTCTCGAATCATTATTGGCGAGGTACGTAGATTTGAAAAGGTGAAATAAAGACACATTTGCGGATTTCGACGCCTCGAGACGCTTGGCCCCATATATTGAATTCGTCGAACAATAAAAAAGTATATAATCCGAACATAGGTTGACCCACGTAGACAAAAAGAAAACTTGGAACACGACGCGCCTTTATTTATCGTAAACTCCGCTACAAAGTTTTCTTTATGCCCAATGCCATAAGTTGCATCCCAGCCAAAAGTGCCACAAAAGTCGTCCTCATCAGATGAGTCACCGATGTCCTCGACACCCCTAAGTCGTACTCCGTGACTTAGAGTGCGTTGGATTTGCAGCTTTTACTAAAGCCAGTCTGAATAATCTGAAAACTTGGCTCCCGGCGGGTACCACGGAAAAACTCCGTTAGCTTGGTAATTTTGCTAACTTTGTTCACAAATATATGAGTAGGTCGAGTTTCTTTGGTCAGTAATATAGGTCAATGGCGCCCTCAGCGTAGCGCAAAAAAAGAAAAAAAAAGTTGAGTTATGTTCGAGTAAATACCATACTCTGAGCTGGCAGCGAGAATTTATTTCTTTGCGCATAAAGAAAATGTTGCGTGGCAAAATAACCGTTGCTGAACCCTTTCGGCGTGAATACGACATCACTCTGCATAATATTCACTGAGCACTCGTTTTGGTGGCTCTTCGAACGCCACTTGCACGCTGGGAAAGTTACGGACGAGCCGGCCACAAGCTCAGCAAAGGGAAGCGAGCCAATCGGAGACGCCGGTGCCATCCTCCTCACCCTGTTATCTACTTTCACTACGCTAGCTCGGCCCAACGAAAGCGTCTCATCTCATAGGCGCTCCTTATCTCTAGTTTGACCCATAACATAAAGGAAAACCAGTCGCGTTAGACAATACTATTCGCTCCTGCACAGGAGGAGAGCGTTTGAGTGAACTGTTGAAACAACAGTAGGATTAACCGCGCATGCTTGCGTCGGCGATTACGTGAGTATATGACGTCAGGATATTAGAATAAAGTTACAGTGGAATCACATTAGGTTATAGCCACCGTGCTCCGCTAGCAATACCTATAAGGCCTAAGCTGGGGTTTTCGCTGAGCCTGCAACAACGTATACCTCCTGCGTGGCGGAAACATTGAGCCGCTGATGGGTCGTGAGTGCGATGCCTCGCACACAAGTGTGTCAGCGCGTGATCTGCCGCACGTCTCTTTGCAGTGTCCAAAACCTGGTGAGAGCAGATATATTTGCCGCATATTAGATGCGTGTTCGTTGCATACTTGCGATATTTCTGATGATTTGCCAAGCTTGTGTGTTGCACAAGTTTCACCTTAATTTGGCAGCTGATCTTTGCATGTACTGTAGAGATATCATCCGGTTTGAAGAATAAGCGTCAACTGGGAGCAGGCAGTACAGTGATGTAATACTGAGAACCGCCAGAAAATGCGCCACCATTCTGCGCACCTGCTGCTCGACAAAGCTCTTGCATAGCCGATAGCAATATTGTGGTTCATTGTCTTAGGCCGCTTATGGTTATGTTAGGTATACTGCTGCAATCCTCCGGAGTGGTTCCATCTTTCTTTCCATTTGATACTGTGCCTCGGAGCGATAATCTGAACGACAATCATGAACGACAATCTTGTGGGCATCATTAAGGAGTGTGCAATGGATGTCGGTGGTTACTCCGTTAGGCAGGATATATACCAGTAAACTATCGCAGGAGACGAAAGATCTGATCAAGAAACGCCAATGTATGAAAGCCTCTAACTCTACAGCTAGAATAGAACTGGCAGAACTTTCGAAGTTAATCAACAAGCGTAAGACAGCTGACATAAGGACGTATAATATGGATAGAATTGAACATGCTCTCAGGAACGGAGGAAGCCTAAAAACAGTGAAGAAGAAACTAGGAATTGGCAAAAATCAGATGTATGCGTTAAGAGACAAAGCCGGCAATATCATTACTAATATTAATGAGATAGTTCAAGTGGCTGAGGAGTTCTATAGAGATTTATGCAGTACCAGTGGCACCCACGACGATAATGGAACAGAAAGTAGTCAAGAGGAATTCGAAATCCCACAGGTAACGCCGGAAGAAGTAAAGAAAGCCTTGGGAGATATGCAAAGGGGGAAGGCAGCTGGGGAGGATCAGGTAACAGCAGATTTGTTGAAGGATGGTGGGCAGATTGTTCTGGAGAAACTGGCCACTCTGTATACGCAATGCCTCATAACGTCAGGCGTACCGGAGTCTTGGAAAAAGGCTAACATAATCCTAATCCATAAGAAAGGGGACGCCAAAGACTTGAAAAATTATAGATCGATCAGCTTGCTGTCAGTTGCTTACAAAGTATTTACTAAGGTAATCGCAAATAGAATCAGGAACACTTTAGACTTCTGTCAACTAAAGGACCAGGCAGGATTCCGTAAAGGCTACTCAACAATAGACCATATTCACACTATCAATCAGGTTATAGAGAAATGTGCGGAATATAACCAACCCTTATATATAGCTTTCATTGATTACGAGAAAGCATTTGATTCTGTCGAAACCTCAGCAGTCATGGAGGCATTACGGAATCAGGGTGTAGACGAGCCGTATGTAAAAATACTGAAAGATATCTATAGCGGCTCCACAGCCACAGTAGGCCTCCATAAAGAAAGCAACAAAATCGCAATAAAGTAAGGCGTCAGGCAGGGAGATACGATCTCTCCAATGCTATTCACAGCGTGTTTACAGGAGGTATTCAGAGACCTGGATTGGGAAGAAATGGGGATAAAAGTTAATGGAGAATTCCTTAGTAACTTGCGATTCGCTGATGATATTACCTTGCTTAGTAACTGAGGGGACCAACTGCAATGCATGCTCACTGACCTCGAGAGGCAAAGCCGAAGGGTGGGTCTAAAAATTAATCTGCAGAAAACTAAAGTAGTGTTTAACAGTTTCGGAAGAGAACAGCAATTTACAATAGGCAGCGAGGCACTGGAAGTCGTAAGGGAATACATCTACTTAGGGCAGGTAGTGACGTCCGATCCGGATCATGAGACGGAAATAATCAGAAGAATAAGAATGGGCTGGCGTGCGTTTGGCAGGCATTCTCAGATCATGAACAGCAGGTTGCCGTTATCCCTCAAGAGAAAAGTGTATAATAGCTGTCTTACCAGTAGTCACCTACGGGGCAGAAACCTAGAGGCTTAGGAAAAGGGTTCTACTCAAATTGAGGACGACGCAACGAGCTATGGAAAGAAGAATGATAGGTGTAACGTTAACGGATAAGAAAAGAGCAGATTGGGTGAGGCAACAAACGCGAGTTAATGACATCTTAGTTGAAATCAAGAAAAAGAAATGGGCATGGGCCGGACATGTAATGAGGAGGGAAGATAACCGATGGTCATTAAGGGTTACGGACTGGATTCCATGGGAAGGGTAGCGTAGCAGGGGGCGGCAGAAAGTTAGGTGGGCGGATGAGATTAAGAAGTTTGCAGGGACGGCATAGCCACAATTAGTACGTGACCGGGGTTGTTGCAGAAATATGGGAGAGGCCTTTGCCCTGCAGTGGGAGTAACCAGGCTGCTGCTGATAATGATGATCGGAGCCGTGACAGTCGGAAAGGTAATGGTAATGGGCGAAAGCATCAAATGGCCCACATAGCGAGAGGGCCGGCGTCTGTAGCAGCGAACCAGCCCCTGAATTCTCATTGGCTGCGATGCCACGTCACGTGTGTGCCTCGACGGAATAGAGGGGGCAGCAGGGCACACCTGTGCTGAGCTGGCGCGGCAGGCGTTGCGTGAGGGAAAAGAGCATCGTCGCAACGCCAGGTAACCTTGGCTCTCGGAGGCCTTTGTTATACACACGTTCCGTGTCCGCGCAAGCTCTCGCCTGCGTTATAGCTTCGCCAAAGCAATCGCTATAAAGAAATTAATGCGCAAAAATCAGAATACATTGAGAGGAAAAGCGTTGGTGGTATTGAGATATGAAGCTACAACCTCACGCTCAGAGGCCCAGTCTCTTACCTGCTCAGCTAAACAGGCTACTCCTAGATAACAGGCATGTGCACTCTGCTTTACGACGTCATGCAACTTGGACAAAAATTTCCATCGCCAAGACCGGCGGAGCGGAAGCGGTGACGACAATATCACCGCGGCTCATTTGTGAGCGTCCCCATTAACTTATATAATAGTTGGGCAAGGTAGCATGAAGTTGCAGAAATAAGTGCACTTGCCTTGGGCTATTTAGGAGGCGTTGGTCAAGCGTCTCGACGCGGTCGCTTGCCAGCGAAGAGTTCATAACTTGAACGACCACTCAGCGACGTCCAATTTGACATTAATGCTTTCGCATTGCCAACTCCTAAAAAGTGCTTAGGTCTCCTCGGATTTTTCGTTGACCTTGTCGCCGACGAATAACTATATGGCTCATATCAACTACACGCACCGGGCGGCCGTCGTAAGTAGCGTGTAGGCGAACAGCGCCGCGAACAGCAGAAGTCAGTGCACTGGCATGTGTAGCAGACGACGGTGCCAGGGCCCTAACGGTGCATCCAGAGATATCGCACTGCAGGTTTCAAGGCCTCACCTACCAGAAAACGAATTTCGTGTGTCTCCTTTTGAGAAAGGCCGGCACGTGTACGAGGCATACCACGTTCGCGGTACCCGGTACTATGCACAGTAGAAATCTAGTGCGAATTGCGATGCAAGTGGACCCCGTCAGAAGAGCCCGATGCGGTAAGCTAAGACATGGAGCTCCAGGGTTTATACTCCAGATGTTATTTTGCTGTGCACATTAACATTGTCGCATACCTAATTATGTAAATAGGCGAAGCATGCAGGCCCGCGATGTATCAAAAATGTGTAAGATACGTACCATTGGGTATGTGTCATTCGGCCACTGGTACGTGCTCCGTGAGCCAACGGGTATCTGCCCCACTGCAATGAAGCTTTTCTGACGTCAACTTGGGTCACTGAAAGTATCACATCACACCTACACGGTGATGTTCCTGTGATTTCCGGTGATTTTTCTAGCAAATGAGGATTGGAGCCGACGTTGTGGCGCTTTTCTACACTAAAAAAAACGTTCTTGCCAAAAATGACTGGCAGCATCTCATTTGTTCTCTTCATGTGCTTGTATAGGAGATAGTGAGCTAAAAGGCTTTTGCTGCCACAGAAATGGCGCACAACGGTTTCCGGATTTTCTCTCTTGTCATAAAATAATGAAGCACTTCTCACGAGACTTCAAAAATTGCCAGAGTGATTATGGAGGTTAGAAGCGACAACACGTAGGCTTTTGCTTGCATTATTTGGCTCCAATAGAAGTAAATCGCCCTCAGTTATGACCTGTGGGATCGAAACCTAGACGAACACCCCAGTCGAGCACTGCACTGTAGGACGGAATGATCTGTTATTGTCTGAGCTGTTGCGTTCTGCGTCCTTTGCGATGAAGTGACGTGTAGAACGGACAGTTTCGGACGCCGCAAGCACTTTGTCATAAAGGCGTTCATCTGTATTACACTAGGTTGTGATGACTGGAACGAATAAGTCGCGTCCCACATAGCGCCTGCTAAAAGCACTTGAGTGTGTGCGCTCTAGCTTCCATTCCGCTGCTAGAATTAATGAGGTTCATCTTCGCGTCACGATCAGGAGAGTGTTGCTTTGTACCATTCTCGTCTCGTGGCAGCAAGCACTCTGGAACACTGTCTTCAACTGCACCCGAAAATGGAAGACGACGAAGTGTCCCTTCTGAGGTGGCTCCACATCGCTCCTGTGAAAAATCTCGTATTCCTCGAAACTAGGTTCCATACTTCAAGAGGTTAGACCACAAGTCATCCGAGGACGCTCCGGACGCTCATGCGCAGTCTGGTTTTATCGCATTCAGCGAATGTCACTCCATCATCTCTGCAGTTGAATCATGCACCGGGACAAGGCCTAGTGCCTCCGTTGACGCGCTGGCGGCGGTAGATTCGCCGGCGCCGCTCATCAGAACGGAATTACCAGCCGCACAATTGACACCTCAGCCTTGATCCCGGCTCCTGATTCCTGCCCCTAGTCCGTCGGCTACAGCCCACCCGCCGCCTTTCCAAAATGCACATCAGACCATGAATGATTTGGCCTCAGGCCGGATCCCGGCGATGGCTTCCCAGTCAGCCATTGGGAATGGTGCCCCAATTGTTGTGCTTGACGAACCGAGTACCCCTACGGATTTGTCTTCTGCGCTACCATCTGTGCCGTCGGCCAACTGTGGTTCTCAGAGCCGTCCTTCGGAACAATCTGCACAATATTCGTCTTCGGCCAACAACGGCTCCCAAGGCAAGCCCACTGACCACCCAGTTGTCGACACCCAGCTCGGTTTGCTATAAAGCAACCATTACAGCTCTGGCCCCCACAAGCCTCACGGAGATTACGACGAGGATTATTCAGGCGAACCTCGACACTTGTCTTGGCACCACAAGCTTCCGCAGCTTCACGGCCACGATAAGTCAAATACCACCGCTGTGTGGCTCCCGACATTGGCGGCTGTCGAGAGTTTGTAAACGCTTCAGCGTCTCTCGATCACAAACGAAGTCACCGTGCCGGTCCTTGTGTACCTGGTACAGGGCTCGTACTTACAGCGCTGTGTCGTTTAGAACGTTGACGCTGGCGAGGACCAGACTGCTCTCCTGCGTGAGCTCTACTGTCCTACTCGCCGAGTAATTCAACCGCGTTACATGAGAATGGGGCACTCCGTCGTCGTCATCTTGCAGGGCCCACCAATTCCCCCAGCCCGCCTGTACTAGTATGGCTGCATTCTACGACATCGGCCATATAAACCCAGTGGTGTCTATTGTTACAACTGTTTCCTACCTGGCCACACCCTTACAAAAATCGGTTTGACCTTTCAGTCACTCATGAGTCACCTATCAGTCACCCCTGTCACCTATCTGTAGACTCGACCTTTCTGTAGACTAAGTCCGCAGAATGTCTGCAGACACCGTGCGGACTGCAAGTAGACTTGTCTGTAACATGCATGCCCAGCGAGTGTGTGTGTGTGTGTAGATGTATATCTATATATAAACGCATATATATACATATTCTGAACCATGACACATTTTATAATTACGGTTGAATAGTTTTGACCTTTCAGTCACCCATGAGTCACCCACCAGTCACCTCCACGTAGACCTAGTCTGCAGAATGTCTGCAGACACCGTGCGGACTGCAAGTAGACTTGTCTGTAATATGCATGCCCAGCGAGTGTGTGTGTGTGTGTAGATGTATATCTATATATAAACGCATATATATACATATTCTAAACCATGACACATTTTATAATTACGGTTCAATAGGTCTGACCTTTCAGTCACCCATGAGTCACCCACCAGTCACCTCCATGTAGAGCTAGTCTACAGATTGGCTGCATATTGTCTGCAGACACTGTGTGGACGGCAAGTAAGTAGACTTGTATGTAATATGCATGCCGTCGTATATATATATATATATATATATATATATATATATATATATATATATATTCTACATGACACATTTTATAAATAACAGTTAAATCGGCTTCGCCTTTCAGCCACCCACGAATCACACACACACACGTGTGCGCATCCTGAACCATGACACGTTTTATCATTGCGCTCTGTTTTGCCATTTTAACATTTTGAAAACTTTGTCACTGATTGCTACAAGAACAGTCTGATAATGGCAGGTATATAAATCAATTATTTAACACTAATTGAAATAAGGTAATTAATAATTATAAAATAATAAAAATAAAATAAGACATTAAAATAGATAATTAATAATTAATAAGGTAATAAGGTAATACTGGCGTGTTACATAACGTACATTAAATGCAGCAGTTATACTATGGCTCGAACCGCAGCCTGAATTTAAGGACATATCTACCGCGCGACGCTGACACCATCCATCCGACCACCGACTGCGTGGTTGCTTTCGGCGCCGGCCCCCAGGAGGCGCTGGCCGCGAGCACCGGTAAAATTACGGGTGAGTATATTTTCCCGTCTGCACCTGGTCACCGACAAGCCACGGCGTGCAACACGCCATGTGTACGCCGCAGTGACGGCGACCGATGAGATAGTGAACATGCCGTGCCGGGAGGAATTGTGGCGATTTTTGTGTGTATTAATGATCCAAAACCCCTGTGACTGCATAACGTAGCTCTCAGTGTTTTCCGTGTGGTGTGCCGATGCCAATTATCGTAGTTATGACCCGGTCGCGCTTTCTTTGTTACCGGCTCATGAAAAGCCGATGGTACTCTCGCTGCGCTCGCATTCCATCACAGTGCGCGGAAGAATTTTTTGAAAGTTGTGCTATCACGTGCTGTAGTTCATCTGCAATTCTACGCTGTTGACGCTGGAGGCACCGTGCACCGACTGTCCTTCCTGCGGTACCTGTGTGATGCGGCAGCAGCTGTCACGGAGACTCGTTTACCGAGCACGCCTAGAAAGGTAAGTCCGGCGCGTGCGCGCATTTTTGTAGTCCGTGGAGTGGGCATTTCTGTACGAGTAACAAGGTGATTAGTAACGTGACAAAAATGATCGTGCTTTTCGAATGTTCGTTCTTGTCGCAGGGCGCATTCAGCGAAGTTTGATGAAAATTGCCCTAAAACGTGATGTTGCCAAAATCTATCGACTATTTGCTTTCTGCTGTGAAGTTTCCTTGCGCCGGGGACTGCTTGATTTGAATAGGCGCAAAAATTCAAGCAGGGAAAGTTACTATTTCTGTACGTAATTTTTCAGCGAGAAATCGTATAGCCATTTCTAGAGGTACGTCGATTTGTCGTCTTCACAGCTAACGGCTGCGCGAGATGGCACCCGATTGCTGTGTACGACGCATGGCCAGATTTTAGCTTGTATGAAAGTTCTTTTATTTATATAGTGTCTTCAGACAGCCTGTATTTCTTGCGTTGGGTGTCATGTGTTTTCGTGTATTTGTAAATGGTTCCGAGATTTCAACAACAGTATCTATCTTTAATGGGAAAAATTGTTTTCTCACCTGAAAAAGAGGGAGTCTGTTCTTTTTCAATGCATCGTCCTTTGGGGCAGGGCTTTGTTGCACCGCATAAATAAATTAGGTTTTCGAACGCTTATCATGTGTTAACGAGTTTTCTGGTTGTGCATGCGCCGATCCTCTCCGTTTACATTGCCAGATGAAGCTGTACAAGCTGGCACAATGTCTTACCGATGTGGACTCTGCAAGACCGACGACCACGAGATCACTTCTCCAACTTGTTCCACAAAGCAAAAGGCCACTCAGAAGGTTCATCGCGAGAATCATATGCAATGGCCTCCGCATGCTGCCACACAAACAGTGCCGACATCTAACACGTTTGCGGTGGTCCAGTGGGATGACGACTGGCCAGATCTCTCCGAGCGCGACCCGCCTGCACCCCATTCGCAACAGGCTTACAGTGACAAAGTTCGCAAATAACGCTATCGCCCACTGGTTACACAGAAGCCGAGCGTGCCGGACCATCCGCGTGATGATATGGTACTCCAACCAAGTCCATCAGCTAGCGCTTCAGTAGCAGGCGCAACGGACATGTCAAGTAGGAGGACAGTCGCAGAATACCCCCCCCCCCTCTCATGTACCCATGCCAGCGTTGTGCTAGATGCGGCACTAGCCTTTCTTTGCATCTTCGATAAAGACCACGGCGCGAATCACCACCGCCACATACTTCCCACATACTACAGCAACACATACTACGGCAACACACTACGGCAACACATACACAGATTGTAGCTACGTGTACTACATCAAGACACACTACAGCAACGCATCTACAGCATCACATACTGCGTCAACACATACAAATACTACTACAACACATACTCCGAAAGCGCATACTACGGTAACACATACTGTAGCAACAAAATTGCGGTGAAAATGCTTCGGTCTTAGTCAATTGCGCGCGACAGAGCAGATAATCACAACAAACACAAATATGACGGAAACTGGGGCGCAAAGGTTGCCTTGCTGAGCACGGGACCTCTCCTCCCCACAACACACGATATGCATCTATATTACATAAAAAACCAGTGCAATGCGCAACATAACGAACTTCATAACCCCACATGCCGGTAGCGCTTGTTGAAATTGTCATTTTTCGGCCACACTCGCTTTACATTGTACGGTACTTCGTCAGCGGGAAGACTTGCGTTCAGCGAACAGGTCGTCGCATTAAGAGCAAAGCTTTCTTCGCAAAGATTCCCAGACTTTGCCGATCGCGGCTGCTGGGTGCTGCTGCTGTCCTGTCGCATACGCAAAGAAAAAAATATTATTTACGGGCCATGTTTATGTTGCAAACACATGTGACTACGTGCAGCTGAGCACCGTCGGCGTGCATAAAATAGTGAGTCAGCTGACCGGCGAGAGTGTGCGTTCAGTGAGTGGGATAAAAGCAGAGGCCCTTCGAGGTCCGCTGCTGCCTCCAAAGCAAAGAAGACCTGACGTCAAGTGTGGAAGAAGCACTGAGAAACGGGAAGGACAAGAATACACATGTACGACAGCTTGCAGCTTGATGCAACTGTAATGCAACGGGTGTAGCTGAAAGATTCTGAACACGTCATTCTTAAGAGCAAGCTTTAGCATGGGTGCATCTCCGATGCCGCCTATTCAAATAGATGTAAAACGCAAAAATGAATTTCCGAGATAACCCCTGGGCCGATTAAATAAAATATGGTGAATCTGACAGATAAAGGTAGGTTCTAGTGACTCTTGCAAGCCGAATATTTATTTTAGTGATACATTTTAATGTTACGGAATGTGCCCAAATTGGTAAGTGTGAAAAAAAGAGAAAAACAGAAGCACGAACTTCACAAATCCGAAACTCTGTCTCAAGAACACATATTCCAGTTCTGTCAATTGCATAAGTTAGAGAACCTAAAGCGGATAAATTTGGTAAATGTATTGATATCCTACGTGATCTTGTTACATTTTTCGCAAGGGTATAGCAAAGTCTTACTCGCATATTAGTGGTCTATTTGATAGCCATATATAACAAGTCAGTATTGTACGTTTTAGGTCTTCTATTGGATGCAATTCACAGTACTGTGGTATCGTTTTCCGTCCAATTTTATAAACTTGACGGTTCCGTTTTGTGCGCTTTTGCAATTTTCCAGAATAATCTTCGAAAAATTGACGGCCGAAGCAGAAAATTCGCCACTAACAGTCACACTTTCTTTTACAAGGAACAAACGTCACATAATTTCGTGGAGTGGATGCAGAAAAAACGGTTCTCTGCAACTCCTAAGTACATGACTCCTACGTATATGACGTTAGGATAGTGGAATAAAGTCAGAGTGAAATCACTTTACGTTATAGCGACCCTGTTTGGCATACTCAGCAGAAAGTTTTCTTTGCAAAGACCCCAGTGGAGCGTTCGTCCTTTCATTTAGGCCCAGGCAGAGCCAGGTGAACGCTTCCGCGTAACATATTGCGCCCCGGTAAATGCAGATGGGAAAAGCCTGTAAGACATCTAAGGCCCAACCTGCGGTGTTCCCAGAGCCTGCAACAACGTATACCTTCTGCGTGGCTGAACCCTTGCGCTGCGGAAGTCTCGTGAGTGCGACGCCTCGCTCACGAGAGTGTCAGCGCGTGATCTGCTGCACATCTCTTTGCAGTGTCCAAAACCTGCTGAGAGAGCAGATATATTGGCCAAAAATTAGATACGTGTTCTTTGCGTACTTGCGATGTTTCTGATGATTAGCCAAGCTTCTGTGTTGCACAAATTGCACCTTAATTTGGCATCTGGTCTTTGCATGTGCTTTAGCGATATCATCAGGTATGAAGGATACTCGTCAGCTTGGAGCCCGCAGTTAACTGCGGTAATACTGAGAACCGCCAGTAAATGCGCCACCACTCTGCGCACCTGCTGCTTTACAAAAGCTCTTGCATAACCACAAAAAATTGAGCTTCACAGTCTTAGGCTGCTTAAGGTCTTGTTAGGTATAGTACTGCAATCCTCAGGTGCGGTTCCATCTTTCTTTCCATGTGAGACTGTGCCTGGCAGCGGTGACAGCCGTAAAGGCTTGAAGATGTTAATGGGCCAAAACATGAAATGGCCCATTGAGCGAAAAGGCCGGCGTCTGTAGCAGCGAACCAGCTCCTAATTTCTCATTGGCGGCGACGCCACGTCACGTGTGTGCCTCGACGGAGCAGAGGGGGCGGCAGGGTACGTCTGTGCCGAACCAGCGCGGCGTGCGTTGCGAGAGGGGAGAGAGCATCGTCGCGTCACCACGTCACCCCCGGTCTCGGAGGCCTTTCTTAGTCGCCCGTTCCGTGTCCGCGCAAACTTTTGCCTGTGCTTCACCTCGGTAATCGCTATAAAGAAACTAATGCGCAAAAAGTCAGAATAAATTGGAGAGGAAACGCGTTGGTTCTAGTGAGTTTCGAAGGAACGACCCCCCGCGCAGACCCTGAGTCTCTGACCTACTAGGCTAAACCATATGCTCCTAGATAACAGGCTTCTTCACTCTGCTTTATAACGTCATATTACTTGCACCAAAATTTATACCGCCAAGTTCAGCGTGACGAAAGCGGTGACGACAAAATCACCACGGCTTATTCGGGAGCGTCCCTATCAGCTTATATGGCAGTTGGGCAACGTAGCATGACGTCGCAAAAACAACGGCACAGGCCTAGCGCTATCAAGGAGGCCTTGGTGAAGCGTCTCCACGCGCTCGCTTGCCTGCGAAGAGTTCATAACTCGAAGCACCACTCAGCGGTGTCCAATGGGACATCAATGCTTCCGCATTCACAACTCATAAAGACTGCTTCGGTGTCCTCGGATCTTTGTTGCTGACGTTGTTGCCGCCGAATAAATATATGGCTGATACCAACTAAATGCACCTAGCGGCCATTGTAGGCGGCGAATAGGCGAACAGCGCCGCTAACAGCAGAAGTCAGTGCACTCACATGTGAAGCAGACGACGGGGCGAAGGCTCTCACGCTTCATCCAGTGATATCGCCGTGCAGGTTTTAAGCCCTCACGTACCAGAAAACGCATTTTCGTGTGCCTGCTTTTGAGAAAGGTCGCCACTTGTACAAGACAGGCCACTTTCGCGGTACGAGGTACTATATAAAGTAGAAAACTAGTGCAGATTGCGATGGATGTGCACCCCGCCAACAGAGCCCGGCGCGGTAAGCTAAGACGTGGAGCTGCAGAATCTATATTCCAGATGGTATTTTGCTGTGCACCTTAACATTTTCGTATACTTAGTTATGTAAATAGGAGAAGCAGGCAGGCGACGTATGAGAAATGTGTAAGATACGTCCCATTGGGTATGTATAATGAGCCTACTGGGTACGTGACACAGGAGCTGACGGGTATTTGCCGCTCTGCAATTAACCTTTTCTAACGTCAGCTTGGGTCACTGAAAGTATCACAACATCACATCTACACGGTGACGTTCCCGTGACGTGATTTTTCTTGCAAATGAGGGTTGGAGTCGACATTGTGGTTTTTTTTTTCTACTCTCAAGAAGCGCGTTCTTGCGAAATATGACCTTCAACATGGCGTTTGTGCTCTTTAAAGGCTCGCATCGGATATAGTGAGCTAAGAGGCTTTCGCTGTCACTGAAGTGGGGCAAAAAGACTGCTGTATATTTCTCGTTAATCATACAATGACAAAGTGTTTCTCACAAGACTACAAACACTGCCAGAGTGACTGCAGTTGTTACGAGAGATAACATGCAGGCTTGTGCGTGCATTGTTTGGCTCGAACAGCGCTGCAACATGACTTCCATCTCTTCTCTACGGTGGGATAAATAATACATTGTGAAGTGTTTCTTACAAGACTACAAAGAATGCTAGACTGTGGTGGTTAAGAGCGTTAACATGCAGCTTTGTGCGTGCAATTTGTGGCTTCAATTTGAACCCCGACCCATTTCTATTTTTGTGTACGGTGGGATCGCATGCTTCTCTTATGCAGACGCAAGCTCCAGGCGAGCTCCGCTCTATCGGACGGAATGACCTGTTCTAGTGTGAGCTGTTGCGCTGCGCGACATTTACAACGAAGTAACGTGTATAACGAAGCGTTTCGGACGCCGCAAGCACTTAGTCATCCAGGCATTCTACTGTATTACGCTTCTTTGACACAACTGGAACGAATACATCGCATCCCACATAACACGAGCTAAAGCATTTAAGTGTGTGCGCTCTAGCTTCCATTCGGCTACTAGAATATAATGACTTTCTCCCTCGCGTATGGACGGGGAGCGTGTCGGTTTGTACCATTCTCGTCTCGTGGCAGCTCACGCTTTGGAGCACTGTGTTAAACTGCAACCCCGCCTTCGGGGCAGCTTTCCTTCCCCAGTCCTTTCCTCGTAGCTGTGCGCTCGGAAGATGGCACGAGATATTGTACCACCTTCGGGTTTGTCGAAGGTTGTATCGTATCTTTCGGGAGTAAAAAAAGATTGCCGACGATTAGGACTCTCCCTAATTATGATGCGAAACCTTACGCGCGTTCATTTCGCGATATATTGGCTGGCGTGGACAATCTGTCTCGTGCGACCCTTTGCAATCGGAGCAAAGTGTGGCGCCATTGCCTCACTGATCGAGAAATCGCGTGAGGTAGTGCGCAGGTGAATCGTGGGTGCGATTCACAGAAGTCGCCGCAGACAGACCTCCGCTCATGCAACGCTTTGTTTCCGTATATGGTGTCGGTCGACGTGCTCTCCGCATGTCATCGATGAACAGACGACCACGCACTAGTCTGGCGCCATCTCGTAGCCGAGCCAAACTCTCGCCATGTTCCCATCCTCCGCTTTCCTCCTCGCGCTCTCTTCGCTATCGCCGTTTTTCATGCCCTGCTGCTCTCCGAGTTCGCTCTTTCACACTTCGATGTGCTCGTTTGCTCGGTTACCCTGACGGCGAAAGTCAACGCAGGAACAGGAACCTAGGAGCTGCGCTCCGAAATTATGGGAAAAAAATTCACCAGCGCTTTCACTTTGTGGGGAAAGACGAGCAGCGAAGATGTGGTGTGCTTTACCTCAATCGAGCCATCTATGTATATATAGGTATTATTAATATTATTATTATTATTATTATTATTATTATTATTATTATTATTATTATTATTATTATTATTATTATTATTATTATTATTAGCTAGGCCTAAGGCCTAGCTCTAGTTCTAGCTCTAGCTCTAAGCTCTAAGGCCTAGAGCTCAAAGAGCTCTAAGAGCTCTGCGTTGTCGCAGAGCCTGCATCAACGTACATATACCTTCTGCGTGGCGGGACCATTTAGCCGCGGTTGGTTCGTGAGTGCGATGCTTCGCACACAAGAGTGTCAGTGCGAGATCTGCCACACATATTTCTGCAGTGTCCAAAACCTGGCGAGAGAGCAGAGATATTCGTCGAATGTTAGACTCGTGTTCGTTGCACACTTGCGATGTTTCTGATGATTAGCCAAGCTTGTATGTTGCAGAAACTTAATCCTAATTTGGCATCTGACATTTGCATATACTTTAGCGATATGATAATGTTTGAACGATAGGCTTCAGCTTGAAGCCCCCAGTACAGTGCAGTAGTACTGAAAGCCGCCAGTAAATGTGCCACCACTCTGCGCACCTGCTGCTCTACAATTCTCTTGCATAGCTAACAGCAACAGCAACAACACCAGTCCGCTTCTGGTCTTGTTAGGTATAGTACTGCAATCCTCTGAAGTGGTTCCGCCTTTCCTTCCATTCGAGACTGTTCATCGCAGCCGCCACAGCCGTAAAGACTTTAAGATGATAATGGGCGACAGCATCAAATGGCCCACTGAGCGAAAGGGCCGGCGTAAGTAGCACGTGATGTAGCACGGCGTAAATAGCACGCCAAGTGATGTCCGCGCCTCGACAGAGCAGAGGGGGCGGCAGGGTACAGCTGTGCCGACCTGGCGCGGCAGGTGTCGCGTGAGGGGAGAGAGAATCGTTGCGAAGCCACGTCACCCTGGCTCTCGGAGGCCCTTGTTATTCGGTCGTTCCGTGTCCGCGCAAGCTGTCGCATGCGTTCGAACTTCGCGTCGGTAATTGCTGTAAAGAAATTATAGCGCATAAATCAGAACAAATTGGAGAGGAAAGGCGCTGGTGGTTGTGGGTTTCGAAGTTACGATTACACGCTCAGAGGCCCAGTCTCTTACCTATTAAGCTAAACCAGCTACTCCTAGATAACAGGCCTGCGTACTCTGCTTTAAGACGTCACGCTACTTGGACCAAAATTTCTATCGACAAGCCCGGCGTGATGGAAGCGTGAGACAAAATCGCCACGGCTTATTGGACAGCGTCCCCATTAGCTTAAATGACAGCTGGACAAGGTAGCGTGACGTCACAGAAATAAGTGCGCTGGCCTGGTGCTGTCTAGAAGGCGTTGCTCAATCGTCTCGACGCGCTCGCTTGTCCGCGAAGAGCTTATAACTCGAAGGCCCACTCGGTGGTGTCCAATTGGACATTAATGCTTTCGCATTCACAAATCGTAACAAGTGCTTCGCTGTCCACGGATAGTTTGTGTTGACGTTGTTGCCGTCAAATAAGCATATGGCTCAAGCCAACTATATGCACCGGGCGGCCGTCGTAAGCAACGTGTAGGCGAACAGTGCCGCGAACAGCAGAAGTCAGTGCACTGGCATGTGGAGCAGACAACGGTGCGAATGCGCTCACGGTGGATCCAGTGATATCGCACTGCACGTTTTAAAGCCTGACCTACAAGAAAACGCATTTTCCTGTGTCTGCTTTTGGGAAAGGGAGCCACGTGTACGAGGCAAGCATCGTTCGCGGTAACAGGTACTAAATAAGGTAGAAAACTAGTGCAGATTGCGATTGAAGTGCACCCCGCGCCCACTGAGGCCGACGCGGTAAGCTACGATGTGGAGCTCTAGCAGTTATATTCCAGATGTAATCTTGATGTGTAAGTTAACATTGTTGCGCACTTAAATATGTAAATAGGGGAAGCAGTCAGGTGATGTGGCAAAAATGTATAAGATACATACCAGTGTTTATGTATTACGCGTCTACAGGGTGTGTGCCACTGGGTACGTGCTCCAGGAGCTGACGAGTACCTGCTGCTCTTCAATGAACCTTTTTTGACATCAACTTCGGGCACCTAAACTATCACAACATCACGCCTACCCGGTGGCGTCCCCGCCACGCGATTTTTCTTGCAAATGTGGGTCGGAGTCCGAGTTGTGGCGTTTTTCCGACTCTCAAAAAGCGCGTTCTTGCTAAATGTGACCTTTAGCATCGCCTTTATGCTATTTGAGGGCTTGTATAGGAGATATTGAGCTAAAACGCTATCGCTGCCACCGAAGTGGTACACGACAACTATTCTGAGTTTCTCGTTACTCCTACATTGACGAAGTGTTTCTCAAAAGACTACAAAGATAGCCAGATTGACCTCTGTGGTTAGGAGTAATAAGACGTACGCTGGTGCGGGCATTATTTGGCTCCAATGGCGATGTGAAGAACATGTCTCAGGTTTCTTATTTACGGTGGTGTCGACACCCAGACGCATGTTTCTCTCACGCGGACGCGAAGTCCAGTCGAGCACCGCTATGTAACGGTATGAACTGTTCTTGTGGGAGCGGTTGCGCTGCGCGACCTTTATTGTGAAGTGACAATGAAATGATAAAGGCTTTCGACTGTATTAAACTTTTTTGACGCGATTGGCACGAATACATCGCGTCCCACATAGCAGGAGCTAAAGCACTTAGGTGGGTGTACTCTGGCTTCCATTCGGATAACATAATTAATGAGTTTCTCCCTCGCGTCACGACCGGGAGCCTGTCAGTTTGTACTCTTTTAACCTCGTGGCGGCTAACGCTTTGGAACACTGTGCTAAACTGCACCCCTGGCTACGGGGCCGCCATTCACTCCGCAGTCCTTTCCTGGTAGCTGGGCGCTACGAAGATGCCCCGAGATATTGCACCGCCTTCGGGTTCTCCCCAGCTTGTAACGTATCTTTCGGGAATAAAAACATTTGCCGACGTACATGACGCTCCCTAATTATATTGCGAAACCAGTACGCGTTTTCATTTCGCGATGTATTGGCTGGCGCGGACAATCTGTCTCGTGCGACGCATTGCAATCGGAGCAAAGCGTGGCGCGACTGCCTCGCTGATGGAGAAATCGCGAGAGGCAGCTCGTGGGTGAAGCGCGGGCGCGATTCACAGCAGTCGCCGCAGACAGACCACCCCTCATGCAGCGCTTTCTTTCCATATATGGTATCGGTCGACGTGCTTTCCGCATGTCATCGGTGAACGGACCACGACGCCCTAGTCTGGTGCCATGTCGTAGTGGTCATCGCGCAGAGCCTGTCTTTCCCCATATCCTCCTCCTCCGCTTTACTCTTCGCACTTTCTTCGCTATCGCCGTTTTTCATGCCCTGCTGCTCTCCCAGTTCGCTCTTTCACACTTCGCTGTGCTCGTTGGCTCGGGTATCTTGACGCCGACAGTTAACGCAGGAAGAGGCACCTGAGAGCTTTGCTCTAAAATTGTGGAAAACTAAAATTCACCGGTCTTTCCACTCTGTGGTGATAGAGGAGCAGCGAAGCTGTGGTGTGTTTTACTTCAATCGACGCATCTATGTATATGTTATTCTGCATATTATTATGATAATTGTTGAAGGACACAGACACCGAATGGAAATTTTGACTATGGAGTAATTTGTTCTTATGCTTTCATGAAATAGTGACGTGTGCAAGTACCACCGCATAGCAGACGGGAATTCTACAATATGTACAAATTGACTGTGAGCCACCTAATTAGGAAACGTAGATGAAACTACTACTGACACTAATAAGCCGTCTTAGCGGCTTATTGTCATCAATTTCTTTTGGGATATGTGTGATAAAACAAGAGTTAAGGCCGTTTTCTGTAACCATACGCCCTCCGTAGACGGACACGTATTAACAGCAGACGGTAGTTCTCTAGAGTTTACAAATTCGCCGTGAACTAACTAATTAAGACAAGTAAATGAAAATCAGCGAAATGATAGACTCGTCTTATCCACCGATTTGAACATTTTTTTTCATTATGCCTACATTAGATTCAGGGCTACAGAGTATTCGCGTGAAACTGGAAGCCAACATTTTTTCGTGTCGACGCGACTCTTACACGGACGGACATCGACCATTGAGAGTGGGTGTACTATATACAGCCTCGCTGTAGAAGGAGCCGTAGGTCACCCTTTTCGGTTTCTTAAGCTGCTTCGCCGGTCGCACAAATGCCGGTAAGTTCGCGTTCACTGTCCGTTGCAGTCACTTTGATCTTTGCGATGCTTCGTCATTCTTAATGTCTTAGGAACTAGCCCGATCTTCAGTCATGGTCCATTTCACGCAGCTTAGCGCAACGAGATCCGCCGGTGGCGAGGGGTGTGAACATGCCGGAGCGTTTGCGTTCGACGTCCATGCACAGCAAATATTCATGCGCCGGACGTAAGTAGAGTTGGGAGGCGCGAGGAAGGAAAATGTGCCTTAAGTTGTGCCTCCGATTAGCGACAGTGGGTCGAACAGCGTCAAGAAAGCAAGCGTGCTTTGTTTCCACAGGTCGGTCATGAAGAAAGGCATGTTGGTATATGCTAATATTATGCTTAAAGAAAACCGACAGATGTGAAAACACAGCTTTTCAAACAATTTTGCAAACGGAGACAAGTCGTACACGGGGCCATAATTTGAACGTCATTCATCTTGCCACTTTCATGAACTGGCACGACTATTGCATTTTTCCAACAAGAAGAAAGGGCACTTGTACGCAAGTAAGATTAAGGATGTGCGTAAGGAGAGCATCAAAAACAGAACAGCCTTTGATTTAAAAAAAATGGTATACGGCTGTAAGCAAGAGAAGGCTTCGGTTTCAGCTTACTTACGGCCGCCGCGATATCGTCTTATGAAAAACATGAATTATTGAAATGGTCACTGCGCATGTACTGCCAGTCACCGCAGCTAATAGCTTGCGCTGTATGGAGGAAAAAAAATCATAAATATCTTCAGCGAATGCATTGGCGATACTGTGTTAGATTTTAAGAATTGCACGAGATCAGTTATTTATGACATTAACCTCAGCCCGCTCCGAACTGTAATCTTGTAACATAGGTCCAGAAACGTTTAGGATCACATTTTACCGGCTTCTCGACAAACTGAACTGCGTGAACTGCGTGATGACAGTGATGATTTACTTCGTAAATCATCACTGTCGCTACGCAGTGATGATTTACGAAGTAAACCACGCCATTCCTCAGAAAACCATGTGGCATAGCGAGCAGGACAAAACCATTTGTAGGTATTGAAAGTTGCCAGAGCAAATTTTACATCATCGGTATGGATGCCACCTACTTTGTTGACATATACAGCACGGTACAATTCACACCAGTCGACAAGACTGAAATATTGGTAAATGCCTAGATAGTCACCGCTCGGAAAAACAAACGAGGGAAGTGGTTCGCTCAACATATGAATCCCCTCTAAAAATATTGCGTATTCGAGCGGAACATGCCAGAGGTGAGCATGAACCAAACTGCCAACAGCAACAGAAAACTCAGCAACGCAGATATTAGCCAGAATCAGATCCACAACACCGTCAGCTTAATTTGGAGCCGCATTAAGCTGCGTTAATCCAAGAAATTCCACAGAGAAGAACAGCGCACTACAGCGAGGCGATGATAAAGAAACATGTTGCGCGTGAACAAACCCCAACCATAGTCGGAACATTGAAATCACCAGCTACTGCGACATTATATTTTGCAAGATCAATAACTTCAACTAATAATATGCTAAGAAAACTGCACGTTCGTCATGTCAGGAGGGAAGTTGGCTGCACAGAGCAGCACATTGATGCCCCGTTTAATAGGAATTTGAACCCACAGAGTCTATGGCACAATCTCAAGGTTCGCACGCCACCGCCGTATTTAACAGGAGCATCATGCACGCGGTCACATCCATCAATTTGTATTCTGGCGAAAAGTTATTCTTGGGCAAGTCGTTGCAAAGTGAAGTTTCAATTAAGGGTACAGCATGGTACAAACAGATTGGCACGTTCTCGCAGAAATAGAAGGATTTCTTGCGTAGACCACGAACGTATGGCTCAAAAAAGGAGCACTTCATTAGTGAGGTTAGAAAAGAATTCACGTTATAGTGTAGCCGGTGTCCCTGGATGCATCATGCCTGCCGTTGAAAGTCCTGAACACGCAAGCTTACCTCCAAATGTCTACCGAGGAGATTTTTTTTTTCTTGGGGGGGGGGGGGACGTTTTCGTTCACTGTGACCCGGAATGAAACGCAACTCGCGTGTTTCGCTTCGAGGTTTTGGCAGACAACATTGTCACAATAAGCAACTCTTTTTCAGCGCATTACGGACTTCCTCGCAAGTTGTCGAAGGGGCCAAGCGCGACGCGAAATGCGGACGCCTTCCCGGCACAGAAATTAGTGTGAAAAAGTTCGGGGCCCCAGCGCTGGCTTCGCCTTCGTCATGGCCTGGAACTGCGTAGTTTGTAAGGCATTGACGCACATTTGCTTCCCTTGATGGCCCACCCACATGAGCGGGTGCCGAATTGACACTGGGCTATTCATACACCGAAGCGAGGCTGGTGGGTATAGAACGGGATTACTTGCAGCGCCTGACCAACGGGACGTCAACGAAAGCGTCAAAGGAGGCCACACGTTTAAGTCACAATGCTGCTGCGCGCACTTGTGCAATAGCGCTGCCTTCCGCACCAGGCAAAGGGTTGGCTAAGCAGTTATGTTCCTTTGATCTATACGAAAACTCAAAGAATGTATTGGAGGCTTCTTTCGATGGAGTATCGCACTTCAAATAGCTGGTTTTCTTCACAGAAAAGGACATGTTTTTTTTGTTCGTTAACTTGTTCCATGCTCAAAACGGCACCCTGTATGGACTCCAGTTTTCCCGTTTCCATGCTCCCCTGCTAGAGCAGAAGAATACCGTCACTGCAGATGCCGTAGAACATGGCTCCCATAATTATTTTCCTCGAAGCTCCTTATGCAGCATTCAGATGCAGCGGCACTGACATTAGTTCGGCGCGAACTACTAGAAGGTTCATTCTCTGAAATCATTTGAACTTGTAGCAACCAACAGTAAGCAGCAATGAAGTGTTAAGTTTAATCTTTTGCTCGAGTAAACCTGTGATCACCGTCACAAAAAGCTTAACGGAGTGCAAGTGGTGGCGATGCTATGCGCTTGCTAGACCGAGTTCCAGGTCGTACATTTTCTCCAAGTCAATCTTTGCCTTTGGTCCCTACAACGCAAAACTTTTCCAGTCTCCTTACGTCAAGTTAAGTAACCAACGGCGCAGTCATTGGACGGTAATCGGCAGCGTTGTTTGAGAAGCCCCATCAAACGCGACCCTCGTTTATTGGAGGTCTCCTTTTTTGCATTCAGATTGAATAGAATTACCTACATTGAGCAGATTTCCTTGTCGAATTGGCTGACAAGAGACAAGGAGCGCGCTCAAGTGGAGAGAGTTTCATGGCGGCCCAGTGAAAATATATAACCGAATTGAGAATGTGGTGCCGGCGTCTGCGATTGGTCCGCTCCCCCTTACTTAGCTTGCGGTGGCTGGGCTAAAATCGCAGCGGCTAGCAACAGAACGTTAAAAAAGCCACCACAACGGATCCTCAACAAACGGTAGTTGGCAGAGTGATGCCGTATGCATGTTGAAAGGGCTTGATAACGTTATACTGGCAGCACAGAAAAAAATGTTTAATTTAAGCAAATAAATCCATGCTCCCCGGCAGCTCCGACTGGGTAGTGCTAGCGCAATCATTGGTTAGCCATCTTTTATTCTTTACGGAACGGGACAGTCTGCAGCAAGTCAGAAAAAAGAAAATCAGTTTTGTTCAGCATAATAATGCATCTTTAACGCGTACGAGTGATTTTGACGCTGTGAGATTTCGCGGTTTTGATACGTCGCGTGACAGACACGCGAAGTGGGCGCAGCCCGAAAATGTTTGATAGCGAAAAAGCCGTCGAATCAGAAATAATTACTTTCTCTCTTTCGGTTTATTCAGGCATAATCAGTGTGCACACATCATGTCAGACTGGGCATTCCCGCAGTTCTCGTGATGCCGCGTGAGAGATGGACGAAGTTTTCTTCTTTGTTCAGGTAACGGGACTTCTAATGAACTTCAAATAAGGGCGAACATACTTTCATGTTGGCACCGGCTCCATATTTTATTGCCAGCCACTTCTTTTTCAGAGTTTTTTTGTTATTTGTCTTTCTTCAGGTGTAATGTATAACTCGTGAACGATAATGTAACTCGTGCCCGGTAAAGCAAAAATACTTTGCAGCAAGGGTAAGAAAAGACACGTTTCCACTAAACGGGATATTAGTCTAACGAGGAATAATAAATGTAGCAGGTTCGTTTTCATCCAAAGGCACCAGTTCTAAAATTCACATAAATACTCCTAAAATTGTGGTAATGATGAGGGCATGTGATTGTGGTGCCACGGAATGAAGTTAGACCCTTTCTTGCCATTTACGATACAATGCTGTAAAGTGACACGGTGTTTTTTGGCGGTGCCGTGGGACGAAACTACGTAAGCGTGTATGGTTCGCGGAAAATTACCGTAAATATGACAGTGCGTTATTGCAGTGCTTTGGAATGAAATTATGGGCACCAGTACGTTTTACGGAACCGAGGACACCGTAGTAGACGCTTTGGCGGATGCCGTAGGGACGCGTTGCCGGCGCTCGTGTGTCTCGAAAGAGATCTGCGATGTTTGCAGAGTGCGCGCAGTGCGGGTAGCTTGGTGCGCGCTGCGCTTTCTACTATTCGTTCGCCCTGAAGCGAGACATGCATGAAGGTCGATTCGCTCGCTGCTGCCGCGATGCGTCACTGCAGAACTGTCACAACGAGTTTCTGCGCTCATGGAGCGAGATGTGTTCGTGGTTACCAGTGCGTGCGTGACATCGAGCTGGTTAATTTAGTTAAAGCACACTGACGGACTAGTTCGTTTGAATCCATGCTAGAATGTGCAAGCGCGACTCAACAAAGGCGTAGAAAGAAGCAGACACACAAAGACATCGCTGTCTCTGTGCGCCTGTTTCTTTCTACGTCCTCGCCGAGACATGCTTACATATTCTATCATTGTTAATTTAGTAAGCAAGCGAATGTTCCAAAGTTGATATGGCCGATAATGCAATAATCCTTACTTCATACTGCTATCAACTATTTCTCTATCGCAATCGATGCTTCACCTTTCGGGGCGAAGTGCGAATATTATTGCTAGCTCACACATCGCAAAGAGCACAGCCGCGAAATTGCGCTGTCGCACTAGTTGAAAATGAACGGGCTCTGACTTGCCACAACTGCCACAACACGCTGCCGTAGCCGAGTGGCTATGACACTGCGCATTTGTCGTGTGTTCTATACCGCCCATGGCGACCGCATTCCATTGGGGCGTAATGTAAATACGCCCATGCACCATGCCAGATGATCAACATTATTCCGCAGCAGCGCAGTGTGACGTACTTGTACGTAAAAAGATTGTGCTTTTGGAACGTAATAACAAAGGATGTCATTTCTTCCTTACCACTGCTTGAATTCTGTGAAAAACTTTCCAAACGATGCGTGCTACCTAACGCATATTCGTGTACACTTCATGCAGGGGTGAGGGGGGGGGGGGGGGCACACGGAGCGAATACGCCCAGTGGACTGTTCATTTCGGTCACTGCTGACTGGCTGGAGATGCACCAGCAAGAAGAAGATGCTTCTCTCTCGTACTCCAGCCAAGTCAATTAGCTAGCGCTTCTGCAGCAGGCGGAACGCACATGTCAACTAGGAGGACAGTCTCAGAATACGAACTTGCCCGCCCCCGATGTACCCAGGCCGGCGTTGTGCTATGCCTATCTCCAGACGCCTTCACCATATGACCACTTAAGGTCTGGGATGCAAGATGGGGCATTAGCCTTTCTTTGCATCTTCGATAACGACCACGGCACGAATTACCATGGCTACATGCTTTTCACGTACTACTGCAACACATACTACAGCAACAAAGCTACGGCAACACATACTATAGCAACACATCTACAGCAACACATACTACGGCAACACATACACATACTGCAGCAATATATACTACGACAACGCATACTACGGCAACACATGTTGCAGTAACACATACTGCGGCTACGAAATTGCGGTGAGAATGCTTCGAACAACATGAATTGCGCGTGACAAAGAAGATAATCATAACAAACACAAACACGACGGTAAGTGGGGCGCGCAGGCTGTGTTGCTGAATGCGTGACCACTGCTCCTTACAACACACGATATGAATATAAATTATATAAAAACCAGTGCGATCCGCAGCATAACGAGCTTCATATTCCCACATACCGTTAGCGCTTGTAGAAATCGTCATTTTGCAGCCACACTCGCTTTACATTTTACGGTACCTCGTCAGCGGGAAGACTTGAGTTCAGCGTACAGGTCGTCGAATTAAGACCAGAGCTTTCTTCGGAAAGATCCCCCGAATTTCCCGATCGTGGATGCTAGGTGCTGCTGCTGTCCTGTCGAATAGCTCATACTTAAAGAAAAGAGAACTTAATTACGCGCTAGATGGATACCTCTTCCCACTGCACCATTATTCACCGCAACCGCTTGTGCAGTGTGCAGTTTTGTGGTTGAAGCGCAAACTAGCTCTTTGCGATGATCGCGGCGTGCGCCGTTTCCACTAAGCCCAACACAGAACCGCGAAGTGGGCAATTTTCTAACATTTGATTTACCGCTTCACAATATATGTGTTGGGTCTGCATAATTATTAAATTACTAGAATATCAAGAGAGATCTTCGAAAGACAACGTGGTGTTTCGCGCATAAACAGTCAAGCAGCAAAGATGCGCTACACGATCAGGGGTCAAAATAACCGATCACTGCGCAACCAACCATGGGAACACAGTAAGACGAGGAACAAAAAACGAACTCTCATATTCATGAATGACACAAGGTGAATGACACTTGTGACAAGGACAAGGTGACCGCGTAACATTGAAGAGGAAATAAGAGCCAACATTTTTTTACAATCAATCATTTCAGGAACAGTAAAAATAATCAGATAGCTCATAGAATCGGTGGAAAGCCTCTCCTAAAGATCATTGGAGAACACGTTCTATTCCCTAACTACTCTCGGAAAAAAAGAGAATCCCTCAAATTATGCCAATAAAGCTTGTGTGCTTTAAGTCGTCAGGTATCTTCAGCTCGAGTACTTCTTGTGGTAGACGAGGATAAACAGCCACTACTGTTGATTTGTTAGGCGTACAGGCGGCCATTCCGTAGTTCTAGAGACCTGCGCGAACCACATTCGAAAAGCCCGCGTTGCCCTCCGCCGACGATACATCCGTCATCCGACCCCGCCCAAGCGAGGATGCCGAGCTCGGTTTGGTGTCAACCGCGGTTTGCAAGCTAACCACCGATTTGCCTGTTGCCAGATTGCCCTAATAACGGTTAACGGCAACCGTCGTCCCCCTGACCGTGGTTCGCCTTGCAACCACCCTTTGGCCTGCTGTGTAACCGAGCTAACTGCGGTTAGCGATGTCGTTAAGGACGCCCTTGTAACTGGGGTATTACGATTTGGAATAGCAGAACAGCGAGTACCTTTACCGAAGCATGTCAACGCTGCATTGAGCACAATAATACAAACGCGTGAAAGGGTTAGAAATAGAGCAGTCATGTTTGTGCTAAACACGACTGTGATAAAATTCTAGCGAAGCTTTAATATAAGGTTCGCTGCTACATGTGACATATAGCTATTGGGCTTCGAAAAACAGATATATATCGCCACTTTCGATATTGTAGTTTAAATAAATTATAGAGGAGCCTTGTAGCCGTGCCGTTGTTGAAACGAGAGTCCTTCAATGGAAAAGCTCATAACTTGGCTCCATTGAGGAAGTCGAGCGCACAAACTGTCTTTTCCTAAGTGTGGCAAGTGATTTAAGCTTTCTTCTTCCCGCAATATCTTCCGCGATAAAGGTCTGGTGCCAAGCTTCGTCACTCGAAAAGGCAGCATTTTTTCACTACGCGCGTCTCCATACACTCTCGCCTTTACAGTGGCATCCCACAAGCACGATTGCTATGAAATGAGCTAATTGGTGGCTGTTGATATTTGGTCAGGCGCTAGCCCGTTACGAAGAGCACCGACACGAAAAGAATCGACCGCGTGTTAGTGTCTACGCTTTTAGTAACGCGCTAGCGCATAACGAAGTATGATTCCCAAAATCGAAACGCTCGGTATCTCATTCGACAGCTTTGGCATTTTGGATGTTACGTGGACGCCGGTGTTTATAAAACACCACATGCACACCAATGTTCAGTCAGCCCGCGATTTCCATTTTCCTCTTCCGGAAGGACGCTACCGAATTCAGTATATTTTTCCTGGGGAGTTTCTGGAACCTGTGACTTTTAGCGAAGACACCAGTTCGTGCCTTGAGGAGTGTCCAAGGCAGCGCCAACTCGTTTTTTCTCGACGGGTGGAATTGAACACATCTCGCGACCACGGAGCCTTCTGTTTCCATAGTGTCGCGTTTGGAGCTTCGATACTTTTGCTGCGCACCTAATGTGGGCCCTACAAAATGATAGAAACCGCGCGAACCACTGCAAAGCAGCTTATTGGCACAATTTACGGGTTCTGGCTCCGACGAGAGCCGTCAATCGTGGGTCTGAGTCGACAGTTGCGGCCTCAGTATACTTGGCAAGCTTAGCGTTCCACAGGTCTCCCAGATCATCGTCATCGGTCGTGTACAGACCTCACATTGGCCAAGAACCTTTCCTGCATCACCACACACCAACTGGCCTTATTAATAACGATCATAAAGCAATAGTCACTTTGGTTACCAAATGATAAATCCTCCCGGCCAAGGTGGCCGCATTTCGATGGGGGCGAAACACGAAAACACCCGAGTACTTAGATTTAGGTGCACGTTAAAGAATGGAAGGTGGTCACAATTTTCGGAGTCCTCCATACGGTGTGCCTCATAATCAGATCGTCATTTTCGCACGTAAAATTCCATAATTTTTAAAAATAATCAATCCAAAAACAAAACAAAAAGGTTACAAATAAAAAGAAAAGCGCTGAGTATGGAATTTAATAAAGCAACAAGAAAATAGCAAAAAAAAAAACGAAGTTCATTGTGGTAGCTCTATTTTATTTTCAATCAACATATTTACAATTGCCATATTTATCGCCGTATATACAGCTCCACTGGTCATTAATCTTCCGACAGTGGAATGACTCTCAATTTTTTATTATTATTTCCGGCCATGCAGTAGAGCATTTTGACCCGCAAAGAATTACAATGTAGGAGTTTAATATGCTTAAACAATAGGGAACAGCCGCCACAGAAGCATCCCGCATTACAGGCTGAAAAGTCCGAACAGGTGGCAGCGAATTCACTTTATATATAGTGTCCATCACCTCTGCCTTCTGACCGTCCCACCAGACAAACAATCAGTCGAGCTACGTGACGCCGCATCACGTGACGAGCTCCGGCGTGCAGAGTTATTCTAATTTGTTCCTCTAACGATGCAACTATCGCACTCCTCACGATGACAGTGAAGGATAAACTGCTAAAATTCCCTGCGCATGCGCGAGAAAGGTGATTTCTAACCAAAGTTGTATCGGTGCTGGCGCGAATCGACGTGGAAACAGGCAAGTATAGAAATAAACTTGCGCTTTGCAAACGTGCATTTGCTCAAATACATATATCGAGAGCTCTTCTTTCTTTTCAGATGGATGGTTGGAACACGCTGCTTCCATCACAGAATTCTCTAATGACTATAGGCGAGGCACGCAGATCTGAAAAAGGCGAAAGAAAAACACATTTGCGGATTTCGACGCCTTCAGACGCTTGGCCCGTTAGGCGCGCCTCCGCATAGCAAGCATCATAACAAATCCGAGGACACTTAAGTACTCCTCATGAATTGCGAATGCGAAAATAATAATGTCCAGTGGAACGATGCTGAGCTGTCCAGTCCGCTGCTGGGTGACAAACATGTGGGGATGTCGCGTCTAGCGAAGGACGAATTCCAACATAAAAACGTACCGCTTCTTTATTCGTCGAACGATGGCAGCAGACCGGCATACCAACGCTACGTTCGTCACAGTAGCGGAAGGTAGAAGGCGGCTTTTCTCAGCCAGGCAGCCTGTTTTTATAGCCACCGTCGGTGACGCATACCTCGGGTGACATGGCGGTGGCGCTATACTTTATCGACCATGCAATCCAGCGTGCAGCTGTGTTATGCTTGGCCAGATGATAAGATGCAAGGTGCGCAGAAATATGCGCAGAGTGTGTCGCCACAAACAGAACGTTGACTCTAGGGGCGGGGCTTTGCACTCGCGCGGCCACCCCCATTTTCCGGTTTCGCGCGCTCTCATGACCTAATTTAGTCATAAAGATGTTTCCGCGGGTAATCGTGAGCCATATTGCATTTTTCGAATGTGGACAACCCGCGAAATTGATATGGAAAAGTGTGCACCGCCGTAGATATTGACACGTGTACTTGTCTTTATCGGGCGACAAGTATTGTCGCCTAACAAATGTTATCGCACAGCGCGGGACGCGCCTGCATGTGTCCGAAGTTTCTGGAAAGTTATCGATGCTTCTATCCGCTGTCTGTTGTCGCCGAACGTTGTGTTATCTGATTTCATCGCTTGACACGAATGGTGTAGAACATTTTAGAAGGCATGCGGGTCCCAACGTTTAATCTGGAACATTCGATGATTGCTGTATAAAAGCCGACGCGCTTGACCCGCTGATCAGATTTTCGACGATCGCCGAGCGTGTTCGCCGCTATCGTTGCGCTATAAGTGTAGCCTGTTTTGTGGGCACAGGTTCGCCCAATAAAAGTTAGTTTTGCCTATCACAGTATTGCTACTGTGTTCTTAACGTCACCACCACGTGACATCTGGTGGAGGTGCATTTGGTCCATGTACCGGACGCCCCCGACAAGCCGTGATTCAAGCCCGGAACGCAAAGACAACACCAACGCAGTCCCGGACCATCGAGCAAGCCGCCGTCTTCAACAACTGCCCCCGGAGCACGGACTTTTGCCTGAGACGACCAGGAAGATCGCCACCAAGTCCATTTCAATGGCAGCCCCGGCATCGCCCATCGTGCTGCAGCAGCCCAGGGAGCCTCCGACGTTCCGTGGTTCAACTTTCGAGGACCCGGAAAGCTGGCTTGAGACGTACGAGAGAGTCGCTACGTTCAACAACTGGAACAGCGACGACAAACTGCGATATGTCTTCTTCGCATTGGAAGACGCTGCGAGGACGTGGTTCGAAAACCGAGAAGCCACCTTAACGACCTGGGAGCTTTTCCGAAGCGGCTTCCTGCAGACCTTCGCAAGCGTCGTACGCCGAGAACGAGCCCAAGCGCTATTAGAAACCCGGGTGCAGCTACCTAATGAGACGACCACGATTTACATGGAAGAAATGAGCCGTCTCTTCCGCCACGCCGACCCTGAAATGCCCGAGGACAAGAAAGTCCGCCTGCTGATGCGTGGTGTGAAAGAGGAACTTTTTGCTGGAATGGTACGAAGCCCACCGAAGACCGTCGACGAGTTTCTTCGCGAGGCCACCAGCATCGAGAAGACACTCGAGATGCGAAACCGGCAATTCGACCGCCGCACGACCTCGACCAACTACGCCAGAGTTCAGTCACTGGCCGCCGACGACCTACGCGAGACTATCCGAGCTGTCGTGCGGGAGGAGCTACAAAAGCTCTTCCCATCATCACAGCCTCAAGTGACTTCGATTGCCGACGCCGTGCGTGAGGAGCTCCAACAACAACTTGGAGTAGCCCCTGAATCGCCGCAGCCTGAGCCGCAAGCGATGACCTACGCCGCCGTCGCACGCCGTCAAGGACCCCCTCCGCGACCACGCCAGGGCCCTGTCACGCCGCAGTTTCGTCGTCCGCCGCCGCCGCCGCCAGCACGACCACCCGTCGCCCAGCGCACCTACGCGAGGAAGACGGACATTTGGCGTGCTCCTGACCACCGCCCGCTCTGCTACCACTGCGGAGAAGCGGGTCACGTATACCGACGATGTCCGTACCGGGAGATGGGACTGCGAGGTTTCGCCGTCAATGCGCCGCGTCCACAGTTTGGAGAGCGCCCACGTGACATCGCCGATTACCTCGCCGCTACCCAGTGGAGCCCTCGACGGTCATCCCGTTCGCCGTCACCAGGACGCTACCTGTCGCCGCAGCGCCGACCATACACCGGCCCAGCCCGGGGCCGCTCTACGAGCCCATATCCGGAAAACTAAAAGCAGCAACCGATGGAGGTGCGGTTGCTGTTCGTCGAACTGACGAAGATCCTCCGCCGCCGACGAAGACGACAAAGATCTCGACGACCTAATGATGACACGCCGCCATCCCGACGAAGTCTGGAAGCCAAGACTACACCGACGAACGACGACTTGACGACGCGACGTTCCAGCTTCAGTTCAACACGACGCAGCCGTGATCCGACGCCAAGACCCAACTGCAACGCCAGACAAAGAACCACCGACCTCGATGTACTTCTAGACGGCCACGCAGTCACTGCCTTAGTCGACACAGGGGCCGATTACTCCGTAATGAGTGGACACCTCGCCGCCCAGTTGAAGAAGGTTAAGACTGCATGGGAGGGCCCCTAAATTCGGACCGCTGGAGGACACCTCATTACGCCGACTGGAATCTGCACTGCAAGGATAACCATTCATGACCGGACATACCCTGCCACCTTCGTTATCCTCCAGCAGTGTTCACGAGACGTCATTCTCGGTATGGACTTCCTGAACCAACACGGCGCAGTCATCGACCTGAAGTCGAAGTCAATAACGCTGTCGGAAGATAAAGCGATACCGCCGGAGAGCCCTCGTAGTCACCACGCCTTGAGTGTGCTCGAAGACCAAGTGAGCATCCCGCCCCGCTCCAGCATTGTTATTTCGGTCGGCACCGAAATACCCGCTGACGTAGAAGGTGTCATCGAAGGCGACCAACGTCTCCTGCTAGACCGTGAAATTTGCGTCGCAAGAGGGATCGCTCGACTGCATGGAGGGAAAACTGAAGTGTTGCTGACAAACTTCAGCCAGGAGTTCAAGCACATCAACAAGGGCACGACGATCGCGTACATCGAGGAAATTGTGGAAACCGGTAATGCGTTTGTCCTCTCGGATTCCGCCGCATCTACCCCGACGACCATGGCTCCCGAACCAGACTACGACATTAATCCAAGTCTCCCAGTGATTAAGCAACAGCAGCTCAGAAGTCTGCTCCGACGATACCAAGGCTGCTTTTCGACGACATCGAGGATTCGACAAACACCAGTTGCCAAGCATCGCATAATCACCGAGGAGTACACTCGACCACTCCGCCAAAGCCCTTACCGAGTTTCGCTGCGAGAACGCGAAGCTATAAGAGAACAAGTCGACGAAATGCTGCGCGACGACATCATCCAGCCGTCGAAAAGCCCGTGGGCATCCCCTGTTGTCCTGGTGAAGAAAAAGGACGGAACCCTACGTTTCTGCGTCGATTATCGTCGTCTGAACAAGATCACGAAGAAGGACGTATAACCCCTTCCACGGATAGACGACGCATTGGATCGGCTCTGCAACGCTAAGTACTTCTCGTCGATGGATCTCAAGTCTGGCTATTGGCAAATAGAAGTCGACGAAAGAGATCGCGAAAAGACCGCCTTCATCACCCCAGACGGCCTCTACGAGTTCAAGGTTATGCCATTCGGACTCTGCTCGGCGCCTGCAACTTTCCAGCGCGTCATGGACACGGTGTTAGCCGGATTGAAGTGGCAGACCTGCCTTGTTTACTTGGATGACGTCGTCGTCTTCGCCGAAAATTTCGACGATCACCTTAGGCGGCTTACGACAGTACTAGAGGCCATCGAGTCATCAGGGCTCACTCTGAAGCCAGAAAAATGCCGCTTCGCTTACGACGAGCTTCTGTTCCTAGGCCACGTCATCAGTAAATCCGGAGTACGCCCCGACCCCCAGAAAACAGCTGCCATCGCAAAGTTCCCGCAGCCCACCGACAAGAAGGCAGTGCGTAGATTCCTTGGCATGTGTGCCTACTACAGGCGCTTTGTCAAGGACTTTTCACGCATCGCCGAGCCGTTGACACGTCTAACTAAATGTGATGTTGAGTTCAAGTGGGAAACGCCGCAGGCCGACGCATTTGAAGAACTCAAACGGCGTATGCAGTCGCCGCCTGTACTTGCGCACTTCGACGAGTACGCCGATACAGAAATCCATACTGACGCCAGTAGCCTAGGCCTCGGTGCCGTTCTAGTCCAGAGGAAAAACGGAGTTGAACAGGTGATATCTTACGCTAGCCGGTCGCTGTCAAAAGCGGAAGGCAACTATTCTACGACCGAAAAGGAATGCCTCGCCATCGTTTGGGCTACAGCTAAATTTCGCCCTTATCTTTATGGCAGGCCATTCAAAGTCGTCAGTGACCATCACGCGTTGTGTTGGCTAGCGAGTATAAAGGATCCTTCAGGACGACTGGCGCGGTGGAGCCTCAGACTACAAGAATACGACATCACTGTAACCTACAAGTCCGGACGAAAACACTCCGATGCCGATTGCCTATCACGCGCCCCCATTGACCCGCCGCCGCAAGATGACGAAGATGACGACGCCTTCCTTGGCATGATAAGCGCGGAAGACTTCGCTGAACAGCAACGGGCAGACCCGGAGCTAAAAGGCCTGGTGGAATATTTGGAAGGGCAGACCGACGTTGTCCCCAGGGCATTTAAGCGCGGATTATCTTCCTTCACGCTTCAAAACAATCTCCTCGTGAAGAAGAACTTTTCACCAGTCCGCGCCAACTACCTTCTTGTTGTCCCGTCAGGACTTCGTCCAGAAGTATTGCACGCCCTACATGACGATCCGACCGCTGGACACCTCGGTTTTTCCCGGACACTATCGAGGATACAAGAAAAGTATTATTGGCCGCGCCTGACCGCCGACGTCGCCCGTTATGTCAGAACATGCCGAGACTGTCAGCGACGCAAGACACCGCCGACAAGGCCAGCCGGATTACTACAGCCAATCGAGCCTCCTTGCCGACCATTCCAGCAGATCGGGATGGACTTGCTGGGACCCTTTCCGACGTCAACAACCGGAAATAAGTGGATCGTCGTGGCGACAGACTACCTTACCCGCTTCGCTGAAACTAAAGCACTGCCGAAAGGTAGCGCAGCCGAAGTGGCGAAATTCTTTGTCGAAAACATCCTGCTTCGACACGGCGCCCCAGAAGTCCTCATCACCGACAGAGGAACGGCCTTTACAGCAGAGCTCACCCAAGCCATTCTGAAATACAGTCAGACAAGGCACAGGAGGACCACGGCCTACCACCCGCAGACGAATGGTCTTACGGAGCGGCTGAATAAGACCCTCGCCGACATGCTAGCGATGTACGTCGACGTCGAACACAAGACCTGGGATGCCGTCCTGCCGTACGTAACATTCGCTTACAACACGGCGGTGCAAGAAACAACACAGATCACGCCGTTTAAGCTGGTTTACGGCAGGAACCCGACGACGACGCTCGACGCCATGCTGCCCCACGTCACTGACGAAGAGAATGTTGACGTCGCTAGCTATCTCCAGCGCGCCGAAGAAGCCCGACAGCTCGCCCGCCTACGGATCAAGAACCAACAGAGGACCGACAGCCGACACTACAACCTCCGACGACGCTTTGTTGAGTACCAGCCCGGCGACCGTGTTTGGGTTTGGACACCGATACGCCGACGAGGACTCAGTGAGAAACTACTCCGACGCTATTTCGGACCCTACAAGGTCATCCGACGTATTGGCGCTCTGGACTATGAGCGCTCTGACTCTGACTATGGCGCTCTGGACTCTGGACGTCGTGCCAGACGGCATTTCGCATTCACAGCGACGTCGCGCACGACCTGAAGTGGTCCACGTGGTGCGTCTTAAACCATTTTACGGACGCTAACGAACTTTCCTTATTTTTTTTTCCTTGCTATGAGTGCTTACTTATTACTTTCGTTTGTTTGCAGCATCGGGTCGATGCTTTTTAAGAGGGGGGTATTGACAAGTGTACTTGTCTTTATCGGGCGACAAGTATTGTCGCCTAACAAATGTTATCGCACAGCGCGGGACGCGCCTGCATGTGTCCGAAGTTTCTGGAAAGTTATCGATGCTTCTATCCGCTGTCTGTTGTCGCCGAACGTTGTGTTATCTGATTTCATCGCTTGACACGAATGGTGTAGAACATTTTAGAAGGCATGCGGGTCCCAACGTTTAATCTGGAACATTCGATGATTGCTGTATAAAAGCCGACGCGCTTGACCCGCTGATCAGATTTTCGACGATCGCCGAGCGTGTTCGCCGCTATCGTTGCGCTATAAGTGTAGCCTGTTTTGTGGGCACAGGTTCGCCCAATAAAAGTTAGTTTTGCCTATCACAGTATTGCTACTGTGTTCTTAACGTCACCACCACGTGACAATATAGACATGGTGAGGCGAAGCCGCCGTAACGCACACTTTTTGGTTTATGTTCGCGTGAGGGCTCGCGCGAGGCAATGGTGTCGTGAAGGCAGCTTAGCTGGTAACCGCAACAAACGAGGACTAGTCGAAGAGTAGGGACAATTAATGGTAAGGCCTTAACTAGCGCTAACATGGTCGAAAAAACACCGTTACACCATAGACAGCACAATGTTCGGAATCGGCCCCGCTTGCCTCCTGGCGAATAAGAAAAACAGAAAGTCAACCAAGAGTCGAGGCTAAATGAGACAAGGTCCGTGTAATTGCGCGTGAAATACCATGCGAATAAGATACGACATGAATGAATAGTGATTACTTAAAAAGAGACAGAAAGATACAGGATTGAAAGAATTATGTGGACTACGATGTACGAAGATATTGTGGTCTTTAGCGTCGACACATGGTTGACCCTTCCTTCTTTTTTCTTATTTTAGTAAGGTTGCAAATGCGTTCTAGCATAATGTTACTAACGCATCTTCATTCATCCCTCAGGATATGTCGGTGAACCAAAATGATACGTAAGCTGGTAAATGCAACAGTCGTAATTGACAAACAGCAGTACCTACACACCAAAACGGCGCACAAAGGATGGTCTATAAACAAAGTATGAAGAATCAATACCGAGTTACAGAACACGAGAAGAATTTAAATGATTATAAATATTGTTTTCTAGAATGATAGGGCATGCGATCATAACCAACGCTTAGACTAGGTTCTAGAATTGGGAGCTCAACAGAGCGTACCTTCTGGGCACTTCTTGCAAATCATGACGCTCAAGCTTCCAAGCTTCAATATAAACGAGCTATGACCTATCTATCGCCATCAGCAGATGCAGCAGCCTATATTTATGTTCCCTACAAGACGAAGCCCTCTCCCAGCAATCTCCATTTACCACTGTCTTGCGCTATCTGATCCCAGATTGTCAGAAAATTTTGTAATTTCAACCCACCATCATCTTCGACTGCGCTTCTCTTCACTTGACATTAAGTCTGTATCTCTAACAGACCAATGGTTATCTGCCCTACATCTTACACGGCATTGCCAGCTTCTTTCTTTCTTCTCAATCCCAACTAAAATATCGAATACCCCCGTTCACTCTCTAATCCAAACCGCTGTCTTGCTATCTCTAAACGCTACGCGTAAGATATTTCGCTCCATCACTCGTTAGGCGGAAATTAACTTATCATTGATCTTTGCTAGCATCCCATATGTTAGTAACGGTATGTATATACGCATTAATGCCGAAATAAGACCGGTCCGTTATAGCAGCTCGTGGAATATGTGAATGCGTAGGAGAATATAGTCAATGAAAAACGATACAGCCTACTGCCGTCACGGAAGGCATGTACGAAAGGCCCGAACATTAGCTATGGTGACAGTGAAGCTGCTTCTTTAGCTACACAAACGTACCTCGACCCATCATTGTTATTGTCGAAAACGATACACCCCTCTAAAAGCTTTATCGTAATTGATTTCCAAGTCCTTGAACATTGAGTAGGAACAGCAATGGCACGTGAAATGACCCAGGCTATTGTTGAAAGACGTATGTAAGCGTTTTGGAAACAGCTGTGGACCCTATATTAATATAAATATTCTCTTGTGTTTAACAGTGTGCTGACTCAGCACTTACATAAAGATAAGAAGAGTCGTTTACATGGATGAGTGATCATGTAACCAAATAAAATAAATCTTCCTATGAACTTAAAATTTTTAGATGATTTATCCTTGTCACAGAGCATGCGTTGACACTATTACGTATATTGAACTGGATTGAGTTTGATTCCGCATATATAAAAGAAGTTTGCATAAAGATGTTTGGACGTATAGCCACATTGGAGGGGAACAGCTCAGGAACTCGTCGATGATGAAGAAAGGCACAATGAAGACGCACACAGCAAGGTCTTCTTTGTTCCTCTCTTCACCTTTGTGAGATTTCTGCGATGTTCTTTTCCACCATGAAAAACCAGCAAGCCCAACCGGTAACTGCAGCCAGAGACTAGTTGCCAGTCCAAAGGATAATGAACATTGCATAAAAACTCGCACACAAACAGCAAATACATGTCGAAGACATGAAAAACACACACAAAAAAAACACTATACACTTTAAAAAACGCTATGAGCCTTCCGAACGTGGCGTTTTTCTGCATGAGTTCACAGGTGCGGCGGACATTCCTTGCGACTATTAGTGCAAGTATCAGGAGGTTAATTAAAGACATATCATTAGCTTTTCCTTAATGCTTTGGAGGTAGTTATATATATGGCAAATTTGGAGCCAGTCGTAATTAAAAGCGCCATTATTTTGTTCAAATTTGAAAAACTGTACCTAAGTTGTTGGGATAATAATCACTCAATTTTCCGGCTCAATCTAAAAAAAAACAAAAAATAAAAGCGAGCTCACAGGAGCTCAGAAGCGGCAGCCCCGCTATCGTAACAGACTGCAATGCCGCCTCGCGAAAGGCGCGAACGAGTTCGAGGCTGAAGGTCCGGGCCGGTCGTGGCGTACACCGATAGGGCACGTTTCTCACGGCAAGCACCTGCTGCTGTGTGCCGTACTAGGTTTTGCCGCAACCTACCATCATTCGAACTTGGTCGAATACTTCGTCACGGGACTCACCCGACTTATTAGTAGCTGGGCTGGACTGTTTGGAGTGAGCGTCAAAATTCGATTATGAATACCTCGAATGGGGTGCCATTGTCAAGATTTGAAAGAACACGGATGTATGTAAATGTTTGCCACATAAATACCTGCCTCCAAGGCTCTAACAACAAGTTAAAAAACACATATTTTGTTGATGGTTCGTTCGAGAGTTGCATTAATAGTGGTAAAGTAGGTACGTCTTGCCTAGGAACTCGTTCACAAAAATGCCCCTTTGTATGCGCTCGTGGGCTTATACAGAAGTTCTATAGTCGAAATAACGCCCAATATTGGCATACGGGAATGTAATGGAACCCTACCAGGGCATGGCCAAGCTAAACTGACCTGCATGACCAGGCCACCTTGCACCACGACACTTGAGCTCGTCTGGTGTCCGCAACGCGCAGTGCGCATACGCACACGTCCTATATTACTCGATGGTACGGTCATCCTCCTAAAGCCCCTCCAGGGGTCTGTCCGACGCGGTGGTTGAGAAAACGAAAGCGTGATTCAGAGGACAAATGCCAACGCTCACACGGGCGAGGCATGCGTGCTACGCGGCTATCTGCATCCGACGAGCTCAAGCGGCGAAAACAAATAGGCGGCGGCATAGGGGGCGGCAGTCCGGGATATTTCTGCTACGCAATCGCATAGGCAGGTCACGTGAGCTTCCTACAAAAAAAATTACTTGGAGCTCGGGCGCTGCGACAGTTGAGCTGCTGTATATGGAAATCACGGTTAGCGGTACATGAATATCTCTGACCTTGTTGGTCGCAGTTTCAAGCATTTTGTCGGCTCTTTTTAGTGTGCTTTATCTGCGTTTCTTGGCTCGAGATCTGACCCACCGAGCCGACGCCGAGGAATCTGAACCCGAGCGCATGCACCCTCTAGTCTCTTACCAGGACATCACACAACACCACAAGCTAACCCGCAGAACATATGCACCCCCACACAAGTCACTACCTAGAGAGCAGGAGCGATTCCTCCGAGCTCTACAGGTCAATACATTCCCGCACCCAACCAGAAATCACCTCATAGACCCTGCAAAATTCTCTCCGCAATGCCGCTTCTGCGCAGAGCCCGGGTCCCTCAGGCACATAGTAGGGGGTTGCAGAGCGGCACCATTAAATCCTCCGAACCCTTACCCCACTAACGAGCTTTGGGAGAGAGCCTTGGCCAGCTCCGACCTCGAAGATCAGCAACGGCTGATTGCGAGGGCCCAGGACGCGGCCCGAGCTCAAGGCATTCTGGAATGAGGACGCCTCTCCAAAGCTTCATTCACCGAATAAAAATGTTTATTCTCTCTCTCTCTCTCTCTGCGTTTCTTGGTCTAAATTTTGAAGCAATCCTGCGTTCCTGTGAGTGAAATCCTAGGCGTCGGCGTTTGTGAACCTAGGATTCTATTGGACAAACCTTTATATAAGTTTGTCCAATCCCATCCAAGGTTCGCAAACGCCGACACCAATGAGACCCAGCGCTCATGTGGAACTCATTCGAACTGTTAGATTTAGAATGCAATATCTTTTTGAAGGCAATCAATTTCGGAAACTGACGAAGCGGTCGAAGTCGGAACGACAAAGTTTAAGCAAATCCATGAACTAACCATCATTCCGATGCTGGCTGAACTGCCATGCTTTCAGCTCTCACAGAGTAGCGACATTGTTCCCACTAGTATAATTTTTGGAGCAAACCCTGCAGGCCACGAGTTTTGCTTACGACAGTGCATAAATGCTATTGCAGGTCCAAACCACACTAAATGTAAGTAAAACGTACTCACGTTCTTTCGTGAAGTAGTGTCGCAGTGATTGGATGAAAATCAGAGTGGTTCAACTAAAACGCGTGCTAGTCCGTTTAATTGAAACGATAGACATCACTTAGGTGAAACGCAACACAAAAGTACACCATCGCGTCATTTAGTGTCTGCTACCCACATTGATTGAGACTATAACTGCACTACAGTTGACGCAGCTGCACTTTTGTCGTCATTGTCAATGGCCGTTAAGACACAATTGCCATGGAACGTCTCAAACGCGCCTACATTGAAGCACCCGCACCACCGGCTCCACCAATATGCGACGCAACACTGCTGCATCCTTCACCGCCGCCTCCGCACGTGACACCCAAGACCACCGCCAAAACATGCCTCGTCATGTGGACTTTCTATCGTTCGTCTAACTTTCCTGCTCTCTAAGGGGGGAGCCCTCTGTAGCGGCAGCAGCATCGGCGTCGCATGACAGTTACGTAGACGCTCGCGTCCACACGAGGCACGAGCGGTTGACACGCTCCCGCACGGGCTAGCGTTCCGAAAGATTATTAAGAGGGATGCTACGCTACGAAAAGGAGGGTCGGTTTTTCCTCTCCTGCGAGAGCCCGAGACGTTACCCGTCTACGAGGTCGCTCGTCGCCACAGATTCATTGAAGAGCAGAACATACCTTGTGGCATACTCAGCCACCAAGGTTAGCATTAGGCGCACTCAGTACAGCTAATTATCGGACCATGGAATGCCCACTCTCAGTGACCAAGGTGGCGGGAAAGCGGTTATAATAACACTTAGCTAGTGAGCCAAGTCGGCGTAAAAGACTTTCACTCGACAGCGGCACATACCTTGAGGCCCATAAACAGTGGCACATAACCAATGACCCAAGTTGTAAAGATGTTCGCTGAAGCGTTGCGCAGACCCAGTTGGCCATATTCAATGGCCATAATTTACATCAAATAGGTTAAATGAAGTATGGCGCATACCTACTTTCACATACGCAGTGACAACACATTCCTCTTTCAACAGTCACATAAGCACCGGCGCATATCCCGCAACCCAGGTTCGCATGAAACGCTCTAAAACGGTTGACGCATCTAAAAGAATCACGTTGAAAGCATCGATGATGAGTAGTTATTATGTGAATATGTTTGTTATCCCACTCAATGGTCTGTGGATCACTGAAATGCAACGGGTGTACCCGCAAGATTCTGAACACATCCTGCTTAAAGAGAAGCTTTAGCACGGGCGCTGATGCCGATGCCGCCTATTTCAAATACACATAAATCTCAAGTTCATTTCCGAGATAAACCATGCGCCGATTAAATAAAATCTGGTGCATCTGAGAGAGAAAGATAGCTTCTAGTGACTGTTGAAAGAGAAATGCCTATTATAGACCTGAGTATTACGAAAAGTGCAGAATATTGGTAAGTCTGAAAAAAAAAAGAAACACAAGCACGACGTTTATAAATCCGCAACCCCGCAGCAAGAGCACACAGTTCTGTTACAGTTCAGTTCTGTCTGCTGAATAAATTAGAGAATCTAAAGCGGATAAATCGGGTATCTCAATTTATATCTTACGTGATTTTGTTACATTGTTTACATGGGTTTAGCAAAAACCTTACTGACATATTAGCGGTCTATATTGTAGCCATGTATATCAAATCAATTTTGTATACTTTAGATCTCTTATCAAATGCAATTCACAGAATTGTGGTATCGCTTTTCGTCCAAAGTTGTAAACATGAGTGTTCCGTTTACTGGGCGTTTGCGATCTTGAGCAATATTTATTAAAAGAAATTGATGGCCGAAGTAGAAAATTTGCTACTAACAGTCACAATTACTTTTACATGCAACAAGCCTAATCAAATTTCGTGAGGTGGTTGTAGAGAAAACAATTCCTCCTCTCCCATGTATTACGATAGCTCTCGAGCTAAGGATTCCTCTTACAGCTTTATTGATGTTTTGATGAGATGCATCAATTTGTTGTGAAATATTCTAAAAGAGTAGAGGAAATGTTTTTTCGGGGAGCAAACAATGATGTCAATTTATTGCTTGTTAGGTTACCTATATTGACTATACGCCTTGAATAATAGCCCATCAGCCACACAACACTGAAACTTAACACAATGCTTCTGTTAGCAATTCTTAGCGTAAGAATAATTGCTGACTTGGAACACGACGCGCCTTCACTTTCCTTAAGCTCGCCTACTAAGTTTTTTTATTTACGATCCCATAAGCTGCATCCTCGTCAGAACTGGCATAGAGGTCGTCCTCGTCAGATGACTCAGCGGTGTCCTCGACACCCGTAAGTCATACTCAGTGCCCTAGAGTTCGTTGCAGTTGCGGCTTTTACTAAAGCCAGTCTGAATAATCTCCAGACTTGCCTGCCGGTGGGTACCATGGAAAAACTCGAATACCTTGGTAATTTTGCTAATCTTGATCATGAATATACGAGTAGGTCGAGATTCTTTGGTTAGTAATATTGTCGATGGTGCCCTCAGGGTAGCATAAAAAAATGAAAAAAGTAGAGTGATGTTCAAGTAAATACGGTACTCTGAGCTGCCAGCGAGAATTTATTTCTTTGCGCATACAGAAAACTTTGCGTGGCAACATAAACGTTGCTGAACCCTTTCGGCGTGAATACGACACCACTCTGCCAAATCTTCACTGAGCACTCGTTTTGGCCACTATTCGAACGCCACTAGCACGCCGGCAAAGTTGTGGACGGGCCGCCAAAAGCTAAGAAAAAGGAAGCGGGCCAATCGGAGACGCCGGCACCATCCTGCTCACCCTGTTATCTACTTTCACTACGCCAGCACGGCTCCAACGAAAGCGTCTCGTCTCCTACGCGCTCTTTATCTCTATTCTGAATCATATCAGAAAGGATAACCAGTTGCGGCAGGCAATACTATTCGCTTTGCAACAAAAAAATTAAATTATGGGGTTTTACGTGCCAAAACCACTTTCTGATTATGAGGCACGCCGTAGTGGAGGACTCCGGAAATTTCGACCACCTGGGGTTCTTTAACGTGCACCTAAATCTAAGTACACGGGTGTTTTCGCATTTCGCCCCCATCGAAATGCGGCCGCCGTGGCCGGGATTCGATCCCGCGACCTCGTGCTCAGCAGCCTAACACCATAGCCACTGAGCAACCACGGCGGGTAAACGGTTACATGAGCATATGACGTCAGTGTATGGGAATAAAGTCAGAGTGGAATCATTTTAGGTTATAGCGACCCTGTTCCGCTAGTAAGACCTATAAGGCCCAAGGTGGGGTGTTCGCAGAGCCTGCAACCACGTATACCTCGTGCGAGGTGGAAACCTTGAGCAGCGGATGGAGGGGGGGGGGGTCGTGAGTGCGATTCCTCGCAGACAAGAGTGTCAGCGCGTGATCTGCAATGCACACAATGAACCTTTTCTGACGTCTACTAGGGTCACTGAAAGTGTCACAACATCACACCTACACGGTGACGTTCCCGTGACGCGGTTTTTCTTGCAAATGAGGGTTGGAGTAAAACAAAATTAAATTATGGGGATTTACGTGCCGAAACCACTTTCTGATTATGAAGCACGCCATAGTGGAGGACTCCGGAAATTTCGACCAGCTTGGTTTCCATAACGTACACCTAAATCTAAGTACACGGATGTTTGCGCATTTCGCCCCCACCGAAATGCGGCCGCCATGGCCGGGATTCGAACCTGCGACCTTGTGCTCAGCAGCCTAACACCATAGCCACTGAGCAGCCACGGCGGGTGAGGATCGGAATCGACGTTGTGGTTTTCTCTACTCTCGGAAAGCTCGTTCTTCCAAATATGACCTTCAACACGGCGGTTGAGCTCTTTAAAGGCACGCATAGAGGATATTGAGCTAAGAGGCCTTCGCTGCCACTGATTTCGCGGAAAAAGACTGCTCTAATTTTCTCGTTAATCATACAATGACAAAGTGCTTTTCACAAGACTACAAAGTTTCCCAGGGTGACTGCAGTTGTTACGAGAGATAACATGTAGGCTTGCGCGCGCATTGTTTGGCTCCAATAGCGCTGAGCGCTGATCTTCGCTTCCGCTGAGTGAGAACTCGGACACTACTTTGAAAACGCGCTGTGTATACAATCCTTCGTTTCTTGTCTATGTCATTGTCCTGGTGGAATTGCGCCGTGATTTTGACTCAGTTTTCGTATCATTCCTTGTTTAAATAAACTTTTTCTAAACACGGTGGGATGAATAATACATTGACGAAGCGTTTGTCACAAGACTACAAAGATTGCCAGGCTGTGCTGGTTAGGGGTGATAAGATGTAGGTTTGTACGTGTCATTTTTGGCTTCAACAGGAACCACGACCTATTTACATTTTTGTGTACGGTGGCAACGCATGCTTCTCTTATGCAGACGCAAGCTCCTGTGGAGTACCGCTCTGTCGACCGGAATGACGGGTTCTAGTGTGAGCTGTTGGGCTGCGCAACATTTACAATGGAGTGACATGTATAACGAAGAGTTTCGGATGCTGCAAGCACTTTGTTACAAAGGCGTTCGACTGCATTACACTTCTTTGGCACGAGTGGAACGGATACGTCGCATCCCAGATAGCACGAGTTAAAGCATTTAAGTGCGTGCGCTCTAGCTTCCATTCGGCTACTAGAATTAATGACTTTCTCCCTCGCGTCTGGACGGGGAGCGTGTCGGTTTGTACCATTCTCGTCTCGTGGCAGCTAACGCTTTGCAGCACTGTGTTAAACTGCACCCCCACCTTCGGGGCAGCTTTCATTCCCCAGTCCTTTCCTCGCCGTGCGCTCCGAAGGTGCTGCGCGATATTGTACCACCTTCGGGTTTACACCAGGTTGTATCGTACCTTTCTGGAGTAAAAAAAGATTGACGACGATTACGACTCTCCCTAATTATGATGCGAAACCTTACGCGTGTTCATTTCGCGATGTATTGGCTGGCGTGGACAATCTGTCTCGTGCGACCCCTTGCAATCGGAGCAAAGTGTGGCGCCATTGCCTCGCTGATCGAAAAATCGCGTGAGGTAGTGCGCAGGTGAAGCGTGGATGCGATTCACAGAAGTTGCCGCAGACAGACGCCGTAGCCGCTCACGCAATGCTTTCTTTCCTTATATGGTGTCGGTCGACGTGCTCTCCGCATGTCATCGATGAAACAGACGACCACGCACTAGCCTGGCGCCATCTCGTAGCCCAGCCAGACTCTCGCCATGTTCCCCCCCTCCTCCGTTTTCCTCCTCGCGCTCTCTTCGCTGTCGCCGTTCCTCATGGCCTGCTGTTCTCCGAGTTCGCTCTTTCATACTTCGATGTACTCGTTTGCTCGGTTACCCTGACGGCGAAAGTCAACGCAGGAGCAGGCACCTAGGAGCTGTGCTCCGAAATCATGGAGAAAAAAAATTTACCAGCGCTTCCACTGTGTGGGGAAAGACGAGCAGCGAAGCTGTGGTGTGCTTTACCTCAATCGAGCCATCTACGTATGTATAGGTATTATTATTATTATTATTATTATTATTATTATTATTATTATTATTATTATTATTATTATAGGCCACAGAAGAAGAATAAATCTTTTGACTGTGCAATAATTTATTCTTATTCTTTTATTAGGTAGACACGTGTGCAAGTACCACAGCAAAGTAGACGCGAATTCCAAAATATGTACAAATTCACTGTGAACTACCTAATTAAGAAATGTAGATGAAACTCAGCGTAATGTTAGAGCAGCCTTAGTGGCTAATTGTCGTGCAATTTCTTTCAGGATAGTTCCGAGAAAACAAGAGTTACAGCCGTTTTCCGTAACCATACTCCCTGAGTAGGTGGCCACGTATTAACAGCAGACGGGAATTCACTAAAGTTTACAACTTCAATGTGAACGAACTAATTAAGACAAGTAAATTAAAATCGGCGACATGATAGAGTCGTCTTATCTGCCAATTAAGCATATTTTTTTTCCCAACATGCATTCATTAGATTCAAGTCTACAGAGTATTCGCGTGAAACTGAAGACGAACATTTTTTCGTGTCGACGCAACCCTACATGGACGGACATCGACCACTGACGGAGGGTATACTATATACAGCTTCGATGTAAAAGGAGCCGTGGGTCTCAGTTTTTAGTTTCGTGAGCTGCTTCGCCGGTCCCACATATGTCGGTAAGTTCGCGTTCACTGTCCATTGCAGTGACTTTAATCTGTGCGATGCTTCGTCATTCTCGATGTCTTGGTAACTAGCCCAATCTTCAGTCATGGTCCATTTCAAGCAGCTTAGTGCAACGACAGCCGCGGATGGCGATGAGTGTGAACATGCCGGTGCGTTTACGTTCGACGTCGACGCACAGCAAACAGTCAGGCGCCGGACGCAAGTAGAGTTGGGAAGAGCGAGTAAGGAAAACGTGTCTTAAATTGTGCCTCCGTTTAGCAGCAGTGGGTCACACAGCATCAACAAAGGAAACAAGCATTGACCGGCCATGAAGAAAGCGACGTATGTATGTACTAAGCTTATGCTTAAAGAAGAACGGCAGATGTGCAAGCACAACTTTTCAAACGATTTTGCAAACGGAGACAAGAGGGACACGGGGCCAATATTTGAACGTCATTTATGCTGCCACTTTTATGAACTGGCACGGCTCTTGGATTCTTCCAACAAGAAGAAAAGGCACTTGTACACAAGAAAGATCGAGGAAGAAGAAGAAGCGCCGAGCAGTGCAGACGTGGAAGCATCGGCTCCGTTTCTTTTTCCATGCTCCGCTTGCCAATTTTGAGAGTACAACGAAAAGAAGCATACCACTGGATCCACGAAGCGACGGCGAATCGACTGACACCAAGATTCGAGGTGGGGCTCCTATTTTCACAACCTTACAGAACCTTTTCTGCTCCTAGACGCCGACTTGAGCTTAGCGGAGCTAAGCTTAGTGAGGAGTAGGGCCCTTGTTGGGCCTAGTGAGCCCACCTGCCCGCAGGCATGGCGGATACAAGCATGGAGGATGACGATTTTTCTGGAAAGGAAAGAAACAATGCTCAGGAAGACTTCGGCTGGCAAGTCGTGGCTGGCCGAAGATCACGAGCTAGCACAAAGGCTGTGGATGAGGAGAGCACATTGCCACGCAGTCAGCGAGATCATGGCGCCAAGAAAACCGCCGTCGGTGGAATCATTAAGAATCGGGTTATCAGAGCTTCGAGAATGCCTCAACTGCCTGAGGAGCACAGCAAGATCATTATACGGCCTCGAGGAGGGCTCAATTTGAACAAGGTGAGCACCACCACGATTGGTTCTGCAGTCATTGAGGCGTCCGGCCTAACGGAAGACGAGGCCCGTGAAGATGTTGTCTCCCCAAACTTCACGCAAAATATCATCGTCGTCAGCACACCTAAGCCCGAACATGCTGCGAAGTACGTCAGAATCAAGTCTTTCAAGATCATGGCAGCAGAATACGAGGTAAATGCATACGAAGCGGCACCACATGCCACATGCAAAGGCGTCATCCGAAGAGTGGACATCAGAGACTCCCAAGCTATGATAACAAGAAATATCGTGCATGACTTGAACCCGCTTGCGCTGGCTGCTAAGCGCATCAAGACGTCGGAATCGGTCATAGTACTTATCGATGGACTCAAAGTGCCAAATTTTGTCAGGTATGGATCCACACTAGTGAGATGCTACCTTTACAGGAAGCAATTCGACGTCTGCTTCACCTGCGGAAGGGTCGGGCACCGCTCTGATGTGTGTCCAACACCTGACTTTGTTCAGTGCAGAGGTTGTGGAACTCGCAACCCAGGAGATGAACATGTGTGTGTACCTAGGTGTAAATTTTGTGACGGCGATCACCCTACCGGCGACAAATTTTGTAAGAAAAGAGTTCAAGTCCCTTACGTCGTACGACTCCGTCGAAGAGAGCGCAACAGGACTCGGTCGTCAACAAGAGCGCACTCGGAGGCGCATCAGCTGGCGCCCAACCATCGCCCCGAGGACAGGGAGCACTCGCGCTCCAGGAGTCGCACCAGATCCAGGCATCGTTCGCTATCCAGGGAGAGAAGGCGCTCCAAGTCAAGGGACACGCAGGTGCACTTCGCGCAAAGAGACTCAATCCCTGGCGAGAAGACGACGCCAGGAACCACCTGGGCTGACAAAGTCAAAGGTATGGTGAGGGTTGCTGGGGGCGCCTCGGCGGCTGTGGGTGATGACAATGATGCCAGAATAGAGCAATTAATTAAAGAAGTAGCCTCTTTAAGAAAAGCTAATGAAGAATTGACCAGGCAGGTAGTAGAGCTTCGTAAAAAAGAGCAGTCAGGCCCTGCTAGTGTAGAGATAGATAGACCTGTGAGCAAAAGCAATGATCCAGGGGAATCCAGCTCCCCTGCCCCTAAAAAGAGAGCGGTGAGTTCCGAGGGTGATTCAGTCTTCTCAGCCCTCAGTGAAATAAAAGAGGCAATTAAAGCGTTAAGAGAGACAGTGGAAACGACCAACTTTAAAGTGGACAAATTGTGGAAATGGAGGCTAACGGCAGAGAAAAGACTTAGGAAAATGGAGGCGCGAGGGGATGACGACGATGAGTATCTGCCATCGGAGGCGGACAGTATAAAGTCCATTCCTGGATTGTCAGGGGCCACCACAAAGAGGAAAATAGCAGGTAATAGAAAGGCATCCTCACCTAATAACAATGGACAGTAATCATGGATTTAACGTGTGGCAATGGAATTGTCGTGGGTTCCAACACAAAAAAGCCGCACTGCAACAGGTGATCAGGTCATCTGAGGCCAGGCCAAAGGTACTAATGCTGCAGGAAACCTTAGCGGACGAAATTAAGCTCACTGGGTACAAAGTTATATGTAGAGACAAAAGAATGGGGAGGGGGTTGGCGACCCTCATTGACAAAAAGTTGCCGTACATTGAGCATGAGATTCACCTTAGACATTCCAGGTTTGAATTTATTCTAGTTGAGATTATACTTAAAAGAAACAGAGGTAAGACGCAAAGCATTTTCTGCTTGAATATTTACAGCAGTCCTAACGACATGAGACAAAGGTTTAGAGCACTCTTCAACAAGGTGCTTTCGGTTGCCAAAAACTCCCCTCTCATTATTGGAGGGGACTTTAATGCTCCCTATCATACATGGGGATACGCTTGGAACACAAAGAAGGGAGAGGAGCTATGGAGTCTTGCCATGGATCTGGGATTATGCTTGATTACTGATCCTGCGTATCCCACCCGTTGTGGCACTTCCACAAGCAGGGACTCCACGCCAGATCTTACTTTTGTGAACAATTCAAGAGGAGCCAATTGGGAAAATTCGAACTTGGATCTCGGAAGCGATCATTACATCATACACATAACCATACGCATACCGAGACAGGAAACAAGAATCTTCAAATTCACTGATTGGGATCACTTCAGAAAAATTAGGGCGAACAGAGGGACAGTGGGGCCTCCACATGCCGAGCAGGAGCCCCTTCAGACATGGGTCATCCAGCTCAGAGAGGACGTCAAGGAGGCCACTAAAGAAATCAGGACAGAGGAAAATATTGAAGCTATGGACAGCAGGCTGGCGCATCTGATTGAGGCCAAACGGGCTATATTACAGAGATGGAAAACGCAGAGACTTAACAGAAGGCTGAGAAAAAAAATAGCGCAATTAAACAGAGAAATTGATGATCATTCGAAGACCCTCGTGAAGCAACAGTGGGATGAGATCTGTAATTCGGCTGATGGTAGAATCAAACATGGAGGTAGCTGGAACCTCCTCAAGCACTTGATCAACGAGAATGAAACAAGGACAAGCAAGAGAACAGCTATAGCTAAGTTGGTTCATCAGGAAAGCCAAGATAAAACAGAGAAAGATATCATGGATAGTCTCGCAGCCAAATATCTCCCACTTAAAAAACCAAACGAAGGAGAGGAGAGCCCCGAGTATACGGGAGGCATATGTGAAGAACTTGACCGGGACTTCACTGAGAGTGAAGTGAGGGCCGCTCTTCACAGTCTTAATGGTAGATCGGCGGCTGGACCTGACGGAATAACTAACAAGATGTTAAGAAATCTAGATGATGCATCAATCTATTATCTAACTGAACACTTCAATGAATGTTGGAGAAAAGGGGTATACTCAGAGGAATGGAGGGTGGCCAATACTATCCTCATACCAAAGCCAGGCAAACAACTCACTCTAGACAACCTCCGTCCTATTTCCTTAACGTCATGTCTAGGCAAAGCTATGGAACATGTCATCCTAAATCGACTCACAAAATACGTTGAGCAGAACGAAATCCTCCCATACAACCTGATCGGCTTTCGTCCAGGGCTGTCAACTCAGGATGCTATGCTGCTGATCAAACATCAACTTATACAGGCTAGCCCAGCGCATACGAAAGCTCTTTTGGGATTGGATGTGGAAAAAGCTTTTGATCGTATAAAGCATAAGGCAATACTTGACGTTCTCTCGGAGATGGGTTTGGGTAAGAGACTTTTTAACATGATTAAGGACTTTCTTAGAAATAGAACTGCACAACTCATGCTGGGTGAGCTTAAATCAGAAGCTAAGAATTTGGGAAATAGGGGCACTCCACAAGGGGCTGTGCTCTCACCCATGCTATTCAATTTAGCAATGTCCGAGGTTGCAAGAAATCTGGAGAAAATTGAGGGTATACGTTATGTGATATATGCCGACGACATAACCATATGGAGTGCCAAGGGCAATATAGGACAGACAGAGAATAGATTACAGGAAAGTTTATACGTTGTAGAGAACACACTGAAAGCCATGGGGTTGAAATGCTCGGCAGCCAAATCAGAACTCTTAGTCATTAAACATTGCAGAAAAGGTCGTAAACCAAGAGGTTACATTCCGGAGGATGAGCCAAGAGTGTGCTTATATACTCATGAAGGATCCGCAATCAGGCTGGTTGAAAAAATCAAGGTTCTTGGGTATCACATAGACGGAAACAATACTAACTACAGAACAATACAACATATCTCGAATAAAACAGATGAGGTCATTAGGTTACTAAGGAGAATTACCAATAGACACAGAGGCCTGGGAGAAGAGAGCGCTTTGAGGATAATACATGCCTTTGCTCTCTGTCACTTCACTTATGTGGCTGGATTATTCAAATGGAAGCAGGCAAAACTTAACAAACTTAATGTGATGCTCAGGAAGCTCGTTAAAGTAGCCCTAGGTATACCCAGTAATGCTGCAACCGACAAACTCATGAGTCTAGGGGTGCACAATACAATGCAAGAAATTGCGGAGGCCCAACAGCTAGCGCAACACGAAAGATTGACAAAGTCACGAGCTGGCAGGAACATATTACAGGCAATAGGTGCAGATCTGAATACATCGAGGAGTCCAATAGAGGCTGAAGTAGAATTAATGACTGAAGTTAGGAGCGAGATCAGAACCAACCCTCTCCCCAGAAACATGCATCCAGAATATAATGTCGAAAGGAGAAAGGCAAGAGCTAAAGCACTCTTGAAGGAAATAGAGCAGCAGAACCAACTGGCAGCTATAGTTGATGCCGCCTGGGTGAACGGTAAAGAAGCCTACACGGCCATTGTATCAAATTATCAAGGGAAGGTGCAAGACGCTCTCACAATTTTTACCAAGGACCCCACGGTGGCGGAACAAGCGGCAATTGCTCTAGCCATCAGGAGTAATAAGTGGGCCTTCATTTACAGTGATTCGAAAACCGCTGTAAAGTGTTTTGATAAAGGCTACGTAGCTGGAGTTGCAGCTAAACTTTTTGAAAACATTGTGATTATGACAACTGAAATCCGATGGTTTCCTGCGCATATGGGGAAAGTGGACGAGACTCGGGTAAACCTCAATGAGGTTGCTCATGGTTTGGCACGAGGACTTGCTAACCGTGACAGTCACAACCGAGCCGTTCACCATCAAGCGAGGGAATCCAGAGACCATTTATTAACATACAATGATGTTACCAAACATTACTATTTAGGACGCAGACAATTCCCATTGCCACATTCAAAATTGAACAGGGCTCAGGCAGTCTCACTGCGCTTATTGCAAACGGGTACATATCCCACACCGTACACCATTAATAAAATATATCCAGAGAGGGAGATTAAGATGGAATGCAATGATTGTAATGGCATCATTGGAATCAGACATATGCTGGCGGGGTGTCCCGCGACTCTCCCCAACCTCGTTGAAGAATGGACACAGTGGGAGAAAAGGATTCAAAGCCCATTGTTTCAGGACCAACTAAGGGCAGTCCAGAGGGCCCATGATGTCGCTGAAAGGCTTGGCCTGACAGTGCCAACGTGGGAGCGGCCCGCCTTGGCTTGAGAAGTGGAGCCTCCGGACCTCAGTACAATAAACGTTTTCACACACAAGAAAGATCAAGAGTGTCAGTATGGAGAGGAAGAAAAACAGAAGAGCTTTTGATAAAAAAAAACTGGTATACGGTCGTAAGCAGGAGAAGGCTTCGGTTTCAACTTACGGCTGCTGCGGGAGCGCCTTCTGCAGAACATGAAATGTTGAAATGGTTACTGCAGATATACTGCCAGTCACCAGAGCTAATAGCATCCGCTGTATTCAGGAAAAACGATGAAAAAATGTTCAGCGAATGCATTGGCGATACTGTAATAGATATTAAGAATGCCACGAGATGGATGATTTAGGATATTAACCTAAGCACGCTCCGAGCTGTAATCGTCTAGCACAGGTCTAGAAACGTTTGGGATCGCTTTTTACCTGCTTCTCGACAAACTTAACGTATGCATCACTGTCGCTACGCAGTGATGACCTACGAAGTAAACCACGCAATTCCTCTGAAAAACATGTGCGATAGCGAGCAGGACAAAACTATTTGCAAGTGTTGAAGGCTGCCAGAGGAAATTATACATCTTCAGTAAGGATGCCATCCGCCTTGTTGACATGTACAGAACGGTACAATTCAGACCAGTCGGCATCACTGAGATATTGGGAAGGACCTACATGGTCACCATCGGGAAAAATAAACCAGCGCACAGGTTCGCTCAACACATGAATCAGCTCTAAAGAAATCCCGTATTCGAGCGGAACATGCCAGTGGTCAATAGGAACCAAACTGCTAACAGCAATAGAACACTCATCAATGCAGATATTAGTCAGAATCAGATCCATAACACTACCAGCTGAATTGTAACACCATTAAACTGCGTTAATCCAAGACATTCCACAGAGAAGGCCAGCGCACTACAGCGAAGGGATGACAAATATATATATATGTCGCGTGTGAAGACACCCCAACTATAGAGGGAACATTGAAATCAGCAGCTACTAGGACATAATATATTGCAACATCAATAACTTCAACTAATAATATGTTAGGAAAACTGCAAGCTACTCATGTTAGGCGTGAAGTCGGCTGCGCAGAGCAGCACATTGTTGCCACGTTTAACAGGAACTTCAACCCACACAATGTCTGGCAAAATCTCAAGGTCCGCTCGTGGGTGCGGCCCGCGACCCCTGCCGGCCACTAAACCAAGAGTGGGTGGGGAGGGGTTTCTGAGGACACAATAAAGTTATTCCCTCGTCCTCCAGCACGCCACTTAGCGGTAAGATACTACCGCACGTCAATCAGCACGTCACCGCCGTATTGAACAGGTTCATCATACACGCGTATCGCATCTGTGAAGTGTGTATGCCGGTGAAAAGGAATTCTTGGGTAGTAAGTCGTTGCAAAGCCAAGATTTAGTTAAGGCTACAACATGGTACGAACAGGCTGGCAAGTTCTCGCACAAATAGAAGGATTTCTTGCGTAGACCACGAACGTGTTGGTCAAAAACGGAGCACTTCATTAGTGAGGTTAGAAAAGAAATCACGTTATATTGTCGCCGGCGTCCCTGTATGCACCACGCATGCTACTTGGACTAAAATTTCCATTGCCAAGCCCGACGTGACAGACGCGGTGACGACAAAATCACCACGGCTTCCTCGGGAGCGTCCCCATTAGCTTCTGGGGCTGTCGAGTAAGGTAACATGACGTCACGGATCGAAGTGCGCAGCCCTTGTGCTATCTAGGAGGTGTTGGTCAAGCGTCTGGACATACCTTCCGGTTGACACCTTTAAAGACCACTCAGTGGCGTCGAATTGGACATTAATGCTTTCGCATTCACAACTCATAACAAGTGCTTAGGCGTCCTGGGATTTTTTTTGTTGGCATTGTTGCCGTCGAATATGGCTCATACCAGCTACATGCACAAGGCGGCCGTCGTAAGCGTTGCGTAGGCGAACAGCACCGCGAACGGCAGAAGTCAGTGCAGTGGCATGTGAAGCAGACGACGGGGCGAAGGTGCTAGCAGTGCACCAACTGATAACGCAATGCCGGTTTTACGGCCTGACCTACCAGAAAACGCATTTCCTATGTCTTCTTTTGAGAAAGGTCGCCTCTTGTACGAGGTAAGCCACGTTCGTGGTACCAGGTGCTATATAAAGTAGAAAACTTGTGCAAACTGCGATGCAAATGCACCCCGCTAACAGAGCCCGACGCCGTAAGCTGAGACGTGGAGCTCCAGCATTTATATTCCATATGTTATTTTGCTGTGCACGTTAACATTGGCGCGCACCTAATTGTTTAAATACAGGTAGCACGCAGGTGATATATCAAAAGTATGTGATACATACCATTGGGTATGTATCATGAGGCTACTGGGTACCTGCCCCAGGAGCCACGGGTATCTCCCGCTCTGCAATGAACCTTTTTTGGCGTCAACTTGGGTGAACGAATGTATCACAACGTCATAACTACACGGTGACGTTTCCGTGCCGCGATATTTCTTGCAAACGAGGGTCGTAGTCGACGTTGTGATGTTTGTCGAATCTCAAAAAGTGCGTTCTTGTTAAATATGACCTTCAACGTCGCGTTTGTGCGCTTTAACGGCTCGCGTGGGAGATATTGAGCTAATAGGCTTACGCGGCAACCAAAGTGGTGCAAAATGACTGTTCTAATTCTCTTGTTACTCATACAATGACGAAGTGCTTCTCACAAGACTACAAAGATTCCTTGACGAACTGCAGTGGTTAGGAGCGATAACATGCAGGCTCGCGCATCCATTATTTGGCTCCAATAGCGGTGGGACGGAAACCCACACGCACGCTGCTCTCATGCAGACGCAAACTCCAGTGGAGCACCACTCTGTAGAATGGAACGACCTGTTCTTGTGTAAGCTGTTGCACCGCGCGACCTCATCAATGAATTGACAATGAAATGAAGGAATTCGAATGTGTCACACTTTTTAGACACAAATGTAACGACTACATCGCGTCCGACACAGCAGAATAATTGAGGTTCTTCCTTGTGTCACGAATGGGAGCGTGTCGGTTTGTACCATTCTTGTATCGTGGCAGCTAACGCTTCGGAAACCGGTGTTAAACTGCACCCCCGCTTTAGGGACCGGCTTTCACTACCCAGTCCTTTCCTCGCTATGCGCTACGAAGATGCTGCGAGACATTGTACCGCCTTCCGTTTTAAACCAGGTTGTATCATACCTCAAAGACATCCTTGCTCATCAGCGTGGAGCCCGCAGAAAATACCCGCCGCCTCACCCACACCTTAACGGGGAAGAGGCCGCCGATTGGCGTAAAATACAGACCGGGGTGTTCCCCCATTTAAAATTGCTAAGCGCCATGTATCCCGCTCGTTATAGAGCCAACTGTCCTTGGTGCGGTGGCATACCTACCCTAATACACATAACCTGGGAGTGCACTAAGCGCCCTCATAGGCCAGATACCAGTAGGACAATGGAGCATTGGAAGGCACAGCTCGCCCGCTCCGACCTGGCAGGACAAAAATTGGAGGACGCTTAAGCTTCGCCTTCAAGAGTGGAAAGCGACAGCGTTCCCGTCGACCCGCCAAGGGGTGTAAGACAGTGGGCTACAGGGCAGCCATCACTTACGAGGCGCCCCGCATCGGACGCGGTGAGCGTCGAGCCATATGGTCGAGCAACGCGGCGTTCGGCGCAGCAACGAAACGTGCGCCTGAGCAAGCGGAATGAACCAAAGAACTCGGTATCTCGGAGGGGGAAATGATGCACGCCAGCCAAACGTCGTGATCGGCACGGGCAGAGAGATAGACAGATAGTGATCTAAGGAAAGGAAGGACGCTTGATTTTGCAGAGGGACCAAGGCGAAGCGTTGTCAGGGGAGAGAGCGTCCGGGCAACGACCCCCCTCGCACCGGTCCTTCCACAGCTCCAATGCGCGCGTGGCGCGCCATCTGTCGAGGCAGCGCCCTACATGGAGAGGAGGGGGTCTTCTGTGTTTGCCGCAAGATGGCTCTGCGTGTGCGGAAAGCGCAGAAGAAATGGCGCGGAAACGCACTTCGCTACTCGTGTAATTGCGACTTCTGTAAGTTACATGTTCATAATTACCTATATACACTGCAGTATAACTTTCCACGGCTCGTTTCGAAGGCAACACCGCATTCACTAGAGGCGCGTTTGTACCGCTTGGGAGCATCAAACTCGTGGCTGAGTGGTAGCGTCTCCGTCTCACACTCCGGAGACCCTGGTTCGATTCCCACCCAGCCCATCTTGGAAGTTGCTTTTTATTTATGAAGTGCCTGCCGTTATTTATCGCTCACGGTCAACGCCGCGGACGCCGACGCCCAACGCCGACGACACCGGCTTTTCTGCGACACGAGCTCCTTAACGCTATCGCGTTAAAGTCCTTAATTAGCCAGGTCAGGCAGGCGGCAGAGGCCAGTGGGGTCCTGGACTGAGAGGCTCCGACCACCCCTCCTTCAAATCTTTACAATTGCAATAAAGTTTCTCTCTCTCTTCTGAAGTAAAAAAAATGCCGACGATTACGATGCTCCCTATTATAATGCGAACCCTATACGCGCTTTCATGTATTGGCTGGCGCGGACAATCTGTCTCGTGCGACCCATTGCAATCAGACCCAAGCGTGGCGCGGCTGCCTCGCTAACCCCAATGAAGTTTGTGTGCTTTAAGGTGTCTGGTATCTTCAGCTCCAGTACTTGTTGTGGTAGACGAGAACAAATAGCCACTCACGTTTATTTGTAGGACGTGCAAGGTTGCATTCCCGAGGTTCTAGTGACCTGCGGACACATTGTCCTCCCACTTTCGTATCAGCGTTGCCGTTGTCGAGTCGGGTCAGCCGACGCGCTTCTGGGAGGCCGACTGCGAAGAGCCCGCGCTGCACTCCACCGTCGACAGAACCGTCATCTGACATCTTCCAGGCAACGCTGTCGAGCTCCGTTTGGCGTCAACCACAGTAAGCATGCTAACCGCTTGTTTGCCTGCTGCCAAATAGCCCTAATCGCGGTTAACGGCAACCGCGGTCACACTGACAGTGTTTCGCTGCGTAACCGCCGCTTCGCCTGCTGTGTAACCGAGATGACCGTGGTTACCGATGTCGTTAAGGACGCCCTTGTAACGGAGGTAGTACGATTTAGAATGGCAAAAGAGCGAGTAGGCTTTTCGAAGCATGTCAACGAAGCAAAAACGCGGGAAATGGTTACAAATAGAGCAGTCATATTTGTGCTAAAGCCGAGTGTGATAAAATCTTATCGAAGCTTTAAGATAAGGTTCACTGCTACATGTGGGATATAGTCCTTGGGCTTCGAAAAGACATGAATCGCCAGTTTAGAGATTGTCGTTTAAATAAGTTATAGAGAAGCCTTGTGGTCTTGCTGTTGTTGAAACGAGAGTCCTGCAATGGAAAAGCTAACAGTCTGGCTCCATTATGGCACTTCCGCTGCAGAAGCATTTACGCCAGAGTTTGAGAAGAGTTTGAACTGTAGAGGCGCAGAGGCTCTGTCCAGCATTTTACCTTTACCTCTGCGACCTACACGGAGAGAATCCTGAACCCAACAATAAAGGAAAAAAAGCGATTTAAGCATTTGTGTACCAGCCACATCTTGCGCGTACAATGTCTGGTGCCAGGTTTGATCAGTCGAAAAGCTAGCATTTTTTCACTACTTCTCCGAAGACGCGTCTCCATATAGTCTTGCCTTTACAGTGGCATCCCACAAGCACGAGTGCTATGAAATGGGCTAGTTGGTGGCTGTTCCTATTTGGTCATCCGCTATCCCCTTACGAAGAGCACCGACAAGACATGAATCGACCGCGTGTTAGTGTTTAGTGTCTGCCCTTTTAGTAACGTGCTAGCGCATAAGAAGGTACGCACCCCAGAACGAAAACACTCGGTATCTCATTCGACAGCGTTGGCATTTGGGATGTGACATGGGCGCAGGTGTTTCAAAAACACCACATGCAGACCAACGTTCAGTGAACCCGCGATTTCCATTTTCCTCTTCCGGAAGGACGCTACCGAAATCAGTATATTTTTCCTGGGGAGTTTCTGAAACCTGTGACTTTTAGCGAAGACACCAGTTCGTGCATTGAGGAGTGTCCAAGGCAGCGCCAACTCGTTTTTTCTCAACGGGCGGAAGTGAACATATGTCGCCACCACGGAGCCTTCTCTTTCCATAGTGTCGCGTTTGGAGCTTCGCTACTCTGCTGCGCACCCAACGTGGGCCCCACTAAAAGATGGAATTACCGAGCGAACCATTGCAGGGCATTTAATTGGCACGATTTACGGGTTCTGGCTCCGAAGAGCGCGGTCAATCGTGGGGCTGAGTCCACTGTTGCAGCCTCAGTATACGTGGCAAGCGCAGCGTTCTACAGGAACCTCTCCGACGCGTGGCCGAACGTCATCCTCACCACCGATCACCACCTAATGCTTAGGGGCTCTCCTGCTGCGCTCGGTGCTCACTGACCGCCGCTCCGTAGCGCCCGCAATTAGAGACTTTTAGCGTGTCCGCTATTCCGGCAAACGGGGGCGGTCGGGCCTTAAACGTGAGCGGCAGGAGCAGTGCAGCCGCCTGGTGTTGTAGAGCTCAACCAGGCAAACACAGAGCTAAAATAGCAGTAACCTACCTGATTCTGCTTCGCTGCTGGTGCAAATTTTCGGAAGCGGCGTAATTGTGTTCATAATTACGCCGCTTTTGAAAACTTACACCCCAGCTAAGAAGATTATAATAATTGGCTCGGTGTTTAGGTGGTTGAGCTTTGCGCCACCAGCAAGCGCCACCAATCTGGCCGCTCACGTTTACACCCCCGCTCATCCGGCAAACCGCCCGCGCTTGCCGGAATACCGGACGCACTAAATTTCTCTGTTAAGTGGAAGCCGATCACTACGGCAACGCTACCTGGCCACATCCATGATTTTATTAAGGCGAAAGCCTTATGACTCTATTTTTCAACCCAAACATGTCCAGTCGTATAATAGAAATTATTAATGATTAGCAAAGTTAATAAATGATTTATTAGTGATAGGATTAGGGTGAACGATGTGACCCATGGAAGGGCAAAAGCGTACTTTGCATGTCCAGCCTTGTCTTAGTCATCATTGATGATTAGCAAAGTTATTTATTGAATGATTAACTGATTGTTTTAAGGTGGTTTAAGGTCAATTAGTGCGGATTAAATGAATTAAAGTTGATAATATGTATTAAGGAGAATTAGGGTGAATTAAGGTTAATTAGGGTAGCTTAGCATGAATTATAGTAGATTAAGGTCAATAAGGTGGATTAAGTTGATGCAAGAGGTCTAAAGTGGATAACGGTGGATGAGGGTGAATTTCAGTAGGCTTAATTTACAACGATTTCGCCTTTGTGTCTTTTAGGCTATAGCTAAACACATCAGTTTTTTTTTAGCCTCGGCTGTGCGACGTTTCCCCAAATCAGGACAGACCAGAACGCTGGGGCGTGGTGCGTTTCTCTCTATATGTCCCCACTGCTTGTTAGTAGAGACAAACAGACAAGTGAGAATCTTATCCTTGCCCTGCTTTAGGCAATCTAGTCGCGAACCCAGCATACACATCCCACAGTGTAATGTAACAATAGTTGTGGTGAAAAAATACGCTTATTGGTTTCCCACTTCTACTTAATCAAAAAGCCTTAGAAAGTGAAAGGCATAAAAAATAATTCATAAAGATTGCTCGGCTAACTCAACACTTCTAAAACAAAAGAGTCAAATATCAAATAAAAAACTGGAGGACGCCTAAGCTTCTCTTCTATGAGTGCAACGCGAGCGAGTACACTTCAAGTACACTCTTAAAATTTTCACACCCTTATGGGTGTAATGCGGGTGTATTCATCTTTTCACCCTTGTAAACACCCTTGAAACACCCTTTTTTAACGAAAAAGGGTGTTCAACAAGAAACCACCCTTGGAACACCCCAGTCTTTCTAATTTACACCCTAATTATAAGGGAGTAAGTGAACAAGCTTACAGTATATGATAAATGAACATTGCCAGTTAAGGCGTTATATTGGCTATACATGAAACGCGCGCTACCTGCGCTTGAATCAGATAGCTGGAATATTAGATCGGGGCACCTAGGCAGCAGCGCACTGGCTCCGAACAGTGGTCAAAAATGAAGTTTCCCATGAATGTTGATATCGAACGGATGACACTAACGCGCAGACTTTGCATAGCCAGATATTGCAAAAGGGTTCATATGATCAATGGCAAAATATTTACAATGCTATCACTGAATACTTAAAGGTGCGCAGCCAGTTAGACTGGGAATGGTTAGGAGTGAGGGCTAACGGTAAATAGCTCCCTAACTTACGGTTTGTAGATGACATTGGCATACTCAGCAACGCTGCAGACTATTTGCAACAAACGTTTGAGGAACTTGTCGAAGAAAGTGTAAGTCGGATTGAGAGTTAGTATGCAGAAGAGAAAAGTAGTGTTCCGCAGCCTGGCGAGAGAACGAATGTCATGGTCGGCAGTCAGCCTCTAGAACCTGCGCAGAAATACGTTTATTGAGGTTAATTACTCGCAGGGGCCTCTGATCAAGGAAATTAACAAAAATAAAGCATTAGCTGGAGAGCTTACGGCAGGCATTACTAAATCATGACCAGGGAGCTTAGTGCTAACCATTGCTTTCTACCGTTACTAACGTATGGGGCCGAAACTTGGAAGTTACCAAAGAAGCTTGGGAAGACGTTGAGGACCGTGCAACGAGCGATCGAATGAAAATTATTAGGCATGATGATAATAGATTGGAAGACAGCGATGTGGATTAGAAAGCGAACGGGGATAGCTGATATTCTGGTTGACATTAAGAGGAAGAAGCCGTGCTGGGCAGACATTGCAATGCGCAAGGGAGAGAACTGCTGGTCTACTGGAGCTGCAGAATGGGTGCTAAGGGAAGGGAAGCACAGTCGAGGACGGCAGAGAATAATGTGGACGTGATGGAATTGGGAAACTTGAAGACACGTGGAACCAGTTAGCACAAGACAGGGGTATTGGAGATCGCTGGAGAAGCTTCCATCCTGCGATGGACGTCAAAATAAGCTGCTGCTGCTGATGATGATGTGATGACATCCATGACATCCATCCTCGCGGCATGTCATTCATGTTATGTTATGCATGCGTGTCATGGACGTTCTGATAGCTCGATTTGCGTCGATTGCGGGAGCGGGGGGGGGGGGGGGTTTGTCTAGTAGCGGCGTAGCAAAGTGGGGCACGCCGGGCGCTTGTAACGCTCACAAACAGTAAAATTTTTGCTGCTATGGAAATGGCCCCGCTTCTTCCCGCTCCACGGTCCATTGGGACTCCCCCCCCCCTTACACGAAAAAGTTTTCTGGTTACGCCACTGTGGGGAGGGGGGTGTAACATTGCTCTAGACCCCTCCCCCTAACTTGTCAACGGAAACGGGGGACGGGAGGGCAGCTGCCGCCGGGCTGCAAACCTTAGGCAGCCCAATTACCGGCTGCATTTCCCTTTGGACGTTAATACTGCTCTAATGCCATTACACTGTAGGATTCGTGGCGGTTCGAGGGCATGCGACAATAAAAAAAACACATACAGCCATCAGCAAGTCTTATCTTGAGCAGATCTTTGGGAGCTGGGCAAGACTCTCACACACACACACACAAAAAAAAAAGCTTGGCACCCCTCTTACAGGCATTGTCAACTCTGGGTTCCACCGCTGACTGTAGATTTCCAGTAAAGAAAACATACAGCAACTCCTCTCGGATTTGTCTACGTGTGCGTAAGCATTGTGACTCTTCCTCATCTACACGCAGTCCATGTCGTTATCAATGTTTTGAGACTTGATCCGACAAGTATAAGCGACAGCGCTGCGGCGACACGAGCTGCTCTGGCCGGCGGCGCAAGCGAAGTACTGCAGGTGGCGGGGCCAGGCGCGCTGGTGACGTTCCGTTCGTTTTGAGCCGTTATCGCTCTTTAGCCCTCCGCATCCGCGACGAACCATTATCAACCGTTCTCCGGCGGCGGCTGCTTGTGGCACGGCCGCGCGAACCGTATCTTGAAAGCGAACTGCATTGTGGACAGAGTGTTCCCACTGCTGAAAACTTCACGCGCTGTGTTCTCATCGCTTTGAAAACAGACGCGCGGACACCTATCTTGAAAGTGATCTGCGAAAAGCGCATAGTGCGGCATAAGCTGAAAGCTTCGTGAGCGCAGTGTTCTCGCCGCTTCGGTCGCGTTGAAGCGAGAGCTAGCACGAAGGTGAATTCACTCGCTGCTGCGGGTTCTATGTTGAAAGATATCGTGCTGTACGGACTGACGGACGGATGGTTTTTCTTGTTGGGGAAATACAGAAATGCTTACGTTATAAAAAAAAAATTGCAGGGTTCGCGAATTTCGCGATAAGAACCAACACCAACCTACTCCCCCGCTGAGCGATGCCGTCTAGATCACCCCCTCCCAACCCCGGGAAAAGGGACACTACCTTTCTATCTCAGTTGAAGAAAGGATGATGAAACGTTAACAACGACCATAACGGCATCTCCTAACGAGTTGTCTTATGGCCTCTGAGATTTGCGCGCGAAGCTGTCGCGCGCGAACTTGAGAGGCCATAATTGGCCGCCTAATAGCATAAAAAGACAAAGACAATGCCAAACGACACAGCTAAAATTCAAACAAAGAACTGATCTTAGCTATACTGTTTGGGGAAAAGAAATACAAAATTAGACAGCCGCAACACACGCCACTAAAGCCGCCACCGCCGGCGTAACGAGGAACCAACAGTTGGCAACATTCATTTGCGCGTCATTGCTTCGCTTCGTCTCCGCAACACACGGAGGAAGGAAACTAAGGAGAGGCCCTGACGTCACTCTTTGTGAAGCGAAAGTGAAGCCGGAAGTTGGCGTTGCTCATGGCGATGCTCCGCCTTTTGTGCCACCCTCCTCTCTTGTTTACATCTTTCGCGAAACCACGCCGCGCTGCGCGTGGTTTCGCGCGCGGAGCGCTCGCGCTCGCGCAACATCCGGCAGAGCACGGTGCAGGTAACACAGCGCAACAAGACACGGTGACTAACGCAAACCCGCCCACACAGCGCCTTTGCCACGGCACGAAACCTACCAGAGCAACACGTGTGAGCGCTCAAAAAATCAGAACAACGCCGCCATTGTGGCCCAAAAGGCGTGGCCATACAACAAAAAAAAAAATAAAACAACAGCAAAAAAAATGAGAACCTACTACGTCATGTCCGCCACACTTTTCTCCTAGCGCGCGGAGGGGGTAGGGCCTCTCCTTAGTTTCCTTCCTCCGTGCCGCAACAAGAGTCGCCATCTTCTCGCGTCTAACGTTTCGTATGGTTTTGTTCTCTGCAATCCGCGCACACAGCGCATCGGTGGCTGCACGTCTGCTCGGCGTCGCAATGCGGCCTGCGTCATTTTCTGGTGCTCGCGCAATCGGTGTGAAACATGTCGCATGTGAAATGTTTGATAGAAGTGCCTCACGTCCAAGTCAAGCCGCCGTACGGGTGCATGGCTGTGCGCCCCGTTCTCGGAAGCGTCGACGGGTTTCCGGCATGCGGATTTCAGGTACGTGCAAATGCGGTTCGCCCTCCTATTGAGCTCCGGAGCAAAGCGTGAAATATTTCATGTGAAAGATGCAGTGCCCGTCATCATGGTGTGAATTTCGAGCGGCAAACGAGAACTTTGGCACTTAGAGCACACCGCGGCTGCTAAGTCAGCGTGGAAATTGTTTTTCGTTACCGCAATGTGTTGCTTTCAGTCTAACCTGCGGCTTGTGGACAGCTAGCCCATCGACTTTTGCTTGTGGCTGCGATAGGTATGTAAATGGAAGCGGTAATAATTTTCGAGCGCAGAGAGTTGTTTCGCTCGATATTGGTCGTGTTCATGGCGTTGTGAAGGCTAGAAAACTGGCTTGATCGTGCTTAGTTCTGACTCGAAGAGGCGTAACGTTGGCGCTGGATGTGTTTGTTTTCCGTGCCGCGAGTACCAGTTTAACGCTTTTTGTTGCATGAGAGTGGTTGCTGCTACATGCCCTCTGGCCAGAACACACTAAAAGCAATTTCCTCACTTATATGTATGCAATGTGACCTAACAAAATTTCCAGCGTTTTATTTTGAGCGTAAATATCCAGTATAGTTTAGTAAGAAACTCACATTCTGTCTTAGCTTAGTAGGCGTGAAACAAGTGAAACTCTCATTCCTTATTGAATTGTTCGCCCACACTGCACCACCCGCAGATGCGTCATCGGGTAATTGACAGTAGCTTCGCTACGTGAGTTGTTTTATGCGCCAATATTGCCCGGTTAAGTATCCTGTTAATTTATGCCGACGCTCGTTCGTCTTGCTTTTAAGCGGGTACTATCCCCAAGTACCGGACGATGCCAAACTTGTGAGGTGTAGCAAACGCGGGAAATTAAAGTGGCGTGGCTGCAAGTTCCTGTTTTTACGTTTCTTGCATTCAAAGCCAACAGGCACAGTATCACTGATTTATTTTCCATTTCTGCTGTACTTGATCAATCTAATGTGACAACTGCATTTGTTTTTTAATGTTCTCCATTGACTGTGTATTGAGCTTGGCTGCCGCCCTCTCTTCAGAGGATGCCGCTGTGATAGCTCTTTCGTATAGCACATGCCTCTAGGCCCTTGTGTTTCAAGGGCTCTGGCGAGGCAGCAGTGCTCCAAGTAATTTTACCATCCTATATATTTTCTATTTTGCATCATTCTTCCACGATGGATTTTAATGTTCATATTATTCGTCATTAGTCATCGCCATAATTTTATAGCACGTAGATTTTACGCACTTTACAGCGACAATTTTAGGCCAGTTTACAGCCAAGTCACATCTTCCATAATACATCAACATTACCACTTGTCATGGTGCTCTTTGGCCAAACCTGGCCCTTGCGCCATAAACTACCACACATTATCATCATCAGCTTGGCTGCCAGAAAATGCTTGAATTTCTTTCAGTATCCAAGTGACGAAATATTTCACTGACGGCAGTGTGTGAAACACGCAAGATGACAAAACTGACAGCAAAATGATTAGATGTTTCTTTTATAGCGTTTGGACTCGACTTTTGGTGAGGATGTCGATCGACCTTGGGCCTGGTGACAGCACACCCGACATCGCCAAAGTTCAGCCTATCAGTTGAGTGCCCCCGAATGGACAATCAACATCGGAAAATGAAGCAGGGCCAGGTAGGGGCAATTTTTACTTTGGAACAGAACACTGACAGCTGCCTCCTTTTTTTAAGAACTAAATAACATATTTACAAACCAATCCTTTCTCTTTGTGCAGCCTACATAGAATAGTTTTTTGCTTGTTATACAGACCTTCAGAAAGCAGTTCTTCTGAACCATTTTTGCATGCACAAATAGATAAAGAGGAGTGCACTTTCTGAAGAAATTGATGCACTGAAATGTGCGTTCGGCACACAGTGAGATGCAAAATAACCAACAACTTTAAAGCGGTAAAAAAAAAGTTTGAAACATGTTCTAACATCATAACCAGCCTTGGCATACGGATCTAAATAAAACAGCAACAGAGGTGCATGCAGAGAAGTGTTTGTAAATGTTTGCAAGATATGTACATTGTCTAAGAAATTGTTTTTATTTACTTGGAGCTTCTTGGTGCCATGGCAGTGCAGTAAAAGCTCAAAATGATGCCCCTGCTCCTAATAAAGCACCTTTAGATTTTAAAATAAAATTATGGGCTTTTACATTCCGAAACCTAAAGTTTTGAGAACCTGGATTCTTTTATGTACACTTGAATCTAAGTGCATAAGCGTTATTGCATTTTACCCTAATTGGAGGGCAGCTGCCATGGCCTAGATTGAAGCTGGGACCAGCATGACTGAGCAGCATGGCATCATAGTAAGTGGGCTATAACACCAGGTCAAAATGAGAAATACTGCTTAGAACTACCGACTTCTTGGCTCACAAGCACTTTGCACTAAGTTAAAGGAGTATGCAGTACTGACAGCGACTGTTTATGTACCAATTTCTTTTTAGGCTGATTCCATTATTAGGGTGCGAAGCTTCAATTAGTCAAAACCAGTTTAAATTACAGAACCAGCTCAAAACACACACCATGTATAGCTGGATTTGGACATGCAAATGGAGTCAATTCATGTCGCCGAAAATGGAAGTTACAGTCACACTATTTGATGCATTTTGCCTAATACATAGTCAATAATAAATAATCAATTCCTAAAATATTCTTTTCAAAAAGTTTTTTTCAAGCATGAAAGGAAGAGCCAAACGGTGTTCAGGTGCACAAGCGGTTAGTTGCACGGTACTTCATGCACGTGTTCACTGGCTTCTTTCAAGCTTGAAAAAAAAAATTTGTTGCACCTACTGAGCAGTAGAAAGCTGGATTGGGAATTTTTCAGGATGCTCTACAATTTTCGCACTGACACTTTTGCTTTGAATGAAATATTTGATCAGTTAAATAATTGTTAATAACTAATTACCTAATTACGAAAAATGCAAGAATTGGTTTCACTTCCTCAAAACGATGGCAAACGACATTACCTTGGTGCTGTCTAGCTACGTGGCACTTATACATATTTAAAGCTTGCGCATGTCATACAGACCACCTGGTAATTACAAGGCATATATAGAAGTGGCTAAGTTGTGTGAGCCAGCCATGTCTAGCGAATCATGAGAAACAGCCATGTTTCTTTGACTTAAGGGCACGATAAGATTTACATGCTCGACACCTTGTATCAGTGTGCTCTAGGCCTGTGCGTAGTTTAGCTGCTACATAAACAATATTTCTCCACGTATAAGCTAATATGCATCTTTCAAGTATATTGCCTCGTGTTTTCCAAAATAAACCATCTTCGTGCTTCCTTCATTATGTCTTCATCTGTTGCTGTGCTAATTTTGTAACATGCAACTGCACAAATTTTCATCTAGTTTTCATATTTCCTCGTTGTTTGGTGGCTTTATTTCTGAACAAGTTGTTTTCGTTAAACCCTGTTGCACACAGCAGTACACAGCATTTCTGCCTAGAGTGGGAATTGTTTTTTTTTTTCATATGGACATTAATACACCTTTCCTGGGCAATGTAAGGCATCCTACATAACACGGCCCTGCAATAATGTTTTATATTGCATTCCAGCATCATGCAAAACTGTTTACTTACCAGATTAGAATATGTATAAGTGTTGGAAGTAACAGAACTGGAAGAAGCCAGCAGATAATGAGGCCAAGGAAAGCATACAGGAACATGTTTTAAGTTTTTATATGAAGTATAGAAATGATAAATTCTAGGTAAGTGAAAGTGGATTAAAAGATATCCACCTGTGGGTGGGGAACGGACCCATAACCTTCACATAACGCATGTGATATACTAACCACTGTGGTACTACGGCCGTGTTCGAGCGTCGACAATCTGAGGGGCCATTGTGGACGGTTGAATGCTGCCTCGGTGGTACAGTGCTTAGTGCATCGCATGCCTAATGCAAAGGCTGTAGGTTCGTTCTCCTCCCATACCTGGTTGTTTTTTTTACCATTTTCCTTTCCCTTTATCATTCGCACACTTAAATAGAAAATTACAAGTAAGTTTCCACGTGCCTACCCTGACATCTTCCAGCTGTGATTCAGAAAAATTTTGACCCTCAGTATCCTTTCTTCTCGTTTGGAAGAACAAGAGCTTCATTTAAAAAATAATGAATTTACCTTGTTCAGCATCTCAATGTGGTCTCAAATCTTATCACAGCATGTGTATTACTAATTGAAGTTTTTGTTAGGATGATGATATAGCATGGGACCTAATTAGTAGCCTTTGTGTACAGATATATGACTAGTCTAATAAATAGGAGGACTTTAAGAAGCACTTCTAACATGGTCTGAGCATGTGTTTAAAAAAACTAATCTAGCATGATTTCAGGCATAACTGTTGCCCCTGAAAAATATTTGGATCATCTGCATTGGCATTGTTTTTAGAGAGCACCAATACTGCTTTGATAGAAGTAGCCTCGTGGAACATGAAGCATCGCTTCTTGCTGAGTCAAGGAAACATTATCTGCATATCTGAGGTGCATGTGTCATATGCTCGAATGCTGTTTAAAGGCTGCTAATAAGAAAATTACTTAACTTGCCTCCAGAGATTGCTTCAGTAGTCTATGCTACTCGATCATAAACAATTTACCATAGTGAATATTCATCGCAGTTGGCTTTGCAATGTTTATGCAAAATACCACAATTGCCTACTAGACATGTGACTGCACTAAAACTTGGAATTAATGACCAGTAAGATTTATGGGACAGCAAAACTTAGTTTATGACTCCTGTTTCAGCCATAGTTTCTTACAGTAATTACTAGAGGGAACTCTGGTGCTGGAGTCGTACCACAATGGGAATGATGGGAAGCACATGGATTTGTCTGATATTCAGGCTTGTGAATTCAGACGTTCTTGTGGCTTCGTATATTATACGCTATATAAATCTTATTGTCGTAAATTTAAGCGCAGTCTATACTCTTCGAAGTGCAGAAGACGCCGCCAACACGCACAATTGCTATTAATTGCAACGATTGAGCTTGTCCAGGTAGCCAAATCGAAGGGCACCAAGAGTCTCAAGGCACTAGTATGCCCGCGATAAATTCATCAGGGCGTTGCACTCGCTTGTCGTTACATGCCTCCGTCGCTTAATGGTTTCTATATCAAACTTCTGTTCTAGAGTTCCTGTGTTTGAATCCTGTCGTCGGACGATTTTAATGTTTATTTATTTATTACACAGTATATTGTTGAAAATGACTAGAATACAAAGTCACAAAGCCGTTTGAAGCCAAACAGACGAAGTTTAGGCAAATCCATGTACTTCCCATAATTTCCATGCTGGTAGAGCCGTTCTTGTTTGATCTCCTGTGGACACTAACGTCAGAGTTCCCTCTAGTAATTATTGTATGAAACTCTGATTTCTGCGCCTCGCTCGTGCAGAAGCGCCACCACACCTGCTGCGTAAAGATGCACTACCTTTCGGCCGAGTGCAGGGAATGCTGTGAACTCGCCATGTACATAGCCTGCACTAAGTAAAACAAATCACAACGTGCAGTTGCTACCACGTTGAACTGGTGGAATGAGTAGTGAAATGCAGGAGCTCCTGAACTAGTTCAGAAAGTGCAGGTTAATCAAGTGGAGATTATATAGCAACAGAAGTTGAGTGATTCTGCATTACATTCACGAAATATACTTCATGATACTTTTCCATTTATTTCCTCAGTTATTAAGAATCCCTTTTGCATTGTTGGACAAAACTACAGAATGCCAACATATTTTCCAGCATTCACTGGTAGCAAACATGTCAAAACATGTTCTAGTGTCTGGATTGCCGCTTTAGCTGTTAACCCCCAAGTTAATTCCGGAAAATGTACCAAATGTTTTACGTACTCAATTTTCGGTGTCATTCTCTTTCTAAAAATATATTACTTCATTGGTCTCTGGTTAGAAATAACACAAAAATAAGAGCTGCTCTTGAGGGCAGCTTTCCCTCAATGCCGACTGTAACTCATCTTTGACAACAAGAGCAGCATAACGTCGGGCAGAAAGAGTGCAACTAGTCATTGGCGATATTGGTACTACCTCCAGTCACTAGTACAGCTTGTGATCAATGGTTAAAGGTTGCGACTTTGTTGCTGCCCAATTTTAACTCTGCAGCTGTTACACTTGGGTGTAGCATGTGTACGTACGTGTGCATGCATTAAAATGACTTCACGCTAGAGCAAAGCAACTAGTGCAGAGAGGCATTAGTCATCTTTATATATTTGCTTTGTAAAGATGCACTAACTTTATCTTTTGCAATATAGACTTGGCGCTCATTGGCCAAAGATGCCCTTGTGCTACTAAAACCTACCAATTAATTCGCTTTTTGCAGTAGCACGTGCTTATTCCTTTTTCAGGATCGGTCTGTGAGTTCTAATTTGTTTTTCTTGAACTGTGCAATTCCCACTCACAGGACTGCATGTCATCTAAGGTGTTCCTTTTTCAATCAAGAATGTTGAGGTTGTGTTTGTGAAACTCGATTTCTTGCCTCAAACGAGCTTGTACAAACTGACCAAGCTGATAATTCTACCTGCTTATATAATAAATGTGTTGCGGTTATGAACCCTCATAATGAATGACTTACAGTATAAAAATTTTATCTAATAAAACAATTTAATGAAAATTTTCATGTTTTTCGCGTTCGTGTTCACTTCTCTACTCTCGTGTCCTGTCTGCATGCCTCACCTCTTTTTTTGCATATTAAATATCGTATAAACTTAACCATGCTTTTTTACCACAATGCAGGGGGAAAAGGTTCCGGTAACACTGCATTCAGTATGGTGGCCCAGACGTGTATGCAAGCAACCTCCTTCATGTGAACCAAGAACTACTCTGCAGTGTCTCACAGACTTCCATGCGAAGCCCTCAACATTCTCGTCTCAGTGGAATGGCTGCTCATCTATCTGTGTGTCCATCACCAAGATGGCCAGTTGTAAAGCTCCTGTACCCGTTTAAGACAGCTTAATGATTTTTTTTATTTAGTTCCCACCTACGCTACTGCCAGTTGGTATGGGCATCTGGAACCCAAACATTAAAGAATAAGATATATACACTTCAGAAGTGTGCTTTGCGGGCTGTTGCCAATTTAGGCTATAGCGATCATACATCTCATTTATTTATAAAATTTAAGGTTTTAAAATTCAGTGTTGCCTATGAACATCAATTGTTGTTGTCGTTAAGGTCAGAAATTCGTAGAAATAGCCAAAACCTAAGAGGTTTAGCGCAATTACAGCCGAACATATCATTGCGTCCCATCAGAAATTCTGAACACTGGCACATTCCCCGAACACGAACGAACTACGGTCTCCAAATGTTAAAATTCACCATTCCACACATACTCAATACGTTCAAGCTGACAGAAGATCACTTGCGTGTCCTTTCAGGTAGGGAGCTATTCAACATGTTTACATAATCTGCTACAAACCTAGAAAAATTCTGTCTATCTAAAGCCCTCCTTTCTGTTTACAGTATGTCTTACTGTTATGTTACCTTGCAATAATTTACTTGTCGTTGGTTTTTTTTGTGTGTGTGCATGAATGATTGATGTACTTGTAGGCACCCAAGGGCGCATATAATTATGTATACTTGACAATTATTGTACACGTTTTTACTTATTTTTCTTTGATATGTTAAGACTGTATGAAGTTTGCTGTGCTGTCGTTCTGCTGCTTTGTACGGATGGGAGGTGGGGCTAGTCAAGCTGCATCAGCGCAGCTTTTTTCCCACTTTCCACGCCACAACTGTTCTGTGTAAAACACACTGTACTGTTAGTGGTGAAAATAAACTTCAACTTCAACTTCAGTTTTCATGGTTGGCCGTAGAATCTTAACATTTTTGATGTTTCTAACGTTTTTACCTGGCCCAAAGTGGTGCAATAACTTTAAACCAGTGTAATGTATTTAAGTGATGCTCACTCTAATGCCTATCTGGTTTTGTTTGTGTTTAAGAAATTTGAATGTCTGATGAGGTAACAGCATTTAAACTTGTCATCGTGGCTCTTTTCAGGGAGCTGCTAGGAAATAAGATGCAAAACTTATCACACGCCAGTTGTAGCATTTTTGTTTTCAAGACTAAAGTATACATGTTTCAAAAGATGGAAAGTGGGGAAAAAAGCCTCAAGAACATAATCATCCTAGGATTGTCATGTCCTTACAACTCTGCAATGACTAATGCCTCATACATCTTAGGAGCACATTGGTCGCAATGCCTACAGGTATACTTGATAAGAGAATAGCTCGCACTCAGATTTGCCACGCAGTTGATGGCTGATAGCTTTTGTTTGTCGTCTTCATGTTACTACTATGTATTCAATATTCATTTACATGTGCAGCGGTTTTTTGCAGTCACACACACACACACACACACACACACACACACACACACACACACACACACGTATATATATATATATATATATATATATATATATAAATATATATATATATATATATATTCTTCGTTTCAATAAAAATTTAGTTGAGAGTTAGCGCTCATCCTGTATGCTTCTAGTCTGTGTCCGTGTCACTTCGCGCTACAATCCAAGATCAGGTTACTGTACCAACTTGCCCAACTTTTTATCCTTGTGTTAAAGACACACTCAGACTTGTTCTTACTTATGTGACCGGTTATTTTTGTGCTTTATAATAAGATGCAGTGCTTTTCAAATGAAAACATGTGATAGTTCGTAGTGAGGTTATTTAAAAAAAACTGTTCTGCTTAAAATTTAATTGAGCAAGCCTGTGCCATTATTCGGTGCTTATGTCTTTGTATTGGTATGGTTTTACTCATCTTCCTCTTTACTTTTAAAATGTGCAAACATTATTATGTAACCATTTCTCTTGAATGAAATAAATATTTCTGACATTTCGTCACAAATTTTACAATGATTTTGTTCAATTAGGTAACCTTAGACTAGCTGATTGTTATTCTGGTAGCTTAACTTACAATGCCTGTAGAATATTCAATGCAAGCACATGGTGAAAAATACACTAAGTTATTGGGTATAAGCAGGTCACTGTCAGTAAATGGAGCATACGTATATTTCAGAAAATAGTGCATGCTTACATATTGAACAGCATGCACAGCTACACATGCTGTTTTGTTCGTAAATGCTGAAAGATTATTCGACATGGAAGCACTTTGTTTTTGGGCTTTCAGTGCTACCTTTAAGTCATATATGTGAAGGTACTAGTAGAAGCATCCCGTGGAGATAAATGACAACTTTGATGAATAGAGGTATAACATATGTGCTTAAAACGGCAAAAAACTGCTTGACAGGCAAACGTACGCTTCTGTAGTACTGCACTTGTTACCGTCGCCAATACATGCATTGCTTGCGCTCTATTGCATTCAATATGAGCTACAGCAGCGAGCTGTGGTGTCTTTCCCTCCTGGTCGAGCTGGTGTTGCGAAAATTTTTGACCAAGAAAAGGAGGTTTTTAATCATTTCTGAAATGCATGTAACTATGCTTTTGGCTGTGTGCTGTTTCCACGGAGTTATAAGTACTGGTGCACCAAGGTGTGGGAGATCCTGTGTCCTTAGTGCAGCGCGCATTGTTATTGCGCTCTGCATCCTGCCGGCAGTGTACTATCACTGCAGAGGACGATTACGAAAGCATGGCGTGTGTGCCTTGCTGCAATGGCGAGACCTTAAATTGTTTTCCTGAAAGGGCCGCACGTTATGCTACCACATGACGGACCAGAAGCGCAATATGACGACGCCTCACAGATTCTGGCTCATACTGAACAAGGTAGTACCATAGCTAAGGCTAGGCAGCATTCACAACAGCTAGTCTGCCCATTAACTACATGGCTGTAGTGAACGCTAAAATACCTGCAGGGATAACACCCTTTTGGAAGGGTGTTGTCACATGCTACACCCATACTGAAAGGGTGGTTGTCTGTGTTACACCCCATATAGAAAGGGTGTTGTTTGCTTTACACCCATAGGTGAGGTGACGTCATATTCACACCCCTTCTTTTGTGGGGTGTTAATGTGCACCCTTTGCTTGGGGTGTAGCAATACACCCAAAAAGGGTGTCACCCATGGGACAAGCCATTTACACCCTTAAGGGTGTTAAAATTTTTAGAGTGTACCCAGAACGTTACCCGACCAAAGTTTGATAAGTAATTTAAGCTTCTGTATGCATGCAATATCTTCCGAGATAATCTAGTTCGATATCTGCTTCAAGACTACATGATCCTAAAAGCCAGTAATTCTTCATCACTTCTCGAAACACATGTCTCCACATAGCCTCGATCTTACAGTTGCATCCCAGAAAAGTGCTATGAAAGGGGTCTAGTTGGTGGCTGTTCATACTTGGTTAAGCTCCAGCCCGTTATGAAAACCACATACATGAAACGCGTCGACCGTCTGTCGGCGTTTAGTGTCTGCGCTTTTACTAACGCGCTAGCGCATAACCAAGCATGACTCCCAGAATCAGTATCCAAAGTATCTCATTCGACACCTTTGGCATTTGTCACGGTATAACGCGGACGCCGGTGGCAATAACGTTGCACGGCCATGTTCAGACAGCCCCCGAATTCCATTTTCTTCTTCTGGAATGACTCTACCTAAATGAGTCACAAGAACAGCACAAACCACAAGAATAATCTTTTTTCCTGGCCAGGCTACGGCCAAGCCCAGCGCCCGACAGAGAATAACCGTCGCAGGAACAAATACCTTGCTTCTCTATTGCGAACAGCAAAACGTTTGGGGGAGTATCCTTGAATTCGACATTAAAAAGAAGTATGGGGTTTTACGTGCCAAAACCACTTTCTGATTATGAGGCACGCCGTAGTGGAGGACTGCGCAAATTTCGACCAACTGGGGTTCTTTAACGTGCACCTAAATCTAAGTACGCGGGTGTTTTCGCATTTCGGTCAGAACAAAATGCGGCCGCTGAGGCCGGGATTCGAACCCGGCATTCGGCATTGTCAATACGAATACGAACCCGAATTCGGCATTGTCAATAAAACCACATTGAAGTCAAACGGCGCAGCGAATGCTTCCGCGTAAGACCTCCGCGATGCTCACGAAAGTTCTGAGTGGTGCAGCAGCTGCAAGAAAGTCGAACATTTGGCCGGCTTCATTCCTGCAAAAGCTTTCGCGGTCAGCTCGGAAAGCAGCGCGAGAGGAGAAAGGTCACGTGGCTTACCAGGCGCGGTCCTCCCGAAGTGAAATAATAATATTTGGGGTTTTACGTGCCAAAACCACTTTCTGATTATGAGGCACGCCGTAGTGGAGGACTCCGGAAATTTTGACCACCTAGGGTTGTTTAATGTGCACCTAAATCTAAGCACACGGGTGTTTTCGCATTTCGCCCCCATCGAAATGCGGCCGCCGTGGCCGGGATTCGATCCCGCGACCTCGTGCTCAGCAACCCAACACCCGAAGTGAAACGGCAAGCTGCTAACGATGTAGTAGAAGTTCCGGGAGCGATCCCAACGTCGTGACAGTTCAGGCAAAAGATTGCACGTGCACGGAACGAGCAATACGCACTAACGATAGAGTCATGCAAAGCTCAAGTAATTCGCTATTGTGCAAGTTCGCCTTAGCTCACGAGAAACACGCCACAGCCGCGCAGCTAGGTGCGTCAGAAAATGCAATGCTTTAGTCCTCGGCAGAACTCAGCAGCGCCACCGAGGGCACGACATCGACCGCAAGACATGGCCGCTAAAAAAAGAAAATAATATTAATAAAAATACAAAGACGGCTCAGTGAAACCCAGCGAAACGTCATTGGAGAAAGAAGTTTGCAGATCATTATAATCATGACGATGTAGTTCCCCATCGCGCCAACTCGCTGATCGGAATTCCATGTTTGGCGCGTTCATTTCATGACATTAGGGGATTCGGGCTGCTGATCGTTTGCTTTATCTGGCCAACCGATCGTTCATAACAGATAGAGTAATGCAAAAGAAGTAGGCAAGCGAGAAACCATACTTTCAGAAGACTGCATGTCACGATTCGAGCGCGCGAACGTCTTGGTTCACCACGCCAATGCGCGACAGAGCTGTGCCCGGCGGCCACCCCCGAAAGCACAAAGTGGACGTGCCTGGCGACACTCGCAAACGAAAGCACCCAGACAAAAGCGTTCGTTCTTTGTAACGACCCATTTCATTTTCCACTGCTTTTTTTATGCGAAGCATATTACGAGAGCTCAACCCAGCTCCTCAGGCGCGGCGGTGTCGCCTTGAATACCACGTGACACCGTGACGTAACGACAGAGGAGAAGTGGCTTCGGCTCAACTGTTGCAAGATGGGCTGGGTGGGAATCGAACCAGGGTCTCTGGAGTGTGAGACGGAGACGCTACCACTGAGCCACGAGTACGATGCTTCAAAGCGGTACAAAAGCGCCTCTGGTGAATGCGGTGTTGCCTTAGAAACGAGCTGTTTCTAAGGCTCAGGCGTGCGTCGCTTGCTCAGGCGCACATTTCGTTGCCGCGCCGAACGCTGCGTTGCTCGACGCTCACCGCGTCCAATGCGGGGCGTCCAAGGCGAAGCAGAGTAACGCATGAGTTGTTTCTTCGTCTAGCCGAACCAAATATAGCCAAGCAACAGCAGTTCACCAAGCTAAACAGTGGTTCAACAACTAAAATAAAGGCTAGTATGCTTCGCATCGTGGGCTTAACCTTGCCTAAGCCACACCCATTTTTTTGTTTTTCTTATCATCAGCATTTTCGTTATCGTGTTTTCTTAATCATGCAGCATTTTCCTAGTCGACTTCGTCAGGTTCTGTCTCTGGTCCGCTGCTGTAGTCGTATAGTAACGAAGTAGACCAGCTCCAATTCCTTTCTACCATAGATGATGTTTTAACGTGTTACAGCGGATGGTCAGAAGGCAGCACCTCTGCCTTCTGACCGTCCCACCAGACAAACAGTCAGTCGAGCTACGTGACACGGCATGCAGCGTGGCGAGCTCCCTTGTGCCGAGTTATTCTAATTTGTTCCTGTAACGATGGAACTTTCGCACTCTTCACGACGACAGCGACGGATAATCCGCTAAAATGCCCTGCGCATGCGCGAGGAAGGTGATTTCGAACCAAAGTTGAATGGGTGCTTGCGCGAATCGACGTCGAAACAGGCAAATATAGAAATAAACTTGCGCTGTGCAAACGTACTACATTTGCTGAAATACCTACATCGAGAGCTCTTCTTTTTTATTCGATTGATATTTTTGAGCACGTTGCTTCCATCACAGAGTTCTCGAATCATTATAGGCGAGGTACGTAGATTTGAAAAGGTGAAATAAAAACACATTTGCGGATTTCAACGCCTTGAGACGCTTGGCCCCATATATTGAATTAGCCGAACAATAAAAAAGTATATAATCCGAACATAGGTTGACCCACATAGACAAAAAGAAAACTGGGAACACGACGCGCCTTTATTTATCGTAAACTCCGCTACAAAGTTTTCTTTATGCATAATGCCATAAGCTGCATCCCAGCCAAAAGTGAGACAAAAGTCGTCCTCATCAGATGAATCACCGATGTCCTCGACACCCCTAAGTCGTACTGAGTGCCCTAGAGTGCGTTGGATTTGCAGCTTTTACTAAAGCCAGCCTGAATAATCTGAAAACTTGGCTCCCGGCGGGTACCACGGAATAACTCCGTTAGCTTGGTAATTTTGCTAACTTTGTTCACAATTATACGAGTAGGTCGAGATTCTTTGGTCAGTAATATAGGTCGATGGCGCCCTCAGCGTAGCGCCAAAAAAAGAAAAAAAAAACGTTGAGTTATGTTCGAGTAAATAACATACTCTGAGCTGGCAGCGAGAATTTATTTCTTTGCGCATAAAGAAAATGTTGCGTGGCAAAATAACCGTTGCTGAACCCTTTCGGCGTGAATACGACATCACTCTGCACAATATTAACTGAGCACTCGTTTTGGTGGCCCTTCGAACGCCACTTGCACGCTGGGAAAGTTACGGACGAGCCGGCCACAAGCTAAGCAAAGGGAAGCGAGCCAATCGGAGACGCCGGCGCCATCCTCCTCACCCTGTTATCTACTTTCACTACGCTAGCTCTGCCCCAACGAAAGCGTCTCACCTCATACGCGCTCCTTATCTCTAATTTGGCCCATAACAAAAAGGAAAACCAGTGGCGATAGGCAATACTATTCGCTTTAAAACCAAACAAGTCACTCCTGCATAGGAGGAGAGCGTTTGAGTGAACTGTTCAAACAACAGCAGGAGTAACCGCGCGTGATTGCGTCGGCGGTTACATGAGTATATGACGTCAGGATATTAGAATAAAGTCAGAGTAGAATCACTTTAGGTTATAGCCACCCTGCTCCGCTAGCAATACCTATAACGCCTAAGCTGGGGTGTTCGCCGAGCCTGCAACAACGTATACCTTCTGCGTGGCGGAACCTTTTAACCGCGGATGGGTCGTGAGTGCGATGCCTCGCACACAAGAGTGTCAGCGCGTGATCTGCGGCACGTCTTTTTGCAGTGTCCAAAACCTGGTGAGAGCAGATATATTTGCCGCATATTAGATGCGTGTTCGTTGCATACTTGCGATATTTCTGATGATTTGTCAAGCTTGTGTGTTGCACAAATTTCACCCTAATTTGGCATCTGATCTTTGCATGTACTGTAGGGATATCATCAGGTTGGAAGCATAAGCGTCAGCTTGGAGCAGGCAGTACAGTACAGTAGTACTGAGAACAGCCAGAAAATGCGCCACCACTCTGCGCACCTGTTGCTCGACAAAGCTCTTGCATAGCCAATGGCAATATTGTGCTTCATTGACTTAGGCCGTTTATGGGTATGTTAGGTATACTGCTGCAATACTCAGGAGTGGTTCCATCTGTCTTTCCATTTGATACCGTGCATCGCAGCCGTGACAGCCGCAAAGGCTTGAAGATGGTAATGGGCGAAAACATGAAGTGGCCCATTGAGCGAAAACGCCGGCGTCTGTAGCAGCGAACCGGCCTCTGAATTCTCATTGGCTGCGACGCTAGGTCACGTGTGTGCCTCGACGGAGCAGAGGGGGCAGCAGGGTACACCTGCGCTGAGCTGGCGCGGCAGGTGTTGCGTTAGGGGTGAGAGCATCGTCGCGACGCCTGCTCACCATTGCTCTCAGAAGCCTTTGTAATCCGCTGGTTCCGTGTGCGCGCAAGCTCTCGCCCGCGTTCTAGCTTCGCCAAGGTTATCGCTATGAAGAAATTAATGCGCAAAAGTCAGAATAAATGGGAGAGGAAAAAGGTTGGTGGTAGTGTGATTTCAAGCTACGACCCTACGCTCAGAGGCCCAGTCTCTTACCTACTAGGCTAAGCACGCTGCTTCTATATAACAGGCCTGCGCACTCTGCTTTATGACGTGATGCTACTTGGACAAAAATTTCCATCGCCAAGCTCGGCGGGACGGAAGCGCTGACAATAAAATCACCGCGGCTTATTCGAGAGCGTCCTCATTAAGTTATTTAACAGTTGGGCAAGGTAGCATGACGTTGCGGAAATAAGTGCACTGGCCTTGTGTTGTCTAGGAGGCGTTGGCCAAGCGTCTTGACGTGCTCGCTTGGCCCGCGAAGAGTTCATATCTCGAAGGACCACTCAGCGGTGTCCGATTTGGCATTAATTCTTTCGCCTTTCCAACTCATAACAAGTGCTTAGGTCTCCTGGGATTTTTTTTCGTTGACTCTACTATACCAACTACGTGCACCGGGCGGCCGCCGTAAGGCGCCAGCGGCGTGTCAGCGAAGTGTAGGCGAACAGCGCCGCGAACAGCAGAAGTCAGTGCACTGGCATGTGAAGCAGACGACGGTGCCAATGCGCTCACGGCGTATCCAGTGATATCACACTGTAGGCTTTGAGGTTGAAGAAATTACGGCCACTGACCAAGTCAAGGTGAAAAAACACACAGAGACGTTTCGGGACCCGTACGGGTTCCTTGTTCACACTAAAAGCGGGCAAAAGCCGCAAGTCGTTTTTATGCCAAAATCTGACGTAGGGAACGGGTGTAGTTAGCAGGAAGATTTCCATCAGTCCTGTTGATATTGTTGTCAGTAGTTTGAATAAATAAAGGTTCTAACAAGAGTCGCGTCATCGAATTCTTTTCCTTAGCTATTACAGCAGCGTTTTCCCAATCGATGCGGTGACTGCGATTATCGGCGTGTTCGGCAAGGGCGTTTGATACTTTTTTCTTGTTGGAGACGTCCCTTTGGTGCTCTTTTAATCTTCTCGTGAACTTGCCCGTTTCACCGATGTAGCTGCAACTGCAGTCTGCGCATGGTATCTTGTATATGACACCGGGATAATTCTTGCTTTCAAGCTGATCCTTCACGTTAACAAGCTGATTTCTCAGCTTGTTGGACGGCATGTGGGCTATTCTGAGATCGTATCTTGAGAATACGCGGCTAAGAGCTTCGCTGACGCCAGGAACATATGGGACGCCAGCGCGTTTCATGAGCGACTTGCCTTTGCCCGTAGTTAGTTCTGTAGGAAATATAGTCAAGAGTTCGACGAAAGTTCGTCTGGTCAGGTAACATGATGATGAAGAAATTACGGCCACTGACCAAGTCAAGGTGAAAAAACACACAGAGACGTTTCGGGACCCGTACGGGTTCCTTGTTCACACTAAAAGCGGGCAAAAGCCGCAAAAGGTTCTGGTAGGTCAGGCTTTGAGGCCTGACCTACCAGAAAACGCATTTTCGTGTGTCTGCTTTTGAGGAAGGTCGCCACTTGCTTGAGGCAGGCCCCGTTCATATTATGATGTACAATATAAAGGAGAAAACTAGTGCAAATTGGGACGCAAGAGCACCCCGCCAACAGAGCGCGACGCGGTAAGCCAAGACATGGAGCTCCAGAATTTATATTCATGAGGTTATTTTACTGTGCTTGTTAACATATTCGCATACTTAAATATGTAAATACGCGAAGCAGGCAGGCAAGCGATGTATCAAAAATTTGTAAGATACGTACCCAGGGGTATGTGTCATGCGCCCACTGGTATGTGCCCCATGAGCCAGCATGTATCTGCCGCTCTGCAATGGAAATTTTCTGATGTCAACTTGGGTCACTGAAAGTAGCACATCACACCTACGCTGTGACGTTCCCGTGACGCGATTTTTGTTGCAAATGAGGATCGGAGACGACGTTGTGGCGTTTTTCGACACTCAAAAAGCGCATTCTTGCCAAATATCACCGTCAGCTTGACGTTTGTGCTCTTTGTGGGCTTAGATAGGAAACATTGAGCTAAGAGCCTTTCGCTGCCCCTGAAGTGGTAGACAAAGGGTGTTCTGATTTTCTCTCTAATCGTACAATGAAGAAGTACTTTTCACAATACCTCAAAGATTGGCAGAGTAACTGTGGTGGTTTGAAGCGATAACAAGTAGGCTGGCGCTTGCGTTATCTGGCTCCAATGGAAGTCGTAGGCCATAACAATTTTTTTGTACGGTGGCGTCGAAACCTAGACGAGAACTCCAGTCAAGCACCGCTCCATAGAATGAAATGTGCTGCTCTTGTGTGATCTGTTGCGTTTCTGGTATTTAATTAACAATGAAGTGACGTGTCGAACGGACGGTTTCGGACGCCACAAGCACTTTGTCATAAAGGCGTTCGAGTGTTCTACACTTCGTTGTCTCGATTGGAACGAATACGGCGCGTCCCACATAGCGCCAGCTAAAGCACTTAAGTGTGTGCGCTCTAGCTTCCATTCGGCTACTAGAATTAACGAGGTTCTTCTTCGCCTCACAACCAAGAGCGTGTTGGTTTGTAGTATTCTCGTCTCGTGGCAGCTAGCGCTTTCGAACACTGTCTGCAACTGAAGCCGAAAATGAAAGACGACGAAGTGTCCCTGCTAAGGCGGCTGCTCATCGCTCCTGAGAAAAATCTCGCATTCCTCGTAGATAGGTTCCATACTTCAGGATATTAGACCACAAGACATCCGAAGACACTCCGGACGCTCACGCGCAGTCTGGTTTTCTCGCATTCAGAGAATGTCATCCCATCATCCCTGCAGCTGAATCATGCACCGCCTAGGGCCTAGTGCCTCCGTTTGCGCGCTGGCGGCGGTAGATTTGCTAGCGCCGCTCATCATGACGGTATTACCGGCCGCACAATTGACACCTGAGCCTGGATCCAAGCTCCTGGTTCCTGCTTCAAGACCTTCGGCTACAGACCACCCGCCGCCTTACCGAAATGCACATCAGACCGTGAGTGATCTGATCTTAGGGCGGAGCCCGGCGATGGCATCCCAGTCACCGATAGGGAATCGGGCTACAATTGTGCATGACCAACCGAGTACCCCTATGGACTTGTCTTCTGCGCTACCATCTGTTCCATCGGCCCCCCGTGGTTCTTAGAAGCGTTCATTGGAACAATCTGCACCAGATTTCTCTTTGGGGAACAGCGGGTCCCAAAGCAAGCGTTCCTGTCTAACGACTGACCACCCTGTTGTCGACACCAGGCTCAGTTGGCTATAAAGCAACCATTAAAGCTCTGAAGCCCACAAGCCTCACGGAGATTCCGAAACGGATTATTCAGGCTAACCTAGACACTTGTCTTGGCACCACAAGCTTCCGCAGCTTCACGGCCAGGTATAAGTCAAATACCATCGCTGTGTGGCTCCCGACATTGGCTGCTGTCGAGAGTTTGTAAACGCTTCAGCGTCTCTCCATCACAAGCGAAGTCACCATGCCGGTCCAGGTGTACCTGGTAGAGGCTCGGACTTACAGCGCTGTGTCGTTTACAACGTTGACGTTGGCGAGGAGAAGACTGCTCTCCAGCGTGAGCGCTACTGTCTTACTCACCGTGTAATTCAAGCGCGTTACATGAGAATGGGGCACTCTTGCATCGCCGCCTTGCAGGGCCTGCCAACTCCCCCAGCACGCCTGTACTCCTATGGCTGCATTCTACGACATCGACCATATAAACCCAGTGTCGTCTATTGTTACAACTGCTTCCGACCTGGCCACATGCGACGATCCTCTCCGTTTGCAGCGCCAGATGAAGCTGTACTAGATGGCAAAGTATCTTACCGATGTGGACTCTGCTAGACCGACGATCGCGAGATCCCTTCGCCAACTTGTCCCACAAAAGCAAAGGGCCACTGAAAAGGTTCGTCACGGGATTCATAACCAATGGCCTCAGCATGATGCCACACAAACAGTGCCGACATCTGACAGGTTTGCGACGATCCAGTGATGACGACGACTGGCCAGAGCTTTCCGAGCCCGACCCGCCTGCACCCCATTCCCAACAAACTTAGAGTGACAAAGTTCGCAAATAACGCCTTCGCCCGCTGATTACACAGAAGCAGAGCGTGTCGGATGATCAGCGTGATGATATGGCAGCAGTGGACAATCAAATTGCCCGCCTTTTAGAGGAGGTTTCCAATCTCCGACAGCACGGTCGTGTACTTGCGCTACTACTTGCTACTTGCGCGTCGCTGACGCACAATGAAATCTCATACCACTACAACTACCGATTACGCTGCATCATCGCCTCTGCCACGCCCCGCTTTATAGTTCGCAGTCAACCAGGTCTTCTGCTACTTTGCCGGATAACTCTACAACATCCCTTATGTGCTTCACCATCAGTCAGTTATCCAACCTGGCATCCGTTATTTTACAATGCCTGGACTCATCATCAAAATGGCGGGTACAGATGTTTGTGGTGTGCTGCAAAGGAACTGTAGAGGTCTCTCCACGATAATGGGGGAGCTTAAACCCCGTCTATGTATTATGGCGTCTATGGTGTAGGCCCTGCTACTACAAGAAGCCAACGGCTTGCCTGCCATTCCAGGCTTCAGTGGATACGTGTCTCCTTCGATGAGTGACCTTCGCCTGCACAGCTGCCCCTCCAGGAAAGGCTGCACTGTACATTTATACGCGCTACCCTCAGGTCTGCCTTTCTCTTGAAAGACGCCTTCCCGCCACAGAAACTAGTGTCAAAAAGTTCGGGCCCCCAGCGCCGGCTTCACCTTCGTCTTGGGCCGCAAGTGCGTAGTTTTTAGGGCCTCGACGCTCATTTGCTTCCCGCGATGGCCCACCCACAGGCGCGGGTGCCGAATACACGCAGGGCTGTTCATACACCCACGCGAGGCTGGTGGGTGTGGGACAGCTTGACCTGCAGCGCGTGACCAAAGGGACGTCGACGAAAGCGCCAGAGGAGGCCACACGTTTACGTCACGACGTTGCTGCGCGCACTTATGCAATAGTGCTGCGTTCCGGACGAGTCAAACAGTCGATTAAACAGGCGTGTTTGTTTGATCTATACGAAAACAAAAAAAAAGTATTGGAGGTTTCTTTGGGTGGGGCTGCGAACACCACATAGCTGGTTTTGTTCACACAGAGGGACACGTTTTCTTATTTTTTTAAGTTCGTTAACTTGTTTCATGCTCAAGTGGATACCCTGTAGGGACTTCAGTTTTCCAGTTGGCATGCTGCCGTGCTAGCGAAGAAGTATGCCGCCACTGCAGCCACTGAAGAACATGGCTACCGTAATTACGTTCCTCGACGTTCATAATACTGCGTTGAGTTCAGCTGCACCGAGATTCGTTCAGCGTGAATTACCAGAAGGTTGTTTTTCTGTAACCGTTCGAACTTGTAGCAACCAACAGTAAGCAGCAATGAAGTGGTAAGCTTAACCTTTTGCTCTAGTGAACCGGTGATCACCGTTACGAAAAGCTAAGCGCAGCGCAAGCGGTGGCGACGGTATGCGCTTGCTGGAGCGAGTACCAGGTCGTCCATTTTCTGCAAGTCCATATGTGACTTAGGGCCCTACGACACAAAACTATTCCAATCTTCCGACGTCAAATTTACGTAACCACCAACATCGTCATTGGGCGGCCATCGGCAGCATTGTTTGAGAAGGCCAATCAAACGTACTCTTCTTTTATAGGTCACCTTTTTTTGCATTCAAATTTAATAGAATTACATACATTGAGCAGATTTTCCTATCGAATTGGCTGACAATAGGCAAGGAGCACGCTCAAGTGGAGAGGGATTCATGGGGCCGAGCCAGCCCAGTGAAAATAGATAACCGGATGGAGAGGATGGTGCCGGTGTCTGCGATTGGTCCGGTTCCCCTTACTTAGCTTCCGGTGGCTGGGCGCAAATCGTGGAGGTGTGCAATAGAACGTTAAAGAAGCTTCCAGAACGGATCCTCAAAAAAGGGGAGTTGGTAGAGTATTGTGGTATGCGTGCAGGAAGTGCTCGATAACGTTATACTGGCAGCGCGGAAGAAATGTTTAATTTACGCAAATAAATCCTAGCTCCCCGGCAGCACCGACTGGGTAGTGCTAGAGCAATCATTGCTTAGCCTTGTTTTATTCATTACGGAACGGGGCAGTCTCCAGCTAGTCAGAAAAGCAAAAATCAGTTTTGTTTAGCCTAATAATGCATCTTTAACGCGTATGCGTCACTTTGACGCTGTGAGATTTCGCGGTTTTGATACGTCGCGTGACAGACACGCGAAGTGGGCGCAGCCCGAAAGTGTTGGATTATTGGCAGAATATTACGGCAAAAAAGCCGTCGAATCAGATATAAATACTTTCTTTCTTTCGGTTTAATCATGTATAATCAGTGTGCACACATCATATCAGATTGGACATTTCCGCAGTTTTCGTAATGCCGCGTGAGAGATGGATGAAGTGGTCTTCTTTGTTCAGGTAACGGGACTTCTAATGAACTTCAAATAAGGGCGAACATACTTTCATGTTGGCACCAGCTGCATCTTTTATTGCCAGGCACTTATTTTTCAGTGTTTTTTTTTGTTATTTGTCTTTCTTCACGTGTAATGTATAACTCGTGAACGATAATGTAACTCGTGCCCGGTAAAGCAAAAATACTTTGCAGCAAGGGTAAGAAAGGACACGTTTCCACTAAACGGGATATTAGTCTAACGAGGAGTAATAAATGTAGCAGGTTCGTTTTCATCCAAAGGTACTGTTCGAAAATTCACAGAAATTCTCCTAAAATTGTGGTAATGATGACGGCATGTGATTGTGGGGCCACGGAATGAAGTTAGACCCTCTCTTGCCTTTTACGATACAATTCTGTAAATTGACAGGGTGCTTTTTGGCGGTGCCATGGGATGAAACTACGTACGCGTGTATGGTTCGCGGAGAATTACTGTAAATATGACGGTGCGTTATTGCAGTGCTTTGGAATGAAATTATGGGCGCCAGTACGTTTTACGGAACCGAGGACGCCGTAGTAGATGCTTTGGCGGATGCCGCAGGGACGCGTTGCCGGCGCTCGTGTGTCTCGAAAGAGATCTGCGATGTTTTCAGAGCGCGCGCAGTGCGGGTAGCTTCGTACGCGGTGCGCTTTCTACTTTTTGTTCGCCCTGAAGCGAGACATGCGTGAAGGTCGACTCGCTTGCCGCTGCCGCGATTCGTCACTACATAATTGTCACAACGAGTTTCTGCGCTGACGGAGCGAGATGTGTTCGTGGTTACCTGTGCGTGCGTGACATCGAGCTGGTTAATTTAGTTAAAGCACATTGACGGACTAGTTGGTGTGAATCCATGCTAGAATGTGCAAGCGCGACTGAACCAGGGCGTAGAAAGAAGCAGACACACAATGACAGCGCTGTCTCTGTGCGCCTGTTTCTTTCTACGTCCTCGTCGAGACATGCTTACATATTCTATCATTGTTTAAGTTTATATGGCCGGTAATGCAATAATCCTTACTTCATACTGCTATCTACTATTTCTCTATCGCAATGGGTGCTTCACCTTTCGGGGCGAAGTGGGAATTTTATTATTAGGTCAAACATCACAAAGAGCACAGCCGTTAAATTGCGCTGTCGCACTAGTCGAAAATGACGGGGCTCTGACTTGCCACAACACGCTGCCGTAGCCGAGTGGCTATGACGCTGCGCGGTTGTCACGCGTTCTATCCCACCCATGGCGACCGCATTCCGTTGGGGCGTAATGTAAATACGCCCATGCACCATGCCAGATGATCAACATTATTCCGCAGCAACGCAGTGTGACGTACTTGTACGTAAAAAGATTGTGCTTTTGGAACATAATAACAAAGGATGTCATTTCTTCGTTACCACTGCTTGAATTCTGTGAAAAACTTTCCAAACGATGCGTGCTACCTAACGCATATTCGTTTACGCTTCATGCAGGGGTGGGGCGGGCACACGGAGCGTATACGCCCAGTGGACTGTTCATTTCGGTCACTGCTGACTGGCTGGAGATGCACCAGCAAGAAGAAGAAGCTTCTCTCTCGTACTCCAGCCAAGTCAGTCAGCTAGCGCTTCTGCAGCAGGCGGAACACACATGTCAACTAGGAGGACAGTCTCAGAATACGAACTCGCCCGCCCCCGATGTACCCATGCCGGCGTTGTGCTATGCCTCTCTCCAGACGCCTTCACCATATGACCACTTAAGGTCTGCGATGCAAGATGCGGCATTAGCCTTTCTTTGCATCTTCGATAACGACCACGGCGGGAATCGCCATTGCTACATGCTTTCCACGTACTACTGCAACACATACTACAGCAACAAAGCTACGGCAAGACATACTATAGCGACAGATCTACAGCAACCCATACTACGGCAATACATACACATACTGCAGCAACATATAATACGACAACGCATGCTACGGCAACACATATTGCAGTAACACATACTGCAGCAACGAAATTGCGGTGACAATGCTTCGATCACTATGAATTGCGCGTAGCAGAGAAGATAATCACAACAATCACAAACACGACGGGAAGTGGGGCACGCAGGCTGGGTTGCTGAATGCGTGACCACTGCTCCTTACAACACACGGTATGAATATAAATTATATAAAAACCAGTGCAATCCGCAGCATAACGAGCTTCATATTCCCACATACCGGTAGCGCTTGTAGAAATCGTCATTTTGCAGCCACACTCAGTTTACATTTTACGGTACTTCGTCAGCGGGAAGACTTGAGTTCAGCGTACAGGTCGTCGAATTAAGACCAAAGCTTTCTTCGGAAAGATTCCCCGAATTTCCCGATCGTGGATGCTAGGTGCTGCTGCTGTCCTGTCGAATAGCTCATACTTAAAGAAAAAATAACTTAATTACGCGCTAGATGGACATCTCTTCCCACTGCACCATTATTCACCGCAACCGCTCGTGCAGTTTTATGGTTGCAGTACAAACTAGCTCTTTGCGATGATCGCGGCGTGTGCCGTTTCCACTAAGCCAAACACAGAACCAAGAAGTGGGCAGTTTTCTAGCATTTGATTTACCGCTTCACAATATATGTGTTGGGTCTGCATAATTATTAAATTACTAGAATATCAAGAGAGATCTTCGAAAGACATAACGTGGTGTTTCGCGCATAAACAGTCAAGCAGTAAAGATCCGCTAAACAATCAGGGGTCAAAATAAGCGATCACTGCGCAACCAACCATGGGAACACAGTAAGATGAGGAACAAAAAACGAACTCTCATATCCATGAATGACACAAGGTGAATGACACTTGTGACAAGGACAAGGTGACCGTAACATCGAGGAGGAAATAAGCGTCAACTTTATTTTACAATCAAGCATTTCAGGAACAGTAAAAATAATCAGATAGCTCATAGAATCGGTGGAAAGCCTCTCCTAACGATCATTGGAGAACACGTTCTACTCCCTTACAACTCTCGGAAAAAAAGAGAATGCCTCAAATTATGCCAATAACGTTTGTGTGCTTTAGGTCGTTAAGTATCTTCAGCTCGAGTACTTCTTGTGGCAGACGAGGATAAACAGCCACTACTGTTGATTTGTTAGGCATACAGGCGGCCATTTCGACGTTCTAGACACCTGCGCGAACCACATTCGAAAAGCCCGCGTTGCCCTCCGCCGACGATACATCCGTCATCCGACACCGCCCAGGCGAGGATGCCGAGCTCGGTTTGGTGTCAACCGCGGTTTGCAAGCTAACCGCCGATTTGCCTGTTGCCAGATTGCCCTAATAACGGTTAATGGCAACCGCCGTCCCACTGACCGTGGCTCGCCTTGCAACCGCCGTTTGGCCTGCTGTGTAACCGAGCTAACCGTGGTTAGCGATGTCGTTAAGGACGCCCTTGTAACAGGGGTATTACGATTGGAATGGCAGAACAGCGAGTACCTTTACCGAAGCATGTCAACGCTGCATTGAGCACAACAATACAAACGCGTGAGAGGGTTAGAAATAGAGCAGTCATATTTGTGCTGAACACGACTGTGACAAAATTCTATCGAAGCTTTATTATAAGGTTCGCTGCTACGTGTGACATATAGCTATTGGGATTCGAAAAACAGATATATATTGCCCGTTTAGATATTGTAGTTTAAATAAATTATAGAGGAGCCTTGTAGCCTTGCCGTTGTTGAAACGAGAGTCCTTCAATGGAAAAAGCTCATAACTTGGCTCCATCGAGGAAGTCAGGTGATCCGCAGTTTATTGCTAAGTGTGGCAAGTGATTTAACCTTTTTTGTGCCCGCAATATCTTCCGCGATAAATGTCTGGTGCCAAGCTTCGTCACTCGAAAAGGCAGCATTTTTTCACTAGTTCTCCGAAGGCGCGTCTCCATACAGTCTCGCCTTTACAGTGGCATTCCACAAGCATCCACCGTTACCCACTTTAATCCTCTTTTATCACCTTAGTCCACCTTAGTGACGTTAATGTACTATAATTCACGCTAAGCTTCTTTTTTGCATCCTAATTCACCATAATTTTTCTTAATACATATTTATCCACCTAAATTCACTATAATCCGCACTAATTAACCTTAAATCACCTTTATCTAATCAGTAATCAATCAATAATTAAGTTGCAAATCATCACTTATGAGTCATACAAGGCTGGGCATGCAAAGTACGCTTCTGGCCTTGCATGAGTCACACCATTGACCCTAATCCAATCATTAATCAATCATTAATTAACTTTGCTAATCAATAATCATCGCTATTACACGACTGGACATCCTTTGTTTGGAAAATTGAGTCATAAGGCTTTCGCCTTAATAAAATCACGCAGGTGGCCAGGCAGCGTAGCCGCGTCGATCCACTTCCACTGAATTCCGGGCGCTACGGGGTGGCGGTCAGTGAGCACCGAGCGTAGAAAGGGAGTTCTCCTTCGCATTGTGTAGACGAGCTTGTCGGTGTTGATGACGACGTCCGGGCACGCACCTTAGGGATGCCTGTGGAATGCTGCCCTGGCAACGTATACTAAAGGTGCAACAGTCGACTCAGGCCTACGATACACGGCCCTCGTCGGAGCCAGAACCCGTAATTAGCCTCGAAATGGTTCGCGCGGTAATTCCATCATTTAGCAGGGCACACATTGGGTGCGCAGCAAAAGTACCGAAGCTCCGAATGCGACACTATGGAAAGAGAAGGCTGCGTGGTGGCGACATGTGTTCAGTTCCGCCCGTCGAGAAAAAACGAGCTGGCGCTGAGTTGGGCACCCCTCAGGACACGAAGCGGTGTCTTCGCTATAAGTCACAGGTTCCAGACACTCCCCAGGAAAAACATACTGAATTCGGTAGCGTCCTTCCGTAAGAGGGAAATGGAAATCACGGGCTGACTAAACATTGCTGGGCAAGTGATGTTTTTGCTACACCGGCGTCCAAGTAACATCCCAAATGCCAAAGCTCCCGAATGAGGTACCGAGCGTTTTGATTCTGGGAATCATACTTCATTATGCGCTAGCACGTTACTAAAAGCGCAGACACTAACACGCGGTCGATTCTTTTCGTGTCGGTGCTCTTCGTAAAGGGCTAGCGCTTGACCAAATATCAACAGCCACCAATTAGCCCATTTCATAGCAATCGTTAAAGTGAATTACAGTAGGCTTAATTTACAAGGCTTTCGCCTTCGCGCCTGTTAGGCTATAGCTAAAAACATCCGCTTTTTTTTTTAGCCTCGGCTGTGCGACATTTCCCAAAATCAGGACAGACTACAACGCTGGGGCGTGGTGCGTGTCTCTCTGTATGTCCCCACTGCATGACAGTAGAGACGAACAGACAAGTGAGAATGTTATCCTTGTCCTGCTCTAGGCAGTCTATTCGCGAACCCAGCACACACATCCTACAGTGCTATTTAACCATAGCTGTCGAAAAAAAATTGAGATTATTGGTTAGCTATTTCTATCTAAGCGAAAAGCCTTAGAAACTGAAAGGCATGAAAAATAATTAATAAAGATTGCTCGGCTAACCTAGCACTTCTAAAACAAGAGAGTCAAATATCAAATAATAAATTGGAGGACGCTTAAGCTTCTCCTTTATGAGTGCAACGCGAGCGAGAATTAATTTAGGGATTCAGGACGTTACCCGACCAAAGTTTGACAAGTAATTTAAGGTTTTGCATGCCCGTCACATCTTCCGGCATGACATAGTTCGATATCTGCTGCAAGGCTCCATGATCCTAAATGCCAGCAATTCATCACTTCTCCAAACGCATGTCTCCACATAGCGTCGCTCTTACGGTGGCATCCCAGAAAAAGTGCTATGAAAGGGGTCTAGTTGGTGGCTGTTCATACTTGGTTATGCTCTAGCCCGTTAGAAAAACCACATACATGAAACGCGTCGACCGTCTGTCAGCGTTTAGTGTCTGCGCTTTCAGTGACTCGCTAGCGCATAACCAAGCATGAATAATCAAAAGCCAAAGTATCTCATTCGGCACCTCTGGCACTTGTCACGGTATAACGCGGACACCGGTGGTGATAACATTGCACGGCCATGTTCAGACAGCCCCCGATTTACATTTTCTTCTTCTGAAATGACTCTACCGAAATGAGTCACAAGAACAGCACAGAGCACATGAATAATCTTTTTTTTCCAGGCCAGGCTACGGCCAAGCCCAGCACGTGACAGAGAATACCCGTCGCAGGAAAAAATACCTTGCTTCTGTAACGCTAAGAACAAAACGTTTGGGAGAATATCCCAGAATTCGACATTAAAAATATGGAGTTTCACGTGCCAAAACCACTGTCTGATTATGAGGCACGCCGTAGTGGAGGACTGCGGGAGTTTCGACCACCTGGGGTTCTTTAACGTGCACCTAAATCTAAGTACACCAATGTTTTCGCAATTGGCCCCCATCGAAATGCGGCCGCCGAGGTCGGGATTCGAACCCGCGGCCTCGTGCTCAGCAGCCAATTCGACACTGTCAATAAAACCCCATTGAAGTCAAAAGCCGCAGTGAATGCATCAGCGTAAGCCCACCACGACGCTCACAAAACTTCTGAGTGGTGAAGCCGCAAGAAAGGCGAACATTTGACCGACTTCACTGCTGGGAAAACATTCGCGGTCAGCTCGGAAACCAGCGCGAGAGGACAAAGGTCACGTGGCTTACCAGGCGCGGCGCTCCCGAAGTGAAACGGCAAGGTGATAACGATGTAGTGCGAGTTCCGGGGGGGGATCCCAACGTCGTGACAGTTCAGACGAAAGATTGCACGTCCACGGAACGAGCATGACGTACGAACGATAGAGGCATGCAAAGCTCAAGTAATTCGCTATTGTGCAAGTTCGCCTTGGCTCGCGAGAAACACGCCACAGCCGCGAAGCTGCGTCAGAAAAGGCACTGCTTTGGTCCTAAGAGATAAAGTAATGCAAAGGACGTAGGCAAGCGAGAAACCATACTTTAACAAGACTACATGTCACGATTCGAGCGCGCGAACGTCTTGGTTCACCACGCCAATGCGCGACAGAGCTGTGCCCGACGGCCACCCCCGAGAGCACAAATGGACGTTCCTGGCGACGCTCGCAACCAAAAGCACCCCGTTAAAAGCGTTCGTTCTTTGTAACGACCCATTTCATTTTCCATTGCTTTTCTTTTGTTTTTCTTATCATCCGCATTTTCCGTATCAGGTTTTCTTAATCATGCAGCATTTTCCTGGTCGACTTCGTCGGGTTATGTTTCTGATCCGCTGCTGTAGTCGTATAGTAACGAAGTAGACCATCTCCGAGTTATTTCAACCGCAGATGTTTTAACGTTCTACAGCGGAGCTGTTACACCCTAGGCTCTGGCGGTTTGTGTGCGTAGGCAAAAAAGATGGCGACCACCACAAAAAGAAGCATAAAGCAATAGCCTATCGCCGGGCATGCCCCACCTGCATTTAATCGCAAGAAGTGTCGAAACGTACTACGAAAAAAAAAATATCGTAACAAGAAAAGTAAAACCGGAATAGACACTGTTTAGTATGGATTGCGGTTTGACGTCCCGGGCTCTATAAGTGAACCGAGCAAACCACATAACCTTATCTCAGTTCTCTTCTACCTGTGCAATATACTCTAAGAACAGTTTACACCCTTTGGTATGCCCCTTCTGCCACACAACAATAATCGTCATGTGCCTTGATGCGTTTCTCTTCTTTATCGCTGCGAGGCCGGAACTTTCCAGTAACGAACCGCACGCGCGTTATCAGCATAGAACAGTTTACACCCTTTGGAGTGCCCCTTTTGATAACGCGCGTGGCGTTCGTTACTGGAAGGCTCCGGGCTCGCAGCGTTAAAGAAAGGAAAGGCATCAAGGCAGATAACGATTATTGTTGTGTGGCAGAAGGGGCAGGCAAAAGGGTGTAAACTGTTCTTAGAGTGTAGGTAGGCCGGGTGCGGTGAGGTCTGCGGAAGAACGGTGCGCCTACGAAAAACACACTCGTGAGCAGAAGCGGGAATGTGCGCGGCGACGGGCGGCACGTAATACAGACAAATATTTTGCAGCAAACGCCAAGCGTATGCACCTGTGGTTGGGTCACCCCTACTGAATACACTCCCATCATAATGTGGGTGATTCATGCATAGTCCTATTTCGGCCAGACGGAAAGTAGATCGTGGCGTTTCTCTTGGAAAGGTTCGGCATTCCATGTTACACAAACATCGCTGTGTCCACGACGCGTCAGCGGTCGCGTACAGACCTCACATTGGCCAAGAATCTTTCCTGCGTCACCACACAGCCACTGGCCGTATATCATAACGATCATAAAGCGATAGTCACTTTGGTTACCAAATGATAAATCCTCCCGGCCACGGTGGCTACATTTCGATGGGGGCGAAATGCGAAAACACTCGTGTACTTAGATTTAGGTGCACGTTAAAGAACCCCAGGTGGTCGAAATTTCCTGAGTCCCCTTACTACGGCGTGCCTCATAATTAGAAAGTGGTTTGGACACGCAAAACCTCATAATTTAATTTTTTAAAAGAAATAATCAATCCAAAAAACCAAACAAAAAGGTTACAAATAAAAATGAAAAGCGCAGAGCATACTATTTATTAAAACAACGAGAAAATAGTGAAGAAAAAACGAAGTTCATTGTGGTAAGTGTATTTTATTGTCAATCAACATATTTACAATTACCATATTTATCACCGTATATACAGCTCCACTGGTCCTCCATCTTCAGACAGTGCAATGGCTCTGATTTTTTATTATTATTTCCGGCCATGCCGTAGAAAAGTTTGGCGCGCCAAGCATTACATTGTAGGAGATTAATATACTTCAAATAACAGGGAACAGCCGCCACAGAAGCATCCCGCATTACAGGCGTGAAAAGGTTGGTCAGAAGGCAGCACCTCTGCCTTCTGACCGTCCCACCAGACAAACAGTCAGTCGAGCTACGTGACACGGCATGCAGCCTGGCGAGCTCCCTTGTGCCGAGGTATTCTAATTTGTTCCTGTAACGATGGAACTTTCGCACTCTTCACGACGACAGCGACGGATAATCCGCTAAAATGCCATGCGCATGCGCGAGAAAGGTGATTTCGAACCAATGTTGTATCGGTGCTTGCGCGAATCGACGTCGAAACTGGCAAATATAAAAATAATCTTGTGCTGTGCAAACATACATTTGCTGAAATACCTACATCGAGAGCTCTTCTTTTTTATTCGATTGATAGTTTTGAACACGTTGCTTCCATCACAGAGCTCTCGAATCATTATAGGCGAGGTACGTAGATTTGAAAAGGTGAAATAAAGACACATTTGCGGATTTCGACGCCTTGAGACGCTTGGCCCCATATATTGAATTCGCCGAACAATAAAAAAGTATATAATCCGAACATAGGTTGACCCACATAGACAAAAAGAAAACTTGGAACATGACGCGCCTTTATTTATCGTAACTCCGCTACAAAGTTTTCTTTATGCCCAATGCCATAAGTTGCATCCCAGCCAAAAGTGCCACAAAAGTCGTCCTCATCATATGAATCACCGATGTCCTCCACACCCCTAAGTCGTACTCAGTGCCCTAGAGTGCATTGGATTTGCAGCTTTTACTAAAGCCAGTCTGAATAATCTGAAAACTTGGCTCCCGGCGGGTACCACGGAAAAACTCCGTTAGCTTGGTAATTTTGCTAACTTTGTTCACAAATATGCGAGTAGGTCGAGATTCTTTGGTCAGTAATATAGGTCGATGGCGCCCTCAGCGTAGAGCAAAAAAAGCAAAAAAGGTTGACTTATGTTTGAGTAAATACCATACTCTGAGCTGCCAGCGAGAATTTATTACTTTGCGCATAAAGAAAATGTTGCGTGGCAAAATAACCGTTGCTGAACCCTTTCGGCGTGAATACGACATCACTCTGCATAATATTGGACAGTTTTAGCAGAGCGTTGCTTACGCTGCGCTCCGCACACATTTCACGCGCCCCGGTGGCTGCTTAGAGTGCATTGAGTTCGCTTATCTAACAAGCGCGTCTCCCAGAAACGCCAATGACGGGCTCTCAGCTTGACTGTAAAACGATTGCAAAAGCAACTACACCCACCCTGACGATCCGCTAAATCGGGTTCCTAGCGCAACGTGGTCAGCATTCTACGTTCCGATGCCGCTATGTGCGTTGTGCGCACGCGCATCAATGTTCCCGGTCGCGTTCTGCTGAGCGGCTGCGTGCAAATTGGTATGACACGCCGGTATGAGCGGAGCGGACCGCAAACGCTCTGCTAAAACTCTCTATTCACTGAGCACTCGTTTTGGTGGCTCTTCGAACGCCATTTGCACGCTGGGAAAGTTACGGACGAGCCGGCCACAAGCTAAGCAAAGGGAAGCGAGCCAATCGGAGACGCCGGTGCCATCCTCCTCACCCTGTTATCTACTTTCACTATGCTATCTCGGCCCCAGCGAAAGTGCCTCGTTTCCTACGCGCTCGTTATCTTTAGTTTGGCCAATAACATAAAGGAAAACCAGTCGCGATAGGCAATACTATTCGCTTTAAAACCAAACAAGTCACTCCTGCATAGGAGGAGAGCGTTGGAGTGAACTGTTCAAACAACAGCAGGAGTAACCGCGCGTGCTTGCGTCGGCGGTTACATGAGTATATGACGTCAGGGTATTAGAAAAAAGTCAGAGTGGAATCACTTTAGGTTATAGCCACCCTGCTCCGCTAGCAATACCTATAAGGCCTAAGCTGGGGTGTTCGCCGAGCCTGCAACAACGTATATCTTCTGCATGGCGGAAACCTTGAGCCGCGGATGGGTCGTGAGTGCGATGCCTCGCACACAAGAGTGTCAGCGCGTGATCTGCCGCACGTCTCTTTGCAGTGTCCAATACCTGGTGAGAGCAGATATATTTGCCGCATATTAGATGCGTGTTCGTTGCATACTTGCGATATTTCTGATGATTTGTCAAGCTTGTGTGTTGCACAAATTTCACCCTAATTTGGCATCTGATCTTTGCATGTACTGTAGGGATATCATCAGGTTGGAAGCATAAGCGTCAGCTTGGAGCAGGCAGTACAGTACAGTAGTACTGAGAACAGCCAGAAAATGCGCCACCACTCTGCGCACCTGGTACTCGACAAAGCTCTTGCATAGCCAATGGCAATATTGTGCTTCATTGACTTAGGCCGTTTATGGGTATGTTAGGTATACTGCTGCAATACTCAGGAGTGGTTCCATCTGTCTTTCCATTTGATACCGTGCATCGCAGCCGTGACAGCCGCAAAGGCTTGAAGATGGTAATGGGCGAAAACATGAAGTGGCCCATTGAGCGAAAACGCCGGCGTCTGTAGCAGCGAACCGGCCTCTGAATTCTCATTGGCTGCGACGCCAGGTCACGTGTGTGCCTCGACGGAGCAGAGGGGGCAGCAGGGTACACCTGCGCTGAGCTGGCGCGGCAGGTGTTGCATTAGGGGTGAGAGCATCGTCGCAACGCCTGGTCACCATTGCTCTCAGAAGCCTTTGTAATCCGCTGGTTCCGTGTGCGCGCAAGCTCTCGCCCGCGTTCTAGCTTCGCCAAGGTTATCGCTATGAAGAAATTAATGCGCAAAAGTCAGAATAAATGGGAGAGGAAAAAGGTTGGTGGTAGTGTGATTTCAAGCTACGACCCTACGCTCAGAGGCCCAGTCTCTTACCTACTAGGCTAAGCACGCTGCTTCTATATAACAGGCCTGCGCACTCTGCTTTATGACGTGATGCTACTTGGACAAAAATTTCCATCGCCAAGCTCGGCGGGACGGAAGCGCTGACAATAAAATCACCGCGGCTTATTCGAGAGCGTCCTCATTAAATTATATAACAGTTGGGCAAGGTAGCATGACGTTGCGGAAATAAGTGCACTGGCCTTGTGTTGTCTAGGAGGCGTTGGCCAAGCGTCCTGACGTGCTCGCTTGGCCCGCGAAGAGTTCATAACTCGAAGGACCACTCAGCGGTGTCCGATTTGGCATTAATTCTTTCGCCTTCCCAACTCATAACAAGTGCTTAGGTCTCCTGGGATTTTTTTTTTTGTTGACTCTACTATACCAACTACGTGCACCGGGCGGCCGCCGTAAGGCGCCAGCGGCGTGTCAGCGAAGTGTAGGCGAACAGCGCCGCGAACAGCAGAAGTCAGTGCACTGGCATGTGAAGCAGACGACGGTGCCAATGCGCTCACGGCGTATCCAGTGATATCACACTGTAGGCTTTGAGGCCTGACCTACCAGAAAACGCATTTTCGTGTGTCTGCTTTTGAGGAAGGTCGCCACTTGCTTGAGGCAGGCCCCGTTCATATTATGATGTACAATATAAAGCAGAAAACTAGTGCAAATTGCGACGCAACAGCACCCCGCCAACAGAGCGCGACGCGGTGAGCTAAGACATGGAGCTCCAGAATTTATATTCATGAGGTTATTTTACTGTGCTTGGTAACATATTCGCATACTTAAATATGTAAATACGCGAAGCAGGCAAGCAAGCGATGTATCAAAAATTTGTAAGATACGTACCCAGGGGTATGTGTCATGCGCCCACTGGTATGTGCCCCATGAGCCAGCATGTATCTGCCGCTCTGCAATGGAAATTTTCTGATGTCAACTTGGGTCACTGAAAGTAGCACATCACACCTACGCTGTGACGTTCCCGTGACGCGATTTTTGTTGCAAATGAGGATCGGAGACGACGTTGTGGCGTGTTTCGACACTCAAAAAGCGCATTCTTGCCAAATATCACCGTCAGCTTGACGTTTGTGCTCTTTGTGGGCTTAGATAGGAAACATTGAGCTAAGAGCCTTTCGCTGCCCCTGAAGTGGTAGACAAAGGGTGTTCTGATTTTCTCTCTAATCGTACAATGAAGAAGTACTTTTCACAATACCTCAAAGATTGGCAGAGTAACTATGGTGGTTTGAAGCGATAACAAGTAGGCTGGCGCTTGCGTTATCTGGCTCCAATGGAAGTCGTAGGCCATAACAATTTTTTTGTACGGTGGCGTCGAAACCTAGACGAGAACTCCAGTCAAGCACCGCTCCATAGAATGAAATGTGCTGCTCTTGTGTGATCTGTTGCGTTTCTGGTATTTAATTAACAATGAAGTGACGTGTCGAACGGACGGTTTCGGACGCCGCAAGCACTTTGTCATAAAGGCGTTCGAGTGTTCTACACTTCGTTGTCTCGATTGGAACGAATACGGCGCGTCCCACATAGCGCCAGCTTAAGCACTTAAGTGTGTGCGCTCTAGCTTCCATTCGGCTACTAGAATTAACGAGGTTCTTCTTCGCCTCACAACCAAGAGCGTGTTGGTTTGTAGTATTCTCGTCTCGTGGCAGCTAGCACTTTGGAACGCTGTCTGCAACTGAAGCCGAGAATGAAAGACGACGAAGTGTCCCTGCTAAGGTGGCTGCTCATCGCTACTGAGAAAAACCTCGCATTCCTGGTAGATAGGTTCCATACTTCAGGATATTAGACCACAAGTCATCCGAAGACGCTCCGGACGCTCACGCGCCGTCTGGTTTTCTCGCATTCAGAGAATGTCATCCCATCATCCCTGCAGCTGAATCATGCACCGCCTAGGGCCTAGTGCCTCCGTTTGCGCGCTGGCGGCGGTAGATTTGCTAGCGCCGCTCATCATGACGGTATTACCGGCCGCACAATTGACACCTGAGCCTGGATCCAAGCTCCTGGTTCCTGCTTCAAGACCTTCGGCTACAGACCACCCGCCGCCTTACCGAAATGCACATCAGACCGTGAGTGATCTGATCTTAGGGCGGAGCCTGGCGATGGCATCCCAGTCACCGATAGGGAATCGGGCTACAATTGTGCATGACCAACCGAGTACCCCTATGGACTTGTCTTCTGCGCTACCATCTGTTCCATCGGCCCCCCGTGGTTCTTAGAAGCGTTCATTGGAACAATCTGCACCAGATTTCTCTTTGGCCAACAGCGGGTCCCAAAGCAAGCGTTCCTGTCTAACGACTGACCACCCTGTTGTCGACACCAGGCTCAGTTTGCTATAAAGCAACCATTAAAGCTCTGGAGCCCACAAGCCTCACGGAGATTCCGAAACGGATTATTCAGGCGAACCTAGACACTTGTCTTGGCACCACAAGGTTCCGCAGCTTCACGGCCAGGTATAAGTCAAATACCATCGCTGTGTGGCTCCCGACATTGGCTGCTGTCGAGAGTTTGTAAACGCTTCAGCGTCTCTCCATCACAAGCGAAGTCACCATGCCGGTCCAGGTGTACCTGGTAGAGGCTCGGACTTACAGCGCTGTGTCGTTTACAACGTTGACGTTGGCGAGGAGAAGACTGCTTTCCAGCGTGAGCGCTACTGTCTTACTCACCGTGTAATTCAAGCGCGTTACATGAGAATGGGGCACTCTTGCATCGCCGCCTTGCAGGGCCTGCCAACTCCCCCAGCACGCCTGTACTACTATGGCTGCATTCTACGACATCGACCATATAAACCCAGTGTGGTCTATTGTTACAACTGCTTCCGACCTGGCCACATGCGACGATCCTCTCCGTTTGCAGCGCCAGATGAAGCTGTACTAGATGGCAAAGTATCTTACCGATGTGGACTCTGCTAGACCGACGATCGCGAGATCCCTTCGCCAACTTGTCCCACAAAAGCAAAGGGCCACTGAAAAGGTTCGTCACGGGATTCATAACCAATGGCCTCAGCATGCTGCCACACAAACAGTGCCGACATCTGACAGGTTTGCGACGATCCAGTGATGACGACGACTGGCCAGAGCTTTCCGAGCCCGACCCGCCTGCACCCCATTCCCAACAAACTTAGAGTGACAAAGTTCGCAAATAAAGCCTTCGCCCGCTGATTACACAGAAGCAGAGCGTGTCGGATGATCAGCGTGATGATATGGCAGCAGTGGACAATCAAATTGCCCGCCTTTTAGAGGAGGTTTCCAATCTCCGACAGCACGGTCGTCTACTTGCGCTACTACTTGCTACTTGCGCGTCGCTGACGCACAATGAAATCTCATACCACTACAACTACCGATTCCGCTGCATCATCGCCTCTGCCACGCCCCGCTTTATAGTTCGCAGTCAACCAGGTCTTCTGCTACTTTGCCGGATAACTCTACAACATCCCTTATGTGCTTCACCATCAGTCAGTTATCCAACCTGGCATCCGTTATTTTACAATGCCTGGACTCATCATCAAAATGGCGGGTACAGATGTTTGTGGTGTGCTGCAAAGGAACTGTAGAGGTCTCTCCACGATAATGGGGGAGCTTAAACCCCGTCTATGTATTATGGCGTCTATGGTGTAGGCCCTGCTACTACAAGAAGCCAACGGCTTGCCTGCCATTCCAGGCTTCAGTGGATACGTGTCTCCTTCGATGAGTGACCTTCGCCTGCACAGCTGCCCCTCCAGGAAAGGCTGCAGTGTACATTTATACGCGCTACCCTCAGGTCTGCCTTTCTCTTGAAAGCTGGTGTAACTCATATCAGGAGTTAGTGGCAGTAGCGGTGAAGTCACCTAAGGCAACTGTTGTGGTAGTGCCATACTACGTAAGGCCAGCCGGTGGCTCTTCTTCAAGGATTAATCTGGACTGGTTATGGAATGCCGTCGACAATACCCAGCGTGTCCAAATTTAGTTGGTGGTGGTTTCAACGCCCATCAGACAGAGTGGTGGTGCCCTACCTCTAGCCCCTGAGGTAGGCGTGTGCCACACAGACTAGGTGGCCTTCGCGGATGCATTGTTTGTACTACTGAATCATCGCGATTCGGCAATGCGGGCTGTGCCTGAAGCTCGACATACAAAATAAGCACCGGATTTCACGTGGTGGTTAGGTCCCGGCACTGCCACTTGGCACCTGGAGCCCGACTGCTGGGGTAGTGACCACCACCCTATCATTATCGTCCTCCATCCGCCGCAGGCCCACCGATTGCGCCGCAAGTGTACTGTGGTCAACTGGGATACCTTTCGCTCCGTTCCACAAGATAGGTCTGGGGACTCGTTATCACTACTTGTTGAGCACATAGAACGCGCGGCTAATGAAGCTACAGTTGTCAGCTGGGTAGACGTCCATCGACCAGCACCGGATATCGGCCTGCTCAACTTGTGGGCTGCTCGCATACAAGTTGAGCTGGCCGCATTCCGAGGCCCCACTTCTGCACAAGCGCATAAAAGACTGAATTTCCTTACTACTAAGGCCCGAAGGTATGAACGCGACCTCTCGCGGTGGCGCTGGCATACCTGGTGTGAGCGATTTTCATCCAAGACATCGAATGCTTCCCTCTGGCGAACGTTCCGTCCCACGGAACACGGTTGGCGCCGTCCAGACGCGGCGGCCACAGCCTGCTTCGCTGTTTGCTTGTCAGTGGATGATTTCTACAGAGAAGCAGCCCGGAAGTTTTTCTCTGAATACTACGTGTTGCCTCATAGAGCCAAAGGTGCTTCCTCGGAAGGCGTTCCGGCGCAAAGCGACAAGTTACCATCAACAGCACACTCCGAGGGTATTGCATGCTCTTTCACCATGCCTGAGTTGATAGCAGCGATAGATGGTACCAGTCGCAAGACAGCACCCGGTCCAGACTCAATTACTTGTGAGGCTTACAAGAACCTGAGTTGCGCTGTGCTGCCTCAACTCCTCGACACCATAAGGAAGTATGTCTAGATGGCGTGGTCCCTCCAGGCTAAAAATCGGCTATTATGATCCTGATTCCGAAACCAGGGAAGCCACCGACCGACCTTGGCAACTTCGGACCCATTTCCCTAACGTGAATTTTGTGCAAGTTTAATGAGAAAATGCTAGCCACACGACTCTCGTGGTGGCTAGAGCACCACGGTTTTATGACCCTGCTCAATTTGGCTTCCGTCAGCCTGCGCAGATGGGCTGGCTGTCTCGTCATCCTCACTTTGATCGTCAACTTGTAGCCACAGTGTCCGTACTGTCCTCGCTATGTATGTCGAAAAGGCGCATGATAACATCAGTGATGCTGCAAGCTTGGGTTCAATTGACATGCTGCTATTTCCCCCTAGAGTACGGAACAGTGTCAAATCTTTCCTTGAAGAGCGACACTTTGCATTTCGCCTCAGCGGTGACGCCGTCGGCTCATTTGTCCCTCTTCGCGGCGTACCCCAGGGATCGGTATTGTCACCCACATTATCCAATATTGCTCTCATCCCGCTTGCATGGCGATTACACGATCTACCCGACATAAAGTTCTTGTTGTACGCTGAGGACATCACGGTTTTGAGCACTGATCATGACCTGCAGACTCAAGCCGCTGCCCTTCAATCAGCGTTATACATGACGTCGAATTACGCTTCTTCGGACGGCCTTAAGCTTACCGTCAGCAAATCTGCTTATACGTCAGCCGCCAATCACTGGGGCCGGCGTAAACTCTCTGCTACACCCATTCGCCTTCATCTGTCCTGAGCGCCACTTCAACAATGGTCAGTTTTAAAAATTCTGGGTGTCACTGTCGACGAATGGGGAACCGGAACTGCTTGGCTCTCCAGCGCTAAAAAGAAGGCGATTCAGACGTTGGGTCTGTTTCGGTGCATTGCTCCTAAAACCGGCGGCGCCCGCTCATATGTTGTGCGACAGTAGGTGAAGGCGGTAGTGCAACCACGCCTTGTTCATCATGCCCAATACCAGCATTTGAGGAGGGCACAATGGGATCGCCTTGAGGCTTTGAATCGCAAGGCAATGAGAGTCATCACTTGCCTTGTTCGCACCACCCCAATCGTGGCTCTCCAAGAAAATGCACAGCTGAGCACACTACATCAGCTGGTGCAGCAGCGACGTGATGCTCGCAGGCTTAAAGGCAGCCTTTCACACGCAACATGTGCTCTCACGGCTTACGCTTTCTCGTAGTCTCTTCTACCACGACCATTGTCAGTTCTTCCCCGGAGTTTTGTACAGCTGAGCGATAACTATCCATCTGGTATACGTCGCCCGACATCAATTAACGCGGCGGCGTTGCTTCGTGACCGAATTATTACTCAAGATTCCCATCCGCTTATGGTTCCATCATGGTTTACGTCGCTGCAAGCATTGAGTACTGTAAAACGACCACTGCAATTTATTGCCCTTGCGCACCTGGTCATAATAGAGAGTTTTAGCTTGAGCGTTTTTACGGCCAGCGGGGCGGAGCGGGCGAGCGGATACACCAGCGGAGAGGCGCGCGAGAAAATAGTTTTAGCCGGGCGGATCGCCCGTCTTTTCGAGCGGAGTAGAGTCACTTGCTCTGCTGCTCCACCTATTGGTCACAATTCGAGTTAGAGTGAAAAGAATATCAATTAAACCTGCTAATAATGCGCTGAAACTGTTTAATAAAGGTAGGTTATGTGTTTTTAGTTAGTTATTTGGTTAAACTTCTAAACGGGCCTGAGCAGCGGTCGCCGTCGACAACGCAGCAGCGCCGGCGCTTGTGTTGACGGCTGCCATCTTGAATACCCATACACGCCCGCGCGCTTTTACGCACGCTCGCGCGCATAGAGTTAGTAGAACAACTCTAGAGGAAAAGCTGGGCCGGAAAAGTGAGAACCTCTAGGGCGCCGCCCTGTTGCTACTGGTCAATGTGGCCAGCGCAATTACTATTGAAAGAGCTGAGAACAAGTACAGGTCACCTTATGCTTTGTCATCTAAAAACGCATACCTGATGGCTTTATGAAGGTGGTACGTTAATATTAAGTTTACAGAAAGCAATCACTAAGTCCGTGACCTATGTAAATCATGATGTACGCATTCATGCAATAAAGGATGACGCGAATTTCGGTTTCGAATCTGTTTTTTGGATGCGTAGTAGTTTCGTTTAGGTTTGACATGCGATCGCGCGTCGACATCGGATGCTATGGCACACTCGTGGTGCCTTATGTGCCACCGAAGCCCCGAAGTAGTCTGGCATATACCTTCACATGTAAGTAAACGAATGTATCCCCTTGTTGAGAATATCACGCGAGTAGGCAGCTCTTGTGGTGCATCACAATCGTTTGAGAAGCGTCACAGTAGAGCATTTTTCTGCATGCGGAGCGGTGTTTTTATTTGCAGGTTTCCCTTCAGTAGGAAATTGCTGGACAGGCGGACGAGCGCACTGGAATTGTACTGGCGAAGCCACAAGCAACTCAAAGAATCTGTTTATTTGTTGCACTTTGAACAATCATGCTTGTACAAAGGCCACAGCAGAAAAACAGCCTGATGCCGAGTATTTCTGTGCCACGAAGTATTCAAGAGGCGAGTGCCTAATGCGGATGAAATCGAGTGCATCGAGACTTAGAATGACAGAAAGCTGAGCTAGTTGGTAAGGATATATTATGCAAAACAGAGGTGAGGCGTGCAGACAGGACACAAGAGTAGAGGAGTGGACGGCGCTCGTGTTGCTTGCTTGCAAATACTCTACTCTTGTGTCCTATCTGCACGCCTCACGTCCGTTTTGCATAACGAGTGCATCAACCCACATAATAATAGCGTAGGCGTTTTAGTAACTGTGCAATATTTTCAACACTTCCTTGCATGCCATTTCATGTGGAATATATTTTCTGGTCACAAATTTGTGCAGCGAATCTATTTGCATGATCGACTCCGGGCCTGTGGGACCGTTCACTTGCACTTGATGCTGTCTTTTACATGTATCCATAAACTGCAGATATGCATATCAGATCCCTGCGAGCATTTTCAAAATTCAATTATTTTCGACAACAGGCACATATGCAATACTGACATAATCCCGAATACCACTAAGCAGCTGGGACACATTTTTGTTGACCATACTCGCAGGTAAAATAAGTACATCATGTGGACAGCTCCAGCTCATTTTCCTTAAGTCAGTGTGTACAAGGGTTATGCAAAAATACTTTTTTCTCGCGCACCGATTATTTTGCTGTATAAGCAAGAGAACCCACCACGTTAGTGTAATGTATCTTGTGCATCACACTAATATGTGCTTTCATTTACCAAGTGAGATGAGTTACTTTTATGGCTCATTCAGTCATATCACACTGCAAGCTGCATTCATCAATCTTCAATTGGATTTTGCAAATGTTTAATGAAACATGTTTCCCTTTTATGCAGATATGCAATGGCAAGCCTTTCCATGTGTTCCAAAAGTAAAATTTAAGCTCTAAATTAAAGAAGATATTTCTAGTCAGAAACAAGCAAAAATGGTGACTGCAGAGTATCAGAAGCCCAAGGTACAGAAATTATGAGAAGTGTCGAATGATTTTAAGGAAAGAGTCGTATTTGAAAATGCAAGACTCTTTAGTGGAGGCCAAGCAAGTAAATATAGGTAGAATACTCTGCAAAATTATGCGAGTGAGGGGATGTCAAACAATGGGTCAGGAAATGCATTGTTTTTCTGCAAAACAAAAGCTGATTGCCATTACATAAGTCACTTTAGCATCATGATAAATTCACAAATAAACCAAAAAACAAGACACGCAAAAATAAAAAAAAACATTTAATGATATTCCAGCAGAACTTTTTGTTGGGCTAGTTGGTGCATATTACTGAAGTACTATAGCACCAAACAGACGACACAAGAAGAAGAGACACGGACATAAGCGCTCGTCCGTGTCTCTTCTTCTTGTGTCGTCTGTTTGGTGCTATAGTACTTCAGCCATTTAATGATGCTCTTTCCACACGGATAAATAAAAACAAACACATCACATTTAATGTGGACATATCAGATGCCTTGTGAAACACTAAAGGAACAATTCAGTTTCGAGCTATGGCACTTGCCGCATAGATGTGGGGGGGGCCTTGCACCAATAGTGATAGTTACCACTGCATTTAGAAATTGAAAGCATTCGTGCAGACAAGGATGATTCTTTATGTTTTCGGCTACCACTTCAAATGCCTCCACCAAGTGTTACAATGCTGCACGCAGCCACACTAAGGATCTCGCAGCAACACCTGCAGGTAAAAAGCAGAAGCAGTCAAAGTGCTGGTGTGTTCTGGACACTATGTTTGGAAACTTTTAGGCAAGAAGAGTGCAAGAAGCAGACATAACAACTGCATTTATTTCCATAATTCCCCATTTAAATGGCCTTTTCTTTTTGCTTAGACAATGCCTACGCCTAGCCACAGCAGCTCCCTCATACAGACTCCGCAAGCCAAGAGGCCGTGGAGGCAAATGCAGGTAAGAGGCAATAAGCAATAGCACTGGTATCGACATTCATCTAATTTCTTTTTATTTCGTTTAGGCAGCCAGCACACCTCGAACAGCCACCTTGACTGCGGGTGTGTCACCCTAGTCGCCAAGGAGACATTTGAGGGAAAGTGACAGGCAATGTGAACAGCCACTTTTCCATGTAAACAATACTCTTTCTCTTGGATGACTCCTACGCCTCGCCACGCCAGCACACTTGTGCACAAAGATGCCGCAGAGACACGTGCAGGTCAGAGGCAAGAAGCAGTGGCACTGGTGTCGACATTTACCCAATTTCTTTTTCTTACACTGAGGCAGCCAGCACACCTCGAACAGCCACCTTGACTGCGGGTGTGTTAGTAGATTCCTGTTGTACATATGCTCATAATAAATTTCAGTAAACTTGAACTTCATAATAAACTTGAAGGCAAATGGGACATTGATGCATTGTATTTTTGAACATTTATTGTACACATACAATATATGTTATACTTTGCAGTGCTACAGAGCGTATTTTGAAGCTTCCCCCTATATTTTGCACATTTAATTACGTATGTGTTGTGTGGCCCTCAATGCAGTTAATGTTGTAGCAGCTGCTTTGTCTGTGTATCGCACATTGGCTTAAGCTCGTGATATCCACATACTTCTCTCACATATACAAAATAAAGTTCTATGTAGTCCTCAGTGTTACAACAAAAAATGAAAGTAAACAATCCGATCGTGGAATTGTGTTTATTACAGTGATTCCTATGACAGTTACTGACAAGTTGACAACTTGAACTGGTCAATCGGTCCGTAGCCTCCTCTATTTTTCAAAAGTAGAGGAGGCTATGATCCGTCATGGCAAGGAATTGTATGTATACATAAAAAAGGGGGGTATGTGTGTGTTTGTAGTGGGGGTATAGGATTAGGGCGGTACGAAAAAATGTACCAACACCGTCCTCTAGACCCATTCCGATAAGGTACCGTAACAAAGCGTATTATGCATAAAGTTCATACAACCAACTCTGATATTACTACAGACGCCAGGCGACGCGAGCTACATTTGTCATGATGCATTCGCGACTGCACCGGATGCCCTCCACATTATTCTCGTTAATCGTGCTCACTGCGCCGAGGCAAAAGAAAGGTCATGGGCGCAGGTGCCTTTAAAGTATCTCGACCTTGCGAGGCACGGCTGCGCGTGCCAGGGGAGCTGTCCGTGCGAACACTCCCTGGCACACACCTGCCTCGGCGGCCCCAACCTACGTACCGTTCTGCTTCGAGCTTTGATCCCCCCCACTGTCCCTCGGGTGCCCTGGAGTTCCTGCGCCGCCTGCTCTACTGTCATCTCAGGTGCTCTCCTGAGACTTCCGTTTGTCGGTTACATGTGCCCTACAGCTGGATCATTACTTATAATAATAAAAAAAAAACCGATCTATCGTCACGAAGATAGATCGCGAAAGCGGCTTTTGCAACATACCGCGCCCGTGCGAAGAGAATTACGGAACGCCAACGAGGAATCTGACCACAGCTTCGAGCTCGTAACCTCGTCGAGTGACACTCCTGCAACACGCGTGACCGCTGAAAACCGCATACCGCCGGAAACTTGAACAGGATCATCCCTCGGTTGCATAACTGCCAGCTGTACGGCCAACATGGACCACACCCACACCGTCCCGCACCATAGAATAAAGAACCGACTTATAAAGCCCGAACACTCGGCTGCACGCACACATCACAACACTACAAGCGAGACGCCATGCTGCTACGCTGCTACTGTTGCCGGATTAAAACTGACTACTGTCACCAAGTCTAGCAAGCGTCTCAGGAGCTGGCAACCTCGGCGCGTAGCAACATGGCGGCGCTCTTGAGGTTCCCGATTTTAATGCGTGGGCCCTATGGGTAGCTTGTCCTCTAGAGTCAGTATAGTAACTCTATGCTCGCGCGCTGCCTATCGCTCCGCTGGAGAGGGCTTCCCAGCGGGCGTAAGCTGCGCTCCGTAAAAACGCTGGCCGGCCCAGCGACGTGCGCATGCGCAGTGGCGTCTGCGCTCGCCCGCTTCGCTCCGCTGGCCGTAAAAACGCGCAAGCTAAAACTCTCTAATAAGACGACCCTGTCTCAAATCCAAGAGCCTCCTTCCTCTTTTTGCGCTGAGCGTTTTGCTGTTGGAAAAGCGTTGTGCTCTGTGGCCGCCTTTCCCATGGTCCCCACGGTACGCATCGTCATCCGCACTGATGCCCTCCAGGCGACGCCGCTTCTGCGACGCGTCAGCCGCAGCCCTGAAATATGTCAACAGATCCATCTTCTGGCAGCACGCATCCCGCAGCCAATATCGATCGAGTGGATCCCACGCGACCTTGTAAGCTTCCAAAGCCGTGCGGATTCTGCGACCCGTCTACCGAACTCACCATCGTCACTGCCTCAGCTCTTTCGCCTAGATAATGCCACCCTCCTTTTAACGAGAAAGCAGCACCTCCGGCGCCACACTTGTACTGCATTGCACTTGTACTGCACGCCGCACTGCACCCCCGCCTTTCAGGGCCGTCTTTCACTCCCCAGTCCTTTCCTCCATGCTGTGCGCTACAAAGATGCTGCGAGATATTGTACCGCCTTCGGGTGGGGCCCAGGTTGCATCGAATCTTTCTGGAGTAATAAAAAATTGCCGACGATTACCACGCTCCCTACTTCTAATGCGAAACATTTGCGCATTTTCATTTCGCGATGTATTGGCTGGCGCGGACAATTTGTCTCGTGCGACCCATTGCAATCGGAGCAAAGTGTAGCGCGATTGCCTCGCTGATCGAAATATCGCGAGAGGCAGCGCGTAGGTGAAACGTGGGCGTGATTCCCAGCAGTCGCCGCAGACAGCCCTCCGCTCATGCAGCGCTTTGTTTCCAAATATGGTATCGGCCGACGTGCTCTCCGCATGTCATCGGTGAACGGACGACGACGCACTAGACTGGCGCCATCACGTAACGGTCGTCGCCAGAGAGCCAGACTTTCGCCCTGTTATCCTTCTCCGCTTTCCTCCTCCCGATCTCTTCGCAATCGGCGTTCCTTATGCCACCCCGCTCTCCCAGTTCGCTCTTTTATAATTCGCTGTGCTCGTTCGCTCTGTTACGCTTGCGCCTACAGTAAACACAGGTGCAGGCACCCAGGAGCTGCGCTCTAAAATTATGTAAAGAAAAATTCACCAGCCCTTCCACTCTGTGGTAGGGCTGGTGAATTTCGGACGCTGTGGAAGGGTTGGTTTCAATCGACACATCTATGCATATATGGGTATTATTATTATTATTATTATTATTATTATTATTATTATTATTATTATTATTATTATTATTATTATTATTATTATTATTATTATTATTATTATTATTATTCAAGGACACAGACAACGAATGTATCTTTTCACTGTGGAGTAACTCATTCTTCTATGAAGTACTGACGTGTGAAAGTACCATCGCAGAGCAGACGGGAATTCCACAGTATCTACAAACTCACTGTGAGCTACCTAATAATGATAAGTAGAGGAAACTCAGCGTACTGTTAGGGTCGTCCCGGCGGCTAATTGTCATGCAATTTGTTTCGGGATAGTTCCGACAGAAGAACAGTTACAGCCGTTTTCTGTACCCATAATTCCTCCGTAGACGGCCACGTATTAACAGCAGACAGGAATTCTGTAAAGTTTACAACTTCGCTTTGAACTAATTAAGACAAGTAAATAAAAATCTGCGGACTAGTAGCGCCGTTTTAGCGGCCAATTCAAGCTCTTTTTTTTTTCAATATGCCTACATTAGATTGAGGGCTGCAGAGCATTCGCGAGAAACTGGAGACGAACATTTTTTCGTGTCGACGCTACCCTTACACGGACGGACATCGACCACTGACACAGGGTGTGCTATATACAGCTTCGCTGTAGAAGGAGCCGAAGGTCTGCCTTTTTAGTTTCGTGAGCTACTTCGCCGGTCCCACATATGTCGGTAAGTTCGCGTTCACTGTCCGTTGCAGTTAATTTATTCTATGCGATGCTTCGTCATTCTCAATGTCTTGGGAACTAGCCCAATCTTCACTCATGGTCCAGTTCACACAGCTTAGCGCAACGAGATCCACCAGTGGCGACGAGTGTGAACATGTCGGTGCGTTTACGTTCGCCGTAGACGCCCAGCAAACAGTCAGGCGCCGGACGCAAGTAGAGTTGGGAAGAGCGAGGAAGGAAAATGTGCCATAAATTGTGCCTCCGTTTAGCAACAGCGGGTCGCACAGCATCATGAAAGGAAACAATTTTGTTTCTACTTACCGGCGATGAAGAAAGCCACGTATGTATATGCTAAGCTTATGCTTAAAGAAGATCGGCCGATGTGCAAACATAACTTTTCAAACAATTTTGCAAACGGAGACAAGAGGGACACGGGGCCATTATTTGAACGTCATTTATGCTGCCACTTTCATGAACTGGCACTACTATTGCATTCTTCCAACAAAAAGAAAAGGCATGTGTACACAAGAAATATTAAGAATGTGAGTAAGGAGAGGAACAAAAACAGAAGAGCTTTTGATAAAAAAAAACTGGTATACGGTTGTAAACAAGAGAAGGCTTCGGTTGCAACTTACGGTTTCTGCGATAGCGTCTTCTGAAGAACATCAAATGTTGAAATGGTCACTGCAGACATACGGCCAGTCACCAGAGCTAATAGCATCCGCTGTATTGAGGAAAAACGATGAGAAAATGTTCAGCGAATGCATTGGCGATACTGTATTAGATGTTAAGAATGCCACGAGATGGATGATTTAGGATATTAACCTAAGCACGCTCCCAACTGTAATCGTTTAACATAGGTCAAGACACGTTTGGGATCGCTTTTTACCTGCTTCTCGACAATTTTTGGTATGCTTCAGTGTCGCTACGCAGTGATGACTTACGAAGTAAACCACGCCATTCCTCAGAAAACCATGTGCCATAGCAAGCAGGACAAAACTATTTGCAGGTATAGAAGACTGCCAGAGCAAATTTTACATCATCAGTAAGGATGCCACCCGCTTTGTTGACATATACAGCACGGTACAATTCAGACCATTTGGCATCACAGAAATATTGGTAAAGACCTATATAGTCTCCGTCCAGAAAAACAAACGAGCGAAGAGCTTCGCTATACACATGAATCACCGCTATAGAAATTGCGTATTTGAGCGAAACGTGCCAGTGGTCAACAGGAAGCAAACTGCTAACAGCAACAGAACACTCACCAATGCAGATATTAGCGCCAACCAGATCCATAACATTGCCAGCTGAATCGGAACCCCATTAAATTGCGTTAATCCAAGAATTTTCACAGAGAACAGTGCACTACAGCGAAGGGATGATATATATATATATATATATATATATATATATATATATATATATATATATATATATATATATATATATATAGTTATATATATATATATATATATATATATATATATATATATATATAGATATATATATATATTTATATATATATATATATATATATATATATATATATATATATATATATGCCGCGCGTGAAGAAACCCCAACTATAGAGGGAACACTGAAATAACCAGCTACTAGGGCATAATATTTTGCAACATCAATAACTTCAACTAATAATATGTTAAGAAAACTGCACGTTACTCATCTTAGAAGTGAAGTCGGCTGCGCAGAGCAGCACATTGTTGCCACCTTATAACAGGAACTTCAACCCACACCGTCTCTGGCACAATTTCAAGGTCCGCACGCCACTTAACGCTAAGATTCTTCCGCGTGGCCATCAGCACGCCACCGCCGTATTGAACAGGTTCATCATACACGCGATCGCATCTGTGAACCATGTATGCCTGTGAAAAGGAATACTTGGGGCAGTAACTCGTTGCAAAGCCAAGCTTCAGTTAAGGCTACAACATGGTACGAAGAAGCTGGCACGTTCTCGCACAAACAGAAGAATTTCTTCCGTAGACCACGAACGTGTTGGTTAAAGACGGAGCACTTCATTAGTGAGGTTAGAAAAGAAATCACTTTATATTGTCGCCGGCGTCTCTGTATGCACCACGCCTGCCGTAGAAAGTGCTGAACTGGCAGGCCTTCCGCCAAATGTCCATAGAGCAGATTTCTTTGGGAAGACGTTCTCATTCACTGTGACTCCAGAAGGAAACGCAACTGTCCCGCTTCGCTTCGAGCGTCTGGCAGTCAACATCGTTGCAATAAGCAACTGTTTTTCAGCGCAGCGCGGATTTCCTCGCAAGTTGTCGAAGCGGCCGAGACGCCTTCCCGGCATAGAAACTAGTGTCAAAAAGTCCGGGCCCACAGCACTAACTTCGCCTTCGTCTTGGGCCGTAAGTACGTAGTTTTTAGGGCCTCGACGCACATTTGCTTCCCGCGATGGCCCACCCACAGGCGCGGGTGCGGAATACACGCATGGCTGTTCATACACCCACACGAGGATGGTGGGTGTAGGATAGCTTGACTTGCAGCGCGTGACCAAAGGGACGTCGACGAAAGCGCCAAAGGAGGCCACACGTTTACGTCGCGATGTTGCTGCGCGCACTTATGCAATAGTGCTGCGTTCCGGACGAGTCAAACAGTCGATTAAACAGGCGTGTTTGTTTGATCTATACGAAAACAAAAAAAAAAGGTATTGGAGGTTTCTTTGGGTGGAGCTGCGAACACCACATAGCTGGTTTTGTTCACACAGAAGGACACGTTTTTTTTTGGTTCGTTAACTTGTTTCCTGGTCAATAGGACACGCTTTATGGACTTCAGTTTTCCAGTTTGCATGCTGCCTGCTAGCGAAGAAGTATGCCGCCACTGCAGATGCTGAAGAACGTGGCTACCGTAATTACGTTCCTCGACGTTCATAATACTGCGTTAAGTGCAGCTGCACCGATATTCGTTCAGCGCGAATTACCAGAAGGTTGTTTCTCTGTAATCGTTCGAACTTGTAGCAACCAACAGTAAGCTTCATTGAAGTGTTAAGCTTAAAATTTTGCTCTAGTGAACCTGTGATCACCATTACAAAAAGCTAAGCGGAGTACAAGCGGTGGCAACACTATGCGCTTGCTGGACCGAATACCAGGTCGTCCATTTTCTCCAAGTCCATATGTGACTTTGGGCCCTACGCCAGAAAACTATCCCAATCTCACGACTTCAAATTTATGTAACCACCGACCCAGTCATTGGGCGGTAATCGGCAGCGTTGTTTGAGAAGCCCAATCAAAGGCGCTCCACGTTTATAGGTCATATTTTTTTTTTGCATTCAAATTGAATAGAACTACCTACATATAGCAGATTTCCTTATCGAATTGGCTGACAAGAGGCAAGGAGCGCGATCAAGTGGATGGGGTTTCGCGGGGACGAGCCCGCCCAGTGAAAATAGATAACCGGATAAAGAGGGTGGTGCCGGCGTCTGCAATTGGTCCGCTCCCTCTTACTTAGGTTGCGGTAGATGGGCGAAAATCACTGCGGCGTGCAACAGAACGTTAACAAAGCCGCAAGAACGGATCCTCAACAAAGGGGAGTTGACAGAGTGATGTCGTATGCATGCCGAATGAGCTTGATAACTTTATACTGGCAGCACGGAAAAAATCTTTAATTTACGCAAATACATCCTTGTTCCCCGGTCGATACGAGTAGGTAGCGCCAGAGCAAACATTGGGCAGCGATCATCTATTCCTTTCGGAACGGGAAAGTCTCCGGACGGTCAGGAAAACAAATCAGTTTTGTTCAGCATAATGTTGCATCCTTAACGCGTACGCGTCGCTTTGACGCTATGAGATTTCGCGGTTTTTTGACGTCTAGTGATAGACACGTGAAGTGGGCGGAGCCCGAATAAGTTTGTTTAGTGACAGAGTATTGTGGCTACAAAGCCGTCGAATCAGAAATAATCATTTTCTTTCGTTCAGTTTAATCGTGCATATTCATTGTGCACACATCATATCAGATGGGCGTTTCCGCACTTTCCGTGATGCCGCGTGACAGATGGCCAAAGAGGAGGTGGCCGGAAAATTTTTTCACCAATTAAGGAGGGCTGATTGCGGAATTGGAACAGAAAAGTTTGCAATAGCTTTACGTTATAGCGCCGTTTGTGTCCCTCACGCTTCTGCAAAAAATCTATATAGGTAATTCGACCCGTCTGCCTAAAATATTCTTAGTTGACAGCTCGGAGGAGCCGTTTAATTAAAAATTCCGAAAAGTATTACCTTTGGTGCACCACACTTTCAATGAGTCGCCCCCATCTGTCTGACGTAAAGTATAAAATAATATAATAATATATTTTTTATATGCAGACCTCTAATAATAGGACAAAAGTTTGACAGGCATGTTTGACACGCTCCAAAAAAATAATGAAAAACAAAAGAAAAAGAAAGAACATCCGACCGTTGGGCGACTAGCGTACTTAAACGGAAGGATACGAAAGTTCCATTAAAGACACGTGCTTTCATTTAGACTAACTAACTTTAATACTTTAGTGCGTTTCTTCCTATTTCTGTCTTTCTTTTCTCTAAGCGCGATGTCGAATCGAAGCAAAGCACTACTATTAACACTTTTTTGTGGTGCTATGTGCAAGTTTAATAGTTTCGTCTCACGAGCTGTTTCACCATTTTCAATGAAATACAGTACTTCAGTACTGCAGTTCAATGAAGTACTGCACGAAGTCTACGAGAATTTGGCAATTGAGGACGCAGTTTTCCTAAAGAATGGAAACAAGACCATTTATTTTGCGAGGCGTGTAAAATAATCTGAATTACTGCGTCGGTTGCTTTACATTGGCGCGGCGTTTCTGTTCCGGCCATAGGTGAGCCTTGGAGCCTCAGGGAACGCTTTTCTTAGACGCTCGTAACTGGATAATACGGCGTGGTATTTAGATAGGATGTTGTTTATCGTGAGTAGGCCATTAGATTATAGGTCTCTCAAATTCAGGTGTAAGCTGTTTCTTAGCTAATTTAGACTGTATCTTCAATCTTGACGCGACGTCATAAATGAGGTCGAGAGCAATTCGCGGATAGAGTTTCTTTCGCTCAGCGTTACCTTATTATAAAAGAGGTCATATTATTTGCTAAGATGTTTTGGTTGCGTGCTTTTTCATTCAAAAATATCCTGTCTTCTTTGTTCAGTTAACGGGACTTCTAATGAGTTTCAAATAAGGGCAAATATACTTTCATGTTCGCGCCAGCTATATCTTTGGTTTTATTGCCAGCCACCTATTTTTCAGAGTGTTTTCAGCTGTTTGTCTTTCTTCATATTTAATGTATAACTCGGGAACGATAATGTAACTTGTGTCCGGTAAAGCAAAAATACTTCGTAGCAAGGGTAAGAAAGGACACGTTCCCACTGAAAGGAATATCATTCTAATGAGGAATAATAAATGTAGCAGGTTCGTTTTCATCCAAATGCACTGTTGGAAAATTCATCGAAAAGCTTCTAAAATTGTGGTAATCATGAAGGCATGTGATTCTGGTTCCACGGAATGAAGGTAGACCCCCTCCTGTCTTTTACGGGACAATCCTGTAAGTGACAGCGTGTTTTTTAGCGGTGCCGTGGGAAGAAATTACACACGCATGTATTGTTTACGGAAAACTACCGTAACTATGACGGCACGTTATTGCAGTGCTTCGGAATGAAATTATGGACGCCTGTACATCTTACCGAACCGAGGACACCGTAGTAGACCCTTTGCCAGACGCCATTGTAGACGCGTAGCCGGCGCCCGTGTGTCTGGAAAGCGATCTGCGATGTTTGCAGAGTGCGTGTAGTGCCAGTAACTTCGTATTCGCTGTGATTTCGACATTACGTTCGCGCTGAAGCAAGACGTACATGAAGGTCGATTCCTCACTCCAGAATTTTCACAGCCGGTTTCCGCGCTCAATGAGCGAGATGTTTTCATGTTTAGGAAACGGCACACACCGCGATCATCTCAAAGAGCTAGTTTGGGCTGGCACCATGAAACTGCACGAGTGGTTCCGGCCTACAATGGTTAGAGCGTCGGTCTGCTATGCAGTGGGACTCGATGTCCATCTAGTCGGTAATTAATTTCTTTTTTCTTTAGGTATGACCTATTCGACAGGACAACGGCAGCACCCAGCATCCACGACCGGGAAAGTGTGGGAATGTTCGCGAAGAAAGCTTCGCTCTTAATGCGACGACCTGTACGCTGAAAGCACCGCCTTCCCCTGACGAAGTACCGTGCAATGTAAAGCGAGTGTGGCCGAAAAATGACAATTTCAACAAGCGCTACCGGTATGTGCGAATATGAAGTTCGTTATGTTGCGCATTGCACTGGTTCTCTTAAAATTTAGATTCATATCACGTGGTATAGGGAGCAGAGGTCGTGCGTTCAGCAACCCAGACTGCGCACCCCACTTTCCGTCGTGTTTGTGTTTGTTGCGATTACCTGTTGGGTTGGGCGCAATTGAAGATCGAAGCATTTTCACAGCGATTTTGTTGCTGCAGTACGTGTTGCCGTAATATGCGTTGTCATAGTATGTGTGGCCGTAGTATGTGTGGCCGTAGTGTGTGCTGCGGAAGATGTGTTCCTGTAGTGTGTAGTATGTAGAAAGTACGTGTCGGTGGTGATTCGCGCCGTGGTCGTTCTCGGAGATACAAAGAAAGGATTGTCACGCATCTTACATCCCAGACCTTAGGTGGTCATATGGCGAGGGCGTCTGCAGATAGGCGTAGCGCAACCCCGGCATGGGTGTGTAGAGGAGTAGGGGAGGGGGGAGGGCGGGAGGTCGTATTCTATGACATTCCTCCTAGTCAACACGTCCATTTCGCCTGCTGGTGAAACGCTAGCGGACTGACTTGGCTGGAGTACGAGAGAGAAGCATCCAGCCAGTCTTCTTCTCGCTGGTGCATCTCCAGCCAGTCAGCAGCGACCGAAATGAATAGTCCACTCGGCGTGGGCGTACGGAATACTCCCCACCCCTGCATGAAGCGTACACTGCAAGCACGCATCCCTTGGAAGTGTTTCGTGGAATTCAAGCACTGGCAAGGAAGAAATGACATCCTTGGTGTTTACGCGCCAAAAGCACAATCTGGTTATATAAAAGCAAGTGGTAGTGCGGTGCTGCGGATTAATTTTGACCATCTGGTATGGTGCATGGGCGTTCTTACATTCCGCCCCAACGGAATGCGGTCGCCATGGGCGGAATCGAACCCGCGCCCTGTATTGACGCAGCTGAGCAACGCCATAGTCACTCGGCTACGGCAGCTTGTTGTGGCAAATCAGAGCCCGGTCATTTCCGACAAGTGTCACAACGCCATTTCACTGCTGTGCTCTTTGTCAGGTGTGTCCTAATAATAATATTCGCGCTTCCGCCCGAAAGGTGAAGCACCGATAGCGATAGCAAATTAGTAGATAGCTGCACGAAGTAAGGATAGTAGTTTTATCGGCCATATAAACTTGTAAACATTCGCTTACTCACAAAATTAACAATGGTAGGATATGTAAGCGTGACTCAACGAGGACGTAGAAAGAAACAGACACACAGACACAGCGCTGCCTTTGTGTGTCTGCTTGTTTCTACGTTCTTGTACAGTCGCTCTTACACATTCTAGAAGAGTTGACTGTTGTGCTTGTCCTTGTTTACCTTTCTTGTTTCCGTGTTCTTATCGCGCTAGGTTACTACTTCAAATACACATTCTGGCATGGATTCAAACAAACTGGCGCGTCAACGCGTTTCAACTAAATTAACCAGCACGATGTCACGCGCGCACAGTTAAATCAATCAATCAATCAATCAATCAATCAATCAATCAATCAATCAATCAATCAATCAATCAATCAATCAATCAATCAATCAATCAATCAATCAATCAATCAATCAATCAATCAATCAACCAATCAATCAATCAATCTTTATTTTCATTCTGTCAATGATACAGAAAGAAGGACTGTGACAAAAAGCTGTTTTTCACAACAGCTTGACTAGGCCACAGCCCCATAGGCCGGAACCACTCATGCAGTTTCATGGTGCCAGCTCAAACTAGCTCTTTCAGATGATCGCGGTGTGTGCCGTTTCCTTTATGCCAAATACAGAACCATGAAATAGGCGAGGTTATAGCATTCGATTTACCGGATCACACAGAATACAATATATACGTTGGATCTGTGTAACTATTCAATTACTAGAATATCAAGAGAGATCCTCGAAACACGTTACATGGTGTTTCGCGTGTAAACAGCCAAGGAGTAAAGAGCCGCTAAACAATCAGGGGTGAAAATAATCGACCACTGCCCAACCAACCATGGGAACACAGTAAGATCAAGAACGAAAACCGAACCCCCACATTCAAGAAGAAATAAAGGTGATAGACACTTGTGACAAGGACAAGGTGACTGTAACATAGAAGTGTAAATAAGCATCAACAATTTGTTACAATCAAACATTTCAAGAACAGTAAATATAATCGGATAGCTCATAGATTCGGCGGAACGCCTGCCCTTAGGATCATTGAAGAACACGTTCCATTCCCTTACTGCACTCGGAAAAGAAAAAAAAATGAATGCCTCAAATTATCCCAATAAAATTTACGTTCTTCAAGGTGTTAGGTACCTTTAGCTCGAGCAGTTGTTGTGATGGACGAGGATAAATAGCCCCTACTGTTGATTTGTAAGCAGCGCATGGGGGAATTCCCGACGTTCCAGCGACCTGCGCGACCCACTTTCGAAGATACCGCTCTGCGCTCCGCCTACGATATATCCGTCACCTGACAACTTTCAGGCGAGGCTACCGAGCTCGGTTTGGCGTCAAGCGCGGATTGCATGATTATGGCCGATTTTCCTGCTGTGAAACTGCCCTAATCATGGTTAACGCTAACCGCGGCCACGCTTACCGAGGTTAGCCGCCTAACCGTCACTTCTCCTGCTGTGTAGCTGAGAGAGAGAGAGAGAGAGAATAACCTTATTGAATTGGGGAAATGGGGATAGGGGATTAGGAGCTTGATGGGTGGTGCCCCAAGTCCAGGGCTCCACTGGCTTCTGCCGCTAGCCGAACGTGACCAAGAAGGGCCTTCTGCACCTTCGGGTCTGAGCTGGCGAGTTGTGCCTCCCATTGCTCCAGTGTGTTGGTTAGATTATACCTAACTAAGTAGGCATTTAAATTCGGCGGTCTATTTTGGCATCCCCATGAGATGTGGTACAAAGACGGTGGTGAGTCGCTACACCACGGACAGGCACGCCCGTACATCGTTGGGAAAATTTTGCTTAATCTTAATAAATTTGGATAGACCCCCGTTTGAATCCTGCGGAGATCTATTGCGTCTTCCCCTTGCAAAGATGCGTAGGGGGCGCCGTATTTTTGCCGCATGCCACGCTGGTGAGCAAGAATATCGCGTGGTGCCATACGTGCCGGATCGTTATCCTCCTCCTCGCGTCGGCTCTCCTGTGAAGTTGCGGGTTGTGAATGGGAGGGCGATGGTTGCTCCGCTCGGTTCGTGAGCTCTCGAGCTAGAGCGTCAGCCCTCTCATTCCCCTCCAGGCCTGCGTGTAGCTGAGCTAACCGCAGTTAGCGATGTCGTTAGGGATGTCATTGTTACGAGGGTATTATGAATAAGAATGCAAAAGAGCGAGTACCTTTTCCGAAGCATGTCAACGCTGAACCGAGGTCTAGAATGCAAACGCATGGAATGCTTAAAAATAGAGGAGTGATATTCGCGCGTAAACCCGGCTGTGATACAATTTTATTGAAGCTTTAAAGTAAGCTTCGCTGCTGCGTGCGAAATACAGCCATTTGCTTCTAAAAGCACTTATACACCGGCAGTCAGAACGCTGTAGTTTACAGAAAGATTTAGGCAAACCTTGTGGTTTTGCTGTGGCCTAAACGAGAGTCCTATCACAGCATACCTAATGATTCTGCTCCAATAGCAGTGCAGAAGCATTCGCGTTGTGAACGTCTAGTGCTATCCGAATTGAAACGTGGCGTGCAGAAATCCTCACCTGCACTCGCAGACATTTCTTGGCAAAGGCTATAGAGGCAAATTGCGCGACTGCTACCGCGAAATAATGTAGTCCCACAATTCCAGCGGTGTTGGCTGCGTGAGAAATATTAATACTAATAATTATAATAATAAAAAAAAAACATTGCTACCCTTTCTACACGAAGCTATTTGAATCAGGAATAAGCATACACCTGGGGAATATTTATATTTTTATTACTTTGTACCTTGACATTTCGAGTTTTTAAACGTGTGACAATGACATACCGTTTCCGTGCACTTTGACGGCAAAACAGCGTCTCCGTCTTCAGGTGAGCCTTCGTCACCTTCTGGTTCTTCCGTCGTCTCGCCATAGAAGCTTGTGACCAACTTTGCCGACAAATGGCTGTCTACGATGACGAAGCAAATGGCGTGCAACGTTTATGTTTCAACCACGCGTGACTATTTGGAGCTCACCAGCGTCGCGATGCATAAAATAGTGAGTCAGCTGACCGGCGTGAGTGTGCCTTCTGTGAGTGGCATAAAAACAGAGGCCTTTATAGGTCCGCTGCTGGCTCCAAAACGAACAAGACCTGACGTCAAGTGTGGAAGAAGCACCGAGAGAGCTGAAAGGACAAGAATGCACATATACGCCAGCTTCCAGCTAGGTGCAACTGAAATGCAACGGGTGTACCTGCGAGATTCTCAACGCGTCCTGCTTAAGAGCAACAGAGAGAGAGAGAGAACATTAATTTGCAATGAGACTGGGTGGCTTTAGCCCGGGTGCAACTCCAATGCCGCCTATTCAAATATATGTAAAACCCAAAAATGCATTTCCGGAATAACCCCAGGGCCGATGATGAAAACATACTGCATCTGAGAGAGAAAGGTGCGTTCTAGTGACCGTTCTTTTTAGTTTAGACCTCAATGTTACGAAAACTGCCGAAAATTGCTAAATATGAAAAAAAGAAGAGTGAAACAGACGCACGAAATCTACAGAATTGTAACTCTACATCAAGAACACATAACCCAGTTCTGTCAATTGCATGTCAGAGAATCCAAAGCGGACAAATTCGGTACATCAATTTATCTTATACGTGATTTCCTTATATTGTTCACAAGGCTTTAGCAAAGCCATACTCACATATTAACGGTCTATTTGATAGCCATATATAAAAAGTCAGTTTTGTACATTCAGCTCTTCTATCAGATGCAATTCACAGAATTCTGGTATTGTTTCTCGTCCAAATATGTAAACTTGAAAGATCCGTTTTCGGGGCTTTTGCGATTTTCAATTATTTTCGTCAAAAACTGACGATCGAAGCAGAAAATTAGCCACTAACAGTCACACTTTATTTTAGAAAGAACAAACCTCATCAAACTTCGTGGAGTGGATGCAGAAAAAACGATTCTCTGCAGCTACTAAGTACTTGACTCCTAAGTAAATGACGTCAGGATATCGGAATAAAGTCAGAGTGGAATCACTTTACGTTATATCGACCCTGTTCCGCATACTCAGCAGAAAGTTTTCTTTGCAAAGTCCCCAGTACAGCCGCCGTCCTTTCATTGAAGCACAGGCAGAGCCAGGCGAACGCTTCCGCGTCACATACTGCGTCCCGGTAAGTGCAGATAAGAGAAGCTTGTAAGAGCTCTAAGGCCTAAGGCCTAGCTCTAGCTCTATCTCTAAGCTCTAAGGCCTAGAGATCAAAGAGCTCTAAGAGCTCTGCGTTGTCGCAGAGCTTGCATCAACGTATGCCTTCTGCATGGCGGGACCATTTAGCCGCGGTTGGCTCATGAGTTCGATGCCTCGCACACAAGAGTGTCAGCGAGTGATCTGCCGCACTTCTCTTTGCAGTGTCCGAAACCTGGCGAGAGAGCAGAGATATTCGTCGAATGTTAGACTCGTGTTCGTTGCACACTTGCGATGATTCTGATGATTAGCCTAGCTTGTATGTTGCACAAATTTAATCTTAATTTGGCATCTGACCTTTGCATATACTTTAGCGATATGATAATGTTTGAACGATAGGCGTCAGCTTGAAGCCCGCAGTACAGTGCACTAATACTGAGAGCCGCCAGTAAATGTGCCACCACTCTGCGCACCTGCTGCTGGACAAAGCTCTTGCATAGCTAACAGCAACAGCAACAAGACCAGTCCGCTTCTGGTCTTGTTAGGTATAGTACTGCAATCCTCTGAAGTGGTTCCGCCTTTCCTTTAATTTGAGACTGTTCATCGCAGTCGTCACAGCCGTAAAGACGTAAAGATGATAATGGGCGACAGCATCAAATGGCCCACTGAGCGAAAGGGCCGGCGTAAGTACCACGTGATGTAGCACGGCCTAAGTAGCACGCCACGTGATGTCCGTGCCTCGACGGAACAGAGGGGGCGGGAGAATACACCTGTGCCGAGCTGGCGTGGCAGGTGTCGCGTGAGGGGAGAGAGGATCGTTGCGAAGCCACATCACCCTGGCTCTCGGAGGCCTTTGTTATTCGGTAGTACCGTGTCCGCGCGAGCTCTCGCCTGCGTTCTAACTTCGCGTCGGTAATTGCTGTAAAAAAATAATGCGCATAAATCAGAACAAATGGGAGAGGAAAGGCGCTGGTGGTAGTGGGTTTCGAAGCTACGATTACACGCTCAGAGGCCCAGTCTCTTATCTATTAAGCTAAACCAGCTATTCCTAGATAACAAGCCTGTGTACGCTGCTTTAAGACGTCATGCTACTTGGACTAAACTTTCCATCGACAAGCTCGGCGTGACGGAAGCGGTGGCGACAAAATCACAACGGCTTACTGGAGAGTGTCCCCATTAGCTTATATGACAGTTGGACAAGGTAGCGTGACGTCACGGAAATAAGTGCACTTGCCTTGTGCTGTATAGGAGGCGTTTCTCAAGCGTCTCGACGCGCTCGCTTGTCCGCGAAGAGATCATAACTCGAAGGACCACTCGGCGGTGTCTAATTGGACATTAATGGTTTCTCATTCACAACTCGTATCAAGTGCTTCGCTGTCCACGGATTTTCTTGTTGACGTTGTTGCCGTCGAATAACTATATGGCTCGACGTGTAGCGATGTGTAGGCCAACAGTGCCGCGAACAGCAGAAGTCAGTGCACTGGCATGTGGAGCAGACGACGGGGCGAACGCCCTCACGGTGGATCCAGTGATATCGCACTGCACGTCTTAAAGCCTGATCTACCAGTAAACACATTTTCGTGTGTCTGCTTTTGGGAAAGGTAGCCACTTGTACGAGGCAGGCGTCGTTCTTGGTACCAGGTACTAAATAATGTAGAAAACTAGAACAAATTGAGATCCAAGCGCACACCGCCCATGCGGGACGACGCGGTAAAGCTACGATGTGGAGCTCCAGCAGTTACATTCCAGATGTTATTTTGATGTTCACGTTAACATTGTCGCATACTTAATTATGTAAATAGAGGACGTAGGCACACGATGGATAAAAAATGGCTGTGGCTTAGCTAAGGTGAAGCCCAGGATGCGAAGCATACTAGCCTTTATTTTAACGCGACAGCGTTAAGGAGCTCGTGTCGCAGAAAAGCCGGTGTCGTCGGCGTCGGCTCAGGCGTGCGGCGCTTGCTCAGGCGCACATTTCGTTGTCGCGCCGAACGCTGCGTTGCTCGACGCGCACCGCGTCCGATGCGGGGCGCGACGCCGCGAGCGACGGCGGGAGTTGGAGCGCCGGTTCTCCTCTGTCGTGACGTCACGGTGTCACGTGATTTCATGGTCACCGCCGCGCCTGAGGAGCTGGGTTGAGCCCTCGTAATATGCTTCGCAAAATGCATCAGACACATACCAGTGTGCATGTATAACGCGGCTACAGGATGTGTGCCACTGGGTACCTGCCCCAGCAGCCTACGTTTATCTGCGGCTCTGCAATATACTTCTCTGACGTCAACTTGGGTCACTTGAAGTATCATAACATTACGCCTACACGGTGACGTTCCAGTCATGCGATTTGTCTTGCAAATGAGGGGCAAGTTGTGGCGTATTTCCGACTCTCAAAAAGCGCATTCTTGCCGAATGTGACCTTCAGCATCGCGTTTATGCTATTTAAAGGCTCGCATAGGAGATATTGAGCTAAAAAGCTATCGCTGCCACCGAAGTGGTACACGAAAACTGTTTTGCGTTTCGCCTTACTCATAGGTTGACGAAGTGTTTCTCAAAAGAATACAAAGATAGCCAGAGTGACGTCTGTGGTTAGGAGGATTAAGATGTAGGCTAATGCGTGCGTTATGTGGCTCCAATAGCAATGCGAATGCCAGGTCCGTCATTTTTCATGTAGGGTGGTATCGACACCCAGACGCATGTTTCTCTCACGCGGACGCGAAGTCCAGTCGAGCACTGTTATGTAGAACGGAATGACCTGTTCTTGTGGGAGTGGTTGCGCTGCGCGACCTTTATTGTGAAGAGACAATGAAATGATAAAGGCGTTCGACTGTATTAAACTTCTTTGACGCGACTGGCACGAATACATCGCGTTCCACATAGCAGGAGCTAAAGCACTTAGGTGTGTGCGCTGCAGCTTCAATTCGGCTACTAGAATTAATAAGTTTCTGCCTCGTGTCACGAACGGGAGCGTCTCAGTTTGTAGCATTCTCACCTCGTGGCAGCTAACGCTTTGGAACACTGTGCTAAACTGCACCCCTGGCTACGGGGCCGCCATTCATTCCGCAGTCTTTTCCTGGTAGCTGGACGCTACGAAGATGCCGCGAGATATTGTACAGCCTTCGGGTTCGGCCCAGCTTGTAACGTATCTTTCGGGAGTAAAAACATTTGCCGACGATTACGACGCTCCCTAATTATAATGCGAACCTTATACGCGTTTTCTTTGGCGATGTATTGGATAGCGTGGACTATCTGTCTCGTGTGACCCATCACAATCGGAGCCAAGTCTGGCGCGACTGCCTCGCTAATCCCACTAAAGTTTGTTTGCTTTAAGGTGTTTGGTATCTTCAGCTCGAGTACTTGTTGCTGTAGACGAGGATAAATGGCCACTAATGTTTATTTGTAAGGCGTGCAGAGGGGCACTGCCGACGTTCTAGAGACCTGCGAACACATTGTCCTCCCACTTTCGTATCAGCGTTGCCGTTGTCGAGTCAAGTCAGCCGAAGCGCTTTTGGGAGGCCGTCTGCGAACAGCCCGCGCTGCACTCCGCCGTCGATAGATCCGTCATTTGACCTCTCGCAGGATAGGCTGTCGAACTCGGTTTGGCGTCAACCTCGGTTAGCATGTTAACCGCCGGTTTGCCTGCTGCCGAATTGCACTAATCACGGTTAACGGTCATCGCGGTCACGCTGACAGTGTTTCGTCGAGTAACCGCCGCTTCGCCTGCTGTGTAACGGAGATAACCGCGGTTAGCGATGTCGTTAAGGACGCTCTTGTAAAGAGGCTATTATGATTTAGAATTGCAAAACAGCGAGCACCTTTTCCGAAGCATGCGAGGGCTGCATTGAGCATAAGAATAGATAAGTGTGAAACGGTTAAAAATAGAGCAGCCATATTTGTGCTCAACCCAACTGCGATGCAATGTTATTGAAGCTTTAACGTAAGGTTAGCTGCTACGTGCGAAATATAGATATTGTCAGTGGCGACGGCGACACTTCGATATCGCCTAATCCTTGTCACCCTTTGGCTGCAGATCGCTGCCTCTGCGCGGCTGTACTTTGCACCAAATCAGCGCAGATCTTTGCACGTGCCTACGTGCACTGCGCAGATGACACCTGCATCTGGGCGTCAGAAGTAACTCGGCCGGAGGTTCGCGCAAGGTTAGAAAGGGCTGCAACAATGACGTAAAATTATCTTCAGAGACAAGGCCTCGAAATTTCAACAGTAAAGTGCGGATTCGTCGCCTTCACGCGAAACTGGATTACAGGATACCCGGTGTCTATAAATGGCCAGCGTTTTTTCGATTCATCGATTTTTTGGGGTAATTGCCGACCGCGACTTCTCTCGGCGCTCCCATGTATGCTACCTAAGGAAGAGACTCTCATCAATCAGTCACCTTTTCAGGGCTATTCTTGAAAAATCATGGGGACCGTCGGTGTGTTTTATGCTCCAAGTGTACAATGCGATGTTCATGGGTTTCTTGGGTTACAGCACTCCGATGTTGTCAAGCACCCAGAGGACAAATCTCAGAGTGCCTGAGGGCATGCAAGCTGGAAAGCTTAGAGCATATCGCGGTCTATACCGCGATACGCTTCAAATGCCACAACAATTGCCATCACCGGCTGACATCCCATCAGTACGTATGTCGCCACAGACATCCTTAGAGATCATCTTCGTCAGCTTTTTCGAGTCAAGTCTGAACGCCTTGCTTCTCCCTCGGAAAGTCGACCAGGTGCAACTTTTTAGGGCATTGTAGCCTCCTACCGTTCCCCTCTTCCATCCCACTTCATGTCTCCAGCAAGTCTCCTTGTTATTTGTAGTGCCTCCAGAAGCCTAAAGTGTGGCTGTCCATTCCAGGAGTTGGAAAGAAGTCCGGCTTGCCAACTTCTGCTCCGAATCAAGCGGCTCTATATCTACTGTATGATTCATACTCCAATCGAGCTCACATTTTTACAGATAGCTCTTCGACTCTAACCAGCTGTACTGGTGCGGTAGTCATTCCATCGATGCCAATCTGCAAGAATTCCAAGATCAGCCACGTCACAACATCGACAGGATCCGAACTTTCGCCCCTCCGTAGCGCAGTGCTATACGTGCAGCAACAATCCCCGACTCACTGGGATATATTCTGTGATTCAAAGGCCGCCCTTGAATCACTCTTATCATCTCTGCGCCACAGCCCACATGAACAATTGGTAGCGGAGATACGATTACGCTACCATTAAGCGGTGTACCGGGGCTATGACATAGTATTTCAGTGGCCACCCGGGCACTGCAACAACACTGACAATGAAAGTGCTGACAAAGCTGCCCTTCAGGCACATGACGTGCGTGAAAGCACCTCAATGCCATTGCGGAGAACGGATGCAGCCCGGCACCTCAGCGGCCTTGCCCATATTATTGCTGTAAGGAAATTGAGCACAACGGAGCTCACCAAACGGCGCTTATATACCATGGACCCGCAGATGACATTGCAACAATAACCTGGTTGTAATCGACGGGAAGAAATGGTACTGTGCGGCTTGCAAATAGGAGTTTCTTTAACAAACGCCTGCTAATTCCTAATTGGAATGGCGGAAAGTCCCAATTGCAGCAGATTTGTTAAAGAAATGGCCAAGCATCTATGGGACTGCCCTACATACCAAGACGAGAAGAGTGTCCTTCGTACAGCTTTGGAGCCCTTAGACGAGAGTCCTCTCACAGAGGAGAACATCTAGAGCACGGTGGACTCGTGAGTCTGCTATGTTGTGCAAGGCTAGAAAGGCGCTGGTGCGTTTACTGAAATGCGCCGGCCTGTATGACCGCCTGCGAGTGACTCAGTGATGAACGCTCAAGTGTGAACAAGTGCAAACTGTAAACTTCTATCCTTCTTCTCTTTCAATCTCCTTTCCCCAGTGCAGCGTAGCCTACGGGGCTCAGCCTGGTTTACCTCCCTGCCTTTCCCCTATAACTTCTCTCTCTCTCTCTCTCTCTATGTATGCATGCCTTAATATTGTCATTGCCTCGGCGGTGTATCCCAAGATATTAAAATAAAGTACACCCAGGGCACATGCGAGCTAACCATCATGAACAACTTTTTCCCCTACAAAGCATGTGAATATATAGCTAACCTGAGAAGGTCACAGAAGCAAAACAGGTGACAAAAATGTTGGTCAAAGCAGTTTATTGTACACAAGTGCACATAACTCTTGTGTAAACTTTAGGTTATAAGCCCTAAAAATTAAGTACAATAGTAAAATATATGACAACTTTCGCCAGAAGGCGACGCATAAACCGCGATAACTAGGTTCAGCGTTGCGTTGTAAGACTCCTCGCACTCTGTTCTGACAATTAGTTTTATAGCACGGCAAAGCGAGACCTACCCACACCCATACCCTGGGTGCGGGTAACTTCGCTTCGCTTTTGCAGCTAAACGCGACTCTCTATGCACGAACTACGCATGCGCGTCGATACTGTGCTAACGCGATGTTGGCGGCGCTAGCGCCCCTTCGGTGCCGCAATTGGCATCGAAAAAAAACAGCTCTTGTAAATTCCACTCACAGGGAGAAAAATCATGAAATTTATTACGTGCGAGAGCAGCTGAATGTTCACACGCGCATATTCCATCTTGAGCTCGAAAAAAATTAATGCGGGAATTGCAGTGCACTATAGCAACTCAACTGAGCCCATGACGAAATAATTCTCACGTATAAATTGAGACCTTGTCAAGAATACTGCGAATATTGTTACAGCGTAAGCTGTCTATACGTACTGCGGCAACTATAAAACAACCCTCCTTGTTGCGCAATAAAGGAAAAATTGGCATTAGGACGCCATTGGACTAAAATTATTGTGTCTAGAGCAATGACATAGTGGAGCAGTAGGAGGAGGAGGAAATAAAAGAGAAGGCAGGGGTGTTAATCAGAAATGCGCCTGGTTGGCAGCCCTAATCTGCGGGATGGAAAAGAGTGAATAGAAATGAAATAGCGCACTCGCAAATAGCCATAGCAGCTAGATCGTATCCAAGGCGCTTCGTAGTATAATTTACTTCTTTCGTGAGAAAAAAACCTGATTTCTAGCAAAAAAGGCGCATAATTTTTTTAATTATTTTTCTTGCGTCATGTCGATTTTTACACAAGGAAATCGTGGAAATAAACGAATAAGTTTCTTTATTTTGTTTCCTTGAGGATATTTCGATAATATGCATCAATTTGTTGTGTAATATTCTGAAAATGTAGAGAAGATTTTTTTCGGAGAACAATCAATGATGCCAATTTATTGCTTGTTAGGGTACCCATATTGACTGTCCGACTGGAATAATAACCCATCGGCCAGACAATACCGAATCCTTAACACAATACTTATCTTAGTAATTCTTTAATTCTTACCGTAAGAATCATTCGTGGCGTGCTGTTTCCGCGGCGCCGAGCGCTAAAATGTATAATCTGGTCTAAACTTTGCTGCTGTTCTGCACCTTTGTCGGCGGTACCAGATTGACCGGCATTTTTTTGTCGGGTGGTGCCAATATTATCAGGCGGCGTTTAAAACGCCCAATCGCATCTCACCGCGATGGTCGAGTAACCAACGCACGCTAAGAAAGGGGAAGCGGACCAATTGGAGACGCCGGCACCCCACTGTCCTTACATGCGCCTTTCGAGTGAGACGCAGCGCCAGGTGGTGCGACCCTGCGCAGCTGCTTTCTCCTCTGGTGACCTGATTTCGGTCCACTGGCCCAACCGGATTATTATACTCTCCACTTCAGGGCACCTCTGGCCTTTCGTGAACCGGTGGATGAATGAAAACGTGTCGCGGTAGGCAATGCCATTCGCTATGTAAACGAAACAAAGGGGGCATCCTGTATACAAGGAGAGCAGCTGATTTTTCCTGTTATAGAAAATGTTGGGGGTCCCCACCCACGTTTGCTTCGGTGATTGCCTAAGGTCGGCATACGGAGATTGGAATGAAATCACAACGGAATATATTTGCGGTAAAGCATACCTGGGACGTGATGACGTAAAGCTATTCCAATTTCATTCTATTCCATTTTCTTCGTTAGCCTTCCGCGATTGGTCAAGCATTTTTGGAGCTAGGCCCACTTAACCTGTCTCTCACAATATGCCTGGAAATCCGCAATAACTTCCCGTTTGAAGGTGACGTGTACACATTGATTATGTAGGATTAGCCTGAACCAAAGAAAAAATGCATTTGTTTCCGATTCTACGCCGATGTCACCATCAGCGCTCCGCGATTGGCGAAAACGTTTTCGGGGCACACGTAGTTCGCCTGTCTGTCAGGCGACATCACAAAACCGCGGAAAATCACATGTCTAACCTGTTTCTACGCTCTATAAAGCATTATTATGCCTTACAAAACTGAAATTGCTTTTTTAATAGCGTGAGTGCCCCGTATTGAATATGATAGAAGATTGCTGCCCAATTATGACTCCGGCTCTGTGCACCCATCGTGTTTACTCCAACATGGACAAATATAGGTCTACCCGTACGTAATGAATTCGCCGAAAAATAAAAGAAAGTACATAATACGAACACAGGTCGACCCACACAGAAAAAACTTGGAACCTGACGTGTCTCTATTTACTGTAAACTCGGCTACAAAGTTTTTTATAGCCGATGCTATGAGATGCATCGTCGTCAGAATTGCCAGGGTAGTCGTCCTTGTCAGATGACAAACAAGTTTCCTCGACAACCTTAAGTCGTACTCAGTGCCCTTGAGTGCGTTGCATTTGCAGCTTTTACTAAAGTCTCTATGAATAATCTCCAGGCTTGCCTTCCGGCGGCTATCACGGAGAAAGTCCGTTAGCTTGGTAATTTTGGTAGCTTTGTTCACGAATATACGAGTAGGTCGAGTTTCTTTCGTCAGCAATATAGGTCCATGGCTCCCTCAGGGTAACTTAAAAAGAAGAAAAAAGTAGGCTTATGTTCGAGTAGCGATAGTACTCCGAGCTACCAGCGAGAATTCATTTGTATGCCCATAAAGAAAATTTGCGTTGATATATAACCATTGCTGAGCCCTTTTGGCATGTATACATCACTCTGCCAAATATTTACTGAGGACTCGTTTTGGCGGCTATTTCAACACCGGTTGAACGCCGGCGCAATTGTGGATGAGCCGCCACAAGCTAAGCAAAGGGAAGCGGACTAATTGGAGACGCCGGCACCATTCTCTTCACCCTGTTATCTACATTTACTATGCTAGCCCGGCCCCAACCAAAAGCCGCTCGTCTCCTGCACGCTCCTCATCTTTAGTTTGCCCATAATATAAAGAAAACCAGTCGCGGTAGGCAATTATATGCGCTTTGAAACTGAACAAGTCACCTCCTACAATGGAGGAGAGCGTTTGATTGAAGTATTGAAACAACCATGAGAATCACCGCGCGTGCTTGCGTCAGCAGTTACATGAGTATACGACGTCAGGATAGTGCAATAAAGTCAGAGTGGAATCACTTTACGTTATAGCGATCATGTTCCGCATACTCTGCAAAAAAGTTTCTTTGCACAGTTCCAAGTAGAGCCCTTGTCCTTTCATTCAAGCACAGGCAGAGCCAGGTGAACACTTCCGCGTCACATACTGCGTCACGGTAAATGCAGATGGGAGAAGCTTGTAAGACCTCTAAAACACAAGCTGGGGTGTTCGCAGAGCCTGCAACAACGTATACCTTCTGCGTGGCGGAACCCTTGCGCTGCGGATGGCTCGTGAGTGCGACGCCTCGCATACGAAAGTGTCAGCCCATGGTCTGCCACTCTCTTTGCAGTGTCCAAAATCTGGTGAGAGAGCAGATATATTGGCGGAATATTAGATGCGTGTTCGTTGCACAATTGCGATGTTCCTAATCATCAGCCAAGCTTGTATGTTGCACAAATTTCATTTTAATTTGGCATCCGATCTTTGCATGTACTTTAGCGTTATCGTCAAGCTTGAAGGATAAGCGTCAGCTTGGAGTCCGCAGTACAGGGCCGCCAGTAAATGCGCCACCACTCTGCGCACCTGCTGCTCGACAAACCTCTTGCATAGCCAGCAACAATATTGAGCTTCGCAGTCTTAGGCTGCTTCTGCGCTTCTTAGGTACACTACTGCAATCCTCTGGAGCGGTTCCACCTTTCCTTCCATTTCAGACTTCATCGCAGCCGTCACAGCCGTAAAGGCTTGAAGATGGTAATGGGTGACAGCATCAAATGGCCCAATGAGAGAAAGGACCGGCGTCTGTAGCAGCGAACCAGCCCCTAAATTCTTATTGGATGCGACGCCACGTCACGTGTGTGCCTCGACGGAGCAGAGGGGGCAGCAGAATACACCAGGTGTTGCGTACGGGGGAGGGCATCGTCACGACACCACTTCACCCACGGTCTCGAAGGCCTTTGTTATTCGCCCGTTCCGTGTCCAGGTGAACGCAAGCTCTCGCCCGCGTTCTAACATCGCGTCGGTAATCGCTGTAAAGAAATAGTGCACATAAATCAGAATAAATTGATGAGAAAAGGCGCTGGTGGTAGTGGGCTTCTAAACTACGACCACACGTTCAGAGGCCCATTCTCTAACCTACTAAGCTAAACCAGCTACTCCTAGATCACAGGCCTGTGCATAGCACTTTATGACGTCATGCTACTTGGAACAAAATTTCCATCGCCAAGCCCGGCGGGACGGAAGCGCTGACGACAAAATCACCGCGGCTTACTTGAGAGGGTCCCGATTAGCTTATAAGACATTTGGGCAAGGTAGCATGACGTCACGGAAATAAGTGCACTGACTGGCCTTGTGCTATTTAGGAGGCGTTGGTTAAGCGTCTCCACGCACTCGCTTTCCCACTAAACTGACTCGAAGGACCACTCAGCGGCATCGAATTGTACATTAATGCTTTCGCATTCACAACTCATAACGAGTGCTTCGATTTCCTCGGATTTTTTCGTTGACGTTGTTACCATCAAATAACGATATGGCTCATAGCAGCTAATTGCAGCGGGTGGCCGTCGCAAGCGGGGTGTGGGCGAACGGCGGCGCTAACGGCAGAAGTCAGTGCACTGGCATGTGAAGCAGACGACGGGGCGAAGGCGCTCACAGTGCAGCCAGTGATATCGCATTGCAGGTTTTAAGACCTGACCTACCAGAAAACTCATTTTCGTGTGTCTGCTTTCGAGAAAGGTCGCCACTTGTTAGAGGCAGGCCACGTTCGCGGTACCAGGTACTAAATAAAGTAGAAAACTAGTGCAAATTGCGATGTAAGTGCACCCCACCAACAGAGCCCGACGCGGTAAGCTCAGACGTGGAGCTCCAGCATATATATTCCAGATGTTATTTTGTTGTGCAGGTTGACATTTTCGCATACCTAATTGTGTAAATAGGGAAGCAGGAAGGAAGGCGATGCATAAAAAATGTGCAAGATACGTATACCATGGGGCATGTATCATTCGGCTAGTGGGTGTCCGCCACTGGACACGTGCCCCAGAAGCCGACGGTTATCTGCGGCTCTGCAATGAACGTCTTCTGACGTGAACTTGTGTCTCTGAAAGTATCACTACGTCACACCTATGGGTGACATTCCCGTGACGCGAGTATCCTCGCAAATGAGGGTTGGTGTCGCCGTTGTTGCGTTTTAGACTCTCAAAAAGCGCGTTCTTGCCAAATATAACCTTCAACATCGCCTTTGTGCTCTTTAAAGCTTCCATATTAAATATTGAGTTAAGAGGCTTCCGCTGCCAGCGAAGATGTGCGAGAAATCTGATCTGATTTTCTTAATAATTATACAGTGACGAAGTGTTTTTCACAAGACTACAAAGATTGCCAGAGTGACTGCAGTAGTTAAGATCGATAACATGCAAGTTTGCGCCTGGAACAGTCGGCTCCAACTGCACTGCAGTACCTTGTACGTTAGTCGTCTACAGTTGGGCACTGCTCTGTAGAACGCAGTGACCTGTTCTTGTGTGAGCTGCTGCGCTGCGCGACCTTTACAAAGAAGTGACGTGTATAACGAAGGGTTTCGGACGCCGCAAGGCATTTGGCGGTATTACACTTCTTTGACACGACTGGCACGTATACGTCGCGTCCCACATAGGACGAGCTAAAGCAACTAAGTGTGTGCGCTCTAGCTTGCACTCGGCTACTAGAATTAATGAGTTTCTTTCTCGCCTCACGAAGGGGAGCGTGTCGGTTTCTACCATTCTCGTCTAGTGGCAGCGAACGCTTTGGAACACTGTGTTCCTATATAATAGGAATACACAATGTCTTGTTATATAGTTCCTCTATAACAAGAGTTACAGCCGTGTTATGTAACCATACTCCCTCCGTAGACGGCCACGTATTAACAGCAGACGGGAATTCTGTAAAGTTTACAACTTCACTGCGAACTAAGTAATTAGGACAAGTAAATGAAAATCGGCGAAATGATAGAGTCGTCTTAGCGGCCAATTTAAGCATATTTTTTCCAATATACCTACATGAGATTGAGGGCTACAGAGCATTCGCGAGAAACTGGACACGAACATTTTTTCGAGTCGACGCGATCCTTAGACGAACGGACATCGACCACTGACGGAGGGTACGCTATATACAGCCTCGCTGTAAAAGGAGCCGTTGGTCTCGCTTTTCTGTTTCTTGAGCTGCTTCGCCGCTCTCACATATGTCGGTAAGTTCGCGTTCACTGTCCGTTGCAGTTACTTTAATCTTTGCGATGCTTCGTCATTCCTAATATCTTGGGAACTAGTCCAATCTTTAGTCATGGTCCATTTCACACAGCTTAGCGCAACGAGAGCGGCCGGTGGCGTCGAGTGTGAACATGCAGGTGCGTTTGCGTTCGACGTCCATGCACAGCGAACAGTGTTGGGAAGCGCGAGGAAGGAAAATATGCCTTAAATTGTGCCCCCGATTAGCAACAGCGGGTGGCACAGCATCAAGAAAGGCAACAAGCTTGGTTTCCACAGGCCGGCCACGAAGAAAGGCGCGTTGCTATACACTAATCTTATGCTTAAAGAAAAACGACAGATGTGCAAACAGAACTTTTCAAACAATGTTTCAAACGGAGACAACAAGGACACGGGACCATAATTTGAACGTTATTTATGCTGCCACTTTCATGAACTGGCACGACTGTTGCATTATTCCAACAAGAAAAGGCACTTGTACGCAAGCAAGATTAAGGATGTGCGTAAGGAGAGGAACAAAAACAGAAGAGCCTATGATGAAAAAAAAATTGGTATACGGTCGTAAGTAAGAGAAGGCTTCGGTTTCAACTTACTTACGGCCACCGCGATATCGTCTTCTGAAGAACTCGAAAAGTTGAAATGGTCACTACAGATATACTGCCAGTCACCAGAGATAATAGCATGAGTTGTATTCAGGAAAGTCAATGAAAAAAATGTTCAGCGAATGCCCTGGCGATACTGCGTTAGATTTCAAGAATTTCACGAGCTGGATGATTTATAACATCAACCTAAGCCCGCTCCAAACTGTAATCTTTTCATATAGGTCCAGAATCGTTCGGGATCGCATTTTACCTGCTTCTCAACAAACTTAGGGTATGCATCACTGTCGTTACGCCGTGATGAGTTACGAAGTACACCACGCAATTCCTCAGAAAACCATGCGGCCATAGCGAACAGGACAACACTATTTGCAGGTTATGAAGGCTGCCAATGCAAATTTTACGTAATCAGTAAGAATGCCACCCGCTTTGGTGACATCTATAGCACGGTACAATGTGGACCAGTCGGCATCACTGAAATATTGGTAAAGACCTTCATAGTAACCGTTGGCAAAAACAAACGAGTGAACAGGTTCGCTGAACACATGAATCACGTCTAAAAAAATTGCGTATTCGTGCTGAACATGCCATTGATCAACAGGAACCAAGTTGCTAACAGCAACAGAAACATCAGCAACCCAGATATTAACCAGAATCAGATCCATAAAACTGCCAGCTGAACTTAGAACCGCATTGAAATGCTTTAATCCAAGAATTTTCACAGAGAAGAACAGTGCACTACAGCGAGGGCATGATAAAGACACGGATGTAGCGCGTGCAGAAACCCCAACCATAGACGGAACATTGAAATCACCAGCTACTAGGACATTATATTTTGGAACATCAATAACTTCAACTAATAATATGCTAAGAAATCTGCACTTTACTCATGCTAGGAGGGAAGTCGTCTTCGCAGAGCAGCACACTGATGCCACGTTTAACAGGAGTTTCAACCCACACATTTTCTGGCACAATCTCAAGGTCCATCGTCAGGTAATACAAAGAATAATCTTGCAGATAGGTAACTTGCAATCCACAAAACGTTCGACCACCTAGGCCAACCATGGCAAGAGCGTCGAGAATGGCCTCATGTAATACGTTGTTGTATGCGTCTATTACATCTAAGAATAAAGCTGCAGATAAACGCTTACTGGGCCTTTCGTGCTGGACCTGTTAAACGAGATCAACTACATTGTCGATTGAAGAGCTGTCACGTCGAAAACCAGAAGTGGAATTCGGATAAATCTTGTAGTGTTCAAGAAACAATTCCAGGCGGCCAAGGATCATCCGTTCCAATATCTTTCCTACACAGCTGGCCAGCGCTATTGGGCGGTAAGAGGTGAGCTCTAGTGGGGATTTGCCCTGCTTCAGGAGTCGCACCAGGCAGCTTACTTTCCATTTATGAGGAGCATTTCTCTCCTGCCATGAGGATTTGTAAAGACTCAACAATTCTCTCCGTGCGGATTCTCCGAGATATCACAAGGCTCGGTATGATATACCATCTGGATCCGGGGATGAAGAGCGCCTGCAGAGAGCTAGTGCCGCCTCGAACTCCTCCGTTGTAAAAAAATGGTCCATGCGGCAATCACGGGCTGGAGGATCTGGACGAGTCGCTTGGTCTGCGATCCGCGCACAAAAGTCTTCTGTGACATCAATGTCTTGCCGCCCTTGGAAAAGAGCGAGCGCCTTGAATGGAAAATTCTGTCCCGGAAGTCAACGCAGAGTTTGCGCGATGGTCCAACTACGTGAGACCAGCAGGGGCGTTCCTGAAGGCGGTGCTCTCAGTCCGATGCTATTCAACCTCGCTCTTGTTGCACTTGCTGAATACTTGCCAACTGCCATGCAGATTTAAATGTACGCAGGCGACATCTGCGTGCGAACTTCGGCAGTTACACGTCCTCAGATACGTACGCGGCTTCAAAGAGCGGCAACTTTGACAGCGAGCTACTTGAGTAAACAAGATATCAGCGTATCACCAGAAAAATGCACAAGTGGCATATACTCAAAACCAATGACGCCCTATGTCATCTCAATCAATGGGCGGATCATTTAGTATGTGAGAACCCACACATTTCTTGGCGTAATTATTGACCGAGACCATTGTTGGAGCCCGAACGTGGCCTACATGAAACGGCACCTGACAGCAACTTTCCAGTTTAAATACTTGACAGGAAAGACGTGGGGGATGTCAGTACACGCGATGCTGAAACTCTACAGAGCTCTCTCTCAATTTTTTAAGATATAGCCTACATGTACTGAACATCTGCCAGGCAAATTTTCTTGTTCTGCAGGCAGCACAAACTCAAGCACTCAGAGTTTGCCTTGTTTCCCAGATGCACGTCAATTGAGGCAACTATTGCGATTACTCACATTACGGTGGAAGCCCTGAGAACGCGCATCAGACATTTTGCACATTCCCTTTATCACCACCTTGCAACACTACATTCAGACAGGCACCAAGCATCATTCTCATCGTTCTCTAATACAAGGACAAACTTCCCTCGAGCTTCACCGCTGCATATAAACCGTCGATACCCCCCTGGTGCCTTATTATCCCCACAGTACATCTCAGTCTACTAGGAATCGGGAAAAAGTCTGAGCTGTCGTCGCCTGTGCTGGAGCTACAGTATCTGCTTCTTCTGTATGAGAGGTATGCGGACAGTGTATATATTTATACTAATGGTTCCACAAATATCCAGTGTTCGTCCGGTTCTGTGGTTGTCCCAGGAAGAGCTATTACCATCAGCTTTAGGACTGACCACCCATCGACATCTGCAGAACTAGTTGCTCTTTGCGCTGCACTTTGTTTCGTCAATCGCGAACCACATTGACAATGGTCAATATTCAGTGACTTAAATTCTGCCCTACAATCTGTGATATCACCTATGCATCGCGGGCCATTCAAGCAGCTCGTATTCGATATTAGATTCCCACTCCATACATCCCATGAGCAAGGACACCACGTGACATTTCAGTGACTGTCAAGTCACTGCTGCGTCATACGAAACGAAAATGCCAGTAACGCCGTTGGGGCAGCTCTTGAAGACACACAGGAAGAGGCCATACCACTTTCATGGTCCGACGCAGCCAGTAGACTTCCAGTGCTTGCATAGGAGATCACGCTCTGTCTACGGTGCACATCAAGCAGCCAGACCAACCGGAGAAATCGTCAATACCACCTGCCCTCTTTGATGAATCTCTGTATGCCAACTGGACTCCGCCGAAGAGAGGCCACTCTGCTTTATCGCTCATGGCTAGGGGTGGCATTCAGGAAATCTTGATCATTTCGCATTGGAAAATCCGACAACGCTCTCTGCAATGACTGTCTTTGCTAGGAGAAGCTAGAACACCTTCTGTGTGACTGTCCTCAATATAATGTTTAGAGACAGTCCCTGGAGTCCTTTCAGGCGCACCTTGACGATAGACCATTGTCAGTTGAAACGAATTTCATATGTTGCCGACGGAAGACATCGCAGTTGAAGGCGACGAAGGGAGTATTTCGGTTTTCGAAAGAGACAGGCTTGGACAAGCGGCTGTGACTGTGATGTCACGTACCACGCAAGACTGACGGCCTGTAACTGATGATGTGTTCTGCTGTGTTATGTGATCTCTCTCCTCCCCATTTTTCACCCCCCCCCCATTCCGCTCCCATGTGTAGGGTAGCAAACCGGTCGAGCTTAACTGGTTAACCCTCCTGCCTTTCCTTCTCCACTTTTTCCTTCCTTCATTCAAGGTCCGCACGCCACTTAACGCTAAGATTCTTCCGCATAGTAACCATCACGCCAACGCCATATTGAACAGGTGCATAACACACGCGGTCGCATCTATGAACTGTGTACTCCAGTAAAAAGTAATTCTTGGGCAATAAGTCGTTGCACAGCCAAGTTTATTTTGAGCATATAACATGGTACGAACAGGCTGGCACGGTAATTCTCGCAGATATAGAAAGATTTCTTGCGTAGACGGCGAACGCAATAGTCAAGAACGGAGCACTTCATTAGTGAGGTTACAAAATAAATCACGTTATTTTGTCGCCGGTGTCCCTGGATGCATTATGCCTGCCGTAGAAAGTTCTGAACAGGCAATCCTTCCGCCAAACGTCTACCGAGTGGATTTTTTTGGGGAGGGAGGGGGGAAGACGTTCCCATTCACTGTGACCCAGGAAGGAAACGGAACACTCCCACTTAGACCTTTTCGCAGTCCACATTGTTGCAATCAGCAACTCTTTTTCAGCGTAGTACGGATTTCCTCGCAAGTTGTCGAAGGGGCCAAGCGCGACACGAAATGCGGTCGCCTTCCCGGCACGGAAACTAGTGTGAAACAGTTCCGGTCTCCAGCGCCGGTATCGCCTTCGTGTTGGGCTGGAACTGCGTAGTTTGCAGGGCATTGACACACGTTTGCTTCGAGCGATGGCCCGCCCACAGGCGCGGGTGCCGAATACACGCAGGGCTGTTCATACACCGTCACGAAGCTGGGGGGTACAGCGCAGCTTGACTTGCAGTGCATGACCAAAGGGACGTCGACGAAAGCGGCAAAGGAGGCCTCACCTTTACGTCACAATGCTGCTGCGCGCATTTGTGCAAGTGCGCTGCGTTCCGGACCAGTCAAAGTGTTGATTAAGCAGTTATGTTTGGTTAAACTATACGAAAACGCAAAATAAGTATTGGAGGTTTCTTTTGGGTGGACTTGCGAACACCACATGGCTGGTTTTGTCCACACAGAACGACACGTTATTTTTTTTCCGTTAACTTGTTCGATGCTCTATACGACACCCTGTATGGACACCAGTTTTAGTGCTTCCATGCTGCCGTACTAGCAAAGAAGTATGCCGCGACTGCAGACGCCGAACAACATGGCTCGCGTTATTATGTTCCTCAACGCCCATAATACAGCGCTCAGATGCAGCCTACACCAAAATCTGATAGACCTATAATATAATGCCCTCCCTACGAGAAAATACATCCTATCAAAATACCACGCACTATTATTATTCCTAAAGAGTTAAGTAAACCTGTCACTGCATAACCTCCCTGCTTTCGCCACCGCCTTTAACCGCTGCGAAAATTTGGCAATGATGAACTATGACGGAAAGTGCAACAAGGGGGACCGATACCAAAGGCGAAACGAAGCGCAACAGTGCTTCAAGCACAGCGGTATGCCCATACAAGAAAATAAAGCATGTTTGGCATCTAGATCCAGGAACCATAAAAATCAATTCATTTATTTCCTTCGCAATCTCCATTTCAAGCGTGTTCGCGCTCATGTTAGTGCATTCATCTCAGTACTGCACGACGTCTACACGAATTTCGCAATTGAGGACGCGGTTTTTATAAAGAATAAAAACAAAACGCTTTATTTGGCGAGGTATGTGAGTTACTGCGTCTGCTGCATTACATTGGCGGGGTGTTTTTGTTGCATAGATAGGCGACCCTTGGGGGCTCAGAGAACGCTTTTGTTTGTTAGACGCTCGTAACGGGATAACAGTGCGTGGTATTTTGATAGGGTGTATTTTATCGTAGGGAGGGCATTATATTAGAGGTCCATCAGATTTTGGTGTAGGTTGTTTCTTAGCTAATTCCGACTGCCTCTCCAGTCTTGACGCGACGTCATAAACTCGGTCTACATCAATTTCTGGATAGAATTTCTTTCCCCGAGCGTAACGTTAATATCGTTTAGGTCATATTATTTGCTAAGATGTTTTCGTTGCATGCTTCTTCCTGAAGAAGTAGTCTGTATTCTTTGTTCACGCAACGGGACTTCAAATGAACTTCAAATAAGGGCGAACATACCTTCATGTTGGCATACCTTCATATGATCATATGACGGCGCGTTTTTTCAGCGTTTGGAAAGAAATTATAGACGCCTGTACGAGTTACAGAACCGAGGACGTCGTAGTAGACGCTTTGGCCGACGGCGTATACTCGTTGCCGGCGCTCGTGTGTTTCGAAAGAGATCTGCGACGTGGCTAAAGTGTGCGCCCGCGCGGGCCTCATCTTCAAAGCGATCTGCGATGTTTGCAGAGTGCGCGTAGTTCCAGTAGCTTCGTATGCACTGTGCTTTCGACGTTTCGTCGCCCTGAAGCGAGACATGCATGAAGGTCGATTCGCTTGCTGCTGCCGTGATTTCTCACTACAGGATTCTCACAGCGGGTTTCCGCGCTCATGGAGCGATATGTGTTCATGTTGTGCGCGCGTGACCCCGTGGTGGTTAATTTAGTTAAAACACGTTGACGGGCTAGTTGGTATGAATACATGATAGAATGTGCAAGCGCGACTGAACAATGACGTAGAAAGAAGCAGACACACAATGACAGCGCTGTCTCTGTGTATCTGTTTCTTTCTACATCCTCGCTGAGTCACGTTTACATATTCTATCATTGTTAACTTAGTAAGTAAGGGGATGTTCCGAAGTTGATATGGCCGATAAAACTACGATCCTTGCTTAATACAGCTATCTACTATTTTTCTATCGCAATTGGTGCTTCAGCTTTCGGATGGAAGTGAGAATTTTATTATTAGGTCACACATCACAAAGAGCACAGACGTGAAATTTGGCTGTCGCACAAGTCGAAAATGACCAGGCTCTGACTTGCCACAACACGCCGCGGTAGCCGAGTGGCTAGGGCGCTGCGCAGTTGAGCTACAGGTCGAGGGTTCGATGCCACCCATGGCGACCGCATTCCGTTGGGGCGGAATCTAAGAACGCCCATGCACCATGCCAGATGGAGAAAATTGTTCCACAGCTGGGAATGGGACGTTCTTGGGACGTGCTTGTATGAGAAAGGATTTTGCCTTTGGCAAGTAAAAACCAAGGATGTCATTTCTTCTTTACCACTGCTTGAGTTCTGCGAAAAACTTTCCAAACCGTATGTCCTACCTATCGCATATTCGTGTAGGCTTCATCCAGGGGTGGGAGGGTATACGGTAAGTGTACGCCCAGTGGACTGTTCATTTCGGTCGCTGCTGGCTGGCCGGAGATACACCAGCGAGAAGAAGACTGCCTGGATGCTTCTCTCCCGTACTCCAGCCAAGTCAGTAAGCTAGCGCTTCAGTAGCCTGCGGAACGGACATGTCAACTAGGAGACAAGTCTCAGAATACGACCGCGCCACCCCCCCCCCCCCCCATCAATTTACCTATGGCGGCGTTGCGCTACGCCTATCTACAGACGCCCTAGTCATATGACCACTTAAGGGCTGGGATGCAAGATGCGTCACTAGCGTTTCTTTGCATCTTCGAAAACGACCACGGCGCGAATCCCCATCGCCACATGCTTTCCACATGAACATACTACAGAAACACATTTAAATGAACACATACTACGGCAACACATATTACGGCGACACGTGTCACAGCAACACATATTACCGCAACACATACACATACCACATCACGACATACTGCAGCAACACATCTACAGCAACATGCTACGGTATCATGATATCAACAGCAACAGCAACATGGCGCAGCACATGCTACGCCAACACGTACTACGGCAAGACATACTGCAGCAAACAAACCGCTGTGAAAATGCTTCGACCTCCATGAATGGCTCGCAACACAGAAGATAATCGCAAAGACCACAAAACGTCGGAAAGTGGGGCGCTCTGGATCGGTCGCTGAACGCGTGACCTGTGCTCCGTATAAGACGCAATATGAAACTAAATTATACAAAAACCAGTCCAAACCCGAACATCGTGGAATTCTTGCCACACACACCAGTAGCGCTTGTTTAGGTTGCCCCATTTAAGCGCACTCTCCTCACAGCCTACGGAACTCCGTCAGTGGGAAGACTTGCGATCAGCCTACAGGTCTTCAAATTAAGAGCAAAGCTTCTTTCGCAAAGATTCTCCGACTTTCCCGATAGTGCATGCTGGGTGCTGCTGCTGTCCTGTCGGATAGCTCATACTTAAAGAAAAAAGAAAATTGATTGCGGGCTAGATGGACATCTCGTCCCACTGCACAGCAGCCCGACGCTCTCACCATTATAGGCCGCAACCACTCCTGCAGTTTTATGGTGCCAGTCTAAACTAGCTGTTTGAGATGATCGCGGTGTGTGCCGTTTCCTGCATTCCAAAGACAGAACCACGAAGTAGGCAAATTTATGGCATTCGATTTACCGCATCCCATAGATTACAATACATGCGTTGGATCTGTATAACTAATTAATTACTAGAGTATCAAGAGAGATTTTCGAAACACATTACGTGGTGTTTCGCGTAAAAACAGTCAACGGTAAAGGGCCGCTAAACAATCAGAAGTGAAAATAATCGAGTGCTGCTCAACCAACCATGGGAACACAGTAAGATGAAGAACAAAAAACGAACTCTCATATTCAATAAGAAATAAAGCTGAACGACACTTGTGACAAGGATAAAATGACCGTAACATCGAAGAGGAAATAAGCATCAATATTCTGTTACAATCAAACATTTCAAGAACAATAAATATAATCAGATAGCTCATAAATTCGCTGGAATGTCTGCCTGTAAGATCATTGGCTAACACGTTCCATTTCCTTACTGCACTCGGAAAAGAAAAAAAAAGATGAGTGCCTCAAGTTATTCCAATAAATTTGTGTTCTTCAAGGTGTTAGGTATCTTTAGCTCGAGTAGTTCTTGTGATGGACGAGGATAAATAGCCCCTACTGTTGATTCGTAAGCCGTGCAGGGGGGTATTCCCGACGTTCCAGCGACCATCGCCATCCGTTCCAGCGACCTCCAGCGCCATCGATCGACCCGTCATCCCTTATGCCCCAGGCGAAGCTCCCGAGCTCGGTTTGGCGTCTAGCGTGGTTAGCATGCTTATGGCCGATTTTCCTGCTATGAAACTGCCATAATCACGGTTAACGGTAACCTCGGCCACGCTGACCGAGGTTAGCCGCCTAACCGCCGCTTCTCCTGCTGTGTAGCCGAGCTCACCGAGGTTAACGACGTCGTTCGGGATGCCATCGTAACGAGGGTATCATGATTAAGAATTGCAAAAGAGCGAGTACCTCTATCGAAGTATGTCAACGCTGAACCAATCTCAAGGATACAAACGCATGGAATGCTTAAAAATAGAGCATTGATATTCGCGCGCAAACCCGACTGTGAGGGAATGTTATTGAAGGTTTAAAATAGGGTACGCTGCTACGTGCGAAACATAGCGCTTGGATTCTAAAAACACTTATATATCGGCAGTTTAGAGTGCTGTAGTTTTCAGAAAAATTTATGGAAACCTTGTGGTTTTGCTGTTCCCTAAACGAGCGTCCTATCACGGCTTACCTAACGGATCGGCTCCAATAGCAGTGTTGTCATGCTGGGCGGTCTGATCGTTTATTGCTATCGCATTTGAAACGGGGCGTGGAGAAATCGTCACCTATACTCGCGGACCAACTTTCTTGGCGAAGGCTATAGAGGCAAATTGCTCGACTGCAACCACGAAAGAATGTAGTCCCACAATTCCAGTTTTGTTGGCTCTGAGAAATGATAATACTAATATTTATAATAATAGAAAAGCATTGCTTCACTTTCTACAGAAGGCTATTTGAATGAGGACAAAGCATACAAAACAAAATTAAATTATGGAGTTTTACGTGCCAAAACCATTTTCTGATTATGAGGCACGCCGTAGTGGAGGACTCCGGAAATTTCGACCACGTGGGGTTTTTTAACGCAAACCTAAATCTAAGCACACGGGTGTTTTCGCATTTCGCCCCCATCGAAATGCGGCCGCCGTGGCCGGGATTCGATCCCGCGACCTCGTGCTCAGCAACCCAACACCATAGCCACTGAGCAACCACGGCGGGTACAAAGCATGCACCTGGGGCATATTTATATTTTTAGTACTTTGTACTTTGCAATTTCGACTATTTAAACAAGTGAGAATAGAGCACCTTTTCCGTGCACCTCAACGGCAAAACAGCGTCTCTGTTTTCAGCTGAGCCTTCGTCATCTTCTGGTTCTTCCGTCGTCTCGCCACAGAAGCTTGTGACCAATTTCGCCGACAAATGGCTGTCTACGCAGACGAAGCAAATGGGGTGCATCGTTTATGTTTCAACCACGCGTGACTATCTGCAGCTCACCACCGTCGCGATGCATAAAATAGTGAGTCAGCTGACCGGCGTTAGTGTTCGTTCCGTGAGTGGGATAAGAGCAGAGGACCTTCGAGGTCCGCTGCTGCCTCCAAAGGAAAAAAAGACCTGACGTCAAGTGTGGAAGAAGCACGGAGAAAGGTGGAAGGACAAGAATGCACATGTACGACAGATTCCACCCTGGTGCAACTGGAATGCAACGGGTGTAACTGCAAGATTCTGAAGACGTCCTGCTTAGTAGCAAGAGAGAGAGAGAGCACATTAATTTGTAATGAGATTGAGTGGCTTTAGCACGGGTGCAACTCCGATGTCGCCTATTCAAATAAATGTCAAACGCAGAAATGCATTTCCGAGATAACCCCTGGGCCGACTATATAAATTATGGTGCATCTGAGAGAGAAAGGTACGTTCTAGTGACTGTTCGAAACGCAATTTTTATTTGAGACCTGAATGTTACGAAAACTGCCGAAAATCTCTTAGTTTGAAAAAAAAAGAGAAAAACAGAAGCGCGAAGTTTACAAATCCGTAACTCTGCATTAAAACACATATCCCAGTTCTGTCAATTGCATAACTGAGAGAATCAAAAGAGGACAAATTTGGTACATCAACTTATATCCTACGTTATTTTGTTACATTGTTCGCAAGGGTTTATTAAAGCCTTACTCGCATATTAGCTGCCAATATTATAGCCATCTATAACAAGTCAGTTTCTTGTTTTAAATCTTCTGTCAGATGCAATTCACAGAATCGTGCTATCGTTTTTCGTCCAATTTTGTAAACTTTACAGTTCCGTTTTCTGGGCATTTGCAATTTTCAACAATTTTTGTGAGAGAATTGACGTCCGAAGTAGAAACTTCGCCACAAACAGTCACACTTACCTTTAGGTGGAGAAACCTCATCAATTTTCGTGGAGTGGAGGCAGAGAAAACGGTTCTCTACAATTCCAAATTATCTGACTCCTAAGTATATGAGGTCAACATACTGGAATAAAGTCAGGGTGGAATCACTTTACGTTATAGCGACCCTGTTCTGCATACTTAGCGGAAAGTTTTCTTTGCAAAGAAAGTTTCTTCTTTCAATAAAGCAGAGGCAGAGCCAGGCGAACGCTTCTGCGTCACATACTGCGATCGGTAAGTCCAGATAAGAGAAGCTTGTAAGACCTCTAAGGCCCAAGCTGGGGTGTTCGCAGAGCCTGCAACAACGTATACCTTCTGCGTGGCGCAACCCTTTAGCTGCGGTTGGCTCGTGAGTGCGATACCTCACACACAAGAGTGAAAGCGCATGATCTGCCGCACTTCTTTTTGCAGTGCAAAACATGGCGAGAGAGCAGAGATATTGGTCGAATATTACATTCGTGTTCGTCGCACACTTGCGATGTTTCTGATGATTAGCCAAGATTGTGTGTTGCAAAAATTTCATCTTAATTTGACATCTGATCTTTGCCTGTACTTTAGCCATATCATCAGGTGTGAAGGATAAGCGTCAGCTTGGAGCCCACAATACAGTGCAGTAATAGTGAGAACCGATACTAAATGCGCCACCACTCTGCTCATGTGCTGCTCGACAAAGCTCTTGCATAACCAAACAAAATTGAGCTTCACAGTGTGAGGCCGCTTCTGGTCTTGTTAGGTATAGTACTGCAATCCTGAGGAGCGGTTCCCTCTTTCTTTCCATTTGAGACAGTGCACCGCAGCTGTCACAGCCGTAAAAGATTGAAGATAGTAATGGGCGACAGCATCAAATGACCCGCTGACAGAAAGGGCCGGCGTCTGTAGCAGCGAACCAGCCCCTAAATTCTTATAGGCTTCGACGCCACGTGATGTCCGTGCCTCGACGGAGCAGAGTGGGCGGCAGAATACACCAGGTGTTGCGTGAGGGGAGAGGGCATCGTCGATACGCCACCTCACCCTCGCTCTGGGAGGCCTTTGTTATTCGGTCGTTCCGTGTCCGCGCAAGCTCATCCTGCGTTCTAACTTCGCGTCGGTAATTGCTATAAAAAAATTAATGCGCATAATTCAGAATAAATTCGAGAGGAAAGGCGCTCGTGGTAGTGGGTTTCGAAGCTACAACCACACGCTCAGAGGCCCAGTCTCTTACCTACTAGGCTAAACCAACTACTCCTAGATAACAGGCCGGTGCACTCTGCTTTATGACGTCATGCTACTTGGACCAAAATTTCCATCGACGAGCCCGGCATGACGGAAGCAGTGACTACAAAATCACCATGGCCTATTCGAGAGCGTCCCCATTAGCTTTTATGACAGTTGGACAACGTAGCGTGACGACACAAAATTAAGTGCACTGGCCTTGTGCTGTATAGGAGGCGTTTGCCAAGCGTCTCGACGCGCTCGCTTGTCCGCGAAGAGATCATAACTCGAAGGACCACTCAGCGATGTGCAATTGGATATTCATTCGTTCGCATTCACAACTCATAACAAGTGCTTCGATGTCTGTCCACGCATTTTTTTATTGACGTTGTTGCTGTCGAATAAGCATATGGCTCAAACCAACTACAGGCATCGGGCGGCAGTCACAAGCGTCGTGTAGGTGAACAGCGCCGCGAACAGCAGAAGTCAGTGCACTCGCATGTGGAGCAGACGACGGGGCGCAGGCTCTCACGGTGGATCCAGTGATATCGCACTGCACATTTTAAAGCCTGACCTACAAGAAAACGCATTTTCGTGTGTCTGCTTTTGGGAAAGGTAGCCACTTGTACGAGGCAGGCCTCATTCGCGGTACCAGGTACTAAATAAGGCAGAAAACTAGAACAAATTGAGATGCAAGTGCACCCCGCCCATGCAGGCCGACGCGGTAAGCTACGACATGGAGCTCCAGCAGTTATATTCCAGATGTTATTTTGATGTGCACGTTAACAGTGTCGCATACGTAATTATGTAAATAGGGGAAGCAGGCAGGCGATGTATAAAAAATGCATAATATACATACCAGTGTGTATCTATAACATGCTACAGAGTGTGTGCCACTGGGTACGTGCCCCAGGAGCCTACGTTTATCTGCCGCTCTGCAACGAACTTTTCTGACGTCAACTTGGGTCACTGAAAGTATCACAACATCACGCCTACACGGTGACGTTCGCGTCACGCAATGTTTCTTGCAAATGAGGGCCGGAGTCCAAGTTGTGGCGTTTTTCCGACTCTCAAAAATCGCATTCTTGCCGAATGTGACCTTCAGAATCGCGTTTATGCTATTTAAGGACTTGCATAGAGATATTGAGCTAAAACGCTATCGCTGCCACCGAAGTGGTGCACGACAACTTTTCTGGTTTTCTCGTTACTCATACAATGACGAAGTGTTTCTCAAAAGACTACAAAGATAGCCAGAGTGACGTCTGTGGTTAGGAGCAATAAGATGTAGGCTGGTGCGTTCATTATTTGGCTCCAATGGCGATGGAAGGTGTCCTTCTGTTTTTTTCATGTACGGTGGTATCGAAACCCAGACGCATACTTCTCCCATGTAAACGCGAAGTCCAGTAGAGCACCGCTATGTAGAACGGAATGACCTGTTCTTGTGAGAGCTGTTGCGCTGCGCGACCTTTATTATAAAGTGACAATGAAATGAGAAAGGCGTTCGACTGTATTACACTTCTTTGACGGGACTGGCACAAATACATCGCGTCCCACATAGCAGGAGCTAAAGCATTTAGGTGGGTGCGCTCTAGCTTTCATTCAGCTACAAGAATTAATGAGTTTCTCCCTCGCGTCCCGACCGGGAGCGTGTCAGTTTGTACTAGTCTCGCCTCGTGGCGGCTAACGCTTTGGAACACTGTGCTAAACTGCACCCCTGGCTACGGGGCCGCCATTCATTCCGCAGTCCTTTCCTGGTGGCTGGGCGCTACGAAGATGCCGCGAGATATTGTACAGCCTTCGGGTTCGGCCCAGCTTGTATCGTATCTTTCGGGAGTAAAAACTTTTGCCGACGTACACGACGCTCCCTAATTATAATGAGAAACCTGTACTAGTTTTCATTTCGCGATGTATGGGCTGGCGCGGACAATCTGTCTCGTGCTACGCATTGTAATCGGAGCAAAGTGTGGCGCGACTGCCTCGCTGATGGAGAAATCGCGAGAGGCTGCTCGTGGGTGAAGCGCGGGCGCGATTCACAGCAGTCGCCGCAGACAGACCACCGCTCATGCACCGCTTTGTTTCCATATATGGCATCGGTCGACGTGCTCTCCGCATGTCATCGGTGAACAGACCACTACGCCCTAGTCTGGTGCCATCTCGTAGTGGTTATCGCGCACAGCCTGTCTTTCCCATATCCTCCTCCTCCGCTTTCCTCTTCGCACTTTCTTCGCTATCACTGTTTTTCATGCCCTGCTGCTCTCCGAGTTGGCTCTTTCATACTTCGCTGTGCTCGTTCGCTCGGGTACGCTCCCGCCAGCAGTCAACGCAGGAAGAGGCACCTAAGAGCTTTGCTCTAAAATCGTGGAAAACTAAAATTCACCGGTCTTTCCACTCTGTGGGGAAAGAGGAGCAGCGAAGCTGTGATGTGTTTTACTTCAATCGACGCATCCATGCATACGTTATTCTTTATCTTATTATTATAAGTATTGAAGGACACAGCCAACGAATAGAAATTTTGACAGTGGAGTAATTTATTCTTATTCTTTTATGAAATAGTGACGTGTGCAAGTACCACCGCATAGGAGACGGGAATTCTACGATATGTATAAATTCACTCTCAACTACCTAAATAGGAAAAGTAGATCAAACTCAGCGTGATGTTAGAGTTGTCTAAGCGGCTTATTGTCACCAATTTCTTTTGGGATATGTGTGATAAAACAAGAGTTGCAGCCGTTTTCTGTAACCATACTGCCTCCGTAGACGGCCACATAATAACAGCAGACGGGAATTCTGTAAAGTTTGCATTTTGTCTTTGAACAAAATATTTGAGACAAGTAAATTAAAATTGGCCTAACCATATAGTCGTCTCCGCGACCAAACTAATCATAATTTTTTCCACTATGCCTACATTGAATTGAGGGCTGCAGAGCGTTCGCGAGAAACTGGAGGCGAACATTCTTTCGTGTCGACACGAAACTTACACAGACAGACATCGACCACTGACGGAGGGCATACTATAAACACCTTCGCTGTAAAAGGAGCCGTAGGTCTCTCTTTTTTGTCTCGTGAGCTGCTTCGCCGGTGGCACATATGTCGGTAAGTTGCGTTCACTGTCCGTTGCAGTTAGTTTAATTTTTGCGATGCTTCGTCATCCTTAATGTCTTAAGAACTCGCCCAATCTTCAGTCACGGATCATTTCACGCAGCTTAGCGCAACGAGATCCGCCGGTGGCGAGGGGTGTGAACATGCCAGCGCGTTTGCGTTCGACGTCCATGCACAGCAAACAGTCATGCACCGGACGCTACTAGAGTTGGGAAGCGCGAGGAAGGAAAATGCGCCTTAAATTGTGCCTCCCATTAGCAACAGCAACAGTAACAGCATCAAGAAAGCAAACGTGCTTTGTTTCCATAGATGGGCCATGAAGGAAGGCATGTTGGCATATGCTAATATTATGCTTAAAGAAAACCGGCAGATGTGCAAGCACAAGTTTTCAAACCATTTTGCAAACGGAGACAAGTCGTACACAGGGCCATAATTTGAACGCCATTCATGCTGCCACTTTCATGAACCGGCACTGCTATTGCATAATTCCAGCAAGAAGAAAAGGCACACTGCACAAGCAAGATTAAGAATGTGCGTAACGACAGGAACAAAAACAGAAGAGCCTTTGATAAAAAAAAAAAACATTGCTATGCGGTCGTAAGCAAGAGAAGGCTTCGGTTTCACCTTACTTACGGCCGCCACGATATCGTTTTCTGAAAAACATGAAATGTTGAAATGGTCACAGCAGATATACTGCTAGTTAGTTACCAGAGCTAATAGCATGCGCTGTATTCAGGAAAAACCCTGAAAACATCTTCAGCGAATGCATTGGCGATACTGTGTTAGATTTTAAGAATTCCACGAGATCGACGATTTATGACATTAACGTCAGCCTGCTCCGAACTGTAATCTTTTATCATAGGTCGAGAAACGTTTGGGATCGCATTTTACCTGCTTCTCGACAAACCTAGCGTATGCAACGCTGTCACTACGCAGTGATGATCTACGAATTAAACCATGCAATTCTTCAGAAAACCATGCGGCACAGCGAGCAGGACAAAACTATTTGCACGGATTGAAGGCTGCCAGAGCAAATTTTACATCATCAGTAAGGATGCCACCCGGTTTGCTGACATCTATAGCACGGTACAATTCAGATCAGTCGGCATCATTGGTGAAGGCCTGGATAGTCACCGTCGGGAAAAACAAACAAGCGAACAGGTTCGCTCAACACATGAATCACCTCTTAGGAAATTGCGCATTCGAGCGGAATGTGCCAGTGGCAAACAGGAAGCAAACTGCTAACAGCAACAAAAAAATTCTGCAACACCAATATTAGCCAGAATGAGATCCATAACACTGCCAGCTGAATTTGGAACCGCATTAAACTTCGTTAATCCAGTAAATTCCAAAAATAACAGCGCCGTACAGCAAGGAAATGATAAAGATACGGATGTCGCGCATGAAGAAACCCCAACCGTAGTCAGAACATTGAAATCACCAGCTACTAGGACAATATATTTTGCAATATTAATAACTTCAACTAATAATATGCTAAGAAAACTGCACGTTCGTCATGTCAGGAGGGAATTTGGCTGCGCAGAGCAGGATATTGTTGCCCCGATTAATAGGAATTTCAACCCACCCAGTCTCTGGCACAATCTCAAGCTCCGCACGCCACCTAACGCTAAGGTTATTCTGCACGGTAATCAGCATGCCGCCGCTGTATTTAACAGCTGCATCATGCAGGCGGTCGCATCTATGAACTGTGTATTCCGGTGAAATGTTATGCTTGGGCAGTAAGTCTTTGCAAAGCCAAGTTTCAGTCAAGGATATAAAATGGTACGAACAGGCTGGCACGTTCTCGCAGAAGTAGAAATATTTCTTGCGTAGACCACGAGCGGATTGGTCAAAAACGGAGCACTTCATTAGCGAGGTCACAAAAGAAATTACGTTATTTTGTCACCGGCGTCCCAGGATGCGTCATGCTTGCTGTAGAAAGTCTTGATTAGGCAAGCCTTCCGCCAAATGTCTACGGAGGAGAGGAGGAGGAAAGAACTTTATTGAGTGCCCTGCGAGCTGGTGGGGCGGGCCAAAGGCCCCGCCTAGGTGACGGCCAGGAGGTCGTGGGTCCTGGCGCCATCCTCGGCCCGCTGGATGGCCCATAGTTTATCCTCGAGGGCGGCGCTGAGCAGCGCGGCTTCCCAGGGCGTGCGAAGGCTGCTTCTAGAGGCCGCGTTTTCTTTATTGTTATTTATCCCTCCGCATTCCCATAATATATGCTCCAGAGTGGCTCTGGCTTCACATGTTTTGCATTTATATGCAAAACATTTATATGCAAAAAACATTTATATGCAAAACATTTATATGCAAAACTAGGATACGTCCTAGTTTGTAAGTGCCGCCATGCGACAGACTGCTTTTTTGTCAATTTTGAGTGAGGTCGCGGGAATATGCGCCTCTGTAACCTATAATGTTTCGTAATGTCATTATATGTTGTCATTCTGTCCTCCCACTCCAACTCATTTACCGCACCGTCACGACCGGAGGGTGTCGGGGCGTCGGGGCAAGAACCCACCTCTCAATGGACGTCGAAATTAACGCGGTTAGAAACAGAGAAATCTCAAAGGTCCTTTTTTTGTCACTGAAGACTGCCACACACGACCTAGAACACGCTAAATTATCCAAGTTCGCCTCAAAGAAATTCATTGAAGAGCAGAACATACTTTGTGGCATATACCCAGCCACACATCTTGGCGTCAGGCACACCCAATATGGCTCCTTATCAGACCATGTAACGAACACTGCCAGAGACCCAAGTTCGCAGCAAAGCAGTTAGAATAACACTTAGGTAGTGAGTGAAGTCGGAGTAAAAGACTTTCACCGAACAGCGGCGCATACCTTGTGGCCCATTAACAGTGGCACATAACCAATGACCCAAGTTGTATAGATGTTCACTGAAGTGTTGCACACAACCGGTTACTCATACCCAGCTCACCATAATTTACATCAAATAGGTTAAATGAAGTATGGCGCGTATACCTAGTTTCACATACCCAGCGACATACATGCTAGGCTTAGAAAGGTTCATTTAAGAATGCCACATAAGCACCGCCGCATACCCTGCAACCCAGGTTGGCATGAAACGCTCTAAAACGATTGACGCCTCTAAAAGAATCACGTTGAATGCATCAATGATGAATAATTAAAACGCGAATATGTTTGTTATCCCACTCAATGGTCTGTGGATCACTGAAATGCAGCGGGTGTAACCGCAAGATTCTGAACACATCCTGCTTAAAGAGAAGCTTTAGCACGGGCGCAACTCCGATTGTGCCTATTCAAATAGATGTAAAATGCAGAAACGCACTTATAGATAAACCATGGGCCGAATAAATAATATCTGGTGCATCTCAGAGAGAAAGATAGGTTCTAGTGACTGTTGAAAGAGGTATTTTTATTGTAGACCTGAATATTACGAAAGGTGCCGAACATTGGTAAGTCTGAAAAAAAAAAATAAACAGAAGCACGACGTTTATAAATCCGCAACCCTACAGCAAAAGCACACAACTCATTTCTGTCAACTGCATAAATTAGAGAATCCAAAGCGGATAAATTGGGTATCTCAATTTATATCTTACGTGATTTTGTTACATTGTTTACAATGGTTTAGCAAACGCCTTACATATTAGCGGTCTATCTTATAGCCATGTATAACATACCAGTTTTGTACGCTTTAGATCGTCTATCAGATGCAATACAGTGAATTGTGGTATCGCCTTTCGTTCAAAGTTGTAAACATGACAGTTCCGTTTTCTGGGCATTTGCGATCTTGAACAATATTTATAAAAAAAATTGACGGCCGAAGTAGAAAATTCGCTACTAACCGTCACAATTACTTTTACATGCAACAAGCCTCATGAAATTTCGTGAGCTGGTTGTACAGAAAACGATTCCTCCTATCCCATGTATCTAGATAGCTCTCGAGCTAAGGATTCCTCTTATAGCTTTATTGATGTTTTGATGACATGCATCAATTTGTTGTGAATATTCTGAATGAGTAGAGGAAATGTTTTTTTCGGGGAGCAATCAATGATGTCAATTTATTGCTTGTTAGGTTGTTAGGCTATATTGACTATCTGACACCCTCGCTATTGACACCCTCGCTGTCGCAGACCTTTGTTATTTGGCCGTTGCGTGTCCTCGCAAGCTATCGCCTGTGTTCTAATTTCGCCAAGGTAATCGCTATAAAGAAATTATGCGCAAAAATCAGAATGAATTGGAGAGGAAAAGCGTTAGTAGTAGTGAGATTTGAAGCTACGACACCACGCTCAGAGGCCCAGTCTCTTACCTGCTAAGCTAAACCGGTTACTCCTAGATAAAAGGCATGTGCACTCTGCTTTACGACGTCATGCGACTTGCACAAAAATTTTCACCGCCAAGCCCGGCGGTACGGACGCGGTGACGATTAAATCACCGCGGCTTATTCGAGAGCGTCCCCATTTACTTATATAATATTTGGGCAAGGTAGCATGAAGTTGTGGAAATAAGTGCACTGGCCTTGGCCTGTCTAGGAGGCGTTGGTCAAGCGTCTCGACGCCCTGTCGCTTGCCAGCGAAGAGTTCATAACTCGAACGACCCCTTAGCGGCGTGCAATTTAACATTAATGCTTTCGCATTGCCAATTCATAAGAAGTGCTTACGTTTCCTCGGATTTTTTGTTTACCTTGTTGTCGTCGAATAACTATATGGCTCATACCAATCACATGCACCGGGCGGCCGTCGTAAGCGGCGTGTAGGCGAACAGCGCCGCGAACAGCAGAAGTCAGTGCACTGGCATGTGTAGCAGACGACGGTGCCAAGGCGCTCACGGTGCATCCAGAGATATCGCACTGCAGGTTTCAAAGCCTGACCTACCAGAAAACGCATTTTCGTGTGTCTGCTTTTGAGAAAGGTCATAACGTGTACGAGGAACACCACGTTCGTGGTGCCAGGTACTATGCACAGTAGAAATCTAGTGCGAATTGCGATGCAAGTGCACCCCACCAGAGGAGCCCGACGCGCTAAGCTAAGACATGGAGCTGCAGGGTTTATATTGCAGATCTTATTTTGCTGCACATTAACATTGTCGCATACCTAATTATGTAAATAGGCGAAGCAGGAGGCCCGCCATGTATCAAAAATGTGTAAGATACGTACCATTGGGTATGTGTCATGCGGCCACTAGTACGTGCTCCATGAGCCAACGGGTATATGCCGCACTGCAATGAACCTTTTCTGACGTCAACTTGGTTCACTGAAAGTATCACATCACACCTACACGGTGATGTTGGATGGATGTGTGTTGTTTAGTGGCGCAAGGGCCAGGTATGGCCAAAGAGCGCCAAGACTGATAATGTTGTGTTAAGCGCTGATTTGTGAGTGGCGATGGTGGAATGTAACATGGCTGTAAAGTGGCCTAAAATCAATCAGTGTCATGGAAACGTAAAATAGTATATAGCATAAAATTATGACAGTGATACATGTAGTGGTCTGTGGATATAGTACGCATGATAAGTGATCATGGAGCTAAAATGCGAGAATATGTAAATAGCACTAATGCCTCCGGGGGGCCTTTGAGCCCAAAGGCTGAGAGGCAGGTGCTTTCTTTTAATGCACCTACCGCAGCAGAAACCTCTGTTAGAGGCTGTGCTACGGATTTCCTGGGGCTATAATATGAAAACTATCTACATCTTTTAAAAATCCAAACAGGGATTCATGTTTGAAGAAAGGTTCTATACCTATAATCATTTGAGGATGGAGTGGAATTAACTGCCGATGTGGTAATGGAAAATGCTTTTTCCTATTAGCGTCTAATTGAGTGCATTGCAGCAGGATATGAAGCACGGTAAGTGGCTCACCACATTTATCACACATGGGCGGATCGCCACCGGACAAGAGGTATGCGTGTGTGCTGTATGTGTGTCCTATCCTGAGTCTGCAAAGTGTTACTTCTGTGTGACGGTTCTTTGATACCGGCGGCCAGTTGCCAAGATAAGGTTTGATAACATGTAATTTATTTGCTGTTTCTTTATCCCACAAGCGCTGCCAGAAATCTCTTAGGTTTTTTCTTATTGAGGGCTTGAGGTCCATTACAGGGATAGTCGTGGAAGTGTCTGCAGCGTTCGCGTTCACGGATGTGGCTAGCTGGTCCGCTAACACGTTTCCCTCTATCTCTCGGTGCCCCGGCACCCAGCATAGGACGATATGCTGCTTAGACGCATAGTTTTTTAGCAATGCTGAGTAGAAAGAAATAATTACAGGGTTTTTATATTTCTTGACAGTTTTCAAAGCATTTACGACGCTCAAGGAGTCTGTGTATATAACTGCCTTTGGGATATTAAATTCTTTAATGTGTTTAACAGCAGCCAATATCGCGTAGGCCTCTGCTGTGAAAATACTTGTGTTAGGGTGCAAAACACCAGCATCCGAAAAGGATGGACCGACCGCTGCGTAAGATACGCCAGAATTACACTTCGATGCGTCTGTAAAGAATTCAGGACAGGAGTATTTGTGCTGTAATTCGAGGAAATGCGTTCGTATATGCGCGACAGGCGCGTGCTTTGTAACAGTTACGAAAGATATATCACAGTCTATTGGTTGCCACTGCCACGGCGGGGGCCGTATAGCAGGGGACATAGGGTGGTATTCAAGCAGTGGAACCCTTGTTTCTTCAGCCATGTCTCTGACACGCAGTGAGAAAGGCTTTGCCGCTGTGGGCCGGTTATGAAAAAGTTGACAACTGGACAAATCGTTTATGGTGGAGAACGCGGGTTGCTCACTGTTTGCGTTCACTCTCAGAAAATACATGAAAGAGGAGTATGTTCTCTGCAGATTAAGTGACCACTCATCCGATTCAACGTAAAGGCTTTCCACTGGGCTTGTTCTAAAGGCGCCTGTGGACAAGCGAATGCCTAAGTGGTGGACAGGGTCTAGCATCTTCAGAGCAGTTGGAGTAGCCGACTGGTAAACTATGGCTCCATAGTCTAGTCGTGTGCGTATGAGGCTTTTATACAAGTTCATGAGACATTTTCTATCACTGCCCCAGGTTGTGCGTGAGAGCACCTTTAAGATATTCATTGTTTTCATGCACTTGTCTTTAAGATATTTTATGTGCTGCACAAAGGTTAGCTTCGCGTCTAAAATTATGCCTAAGAATTTATGTTCCCTGTTTACGGGCAGACGCTCACCATGCAACACAATTTGAGGATCAGGGTGCAGGCCTCTTTTTCTGGAGAAAATGACACAGGTGCTTTTTTGTGGGTTCAATCTGAGCCCGTTCTCATCAGCCCATTTGGAGACCCTGTTAAGACCAAGCTGGACCTGTCGCTCACAGATTGCAAGAGAACTTGACTGAAATCCTATCTGCACGTCGTCAACATACGTTGAATAGAAGATGTTATGTGGTATGTGTAGACGAAGAGAATTCATTTTAACTATAAAGAGTGTGCAGCTGAGCACCCCGCCCTGCGGCACTCCAGTTTCCTGTACAAACTTCTGTGACAGAACACTGCCCACTCGAACACGGAATGTCCGATTGGACAGATAACTTTCTATAACATTGAACATATTTCCGTGTATACCTAACTGTGAGAGGTCTTTCAATATCCCAAACCGCCACGTTGTATCATAGGCTTTCTCCATATCTAAGAATACTGATAAGAAAAACTGCTTATGGACAAAAGCTTCACGGATACGTGCCTCGATACGTATGAGATGGTCAGTGGTGGATCGACCCTCCCGAAACCCGCACTGGTATGGGTCTAGCAATTTGTTTGATTCTAGGAAGTGTAGTAGGCGACAGTTAATCATTTTTTCGAATACTTCGCAGAGGCAACTTGTTAATGCTATAGGTCTATAACTGTGACGCGATTTTTCTAGCAAATGAGGGTCGGAGCCGACGTTGTGGCGCTTTTCTACACTCAAATAGAAGCGTTCTTGCCAAAAGTGACTGGCAGCATCACATGTGTTCTCTTTATGTGCTTGTATAAGAGATAGTGAGCTAAAAGGCTTTTGTTGCCATCGAAATGGAGCACAATGGTTGTTCTGATTTTCTCTCTAATCATACAATAACAAAGCATTTTTCACAAGACCTCAAAATTGCCAGACTGACTGTGGTGGTTAGAAGCGACAACACGTAGGCTTTTGCTTGCATTATTTGGCTCCAATAGAAGTGAAACTCTTTTGCCACATTTCTGTGGGATCGAAACCTAGACGGAAACCCCAGTCGAGCACCGCTCTGTAGAACGGAATGATCTGCTATTGTCCGAGCTGTCGCGTTGCGCGTCCTTTACGATGAAGTGATGTGTAGAACGGACAGTTTCGGACGCCGCAAGCACTTCGTTGTCACGACTGGAACGAATACATCGCGTCCCACTAAGCGCCCACTAAAGCACTTAAGTGTGTGCGCTCTAGCTTCCATTCCGCTACTAGAATTAATGAGGTTCATCTTCGCGTCACGAACAGGAGAGTGTTGCTTTGTACCATTCTCGTCTCGTGGCAGCTAGCGCTTTGGAACACTGTCTTCAACTGCACCCGAAAATGGAAGACGACGAAGTGTCCTTTCTAAAGTGGCTCCTCATCGCTCCTGTGAAAAATCTCGTATTCCTCGTAAATGGGTTCCATACTTCAAGAGGTTAGACCACAAGTCGTGCGAGGACGCTCCAGACGCTCATGCGCAGTCTGGTTTTCTCTCATTCAGCGAATGTTACTCCACCATCTCTGCAGTTGAATCATGCACCGGGACTAGGCCTAGTGCCTCCGTTGACGCGCTGGCGGTGGTAGATTCGCCGGCGCCGCTCATCAGAACGGCATTACCGGCCACACAATTGACACCTGAGCCTGGATCCCAGTTCCTGATTCCTGCCCCAAGTGCGTCGGATACAGACCACCCGCCGCCTTTCCAAAATGCACATCAGACCATGAGTGACCTGGCCCTAGGCAGGAGCCCGGCGATGGCTTCCCAGTCACCGATTGGGAATGGTGCTCCAATTGTAGTGCTTGACGAACCTAGTACCCCTACAGATTTGTCTTCTGCGCTACCATCTGTGCCGTCGGCTCCCTGTGGTTCTCAGAGGCGTCCTACGGAACAATCTGCACAATATTCGTCTTCGGCCAACAACGGCTCCCAAGGCACGCGTTACTGTCTAGCGACTGACCACCCAGTTGTCGACACCCAGCTCGGTTTGCTATAAAGCAACCATTACAGCTCTGGCCCCCACAAACCTCACGGAGATTACGAAGGGGATTATTCAGGCGAACCTCGACACTTGTCTTGGCACCACAAGCTTCCGCAGCTTCACGGCTAGGATAAATCAAATACGATCGCTGTGTAGCTCCCAACATTGGCGGCTGTCGAGAGTTTTTAAACGCTTCAGCGTCTCTCGATCACAAGCGAAGTCACCGTGCCGGTCCTGGTGTACCTGGTACTGGGCTCGGACTTACAGCGCTGTGTCGTTTACAACGCTGACGCTGGCGAGGACCAGACTGCTCTCCTGCGTGAGCTCTACTGTTCGACTCGCCGTGTAATTCAAGCGCGTTACATGAGAATGGGGCACTCTGTCATCGTCATCTTGCAGGGCCCACCAATTCCCCCAGCCCGCCTGTACTAGTATGGCTGCATTCTACGACATCGGCCATATAAACCCAGTGGCGTCTATTGTTACAACTGCTTCCTACCTGGCCACATGCGCCGATCCTCTCCGTTTACAGCGCCCGACGAAGCTGTACAAGCTGGCACAGTGTCTTACCGATGTGGACTCTGCAAGTGCGACGACCACGAGATCACTTCTCCAACTTGTCCCACAAAGCAAAAGGCCACTCAGGAGGTTCATCCCGGGAATCATAAGCAATGGACTCCGCATGCTGCCACACAAACAGTGCCGACGTCTAACACGTTTGCGGTGCTCCAGTGGGATGACGACTGGCCAGAGCTCTCCGAGCCCGACCCGCCTGCACCCCATTCGCAACAGACTTACAGTGACAAAGTTCGCAAATAGCGCCGTCGCCCGGTGGTTACACAGAAGCAGAGCGTGCCGGACCATCCGCGTGATGATTTGCTACTCCAATCAAGTCCATCAGCTAGCGCTTAAGTAGCAGGTGGAACGGACATGTCAAGTAGGAGGACAGTCTCAGAATACGACCTCCCCCCTCCCCACCACATGTAGCCATGCCGGCGTTGTGCTAGATGCGGAAAAAGCCTTTCTTTGCATCTTCGATAACGTCCATGGCGCGAATCACCACCGCCACATACTTCCTACATAATACAGCAACACATACTATAGCAACACAACTACTGCAACACATACTACGGCAACACACTACGGCAACACATACACAGATTGTAGCTACGCCTACTACATCAAGACACACTGCAGCAACACATCTACAGCATCACATACTGCGGCAACACATGCACGTACTACAACAACAAATACTCCGAAAACGCATACTACGGTAACACATATTGCAGCAACAAAATCGCGGTGAAAATCCTTCGATCTCTGTCAATTGCGCGCGACAGAGCAGATAATCACAACAAACACAAATATGACGGAAAGTGGGGCGCGCAGGCTGCCTTGCTGAGCACGGGACCTCTCCTCCCCACAACACACAATATGCATCTATATTACATAAAAAACCAGTTCAATGCGCAACATAATGAACTTCATAACCTCACATGCCGGTAGCGCTTGTTGAAATTGTCATTTTTCGGCCACACTCGCTTTACATTGTACGGTACTTCGTCAGCGGGAAGACTTGCGTTCAGCGAACAGGTCATCGGATTAAGAGCAAAGCTTTCTTCGCGAACATTTCCGGACTTTGCCGATCGCGGCTGCTCGGTGCTGCTGCTGTCCTGTCTCATACGTAAAGAAAAAAAAATTATTTACGCGCCATGTTTATGTGCAACCACGTGTGACTATGTGCAGCTCACCAATGTCGGTGTGCATAAAATAGTGAGTCAGCTAACCGGTGTGAGTGTGCGTTCCGTGAGTGGGATAAAAGCAGAGAACCTTTGAGGTCCGCTGCTGCCTCCAAAGCAAAGAAGACCTGACCTCAAATGTGCAAGAAGCACTGAGAAAGCCGGAAGGACAAGGATACACATGTACGACAGCTTGCAGCTTGGTGCAACTGTAATGGAACGGGTGTAGCTGCAAGATTCTGAACACGTCTTTCTTAAGAGCAAGCTTTAGCATGGGTGCATCTCCGATGCCGCCTATTCAAATAAATGTAAAACGCAAAAATGAATTTCCAAGATAACCCCTGGGCCGATTATATAAAATATGGTGCATCTGACAGATAAAGGTAGGTTCTAGTTACTCTTGGAAGCGGGATTTTTATTTTAGTGATATATTTTAATAATACGGGAAATGCCGAAAATTGCTAAGTCTGAAAAAAAAGAGAAAAACAGAAGCACGAACTTTACAAATCCGTAACTCTGTCTCAAGAACACATATTCCAGTTCTGTCAATTGCATAAGTTAGAGAACCTAAAGCGGATAAATTTGGTAATTGTATTGATATCTTAAGTGATCTTGTTAGATTTTTCGAAAGGGTATAGCAAAGTCTTACTCGCATTTTAGTGGTCTATTTGATAGCCATATATAACAAGTCAGTAGTGTACGTTTTAGGTCTTCTATCGGATGCAATTCACAGTACTGCAGTATCGTTTTCCGTCCAATTTTGTAAACTTGACGGTTCCGTTTTGTGCGCTTTTGCAATTTTCGACAATTTTCGTCGAAAAATTGACGGCCGAAGCAGAAAATTCGCCACTAAGAGTCACACTTTGTTTTACAAGGAACAAACGTCATCTAATTTCGTGGAGTGGATGCAGAAAAAACGGTTCTCTGCAACTCCTAAGTACATGACTCCTAAGTATATGACGTTAGGATAGTGGAATAAAGTCAGAATGGAATTACTTTACGTTATAGCGACCCTGTTTGGCATACTCAGCAGAAAGTTTTCTTTGCAAAGACCCCAGTGGAGCGTTCGTCCTTTCTTTTAGGCCCAGGCAGAGCCAGGTGAACGCTTCCGCGTCACATATTGCGCCCCGGTAAATGTAGATGGGAAAAGCTTGTAAGAAATCTAAGGCCCAACCTGGGGTGTTCGCAGAGCCTGCAACAACGTATACCTTCTGCGTGGCTGAACCCTTGGGCTGCGGAAGTCTCGTGAGTGCGACACCTCGCACACAAGAGTGTCAGCGCGTGATCTGCCGCACATCTCCTTGCAGTGTCCAAAACCTGCTGTGAGAGCAGATATATTGGACAAAAATTAGATACGTGTTCTTTGCGCACTTGCGATATTTCTGATGATAAGCCAAGCTTGTGTGTTGCACAAATTACATCTTAATGTGGCATCTGGTCCTTGCATGTAATTTAGCGATATCATCAGGTATGAAGGATACGCGCCAGCTTGGAACCCGCAGTTAAATGCAGTAATATTGAGAACCTGAGAACCGCCAGTAATTGCGCTACCACTCTGCGCACCTGCTGCATTACAAAGTTCTTGCACAACCACACAAAATTGAGCTTCACAGTCTTAAGTCGCTTCTCGTCATGTTAGGGTATACTACTGCAATTCTCAGGAGCGGTTCCATTTTTCTTTCCATTAGAGACTGTGCATCGCAGTCGTTACAGCCGTAAATGCTGGAAGATGATAATGGGCGACAGCATCAAATGGCCCACTGAGAGAAAGGGCCGGCGTCTGTAGCAGCGAACCAGCCCCTAAATACGCATCGGCGGACACGCCACGTCACCCACGGTCTCGGAGGCCTCTCTTAGTCGCCCGTTCCGCGTCCGCGCAAACTTTTGCCTGCGCTTCATCTCGGTAATCGCTATAAAGAAACTAATGCGCAAAAGTCAGAATAAATTGGAGAGGAAACGCATTGGTGGTAGTAAGTTTCGAAGGAACGACCCCCGCTCCGTCCCCGAGTCTCTTACCTACTAGGCTAAACCTGCCGCTCCTAGATAACAGGCTTGTGCACTCTGCTTTATCCCGTCATACTACTTGCACCAAAATTCATATCGTCTAGCTCGGCGTGACGAAAGCGGTGACGACCAAATCACCGCGGCTTATTCGGAAGCGTCCCCACCAGCTTATATGGCAGTTGGGCAAGGTAGCATTGCGTCACCGAAATAACTGCACAGGCCTTGCGCTATTTAGCAGGCGTTGGTCAACCGTCTCGACGCGCTCGCTTGCCTGCGAAGAGTTCATAACTCGAAGCACCAATGAGCGCCGTCCAAATGGACATCAATGCTTCCGCATTCACAACTCATAAAGACTGCTTCGGTGTCCTCGGATATTTGTTGCTGACGTTGTTGCCGTCAAATAAATATATGGTTGATACCAACTAAATGCGCCTAGCGGCCATTGTAGGCGGCGAATAGGCGAACAGCGCCGCGAACAGCAGAAGTCAGTGCACTCACATGTGAAGCAGACGACAGGGTGAAGGCTCTCACGCTTCATCCAGTGATATCGCAGTGCAGGTTTTAAGCCCTCACCTACGAGAAAACGCATTTTCGTGTGTCTGCTTTTGAGAAAGGTCGCCACTTGTACAAGACACTTCGCGGTACGAGCTACTATATAAAGTAGAAAACTAGTACAAATTGCGATGCAAGTGCACCACGCCAACAGAGCCCGGCGCACTAAGCTAAGACGTGGAGCTGCAGCAATTATATTCCAGATGGTATTTTGCTGCGCACGTTAACATTTTCGTATACCCAATTATGTAAATAGGAGAAGCAGGCAGCGACGTATCAAAAATGTGTAAGATACGTCCCAATGAGCATGTATAATGAGGTTACTGGGTACGTGGCCCAGGAGCCGACGGGTATTTGCCGCTCTGCAATGAACCTTTTCTGACGTCAACTTGAGTCACTGAAAGTATCACGTCGCACCTACACGGTGACATTCCCGTGACGTGATTTTTCTTGCAAATGAGGGTTGGAGTCAAAGTTGTGGTTTTGATTTCTACTCTCAAGAAGCGCGTTCTTGCGAAATATGACCTTCAACATGGCGTTTGTGCTTTTTAAAGGCTCGCATAGGAGATAGTGAGCTAAGAGGCTTTGGCTGTCACTGAAGTGGGGCAAAAAGACTGTTGTATGTTTCTTGTTAATCATACAATGACAAAGTGTTTCTCACAAGACTACAAACACTGCCAGAGCGACTGCAGTTGTTACGAGAGATAACATGTAGGCTTGTGCGTGCATTGTTTGGCTCCATCAGCGCCGGATGGGTGCAGCTATTTCTTCTCCATGGTGGGATAAATAATACCTTGTGAAGTGTTTCTCACAAGACTACAAAGCATGCCAGACTGTGGTGGTTAGGAACGATAACATGTAGCTTTGTGCGTGCAATTTTCGGCTTCAATATGAACCCCGACCCATTTCTATTTTTCTGTATGGTGGGATCGCATGCTTCTCTTATGCAGACGCAAGCTCCAGTCGGGCACCGCACTATCGGACGGAATGACCTGTTCTTGTGTGAGCCGTTGCGCTGCGCGACATTTACGATGAAGTGACGTGTATAACGAAGCGTTTCGGACGCCGCAAGCACTTTGTAATACAGGCATTCTACTGTATTACGCTTCTTTGACACGACTGGAACGAATACGTCGCGTCCCACATAACACGAGCTAAAGCATTTAAGTGCGTGCGCTCTAGCTTCCATTCGGCTACTATAATTAATGACTTTCTCCCTAGCGTCAGGACGCAGAGCGTGTGGGGTTTGTACCATTCTCGTCTCGTGGCAGCTAACGCTTTGAAGCACTGTGTCAAACTGCACCCCCACCATCGGGGCAGCTTTCATTCCCCAGTCCTTGCCTAGCCGTGCGCTCCGAAGGTGCTGCGCGATATTGTACCACCTTCGGGTTTCTATCAGGTTGTATCGTACCTTTCTGGAGTAAAAAAAAGTTTGCCGACGATTAAGACTCTCCCTAATTATGATGCGAAACCTTACGCGTGTTCATTTCGCGATGTATTGGCTGGCGCGGACAATCTGTCTCGTGCGACCCCTTGCAATCGGTGCAAAGTGTGGCTCCATTGCCTCGCTGATCGAGAAATCGCGTGATGTAATGCGCAGGTGAAGCGTGGGTGCGATTCACAGAAGTCGCCGCAGACAGACCTCCACTCATGCAACGCTTTGTTTCCTTATATGGTGTCGGTCGACGTGCTCTCCGCATGCCATCGATGAACAGACGAGCAGCGAAGATGTGGTGTGCTTTACCTCAATCGAGCCATCTATGCATACATAGGTGATATTATTATTATTATTATTATTATTATTATTATTATTATTATTATTATTATTATTATTATTATTATTATTATTATTGGAAACAGAAGACGAATGAATCTTTTGACTGTGCAATAATTTATTCTTATTCTTTTATTGGGTAGACACGTGTGCAAGTACCACCGCATAGCAAACGGGAATTCCAAAATATGTACAAATTCACTGTGAACTACCTAATTAAGGAAAGTAGATGACACTCAGCGTAATGTTAGAGCAGCCTTAGTGGCTAATTGTCGTGCAATTTCTTTCAGTGTAGTTCCGATAAAACGAGAGTTATAGCCGTTTTCTGTAACCATTCTCCCTCAGTATACGGCCACGTATTAACAGCAGACGGGAATTCAATAAAGTTTACAACTTCACTGTGAACGAACTAATTAGGACAAGTAAATGAAAATCAGCGAAATGATAGAGTCGTCTAATCTGTCAATTCAAGCATATTTCTTTTCCAACATGCCTACATTAGATTCAGGTCTCCAGAGTATTTGCGTGAAACTGGAGATGAACATTTTTTCGTGTCGACGCAGGCCTACATGGACGGACATCGACCACTGACGGAGGGTATACTATATACAGCTGCGATGTAAAAGGAGCCATGGGTCTCACTTTTTAGTTTCGTGAGCTGCTTCGCCGGTCCCACATATGTCGGTAAGTTCGCGTACACTCTCCGTTGCAGTTACTTTACTCGTTGCGATGCTTCGTCATTCTGAATGTCTTGGGAACTAACCCAATCTTCAGTCACGGTCCAGTTCACACAGCTTAGTGCAACGACAGCCGCGGATGGCGACGAGTGTGAACATGCCGGTGCGTTTACGTCCGACGTCGACGCACAGCAAACAGGCAGGCGCCGGATGCAAGTAGAGTTGGGAAGCGCAAGGAAGGAAAACGTGTCTTAAATTGTGCCTCCGTTTAGCAACAGTGGGTCGAACAGCGTCAAGAAAGCAAGCATGCTTTGTTTCCACTGACCGGCCATGAAGAAAGCCATGTATGTATATACTAAGCTTATGCTTAAAAAAGGACGGCAGATGTGCAAACACAACTTTTCAAACAATTTTGCAAACGGAGACAAGAGGGACACGGGGCCATTATTGAACGTAATTTATGATGCCACTGTTATGAACTGGCACGACCCTTGGATTCTTCCAACAAGAAGAAAAGGCACTTGCACACAAGAAAGATTAAGAATGTGAGTAAGGAGAGGAAGAAAAACAGAAGAGCTCTTGATAAAAAAAAACTGGTATACGGTCGTAAGCAAGAGAAGGCTTCGGTTTCAACTTACGGCTGCTGCGATAGCGTTTTCTGAAGAACATGAAATGTTGAAATGGTCACTGCACATATACTGCCAGTCACCAGAGCTAATAGCATCCGCAGTATTCAGGAAAAACGATGAAAAAGTGTTCAGCGAATGCATTGGCGATACTGTAATAGATATTAAGAATGCCACGAGATGGATGATTTAGGATATTAACCTAAGCACGCTCCGAGCTGTAATCGTTTAGCACAGGTCTAGAAACGTTTGGGATCGCTTTTTACATGCTTCTCGACAAACTTAACGTATGCATCACTGTCGCTACGCAGGGGATGACCTACGAAGTAAACCACGCAATTCCTCTGAAAAACATGTGCGATAGCGAGCAGGACAAAACTATTTGCAGGTATTGAAGGCTGCCAGAGCAAATTATACATCTTCAGTAAGGATGCCATCCGCTTGGTTGACATATACAGCACGGTACAATTCAGACAAGTCGGCATCACTGAGATATTGGGAAAGACCTACATGGTCACCGTTGGGAAAAAAAACCAGCGCACAGGTTCGCTCAACACATGAATCAGCTCTAAAGAAAATCCCGTATTCGAGCGGAACATGGCAGTGGTCAATAGGAGCCAAACTGCTAACAGCAACAGAACACTCACCAATGCAGATATTAGTCAGAATCAAATCCATAACAGTGCAAGCTGAATAGTAACACCAATAAACTGCGTTATTCCAAGAAATTCCACAGAGAAGAACAGCGCACTACAGCGAAGGGATGATAAATATGTATATGTCACGCGTGAAGACACCCCAACTATAGAGGGAACATTGAAATCAGCAGCTACTAGGACATAATATATTGCAACATCAATAACTTCAACTAATAATATGTTAAGAAAACTGCACGTTACTCGTGTTAGGAGTGAAGTCGGTTGCGCAGAGCAGCACATTGTTGCCACGTTTAACAGGAACTTCAACCCACACAATGTCTGGCAAAATCTCAAGGTCCGCTCGTGGGTACGGCCCGCGACCCCTGCCGGCCACTAAACCAAGAGTGGGTGGGGAGGGGTTTCTCAGGACACAATAAAGTTATTTCCTCCTCCTCCGGCACGCCACTTAGCGGTAAGATTCTACCGCGCGGTAATCAGCACGTCACCGCCGTATTGAACAGGTTCATCATACACGCGATCGCATCGGTGAACTGTGTATGCCGGTGAAAAGGAATTCTTGGGCAGTAAGTCGGTGCAAAGCCAAGCTTTAGTTAAGGCTACAACATGGTACGAACAAGCTGGCACGTTCTCGCACAAATAGAAGGATTCCTTGCGTAGACCACGAACGTGTGGGTCAAAAACGGAGCACTTCATTAGTGAGGTTAGAAAAGAAATCACGTTATATTGTCGCCGGCGTCCCTGTATGCACCACGCATGCTACTTGGACTAAAATTTCCATCGCCAAGCCCGACGTGACAGAAGCGGTGACGACAAAATCACCGCGGCTTCCTCGGGAGCGTCCCCATTAGCTTCTGGGGCTGTCGAGCAAGGTAACATGACGTCACGGATCTAAGTGCGCAGCCCTTGTGCTATCTAGGAGGCGTTGGTAAAGCGTCTGGACATACCTTCTGGTTCATACCTTTAAAGACCACTCAGTGGCGTCCAATTGGACAATAATGCTGTCGCATTCACACCTCATAACAAGTGCTTAGGCATCCGGGGATTTTTTTATGTTGGCGTTGTTGCCGTCGAATATGGCTCATACCAACTACATGCATCGGGCGGCCGTCGTAGGCGGCGCGTAGGCGAACAGCACCGCGAACGGCAGAAGTCAGTGCACTCACATGTGAAGCAGACGACAGGGCGAAGGTGCTGGCAGTGCACCAAGTGATAACGCAATGCCGGTTTTAAGGCCTGACCTCTTGTGTACCTCACCTCTTGTCAAGGTTCGCGGTATCAGGTACTATATAAAGTAGAAAACTTGTGCAAACTGCGATGCAAATGCACCGCACCAAAAGAATGAATGAATGTGTATTGTTTAGTGGCGCAAGGGCCAGGGATGGCCAAAGAGCGCCATGACTAATTATGTGTTGTTAAGCGCCGATTTGTGAGTATCGATGGTGGGATGTAACATGGCTGTAAAGTGGCCTAAAATCAATGCGTATCATAGAAGCGTAAAATGATATATAGTATAAAATTATGATAGTGACATATGTAGTTGTCTATGGGTGTAGTACGCTTGATAAGTGATCATGACGCTAAAATGCAAGAACATGGAAATAGCTCCTATGCCTCCGGAAGGCCTTTGAGCCCAAAGGCTGGGAGGCAGGCGCTTTCTAATAATGCAGTTACTGGAGCAGAAACCTCAGTTAAGAGGCTGTGCTACGGATTTCCTGGTGATATAACATGAAAACTACGTACATCTTTTAAAAATTCGAACAACGACTGATATTTAAAAAGAGGTTCTATACCTATGAACATTTGAGGATGAAGTGCAATTCGCTGCCGATGTGGGAATGGAAAATGCTTTTTCCTATTTGTGTCTAATTCCCTACATTGTATCAGGATGTGATGCACGGTAAGTGGCTCATCACATTTATCACACGTGGGTGGATCGCCACTGGACAAGAGGTATGCGTGTGTGCTGTATGTGTGTCCTATCCTGAGTCTGCAAAGTGTTACTTCTGTGTGGCGGTTCTTTGATACCGGGGGCCAGTTGCCAAGATACGGCTTGATAACGTGTAGTTTATTTTCTGTTTCCTTGTCCCACAAGCGCTGCCAGAAAGCCCTTAGCTTTTTTCTTATTGATGGCTTGAGGTCCATTACAGGGACAGTCGTGGAAGTGTTGGAAGCGTTCGTGTGGACGGATGTGGCTAGCTGGTCAGCCAACACGTTTCCCCCTATCTCTCGGTGCCCCGGCACCCAGCATACGACGATATGCTGCTTGGACGCATAGGTGGTTAGTAATGCTGAGTAAAGAGATACAATGACAGGGTTTTGATATTTTTTGACACTTTTCAAAGCGTTTACCACGCTCAAAGAATCTGTATATATAACTGACTTTTGGATATTAAATTCTTTAATGTGTTTAACGGCAGCGAATATCCCGTAGGCCTCTGCTGTGAAAATACTTGTGCTAGGATTCAATACACCGGAATCCGAAAAGGATGGACCGACCGCTGCGTAAGACACGCCAGAATAACACTTCGATGCGTCTGTAAAGAATTCAGGACAGGAGTATTTGTGCTGCAATTCGAGGAAGTGCATTCGGATATGCGCGACAGGCGCGCGCTTTGTGACAGCTACGAAAGATGTATCACAGTGTATAGGTTGCCACTGCCAGGGCGGGGGCCGTATAACCGAGGGCATAAGGTGGTATTCAAGCAGTGCAACCCTTGTTTCTTCAGCTATATCTCTAATACGTAGTGAGAAAGGCTTTGCCACTGTGGGCCGGTTGCGGAAAAGTTGAGAACTGAACAAATCATTTACAGTGGAATACGCGGGGTGTTCACTGTTTGCGTTCACTCTCAGAAAATACATAAAAGACGAATATGTTCTCTGCAGTTGAAGTGACCATTCATCCGATTCAACGTACAGGCTTTCCACTGGGCTTGTTCTGAAGGCGCCTGTGGACAGGCGAATTCCTAAGTGGTGGATAGGGTCTAGCATCTTCAGAGCAGTTGGTGTAGCCGACTGGTAAACTATGGCTCCATAGTCTAGCCGTGTGCGTATGAGGCTTTTATATAGGTTCATGAGACATTTTCTGTCACTGCCCCAGGTTGTGCGTGACAGCACCTTTAAGATATTCATTGTTTTCATACATTTGTTTTTAAGATACTTTATGTGCTGTATAAAGGTTAATTTCGCGTCTAAAATTATGCCTAAAAATTTATGTTCCTTGTTTACAGGCAGACGCTCATCATGCAACACAATTTCAGGATCAGGATGCAGGCCTCTTTTTCGAGAGAAAACGACACAGGAGCTTTTTTGTGGGTTCAGTCTGAACCCGTTCTCATCCGCCCATTTGGAGACATTGTTAAGAGCAAGCTGGACCTGTCGCTCGCAGATTGCGAGAGAAGTTGATTGAAATCCTATCTGCACATCGTCAACATATGTTGAATAGAAGATGTTACGTGGTATGTGTAGACGAAGAGAATTCATTTTTACTATAAAGAGCGTGCAGCTGAGCACCCCGCCCTGCGGCACTCCAGTTTCCTGTACAAATTTTCGTGACAGAACGTTGCCCACTCGAACACGGAATGTGCGTTTGGACAGATAACTTTCGATAACATTGAACATATTACCGTGTATACCTAACTGTGAGAGGTCTCTCAATATCCCAAACCGCCACGTAGTGTCATATGCTTTCTCCATATCTAGGAATATTGATACGAAAAACTGCTTATGAACAAAAGCTTCACGGATACGTGCCTCGATACGTATGAGATGGTCATTGGTGGATCGACCCTCCCGAAACCCGCACTGGTAGGGGTCGAGCAATTTGTTTGTTTCGAGGAAGTGCAGTAAGCGACAGTTTACCATTTTTTCGAAAACTTTGCAGAGGCAACTTGTTAATGCTATCGGTCTGTAACTTGATACGGAGGAAGGATCCTTTCCGTGCTTTAGAATTGGGATTACAATAGCCTCCTTCCAAGCAGAGGGGATCTCGCCGGAAAACCATATAACGCTGTAGAGGTAAAGGTGGGTTTTTTGTGTTTCGGGGGGTAGTTGTTTCAACATCTCATATATTATGCGGTATGAACCTAGGGAGGATGTATTACAACAGTTCAGTGCTGCCTGCAGTTCTGCTACGGAGAAGGGTTCGTTGTACGCCACACTTTTAGCACATTTTCTTTGTAACTTTTGCTGTTCTATTCGCGTTTTGTTCTTTAGGAAGGTTTCGGAGTAGTGCGAGGAGCTCGATATGTGTTCAAAATGTGCACCAAGAGTGTTGGCCTGATCTTCCAGGCTTTCTCCGTGGCTGTTTACTAAAGGTAAGGAATACGTTTGTTGCCCGTTAACTTTCTTAACTCTATTCCAGACTTTTCTCTCATCTGTGTAAGAGTTAATGCTTGATATAAACTGTGCCCAACTCTCTCGTCTAGCTTGTCGGCGTGTTCTCCTTGCCTGGGATTTGACATGTTTAAAGTTTTCCAGGTTTTCTGCTGTTGGCGAGTCGCGAAGCAGTGCCCACGCTTTGTTCTGGTTCCTCCGCGCTTGCCTACATGCATCGTTCCACCAGGGAACACGCCGCTTAGAACCAGTGCCGCTTGCTTGAGCAATACACTTAGAGGCGGCATCAAGTATAAAAGCTGTAAAATATCCGACAGCATCAGCTATGGTTAAACCGGACATCTCAGTCCACGTCATGTGAGTAAGAGCTCGGTACCGTTCCCAATCGGCTGAGTCAACCTTCCACCGGGTGACCTGCGGGAGAAGTTGATCTTGTTCCGTGGTACTTAAGATTATTGGGAAGTGGTCACTGCCATACGGGTTATTAAGCACACTCCATTTAAAAAAAGGTAAAAGCGTCGGCGATAAAATGCTAAGATCTATGGCAGAATACGACTTGTTAGCCAGGTTATAATACGTGGGCTCCTTTGTATTCAAGAGACATGCTCCAGAAGTAAAAAGCAGCTGTTTGATGACGCGACCACGCGCATCACAACGTGAATCGCCCCACAGACTACTGTGTGCATTAAAATCACCAAGAATCAAATAGGGCTCCGGGAGCTCATCTATTAATGATTCTATATCGCGTTTGTGAAGGTGATAATGTGGTGGTATATACAAGGAGCAGATGGTTATGAGTTTATTTAAAAATACGGCTCGAATGGCCACTGCCTCAAGGGGCGTTTGGAGCTTGAAATGCTGACATGCTATACTTCTGTCAGCAATGATGGCTACACCGCCAGATGATGCGAGAGCATCCTCGCGGTCTCTTCGGAAAGTCATATATTCTCGGAGGAAGTTGGTGTGCTTGGACGTTAGATGGGTTTCCTGCACACACAGCACTTTAGGATTGAAATTAGAGAGAATTTCCTGGACATCATCTAGGTTTCTTAATAGTCCTCTAACATTCCACTGTATGATGTTATGCATGTTAAGAGAAAAAAAAAGTGCTGTGTGTCTCGAGAGAGAGGAGGGTGATGTTACTTTACAGGGCCTTTGTTAGGCCCTGTAATTGGTGTTTTGTCTTTTCTGGAGCGGTCAACAGAACCTCTCCGCTCCTTCGACGCTAACTGCGCCGTTTGGCTTGAATTGGTGTCCATAGCCTCTTGCAAGGCGCTGGACACCCGCTCCAAAGAGCGATGTGTGCGTCGCGTAGACTTCATCTCAAGCGACGAAGTCTTCGTCCCCACCAGGCCGGAGGTCGGCAAGACCCCTGTGGCCTCTGCGGTGCCCTGGCTGCTGCCGGAGCTTGAAGAGGCCACTGGTGTGGACACTTCGAGAGAGGGCAGGGCAGCGTTGGCTGCTCCCACCGTAGGGGCGGGTGGCGCAAGCCTCGGCACGCTAGGCGTGGACCGGGCTGCCGCCAGAAGCCGTTGTGGTGCCGCCCCCCGTTGCACCACTTCAGCGAAAGATGTTTTCAATGTAAATAACGAGGATACCCTTTGCCGTGCTTCACGGAATGTAATGTTCTCCTTAAAATTTATAGTAATTATTTCCTTTTCTTTCTTCCAGGCTGAACAAGCTCTGGAGTATGCAGGGTGACTGCCTTCGCAGTTCGGACAATGTACCTCATCATTTTTGCAGTCATCAGCAGAGTGACCGGTTGTGCCGCACTTTGCGCACATAAGCTGTCCTCGGCAGCTCTGGGATGCTTGACCAAATCTCTGACATTTGAAGCAACGTCGCGGGTTCGGGATGTAGGGTCGAACATGAAGCTTTACATAGCCGGTTTCAAGTGTCTCGGGTAAAGTAGTTGAACTGAAAGTGAGTATTAAATGCTTTGTTGCGATTTCATTGTCATTCCGTCTGATTTTGATGCGCTGCACATGGATTACGCCTTGGTCCTTCCATCCATCCAGGAGTTCTTCTTCATTCAATGCCATTAAGTCATCATCTGAGACTACGCCTTTGACTGTGTTCATAGTTCGATGTGCGCTGACAGAGACAGGGATGTTACCAAAAGCTACGAGATGTGAGAGTCTGTTGTACTGTTTTTTGTCTTTTAGTTCGAGGAGCGAATCCCCACTTGCCATCTTTGTTACTTTATAACCAGCTCCAATGGTCTCTTTTAGGCACTTGGCCACAAGGAATGGGGAAATTGCTCTTGCTTTTGTGGATGTTTGTTCACAGTGAAGGACGTGGAATTTCGGGAATGTTTCTTTGTTTCTGGGTAAGAACAGTCGGTGCGTACCCTTTTCGAGGCACGATCGGGTGAAAACGGGTTGGAGGATCCCATGGAAAAAGTGAGTTTTTCGGCAACGGCGTCTGCCACCCACCACGGAGCCCAACAAGGGGACGTGGCAGAACATGAAAACAAGTCTGCACAGCGCCAGCAGTATGCCGTTACTATAACCCAATATGGTATACCCAAGGTAGGACAGCCACACCAGGTTAACCCTTGCCGCCAGGAAAAGTCGAAATGAAGGGAAAAGATGAGAAGACAGGAAAGATAAAAAGTGGAAGAGAAAGACGAAGATAAGGGTAGAGAGAGACAGGAAAAGGCAACTACCGATTTCCCCCGGGTGGGTCAGTCCGGGGGTGCCGTCTACGTGAAGCCGAGGCCAAAGGGGTGTGTTGCCTCCGCCGGGGGGCCTTAAAGGTCCGAACACCCAGCATCGGCTCAACCCCAAGGATCCCCTTTTCCCCGGACACGGCTAAGCCACGCACGGTTAAACGCGGGAGGGCCCAACCCTCGTGTGCTCGGGTACGTGGTGTCGCAACACACCAAACGCCTGGTGACGCAGACGCCCCTGCGGGGGCCCCGCCAAAAGAGCCCAACGCCATAAGCTAAGACGTGGAGCTCCAGCATTTATATTCCAGATGTTATTTTGCTGTGCACGTTAACATTGGCGCGTACCTAATTATTTAAACACAGGAAGCAGGCAGGTGATGTATAAAAAATATGTGATACATACCATTGGCTATGTATCATGAGGCTACTGCGTAACTGCCCCAGGAGCGAACGGGTATCTCCCGCTCTGCAATGAAGCTTTTTTGACGTCAACTTGGGTGAACGAAAGTATCACAACGTCATAACAACACGGCGACGTTTCCGTGCCGCGATATTTCTTGCAAACGAGGGTCGTAGTCGACGTTGTGGTGTTTTTCGAATCTCAGAAAGTGCGTTCTTGTTGAATATGACCTTCAACGTCGCGTTTGTGCGCTTTAACGGCTCGCGTGGGAGATATTGAGCTAATAGGCTTACGCTGCCACCAAAGTGGTGCAAAATGACTGTTCTAATTCTGATGATGGATATTGTTTCTTGGCGCAAGGGCCAGAAATGGCCAAAGAGCGCCATGACATTTGATTATGAATGGCAATGAGTATCGTTGAATATGGCGTGAAAGGACTGGCTGTATATTGGCCTAAAATATTCGCTATAAATAGTGTAAAATCTGTATCTATTAAAATAATGCCAATGAAAAGTGAGTTCTATGGTTGTAAAAGTACGTTGTGAATGAGTAGATACTAAAACGTGTTAATTTATAGCAGCACCAGTGCCTCTGCGGAGCCCTTCAGCGCAAGGGCTGCGAGGCATGTGCTTTGTGAGTGATTCCATTGCAGCTACAGCCTCTAGGCAGAGGCTGTGCTACAAGTAGCCTGGCCAAATAATGTCTATTGTATTAGTTTCTTCTAAGAAGTTCAGTACTAATTTAAAATTAAATAGAGGGTCATTGCCTAAAAAGAAGACTGGGTGTAAAGGCACATTATGACGGTATAAGAATGGGAAGAACTTTTTTCTCTCCCTTTCTAATAATGGGCACTGAACGGGAACATGAAGGACTGTAAGTCTACTGCCACACCTAGTGCATGTTGGAGGGTTAGTTCCGGTTAGAATGTACGAATGAGTGCTATAGGTATGCCCAATTCTTAATCTACAGAGCAGTACTTCCTGATGTCTTGTTGTTTTCTCAGAAATCCAGCTCCCTATCTTTGGTTTGATTAGGTGCAGTTTGTTGGATACCTGAGTGTCCCATTGCCTTTGCCAATATTTCCGTAGTTTATGTTGTAAGAAAGGCTTAAGATCTGTGTAAGGTACAGGTATATTAAGGTCTTCATCACAAAAAGCTACAGATGTAGCCCTTTCGTCAGCAGCTACGTTGCCCTCTATGCCTCTATGGCCAGGCACCCAGCAAAGAACAATTATTTGGTTCGACATGTATGCTGAGCATAGAAGGTTGTAGACTTCATTAAGGATAGGGTTTTTGTGTTTTCGCAGACTTGATATGCCATTAACAACGCTTAATGAATCTGTGAATATGACAGCCTTTATTATACCTGTTTGTTTTATATGTTTCACAGCAGAGAGGATCGCGTATGCCTCCGCTGTGAAAATGCTGGTGTTTGGATTTAATGCAGCGGACGTTGAGAACGACGGTCCGAGAGCTGCATAAGCTACACCATAAGTTGACTTTGAAGCGTCTGTATAAAACTCCGCGCAGGAATACTTAGCCTGGAGTTCGAGGAAGTGTGAATGTATGTGTACCTCAGGCGCATGTTTTGTTAATGCGACGAAAGACATATCACACTGGATATTCTGCCATTCCCAAGGTGGTGCAATGTTAGTGGGAGTCATTAGGACTGTTTCTCGATGTTGAATACCAGTTTCATGAGCTAGTTGTTCTAAGCGCACAGAGAGAGGAGCTCGAACAGATGGGCGGTTATGGTAAAGTCTTGCAGAAGATAAGTCAAGGACAGTTGAGTGACACGGATGTTCGTTATTCGATTTACATTTTAAAAAGTAGGAGAAGCTCAGATACGTTCTGCGCAGATGTAACGAGCATTCGTTCGCCTCCACATACAGACTTTCCACAGGGCTTGTCCTAAATGCGCCTGTTGCCAGCCGTATGCCTAGATTGTGGACTGGGTCGAGGATTCTGAGAGCACTATCCGATGCGGATTGGTACACCACGGCTCCATAGTCGAGGCGTGATCGTACAAGGCTCCTATATAGGCTAAGCAAACACCTCCTATCACTGCCCCAGTTTGTTCGAGAAAGTAGCTTCAGCAGGTTCATTGTCTTCAGGCACTTCGCTTTGAGATATTTCAAGTGTGGAATAAAATTAAGTTTTGAGTCCAAGATAATACCTAAAAATTTGTGTTCAAGGCTGACCGACAGTCGTTGTCCATTAAGGTGAATAGTGGGTCCTGGTGATATGCCTCTCTTGTTTGAGAAGAGAACACATGTGCTTTTTTGAGGGTTAAATTTAAAACCATTTTCTTCTGACCACTTTGAGAGTTTGTTTAGGCCGAGCTGTACCTGCCTCTCGCAGATGCTAAGATTGCACGATCTAAAAGCTATCTGTACATCGTCTACATAGACCGAGTAAAAGAGTGTGCGAGGTATGACGGTGTGTAAGGAGTTCATTTTCACAATAAAGAGAGTACAGCTCAGCACTCCACCCTGCGGTACACCTGTCTCCTGTATGAATGATCGTGACTCCACATTGCCAACTCTAACACGAAACGTTCTGTCAGACAGGTAGCTTTCAATAATGGTCAGCAGGTTGCCACGTATACCCATTCCAGAAAGATCCCGAAGGATCCCAAAGCGCCACGTGGTGTCATACGCCTTTTCCATATCAAGGAACACAGAAACGGCAAGCTGTTTGTGGATAAAGGCTTCACGGATGTACATTTCCACGCGGACAAGCTGGTCTGTCGTCGACCTGCCTTCCCTGAAACCGCATTGGTATGGGTCTAATATTTTGTTGGTTTCAAGATAGTGGAGCAAGCGTTTATTCACCATCTTTTCAAAGAGTTTGCATAGGCAGCTTGTCAACGCTATCGGTCTATAACTGTTTGCCAAGGAAGGGTCCTTACGCTGTTTCAAAATGGGAATTACAATGGCCTCTTTCCAGACAGAGGGAATCTGGCCAGAAGACCATATACCATTGTAAAGAAAAAGAAGAGTTTTTAGTGTTTCAGATGGCAAGTGTTTTAACATTTCATATATTATGCGGTCAGAGCCTGGGGCAGATTTGTTGCAGCCGTTTAGTGCTGCTTGAAGTTCTGCTATGCCAAATGGTTTATTATATACCTCACATGTTGCAGTTTTTCGTACTAATGGCTGCCGTTCTATTCGTGTTTTATGTCTTTGAAATGTGTCAGAATAGTGTGACGAACTGGATATGCGTTCAAAATGTGCGCCTAGATAGTTCGCCTGGTCTTCCATACTATCTCCCTGTGTATTTACTAAGGGTAGCGAGTAAGGTTGTCGGCCTTTGATCCTGTGCACTCTATTCCAGACTTTTGTCTCATCCGTGTAGGAGTTAATTCCTGATATATATTTTTGCCAACTCTCTCTTCTAGCTTGTCGGCGCGTTCTCCTTCCCTGAGATTTGACATGCTTGAAATTAACAAGGTTTTCTGCAGTTGGAGAATCGCGGAGCAACCCCCATGCTTTGTTCTGCTTTTTACGTGCGTTACGACACTCCTCGTTCCACCACGGAACACGGCGCTTGTTAGATGATCCCTTTGTTTCTGGGATACATTTGGTTGCGGCATCAATCAGAAAAAAGGTGAAGTATCGAACTGCACCTTCTAGGCTTAGAGCACAGATGTCAGTCCATGATATGAGAGTAATTTTTGAGAACTGTTCCCAGTCGGCCGAATCAGTTTTCCACCGAGGAAACTGTGGGGGACATTCATTCATCTTCGGTGTAGACAGAATTATCGGGAAATGGTCGCTACCGTATGAATTTCCAATAACATTCCATTTAAGATCAGGTAAAAGGGTGGGAGATGCAATACTGAGGTCTATAGAGGAATAGGTTTTATGTGCAGTATTATAATATGTGGGTGCCTTACTATTCAAAAGGCATGCACCAGATGAAAAGAGAAACTGTTCAATCAGTCGACCTCGCACATCGCAATGAGAGTCGCCCCATAGGTTGCTGTGTGCATTTAAATCTCCTAGAACCAAATAGGGTTCGGGTAATTGATCTATTAATTTATGGAATTCATGTTTATGGAGCTGATAATGCGGAGGTATATACAGAGAGCAGACGGTAATAAGTTTGTTTAGAAGTATGGCTCGAACGGCCACTGCCTCTAGGGGCGTTTGTAGTTGTAGATGTTGGCACGCTATACCTTTGTCGATTATAATGGCTACACCGCCAGATGATGCGATGGCATCATCACGATCTTTACGAAAAATAACATAATGACGAAGAAAGTTAGTGTGTTTAGATTTAAGATGGGTTTCCTGTACACACAGCACTTTTGGAGTGAGTTCGTAGAGAAGTTCTTGAACATCATCAAGGTTTCTGAGGAGACCTCTGACGTTCCACTGCATAATTAGCGTGTCCATAATGAAGTTAATTTGGTGCTGTGTGTACGGAAATAGAAGTTATGCCTTAGATTACAGAGCTCTTTCGAGGCCCTGTAACCGGGGTTTTGCTTTTTCTGAAGCGCTCGAGGGAGCCTCGCTGCTCCTTAGGCGCTTGTTGCGCCTTGGGGGTAGGTGTAGTGTCCATTGCCTCTAGTGAGGCGCCGGACACGTGCTCTTGCGAGCGAGAAGTTACCAGCGAGGGTCCCACCTTGGAGGGCAAGACCCCTGCGCCCACTGGCCCGGAGGTCGATGGGGCTCCCTGAGGGATTTGGCTGCGCCGGCTGTTGCCAGCGCTGGAAGGGGCCGGGGAGGTTGGGGCAGCCTCGGCTGCGCCCACCTTCGAGGTCGTTGGCCCCGACTGCTGTGTTGGCGTAGCAGCGTCAGCTGCAGCCGCCGGGGGGGCGGATGGCGTTACTGCCGCCTCACTGGGTGTGGGTCGGACAGCCGCCGGAGACCGTTGTGGCGCTGCCCCCTGACGCGCCACTTCGGCGAAACTAGCCTTAGGAAGGTATGCAACCCGCCTGCGTGCCTCTTTGAATGATATGTTTTCTTTTACTTTGATAGTGACTATTTCTTTTTCTTTCTTCCAAGACGGGCATGACCGCGAGTATGCGGCATGCTCGCCATCACAGTTCACGCAGTGTGGAGCGTTTTCGCACGTTTCAGAGGCATGGTCACGGGAACTACATTTTGCACATGTCTGGCGGCCTCGGCAGTTCTGTGAGCTGTGGCCGAATCGCTGGCACTTAAAGCATCGTAGGGGATTTGGAATGTACGGTCTCACTCGGATTTTCACATACCCTGTCTCAATAGCGTCGGGTAGGTTGCTTGAGCCAAATGTAAGTATTAGGTGCATGGTATTGATTTCTTTTCCGTCACGTCTTATTTTAATTCTCTTAACATTGATCACGTTCTGATCGTTCCAACCCTCAAGTAGTTCAGCTTCAGACAATTCTAGCAGATCAGCATCCGATACAACGCCACGGGTAGTATTCATGGTACGGTGTGGGGTCACTGTGAGTGGAACACCCCCAAAAGATACAAGTTTGGACAGTTTTTCATATTGTTTCTGATCGCGGAGCTCTAGGAGAAGATCACCGCTAGCCATTTTCGATGCTTTGTATCCGGGACCGAATACTTCCGTCAGAGTTTTCGAGACAACGAATGGCGAGATCATTCTTACTGTCTTCTCAGGCTTATCAGAGTGGATGACATGAAAGCGGGGAAAGTTCTGTGTACGATTGCCAAAAAACTTAAAGACATCTTCGGTGCGCCCTCGTTTCTGAGGGCGATCAGGAAGTTTGGGGAAAGAGGTTTCCATGAAAATGTATAAAATTCGGCAACAGCGCCGACCGCCCACCACGGAGCCCAACGAGGGGACGCTGCAGAGCTTGCATGCAAGTCTGCACGACGCCAGCCGTACGCCGCCACTATAACCAAATATGGTGTACCCAAGATTGGATAGCCACACAGGGTTAACCCTTGCCGCCAAGAAGAAGGAAGTAAATAGAAGAGAGAAGAAGACAGGAAAGATGTAAAGTGAGAGATAAAGACGAAGGTTTGAGAAGAGAGAGACAGGAAAAGGCGACTGCCGATTTCCCCCGGGTGGGTCAGTCCGGGGGTGCCGTCTATGTGAAGCAGAGGCCAAAGGGGTGTGTTGCCTCCGCCGGGGGGCCTTAAAGGTCCAAACACCCAGCATCTGCTCAACCCCCAGGATCCCCTTTTCCCCAGACACGGCTAAGCCGCGCACGGCTACACGCGGGAGGGTCCAACCCTCGTGTGCTCGGGTCCGTGGTGTCGCCACACACCAAACGCCTGCTGACACAGACGCCCCTGCGGGGTGTTCTAATTCTCTCGTTACTCATACAATGACGAAGTGCTTCTCACAAGACTACAAAGACTGTTTGACAAACTGCAGTGGTTAGGAGCGATAACATGCAGGCTTGCGCATCCATTATTTGGCTCCAATAGCGCTCGGCCGGCGGATCTGGTTATCGTGTACGGTGGGATCGAAACCCAGACGCACGCTTCTTTCATGCAGACGCAAACTCCAGTGGAGCACCACTCTGTAGAATGGAACGACCTGTTCTTGTGTAAGCTGTTGCACCGCGCGACCTTATCAATGATCGACAATGAAATGATGAAGGAGTTCGAATATATCACACTTTTTAGACACAACTGTAACGACTACATCGCGTCCGACACAGCACGAGCTAAATCACTTAAGTATGTGCGCTCTAGCTTCCATTCCGCTACAAGAATAATTGAGTTTCTTCCTTGTGTCACGAATGGGAGCGTGTCGGTTTGTACCATTCTCGTATCGTGGAAGCTAATGCTTCGGAACCCGGTGTTAAACTGCACCCCCGCTTTCGGGACCGGCTTTCACTTCCCAGTCCTTTCCTCGCTGTGCGCTACGAAGATGCTGCGAGACATTGTACCGCCTTCGGTTTTAGACCAGGTTGTATCATATCTCAAAGACATCCTTGCTCATCTACGAGACACTTCAGCACCTTATACTTGAGTGTCCCGCTTTCAGTGCGCAGCGCATGTCACTAGTGAGAAACTATCATCTCCTTGGCCTGCGGTGTGCGACACTCGAGGAATGTTTATACCCCAGTTGCTGTGCATCTAAACGTGATCAGGCCCATCGCGCCCTACTAACCTTTATAGACCTAACTAACTTAGGTTCACGTCTGTAGCATGAACATTCGACATTCAGTTGTAGCGTGACCTTTAGTGACCGGCCCTACTGTGTGTGATCAGTACTGTACCCTAACGCTTCTCCCTTCGAAGATGGGAGGTGGCGGGTTCAAACACCTTGTAGTGTATATTGTGAACTGGTGATTACGTGCAGGTGATTACGTGATACGGTGATTACGTGCAGCTTCACTTGGCGTCTCATCGTGGAGAACAAAATCAGCCGCATAGCGAACTAGCCATGGACGTGGTTTATAATTGTGGAGGCTGTTCGACGCGGCGTCACTTTAATTCCGGCTGCAGAGTTCTACTTTAGTCTTTAGATTTGACCTATTGCAGTGTTCTACTTTGGTCTTTAGATTTGTCCTGTTGCTCTCCTTTCCTTTTTCCTTTTTCCTCCCCTCCTTCCTATCTTCCATTTCTGTGTTGCTGTCGCCTCCCTTCAGAAGAGTAGGCAGGCGTTGTGCCCCTTCCGGTGGCAGTTGCCAGCCTGCTCCTCGCTTTCCCTTTCCTGTTACCTGTGTATATGTGTATATGTGTGCAAAACAAATAATAATAATAATAATAATTGCTCATCAGCGTGGAGCCCGCAGAAAATACCCGCCGCCTCACCCACACCTTAACGGGGAAGAGGCCACCGATTGGCGTAAAATACAGACCGGGGTGTTCCCCCATTTAAAATTGCTAGACGACATGTATCCCGCTCGTTATAGGGCCAACTGTCCTTGGTGCGGTGGCATACCTACCCTAATACACATAACCTGGGAGTGCACTAAGCACCCTCATAGGCCAGATACCAGTAGGACAATGGAGCAGTGGGAGGCACAGCTCGCCCGCTCCAACCTGGCAGGACAAAAGTCCTTAATTAGCCAGGTCAGGCAGGTGGCAGAGGCCAGTGGGGTCCTGGACTGAGAGGCTCCGACCACCCCTCCTTCAAATCTTTACAATTGCAATAAAGTTTCTCTCTCTCTCCTGAAGTAAAAAAAAATGCCGACGATTACGATGCTCCTATTATAATGCGAACCCTATACGCGTTTTCATGTATTGGATGGCGCGGACAATCTGTCTCGTGCGACCCATTGGAATCGGACCCAAGCGTGGCGCGGCTGCCTCGCTAACCCCAATAAAGTTTGTGTGCTTTAAGGTGTCTGGTATCTTCAGCTCCAGTACTTGTTGTGGTAGACGAGAATAAATAGCCACTCACGTTTATTTGTAGGACTTGCAAGGTGGCATTCCCGAGGTTCTAGTGACCTGCGAACACATTGTCCTGCCACTTTCGTATCAGCGTTGCCGTTGTCGAGTCGGGTCAGCCGACGCGCTTCTGGGAAGCCGACTGCGAAGAGCCCGCGCTGCACTCCACCGTCGATAGAACCGTCGTCTGACATCTTCCAGGCAACGCTGTCGAGCTCCCTTTGGCGTCAACCACAGTAAGCATGCTAACCGCTTGTTTGCCTGCTGCCAAATTGCCCTAATCGCGGTTGACGGCAACCGCGGTCACACTGACAGTGTTTCGCTGCGTAACCGCCACTTCGCCTGCTGTGTAACCGAGCTTACCGTGGTTACCGATGTCGTTAAGGACGCCCTTGTAACGGAGGTATTATGATTTAGAATGGCAAAAGAGCGAGTACGCTTTCCGAAGCATGTCAACGAAGCAAAAACGCGGGAAATGGTTAAAAATAGAGCAGTCATATTTGTGCCAAACCCGAGTGTGATAAAATCTTATCGAAGCTTTAAGATAAGGTTCACTGCTACATGCGAGATATAGTCCTTGGGCTTCGAAAAGACATGAATCGCCAGTTTAGAGATTTTCGTTTAAATAAGTTATAGAGAAGCCTTGTGGTCTTGCAGTTGTTGAAACGAGAGTCCTGGGGCGCTATAACGTAAAACTATTCCAAACTTTTCTATTCCAATTCTGCTATCAGCCCTCCACGATTGGTCAACACCTTTTTGCGACCACGCCCACTTCACCTGTCTGTCACGCGACGTCACGAAAACTGCGATACCTCCCCATCTGATATGATGTGTATAAACTGATTATGCATGATTTGGCAGAAAAAAGAAAACAGTTATTTCTGATTCGACCCCTTTTCGCCATTAGCCCTCGGCTATTGGTAAAAAAATTTCGGGCTGCACCAACTTCACCTGCCTGTAACGCGACGTCACAAAACCGCACAAACTCAACGCGTCAAAGTGACGTGTACGCGATAAAGATGCATTATATGCCGAACAAAACTGAGTTTTCTTCGGTATAGCCGCAGGCTGCCCCGTTCCGTAAGAAATAAAAGATGGCTGCCGCGGATCGCTGAGACGCTGGCTACTCGCACCTGCCGGAGAGCATGGGTGTATTTGCGTGTAATAAAACTTCTTGCGTGGCCGTGTAACGTTTTCGAGCCCTTTCGGCGTGTTTACCACCTCATTCTGCCAACTCTTCTTTGCTTAGGGTCAGTTTTAGCGTCATTCTTAAGCTTCCGTTGCATGCCGCCGTGATTTTCGACCAGCCACCACAAGCTAAGTAAGGGAAAGCTGACCAATCGCAGACGCCGGCACCACCCTCTTCATCCGGTTATCGATTTTCAGTGCACTGGCTCTGCCTCAGTGAATCCCTCTCCACTTGAGCGTTCTCGTCGCCTCTTGTCAGCCAATTAGATATATGACAAGCCGCTCAGTGTAAGCAATGTTATTCGTTTTTCAAGCAAACAAAAGTGACCTCCTATGAACGAGGAGAGCGTTTGATTGGTCTGTTCAGACAACCCTGCGGGTGACCGCCCGGTGCTTGCGTCGGTGGTTACGCAAATTTGACGTCAGGAGATTGGAATAGAAACATATTGGAATAGTTTTACGTTATAGGGCCCCTGCAATGGAAAAGCTAACAGTCTGGTTCCATTATGACACTTCCGCAGCAGAAGCATTTACGCCACAGTTTGAGGAGAGTTTGAACTGTAGAGGCGCGGAGGCTCTGTCCAGCATTTTACCTTTACCTCTGCGCCCTACACGGAGAGAATCCGTGAAACCAACAATAAAGGGAAAAAAAGCGATTTAAGCATTTGTGTGCCAGCAATATCTTCCGCGTACAATGTCTGGTGCCAGGCTTGGTCAGTCGGAAAGCTAGCATTTTTTCACTAGTTCTCCGAAGACGCGTCTCCATATAGTCTTGCCTTTACAGTGGCATCCCACAAGCACGACTGCTATGAAATGGGCTAGTTGGTGGCTGTTCCTATTTGGTCATCCGCGAGCCCGTTACAAAGAGCACCGACAAGACATGAATCGAACGCGTGTTAGTGTTTAGTGTCTGCCCTTTTAGTAACGTGCTAGCGCATAACAAGGTACGCACCCCAGAACGAAAACACTTGGTATCTCATTCGACAGCGTTGGCATTTGGGATGTGACATGGACGCAGGTGTTTCAAAAACACCACATGCAGACCAACGTTCAGTGAACCCGCGATTTCCATTTTCCTCTTCCGGAAGGACGCTACCGAATTCAGAATATTTTTCCTGGGGAGTTTCTGAAACCTGTGACTTTTAGCGAAGACACCAGTTCGTGCATTGAGGAGTGTCCAAGGGAGCACCAACTCGTTTTTTCTCAACGGGCGGAACTGAACATATGTCGTCACCACGGAGCATTCTCATTCCATAGTGTCGCGTTTGTAGCATCGATACTCTGCTGCGCACCCAATGTGGGCCCTACTAAATGTTATAATTACGCGAGCGAACCATTGCAGGGCATTTAATTGGCACGATTTACGGGTTCTGGCTCCGACGAGCGCGGTCAATCGTGGGGCTGAGTCCACTGTTGCAGCCTCAGTATACGTGGCCAGCGCACCGTTCTACAGGCACCTCTCCGATGCGTGGCCGAAAGTTGTCCTCACCACCGATCACCACCTAATGCTTAGGGGCTCTCCTGCTGCGCTCGGTGCTCACTGACCGCCGCTCCGTAGCGCCCGCAATTAAAGACTTTTAGCGTGTCCGCTATTCCGGCAAACGGGGGCGGTCGGGCCATAAAGGTGAGCGGCCGGAGCAGTACAGCCGCCTGGTGTTGTAGAGCTCAACCAAGCAAACACAGAGCTAAAATTGCAGTAACCTACCTTATTCAGCTTCGCTGCTGGTGCAAAGTTTCGGAAGCCGCGTAATTGTGTTCATAATTACGCCGCTTTTGAAAACTTAAACCCCAGCTAAGAAGATTATAATAGTTGGCTCTGTGTTTAGGTGGTTGAGCTTTGCGCCACCGGCAAGCGCCACCAATCTGGCCGCTCACGTTTACACCCCCGCTCATCCGGCAAACCGCCCGCGCCTGTCGGAATACCGGACGCACTAAATTTCTCTGTTAAACGGAAGCCGATCAATACGGCAACGCTACCTGGCCACCACCATGACTTTATTAAGGCGAAAGCCTTATGAGTCTATTTTTCAACCCAAACATGTCTAGTCGTATAACAGAAATGATTAATGATTAGCAAAGTTAACAATTGATTTATTAGTGATAGGATTAGGGTGAACGATGTGACCCATGGAAGGGCAGAAGCGTACTTTGCATGTCCAGCTTTGTCTTAGTCAAACAAGCGATGAAATAGGCTGGGCACGTCCTCCAAACTCTGCGTTACGCCGACAGTCGTGGAGGGGAAAATAAATATGGGAGAGTTACGTGAAAATATTTATCTCTAAGTCATAAAAAAGAAATCTGGGAGAACACACCTCACGATGGACGTCGAAGTTAACGCGGATAGAAACAGAAAAGTCTCAAAGGACCCTTTTTTTTTTGTCACTGAGGAGCGCCACACACGACCTGGGACACGCTCAATTACCCTAGTTCGCCTCTTTGAGATTTGTAGCGGCAGCTGCATCGGCGTCGCATGAGAGTCATGTAGACGCTTGCGTCCACACGATGCACGAGCGGATGGCACGCTCGGCACGCTAGACCATACATTGCGGCATCCCTTCGCAGACGTCTATTCGAAACCGTGCACAACCTGTCGGACCCTGGCATTCACGCGACACAGAAGCTTCTTTGCAGTCGTTTCGTTTGGCCTCGGCTAAACGCGCTAGTTCGCGATTTGGTTAGCTGGTGTTTGTCGTGTAAACGCTCTAAGATTCAGCGTCACCCCATTCTGCTTGCCAAGTTTTTTCTTCCTCTGGATGCTCGTTTTGACACCCTACACCTGGACCTCATCGACGCTCTCCCACTTTCGAAAGGTTACTGCTACATACTGAGATGAATCGACCGCTATATGCGGTGGCCAGAAGCTACACCTATATCTGACATCTCAGTGGCCACTGTTGCAACAGCTTTCTTGTCAACATGGATCGCATAGTTCCGCTGCCCATCCAGAATAATCACCGATTGCTGTCGGCAAGTTGACTCTGCATTCTTGAACAAGCTACTCAAACTATTCGGAACGACATGTCTTCGCACGACTGCTTACCACCCGCAGTCCAATGGACTAGTTGAACGTTTTCACCGGCATTACAAGGCCTCCTTCATGGCGCATGAATCGGCAGAAAAGTGTGTCCTACATTTGCCTCTCGTCTTAGTTGGCATCACAGCCGCACTCAGGAGCGACTTAGGTTGCTCCTGTGCTGAGCTCGTCTACAGCGCTCACAAACGCCTTCCGTGCGATTCTTTTGTCGCCACCACCAAAACACCTATGCAATCACCTGCCAACTACGTTGCGAAACTGCGAGGTTTCTTCAGCCAGATACGTCCCGTGCCCACACGTTCGCAGGAAGCAAGGTCTCCGTACGTTTCTCCCGCACTCACCTCGGCTACCCACGCTTGCGCGCGTAACTGTGCCGTGCGGAAGCCTTTGCAGCCACACTACTCCGGGCCAAATTGCGTTCTAGAGCGTCGTCCGACGACTTTTGTCGTGATTGTCAACAGCTGCTCAGACACAATCGCCCTGGAGCCTCTCAAACCTGCCTACGTTGAAGCACCCACGCAATCGGCTCCACCAATATGAGACGCAACCCTGCTTCATCCTTGGCCGCCACCTCCGCACGTGACACCCAAAACCAACGCCAAGACACGCCGCATCACGTGGACTTTCCATCGTTCGTCGAACTTTCCTCCCTGTAGGGGGGGAGCCCTCTGTAGCGGCAGCAGCATCAGCGTCGCATGACAGTTACGTAGACAGTCGCGTCCACACGAGGCACGAGGGGTTGGCACGCTCCCGCACGGGATAGCGTTCCGAAAGATTAATAAAAAGGATGCTACACTAAGAGAAGGAGTGTCGGTTTGTCTTTTCCTGCGAGAGCCCGAGACGTTACCGGTCTACGAGGTCACTCGCCGCCACAGATTCATTGAAGAGCAGAACATACCTTGTGGCATATACTCAGCCACCCAGGTTGGCATCAGGCGCACGCAATACAGCTATTTATCATACCATGAAATGCCCACTGCCCGTGATCCAAGGGTGCGGGAAAGTGGTTAGAATAACACTTAGCTAGCGAGCCAAGTCGGCGTAAAAGACTTTCACCGAACAGCGGCGCATACCTTGTGGCCCACAAACAGTGGCAAATAACCAATGACCCAAGTTATAAAGATATTCGCTGAAGTTTTGCGCACAAGCGATTGCACATACCCAGTGGCCATACTTTACATCAAATAGGTTAAATGAAGCATAGGGCATACTTGGTTTCACATACGCAGCGACATTAATGCTTGGCTCAGAGAGGTTTATTGATGAGTGCCACATAAGCACCGGCGCATACCATGCTACCCAGGTTGGCATGAAACGCTCTAAAACGGTTGACGCCTCTAAAAGAATCACGCTGAAAGCATCGATGATGAATAATTAAAATGCGAATATGTTTGTTATCCCACTAAACGGTCTGTGGATCACTCAAATACAACGAATGCACCGGCAAGATTCTGAACACATCCTGCTTAAAGAGAAGCATTAGCACGGGCGCAACTCCGATGGCGCCTATTCAAATAGATGTAAAATGCAGAAGTGCACTTCCGAGATAAACCATGGCCCGATTAAATAAAATTTGGTGCTTCTGAGAGAGAAAGATAGGTTCTAGTGACTGTTGAAAGAGGAATTTTTATTGTAGACCTGAATATTACGAAAAGTGCTGAACATTGGTATGTCTGAAAAAAAAAACAGAAGCACGACGTTCATAAATCCGCAACCCTGCAGCAAGAGCACACAACTCAGTTCTGTCAACTGCATAAATTAGAGAATCTAAAGCGGATAAATTGGGTATCTCAATTTGTATATTACGTGATACTGTTACATTGCTTACAAGTGTTTAGCAAAAGCCTTATTCACATATTAGCGGTCTATTTTGCGGCCATGTATAAGAAATAAATTTTGTGCACTTTAGATCTTCTATCATATGCAATTCACACAATTGTGGTATCGCCTTTCGTCCAAAGTTGTAAACATGACAGTTCCGTTTTCTGGGCACTTGCGATCTTGAACAATTTTTATTTAAAAAAAATTGACGGCCGAAGTAGAAAATTCGCTAGTAACAGTCACAAATGCTTTTACATGCAACAAGCCTGATCAATTTTCGTGCAGTGGTAAAACGATTCCTCCTATTACATGTATCTAGATAGCTCTCGAGCTAAGGTTTCTTCTTATAGCTTTATTGATGTTTTGCTGAGATGCATCAATTTGTGGTGAAATATTCTGAAAGAGTAGAGGAAATTTCTTGGGGGGGAGCCATCAATGATGTCAATTTATTGCTTGTTAGGTCACCTATATTGACTTTGCGCCTTGAATAATAGCCCATCAGCCACACAACACTGAAATTTTAATACAATGCTTCTGTCAAAAATTCTTAGCTTAAGAATGATTGCTGACGTGCCCTTTCGCAGCGCTGAGCGCTGAAATTTATAATCTGCTCTAAACGTTGCTGCCGTTCTGAACCTCTGTCGGCGGTACAAGATTGTCTACCGTTTTTTCTCGGGCGGTGTCAAGATTGTCCGACGGTGTTTTTCAGAGCCCCGTCGCACGTCACCGCGATGGTCGAGGAAGCAGCGGAGCCTAATCAAGGGGAAGCGGACCAATCGGAGACGTCGGCATAACTCTGTCCTCACATGCACTCTTCGTATGAGACGAAGCGTCACGTGGCACGACCCTCCTCCTCTGGTGACCTACTTTCGCTCCAATGGCCCAGCGCCATTATTATCCTCGCCTCTTGAGCGCGCGCTTGGCCTTTCGTAAACAGGTGGATGAACGAAAACGCGTCGCGGTAGGCACCGCCATTTGCTATGTAAACGAAGCAAAAGGGGTATCCTGTAAACAAGGAGAGCGTCTGCATTTTCCTGCGAAGGAAACTATTGAGGTTCCCCACCGACTTTACCTTCGGCGATTGCGAAGTTCGACATGCGGAGATTGGAATTATATCAGAAAGGAGGATATTTGCGTTACAGAATACCTGGAACGTTGTGAGTTAAAGCAATTTGAATCTGTTTCCATTGCGTTTTCTTCGTTAACCCCCTGCGATTCGTCAAGCATTTTTGGAAGTTAGCCCACTTCACCTGCCTCTCGGAAGACGTCTGGAAAACCACAATAACTTTCCGTTTCAAGGTGACGTGCACACACTGACTATGTAGCATTAGCCGGAACCAAAGAAAACAGAAAACATTTCTTTCCGAATCTACGCCTATGTCACCATTAGCTCTCCGCGACAGGTTAAAATGTTTTCGGGCCGCGCCTAGTTCGCCTGTCTGTCAGGCGAAATCACAAAACTGCCAAAAAACCACAAGTCAAAGTTACGTGTGTACGCTCTGTTGAAGCATTATTATGCCTAACAAAACTGCAATTGTATTTTTTAATAGCCTGAGGAGTGTTCCGTTCCGAAAGGAATAAAAGATTGCTGCCCACTTATGATTCCGGCTCTGTGTGCCTATCGTGTTTACTCGAAGATAGAGAAATATAAGTCTACGGCTATTATTGAACTCGCCGAAAAATAAACGAAAGTATATAACTCGAACATTGGTCGACCCACGTGGAAAAAAACTTGGAACACGACACGCCTTTATTTTCCTTAAGCTCGGTTACTAAGGTTTTTTTATATCCGATGCCATAAGCTGCATCCTCGTCAGAACTGGCATTGGAGACGTACTCGTCAGATGACTCACCGGTGTCCTCGACACCCCTAACTGAGTCGTACTCAGTGCCGTAGAAAGCGTTGCATTTGCAGCTTTTACAAAAGCCAGTCTGAATAATCTCCAGACTTGCCTTCCGGTGGGGTACCACGGGCAAACTCTGTTAGCTTGGTAATTTCGCTAACTTTGTTCACGAATATACGAGTAGGTCTAGATTCTTTGGTCAGTAATATAGGTCGATGGTGCCCTCAGGGTAGCATAAAAAAAGAAAGAAGTAGAGTGATGTTCGAGTAAATACTGTACGCTGAGCTGCAAGCGAGAATTTATTTCTTTGCGCATAAAGAAAATTTTGCATGGCAACATAGCCGTTGCTGAACCCTGTCGGCGTAAATACGACACCGCTCTGCCAAATCTTTACTGAGCACTCGTTTTGGTGGCTCTTCGAACGCCGCTTGCACGTCAGCAAAGTTGTGGACGGGCCGCCACAAGCTAAGAACAAGGAAGCGGGCCAATCGGAGACGCCGGCACCATTCTCCTCACCCTGCTATCTACTTTCAGTACGCTACCTCGGCCCCAGCGAAAGTGCCTCGTTTCCTACGCACTCCTTATCTCTAGTTTGGCCCATAACATAAAGAAAACCATTCGCGTTAGGCAATAATATTCGGTTTGAAACCAAACAAGTCACTCCTGCAAAGGAGAGCGTCTGAGTGAACTGTTGAAATAACAGTAGGAGTAACCGCGCATGCTTGCGTCGGCGGTTACGTGAGTATATGACGTCAGTATATTGTAACAAAGTCAGAGTGAAATCACTTTAGGTTATAACTACCCTGTTCCGCTAGTAAGACCTATAAGGCCACAACTGGGGTGTTCGCAGAGCCTGCAACAACGTATACCTCCTGCGAGGCGGAAACCTTGAGGCGCGGATGGGTCGTGAGTGCGATGCCTCGCACACAAGAGTGTCAGCGCGTGATCTGCCGCACGTCTCTTTGCAGTGTCCAAAACCTGGAGAGAGCAGATATATTTGCCGCATATTAGATGTGTGTTCGTTGCGTACTTGCGATATTTCTGATGATTTGCCAAGCTTGTGTGTTGCACAAATTTCATCGTAATTTGGCATCTGATCTTCACATGTATTTTAGCGATATCATCATGTTTGAAGGATAAGCGTCATCTCGCAGCCCACAGTACAGTGCAGTAATACTGAGAACGGCCAGTAAATGCGCCATCACACTGCGCAGCTGCTGCTCGACAAAGCTCTTGCATAGCCAATAGCAATATTGAGCTTCACAGTCTTAGGCCGCTTCTGGTTATGTTAGGTACTCTGCTGCAATCCTCAAGAGTGGTTCCACCTTTCTTTCCATTTGATACTGTGCGTCGGAGCCGTCACAGCCGCAAAGGTAATGGTAATGGGCGAAAGCATCAAATGGCCCACATAGCGAAAGGGCCAGCGTCTGTAGCAGCGAACCGGCCCCTGAATTCTTATTGGCTGCGATGCCACGTCACGTGTGTGCCTCGACGGTGCAGAAGGGACAGGAGGGTAGACCTGTGCTGAGCTGGCGCGGCAGGTGTTGCGTGAGGGGTGAGAGCATCGTCGCGACGCCAGGTCACCCTTGCTCTCGGAGACCTTTGTTATTTGCCCGTTGCAAGTCCTAGCAAGCTATCGCCTGCGTTCTAACTTCGCCAAGGTAATCGCTATAAAGAAATTAATGTGCAAAAATCAGAATAAATTGGAGTGGAAAAGTGTTGGTGGTAGTGAGATTTGAAGCTACGACCCCACGATCAGAGGCCCAGTCTCTTACCTGCTAAGCTAAACCGGCTACTCCTAGATAACAGGCGTGTGCACTCTGGTTTACGACGTCATGCGACTTGCACAAAAATTTCCATCGCCAAGCCCGGCGTTACGGAAGCGGTGACGACAAAATCACCGCGGCTTATTCGAGAGCGTCCCCATTAACTTATATAATAGTTGGGCAAGGTAGCATGAAGTTGCGGAAATAAGTGCACTTGCCTTGCGCTGTCTAGGAGGCGTTGGTCAAGCGTCTCGACGCGGTCGCTGGCCAGCGAGGAGTTCATAACTCGAACGACCACTCCGCGGCGTCCGATTTGACATTATTGCTTTCGCATTGCCAACTCATAACACGTGCTTAGGTCTCCTCGGATTTTTTGTTGACTTTGTTGCCGTCGAATAACTATATGGCTCATATCAGCCACATGCACCGGGCGGCCGTCGTAAGCGGCGGGTAGGCGAACAGCGCCGCGAACAGCAGAAGTCAGTGCACTGGCATGTGTAGCAGACGACGGTGCGAAGGCGCTCAAGGTGCATCCAGTGATATCGCACTGCACGTCTTAAAGTCTGGCCTACTAGAAAACCCATTCTCGTGTGCCTGTTTTTGGGAAAAGTAGCCACTTGTAAGAGGCAGGTCTCATTCGCGGTACCAGGTACTATGCACAGTAGAAATCTAGTGCGAATTGCGATGCAAGTGCAACCCGCCAGAAGAGCCCGATGCGGTAAGCTAAGACATGGAGCTCCAGGGTTTATATTCCAGATGTTATTTTGCTGTGCATGCTAACATTGTGGCATACCTAATTATGTAAATAGGCGAAGCAGGCAGGCCCGCGATGTATCAAAAATGTGTAAGATACGTACCACTGGGTATGTGTCACGCGGCCACTGGTACGTGCTCCATGAGCCAACGGGTATCTGCCGCACTGCAATGAACCTTTTCTGACGTCAACTTGGTTCACTGAAAGTATCACATCACACCTATACGGTGATGTTTCTGTGACGCGATTTTTCTAGCAAATAAGGGTCGGAGCCGACGTTGTGGCGCTTTTCTACACTCAAAAAAGCGTTCTTGCCAAAAATGACTGATTGCATCACATTTCCCTTTCTGTGCTTTTATAGGAGACAGTGAGCTAAAAGGCTTTTGCTGCAACCGAAATGGCACACAACGGTTGTTCTGATTTTCGCTTTAGTCACACAATAACGAAGCATTTCTCACAAGACCTCAAAGATTGCCAGAGTGACTGTGGTGGTTAAAAGCGCTAAAACTTTCGCTTTTGCTTGCATTACTTGGCTCCAGGGGAAGTCCATGGTCTTCGCGAAATTACTGTGGGATCGAAACCTAGACGAAAACCCCAGTCTAGCACCGCTCTGTAGAACGGACTGATCTGTTATTGTCTGAGCTCTTGCGTTGCGCGTCCTTTGCGATGAAGTGACGCTTAGAACGGACAGTTTCGGACGCCGCAAGCACTTTGTCATAAAGGCGTTCGTCTGTATTACACTTTGTTCTAACGACTGGAACGAATACGTCGCGTCCCACATAGCGCCCGCTAACGCACTTAAGTGTGTGCGCTCTAGCTTCCATTCCGCTACGAGAATTAATGAGGTTCATCTTAGCGTCACGACCAGGAGAGTGTTGCTTTGTACCATTCTCGTCTCGTGGCAGCAAGCACTTTGGAACACTGTCTTCAACTGCACCCGAAAATGGAAGACGACGAAGTGTCCCTTCTGAGGTGGCTCCACATCGTTCCCGTGAAAAATCTCGGATTCCTCGAAAATAGGTATCATATTTCAAGAGGTTAGACCACAAGTCATCCGAGGACGCTCCGGACGCTCATGCGCAGTCTGGTTTTCTCGTATTCAGCGAATGTCACTCCATTATCTCTGCAGCTGAATCACGCACCGGGACTAGGCCTAGTGCCTCCGTTGACGCGCTGGCGGCAGTAGATTCGCCGGCGCCGCTCAACAGAATGGCATTGCCGGCAGCACAATTGACACCTGAGCCTAGATCCCAGCTCCTGATTCCTGCCCCAAGTCCATCGGCTACAGCCCACCCACCGTCATTCTAAAATGCACATCACACCATGAGTGATCTGGCCGCAGGCCGGAGCCCGGCGATGGCTTCCCAGTCACCGATTGTGAATGGTGCTCCAATTGTTGTGCTTGACGAACCGAGTACCCCTACGGATTTGTCTTCTGCGCTACCATTGGTGCCGTCGGCTACCTGTGATTCTCAGAGGCGTCCTTCGGAACAATTTGCACAATATTCGTCTTCAGCCAACAACGGCTCCTAAGGCCAGCGTTACTGTCTAGCGACTGACCACCCAGTTGCCGACACCCACCTCGGTTTGCTATAAAGCAACCATTACATCTCTGGCCCCCACAAGCCTCACGGAGATTACGAAGAGGATTATTCAGGCGAACCTCGACACTTGTCTTGGCACCACATGCTTCCGCAGCTTCACGGCCACGATAAGTCAAATACCATCGCTGTGTGGCTCCCGACATTGGCGGCTGTCGAGAGTTTTTAAACGCTTCAGCGTCTGTCGATCACAAGCGAAGTCACCGTGCCGGTCCTGGTGTACCTGGTACAGGGCTCGGACTTAGAGCGCTGTGTCGTTTATAACGTGGACGCTGGCGAGGACCAGACTGCTCCCCTGCATGAGCTCGACTGTCCTACTCGCCGTGTAATTCAGGCGCGTTACATGAGATTGGGGCACTCTGTCATCGTCATCTTGCAGGGCCCACCAATTCCACCAGCCCGCCTGTACTTGTATGGCTGCATTCTACGACATCGGCCATATAAACCCAGTGGCGTGTATTGTTACAACTGTTTCCTACCTGGCCACATGCGCCGATCCTCTCCGTTTACAGCGCCCGATGAAGCTGTACAAGCTGGCACAGTGTCTTACCGATGTGGACTCTGCAAGTGCGACGACCACGAGATCACTTCTACAACTTGTCCCACAAAGCAAAAGGCCACTCAGGAGGTTCATCGCGGGAATCATATGCAATGGCCTCCGCTTGCTGCCACACAAACAGTGCCGACATGTAACACGTTTGCGGTGCTCCAGTGGGATGACGACTGGCCAGAGCTCTCCGAACCCGACCCGCCTGCACCCCATTCGCAACAGACTTACAGTGACAAAGTTCGCAAATAACGCCGTCGCCCGCTGGTTACACAAAAGCAGAGCGTGCCGGACCACCCGCGTGATGATATGGTACTCCAAGCAAGTCCAAGAGCTAGCGCTTCAGTAGCAGGAGGAACGGACATGTCAAGTAGGAGGACAGTCTCAGAATACGACCTCACCCCCCCCCCCCTCACCTGATGTAGCCATGCCGGCGTTGTGCTAGATGCGGCACTAGCCTTTCTTTGCATCTTCGATAACGTCCATGGCGCGAATCACCACCGCCACATGCTTCCCACATACTGCAGCAACACGTATACTATAGGAACACAACTACTGCAACACATACTACGGCAACACACTACGGCAACACATACACAGATTGTAGCTACGCGTACTACATCAAGACACACTACAGCAACACATCTACAGCATCACATACTGCAGCAACACATACAAATACTACTACAACACACACTCCGAAAACGCATACTACGGTAACACATACTGTAGCAACAAAATCGCGGTGAAAATGCTTCGATCTTAGTCAATTGCGCGCGACAGAGCAGATAATCACAACAAACACAAATATGACGGAAAGTGGGGCGCGCAGGCTGCCTTGCTGAGCACGGGATCTCTCCTCCCCACAGCACACGATATGCGTCTATATTACATAAAAAACCAGTGCAATGCGCAACATAACGAACTTCATAACCCCACATGCCGGTAGCGCTTGTTGAAATCGTCATTTTTCGGATACACTCGCTTTACATTGTACGGTACTTCGTCAGCGGGAAGACTAGCGTTCAGTGAGCAGGTCGTCGCATTAAGAGCAAAGCTTTCTTCGCGAACATTTCCGGACTTTGCCGATCGCGGCTGCTGGGTGCTGCTGCTGTCCTGTCTCATACGCAAAGAAAAAAAATTATTTACGGGCCGTGTTTATGTTGCAACCACGTGTGACTATGTGCAGCTCACCACCGTCGGCGTGCATAAAATAGTGAGTCAGCTGACCGGCGTGAGTGTGCGTTCCGTGAGTGGGGATAAAAGCAGAGGCCCTTCGAGGTCCGCTGCTGCCTCCAAAGCAAACAAGATCTGACCTCAAATATGGAAGAAGCACTGAGAAACTGGAAGGACAAGGATACACATGTACGACAGCTTGCAGCTTGGTGCAACTGTTATGCAACGGGTGTAGCTGCAAGATTCTGAATACGTCTTTCTTAAGAGCAAGCTTTAGCATGGGTGCATCTCCGATGCCGCCTATTCAGATAGATGTAAAACGCAAAAATGAATTTCCAAGATAACCCCTGGGCCGATTACATAAAATATGGTGCATCTGACAGGGAAAGGTAGGTTCTAGTGACTCTTGGAAGCGGAATTTTTATTTTAGCGATACATTTTAATGTTACGGAAAGTGCCGCAAATTGCTAAGTGTGAAAAAAAGAGAAAAACAGAAGCACGAACTTCACAAATCCGTAACTCTGTCTCAAGAACACATATTCCAGTTCTGTCAATTGCATAAGTAAGAGAACCTAAAGCGGATAAATTTGGTAAATGTATTGATATCTTACGTGATCTTGTTACATTTTTCGCAAGGGTATAGCAAAGTCTTACTCGCATATTAGTGGTCTATTTGATAGCCATATATAACAAGTCAGTATTGTACGTTTTAGGTCTTCTATTGGATGCAATTCACAGTACTGTGGTATCGTTTTCCGTCCAATTTTGTAAACTTGACGGTTCCGTTTTGTGCGCTTTTGCAATTTTCGACAATAATCTTCGAAAAATTGACGGCCGAAGCAGAAAATTCGCCACTAACAGTGACACTTTCTTTTACAAGGAACAAACGTCATCTAATTTCGTGGAGTTGATGCAGAAAAAACGGTTCTCTGCAACTCCTTAATACATGACTCCTAAGTATATGACGTTAGGATAGTGCAATAAAGTCAGAGTGGAATCACTTTACGTTATAGCGACCCTGTTTGGCCTACTCAGTAGAAAGTATTCTTTGCAAAGACCCCAGTAGTGCGTTCGTCCTGTCATTTAGGCCCAGGCAGAGCCAGGTGAAAGCTTCCGCGTAACATATTGCGCCCCGGTAAGTGCAGATGGGAAAAGCTTGTAAGACATCTAAGGCCCAACCTGGGGTGTTCGTAGAGCCTGCAACAACGTATACCTCCTGCGTGGCTGAACCTTTGCGCTGCGGAAGTCTCGTGAGTGCGACGCCTCGCACACTAGAGTGTCAGCGCGTGATCTGCCGCACATCTCTTTGCAGTGTCCAAAACCTGCTGAGAGAGCAGATATATTGGCCGAAAATTAGATACGTGTTCTTTGCGCACTTGCGATATTCCTGATAATTAGCCAAGCTTGTGTGTTCCACAAATTACATCTTAATTTGGCATCTGGTCTTTGCATGTACTTTAGCGATATCATCAGGTATGAAGGACACTCGCCAGTTTGGAGCCCGCAGTTAAGTGCGGTAACACTGAGAACCGGCAGTAAATGCGCCACCACTCTGCGCACCTGCTGCTTTACAAAAGCTCTTGCATAACCACAAAAAATTGAGCTTCACAGTCTTAGGCTGCCTAAGGTCTTGTTAGGTATAGTACTGCAATCCTCAGGTGTGGTTTCATCTTTCTTTCCATGTGAGACTGTGCCTGGCAGCGGTGACAGCCGTAAAGGCTTGAAGATGTTAATGGGCGAAAACATGAAATGGCCCATTGAGCGAAAAGGCCGGCGTCTGTAGCAGCGAACCAGCTCCTAATTTCTCATTGGCGGCGACGCCACGTCACGTGTGTGCCTCGACGGAGCAGAGGGGGCAGCAGGGTACGTCTGTGCCGATCTGGCGCGGCAGGTGTTGCGTGAGAAGAGAGGGCATCATCGCGACGCCACGTCACCCCCGGTCTCGGAGGCCTCTATTAGCCACCCGTTCCGTGTCCGCGCAAGTATTTGCCTGCGCTTCACCTCGGTAATCGCTATAAAGAAAATAATGCGCAAAAGTCAGAATAAATTGGAGAGGAAACACGGTGGTGGTGGTGAGTTTCGAAGGAACGACCCCCGCTCCGTCCCCGAGTCTGTTACCTACTAGGCTAAACCTGCTGCTCATAGATAACAGGCTTGTGCACTCGGCTTTATCCCGTCATACTACTTGCACCAAAATTTATATCGCCTAGCTCGGCGTGACGAAAGCGGTGACGACCAAATCACCACGGCTTATTCGGGAGCGTCCCTATCAGCTTATATGGCAGTTGGGCAACGTAGCATGACGTCGCGAAAATAACGGCACAGGCCTAGCGCTATCAAGGAGGCCTTGCTGAAGCGTCTCCACGCGCTCGCTTGCCTGCGAATAGTTCATAAATCAAAGGACCACTCAGCGGCGTCCAATTCGACATCAATGCTTCCGCATTCACAACTCATAAAAACTGGTTCGGTGTCCTCGGATTTTGTTGCTGACGTTGTTGCCGTCGAATAACTATATGTCTCATACCAACTAAATGCACCTAGCGGCCATTGTAGGCGCCGTATAGGCGAACAGCGCCGCGAACAGCAGAAGTCAGTGCACTGTCATGTGAAGCAGACGACGGGGCGAAGGCTCTCACGCTTCATCCACTGATATCGCAGTGCAGGTTTTAAGCCCTCACCTACCAGAAAACGCATTTTCGTGTGTCTGCTTTTGAGAAAGGTTGCCACTTGTACGAGGCAGGGCACGTTGACGGTACCAGGTACTATGTAAAATACAAAACTAGTGCAAATTGCGATGCAAGTGCACCCCGCCAACAGAGCCCGGCGCGGTAAGCTAAGACGTGGAGCTGCAGAATCTATATTCCAGATGGTATTTTGCTGTGCACCTTAACATTTTCGTATACTTAGTTATGTAAATAGGAGAAGCAGGCAGGCGACGTATGAAAAATGTGTAATATACGTCCCATTGGGTATGTATAATGAGCCTACTGGGTACGTGACACAGGAGCTGACGGGTATTTGACGGTCTGCAATGAACCTTTTCTAACGTCAACTTGGGTCACTGAAAGTATCACAACATCACATCTACACGGTGACGTTCCCGTGACCTGATTTTTCTTGCAAATGAGGGTTGGAGTCGACGTTGCGGTTTTTTTTTCTACTCTCAAAAAGCGCGTTCTTGCAAAATATGACCTTCAACATGGCGGTTGTGCTCTTTAGAGGCTCGCATAGGAGATAGTGAGCTAAGAGGTGTTCGCTTCCACTGAAGTGGGGCAAAAAGACTGTTGTATATTTCTCGTTAATCATACAATCACAAAGTGTTTCTCACAAGACTACAAACATTGCCAGAGTGACTGCAGTTGTTACGAAAGATAACATGTAGGCTTGTGCATGCATTGTTTGGCTGCAATAGCGCTGGCGGTGGGCTTCCGTTTCTTCTCTACGGTGGGATAAATAATACATTGTGAAGTGTTTCTCACAAGACTACAAAGATTGCCAGAGTGTGGTGTACCATGTAGGTTTGTGCGTGCAATTTTCGGCTTCAATATGAACCCCAATCCATTTCCATTTTTGTGTAAGGTGGGATCGCATGCTTCTCTTATGCAGACGCCAGCCCCAGTCCAGCACCGCTCTATCGGACGGAATGACCTGTTCTTGTGTGAGCTGTTGCGCTGCGCGACATTTACAAAGAAGTGACGTGTATAACGAAGCGTTTCGGACGCCGCAAGCACTTTGTCATCCAGGCATTCTACTGTATTACGCTTCTTTGACACGACTGGAACGAATACGTCGCGTCCCACATAACACGAGCTAAAGCACTTAAGTGGGTGCGCTCTAGCTTCCATTCGGCTACTAGAAGTAATGACTTTCTCCCTCGCGTCTGGACGGGGAGCGTGTCGGTTTGTACCGTTCTCGTCTCGCGGCAGCTAACGCTTTGGAGCACTGTGTTAAACTGCACCCCCACCTTCGGGGCAGCTTTCATTCCCCAGTCCTTTCCTCGTAGCTGTGCGCTCCGAAGATGGCACGAGATATTGTACCACCTTCGGGTTTATACCAGGTTGTATCGCACCTTTCTGGAGTAAATAAGATTGCCGACGATTCAAACTCTCTCTAATTATGATGCGAAACCTTACGCGTGTTCATTTCGCGATGTATTGGCTGGCGTGGACAATCTGCCTCGTGCGAGCCCTTGCAATCTGAGCAAAGTGTGGGTGCGATTCACAGCAGTCGCCGCAGACAGACGCCGTAGCCGCTCATGCAATGCTTTGTTTCCATATATGGTGTCGGTCGACGTGCTCTCCGCATGTAATCGATGAACAGACGGCCACGCACTACTCTGGCGCCATCTCGTAGCCGAGCCAGACTCTCGCCATATCCTCCTCTACCGTTTTCCTCCTCGCGCTCTATTCGCTATCGCCGTGTTTCATGCCCTGCTGCTCTCCGAGTTCGCTCTTTCACACTTCGATGTGCTCGTTTGCTCGGTTACCCTGACGGCGAAAGTCAACGCAGGAACAGGAACCTAGGAGCTGCGCTCCGAAATTATGAAAAAAAGAAAGTTCACCAGCGCTTTCACTCTGTGGGGAAAGACGAGCAGCGAAGATGTGGTGTGCTTTAACTCAATCGAGCCATCTATGTGTATATCGGTATTATTATTATTTTTATTATTATTATTATTATTATTATTATTAATAGACAGAGAAGAAGAATAATACTTTTGACTGCGCAATAATTTATTATTCTTTTATTAGGTAGACACGTGTGCAAGTACCACCGCATAGGAAACGGGAATTCCAAAATATGGACAAATTCACTGTGAACTACCTAATTAAGAAAACTAGATGAAACTCAGCGTAGTGTTAGAGCAGCCTTAGTGGCTAATTGTCGTGCAATTTCTTTCAGGATAGTTCCGATAAAACAAGAGTTACAGCCGTTTTCTGTATCCATACTCTTTCAGTAGGCGGTCACGTATTAACAGCAGACGGGAATTCACTAAAGTTTACAACTTCACCGTGAACGAACTAATTAAGGCAAGTAAATGAAAATCGGGGAAATGATAGAGTCGTCTTATCTGCCAATTTAAGCATGTTTCTTTTCCAACATGCCAACATTAGATTCAGGTCTAAGAGTATACGCTTGAAACTGGAGACGAACATTTTTTCGTGTCGACGCAACCCTACATGGACGGACATCGACCACTGACGGAGGGTGTACTATATACAGCTTCGATGTAAAAGGAGTCGCGGGTCTCAGTTTTTAGTTTCGTGAGCTGCTTCGCCGGTCCCACATATGTCGGCAAGTTCGCGTTCACTCTCCATTGCAGTTACTTTACTCTTTGCGATGCTTCGTCATTCTCAATGTCTTGGGAACTAGCCCAATCTTCAGTCATGGTCCAGTTCACGCAGCTTAGCGCAACGAGATCCGCCGGTGGCGAGGGGTGTGAACATGCCGGTGCGTTTACGTTCGCCGTGGACGCACAGCAAACAGTCAGGCGCCGGACGCAAGTAGAGTTGGGAGGCGCGAGGAAGGAAAACATGTCTTAAATTGTGCCTTCGTTTAGCAACAGTGGGTCGCACACAGCATCAACAAAGGAAACAAGCTTTGTTTCCACTGACCGGCCATGAAGAAAGCCACGTATGTATGTACTAAGCTTATGCTTAAAGAAGAACGGCAGGTGTGCAAACACAACTTTCAAACAGTTTTGCAAGCGGAGACAAGAGGGACGCGGGGCCATTATTGAACGTAATTTATGCTGGCACTTTCATGAACTGGCACGACTCTTGGATTCTTCCAAAAAGAAGAAAAGGCACTTGTACACAAGAAAGATTAAGAATGTGAGTAAGGAGAGGAAGAAAAACAGAAGAGCTTTTGATAAAAAAAACTGGTATACGGTCGTAAGCAAGAGAAGGCTTCGGTTTCAATTTACGGCTGCTGCGATATCGTCTTCTGAAGAACATGAAATGTTAAAATGGTCACTGCAGACATACTGCCAGTGACCAGAGCTAATAGCATCCGCTGTATTAAGGAAAAACGATGAAAAAATGTTCAGCGAATGCATTGGAGATACTGTAATAGATATTAAGAATGCCACGAGATGGATGATTTAGGATATTAATCTAAGCACGCTCCGAGCTGTGATCGTTTAGCACAGGTCTAGAAACGTTTGGGACCACTTTTTTACCAGATTCTCGACAAACTTAACGTATGCATCACTGTCGCTACGCAGTGATGACCTACGAAGTAAACCACGCAATTCCTCTGAAAAACATGTGCGATAGCGAGCAGGATAAAACTATTTGCAGGAATTGAAGGCTGCAAGAGCATATTATGCATCATCAGTAAGGACGCCATCCGCTTTGTTGATATGTACAGCACGGTACAATTCAGACCAGTCGGCATCACTGAGATATTGGGAAAGACCTACATGGACACCGCTGGGAAGAAAAAAAAAACCAGTGCACAGGTTCGCTCAACACATGAATCACCTTTAAAAAAATCCCGTATTCGAGCGGAACATGCCAGTGGTCAATAGGAACCAAACTGCTAACAGCAACAGAACACTCAACAATGCAGATATTAGTCAGAATCAGATCCATAACACTGCCAGCTGAATTGTAACACCAATAAACTGCGTTAATCCAAGAAATGCTACAGAGAAGAACAGCGCACTACAGCGAAGGGATGACAAATATATATATGTCGCGCGTGAAGACACCCCAACTATAGAGGGAACATTGAAATCAGCAGCTACTAGGACATAATTATTGCAGCATCAATAACGTCAACTAATAACATGTTAAGAAAACTGCACGTTACTCATGTTAGGCGTGAAGTCGGCTGCGCAGAGCAGCACATTGTTGCCACGTTTAACAGGAACTTCAACCCACACAATGTCTGGCAAAATCTCAAGGTCCGCACGTGGGTGCGGCCCGCGACCCCTGCCGGCCACTAAATCAAGAGTGGGTGGGGAGGGGTTTCTCAGGACAGAATAAAGTTATTCCCTCCTCCTCCAGCACGCCACTTAGCGGTAAGATTCTACCGCACGGCACTCAGCACGCCACCGCCGTATTGAACAGGTTCATCATACACGCGATCGCATCTGTGAACTGTGTATGCCGGTGAAAAGGAATTCTTGCGCAGTAAGTCGTTGCAAAACGAAATTTTAGTTAAGGCTACAACATGGTACGAACAAGCTGGCTCGTTCTCGCACAAATAGGAGGATTTCTTGCGTAGACCACGAACGTGTTGGTCAAAAACGGAGCACTTCATTACTGAGGTTAGAAAAGAAATCACGTTATATTGTCGCCGGCGTCCCCGTATGCACCACGCATGCTACTTGGACTAAAATTTCCATTGCCAAGCCCGACGTGACAGAAGCGGTGACGACAAAATCACCGCGGCTTCCTCGGGAGCGTCCCCATTAGCCTCTGGGGCTGTCGAGCAAGGTAACATGACGTCACGGATCTAAGTGCGCAGCCCTTGTGCTATCTAGGAGGCGTTGGTAAAGCGTCTGGACATACCTTCCGGTTGATACCTTCAAAGACCACTCAGTGGCGTCCAATTGGACATTAATGCTGTCGCATTCACACCTCATAACAAGTGCTTAGGCGTCCTGGGATTTTTTTTTATGTTGGCGTTGTTGTCGTCGAATATGGCTCATACCAACTACATGCATCGGGCGGCCGTCGTAAGTGGCGCGTAGGCGAACAGCGCCGCGAACGGCAGAAGTCAGTGCACTGGCATGTGAAGCAGACGACGGGGCGAAGGTGCTGGCAGTGCACCAAGTGATAAAGCAATGCCGGTTTTAAGGCGTGACCTCTTGTACCTCACCTCTTGTCAAGGTCACCTCTTGTACGAGGCAGGCCAAGTTCGCGGTATCAGGTACTATATAAAGTAGAAAACTTGTGCAAACTGCGATGCAAATGCGCCCCGCCAAAAGAGCCCGACGCCATAAGCTAAGACGTGGAGCTCCAGCATTTATATTCCAGATGTTATTTTGCTGCGCACGTTAACATTGGCGCGTACCTAATTATTTAAACACAGGAAGCAGGCAGGTGATGTATAAAAAATATGTGATACATACCATTGGGTATGTATCATGAGGCTATTGCGTACCTGCCCCAGGAGCCAACGGCTATCTCCCGCTCTGCAATGAACCTTTTTTGACGTCAACTTGGGTGATCGAAAGTATCACAACGTTATAACTACACGGTGACGTTTCCGTGCCGCGATATTTCTTGCAAACGAGAGTCGTAGTCGACGTTGTGGCGTTTGTCGAATCTCAGAAAGTGCGTTCTTGTTGAATATGACCTTCAACGTCGCGTTTGTGCGCTTTAACGGCTCGCGTGGGAGATATTGAGCTAATAGGCTTACGCTGCCACCAAAGTGGTGCAAAATGACTGTTCTAATTGTCTCGTTACTCATACAATGACGAAGTGCTTCTCACAAGACTACAAAGATTCCTTGACGAACTGCAGTGGTTAGGAGCGATAACATGCAGGCTCGCGCATCCATTATTTGGCTCCAATAGCGCTCCGCGCCTTCGCCTTGTGCTGCATACTCCAGTGGAGCACCACTCTGTAGAATGGAACGACCTGTTCTTGTGTAAGCTGTTGCACCGCGCGACCTTATCAATGAATTGACAGTGAAATGATGAAGGAATTCGAATGTATCACACTTTTTAGACACAAATGTAACGACTACATCGCGTCCGACACAGCAGCATAATTGAGTTTCTTCCTTGTGTCACGAATGGGAGCGTGTCGGTTTGTACCATTCTTGTGTCGTGGCAGCTAACGCTTCGGAAACCGGTGTTAAACTGCACCCCTGCTTTAGGGACCAGCTTTCACTTCCCAGTCCTTTCCTCGCTATGCGCTACGAAGATGCTGCGAGACATTGCACCACCTTCCGTTTTAGACCAGGTTGTATTATATCTGAAAGACATCCTTGCTCATCAGCGTGGAGCCCGCAGAAAATACCCGCCGCCTCACCCACACCTTAACGGGGAAGAGGCCACCGATTGGCGTAAAATACAGACCCGGGGTGTTCCCCCATTTAAAATTGCTAAACGCCATGTATCCCGCTCGTTACAGGGCCAACTGTCCTTGGTGCGGTGGCATACCTACCCAAATACACATAACGTGGGAGTGCAATAAGCACCCTCATAGGCCAGCTACCAGTAGGACAATGGAGCAGTGGGAGGCACAGCTCGCCCGGTCCGACCTGGCAGGACAAAAGTCCTTAATTAGCCAGGTCAGGCAGGCGGCAGAAGCCAGTGGGTTCCTGGACTGAGAGGCTCCGACCACCCCTCCTTCAAATCTTTACAATTGCAATAAAGTTTCTCTCTCTCTCCTGAAGTAAAAAAAAATGCCGACGATTACGATGCTCCCTATTATAATGCGAACCCTATACGCGTTTTCACGTATTGGCTGGCGCGGACAATCTGTCTCGTGCGACCCATTGCAATCGGAGCCAAGTCTGGCACGGCTGCCTCGCTGACCCCAGTAAAGTTTGTGTGCTTTAAGGTGTCTGGTATCTTCAGCTCCAGTAGTTGTTGTTGTAGACGAGAATAAATAGACACTCACGTTTATTTGTAGGACGTGCAAGGTGGCATTCCCGAGGTTCTAGTGACCTGCGGACACATTGTCCTCGCACTTTCGTATCAGCGTTGCCGTTGTCGAGTCGGGTCAGCCGACGCGCTTCTGGGAGGCCGACTGCGAAGAGCCCGCGCTGCCCTCCGCCGTCGATAGATCCGTCGTCTGACATCTTCCAGGCAACGCTGTCGAGCTCGGTTTGGCGTCAACCGCAGTAAGCATGCTAACCCGCTTGTTTGCCTGCTGCCAAATAGCCCTAATCGCGGTTAACGGCAACCGCGGTCACACTGACAGTGTTTCGCTGCGTAACCGCCGCTTCGCCTGCTGTGTAACCGAGATGACCGTGGTTACCGATGTCGTTAAGGACGCCCTTGTAACGGAGGTAGTACGATTTAGAATGGCAAAAGAGCGAGTACGCTTTTCGAAGCATGTCAACGAAGCAAAAACGCGGGAAATGGTTACAAATAGAGCAGTCATATTTGTGCTAAAGCCGAGTGTGATAAAATCTTATCGAAGCTTCAAGATAAGGCTCACTGCTACATGTGAGATATAGTCCTTGGGCTTCGAAAAGACATGAATCGCCAGTTTAGAGATTGTCGTTTAAGTAAATTATAGAGAAGCCTTGTGGTCTTGCTGTTGTTGAAACGAGAGTCCTGCAATGGAAAAGCTACCAGTCTGGCTCCATTATGACACTTCCGCTGCAGAAGGATTTACGCCAGAGTTTGAGACGAGTTTGAACTGTAGAGGCGCAGAGGCTCTGTCCAGCATTTTACCTTTAACTCTGCGCCCTACACGGAGAGAATCCGTGAAACCAAGAATAAAGGAAAAAAAGCGATTTAAGCATTTGTGTGCCAGCAATATCTTCCGCGTACAATGTCTGGTGCCAGGCTTGGTCAGTCGAAAAGCTAGCAGTTTTTCACTATTTCTCCGAAGACGCGTCTCCATATAGTCTTGCGTTTACAATGGCATCCCACAAGCACGACTGCTATGGAATGGGCTAGTTGGTGGCTGTTCCTATTTGGTCATCCGCTAGCCCGTTACGAAGAGCACCGACAAGAAATGAATCGACCACGTGTTAGTGTTTAGTTTCTGCGCTTTTAGTAACGTGCTAGCGCATAACAAGGTACGCACCCCAGAACGAAATCACTCGGTATCTCATTCGACAGCGTTGGCATTTGGGATGTTACATGGACGCAGGTGTTTCAAAAACACCACATGCACACCAACGTTCAGTGAACCCGCGATTTGCATTTTCCTCTTCCGGAAGGACGCTGCCGAATTCGGTATATTTTTCCTGGAGAGTTTCTGGAACCTGTGACTTTTAGCGAAGACACCAGGTCGTGCATTGAGGAGTGTCCAAGGCAGCGCCAACTCGTTTTTTCTCAACGGGCGGAACTGAACATATGTCGCCACCACGGAGCCTTCTCTTTCCATAGTGTCGCGTTTGGAGCTTCGATACTCTGCTGCGCACCCAATGTGGGCCCTACTAAATGATGGAATTACCGAGCGAACCATGGCAGGGCATTTAACTGGCACGATTTACGGGTTCTGGCTCCGACGAGCGCGGTCAATCGTGGGGCTGAGTCCACTGTTGCAGCCTCAGTATACGTGGCAAGCGCAGCGTTCTACAGGCACCTCTCCGATGCGTGGCCGAACGTCGTCCTCACCACCGATCACCACCTAATGCATGGGGGCTCTCCTGCTGCGCTCGGTGCTCACTGACCGCCGCTCCGTAGCGCCCGCATTTGGAGACCTTTAGCGTGTCCGCTATTCCGGCAAACGGGGGCGGTCGGGGGCGTAAACGTGAGCGGCCGGAGCAGTGCAGCCGCCTGGTGTTGTAGAGCTCAACCAGGCAAACACAGAGCTAAAATTGCAGTAACCTACCTTATTCTGCTTCGCTGCTGGTGCAAATTTTCGGAAGCGGCGTAACTGTGTTCATAATTACGCCGCTTTTGAAAACTTACACCACAGCTAAGAAGATTATAATAATTGGCTCGGTGTTTAGGTGGTTGAGCTTTGCGCCACCAGCAAGCGCCACCAATCCGGCCGCTCACGTGTACACCCCCGCTCATCCGGCATACCGCCCGCACTTGCCGGAATACCGGACGCACTAAATTTCTCTGTTAAGTGGAAGCCGATCACTACGGCAACGCTACCTGGCCACCTCCATGATTTTATTAGGGCGAAAGCCTTATGACTCTATTTTTCAACCCAAACATGTCCAGTCGTATAATAGAAATGATTATTGATTAGCAAAGTTAATAAATGATTTATTAGTGATAGGATTAGGGTGAACGATGTGACCCATGGAAGGGCAGAAGCGTACTTTGCATGTCCAGCCTTGTCTTAGTCATCATTGATGATTAGCAAAGTTAATTGTTCAATGATTAACTGATTAGATTAAGGTGGTTTAAGGTCAATTAGTGCCGATTAAAGTGAATTAAAGTGGATAAATATGTATTAAAGAGAATTAGGGTGAATAAAGGTGAATTAAGTTAGCTTAGCATAAGTTATAGTAGATTAAGGTCAATAAGGTGGATTAAGGTGATGCAAGAGGATTAAAGTGGATAACGGTTGATGAGGGTGAATTACGGTAGGCTTAATTTACAACGACTTCGCCTTTGTGTCTTTTAGGCTATAGCTAAATGCATCAGTTTTTTTTTTAGCCTCGGCTGTGCGACGTTTCCCCAAATCAGGACAGACCAGAACGCTGGGGCGTGGTGCGTATCTCTCTATATGTCCCCACTGCATGTCGGTAGAGACAAACAGACAAGTGAGAATCTCATCCTTGTCCTGCTCCAGGCAATCTAGTCGCGAACCCAGCACACACATCCCACAGTGTTAATGTAACCATAGTTGTGTGGAAAAAATACGATTATTGGTTACCCACTTCTATTAAAGCAAAAAGCCTTAGAAAATGAAAGGCATAAAAAATATTTTATAAAGATTGCTCGGCTAACTTGACAGTTTTAAAACAAAAAAGTCAAATATCAAATAAAAAACTGGAGGACGCCTAAGCTTCTCTTTTACGAGTCCAACGTGAGCGAGTACACTTCAACTACCCAGGACGTTACCCGACCAAAGTTTGATTAGTAATTTAAGCTTCTGTATGCATGCAATATCTTCTGAGATAATCTAGTTCGATATCTGCTTCAAGGCTACATGATCCTAAAAGCCAGTAATTCTTCATCACTTCTCGAAACGCATCACTCCACATAGCCTCGCTCTTACAGTTGCATCCCAGAAAAATGCTATGAAAGGAGTCTAGTTGGTGGCTGTTCATACTTGGTTAAGCTCCAGCCCGTTACGAAAACCACATACATGAAACGCATAGGCCCTCTGTCAGCGTTTACTGTCTGCGCTTTTACTAACGCGCTAGCGCATAACCAAGTATGCATCCCAGAATCATTATCCAAAGTATCTCATTCGACACCTCTGGCCCTTGTCACGGTATAACGCGGACGCCTGTGGCAATAACGTTGCACGGTCATGTTCAGACAGCCCCCGATTTCCATTTTCTTCTTCTGGAATGACCTTATCTGAATGAGTCACAAGAACAGCAAAAACCACAAGAATAACGTTTTTTCCGGCGAGGCTACCGCCAAGCCCAGCGCGCGACAGAGAATAACCGTCGCAGGAACAAATACCTTGCTTCTCTATTGCGAACAGCAAAACGTTTAGGGGAGTATCCCTGAATTCGACATTAAAAAAAAGTGTGGGGTTTTACGTGCCAAAAGAACTTTGTGATTATGAGGCACGCCGTAGTGGAGGACTGCGGCAATTTCGACCAACTGGGGTTCTTTAACGTGCACCTAAATCTAAGTACGCGGCTGCTTTCGCATTTCGGTCACAACAAAATGCGGCCGTTGAGGCCGGGATTCGAACCCGGCATTGGGCATTGTCAATACGAATACGAACCCGAATTCGGCATTGTCAATAAAACCACATTGAAGTCGAACGGCGCAGTGAATGCTTCCGCGTAAGACCTCCGCGATGCTCACAAAATTTCTGGGTGGTGAAGCAGCCGCAAGAAAGTCGAACATTTGGCCGGCTTCATTCCTGCAAAAACTTTCGCGGTCAGCTCGGAAAGCAGCGCGAGAGGACAAAGGTCACGTGGCTTACCAGGCGCGGTCCTCCCGAAGTGAAACGGCAAGCTGCTAACGATGTAGTAGAAGTTCCGGGAGGGATCCCAACGCCGTGACAGTTCAGACAAAGGATTGCACGTTCATGGAACGAGCACGACGTACGAACGATAGAGGCATGCAAAGCTCAAGTAATTCGCTATCGTGCAAGTTCGCCTTGGCTCGCGAGAAACACGCCACAGCCGCGCAGGTGCGTCACTTCTTTTGTCCTCGGCAGAATGCAGCACCGCCACCGAGAGCACGAAATGGCCGCTAAAAGACATGGCCGCTAAAAAAAAAAGAAAGTATTACTAATAAAGATAAAAAGACGGCTCAGTTAACCTCGGCGAAACGCCATTGGAGAAAGAAGTTTGCAGATCATTATAATCACGACGGTGTAGTTCCCCGTCGCGCCAACTCGCTGATCGGAATTCCATGTTTGATGCGTTCATTTCATTCCATTAGGGGGTTCGGGCTGCTGATCTTTTGCTTTATCTGGACAACCGATCGTTCATAACAGATAGAGTAATGCAAAAGACGTAGGCAAGCGAGAAACCTTACTCTAAGAAGACTGCGTATCACGATTCGAGCGCGCGAATCTCTTGGTTCACCACGCCAACGCGGGACAGAGCTGTGCCCGACGGCCACCCCCGAGCGCACAAAGTGGACGTGCCTGGCGACACTCGCAAACGAAAGCACCCAGACACAAGCGTTCGTTCTTTGTAACGACCCATTTCATTTTCCATTGCTTTTCTTTTGTTTTTCTTATCATCCGCATTTTCCCCATCGTGTTTTCTCAATCATGCAGCATTTTCCCGGTCGACTTCGTCGGGTTATGTTTCTGATCCGTTGCTGTAGTCGTATAGTAACGAAGTAGACCAGCTCCAAGTCCTTTCTACCATAGATGATGTTTTAACGTTTTACAGTGGAACTGTTACACCCTAGGCTCTGGTGGTTTGTGTGCGTAGGCAAAAAAGATGGCGAGTACCACAAAGATAAAAGAAGTATAAAGCAATAGCCTATCGCTGGGCATGCCCCAGCTGCATTTCATCGCAAGAAGTGTCAAAACGTACTGCGAAAAAAAAAAGATATTTTAAAAAAAGAGTAAAACCGAAATAGACACTGTTTAGTATGGATTGCGGTTTGACATCACGGTCTCTACAGCTGAACCGGGCAAACCACATAACCGTATCTCAGTTCTCTTCCACCCATGCAATAGGTAGGCCGGGTGCGGTGAGGTCTGCGAAAGAACGGTGCGCCTACGAAAAACACAGTCGTGAACAGAAACGGGAATGTGCGTGGCGACGGGCGGCACGTAATACAGACAAATATTTTGCAGCAAACGCCAAGCGTATGCACCTGTGGTTGGGTCACCCCTACCATCATCACTCCCATCATAATGCGGGTGATTTATACATAGATCTGTCTCGGCCAGACGGAAAGTAGTTCGTGGCGTTTCTCTTGGAAAGGTTCCGCATTCCATGTTACACAAACATCGCTGTGTCCACAGCGCGTCATCGGTGGTGTACAGACCTCACATTGGCCGAGAATCTTTCCTGCGTCTCCACAGAGCCACTGGCCGTATATCATAACGATCATAAAGCGATAGTCACTTTGGTTACCAAATGATAAATCCACCCGGACACGGTGGCTACATTTCGATGGGGGGCGAAACCCGAAAACGCCCGAGTACTTAGATTTAGGTGCGCGTTCAAGAACGGGAGATGGTCCCAATTTCCGATCTCATTATGAGGCACGTCATACGGCGTGGCTCATAATCAGATCGTCATTTTTGCACGTAAAATACCATAATATTTAAAATAATCAATCACCCGCCGTGGTTGCTCAGTGGGTATTGTTTAGGCTGCTGAGCACGAGGTCGCGGGATGGAATCGTGGCCACGGCGACCGCATTTCGATGGGGGCGAAATGCGAAGACACCCGTGTACTTAGATTTAGGTGCACGTTAAAGAACCCCAGGTGGTCGAAATTTCCGGAGTCCCCTTACTACGGCGTGCCTCATAATCAGAAAGTGGTTTTGACACCTAAAACCTCATAATTTATTTTAAAAAAATAATCAATCGAAAAAACGAAACGAAAAGGTTGCAAATAAAAAGAAAAGCGCAGAGTATGCAATTTAATAAAACAACAAGAAAATAGCGAAGAAAAAAACGAAGTTCATTGTGGTAGGTATATTTTATTGTCAATCAACATATTTACAATTACCATATTCATCACCGTATATACAGCTCCACTGGTCCTTCATCTTCAGGCAGTGCAATGGCTCTCAATTTTTTATTATTATTTCCGGCCATGCCATAGAGAATTTTGGCGCGCCAAGTATTACATTGTAGGAGATTAATACACTTCAAATAACAGGGAACAGCCGCCACAGAAGCATCCCGCATAACAGGCGTGAAAAGGATGGTCAGAAGGCAGCGCCTCTGCCTTCTGACCGTCCCACCAGACAAACAGTCAGTCGAGCTACGTGACACGGCATGCAGCGTGGCGAGCTCCCTTGTGCCGAGTTATTCTAATTTGTTCCTGTAGCGATGGAACTTCTGCACTCTTCACGACGACAGCGACAGATAATCCGCTAAAATGCCCTACGCATGCGCGAGAAAGGTGATTTCGAACCAAAGTTGTATCAGTGCTTGCGCGAATCGACGTCGAAACAGGCAAATATAGAAATAAACTTGCGCTGTGCAAACGTACATTTGCCGAAATACATACATCGAGAGCTCTTCTTTTTTATTCGATTGATAGTTTTGAACACGTTGCTTCCATCACAGAGTTCTCGAATCATGATAGGCGAGGTACGTAGATTTGAAAAGGTGAAATAAAAACACATTTGTGGATTTCGACGCCTTGAGACGCTTGGCCCCATATATTGAATTCGCCGAACAATAAAAAAGTGTATAATCCGAACAAAGGTTGACCCACATAGACAAAAAGAAAACTTGGACACGACGCGCCTTTATTTATCGTAAACTCCGCTACAAAGTTTTCTTTATGCCCAATGCCATAACCTGCATCCCAGCCAAAAGTGCCACAAAAGTCGTCCTCATCAGATGAATCACCGATGTCCTCGACACCCGTAAGTCGTACTCAGTGCCCTAGAGGGCGTTGGATTTGCAGCTTTTACTAAAGCCAGTCTGAATAATCTGAAAACTTGGCTCCCGGCGGGTACCACGGAAAAACTCCGTTAGCTTGGTAATTTTGCTAACTTTGTTCACAATTATACGAGTAGGTCGAGATTCTTTGGTCAGTAATATAGGTCGATGGCGCCCTCAGCGTAGCGCAAAAAAAGAAAAAAAAGTTGAGTTATGTTCGAGAAAATACCATACTCTGAGCTGCCAGCGAGAATTTATTTCTTTGCGCATAAAGAAAATGTTGCGTGGCAAAATAACCGTTGCTGAACCCTTTCGGCGTGAATATGACATCACTCTGCATAATATTCACTGAGCACTCGTTTTGGTGGCTCTTCGAACGCCACTTTCACGCTGGGAAAGTGACGGACGAGCCGGCCACAAGCTAAGCAAAGGGAAGCGAGCCAATCGGAGACGCCGGTGCCATCCTCCTCACCCTGTTATCGACCTTCACTACGCTATCTCGGCCCCAACGAAAGCGTCTCACCTCATACGCGCTCCTTATCTCTAATTTGGCCCATAACAAAAAGGAAAACCAGTCGCGATAGGCAATACTATTCGCTTTAAAACCAAACAAGTCACTCCTGCATAGGAGGAGAGCGTTTGAGTGAACTGTTCAAACAACAGCAGGAGTAACCGCGCATGCTTGCGTCGGCGATTACGTGAGTATATGACGTCAGGATATTAGAATAAAGTCAGAGTGGAATCACTTTAGGTTATAGCCACCCTGCTCCGCTAGCAATACCTATAAGGCCTAAGCTGGGGTGTTCGCCGAGCCTGCAACAACGTATACCTCCTGCGTGGCGGAAACCTTGAGCCGCGGATGGGTCGTGAGTGCGATGCCTCGCACACAAGAGTGTCAGCGCGTGATCTGCCGCACGTCTCTTTGCAGTGTCCAAAACCTGGTGAGAGCAGATATATTGGCCGCATATTAGATGCGTGTTCGTTGCATACTTGCGATATTTCTGATGATTTGCCAAGCTTGTGTGTTGCACAAATTTCACCTTAATTTGGCATCTGATCTTTGCATGTACTGTAGGGATATCATCAGGTTTGAAGCATAAGCGTCAGCTTGGAGCAGGCAGTACAGTACAGTAGTACTGTACAGTACTGTACAGTCTACTCTACTGTACAGTCTACTGTCTACTGTACTGTACAGTATAGTAGTAGCCAGAAAATGCGCCACCACTCTGCGCACCTGTTGCTCGACAAACCTCTTGCATAGCCAATGGCCATATTGTGCTTCATTGACTTAGGCCGTTTCTGAGTATGTTAGGTATGCTGCTGCAATCCTCGGGAGTGGTTCCATCTTTCTTTCCATTTGATACCGTGCATCGCAGCCGTGACAGCCGCAAAGGCTTGAAGACGGTAATGGGCGAAAACATGAAGTGGCCCATTGAGCGAAAACGCCGGCGTCTGTAGCAGCGAACCGGCCCCTGAATTCTCATTGGCTGCGACGCCACGTCACGTGTGTGCCTCGACGGAGCAGAGGGGGCAGCAGGGTACACCGGTGCTGAGCTGGCGCGGAAGGTGTTGCGTGAGGGGTGAGAGCATCGTCGCGACGCCTGGTCACCCTTGCTCTCGGAGACCTTTGTTATTTGCCCGTTGCATGTCCTAGCAAGCTCTCGCCTGCGTTCTAGCTTCGCCAAGGTTATCGCTATAAAGAAATTAATGCGCAAAAATCAGAATAAATGGGAGAGGAAAAAGGTTGGTGGTAGTGTGATTTGAAGCTACGACCCTACGCTCAGAGGCCCAGTCTATTACCTACTAGGCTAAGCACGCTGCTTCTATATAACAGGCCTGCGCACTCTGCTTTATGACGTCATGCTACTTGGACAAAAATGTCCATCGCCAAGCTCGGCAGGACGGAAGCGCTGACAACAAAATGACCGCGGCTTATTCGAGAGCGTCCCCATTAACTTATATACCAGTTGGGCAAGGTAGCATGACGTTGCCGAAATAAGTGCACTGGTCTTGATTTATCTAGGAGGCGTTGGTCAAGCGTCCTGACGTGCTCGCTTGCCCGCGAAGAGTTCATAACTAGAAGGACCACTCAGCGGTGTCAAATTCGGCAATAATTATTTCGCCTTCCCAACTCATAACAAGTGCTTAGGTGTCCTCGGATTTTTCTTTTTTATTGTTGTTGACTCTACCATACCAACTACATGCTCCGGTCGGCCGTCGTAAGGCGCCAGCGGCGTGTCAGCGACGTGTAGGCGAACTGCGCCGTGAACTGCAGAAGTCAGTGCACTGGCATGTGAAGCAGACGACGGTGCGAATGCGCTCACGGCGTATCCAGTGATATCACACTGTAGGCTTTGAGGCCTGACCTACCAGAAAACGCATTTTCGTGTGTCTGCTTTAGAGGAAGGTCGCCACTTGCTTGAGGCAGGCCCCGTTCATAGTATGATGTACAATATAAAGGAGAAAACTAGTGCAAATTGCGACGCAACAGCACCCCGCCAACAGAGCGCGACGCGGTAAGCTAAGACATGGAGCTCCAGAATTTATATTCATGAGGTTATTTTACTGTGCTTGTTAACATATTCGCATACTTAATTATGTAAATACGCGAAGCAGGCAGGCAGGCGATGTATCAAAAATTTGTAAGATACGTACGCTGGGGTATGTATCATGCGGCCACTGGTATGTGCCCCATGAACCAGCATGTATCTGCCGCTCTGCAATGAAAATTTCATGATGTCAACTTGTCTCACTCAAAGTAGCACATCACACCTACACTGTGACGTTCCCGTGACGCGATTTTTTTGCAAATGAGTGTCGGAGCCAACGTTGTGGCGTTTTTCGACACTCAAAAAGCGCATTCATGCCAAATATCACCGTCAGCATCGCGTTTGTGCTCTTTATGGGCTTAGATAGGAGACGTTGAACTAAAAGCCTTTCGCTGCCACTGAAGTGGTGCACAAAGGCTGTTTTGATTTTCTGTCTAATCGCACAATAACAAAGTACTTTTCACAAAACCTCAAAGATTGCCAGAATGACTATGGTGGTTAGAAGCAATAAAACGTAGGCTTGTGCTTGGATAACTTCGCTCTAATGAAAGTCAAGACATGACGATGTACGGTGGCATCGAAACCTAGACGAAAACACCAGTCGAGCACCGCTCCGTAGAATGGAATGTCCTGCTTTTGTGTGAAGTGTTGCATTGCGCGTCTTTAATTAACAATGAAGTGACGTGTAGAACGGACGCTTTCGGACGCCGCAAGCACTTTGTCATAAAGGCGTTCGACTGTATTACACTTTGTTGTCACGACTGGAACGAATACGTCGCATCCCACATAGCGCCAGCTAAAGCACTTAAGTGTGTGCGCTCTAGCTTCCATTCGGCTACTCGAATTAACGAGGTTCGTCTCACGACCAGGAGCGTGTTGGTTTGTAGTATTCTCGTCTCGTGGCAGCTAGCACTTTGGAACGCTGTCTGCAACTGCAGCCGAAAATGGAAGACGACGAAGTGTCCCTGCTAAGGTGGCTGCTCATCGCTCCTGAGAAAAATCTCGCATTCCTCGTAAATAGGTTCCATACTTCAAGAGATTAGACCACAAGTCATCCGAAGACGCTGCGGACGCTCACGCGCAGTCTGGTTTTCTCGCATTCAGAGAATGTCATCCCATCATCCCTGCAGCTGAATCATGCACCGCCTAGAGCCTAGTGCCTCCGTTGACGCGCTGGCGGCGGTAGATTCGCTGGCGCCGCTCGTCACGACGGTATTACCGGCCGCACAATTGACACCTGAGCCTGGATCCAAGCTCCTGGTTCCTGCTGCTCCAAGAACTTCGGCTACAGACCACCCGCCGCCTTCCCAAAATGCCCGTCAGACCGTGAGTGATCTGATCTTAATGCGGAGCCCGGCAATGGCTTCCCGGTCACCGATAGGGAATTGGGCTATAATTGTGCATGACCAACCGTGTACCCCAATGCACTTGTCTTCTGCGCTACCATCTGTGCCATCGGGCCCCCGTGGTTCTTAGAAGCGTTCACTGGAACAATCTGCACCAGATTTCTCTTTGGCCAACAGCGGCTCCCAAAGCAAGCGTTCCTGTCTAACGACTGACCACCCTGTTGTTGACACCAGGCTCGGTTCGCTATAAAGCAACCATTAAAGCTCTGGAGCCCACAAGCCTCACGGAAATTCCGAACAGGATTATTCAGGCGAACCTCGACACTTGTCTTGGCACCACAAGCTTCCGCAGCTTCACGGCCAGGTATAAGTCACATGCCATCGCTGTGTGACTCCCGACATTGGCTGCTGTCGAGCGTTTGTAAACACTTCAGCGTCTCTCGATCACAAGCGAAGTCACCATGCCGGTCCAGGTGTAACTGGTAGGGGCTCGGACTTACAGCGCTGTGTCGTTTATAGCGTTGACGTTGGCGAGGACCCGACTGCTCTCCAGCGTGAGCGCTACTGTCTTACCGTGTAATTCAAGCGCGTTACATGAGAATGGGGCACTCTTGCATCGTCACCTTGCAGGGCGCACCAACTCCCCCAACCTGCCTGTACTACTATGACTGCATTCTATGACCTCGGCCGCTGTTTCCGACCTGGCCACATGCGCCGATCCTCTCCGTTTACAGCGCCAGATGAAGCTGTACTAGCTGGCACGATGTCTTACCGATGTGGACTGTGCAAGACCCACGAAACGTGATCACTTCTCCAACTTGTCCCACAAAGCAAAAGGCCACTCAGAAGGTTTCTCGCGCGATTCATAAGCAATGGCCTCACCATACTGCGACACAACCAGTGCCGACATCTAACAGGTTTGCGGCGCTCCAGTGGGATAATGACTAGCCAGAACTTTCCGAGACCGACCCGCCTGCACCTCATTCCCAACAGACTTACACCCGCTAGTTACACAGAAGCAGAGCGTGCCGGAACATCCGCTTGATGATATGGCAGCAGTTGACAACCAAATTGCCCGCCTTTTAGCGGAGGTTTCCACGCTCCGACAGCACCGTAGACTACTTGCGCGTCGCTGACGTGCAATGAAATCTTACACCCCTACAACTATCGATTCCGCTGCACCATCGTGTCTGTCACGTCCTGCTTTATCGATTACAGATCTACAACGTCTCCTGCTCCGTTGCCAAATAACTCTACAACATCCCTTTTGTGGTTCATGGTAAGCCAGTTATCCAACCAGACACCGGTGATATTACAACACCTTGACTCGTCATCAAAATGGCAGGTACAGGTGTTTGTGGTGTGCTGCAGTGGAACTGTAGAGGTCTCTGGACGAAAGTTGGGGAGCTTAAATCCCGTCTACGTATGAACAAGCCGCAGGTGTGAGCCTTGTTGCTACAGGAGGCCAACGCCTTGCCTGCCATTCGGGGCTTCAGTGGATACGTGTCTCTTTCGATGAGTGATCGTCGCGTGCACAGCTGCCCCTCCAGGAAAGGCGGCAGTGTATGTTGATACGCAATGCCCTCAGATCTGCCTTTCTCTTGAAAACTAGTGTAACTTGTATCAGGAGGTAGTGGCAGTAGCGGTGAAGTTACTCAAAGCAACTGTTGCGGTAGTGTCATTCTACGTAACACCAGCCGGTGGCTCTTCTTCAAGGATTAATCTGTGCTGGTTATTGAATGTCCGTGAACAATACCGAGCGTGTCCTATATTAGTTTGTGGTGATTTCAACGCCCCTCACCCAGATTGGGTGCACCGTACTTCTAGCCCCCAAGGTAGGCGTGTGCGGGACGCCTTCGCAGATGCGTAGTTTGTACTACTGAACAGTCCCGATTCAGCAACGCGGGCTGTGCCTGAAGCTCCACGTACAACATACGCACCGGATCTTACGTGGTGGTCGGGTCCCGGCACTCCCACTTGGCATATGGAGCCCGATTGCTGGCGTAGTGACCACCACCCTATCATCATCGCCCTGCGTCCGCTGCAGTACCACCGATTGCGCCGCAAGTATACTCTGGTGAAGTGGGGAACCTTTCGCTCCGTCCTCCAAGATACCTACCTCTGTGGACTCGTCACCACTGCTTGTCGACCACATACAAAGCGCACTTAATTAAGCTACAACCATGAGCTGGGTGGATGTCGATCGACCAGCACGGGATATCGGCCTGCTCAAATTCTCGGCTGCTTGCAGACGAACTGAGCTGACCGCATCCCGATGCCCCACTTCTGCGCAAGCACGTACAAGACTGAATTTCCTTACTGCTAAGGCCCCAAGATATAAACGCGACTTCTTGCAGTGGCGCTGGCATATGCGGTGTGAGCGCTTTTCATCCAAGACATCGAATGCTTCTCTCTGGCGAACGTTGCGTCCCATGGAATTTGGTTGCCGCCATGCAGACGTGGCGGCCACAGCCTGCTTCGCTGCTGGCTTGTCGTTGGATGATTTCGCCAGAGCAGCAGCCTGGAAGTTTTTCCCTCAGTACGACGCGTTGCATCAAACAGCCAATGGTGCTAAATTTATCTAAATACTATCTAAATACTAAATTTATCTAAATATATTGTTGGACGCTTTTCGATAGGTTTTCCAATAACTTCAATAAAAAAATGGGAGAACGCAAATGGGTCTACAATTTTGTGTAAGCGTACGATTACCTTGTTTAAAAACAGGAATGACTCGACCGCGTTTAAGTTCACGTGAAAGAACGCCGGTTTTAAAAATCAGGTTAATGATAGCTGCAAAGACGTTAGCGATAAGTTCCGCGATAATTTTAATGTGGTAGACGTTAATATTATCTACGCCAGCACTATTGGCTTTAAGGGTTTGAATTACTAAAATTACTTCATAAGGTGTTGTTGGAAAAAGGAAAAATGAATGAGGTAAGCATTTAAAGGACATGTTACAGCATCAAGCGGAATCAGAAGTGTTGTTGAAGAAAGAATCACAAAAGGCATTTGCAATATCAAGCGGATTAATGCATACCATGTCATTATGAATAATACTGGAAATGACGTTCTGAGAGATACGGTTTAAAAAGGTATTAACTATTTCCCACTTTTTTCTAGTGTTATTACCACATTCTATAATTTCTTGTTTGTTATAATTTCTCTTCGCACTTCTCAGCTGTGCAGAAAGTGAGTTAGAAAATATTTACAACGAGCAAGTAATTTAGTATTGAAAGGTTGCTTCTTTCTTTTCTTATACAATTTTTCACGTCACCGCATTGCTTTCAGAAGGCTGTCTGTAAGCCACGGATTGTCTGGCGATTATACCGTTTTTTCCGCGTTTTATTTTATGAGAGTGGTAGTTGAAATGCGATGAAAGTGTCGTTAAAAACTGCGAAAAAGCTTTTTAAGGTTCATTAGGTGATACAACTTTCGACCAGTCAGTTTTAGTCACGCTAGCAAGGAAAATCTCTTTGTCAAGTATAACTCTGTAAAATGACGTGTTAGATATGACTGGGTGATTGCGCACGCGTTGAACGATAGGATAGTGATCGGTAATATCGGTGGTAATAATGCCAGCCTCAGGTGGAACTGTTAAGTTCGATAATGCGTGATCAATTAGGGTGCCATCAGCAATGTTAGGACAACGAGTAGGGAGAGAAATTAAACATTCATATCCAAAACTATGGAAGATGCTTAAATAACTAGAGGAATTAGATGAATTGGTGTCTATGAGGTTAATGTTGATATCGCCCATGATTATTCCGTTACAATTAGCGCATGATATTTTTTCCATGGTTTGATCAAGGGCACTACAGAAGTTAGTAACTAAGATGAAGGTGAGCGATAAATGCATCCAAACACTAAGTTCTTTTTGTCTATACTGAAGACGGGGGAATCAAATTCAACAAACACAGATTCACAGTTAGCGATATTCAACTCCAAGTCAGGCCATCGTTTATATGGAATGTCAGATGAGACAAATATAGCTGAACCGCCGTGATTACTCGTCTCTTTGTGAGAATACTCAGGTGCGTATGAGGTAAAGTAGAATAGGTCCTTGCCATTAATACTAAGCCAGGTTTCAGATACACATATCACTGAAAAGGCATCGTCAAATGTCGAAAACAGGTGCTGAAAATCGTCAAAATGCTTGTTGAGACTTCTAGCATTGAAGTGAATAATTGAATGGTAGTCGCGCGACATGAATTTATTCCGCGCAGATGTTGAGAGGTAAGAATCCGTGGTGAATGGTAATGACATTTTAGAATCGAGGCAGTTAGTTGAAAACAAAAAGGTCAGACTCATCCGCAATGCCACAAACACGGCTCTCATTAGTCTTTTTCGCCTTAATCTGACAATTGTCCGTCCACAAGTGCTTCCAGTTGTTCGCTTTTTTTTAGCACCAGTGCTTTAGAAAAGAGTACCTTATTTTGTGGTGTCAAGTGGTCATTGACAAATATGGGAAGGTTGTTATCATATTTTCCGATGTCATTCAGGCAGAGCCTTGCCTCTCGCGCCTTACTGATAAAATTGTTCTTTTTCGCTCGAGAACAGAACCGAGCAGATAAATGTTTCCTACCCTTATCTTTAGTAGAGACTAGATGAACAACATCGACATCAGAGAAAGTCACAAGGCATCCAATTTTCCCGCCCACTGTCTCCAAAACTGCAACAAAGTCCTCGCCCTGACTACAGGGGATACCGCTGATTGCTGTATTGTGCATGCGAGAGTACTGCTCGAGCTCGAAGACCCTCCGGGAAAGTGAACAGTTTTCCGTTTTCAGGGCTTTGTTTTCTGCCACAAGTGAGGCCTTTTCACTGTGCAGCTTGTCGACCGGATCACTTAGAAATTTTAGACTGGATTCAAGGATCTCCACGTGCTTCCTGAAAGCACCTGGATAGGAAGGCCTTGTATAGGTGATAATTATTTACTGGCAAACCTAATTATTGTTTGATTACTGATTGGATTGGGGTGGATTACGGTGGGTTAAGGCGAGGAGGAGGAGGGAAACGTTATTTGCTTTAATTTTTTAGAAATTAGCGGTGGCAGATGTGGTCGGCCATTTTCACGGTCTTCCCCATCTGCGAAGGGTCGACGCCCCTATTCCAGGGCACCACTGAGGGCCGCTACTCCGTGAGCGGGCCTGACTAGTCTATGCTGCACTTTCGGGTCGCTGCTGCAGAGCACCCTCTCCCGATGCTCCGCATTCGGGTCCTTTATTTGAAGGATTTGTTGATTGGGTTAAAGCGAACTAGTGCAGATTAATGTGAATTAAAGTGGATAAAAAATATGTATTAAGGAGGATTATGGTGGCCTAAGGTGCATTAAGGTTGCTTACCATGAATTATGGTAGATTATGGTCAATAACGGGGATTGAGGTTGATAAGGGTGACGAAACAGGATTAAAGTGGATAACGGTGGATTAAGGTGAATTACAGTAGGCTTCATTTAAAAGGATTTCGCCTTTGCGTCTCTTAGCCAATAGCTAAAAACACTTGGTCTTTTCCAATTTTTTTTTCGAGCCTCGGGTGGGCGGCATTTCCCAAATCAGGACAGACTAGAACGCCGGGGCGTGGTGCCATTCTCTCTATATGTTCCCACTGCATTTCGATAGAGACAAACAGACAAGTGAGAATCGAGTGTTTCAACGCATGTGTTTTTTGCGTGCCGTCCGCGCCAGGCTTAGGGGCCAGGGCGTACGGCTGTGTGTTTCGCGGGCCTTCTGCATGTTGGTGGCGGGCCTGTTTCGCCTTTGGCACAATTAGTTGCTTAAGGAGTTTCGGGCAGCCCTCGCCATCGTGCGATGCGCCTCACACTTGTTCTCCCGAGGCGAGACGTGCTCAGTGTACTCTCGTACGAGCTCTGCTTTCAGGTACAGCACGAACTTCTCCGCCGCTAGCGGTGCGCTTTTGTTCTGTTGCACAACGGGCGAGCTCGTCTAGCCATTCACTCAGACCGGCGATAAACACCTCTCGGGTATTCTTCCTCGTTACGATATTATATATTTTTGCTGAAGTACAGGGAATTTCTATACGCACTATTTTAACAAAAAAAAACCGTTTTCAAATAAAACGGTGGGCCCTTCGTAGACGTGCCCTCAGTGGTTGCGACCCTGGAATGATGAGTGATACGGGGGTAATCAGTCACTAAATAACAAAAATTCATTATTTCAGCCATAGACCTGTTTTTGGAGTGGGCTCATAGCAATAGCGAATTCTTAAACGAGCTCTCCGTACAAGACACATCAAGATTTGAATCTGGGAAAACGCCTTCACCCGCGAAACAGTTCAGCGACGAAATCTGCCTGTCAGAGCCCGCGAATTATGCCGCAGCCAACGAGGCGACGTTCTGCTTACGTCTCCCAGCAGCAGTAGCCAGAGTCCGAGCTCCTCGCGGTCATCGCACTCTGTCTTAACGCCTGCTACGTAGCACGCCTACGTACTCTGCTTGGTCGCGTCATACCATCTGGACCGAAATTTCCATTGCCAAGGCCGATGTGACGAAAACGGTTGACGTTAACATCACCGCGGCTCACTCGAGAGCATCCCCTTTAAGTTATATCGATATCGCACGACGTCATCGATCAAAATGCACAGGCTTCCTGCTATTCAGGAGGCGTGGCTGGCTGCCCAGTGCTAGGTGACGTAAGCAGATCGTCGCTTCGTGGAGCGCTGCTGTGCGCTCGCTGCAAGCTCCCTGTTTCGGCTTCACGCGCTCCGATAGCCGAATTGCGTCGTAAAGCTGTTCCGCCGGTAACCGCATTTTCCCAGATCCAAAAGTTCAGAAGGCTTGCACGGAAAGCGTGCAACGATTCCACAAATGCGATGTGCTCACTGCAAATAAAAGTTTTTAATTAGTTAGCGTAGTTTCGTTAATTAGCGACAAGTTACCACGTATAAACTGGGGACCCCGTGGTCGGCACCACTGATGACACCTCTCTGAAGGATCCGTCCTTTTATTAACGCGATAGCGTTAAGGAGCTCCTGTCGCAGAAAAGCCGGTGTCGTCGGCGTTGGCGTCCGCGGCGTTGACCATGAGCGATAAATCACGGCAGGCACTTCATAAATAAAAAGTAACTTCCAAAATGGGCTGGGTGGAAATCGAACCAGGGTCTCCGCAGTGTGAGACGGAGACGCTACCACTCAACCATGAGTTCGATGCTTCAAAGCGGTACAAAAGCGCTTCTAGTGAATGCGGTGTTGCCTTAGAAACGTTTCGTAGAAAGTTATACTGCGGTGTATATCGCTAATTATGAGCATGTAACTTACAGACGTCGCAGTTACACGAGTAGCGAAGTACGTTTCCACTACATTTCTTCTGCGCTTACCGCACACGCAGAGCCATCTTGCGGCAAACACAGAAGACCCCCTCCTCTCAATATACGGCGCTGCCCCGACAGCTGGCGCGCCACGCGCACATTGGGGCTGTGCGGGGACACGAGACCGGTGCCAGGCGCGTCGCGGCCCCGACTCCCTCTCCCCTGACGACGCTTCGCCGTGCTCCCACACGGGTTGCAGAATCAAGCGCCCTTCCTTTCTTTAGATTACTATCTATCTATCTCTCCACCCGTGCCGACACGTACTTTGGCTGGCGTAGATCGTTTCCCCCTCCGAGACACCGAGTTCTTTGGTTCGTTCCGTTTGCTCAGGCTCACGTTCCGTTGCCGCGCCGAACGCTGCGTTGCTCGACGCTCACCCCGTGATAGGTGGGCGCAAAGTCCGAAGTGATCGCTGCGCCGTAGCGCATTGTCTTACACCCCTTGGCGGGTCGACGGGAACGCTGTCGCGTTCCACTGTCTAAGGCGAAGCTTAAGCGTCCTCCAATTTTTTTTTCTAAATTGATATATTCTTAAATTTTACTTATAGTTTTCGTAGAAATACCAGGCACGCGTTAATTACTGTGGCTAGGGCCGAACCCATGTATAGCGAAAATACGTCCAAATCATTGTGAGATAAATATTTTACACGAGTATCGATCACGACGTTTCACTTGTTCCAAAAGAGAATAACTTGCTTGGTGCAAACTCGCTGCACTTTTGTTCCACTCTACTGCCTGATATAGACAAACGCCTTTATAACGAAATTCGCTATACAGGTCACTTCACTGTAAAGGACGCGCACGGGCAGCACTCACAATAGAGCTAAGAAACAATATTTTCATCGTTATACATCTAATTTCGTTGTAGAGGCACTCAAATGTAGTGCGCTGCACTAGAGCACAGCAACGGGCGGATTTTATTTTCTTTATTTTTACAACCAAGCTTTCAGGAACAGTAAATATATCGAGATAGCTCAAAGATTCGGTGGAATGGCTGTCTTAAATATCATTGAAGAACATGTTCCACTCTTATACTGCACTTCCGTTCCTGCACATTATCCCAATATAGTTTGTGTTCTTTAAAATTGAGGTATGTTTAGCAAAAAAATTAAATAATGGGGTTTTAAGTGCCAAACCCACTTTTTGATAATGAGGCACGCCGTAGTGGGAGACTATAGAAATTTAGACCACCTGCGGTTCTTTAACGTGCACCTAAAACTAAGTACCTGGGTGTTTTCGCATTTCGCCCCCGTAGAAATGCGGCCGCCGTGGCGTGGATTCGAACCCGCGACGTCGTGCTCAGCAGCCCAACACCAAAGCCACGTATCTTTAGCTCGAGTACTTCTTGTGGTAGGCGAGGATAACCAGCCACTACTGTTGATTTGTAAGGCGCACAGGCGGGAATTTCCGACGTTCTAGCGACCTGCGCGATCGGACTTTGTATCAGCGTCACCGTTGTCGAGTCGAGTGAGCCGACGCGCTTTTGGAGGTCCGACTGCCCGCGCTGCACTCCGCCGACCTTATATCCATCGCCTGACATCTCCCAGGCGAGGCTACCGAGCTGGGCTTGGCGTCACCCGCGGATAGCGTGCTTATGGCCGATTCGCCTGCTGCCTAATTTCCCAAATCACGGTTAACGATAACCGCGGCCACGCTGACCGAGGTTGGCCGCTTAACCGTCGTTTCTCCTGCTGAGTAACCAAGCTAACCGCGGTTAGCGATGTCGTTAGAGATGCCTTTGTCACTAGGGTATTATAATTGATAGCAACATAGGAAGAACCTCTTCCTATGTTCAGCACAGAAACGCTGAACCGAGGTTAGTAATACAAACGCACGGCATTGTTAAAGAGAGAAGAGTGTTATTCGCGCGTAAACCCGACTGCGATATAATGTTATTGAAGCTTTAAAATAAGGTTCGCTGCTACGTGCGAAACAAAGCCCTTGGTTTCTGAAAACGCTTATATATCCATAGTTTATAGCACTGCAGTTTACTGAAAAATTTAGGAAAACCTTGTGGTTTTGCTGTTGCCTAAACGACAGTCCTATCACGGCATACCTAAGGACGCGGCTCCAATAGCAGCCACCGCAGCCACGTGGTTGTTATTGTCTATTGATGTCCCATATGCGATTGGGTGTGGAGAACTGATCACCTATACTTGCGCACCACTTTCCTTGGCAAAGAAGTGCAGGCTGTAGAGGCAAATAGCGCGACTGCGACCGCGAAAGAATGTTGTCCCACAATTCCAGCAGTGTTGGCTGCGTCAGAAATAATACTATTATTAATTATTATAAAAACCATTGGTTCACTTTCTAGAGGTAGCAATATGAATATGGACAAACGATACATCTAGGGCATATTTATACTTTTATTACTCTGTACTTTGCAATGTCAAGTTTTTAAACATGGGAGAATGACGCACCTTTTTCGTGCACCTCAACGGCAAGATAGCGTCTCCATCTTCAGGTGAGCATTCGTCACCTTCTGGTTCTTCCGTCGTGTCGCCACGGAAGCTTGTGACGAACTTGGCGAACAAATGGCTGTCTAAAGGCCCGTTTATAGTCCGGCGTTATCGGCGCGCGGGCGAGCGTCGCTCGCGGTCAGTCACGCTACGTCGGTTGCGCTGCGTCAGCCGAAACGCCATCCCCTCTATACTTCAACGCGCGCGCTGTAGGCTGCTATCTTCGGGGCATGCGCAGAAGGTTCGCCAAGTCGCGCGCCGTCCGCAAAAGCCGTCTGCGGAGTTGTGTTGGCACCTTTTTCTTCGCGCGCAATGCATTGTGGTGCGAGAGTGCCGCCGACTTCGACGTGCCAATGGCTCCGGAGCCAAATCGGCGCCGGGCCCGTCGGGGCGCGTTGGAAGCCGCCGGATACGTTAGCTGCGCCGGTGCGCCCGACTATAGAGGTGTCGTTTTCGCCGACGTGACGTAGCGTGCGCGCGTGCGTTACGTCGGACTATAAACGGCCCTTAAGCTGAAGAAGCAAACGGTGTGCAACGTTTATGTTGCAACCACGCGTGACTATCAGGAGCTCAGCAACGTCGGCGTGCATAAAATAGTGAGTCAGCTGACCGGCGTGAGTCTTCGTTCCGTGAGTGGGATAAAAGCAGAGGCCCTTCGAGGTCCGCTGCTGCCTCCAAAGCGAAGAAGACCTGACGTCAGGAGTGGAAGAAGCACAGAGAAAGCTGGAAGGACAAGGATGCGCATGTACACCAGCTTCCAGCTTGGTGCAACTGAAATGCAATGGCTGTACCAGCAAGATCCTGAACGCGTCCTGCTTAAGAGCAAGCTTTATCAAGGGTGCAACTCCGATGCCGCCTATTCAAAGATATGTGAAACGCAAGAATACATTCCGGAATAACCCCTGGGCCGATGATACAAAACATGGTGTATCTGAGAGAGAAAGGTACGTTCTAGCGACCGTTCTTTTTTCAGCTTAGACCTCAATGTTACGAAAACTGCCGAAAATTACTCAGTCTGAAAAAAAAGAGAAAAACAGAAGCACGAAATTCACAAATTTGTAGCTCTACATCGAGAACACATATCCCAGTTCTGTCAAATGCATGGTAAAGAATCTAAAGCGGACAAAGTTGGTACATCAATTTATCTCATACGTGATTTCCTTATATTGTTCACAAGGGTTTAGCAAACCCTTACTCGCACATTAACGGTCTATTCGATAGCCATATATAAAAAGTCAGTATTGTGCGTTTTAGATCTTCTATCAGAAGCAATTCACAGAATTGTGGTATCGTTTTTCGTTCAATTATGTAAACTTGACAGTTCAATTTTCCGGGCTTCTGGGCTTTTCCACAATTTTCGTCATAAAATTGACGGCCGAAGCAGAAAATTAGCTAATAAGAGTCACAATTTCTTTTACAAGGAACAAACCCCTTCAAACTTCATGGAGTGGACGCAGAAAAAAAATACGATTCTCTACAACTACTAAGTACATGACTCCTGAGTATATGACGTCAGGATATTGGAATAAAGTCAGAGAGGAATACATTTGCGTTATAGCGACCCAGTTCTGCATACTCAGCAGAAAGTTTTCTTTGCAAAGTCCCAAGTGGAGCCTTTGTCCTTTCATTTAGGCACAGGCAGAGCCAGGTGAACGCTTCCGCGTTTCATACTGCGTCCCGGTAAGTGCAGATGGAAGAATCTTTTAAAGCGTCAAAGCCCCAAGCTGGGGTGTTCGCAGAGCCTGCAGCAACGTATACCTTCTGCGTGGCGGAACCCTGACACAGCGAATGGCTCGTGAGTGCGACACCTCGCACACAATAGTGTCAGCGCGTGATCTGCCGCACTTCTCTTTGCAGTGCCCAAACCTGGTGAAAGAGCAGAGATGTTGGCCGAATATTAGATGCATGTTCGTTGCACAATTGCGATGTCTCTGATGATTATCCAAGCTTGTGTGTTGTACAAATTTCATCTTAATTTGGCATCTAATCATTGCACGTATTTTATCGACATCACGAGGTTTGAATGATAAGCTTCAGCTTGGAGCCCGCAGTACAGCGCAGTAATATTGAGAACCGCCAGTAAATGCGCCACCACTCTGCTCATCTGCTGCTCTACAAACCTCTTGCATAGCTAAACAAAATTTAGCTTCACAGTCTTAGGCCACTTCTGGTCTTGTTAGGTATAGTACTGCAATCCTCTGGAGTGGTTCCACCTTTCGTTCCATTTGAGACTGTGCATCGCAGCCGTCACAGCCTTGAAGGCTTGAAGATGGTAATATGCGAAAACATGACATGGCCCACTGATCGAGAGGGCCGGCGTCTGTAGCAGCGAACCAGACCCCAAATTCTCATTGGCTGCGACGCCACTTCACGTGTGTGCCTCGATGGAGAGGAGGTGGCGGCAGGGCACACCTGTGCCGAACTGGCGCGGCAGGTGCTGCGTGAGGGGAGAAGGCATCGTCGCGACGCCACGTCACCCCCACTCTCGGAGGCCTCTCTTAGTCACCCATTCCGTGTCAGCGCAAACTTTTCCCTTGCGTTCCTGCGTTCTAACTTCACCTCGGTAATCGCTATAAAGAAACTAATGCGCAAAAGTCAGTTGTGAGTTTCGAAGCAACGACCCGCGCTCAGACCCCGAGTCTCTTACCTACTAGGCTAAACCAGCTGCTCCTAGATAACAGGCCTGCGCACCCTGCTTTATGACGACATACTACTTGCACCAAAATTTGTATCGCGAAGTTCGGCGTGACGAAAGCGGTGAAGAAAAATCCCCACGGCTCGTTCGGGGGCGTCTCCATCAGCTTGTATGACAGTTGGGCAAGGGAGAATGACGTCACGGAAATAAGTGCACAGGCCTCGCGCTATCTAGGAGGCGCTAGTCAAGCGTCTCGACGCGCTCGCTTGCCTGCCAAGATTTCATTACTCGAAGCACCACTCAGCGGTGTCCAATGGGACATCAATGCTTTCGAATTCACAGCTGAGAAAGACTGCTTCGGTGACTTCGGATTATTGTTGCTGACGTTGTTGCCGCGGAATAACTGTATGGCTCCTACCAACTAAATGTACCGGGCGGATGTCGTTCGAAGGCGTGTAGCCGAACAGCGCCGCGAACAGCAGAAGTCAGTGCACTGGCATGTGTAGCAGACGACGGGACGACAGCGCTCAAAGTTCAGCCGGTGATATCGCACTGCAGGTTTGAAGGCCTGACCTACCAGAAAACGCATTTTCTTTTGTCTGCTTTTCAGAGAGGTCGCCACTTGTACGAGTCCGGCCACGTTCGCGGTACCAGGTACTTTGTACAGTAGGAAACTAGCGCGAATTGCGATGCAACTGCACCCCACCAACAGAGCCCTGCACCGTAAGCTAAGACGTGGAGCTCCAGAATTTATATTCCAGATGGTATTTTGCTGTGCACGCTAACATTTTCGTATACTTAATTGTGTAAATAGGAGAAGCAGGCAGCCGATGTAAGGAAAATGTGTAAGATACGTAGCATTGGGTATGTATCGTGCGGCCTCTGGCTGTGTTCCGCTGGGTATGTTCCACAGGAGCCAACGGGTATTTGCTGCTCTGCACTGAACCTTTTCTGACGTCTACTTGGGTCACTGAAAGTGTCACAACATCGCACCTACACGGTGACGTTCCCGTGACGCGGTTTTTCTTGCAAATGAGGGTTGGAGTAAAACAAAATTAAACTATGGGGATTTACGTGCCAAAACCACTTTCTTATGAGGCACGCCGCAGCGGAGGACTCCGGAATTTTCGGCCAGCTTGGTTTCCTTACCGTGCACCGAAATCTAAGAACACGGGTGTTTTCGCATTTCGCCCCCACCGTAATGCGGCCGCCATGGCCGGGATTCAAACCCGCGACCTTGCGTTTAGCAGCCTAACACCATAGCCACTGGGCAGCCACGGCGGGTGAGGGTCGGAATCGACGTTGTGGTTTTCTCTACTCTCGAAAAGCGCGTTCTTGCGAAATATGACCTTCAATACGGCGTTTGAGCTCTTTAAAGGCACGCATAGAGGATATTGAGCTAAGAGGCCGTCGCTGCCACCGATGTGGTGGAAAAAGACTGCTCTAATTTTCTCATTAATCATACAATGACAAAGTGTTTTTCACAAGACTACAAAGTTTCCCAGGGTGACTGCAGTTGTCACGAGAGATGACATGTAGGCTTGCGCGTGCATTGTTGGGCTCCAATAGCGCTTGACCCTCGTCTTCGGTTTACCTTAGTGAGAACTCGGACACTACTTTGAAAACGCGCTGTGAATACAATCCTTCGTTTCTTGTCTATGTCATCGTCCTGGTGGAATTGCGCCGTGATTGTGACTCAGTTTTCGTATCATCCCTTGTTTAAATAAACTTTTTCTAAACTCGGTGGGATGAATAATACATTGACGAAGTGTTTGTCACAAGAGTATAAAGATTGCCAGGCTGTGCTGGTTGGGGATGATAACATGTAGGTTTGTACGCGTCATTTTTGGCTTCAACAGGAACCACGACCTATTTACATTTTTGTGTACGGTGGGAACGCATGCTTCTCTTATGCAGACGCAAGCTCCTGTGGAGTACCGCTCTGTCGACCGGAATGACCGGTTCTAGTGTGAGCTGTTGGGCCGCGCAACATTTACAATGAAGTGACGTGTATAACGAAGAGTTTCGGATGCCGCAAGCACTTTGTTACAAAGGCGTTCGACTGTATTACACTTGTTTGACACGAGTGGAACGAATACGTCGCGTCCCAGATAGCACGAGCAAAAGCACTTAAGTGCGTGCGCTCTAGCTTCCATTCGGCTACTAGAATTAATGACTTTCTCCCTCGCGTCTGGACGGGGAGCGTGTCGGTTTCTACCATTCTCGTCTCGTGGCAGCTAACGCTTTGCAGCACTGTGTTAAACTGCACCCCCACCTTCGGGGCAGCTTTCATTCCCCAGTCCTTTCCTCGCCGTGCGCTCCGAAGGTGCTGCGCGATATTGTACCACCTTCGGGTTTACACCAGGTTGTATCGTACCTTTCTGGAGTAAAAAAAGATTGACGACGATTACGACTCTCCCTAATTATGATGCGAAACCTTACGCGTGTTCATTTCGCGATGTATTGGCTGGCGTGGGCAATCTGTCTTGTGCGACACCTTGCAATCGCAGCAAAGTCTGGCGCCATTGCCTCGCTGGTCGAGATATCGCGAGAGGCAGTGCGCAGGTGAAGCGTGGGTGGGATTCCCAGAAGTCGCCGCAGACAGACCTCCGCTCATGCAACGCTTTGTTTCCTTATATGGTGTCGGTCGACGTGCTCTCCGCATGTCGTCGATGAACAGACGACCACGCACTAGTCTGGCGCCATCTCGTAGCCGAGCCAGACTCTCGCCATGTCCCCCTCCTCCGCTTTCCTCCTCCCGCTCTCTTCGCTATCGCCGTTTCTCATGCCCTGCTGCTCTCCGAGTTCGCTCTTTCATTCTTCGATGTGCTCGTTTGCTCGGTTACCCTGACGGCGAAAGTCAACGCAGGAGCAGGAACCTAGGAGCTGCGCTCCGAAATTATGAAAAAAATTTACCAGCGCTTCCACTCTGTGGGGAAAGACGAGCAGCGAAGATGTGGTGTGCTTTACCTCAATCGAGCCATCTATGCATATATAGGTATTATTATTATTATTATTATTATTATTATTATTATTATTATTATTGGACACAGAAGACGAATGAATCTTTTGACTGTGCAATAATTTAATCGTATTCTTTTATTAGGTAGACACGTGTGCAAGTACCACCGCATAGCAAACGGGAATTCCAAAATATGTACAAATTCACTGTTGTTACGTTTCGCCTACGACGCGCGGTGTAGCCTGCGCGGATGCAACGGACGCCGGGGCTTCGTTCAAAGCGGCGGACATTTTGGCCCGTTCGGAGCGGCCGCGACGCATCCCCGCCGAGCGCGTCCCGGCATGTTCAGTGCCACGTGTCTTTGTGTGTGCGTGCGTGTGTGTGTGCCCACGCTTGTCAAAGCGCGGCAGCCGGGAAGAGGAGCTCCCCAAGTGTGAAGCAAGGAGGTCTGACCGGCGCCGGCCCGGCTGATGCGTCACTACACTCGTCTCTACATGTCTCTCAGTCCGTCCATGCCTCGCTGTCACGTGGTGTCGTCCCGTGACCTTCCTTCTTGCCCGCGACGCCAAGAGTATAAAAGCAGCTGCCCCCGGACGCCAAGAGAGAGGCTCCGAATTCTTCCGTCGAGAAGCGTGCTCTCCCGTCTCTCCACTTCGGTCGACCTGACCGGCCGCTCTTTTGCGATGCTAGAATAAACAAGTTGTTCTGTTAGCAGTCGACTAATGCTTTGACGGGACATTCGGATGCTTCCAGTGTGTCCCAGGCCGCCAAGCCAACGCTACCCTTGGGGCTTGCGACCCATTTGCGACAACGGGCGCCAGCGGTCCGATTGCAATAACGGGTGTCAGCACTGCGGTTCCAACAGCTGGTGGCAGCGCTGAGATCCCAATAACCGGTGCCATCAGTGAGGTTCAAACAGCTGGTTGCCAGCGGTGAGATCGCGACAACGGAGGCCAGCAGCGAAGATATGCGGTTGACTGTATGCTGAGCAGCACAACGACCATCCGGGAGCAGTGCAACGAGCCCTGTGTGATGACTGGTTGCCTGCAGAGGAACGACTGCGCTGAATTCTTGGCTGCGAGGTTTGGTGAATGCGGGACTTCCTTCTTCTGAGTTTTGCCAGGCTTTTGTTAGTGTCAGAAACGGAGCTGGTAATTGTGGTTGTCGTTGCTGCCGGGTTAGTTTGCGGCAAGACAATAGTAGGCAGTAGAGAAAGCAGCATTCAGAGCAGCCATGGATTTGAAGTCGTTGCGCAAACCGAAATTGTTGGAGCTTGCAAGAGAGTTGGGTCTGGATGTCTCAGACAAACTCAGAAAACCAGAACTGCTAAGGGCTATTCTTGAGTTAGAAGCTGAGGATGACGAGCTGTCGGAATGCCTTGAGGCCATTGAGGAAAGGGCAAAAAGACAGGAGCGCGAACTTAAAGAACAGAAAGAGCGAGACCAACAAGAGAAAGAGCGAGAGCAACAAGAGAAAGAAAAAGAGCGAGAGCAACAAGAGAAAAAAGAAGTGCGCGATCACGCTTTGGAAATGAAGCGTCTCGAGTTAGAGATGGAACGCGCTCGTAATGGAAGTCAGGCACACGGTGCAGGAGAACGGGTATTGTTCAAAATGACTGACCTAATGCGGCCTGTTAAGCTTGGAGAGGACATTGGTTTGTTCCTGGTTAATTTTGAGCGAACGTGCGAGAAGCAGGGGTTCTCTCGGGAAACGTGGCCACAGCGCTTGCTCACTTTGTTACCCGGCGAGGCGGCCGACGTAGTCGCTTGCTTGAATAAAGAAGAGGCAGAGGATTTCGACAAAGTGAAATCGAGTCTGCTAAAAAGTACAGGCTGTCAGCGGAGGCGTTCCGTCGGAAGTTTCGAGAAAATGAGAAAGGCAAAAGTGAGTCGTATACAGAGTTTGCCTACAGGCTTATGTCAAACATGCAGGAGTGGCTCAAAGAAGAGAAAGCGTTTGGTGACCACGAGAAAGTTCTGCAGTGTTTCGGGCTGGAACAGTTTTATAGTCGGTTACCTGAGAACGTGCGGTACTGGGTCCTGGATAGGCCAGACGTTAGTATAGTGGCTAGAGCCGCTGAGCTAGCCGAAGAGTTTGTGACGCGTCGGGCTCGCGGAGTTAAGGACGGTCAAAAGGGTGAATTCGGCTCCAAGTTTGAGAGGCCGAAGTTCACGCCCATGAGAGCAAAGGGGGACACACGTAGTGCGGATGCGAGTGAAAGCAGTCCGACCGAACGTAAGGAGACGGGGGCAGCCGAAGCCGAACGAAGAAAGCGGTTCGAGACGAGGCAAGTGCGCGTGTGTTATACGTGCCAGAAGCTGGGTCTCTTTTCGGCGCAGTGTCCGGAAACAAAAACAAAAGTAGTGTTTTTGTCATTATGCAGCACTGACGAGAACATGAAGCTTCTCGAGCCTTACATGCGAGACCTCCTCGTGAACGGGAAAGAGTGCCGAGTGCTTCGCGATTCCGCAGCTACAATGGATGTAGTTCACCCCTCTTACGTAGAACCCTATATGTTCACGGGCGAGTGCGCATGGATCAAGCAAGCCGTGGAAGCTCATAGCGTGTGTTTGCCCGTAGCAAAAGTGCTTATTGAAGGACCTTTCGGAGCACTTGAGACGGAGGCCACGGTGTCATATCTATGCTGCCCCCCCCCCCCCAGTACCTGTACCTATTTTCGAACAGGTCTGATCACCTCCTGCGCGAGACGGGGCTTTTCTTTGGTGATGCTAGCGTTCAGGCCTTAACCAGATCGAAGGTTCGGGAGCTCGCTGCAAAGGCGGTAGTTGCGGGGCCGACGCTGTCCAACGATGAGAAAGGGTCAGAGGCGCAGCAAGCTGATATTCAGAGCACGCCCGAACTGAATAAAATTGAGCCTGTAGCGTTAAAGGCACCAGATACTGGAGAGGAAATTCTCGATGCGGGAAAGTTAGAAGAGCTATCTGCAGATTTGCTCATCGCGCCTACGTCAGACGAACTTAATAGGTTGCTAAAAGTCAGCCGGGCGGCTTTGATAGCCGAGCAAAAGAAGGATGGCAGCCTAGAAAACATACGCTGCATTGTCAAGGAAGGTATCGCCAAGAAAAATGCTCGCTTTGTGGAAAGATGTGGGGTCCTGTACCGGAAGTAACTAGACCGCAGGGGAGTGGAGTTCGATCAGCTGATCGTGCCTCAATGCTATCATCAGGATCTGTTTCGCTTGTCGCATGGCGGTTCGTGGTCCGGACACCTAGGAGTTAAGAAAACTAAGGACCGTCTCTTGCAAGAGTACTATTGGCCAGGGTGTTTTTGGGACGCACACCACTTTGTGAAGACATGTGACACCTGTCAGCGGGTGGGCAAACCAGGGGACAAATCGAGGGCGCCGTTGAAGTTTGTACCTATCATTACGGAGCCTTTTAGACGGCTCGTTATTGATACAGTGGGACCTCTGCCCGTAACAGCCACGGGGTACAGACACATTTTGACTGTGATCTGCCCAGCGACAAAGTTCCCTGAAGCAGTGCCGCTTAAAGAACTCAGCTCAGTTGAGATAGTCAATGCACTACTGTCCATATTTGCGCGAGTTGGTTTTCCTGCGGAAATCCAATCAGATCAGGGCACAGTGTTTACTAGCGCTTTGACAACAGCCTTTCTCGAAAGGTGTGGGGTAAAGCTGTTACACAGCTCAGTGTACCACCCACAGTCGAATTCCGTTGAGAAGCTCCACTCCGTCATGAAGCGCGTTTTGAGAGCCTTGTGGTTTGAACAACAAACTGACTGGGAGCTGTTTCTGCCTGGGGTGATGTTTGCATGGAGGACCGCGCCGCCTGCGGCTACGGGGTTTTCTCGAGCTGAGCTAGTGTACGGTCGCTCGCTGCGATCTCCGCTTCGCATGCTTCGAAACGGATCACTGCCCTCTCCAATGGCTGCAGACCATCTCTTTCACAAATGGCCGCCTCCTGCGCTGGAGCCTTGCTTTGCAACAATATTACTTTGAGGTGCGTTACAAAAAGGGGAGTCTCAACGGTAACGCCGATGGCTTAAGTCGAAGCCCTTAACGTGGGAATCAGCCTCAAAATTATTTGTTATTGATGTTTTTCTTCCTGAGGCAGGATTTTTAACATATTGCTTTTGTGTAGTGTTTCAAAGTGATGATGTGCTTTCTAGTGCAATTTTCCAATTTGTGGACGCGTTCTAGGTGCTGCTAGACTACTCTAAGGAACTAGGCAGTAGTATAAAAGGGGAAAGAGCCTGGCAGGGCTTAGTGAGGGTTGTGCCGTGCTTGCTGACTGAGCGGCTGAGTTTCGGCGTAGTTCTAACGCTTGCTGGGAACGAGAGAAAAATGGCAACTCTCCTGAAGTCACTTTGCAGTGTCCTGTGTGAACCTGAACGTGAGAACGAGGTCTTCTCGGTGCGCTGCGCTCAAGAAACGCCGAAGGACGACCGACTTCGGTTATGAGCATAATCGAGCGACATCCCTCCGGACAGCGGATGCAGTCCCCTCATCATCGGGATCTCTTTCCCCCGGCGGGGCGGTCTGTTACGTTTCGCCTACGATGCGCGGTGTAGCATGCGCGGATGCAACGGACGACGGGGCTTCGTTCAAAGCGGCGGACATTTTGGCCCGTTCGGAGCGGCCGCGACGCATCCCCGCCGAGCGCGTCCCGGCATGTTCAGTGCCACGTGTCTTTGTGTGTGCGTGTGTGTGTGTGTGCCCACGCTTGTCAAAGCGCGGCAGCCGGGGAGAGGAGTTCCCCAAGTGTGAAGCGAGGAGGTCTGACCGGCGCTGGCCCGGCTGATGCGTCACTACACTCGTCTCTACATGTCTCTCAGTCCGTCCATGCCTCGCTGTCACGTGGTGTCGTCCCGTGACCTTCCTTCTTGCCCGCGACGCCAAGAGTATAAAAGCAGCTGCCCCCGGACGCCAAGAGAGAGGCTCCGAATTCTTCCGTCGAGAAGCGTGCTCTCCCGTCTCTCCACTTCGGTCGACCTGACCGGCGGCACTATTGCGATGCTAGAATAAACAAGTTGTTCTGTTAGCAGTCGACTCATGCTTTGCCGGGACCTTCGGATGCTTCCAGTGTGCCCCAGGCCGCCAGGCCAACGCTACCCTTGGGGCTTGCGACCCATTTGCGACAACGGGCGCCAGCGGTCCGATTGCAATAACGGCTGTCAGCACTGAGGTTCCAACACTGTGAACTACCTAATTAAGAAAAGTAAATGAAACTCAGCGTAATGTTAGAGCAGCCTTAGTGGCTAATTGTCGTGCAATTTCTTTCACTGTAGTTCCGATAAAACGAGAGTTACAGCCGTTTTCTGTCACCATTCTCCCTCAGTAGACGCCCACGTATTAACAGCAGACGGGAATTCGATAAAGTTTACAACTTCACTGTGAACGAACTAATTAAGACAAGTAAATGAAAATCGGCGAAATGAGAGAGTCGTCTTATCTGCCAATTTAAGCGTATTTCTTTTCCAACATGCCTACATTAGATTCAGGTGTACAGAGTATTTGCGTGAAACTGGAGACGAAAATTTTTTCGTGTCGACGCAAGCCTACATGGACGGACATCGACCACTGACGGAGGGTATACTATATACAGCTGCGATGTAAAAGGAGCCGCGGGCCTCAGTTTTTAGTTTCGTGAGCTGCTTCGCCGGTCCCACATATGTCGGTAAGTTCGCGTACACTCTCCGTTGCAGTTACTTTACTCTTTGCGATGATTCGTCATTCTCAATGTCTTAGGAACTAGCCCAATCTTCAGTCATGGTCCATTTCAAGCAGCTTAGCGCAACGGCAGCCGCGGATGGCGACGAGTGTGAACATGCCGGTGCGTTTACGTTCGACGTCGACGCACAGCAAACAGTCAGGCGCCGGACGCAAGTAGAGTTGGGAAGCGCGAGGAAGGGAAACGTGTCTTAATTTGTGCCTCCGTTTAGCGACAGTGGGTCACACAAAGCATCAACAAAGGAAACAAGCGTTGTTTCCACTGACCGGCCATGAAGAAAGCCACGTATGTATATACTAAGCTTATGCTTAAAGAAGAACGGCAGATGTGCAAACACAACTTTTCAAACGATTTTGCAAACGGAGACAAGATGGACACGGGGCCATCATTTGAACGGCCTTTATACTGGCACTTTCATGAACTGGCACGACTAGTGGATTCTTCCAACAAGATGAAAAGCCACTTGTACACAAGAAAGATTATGAATGTCAATATGGAGAGGAAGAAAAACAGAAGAGCTTTTGATAAAAAAAAACTGGTATACGGTCGTAAGCAGGAGAAGGCTTCGGTTTCCACTTACGGCTGCTGCGATAGCGTCTTCTGAAGAACATGAAATGTTGAAATGGTCACTGCAGACATACTGCCGGTCACCAGAGCTAATAGCATACGCTGTATTCAGGAAAAACGATGAAAAAATGTTCAGCGAATGCATTGGCGATACTGTATTAGATGTTAAGAATGCCACGAGATGGATGATTTAGGATATTGACCTAAGCACGCTGCGAGCTGAAATCGTTTAGCACAGGTCTAGAAACGTTTGGGATCGCTTTTTACCTGCTTCTCGACAAAGTTAACGTATGCATGACTGTCGCTACGCAGTGATGACCTACGAAGTAAACCACGCAATTCCTCTGAAAAACATGTGCGATAGCGAGCAGGACAAAACTATTTGCAGGTATTGAAGGCTGCCAGAGCAAATTTTACATGATCAGTAAGGATGCCAACCGCTTTGTTGACATGTACAGCACGGTACAATTCAGACCAGTCGGCATCACTGAGATATTGGGAAAGACCTACATGGTCACCATTGGGAAACATAAACCAGCGCACAGGTTCGCTCAACACATGAATCAGCTCTAAAAAAATCCCGTATTCGAGCGGAACATGCCAGTGGTCAATAGGAACCAAACTGCTAACAGCAACAGAACACTCATCAATGCAGATATTAGTCAGAATCAAATCCATAACACTGCCAGCTGAATTGTAACACCATTAAACTGCGTTAATCCAAGACATTCCACAGAGAAGGCCAGCGCACTACAGCGAAGGGATGATAAATATATATATGTCGCGCGTGAAGACACCCCAACTATAGAGGGAACATTGAAATCAGCAGCTACTAGGACATAATATTTTGCTACATCAATAACTTCAACTAATAATATGTTAAGAAAACTGCACGTTACTCATGTTAGGAGTGAAGTCGGCTGCGCAGAGCAGCATGTTGTTGCCACGTTTAACAGGAACTTCAACCCACACAATGTCTGGCAAAATCTCAAGGTCTGCTCGTGGGTGCGGCCCGCGACCCCTGCCGGCCACTAAACCAAGAGTGGGTGGCGAGGGGGATTTTTCAGGACACAATAAAGTTATTTCCTCCTCCTCCCGCACTCCACTTAGCGGTAAGATTCTACCGCACGGCAATCAGCACGCCACCGCCGTATTGAACAGGTTCATCATACACGCGATCGCATCTGTGAACTGTGTATGCCGGTGAAAAGGAATTCTTGGGCAGTAAGTCGGTGCAAAGCCAAGTTTTAGTTAAGGCTACAACATGGTACGAACAAGCTGGCAAGTTCTCGCACAAATAGAAGGATTTCTTGCGTAGACCACGAACGTGTTGGTCAAAAACGGAGCACTTCATTAGTGAGGTTAGAAAAGAAATCACGTTATATTGTCGCCGGCGTCCCTGTATGCACCACGCATGCTACTTGGACTAAAATTTCCATCGCCAAGCCCGACGTGACAGAAGCGGTGACGACAAAATCACCGCGGCTTCCTCGGGAGCGTCCCCATTAGCCTCTGGGGCTGTCGAGCAAGGTAACATGACGTCACGGATCTAAGTGCGCAGCCCTTGTGCTATCTAGGAGGCGTTGGTAAAGCGTCTGGACATACCTTCTGGTTCATACCTTTAAAGACCACTCAGTGGCGTCCACTTGGACATTATTGCTGTCGCATTCACACCTCATAACAAGTGCTTAGGCGTCCGGGGATTTTTTCATGTTGGCGTTGTTGCCGTCGAATATGGCTCATACCAACTGCATGCATCGGGCGGCCGTCGTAGGCGGCGCGTAGGCGAACAGCCCCGCGAACGGCAGAAGTCAGTGCACTGGCATGTGAAGCAGACGACGGGGCGAAGGTGCTGGCAGTGCACCAAGTGATAACGCAATGCCGGTTTTAAGGCCTGACCTCTTGTACCTCACCTCTTGTCAAGGTCACCTCTTGTACGAGGCAGGCCAAGTTCGCGGTATCAGGTACTATATAAAGTAGAAAACTTGTGCAAACTGCGATGCAAATGCACCCCGCCAAAAGAGCCCGACGCTATAGGCTAAGGCGTGGAGCTTCAGCATTTATATTCCAGATGTTATTTTGCTGTGCTCGTTAACCTTGGCGCGTACCTAATTATTTAAACACAGGAAGCAGGCAGGTGATGTATAAAAAATATGTGATACATACCATTGGGTATGTATCATGAGGCTATTGCGTACCTGCCTCAGGAGCCAACGGGTATCTCCCGCTCTGCAATGAACCTTTTTTGACGTCAACTTGGGTGAACGAAAGTATCACAACGTCATAACTACACGGTGACGTTTCCGTGCCGCGATATTTCTTGCAAACGAGGGTCGTAGTCGACGTTGTGGTGTTTGTCGAATCTCAGAAAGTGCGTTCTTGTTGAATATGACCTTCAACGTCGCGTTTGTGCGCTTTAACGGCTCGCGTGGGAGATATTGAGCTAATAGGCTTACGCTGCCACCAAAGTGGTGCAAAATGACTGTTCTAATTCTCTCGTTACTCATACAATGACGAAGTGCTTCTCACAAGACTACAAAGATTCCTTGACGAACTGCAGTGGTTAGGAGCGATAACATGCAGGCTCGCGCATCCATTATTTGGCTCCAATGGCGCTCCGCACGACTGTCCGGTTGTCATGTACGGTGGGATCGAAACTCAGATGTACGCTGTTCTCATGCAGACGCAAACTCCAGTGGAGCACGACTCTGTAGAATGGAACGACCTGTTCTTGTGTAAGCTGTTGCACCGTGCGACCTTATCAATGAATTGACAATGAAATGATGAAGGAATTCGAATGTATCACACTTTTTAGACACAAATGTAACGACTACATCGCGTCCGACACAGCAGAATAATTGAGTTTCTTCCTTGTGTCACGAATGGGAGCGTGTCGGTTTGTACCATTCTTGTATCGTGGCAGCTAACGCTTCGGAAACCGGTGTTAAACTGCACCCCCGCTTTAGGGACCGGCTTTCACTTCCCAGTCCTTTCCTCACTATGCGCTACGAAGATGTTGCGAGACATTGTACCGCCTTCGGTTTTAGACCAGGTTGTATCATATCTCAAAGACATCCTTGCTCATCAGCGTGGAGCCCGCTGAAAATACCCGCCGCCTCACCCACACCTTAACGGGGAAGAGGCCGCCGATTGGCGTAAAATATAGACCGGGGTGTTCCCCCATTTAAAATTGCTAAAGGCCATGTATCCCGCTCGTTATAGGGCCAACTGTCCTTGGTGCGGTGGCATACCTACCCTAATACACATAACCTGGGAGTGCACTAAGCACCCTCATAGGCCAGATACCAGTAGGACAATGGAGCAGTGGGAGGCACAGCTCGCCCGCTCCGACCTGGTAGGACAAAAGTCCTTAATTAGCCAGGTCAGGCAGGCGGCAGAAGCCAGTGGGGTCCTGGACTGAGAGGCTCCGACCACCCCTCCTTCAAATCTTTACAGTTGCAATAAAATTTCTCTCTCTCTCCTGAAGTAAAAAAAAAATGCCGACGATTACGATGCTCCCTATTATAATGCGAACTCTATACGCGTTTTCATGTATTGGCTGGCGCGGACAATCTGTCTCGTGCGACCCATTGCAATCGGAGCCAAGTCTGGCGCGGCTGCCTCGCTAACCACAATAAAGATTGTGTGCTTTAAGGTGTTTGGTATCTTCAGCTCGAGTACTTATTGTGGTAGACGAGGATAAATAGCTACTAGCGTTTATTTGTAAGGCGTGCAAGGTGGCATTCCCGAGGTTCTAGTGACCTGCGGACACATTGTCCTCGCACTTTGGTATCAGCGTTGCCCTTGTCGAGTCGGGTCAGCCGACGCGCTTCTGGGAGGCCGACTGCGAAGAGCCCGCGCTGCACTCCACCGTCGACAGAACCGTCATCTGACATCTTCCAGGCAACGCTGTCGAGCTCCGTTTGGCATCAACCGCAGTAAGCATGCTAACCGCTTGTTTGCCTGCTGCCAAATTGCCCTAATCGCGGTTAACGGCAACCGCGGTCACACTGACAGTGTTTCGCTGCGTAACCGCCGCTTCGCCTGCTGTGTAACCGAGCTGGCCGTGGTTACCGATGTCGTTAAGGACGCCCTTGTAACGGAGGTATTATGATTTAGAATGGCAAAAGAGCGAGTACGCTTTCCGAAGCATGTCAACGAAGCAAAAACGCGGGAAATGGTTAAAAATAGAGCAGTCATATTTGTGCTAAACCCGAGTGTGATAAAATCTTATCGAAGCTTTAAGATAAGGTTCACTGCTACATGTGGGATATAGTCCTTGGGCTTCGAAAAGACATGAATCGCCAGTTTAGAGATTGTCGTTTAAATATGTTATAGAGAAGCCTTGTGGTCTTGCTGTTGTTGAAACGAGAGTCCTGCAATGGAAAAGCTAACAGTCTGGCTCCATTATGGCACTTCCGCTGCAGAAGCATTTACGCCAGAGTTTGAGAAGAGTTTGAACTGTAGAGGCGCAGAGGCTCTGTCCAGCATTTTACCTTTACCTCTGCGACCTACACGGAGAGAATCCTGAACCCAACAATAAAGGAAAAAAAGCGATTTAATCATTTGTGTACCAGCAACATCTTCCGCGTACAATGTCTGGTGCCAGGCTTGGTCAGTCGAAAAGCTAGCATTTTTTCACTACTTCTCCGAAGACGCGTCTCCATATAGTCTTGCCTTTACAGTGGCATCCCACAAGCACGATTGGTATGATATGGGCGAATTGGTGGCTGCTCCTATTTGGCCATCCGCTAGCCCGTTACGAAGAGCACCGACAAGACATGAATCGACCGCGTGTTAGTGTTTAGTGTCTGCGCTTTTAGTAACGTGCTAGCGCATAACAAGGTACGCACCCCAGAACGAAAACACTCGGTATCTCATTCGACAGCGTTGGCATTTGCGATGGTACGTGGACGCAGGTGTTTCAAAAAAACCACATGCACACCAACGTTCAGTGAACCCGCGATTTCCATTTTCCTCTTCCGGTAGGAGGCTACCGAATTCAGTATATTTTTCCTGGGAAGTTTCTGGAACCTGTGACTTTTAGCGAAGACACCAGTTCGTGCATTGAGGAGTGTCCAAGGCAGCGCCAACTCGTTTTTTCTCAACGGGCAGAACTGAACATATCTCGCCACCACGGAGCCTTCTCTTTCCATAGTGTCGCGTTTGGACCTTCGATACACCGCTGCGCACCCAATGTGGGCCCTACTAAATGATGGAATTACGCGAGCGAACCATTGCACGGCATTTAATTGGCACGATTTACGGCTTCTGGCTCCGACGAGCGCGGTCAATCGTGGGGCTGAGTCCACTGTTGCAGCCTCAGTATACGTGGCAAGCGCAGCGTTCTACAGGCACCTCTCCGATGCGTGGCCGAACGTCGTCCTCACCACCGATCACAACCTAATGCATGGGTGCTCTCCTGCTGCGCTCGGTGCTCACTGACCGCCGCTCCGTAGCGCCCGCAATGAGAGACTTTTAGCGTGTCCGCTATTCCGGCAAACGGGGGCGGTCGGGCCGTAAAGGTGAGCGGCCAGAGCAGTGCAGCCGCCTGGTGTTGTAGAGCTCAACCAGGCAAACACAGAGCTAAAATTGCAGTAACCTACCTTATTCTGCTTCGCTGCTGGTGCAAATTTTCGGAAGCGGCGTAATTGTGTTCATAATTACGCCGCTTTTGAAAACTTACACCCCAGCTAAGAAGATTATAATAATTGGCTTGGTGTTTAGGTGGTTGAACTTAGCGCCACCAGCAAGCGCCACCAATTTGGCCGCTCACATTTACACCCCCGCTCATCTGGCAATCCGCCCGCGCTTGCCGGAATACCGGACGCACTGAATTTCTCTGTTAAGTGGAAGCCGATCACTACGGCAACGCTACCTGGCCACCTCCATGATTTTATTAAGGCGAAAGCCTTATGACTCTATTTTTCAACCCAAACATGTCCAGTCGCATAATAGAAGTGATTAATTATTAGCAAAGTTAATAATTGATTTATTAGTGATAGGATTAGGGTGAACGATGTGACCCATGGAAGGGCAGAAGCGTACTTTGCATGTCCAGCCTTGTCTTAGTCATCATTGATGATTAGCAAAGCTAATTATAGAATAATTAACTGATTAGATTAAGGTGGTTTAAGGTCAATTAGTGCGGATTTGGATAAATATATATTAAAGAGAATTAGGGTGAATAAAGGTGAATTAGGGTAGCTTAGCATGAATTATAGTAGATTAAGGTCAATAAGGTGGATTAAGGTGATGCAAGAGGAACAAAGTGGATAACGGTGGATGAGGGTGAATTACAGTAGGCTTAATTTACAACGATTTCGCCCTTGTGTCTTTTAGACTATAGCTAAATACATCAGTTTTGTTTAGCCTCGGCTGCGCGACGTTTCCCCAAATCAGGACAGACCAAAGCGCTGGGGCGTGGTGCGTGTCTCTCTATATGTCCCCACTGCTTGTTAGTAGAGACAAACAGACAAGTGAGAATCTTATCCTTGTCCTGCTTTAGGCAATCTGGTCGCGAACCCAGCACACACATCCCAGTGTAATGTAACCATAGTTGTGGGGAAAAAATACGATTATTGGTTACCCACTTCTATTTAAGCAAAAAGCCTTAGAAAGTGAAAGGAATAAAAATAATTCATAAAGAATGCTCGGCTAACTTAACACTTCTAAAACAAAAGAGTCAAATATCAAATAAAAAACTGGAGGACGCCTAAGCTTCTCTTTTATGAGTGCAACGCGAGCGAGTACACTTCAAGTACCCAGGACGTTACCCGACCGAAGTTTGATAAGTTTTTTAAGCTTCTGTATGCATGCAATATCTTCCGAGATAATCTAGTTCGATATCTGCTTCAAGGCTACATGATCACAAAAGCCAGTAATTCTTCATCACTTCCCGAAACGCATGTCTCCAGATAGCCTCGCTCTTGCAGTTGCATCCCAGAAAAGTGCTATGAAAGTAGTCTAGTTGGTGGCTGTTCATACTTGGTTATGCTCTAGCCCGTTATGAAAACCACATACATGACACGCATCGACCCTCTGTTGGCGTTTAGTGTCTGCGCCTTTACTAACGCGCTAGCGCATAACCAAGCACGCATCCCAGAATCAATATCCAAAGTATCTCATTCGACACCTCTGGCATTTGTCACGGCGATAACGTTGCACGGTCATGTTCAGACAACCCCCGATTTCCATTTTCTTCTTCTGGAAGGACTCTACCTAAATGAGTCACAAGAACAGCACAAACCACAAGAATAATCTTTTTTCCTGGCCAGGCTACCGCCAAGCCCAGCGCGCGACAGAGAATAACCATCGCAGGAACAAATACCTTGCTTCTGTATTGCGAACAGCAAAACGTTTGGGGGAGTATCCTTGAATTCGACATTAAAAAAAAAGTATGGGGTTCTACGTGCCAAAACCACTTTCTGATTATGAGGCACGCCGTAGTGGGGGACTGCGGCAATTTCGACCAACTGGGGTTGTTTAACGTGCACCTAAATCTAAGTACGTGGCTGCTTTCGCATTGCGGTCACAACAAAATGCGGCCGCTGAGGCCGGAATTCGAACCCGCGACCTCGTGCTCAGCAGCCAATTCGGCATTGTCAATAAAACCACATTAAAGTCGAACGGCGCAGCGAATGCTTCCGCGTAAGATCTCCGCGATGCTCACAAAAGTTCAGAGTGGTGAAGCAGCCGCAAGAAAGTCGAACATTTGGCCGGCTTCATTGCTGCAAAAACTTTCGCGGTCAGCTGGGAAAGCAGCGCGAGAGGAGAAAAATCACGTGGCTTAACAGGCGCGGCGCTCCCGAAGTGAAACGGCAAGCTGCTAAAGATGTAGTGCGAGTTCCGGCGGGGATCCCAACGCCGTGACAGTTCCGACAAAAGATTGCACGTGCACGGAACGAGCACGACGCACTAACCTTGCAGGCATGCAAAGCTCAAGTAATTCGCTATCATGAAAGTTCGCCTCAGCTCATGAGAAACACGCCACAGCCGCGTAGCTAGGTGCGTCAGAAAAGGCACTGCTTTAGTCCTCGGCAGAACTCAGAAGCGCCACCGAGGGCACGACAAGGACTGCAAGACATGGCCGCTAAAAAAAGAAAATAATATTAATAAAAATAAAAAGACAGCTCAGTTAAACCCAGCGAAACGCCATTGGAGAAAGAAGTTTGCAGATCATTATAATCATGACGGTGTAGTTCCCCATCGCGCCAACTCGCTGATCGGAATTCCATGTTTGGCGCGTTCATTTCATGACATTAGGGGATTCGGGCTGCTGATCGTTTGCTTTATCTGGCCAACCGATCGTTCATAACAGATAGAGTAATGCAAAAGAAGTAGGCAAGCGAGAAACCATACTTTAACAAGACTGCATGTCACGATTCGAGCGCGCGAACGCCTTGGTTCACCACGCCAATGCGAGAACGAGCTGTGCCCGACGGCCACCCCCGAGCGCACAAAGTGGACGTGCCTGGCGACACTCGCAAACAAAAGCACCCAGACAAAAGCGTTCGTTCTTTGTAACGACCCATTTCACTTTCCATTGCTTTTCGTTCGTTTTTCTTATCATCCGCATTTTCCTTATCGAGTTTTCTTAATCATGCAGCATTTTCCTGGTTGACTTGGTCGGGTTCTGTCTCTGGTCCGCTGCTGTAGTCGTATAGTAACGAAGTAGACCAGCTCCAAGTCCTTTCTACCATAGATGATGTTTTAACGTTTTACAGCGGACGGTCAGAAGGCAGCACCTCTGCCTTCTGACCGTCCCACCAGACAAACAGTCAGTCCAGCTACGTGACACGGCATGCAGCGTGGCGAGCTCCCTTGTGCCGAGTTATTCTAATTTGTTTCTGTAACGATGGAACTTTCGCACTCTTCACGACGACAGCGACGGATAATCCGCTAAAATGCCATGCGCATGCGCGAGAAAGGTGATTTCGAACCAAAGTTGTATCGGTGCTTGCGCGAATCGACGTCGAAACAGGCAAATATAGAAATAAACTTGCGCTGTGCAAACGTACATTTGCTGAAATACATACATCGAGAGCTCTTCTTTTTTATTCGAATGATATTTTTGAACGCGTTGCTTCCATCACAGAGTTCTCGAATCATTATTGGCGAGGTACGTAGATTTGAAAAGGTGAAATAAAGACACATTTGCGGATTTCGACGCCTCGAGACGCTTGGCCCCATATATTGAATTCGTCGAACAATAAAAAAGTATATAATCCGAACATAGGTTGACCCACGTAGACAAAAAGAAAACTTGGAACACGACGCGCCTTTATTTATCGTAAACTCCGCTACAAAGTTTTCTTTATGCCCAATGCCATAAGTTGCATCCCAGCCAAAAGTGCCACAAAAGTCGTCCTCATCAGATGAGTCACCGATGTCCTCGACACCCCTAAGTCGTACTCCGTGACTTAGAGTGCGTTGGATTTGCAGCTTTTACTAAAGCCAGTCTGAATAATCTGAAAACTTGGCTCCCGGCGGGTACCACGGAAAAACTCCGTTAGCTTGGTAATTTTGCTAACTTTGTTCACAAATATATGAGTAGGTCGAGTTTCTTTGGTCAGTAATATAGGTCAATGGCGCCCTCAGCGTAGCGCAAAAAAAGAAAAAAAAGTTGAGTTATGTTCGAGTAAATACCATACTCTGAGCTGGCAGCGAGAATTTATTTCTTTGCGCATAAAGAAAATGTTGCGTGGCAAAATAACCGTTGCTGAACCCTTTCGGCGTGAATACGACATCACTCTGCATAATATTCACTGAGCACTCGTTTTGGTGGCTCTTCGAACGCCACTTGCACGCTGGGAAAGTTACGGACGAGCCGGCCACAAGCTCAGCAAAGGGAAGCGAGCCAATCGGAGACGCCGGTGCCATCCTCCTCACCCTGTTATCTACTTTCACTACGCTAGCTCGGCCCAACGAAAGCGTCTCATCTCATAGGCGCTCCTTATCTCTAGTTTGACCCATAACATAAAGGAAAACCAGTCGCGTTAGACAATACTATTCGCTCCTGCACAGGAGGAGAGCGTTTGAGTGAACTGTTGAAACAACAGTAGGATTAACCGCGCATGCTTGCGTCGGCGATTACGTGAGTATATGACGTCAGGATATTAGAATAAAGTTACAGTGGAATCACATTAGGTTATAGCCACCGTGCTCCGCTAGCAATACCTATAAGGCCTAAGCTGGGGTTTTCGCTGAGCCTGCAACAACGTATACCTCCTGCGTGGCGGAAACATTGAGCCGCTGATGGGTCGTGAGTGCGATGCCTCGCACACAAGTGTGTCAGCGCGTGATCTGCCGCACGTCTCTTTGCAGTGTCCAAAACCTGGTGAGAGCAGATATATTTGCCGCATATTAGATGCGTGTTCGTTGCATACTTGCGATATTTCTGATGATTTGCCAAGCTTGTGTGTTGCACAAGTTTCACCTTAATTTGGCAGCTGATCTTTGCATGTACTGTAGAGATATCATCCGGTTTGAAGAATAAGCGTCAACTGGGAGCAGGCAGTACAGTGATGTAATACTGAGAACCGCCAGAAAATGCGCCACCATTCTGCGCACCTGCTGCTCGACAAAGCTCTTGCATAGCCGATAGCAATATTGTGGTTCATTGTCTTAGGCCGCTTATGGTTATGTTAGGTATACTGCTGCAATCCTCCGGAGTGGTTCCATCTTTCTTTCCATTTGATACTGTGCCTCGGAGCGATAATCTGAACGACAATCATGAACGACAATCTTGTGGGCATCATTAAGGAGTGTGCAATGGATGTCGGTGGTTACTCCGTTAGGCAGGATATATACCAGTAAACTATCGCAGGAGACGAAAGATCTGATCAAGAAACGCCAATGTATGAAAGCCTCTAACTCTACAGCTAGAATAGAACTGGCAGAACTTTCGAAGTTAATCAACAAGCGTAAGACAGCTGACATAAGGACGTATAATATGGATAGAATTGAACATGCTCTCAGGAACGGAGGAAGCCTAAAAACAGTGAAGAAGAAACTAGGAATTGGCAAAAATCAGATGTATGCGTTAAGAGACAAAGCCGGCAATATCATTACTAATATTAATGAGATAGTTCAAGTGGCTGAGGAGTTCTATAGAGATTTATGCAGTACCAGTGGCACCCACGACGATAATGGAACAGAAAGTAGTCAAGAGGAATTCGAAATCCCACAGGTAACGCCGGAAGAAGTAAAGAAAGCCTTGGGAGATATGCAAAGGGGGAAGGCAGCTGGGGAGGATCAGGTAACAGCAGATTTGTTGAAGGATGGTGGGCAGATTGTTCTGGAGAAACTGGCCACTCTGTATACGCAATGCCTCATAACGTCAGGCGTACCGGAGTCTTGGAAAAAGGCTAACATAATCCTAATCCATAAGAAAGGGGACGCCAAAGACTTGAAAAATTATAGATCGATCAGCTTGCTGTCAGTTGCTTACAAAGTATTTACTAAGGTAATCGCAAATAGAATCAGGAACACTTTAGACTTCTGTCAACTAAAGGACCAGGCAGGATTCCGTAAAGGCTACTCAACAATAGACCATATTCACACTATCAATCAGGTTATAGAGAAATGTGCGGAATATAACCAACCCTTATATATAGCTTTCATTGATTACGAGAAAGCATTTGATTCTGTCGAAACCTCAGCAGTCATGGAGGCATTACGGAATCAGGGTGTAGACGAGCCGTATGTAAAAATACTGAAAGATATCTATAGCGGCTCCACAGCCACAGTAGGCCTCCATAAAGAAAGCAACAAAATCGCAATAAAGTAAGGCGTCAGGCAGGGAGATACGATCTCTCCAATGCTATTCACAGCGTGTTTACAGGAGGTATTCAGAGACCTGGATTGGGAAGAAATGGGGATAAAAGTTAATGGAGAATTCCTTAGTAACTTGCGATTCGCTGATGATATTACCTTGCTTAGTAACTGAGGGGACCAACTGCAATGCATGCTCACTGACCTCGAGAGGCAAAGCCGAAGGGTGGGTCTAAAAATTAATCTGCAGAAAACTAAAGTAGTGTTTAACAGTTTCGGAAGAGAACAGCAATTTACAATAGGCAGCGAGGCACTGGAAGTCGTAAGGGAATACATCTACTTAGGGCAGGTAGTGACGTCCGATCCGGATCATGAGACGGAAATAATCAGAAGAATAAGAATGGGCTGGCGTGCGTTTGGCAGGCATTCTCAGATCATGAACAGCAGGTTGCCGTTATCCCTCAAGAGAAAAGTGTATAATAGCTGTCTTACCAGTAGTCACCTACGGGGCAGAAACCTAGAGGCTTAGGAAAAGGGTTCTACTCAAATTGAGGACGACGCAACGAGCTATGGAAAGAAGAATGATAGGTGTAACGTTAACGGATAAGAAAAGAGCAGATTGGGTGAGGCAACAAACGCGAGTTAATGACATCTTAGTTGAAATCAAGAAAAAGAAATGGGCATGGGCCGGACATGTAATGAGGAGGGAAGATAACCGATGGTCATTAAGGGTTACGGACTGGATTCCATGGGAAGGGTAGCGTAGCAGGGGGCGGCAGAAAGTTAGGTGGGCGGATGAGATTAAGAAGTTTGCAGGGACGGCATAGCCACAATTAGTACGTGACCGGGGTTGTTGCAGAAATATGGGAGAGGCCTTTGCCCTGCAGTGGGAGTAACCAGGCTGCTGCTGATAATGATGATCGGAGCCGTGACAGTCGGAAAGGTAATGGTAATGGGCGAAAGCATCAAATGGCCCACATAGCGAGAGGGCCGGCGTCTGTAGCAGCGAACCAGCCCCTGAATTCTCATTGGCTGCGATGCCACGTCACGTGTGTGCCTCGACGGAATAGAGGGGGCAGCAGGGCACACCTGTGCTGAGCTGGCGCGGCAGGCGTTGCGTGAGGGAAAAGAGCATCGTCGCAACTCCAGGTAACCTTGGCTCTCGGAGGCCTTTGTTATACACACGTTCCGTGTCCGCGCAAGCTCTCGCCTGCGTTATAGCTTCGCCAAAGCAATCGCTATAAAGAAATTAATGCGCAAAAATCAGAATACATTGAGAGGAAAAGCGTTGGTGGTATTGAGATATGAAGCTACAACCTCACGCTCAGAGGCCCAGTCTCTTACCTGCTCAGCTAAACAGGCTACTCCTAGATAACAGGCATGTGCACTCTGCTTTACGACGTCATGCAACTTGGACAAAAATTTCCATCGCCAAGACCGGCGGAGCGGAAGCGGTGACGACAATATCACCGCGGCTCATTTGTGAGCGTCCCCATTAACTTATATAATAGTTGGGCAAGGTAGCATGAAGTTGCAGAAATAAGTGCACTTGCCTTGGGCTATTTAGGAGGCGTTGGTCAAGCGTCTCGACGCGGTCGCTTGCCAGCGAAGAGTTCATAACTTGAACGACCACTCAGCGACGTCCAATTTGACATTAATGCTTTCGCATTGCCAACTCCTAAAAAGTGCTTAGGTCTCCTCGGATTTTTCGTTGACCTTGTCGCCGACGAATAACTATATGGCTCATATCAACTACACGCACCGGGCGGCCGTCGTAAGTAGCGTGTAGGCGAACAGCGCCGCGAACAGCAGAAGTCAGTGCACTGGCATGTGTAGCAGACGACGGTGCCAGGGCCCTAACGGTGCATCCAGAGATATCGCACTGCAGGTTTCAAGGCCTCACCTACCAGAAAACGAATTTCGTGTGTCTCCTTTTGAGAAAGGCCGGCACGTGTACGAGGCATACCACGTTCGCGGTACCCGGTACTATGCACAGTAGAAATCTAGTGCGAATTGCGATGCAAGTGGACCCCGTCAGAAGAGCCCGATGCGGTAAGCTAAGACATGGAGCTCCAGGGTTTATACTCCAGATGTTATTTTGCTGTGCACATTAACATTGTCGCATACCTAATTATGTAAATAGGCGAAGCATGCAGGCCCGCGATGTATCAAAAATGTGTAAGATACGTACCATTGGGTATGTGTCATTCGGCCACTGGTACGTGCTCCGTGAGCCAACGGGTATCTGCCCCACTGCAATGAAGCTTTTCTGACGTCAACTTGGGTCACTGAAAGTATCACATCACACCTACACGGTGATGTTCCTGTGATTTCCGGTGATTTTTCTAGCAAATGAGGATTGGAGCCGACGTTGTGGCGCTTTTCTACACTAAAAAAAACGTTCTTGCCAAAAATGACTGGCAGCATCTCATTTGTTCTCTTCATGTGCTTGTATAGGAGATAGTGAGCTAAAAGGCTTTTGCTGCCACAGAAATGGCGCACAACGGTTTCCGGATTTTCTCTCTTGTCATAAAATAATGAAGCACTTCTCACGAGACTTCAAAAATTGCCAGAGTGATTATGGAGGTTAGAAGCGACAACACGTAGGCTTTTGCTTGCATTATTTGGCTCCAATAGAAGTAAATCGCCCTCAGTTATGACCTGTGGGATCGAAACCTAGACGAACACCCCAGTCGAGCACTGCACTGTAGGACGGAATGATCTGTTATTGTCTGAGCTGTTGCGTTCTGCGTCCTTTGCGATGAAGTGACGTGTAGAACGGACAGTTTCGGACGCCGCAAGCACTTTGTCATAAAGGCGTTCATCTGTATTACACTAGGTTGTGATGACTGGAACGAATAAGTCGCGTCCCACATAGCGCCTGCTAAAAGCACTTGAGTGTGTGCGCTCTAGCTTCCATTCCGCTGCTAGAATTAATGAGGTTCATCTTCGCGTCACGATCAGGAGAGTGTTGCTTTGTACCATTCTCGTCTCGTGGCAGCAAGCACTCTGGAACACTGTCTTCAACTGCACCCGAAAATGGAAGACGACGAAGTGTCCCTTCTGAGGTGGCTCCACATCGCTCCTGTGAAAAATCTCGTATTCCTCGAAACTAGGTTCCATACTTCAAGAGGTTAGACCACAAGTCATCCGAGGACGCTCCGGACGCTCATGCGCAGTCTGGTTTTATCGCATTCAGCGAATGTCACTCCATCATCTCTGCAGTTGAATCATGCACCGGGACAAGGCCTAGTGCCTCCGTTGACGCGCTGGCGGCGGTAGATTCGCCGGCGCCGCTCATCAGAACGGAATTACCAGCCGCACAATTGACACCTCAGCCTTGATCCCGGCTCCTGATTCCTGCCCCTAGTCCGTCGGCTACAGCCCACCCGCCGCCTTTCCAAAATGCACATCAGACCATGAATGATTTGGCCTCAGGCCGGATCCCGGCGATGGCTTCCCAGTCAGCCATTGGGAATGGTGCCCCAATTGTTGTGCTTGACGAACCGAGTACCCCTACGGATTTGTCTTCTGCGCTACCATCTGTGCCGTCGGCCAACTGTGGTTCTCAGAGCCGTCCTTCGGAACAATCTGCACAATATTCGTCTTCGGCCAACAACGGCTCCCAAGGCAAGCCCACTGACCACCCAGTTGTCGACACCCAGCTCGGTTTGCTATAAAGCAACCATTACAGCTCTGGCCCCCACAAGCCTCACGGAGATTACGACGAGGATTATTCAGGCGAACCTCGACACTTGTCTTGGCACCACAAGCTTCCGCAGCTTCACGGCCACGATAAGTCAAATACCACCGCTGTGTGGCTCCCGACATTGGCGGCTGTCGAGAGTTTGTAAACGCTTCAGCGTCTCTCGATCACAAACGAAGTCACCGTGCCGGTCCTTGTGTACCTGGTACAGGGCTCGTACTTACAGCGCTGTGTCGTTTAGAACGTTGACGCTGGCGAGGACCAGACTGCTCTCCTGCGTGAGCTCTACTGTCCTACTCGCCGAGTAATTCAACCGCGTTACATGAGAATGGGGCACTCCGTCGTCGTCATCTTGCAGGGCCCACCAATTCCCCCAGCCCGCCTGTACTAGTATGGCTGCATTCTACGACATCGGCCATATAAACCCAGTGGTGTCTATTGTTACAACTGTTTCCTACCTGGCCACACCCTTACAAAAATCGGTTTGACCTTTCAGTCACTCATGAGTCACCTATCAGTCACCCCTGTCACCTATCTGTAGACTCGACCTTTCTGTAGACTAAGTCCGCAGAATGTCTGCAGACACCGTGCGGACTGCAAGTAGACTTGTCTGTAACATGCATGCCCAGCGAGTGTGTGTGTGTGTGTAGATGTATATCTATATATAAACGCATATATATACATATTCTGAACCATGACACATTTTATAATTACGGTTGAATAGTTTTGACCTTTCAGTCACCCATGAGTCACCCACCAGTCACCTCCACGTAGACCTAGTCTGCAGAATGTCTGCAGACACCGTGCGGACTGCAAGTAGACTTGTCTGTAATATGCATGCCCAGCGAGTGTGTGTGTGTGTGTAGATGTATATCTATATATAAACGCATATATATACATATTCTAAACCATGACACATTTTATAATTACGGTTCAATAGGTCTGACCTTTCAGTCACCCATGAGTCACCCACCAGTCACCTCCATGTAGAGCTAGTCTACAGATTGGCTGCATATTGTCTGCAGACACTGTGTGGACGGCAAGTAAGTAGACTTGTATGTAATATGCATGCCGTCGTATATATATATATATATATATATATATATATATATATATATTCTACATGACACATTTTATAAATAACAGTTAAATCGGCTTCGCCTTTCAGCCACCCACGAATCACACACACACACGTGTGCGCATCCTGAACCATGACACGTTTTATCATTGCGCTCTGTTTTGCCATTTTAACATTTTGAAAACTTTGTCACTGATTGCTACAAGAACAGTCTGATAATGGCAGGTATATAAATCAATTATTTAACACTAATTGAAATAAGGTAATTAATAATTATAAAATAATAAAAATAAAATAAGACATTAAAATAGATAATTAATAATTAATAAGGTAATAAGGTAATACTGGCGTGTTACATAACGTACATTAAATGCAGCAGTTATACTATGGCTCGAACCGCAGCCTGAATTTAAGGACATATCTACCGCGCGACGCTGACACCATCCATCCGACCACCGACTGCGTGGTTGCTTTCGGCGCCGGCCCCCAGGAGGCGCTGGCCGCGAGCACCGGTAAAATTACGGGTGAGTATATTTTCCCGTCTGCACCTGGTCACCGACAAGCCACGGCGTGCAACACGCCATGTGTACGCCGCAGTGACGGCGACCGATGAGATAGTGAACATGCCGTGCCGGGAGGAATTGTGGCGATTTTTGTGTGTATTAATGATCCAAAACCCCTGTGACTGCATAACGTAGCTCTCAGTGTTTTCCGTGTGGTGTGCCGATGCCAATTATCGTAGTTATGACCCGGTCGCGCTTTCTTTGTTACCGGCTCATGAAAAGCCGATGGTACTCTCGCTGCGCTCGCATTCCATCACAGTGCGCGGAAGAATTTTTTGAAAGTTGTGCTATCACGTGCTGTAGTTCATCTGCAATTCTACGCTGTTGACGCTGGAGGCACCGTGCACCGACTGTCCTTCCTGCGGTACCTGTGTGATGCGGCAGCAGCTGTCACGGAGACTCGTTTACCGAGCACGCCTAGAAAGGTAAGTCCGGCGCGTGCGCGCATTTTTGTAGTCCGTGGAGTGGGCATTTCTGTACGAGTAACAAGGTGATTAGTAACGTGACAAAAATGATCGTGCTTTTCGAATGTTCGTTCTTGTCGCAGGGCGCATTCAGCGAAGTTTGATGAAAATTGCCCTAAAACGTGATGTTGCCAAAATCTATCGACTATTTGCTTTCTGCTGTGAAGTTTCCTTGCGCCGGGGACTGCTTGATTTGAATAGGCGCAAAAATTCAAGCAGGGAAAGTTACTATTTCTGTACGTAATTTTTCAGCGAGAAATCGTATAGCCATTTCTAGAGGTACGTCGATTTGTCGTCTTCACAGCTAACGGCTGCGCGAGATGGCACCCGATTGCTGTGTACGACGCATGGCCAGATTTTAGCTTGTATGAAAGTTCTTTTATTTATATAGTGTCTTCAGACAGCCTGTATTTCTTGCGTTGGGTGTCATGTGTTTTCGTGTATTTGTAAATGGTTCCGAGATTTCAACAACAGTATCTATCTTTAATGGAAAAAATTGTTTTCTCACCTGAAAAAGAGGGAGTCTGTTCTTTTTCAATGCATCGTCCTTTGGGGCAGGGCTTTGTTGCACCGCATAAATAAATTAGGTTTTCGAACGCTTATCATGTGTTAACGAGTTTTCTGGTTGTGCATGCGCCGATCCTCTCCGTTTACATTGCCAGATGAAGCTGTACAAGCTGGCACAATGTCTTACCGATGTGGACTCTGCAAGACCGACGACCACGAGATCACTTCTCCAACTTGTTCCACAAAGCAAAAGGCCACTCAGAAGGTTCATCGCGAGAATCATATGCAATGGCCTCCGCATGCTGCCACACAAACAGTGCCGACATCTAACACGTTTGCGGTGGTCCAGTGGGATGACGACTGGCCAGATCTCTCCGAGCGCGACCCGCCTGCACCCCATTCGCAACAGGCTTACAGTGACAAAGTTCGCAAATAACGCTATCGCCCACTGGTTACACAGAAGCCGAGCGTGCCGGACCATCCGCGTGATGATATGGTACTCCAACCAAGTCCATCAGCTAGCGCTTCAGTAGCAGGCGCAACGGACATGTCAAGTAGGAGGACAGTCGCAGAATACCCCCCCCCCCTCTCATGTACCCATGCCAGCGTTGTGCTAGATGCGGCACTAGCCTTTCTTTGCATCTTCGATAAAGACCACGGCGCGAATCACCACCGCCACATACTTCCCACATACTACAGCAACACATACTACGGCAACACACTACGGCAACACATACACAGATTGTAGCTACGTGTACTACATCAAGACACACTACAGCAACGCATCTACAGCATCACATACTGCGTCAACACATACAAATACTACTACAACACATACTCCGAAAGCGCATACTACGGTAACACATACTGTAGCAACAAAATTGCGGTGAAAATGCTTCGGTCTTAGTCAATTGCGCGCGACAGAGCAGATAATCACAACAAACACAAATATGACGGAAACTGGGGCGCAAAGGTTGCCTTGCTGAGCACGGGACCTCTCCTCCCCACAACACACGATATGCATCTATATTACATAAAAAACCAGTGCAATGCGCAACATAACGAACTTCATAACCCCACATGCCGGTAGCGCTTGTTGAAATTGTCATTTTTCGGCCACACTCGCTTTACATTGTACGGTACTTCGTCAGCGGGAAGACTTGCGTTCAGCGAACAGGTCGTCGCATTAAGAGCAAAGCTTTCTTCGCAAAGATTCCCAGACTTTGCCGATCGCGGCTGCTGGGTGCTGCTGCTGTCCTGTCGCATACGCAAAGAAAAAAATATTATTTACGGGCCATGTTTATGTTGCAAACACATGTGACTACGTGCAGCTGAGCACCGTCGGCGTGCATAAAATAGTGAGTCAGCTGACCGGCGAGAGTGTGCGTTCAGTGAGTGGGATAAAAGCAGAGGCCCTTCGAGGTCCGCTGCTGCCTCCAAAGCAAAGAAGACCTGACGTCAAGTGTGGAAGAAGCACTGAGAAACGGGAAGGACAAGAATACACATGTACGACAGCTTGCAGCTTGATGCAACTGTAATGCAACGGGTGTAGCTGAAAGATTCTGAACACGTCATTCTTAAGAGCAAGCTTTAGCATGGGTGCATCTCCGATGCCGCCTATTCAAATAGATGTAAAACGCAAAAATGAATTTCCGAGATAACCCCTGGGCCGATTAAATAAAATATGGTGAATCTGACAGATAAAGGTAGGTTCTAGTGACTCTTGCAAGCCGAATATTTATTTTAGTGATACATTTTAATGTTACGGAATGTGCCCAAATTGGTAAGTGTGAAAAAAAGAGAAAAACAGAAGCACGAACTTCACAAATCCGAAACTCTGTCTCAAGAACACATATTCCAGTTCTGTCAATTGCATAAGTTAGAGAACCTAAAGCGGATAAATTTGGTAAATGTATTGATATCCTACGTGATCTTGTTACATTTTTCGCAAGGGTATAGCAAAGTCTTACTCGCATATTAGTGGTCTATTTGATAGCCATATATAACAAGTCAGTATTGTACGTTTTAGGTCTTCTATTGGATGCAATTCACAGTACTGTGGTATCGTTTTCCGTCCAATTTTATAAACTTGACGGTTCCGTTTTGTGCGCTTTTGCAATTTTCCAGAATAATCTTCGAAAAATTGACGGCCGAAGCAGAAAATTCGCCACTAACAGTCACACTTTCTTTTACAAGGAACAAACGTCACATAATTTCGTGGAGTGGATGCAGAAAAAACGGTTCTCTGCAACTCCTAAGTACATGACTCCTACGTATATGACGTTAGGATAGTGGAATAAAGTCAGAGTGAAATCACTTTACGTTATAGCGACCCTGTTTGGCATACTCAGCAGAAAGTTTTCTTTGCAAAGACCCCAGTGGAGCGTTCGTCCTTTCATTTAGGCCCAGGCAGAGCCAGGTGAACGCTTCCGCGTAACATATTGCGCCCCGGTAAATGCAGATGGGAAAAGCCTGTAAGACATCTAAGGCCCAACCTGCGGTGTTCCCAGAGCCTGCAACAACGTATACCTTCTGCGTGGCTGAACCCTTGCGCTGCGGAAGTCTCGTGAGTGCGACGCCTCGCTCACGAGAGTGTCAGCGCGTGATCTGCTGCACATCTCTTTGCAGTGTCCAAAACCTGCTGAGAGAGCAGATATATTGGCCAAAAATTAGATACGTGTTCTTTGCGTACTTGCGATGTTTCTGATGATTAGCCAAGCTTCTGTGTTGCACAAATTGCACCTTAATTTGGCATCTGGTCTTTGCATGTGCTTTAGCGATATCATCAGGTATGAAGGATACTCGTCAGCTTGGAGCCCGCAGTTAACTGCGGTAATACTGAGAACCGCCAGTAAATGCGCCACCACTCTGCGCACCTGCTGCTTTACAAAAGCTCTTGCATAACCACAAAAAATTGAGCTTCACAGTCTTAGGCTGCTTAAGGTCTTGTTAGGTATAGTACTGCAATCCTCAGGTGCGGTTCCATCTTTCTTTCCATGTGAGACTGTGCCTGGCAGCGGTGACAGCCGTAAAGGCTTGAAGATGTTAATGGGCCAAAACATGAAATGGCCCATTGAGCGAAAAGGCCGGCGTCTGTAGCAGCGAACCAGCTCCTAATTTCTCATTGGCGGCGACGCCACGTCACGTGTGTGCCTCGACGGAGCAGAGGGGGCGGCAGGGTACGTCTGTGCCGAACCAGCGCGGCGTGCGTTGCGAGAGGGGAGAGAGCATCGTCGCGTCACCACGTCACCCCCGGTCTCGGAGGCCTTTCTTAGTCGCCCGTTCCGTGTCCGCGCAAACTTTTGCCTGTGCTTCACCTCGGTAATCGCTATAAAGAAACTAATGCGCAAAAAGTCAGAATAAATTGGAGAGGAAACGCGTTGGTTCTAGTGAGTTTCGAAGGAACGACCCCCCGCGCAGACCCTGAGTCTCTGACCTACTAGGCTAAACCATATGCTCCTAGATAACAGGCTTCTTCACTCTGCTTTATAACGTCATATTACTTGCACCAAAATTTATACCGCCAAGTTCAGCGTGACGAAAGCGGTGACGACAAAATCACCACGGCTTATTCGGGAGCGTCCCTATCAGCTTATATGGCAGTTGGGCAACGTAGCATGACGTCGCAAAAACAACGGCACAGGCCTAGCGCTATCAAGGAGGCCTTGGTGAAGCGTCTCCACGCGCTCGCTTGCCTGCGAAGAGTTCATAACTCGAAGCACCACTCAGCGGTGTCCAATGGGACATCAATGCTTCCGCATTCACAACTCATAAAGACTGCTTCGGTGTCCTCGGATCTTTGTTGCTGACGTTGTTGCCGCCGAATAAATATATGGCTGATACCAACTAAATGCACCTAGCGGCCATTGTAGGCGGCGAATAGGCGAACAGCGCCGCTAACAGCAGAAGTCAGTGCACTCACATGTGAAGCAGACGACGGGGCGAAGGCTCTCACGCTTCATCCAGTGATATCGCCGTGCAGGTTTTAAGCCCTCACGTACCAGAAAACGCATTTTCGTGTGCCTGCTTTTGAGAAAGGTCGCCACTTGTACAAGACAGGCCACTTTCGCGGTACGAGGTACTATATAAAGTAGAAAACTAGTGCAGATTGCGATGGATGTGCACCCCGCCAACAGAGCCCGGCGCGGTAAGCTAAGACGTGGAGCTGCAGAATCTATATTCCAGATGGTATTTTGCTGTGCACCTTAACATTTTCGTATACTTAGTTATGTAAATAGGAGAAGCAGGCAGGCGACGTATGAGAAATGTGTAAGATACGTCCCATTGGGTATGTATAATGAGCCTACTGGGTACGTGACACAGGAGCTGACGGGTATTTGCCGCTCTGCAATGAACCTTTTCTAACGTCAGCTTGGGTCACTGAAAGTATCACAACATCACATCTACACGGTGACGTTCCCGTGACGTGATTTTTCTTGCAAATGAGGGTTGGAGTCGACATTGTGGTTTTTTTTTTCTACTCTCAAGAAGCGCGTTCTTGCGAAATATGACCTTCAACATGGCGTTTGTGCTCTTTAAAGGCTCGCATCGGATATAGTGAGCTAAGAGGCTTTCGCTGTCACTGAAGTGGGGCAAAAAGACTGCTGTATATTTCTCGTTAATCATACAATGACAAAGTGTTTCTCACAAGACTACAAACACTGCCAGAGTGACTGCAGTTGTTACGAGAGATAAGATGCAGGCTTGTGCGTGCATTGTTTGGCTCGAACAGCGCTGCAACATGACTTCCATCTCTTCTCTACGGTGGGATAAATAATACATTGTGAAGTGTTTCTTACAAGACTACAAAGAATGCTAGACTGTGGTGGTTAAGAGCGTTAACATGCAGCTTTGTGCGTGCAATTTGTGGCTTCAATTTGAACCCCGACCCATTTCTATTTTTGTGTACGGTGGGATCGCATGCTTCTCTTATGCAGACGCAAGCTCCAGGCGAGCTCCGCTCTATCGGACGGAATGACCTGTTCTAGTGTGAGCTGTTGCGCTGCGCGACATTTACAACGAAGTAACGTGTATAACGAAGCGTTTCGGACGCCGCAAGCACTTAGTCATCCAGGCATTCTACTGTATTACGCTTCTTTGACACAACTGGAACGAATACATCGCATCCCACATAACACGAGCTAAAGCATTTAAGTGTGTGCGCTCTAGCTTCCATTCGGCTACTAGAATATAATGACTTTCTCCCTCGCGTATGGACGGGGAGCGTGTCGGTTTGTACCATTCTCGTCTCGTGGCAGCTCACGCTTTGGAGCACTGTGTTAAACTGCAACCCCGCCTTCGGGGCAGCTTTCCTTCCCCAGTCCTTTCCTCGTAGCTGTGCGCTCGGAAGATGGCACGAGATATTGTACCACCTTCGGGTTTGTCGAAGGTTGTATCGTATCTTTCGGGAGTAAAAAAAGATTGCCGACGATTAGGACTCTCCCTAATTATGATGCGAAACCTTACGCGCGTTCATTTCGCGATATATTGGCTGGCGTGGACAATCTGTCTCGTGCGACCCTTTGCAATCGGAGCAAAGTGTGGCGCCATTGCCTCACTGATCGAGAAATCGCGTGAGGTAGTGCGCAGGTGAATCGTGGGTGCGATTCACAGAAGTCGCCGCAGACAGACCTCCGCTCATGCAACGCTTTGTTTCCGTATATGGTGTCGGTCGACGTGCTCTCCGCATGTCATCGATGAACAGACGACCACGCACTAGTCTGGCGCCATCTCGTAGCCGAGCCAAACTCTCGCCATGTTCCCATCCTCCGCTTTCCTCCTCGCGCTCTCTTCGCTATCGCCGTTTTTCATGCCCTGCTGCTCTCCGAGTTCGCTCTTTCACACTTCGATGTGCTCGTTTGCTCGGTTACCCTGACGGCGAAAGTCAACGCAGGAACAGGAACCTAGGAGCTGCGCTCCGAAATTATGGGAAAAAAATTCACCAGCGCTTTCACTTTGTGGGGAAAGACGAGCAGCGAAGATGTGGTGTGCTTTACCTCAATCGAGCCATCTATGTATATATAGGTATTATTAATATTATTATTATTATTATTATTATTATTATTATTATTATTATTATTAGCTAGGCCTAAGGCCTAGCTCTAGTTCTAGCTCTAGCTCTAAGCTCTAAGGCCTAGAGCTCAAAGAGCTCTAAGAGCTCTGCGTTGTCGCAGAGCCTGCATCAACGTACATATACCTTCTGCGTGGCGGGACCATTTAGCCGCGGTTGGTTCGTGAGTGCGATGCTTCGCACACAAGAGTGTCAGTGCGAGATCTGCCACACATATTTCTGCAGTGTCCAAAACCTGGCGAGAGAGCAGAGATATTCGTCGAATGTTAGACTCGTGTTCGTTGCACACTTGCGATGTTTCTGATGATTAGCCAAGCTTGTATGTTGCAGAAACTTAATCCTAATTTGGCATCTGACATTTGCATATACTTTAGCGATATGATAATGTTTGAACGATAGGCTTCAGCTTGAAGCCCCCAGTACAGTGCAGTAGTACTGAAAGCCGCCAGTAAATGTGCCACCACTCTGCGCACCTGCTGCTCTACAATTCTCTTGCATAGCTAACAGCAACAGCAACAACACCAGTCCGCTTCTGGTCTTGTTAGGTATAGTACTGCAATCCTCTGAAGTGGTTCCACCTTTCCTTCCATTCGAGACTGTTCATCGCAGCCGCCACAGCCGTAAAGACTTTAAGATGATAATGGGCGACAGCATCAAATGGCCCACTGAGCGAAAGGGCCGGCGTAAGTAGCACGTGATGTAGCACGGCGTAAATAGCACGCCAAGTGATGTCCGCGCCTCGACAGAGCAGAGGGGGCGGCAGGGTACAGCTGTGCCGACCTGGCGCGGCAGGTGTCGCGTGAGGGGAGAGAGAATCGTTGCGAAGCCACGTCACCCTGGCTCTCGGAGGCCCTTGTTATTCGGTCGTTCCGTGTCCGCGCAAGCTGTCGCATGCGTTCGAACTTCGCGTCGGTAATTGCTGTAAAGAAATTATAGCGCATAAATCAGAACAAATTGGAGAGGAAAGGCGCTGGTGGTTGTGGGTTTCGAAGTTACGATTACACGCTCAGAGGCCCAGTCTCTTACCTATTAAGCTAAACCAGCTACTCCTAGATAACAGGCCTGCGTACTCTGCTTTAAGACGTCACGCTACTTGGACCAAAATTTCTATCGACAAGCCCGGCGTGATGGAAGCGTGAGACAAAATCGCCACGGCTTATTGGACAGCGTCCCCATTAGCTTAAATGACAGCTGGACAAGGTAGCGTGACGTCACAGAAATAAGTGCGCTGGCCTGGTGCTGTCTAGAAGGCGTTGCTCAATCGTCTCGACGCGCTCGCTTGTCCGCGAAGAGCTTATAACTCGAAGGCCCACTCGGTGGTGTCCAATTGGACATTAATGCTTTCGCATTCACAAATCGTAACAAGTGCTTCGCTGTCCACGGATAGTTTGTGTTGACGTTGTTGCCGTCAAATAAGCATATGGCTCAAGCCAACTATATGCACCGGGCGGCCGTCGTAAGCAACGTGTAGGCGAACAGTGCCGCGAACAGCAGAAGTCAGTGCACTGGCATGTGGAGCAGACAACGGTGCGAATGCGCTCACGGTGGATCCAGTGATATCGCACTGCACGTTTTAAAGCCTGACCTACAAGAAAACGCATTTTCCTGTGTCTGCTTTTGGGAAAGGGAGCCACGTGTACGAGGCAAGCATCGTTCGCGGTAACAGGTACTAAATAAGGTAGAAAACTAGTGCAGATTGCGATTGAAGTGCACCCCGCGCCCACTGAGGCCGACGCGGTAAGCTACGATGTGGAGCTCTAGCAGTTATATTCCAGATGTAATCTTGATGTGTAAGTTAACATTGTTGCGCACTTAAATATGTAAATAGGGGAAGCAGTCAGGTGATGTGGCAAAAATGTATAAGATACATACCAGTGTTTATGTATTACGCGTCTACAGGGTGTGTGCCACTGGGTACGTGCTCCAGGAGCTGACGAGTACCTGCTGCTCTTCAATGAACCTTTTTTGACATCAACTTCGGGCACCTAAACTATCACAACATCACGCCTACCCGGTGGCGTCCCCGCCACGCGATTTTTCTTGCAAATGTGGGTCGGAGTCCGAGTTGTGGCGTTTTTCCGACTCTCAAAAAGCGCGTTCTTGCTAAATGTGACCTTTAGCATCGCCTTTATGCTATTTGAGGGCTTGTATAGGAGATATTGAGCTAAAACGCTATCGCTGCCACCGAAGTGGTACACGACAACTATTCTGAGTTTCTCGTTACTCCTACATTGACGAAGTGTTTCTCAAAAGACTACAAAGATAGCCAGATTGACCTCTGTGGTTAGGAGTAATAAGACGTACGCTGGTGCGGGCATTATTTGGCTCCAATGGCGATGTGAAGAACATGTCTCAGGTTTCTTATTTACGGTGGTGTCGACACCCAGACGCATGTTTCTCTCACGCGGACGCGAAGTCCAGTCGAGCACCGCTATGTAACGGTATGAACTGTTCTTGTGGGAGCGGTTGCGCTGCGCGACCTTTATTGTGAAGTGACAATGAAATGATAAAGGCTTTCGACTGTATTAAACTTTTTTGACGCGATTGGCACGAATACATCGCGTCCCACATAGCAGGAGCTAAAGCACTTAGGTGGGTGTACTCTGGCTTCCATTCGGATAACATAATTAATGAGTTTCTCCCTCGCGTCACGACCGGGAGCCTGTCAGTTTGTACTCTTTTAACCTCGTGGCGGCTAACGCTTTGGAACACTGTGCTAAACTGCACCCCTGGCTACGGGGCCGCCATTCATTCCGCAGTCCTTTCCTGGTAGCTGGGCGCTACGAAGATGCCCCGAGATATTGCACCGCCTTCGGGTTCTCCCCAGCTTGTAACGTATCTTTCGGGAATAAAAACATTTGCCGACGTACATGACGCTCCCTAATTATATTGCGAAACCAGTACGCGTTTTCATTTCGCGATGTATTGGCTGGCGCGGACAATCTGTCTCGTGCGACGCATTGCAATCGGAGCAAAGCGTGGCGCGACTGCCTCGCTGATGGAGAAATCGCGAGAGGCAGCTCGTGGGTGAAGCGCGGGCGCGATTCACAGCAGTCGCCGCAGACAGACCACCCCTCATGCAGCGCTTTCTTTCCATATATGGTATCGGTCGACGTGCTTTCCGCATGTCATCGGTGAACGGACCACGACGCCCTAGTCTGGTGCCATGTCGTAGTGGTCATCGCGCAGAGCCTGTCTTTCCCCATATCCTCCTCCTCCGCTTTACTCTTCGCACTTTCTTCGCTATCGCCGTTTTTCATGCCCTGCTGCTCTCCCAGTTCGCTCTTTCACACTTCGCTGTGCTCGTTGGCTCGGGTATCTTGACGCCGACAGTTAACGCAGGAAGAGGCACCTGAGAGCTTTGCTCTAAAATTGTGGAAAACTAAAATTCACCGGTCTTTCCACTCTGTGGTGATAGAGGAGCAGCGAAGCTGTGGTGTGTTTTACTTCAATCGACGCATCTATGTATATGTTATTCTGCATATTATTATGATAATTGTTGAAGGACACAGACACCGAATGGAAATTTTGACTATGGAGTAATTTGTTCTTATGCTTTCATGAAATAGTGACGTGTGCAAGTACCACCGCATAGCAGACGGGAATTCTACAATATGTACAAATTGACTGTGAGCCACCTAATTAGGAAACGTAGATGAAACTACTACTGACACTAATAAGCCGTCTTAGCGGCTTATTGTCATCAATTTCTTTTGGGATATGTGTGATAAAACAAGAGTTAAGGCCGTTTTCTGTAACCATACGCCCTCCATAGACGGACACGTATTAACAGCAGACGGTAGTTCTCTAGAGTTTACAAATTCGCCGTGAACTAACTAATTAAGACAAGTAAATGAAAATCAGCGAAATGATAGACTCGTCTTATCCACCGATTTGAACATTTTTTTTCATTATGCCTACATTAGATTCAGGGCTACAGAGTATTCGCGTGAAACTGGAAGCCAACATTTTTTCGTGTCGACGCGACTCTTACACGGACGGACATCGACCATTGAGAGTGGGTGTACTATATACAGCCTCGCTGTAGAAGGAGCCGTAGGTCACCCTTTTCGGTTTCTTAAGCTGCTTCGCCGGTCGCACAAATGCCGGTAAGTTCGCGTTCACTGTCCGTTGCAGTCACTTTGATCTTTGCGATGCTTCGTCATTCTTAATGTCTTAGGAACTAGCCCGATCTTCAGTCATGGTCCATTTCACGCAGCTTAGCGCAACGAGATCCGCCGGTGGCGAGGGGTGTGAACATGCCGGAGCGTTTGCGTTCGACGTCCATGCACAGCAAATATTCATGCGCCGGACGTAAGTAGAGTTGGGAGGCGCGAGGAAGGAAAATGTGCCTTAAGTTGTGCCTCCGATTAGCGACAGTGGGTCGAACAGCGTCAAGAAAGCAAGCGTGCTTTGTTTCCACAGGTCGGTCATGAAGAAAGGCATGTTGGTATATGCTAATATTATGCTTAAAGAAAACCGACAGATGTGAAAACACAGCTTTTCAAACAATTTTGCAAACGGAGACAAGTCGTACACGGGGCCATAATTTGAACGTCATTCATCTTGCCACTTTCATGAACTGGCACGACTATTGCATTTTTCCAACAAGAAGAAAGGGCACTTGTACGCAAGTAAGATTAAGGATGTGCGTAAGGAGAGCATCAAAAACAGAACAGCCTTTGATTTAAAAAAAATGGTATACGGCTGTAAGCAAGAGAAGGCTTCGGTTTCAGCTTACTTACGGCCGCCGCGATATCGTCTTATGAAAAACATGAATTATTGAAATGGTCACTGCGCATGTACTGCCAGTCACCGCAGCTAATAGCTTGCGCTGTATGGAGGAAAAAAAATCATAAATATCTTCAGCGAATGCATTGGCGATACTGTGTTAGATTTTAAGAATTGCACGAGATCAGTTATTTATGACATTAACCTCAGCCCGCTCCGAACTGTAATCTTGTAACATAGGTCCAGAAACGTTTAGGATCACATTTTACCGGCTTCTCGACAAACTGAACTGCGTGAACTGCGTGATGACAGTGATGATTTACTTCGTAAATCATCACTGTCGCTACGCAGTGATGATTTACGAAGTAAACCACGCCATTCCTCAGAAAACCATGTGGCATAGCGAGCAGGACAAAACCATTTGTAGGTATTGAAAGTTGCCAGAGCAAATTTTACATCATCGGTATGGATGCCACCTACTTTGTTGACATATACAGCACGGTACAATTCACACCAGTCGACAAGACTGAAATATTGGTAAATGCCTAGATAGTCACCGCTCGGAAAAACAAACGAGGGAAGTGGTTCGCTCAACATATGAATCCCCTCTAAAAATATTGCGTATTCGAGCGGAACATGCCAGAGGTGAGCATGAACCAAACTGCCAACAGCAACAGAAAACTCAGCAACGCAGATATTAGCCAGAATCAGATCCACAACACCGTCAGCTTAATTTGGAGCCGCATTAAGCTGCGTTAATCCAAGAAATTCCACAGAGAAGAACAGCGCACTACAGCGAGGCGATGATAAAGAAACATGTTGCGCGTGAACAAACCCCAACCATAGTCGGAACATTGAAATCACCAGCTACTGCGACATTATATTTTGCAAGATCAATAACTTCAACTAATAATATGCTAAGAAAACTGCACGTTCGTCATGTCAGGAGGGAAGTTGGCTGCACAGAGCAGCACATTGATGCCCCGTTTAATAGGAATTTGAACCCACAGAGTCTATGGCACAATCTCAAGGTTCGCACGCCACCGCCGTATTTAACAGGAGCATCATGCACGCGGTCACATCCATCAATTTGTATTCTGGCGAAAAGTTATTCTTGGGCAAGTCGTTGCAAAGTGAAGTTTCAATTAAGGGTACAGCATGGTACAAACAGATTGGCACGTTCTCGCAGAAATAGAAGGATTTCTTGCGTAGACCACGAACGTATGGCTCAAAAAAGGAGCACTTCATTAGTGAGGTTAGAAAAGAATTCACGTTATAGTGTAGCCGGTGTCCCTGGATGCATCATGCCTGCCGTTGAAAGTCCTGAACACGCAAGCTTACCTCCAAATGTCTACCGAGGAGATTTTTTTTTTCTTGGGGGGGGGGGGGGACGTTTTCGTTCACTGTGACCCGGAATGAAACGCAACTCGCGTGTTTCGCTTCGAGGTTTTGGCAGACAACATTGTCACAATAAGCAACTCTTTTTCAGCGCATTACGGACTTCCTCGCAAGTTGTCGAAGGGGCCAAGCGCGACGCGAAATGCGGACGCCTTCCCGGCACAGAAATTAGTGTGAAAAAGTTCGGGGCCCCAGCGCTGGCTTCGCCTTCGTCATGGCCTGGAACTGCGTAGTTTGTAAGGCATTGACGCACATTTGCTTCCCTTGATGGCCCACCCACATGAGCGGGTGCCGAATTGACACTGGGCTATTCATACACCGAAGCGAGGCTGGTGGGTATAGAACGGGATTACTTGCAGCGCCTGACCAACGGGACGTCAACGAAAGCGTCAAAGGAGGCCACACGTTTAAGTCACAATGCTGCTGCGCGCACTTGTGCAATAGCGCTGCCTTCCGCACCAGGCAAAGGGTTGGCTAAGCAGTTATGTTCCTTTGATCTATACGAAAACTCAAAGAATGTATTGGAGGCTTCTTTCGATGGAGTATCGCACTTCAAATAGCTGGTTTTCTTCACAGAAAAGGACATGTTTTTTTTGTTCGTTAACTTGTTCCATGCTCAAAACGGCACCCTGTATGGACTCCAGTTTTCCCGTTTCCATGCTCCCCTGCTAGAGCAGAAGAATACCGTCACTGCAGATGCCGTAGAACATGGCTCCCATAATTATTTTCCTCGAAGCTCCTTATGCAGCATTCAGATGCAGCGGCACTGACATTAGTTCGGCGCGAACTACTAGAAGGTTCATTCTCTGAAATCATTTGAACTTGTAGCAACCAACAGTAAGCAGCAATGAAGTGTTAAGTTTAATCTTTTGCTCGAGTAAACCTGTGATCACCGTCACAAAAAGCTTAACGGAGTGCAAGTGGTGGCGATGCTATGCGCTTGCTAGACCGAGTTCCAGGTCGTACATTTTCTCCAAGTCAATCTTTGCCTTTGGTCCCTACAACGCAAAACTTTTCCAGTCTCCTTACGTCAAGTTAAGTAACCAACGGCGCAGTCATTGGACGGTAATCGGCAGCGTTGTTTGAGAAGCCCCATCAAACGCGACCCTCGTTTATTGGAGGTCTCCTTTTTTGCATTCAGATTGAATAGAATTACCTACATTGAGCAGATTTCCTTGTCGAATTGGCTGACAAGAGACAAGGAGCGCGCTCAAGTGGAGAGAGTTTCATGGCGGCCCAGTGAAAATATATAACCGAATTGAGAATGTGGTGCCGGCGTCTGCGATTGGTCCGCTCCCCCTTACTTAGCTTGCGGTGGCTGGGCTAAAATCGCAGCGGCTAGCAACAGAACGTTAAAAAAGCCACCACAACGGATCCTCAACAAACGGTAGTTGGCAGAGTGATGCCGTATGCATGTTGAAAGGGCTTGATAACGTTATACTGGCAGCACAGAAAAAAATGTTTAATTTAAGCAAATAAATCCATGCTCCCCGGCAGCTCCGACTGGGTAGTGCTAGCGCAATCATTGGTTAGCCATCTTTTATTCTTTACGGAACGGGACAGTCTGCAGCAAGTCAGAAAAAAGAAAATCAGTTTTGTTCAGCATAATAATGCATCTTTAACGCGTACGAGTGATTTTGACGCTGTGAGATTTCGCGGTTTTGATACGTCGCGTGACAGACACGCGAAGTGGGCGCAGCCCGAAAATGTTTGATAGCGAAAAAGCCGTCGAATCAGAAATAATTACTTTCTCTCTTTCGGTTTATTCAGGCATAATCAGTGTGCACACATCATGTCAGACTGGGCATTCCCGCAGTTCTCGTGATGCCGCGTGAGAGATGGACGAAGTTTTCTTCTTTGTTCAGGTAACGGGACTTCTAATGAACTTCAAATAAGGGCGAACATACTTTCATGTTGGCACCGGCTCCATATTTTATTGCCAGCCACTTCTTTTTCAGAGTTTTTTTGTTATTTGTCTTTCTTCAGGTGTAATGTATAACTCGTGAACGATAATGTAACTCGTGCCCGGTAAAGCAAAAATACTTTGCAGCAAGGGTAAGAAAAGACACGTTTCCACTAAACGGGATATTAGTCTAACGAGGAATAATAAATGTAGCAGGTTCGTTTTCATCCAAAGGCACCAGTTCTAAAATTCACATAAATACTCCTAAAATTGTGGTAATGATGAGGGCATGTGATTGTGGTGCCACGGAATGAAGTTAGACCCTTTCTTGCCATTTACGATACAATGCTGTAAAGTGACACGGTGTTTTTTGGCGGTGCCGTGGGACGAAACTACGTAAGCGTGTATGGTTCGCGGAAAATTACCGTAAATATGACAGTGCGTTATTGCAGTGCTTTGGAATGAAATTATGGGCACCAGTACGTTTTACGGAACCGAGGACACCGTAGTAGACGCTTTGGCGGATGCCGTAGGGACGCGTTGCCGGCGCTCGTGTGTCTCGAAAGAGATCTGCGATGTTTGCAGAGTGCGCGCAGTGCGGGTAGCTTGGTGCGCGCTGCGCTTTCTACTATTCGTTCGCCCTGAAGCGAGACATGCATGAAGGTCGATTCGCTCGCTGCTGCCGCGATGCGTCACTGCAGAACTGTCACAACGAGTTTCTGCGCTCATGGAGCGAGATGTGTTCGTGGTTACCAGTGCGTGCGTGACATCGAGCTGGTTAATTTAGTTAAAGCACACTGACGGACTAGTTCGTTTGAATCCATGCTAGAATGTGCAAGCGCGACTCAACAAAGGCGTAGAAAGAAGCAGACACACAAAGACATCGCTGTCTCTGTGCGCCTGTTTCTTTCTACGTCCTCGCCGAGACATGCTTACATATTCTATCATTGTTAATTTAGTAAGCAAGCGAATGTTCCAAAGTTGATATGGCCGATAATGCAATAATCCTTACTTCATACTGCTATCAACTATTTCTCTATCGCAATCGATGCTTCACCTTTCGGGGCGAAGTGCGAATATTATTGCTAGCTCACACATCGCAAAGAGCACAGCCGCGAAATTGCGCTGTCGCACTAGTTGAAAATGAACGGGCTCTGACTTGCCACAACTGCCACAACACGCTGCCGTAGCCGAGTGGCTATGACACTGCGCATTTGTCGTGTGTTCTATACCGCCCATGGCGACCGCATTCCATTGGGGCGTAATGTAAATACGCCCATGCACCATGCCAGATGATCAACATTATTCCGCAGCAGCGCAGTGTGACGTACTTGTACGTAAAAAGATTGTGCTTTTGGAACGTAATAACAAAGGATGTCATTTCTTCCTTACCACTGCTTGAATTCTGTGAAAAACTTTCCAAACGATGCGTGCTACCTAACGCATATTCGTGTACACTTCATGCAGGGGTGAGGGGGGGGGGGGGCACACGGAGCGAATACGCCCAGTGGACTGTTCATTTCGGTCACTGCTGACTGGCTGGAGATGCACCAGCAAGAAGAAGATGCTTCTCTCTCGTACTCCAGCCAAGTCAATTAGCTAGCGCTTCTGCAGCAGGCGGAACGCACATGTCAACTAGGAGGACAGTCTCAGAATACGAACTTGCCCGCCCCCGATGTACCCAGGCCGGCGTTGTGCTATGCCTATCTCCAGACGCCTTCACCATATGACCACTTAAGGTCTGGGATGCAAGATGGGGCATTAGCCTTTCTTTGCATCTTCGATAACGACCACGGCACGAATCACCATGGCTACATGCTTTTCACGTACTACTGCAACACATACTACAGCAACAAAGCTACGGCAACACATACTATAGCAACACATCTACAGCAACACATACTACGGCAACACATACACATACTGCAGCAATATATACTACGACAACGCATACTACGGCAACACATGTTGCAGTAACACATACTGCGGCTACGAAATTGCGGTGAGAATGCTTCGAACAACATGAATTGCGCGTGACAAAGAAGATAATCATAACAAACACAAACACGACGGTAAGTGGGGCGCGCAGGCTGTGTTGCTGAATGCGTGACCACTGCTCCTTACAACACACGATATGAATATAAATTATATAAAAACCAGTGCGATCCGCAGCATAACGAGCTTCATATTCCCACATACCGTTAGCGCTTGTAGAAATCGTCATTTTGCAGCCACACTCGCTTTACATTTTACGGTACCTCGTCAGCGGGAAGACTTGAGTTCAGCGTACAGGTCGTCGAATTAAGACCAGAGCTTTCTTCGGAAAGATCCCCCGAATTTCCCGATCGTGGATGCTAGGTGCTGCTGCTGTCCTGTCGAATAGCTCATACTTAAAGAAAAGAGAACTTAATTACGCGCTAGATGGATACCTCTTCCCACTGCACCATTATTCACCGCAACCGCTTGTGCAGTGTGCAGTTTTGTGGTTGAAGCGCAAACTAGCTCTTTGCGATGATCGCGGCGTGCGCCGTTTCCACTAAGCCCAACACAGAACCGCGAAGTGGGCAATTTTCTAACATTTGATTTACCGCTTCACAATATATGTGTTGGGTCTGCATAATTATTAAATTACTAGAATATCAAGAGAGATCTTCGAAAGACAACGTGGTGTTTCGCGCATAAACAGTCAAGCAGCAAAGATGCGCTACACGATCAGGGGTCAAAATAACCGATCACTGCGCAACCAACCATGGGAACACAGTAAGACGAGGAACAAAAAACGAACTCTCATATTCATGAATGACACAAGGTGAATGACACTTGTGACAAGGACAAGGTGACCGCGTAACATTGAAGAGGAAATAAGAGCCAACATTTTTTTACAATCAATCATTTCAGGAACAGTAAAAATAATCAGATAGCTCATAGAATCGGTGGAAAGCCTCTCCTAAAGATCATTGGAGAACACGTTCTATTCCCTAACTACTCTCGGAAAAAAAGAGAATCCCTCAAATTATGCCAATAAAGCTTGTGTGCTTTAAGTCGTCAGGTATCTTCAGCTCGAGTACTTCTTGTGGTAGACGAGGATAAACAGCCACTACTGTTGATTTGTTAGGCGTACAGGCGGCCATTCCGTAGTTCTAGAGACCTGCGCGAACCACATTCGAAAAGCCCGCGTTGCCCTCCGCCGACGATACATCCGTCATCCGACCCCGCCCAAGCGAGGATGCCGAGCTCGGTTTGGTGTCAACCGCGGTTTGCAAGCTAACCACCGATTTGCCTGTTGCCAGATTGCCCTAATAACGGTTAACGGCAACCGTCGTCCCCCTGACCGTGGTTCGCCTTGCAACCACCCTTTGGCCTGCTGTGTAACCGAGCTAACTGCGGTTAGCGATGTCGTTAAGGACGCCCTTGTAACTGGGGTATTACGATTTGGAATAGCAGAACAGCGAGTACCTTTACCGAAGCATGTCAACGCTGCATTGAGCACAATAATACAAACGCGTGAAAGGGTTAGAAATAGAGCAGTCATGTTTGTGCTAAACACGACTGTGATAAAATTCTAGCGAAGCTTTAATATAAGGTTCGCTGCTACATGTGACATATAGCTATTGGGCTTCGAAAAACAGATATATATCGCCACTTTCGATATTGTAGTTTAAATAAATTATAGAGGAGCCTTGTAGCCGTGCCGTTGTTGAAACGAGAGTCCTTCAATGGAAAAGCTCATAACTTGGCTCCATTGAGGAAGTCGAGCGCACAAACTGTCTTTTCCTAAGTGTGGCAAGTGATTTAAGCTTTCTTCTTCCCGCAATATCTTCCGCGATAAAGGTCTGGTGCCAAGCTTCGTCACTCGAAAAGGCAGCATTTTTTCACTACGCGCGTCTCCATACACTCTCGCCTTTACAGTGGCATCCCACAAGCACGATTGCTATGAAATGAGCTAATTGGTGGCTGTTGATATTTGGTCAGGCGCTAGCCCGTTACGAAGAGCACCGACACGAAAAGAATCGACCGCGTGTTAGTGTCTACGCTTTTAGTAACGCGCTAGCGCATAACGAAGTATGATTCCCAAAATCGAAACGCTCGGTATCTCATTCGACAGCTTTGGCATTTTGGATGTTACGTGGACGCCGGTGTTTATAAAACACCACATGCACACCAATGTTCAGTCAGCCCGCGATTTCCATTTTCCTCTTCCGGAAGGACGCTACCGAATTCAGTATATTTTTCCTGGGGAGTTTCTGGAACCTGTGACTTTTAGCGAAGACACCAGTTCGTGCCTTGAGGAGTGTCCAAGGCAGCGCCAACTCGTTTTTTCTCGACGGGTGGAATTGAACACATCTCGCGACCACGGAGCCTTCTGTTTCCATAGTGTCGCGTTTGGAGCTTCGATACTTTTGCTGCGCACCTAATGTGGGCCCTACAAAATGATAGAAACCGCGCGAACCACTGCAAAGCAGCTTATTGGCACAATTTACGGGTTCTGGCTCCGACGAGAGCCGTCAATCGTGGGTCTGAGTCGACAGTTGCGGCCTCAGTATACTTGGCAAGCTTAGCGTTCCACAGGTCTCCCAGATCATCGTCATCGGTCGTGTACAGACCTCACATTGGCCAAGAACCTTTCCTGCATCACCACACACCAACTGGCCTTATTAATAACGATCATAAAGCAATAGTCACTTTGGTTACCAAATGATAAATCCTCCCGGCCAAGGTGGCCGCATTTCGATGGGGGCGAAACACGAAAACACCCGAGTACTTAGATTTAGGTGCACGTTAAAGAATGGAAGGTGGTCACAATTTTCGGAGTCCTCCATACGGTGTGCCTCATAATCAGATCGTCATTTTCGCACGTAAAATTCCATAATTTTTAAAAATAATCAATCCAAAAACAAAACAAAAAGGTTACAAATAAAAAGAAAAGCGCTGAGTATGGAATTTAATAAAGCAACAAGAAAATAGCAAAAAAAAAAACGAAGTTCATTGTGGTAGCTCTATTTTATTTTCAATCAACATATTTACAATTGCCATATTTATCGCCGTATATACAGCTCCACTGGTCATTAATCTTCCGACAGTGGAATGACTCTCAATTTTTTATTATTATTTCCGGCCATGCAGTAGAGCATTTTGACCCGCAAAGAATTACAATGTAGGAGTTTAATATGCTTAAACAATAGGGAACAGCCGCCACAGAAGCATCCCGCATTACAGGCTGAAAAGTCCGAACAGGTGGCAGCGAATTCACTTTATATATAGTGTCCATCACCTCTGCCTTCTGACCGTCCCACCAGACAAACAATCAGTCGAGCTACGTGACGCCGCATCACGTGACGAGCTCCGGCGTGCAGAGTTATTCTAATTTGTTCCTCTAACGATGCAACTATCGCACTCCTCACGATGACAGTGAAGGATAAACTGCTAAAATTCCCTGCGCATGCGCGAGAAAGGTGATTTCTAACCAAAGTTGTATCGGTGCTGGCGCGAATCGACGTGGAAACAGGCAAGTATAGAAATAAACTTGCGCTTTGCAAACGTGCATTTGCTCAAATACATATATCGAGAGCTCTTCTTTCTTTTCAGATGGATGGTTGGAACACGCTGCTTCCATCACAGAATTCTCTAATGACTATAGGCGAGGCACGCAGATCTGAAAAAGGCGAAAGAAAAACACATTTGCGGATTTCGACGCCTTCAGACGCTTGGCCCGTTAGGCGCGCCTCCGCATAGCAAGCATCATAACAAATCCGAGGACACTTAAGTACTCCTCATGAATTGCGAATGCGAAAATAATAATGTCCAGTGGAACGATGCTGAGCTGTCCAGTCCGCTGCTGGGTGACAAACATGTGGGGATGTCGCGTCTAGCGAAGGACGAATTCCAACATAAAAACGTACCGCTTCTTTATTCGTCGAACGATGGCAGCAGACCGGCATACCAACGCTACGTTCGTCACAGTAGCGGAAGGTAGAAGGCGGCTTTTCTCAGCCAGGCAGCCTGTTTTTATAGCCACCGTCGGTGACGCATACCTCGGGTGACATGGCGGTGGCGCTATACTTTATCGACCATGCAATCCAGCGTGCAGCTGTGTTATGCTTGGCCAGATGATAAGATGCAAGGTGCGCAGAAATATGCGCAGAGTGTGTCGCCACAAACAGAACGTTGACTCTAGGGGCGGGGCTTTGCACTCGCGCGGCCACCCCCATTTTCCGGTTTCGCGCGCTCTCATGACCTAATTTAGTCATAAAGATGTTTCCGCGGGTAATCGTGAGCCATATTGCATTTTTCGAATGTGGACAACCCGCGAAATTGATATGGAAAAGTGTGCACCGCCGTAGATATTGACACGTGTACTTGTCTTTATCGGGCGACAAGTATTGTCGCCTAACAAATGTTATCGCACAGCGCGGGACGCGCCTGCATGTGTCCGAAGTTTCTGGAAAGTTATCGATGCTTCTATCCGCTGTCTGTTGTCGCCGAACGTTGTGTTATCTGATTTCATCGCTTGACACGAATGGTGTAGAACATTTTAGAAGGCATGCGGGTCCCAACGTTTAATCTGGAACATTCGATGATTGCTGTATAAAAGCCGACGCGCTTGACCCGCTGATCAGATTTTCGACGATCGCCGAGCGTGTTCGCCGCTATCGTTGCGCTATAAGTGTAGGCTGTTTTGTGGGCACAGGTTCGCCCAATAAAAGTTAGTTTTGCCTATCACAGTATTGCTACTGTGTTCTTAACGTCACCACCACGTGACATCTGGTGGAGGTGCATTTGGTCCATGTACCGGACGCCCCCGACAAGCCGTGATTCAAGCCCGGAACGCAAAGACAACACCAACGCAGTCCCGGACCATCGAGCAAGCCGCCGTCTTCAACAACTGCCCCCGGAGCACGGACTTTTGCCTGAGACGACCAGGAAGATCGCCACCAAGTCCATTTCAATGGCAGCCCCGGCATCGCCCATCGTGCTGCAGCAGCCCAGGGAGCCTCCGACGTTCCGTGGTTCAACTTTCGAGGACCCGGAAAGCTGGCTTGAGACGTACGAGAGAGTCGCTACGTTCAACAACTGGAACAGCGACGACAAACTGCGATATGTCTTCTTCGCATTGGAAGACGCTGCGAGGACGTGGTTCGAAAACCGAGAAGCCACCTTAACGACCTGGGAGCTTTTCCGAAGCGGCTTCCTGCAGACCTTCGCAAGCGTCGTACGCCGAGAACGAGCCCAAGCGCTATTAGAAACCCGGGTGCAGCTACCTAATGAGACGACCACGATTTACATGGAAGAAATGAGCCGTCTCTTCCGCCACGCCGACCCTGAAATGCCCGAGGACAAGAAAGTCCGCCTGCTGATGCGTGGTGTGAAAGAGGAACTTTTTGCTGGAATGGTACGAAGCCCACCGAAGACCGTCGACGAGTTTCTTCGCGAGGCCACCAGCATCGAGAAGACACTCGAGATGCGAAACCGGCAATTCGACCGCCGCACGACCTCGACCAACTACGCCAGAGTTCAGTCACTGGCCGCCGACGACCTACGCGAGACTATCCGAGCTGTCGTGCGGGAGGAGCTACAAAAGCTCTTCCCATCATCACAGCCTCAAGTGACTTCGATTGCCGACGCCGTGCGTGAGGAGCTCCAACAACAACTTGGAGTAGCCCCTGAATCGCCGCAGCCTGAGCCGCAAGCGATGACCTACGCCGCCGTCGCACGCCGTCAAGGACCCCCTCCGCGACCACGCCAGGGCCCTGTCACGCCGCAGTTTCGTCGTCCGCCGCCGCCGCCGCCAGCACGACCACCCGTCGCCCAGCGCACCTACGCGAGGAAGACGGACATTTGGCGTGCTCCTGACCACCGCCCGCTCTGCTACCACTGCGGAGAAGCGGGTCACGTATACCGACGATGTCCGTACCGGGAGATGGGACTGCGAGGTTTCGCCGTCAATGCGCCGCGTCCACAGTTTGGAGAGCGCCCACGTGACATCGCCGATTACCTCGCCGCTACCCAGTGGAGCCCTCGACGGTCATCCCGTTCGCCGTCACCAGGACGCTACCTGTCGCCGCAGCGCCGACCATACACCGGCCCAGCCCGGGGCCGCTCTACGAGCCCATATCCGGAAAACTAAAAGCAGCAACCGATGGAGGTGCGGTTGCTGTTCGTCGAACTGACGAAGATCCTCCGCCGCCGACGAAGACGACAAAGATCTCGACGACCTAATGATGACACGCCGCCGTCCCGACGAAGTCTGGAAGCCAAGACTACACCGACGAACGACGACTTGACGACGCGACGTTCCAGCTTCAGTTCAACACGACGCAGCCGTGATCCGACGCCAAGACCCAACTGCAACGCCAGACAAAGAACCACCGACCTCGATGTACTTCTAGACGGCCACGCAGTCACTGCCTTAGTCGACACAGGGGCCGATTACTCCGTAATGAGTGGACACCTCGCCGCCCAGTTGAAGAAGGTTAAGACTGCATGGGAGGGCCCCTAAATTCGGACCGCTGGAGGACACCTCATTACGCCGACTGGAATCTGCACTGCAAGGATTACCATTCATGACCGGACATACCCTGCCACCTTCGTTATCCTCCAGCAGTGTTCACGAGACGTCATTCTCGGTATGGACTTCCTGAACCAACACGGCGCAGTCATCGACCTGAAGTCGAAGTCAATAACGCTGTCGGAAGATAAAGCGATACCGCCGGAGAGCCCTCGTAGTCACCACGCCTTGAGTGTGCTCGAAGACCAAGTGAGCATCCCGCCCCGCTCCAGCATTGTTATTTCGGTCGGCACCGAAATACCCGCTGACGTAGAAGGTGTCATCGAAGGCGACCAACGCCTCCTGCTAGACCGTGAAATTTGCGTCGCAAGAGGGATCGCTCGACTGCATGGAGGGAAAACTGAAGTGTTGCTGACAAACTTCAGCCAGGAGTTCAAGCACATCAACAAGGGCACGACGATCGCGTACATCGAGGAAATTGTGGAAACCGGTAATGCGTTTGTCCTCTCGGATTCCGCCGCATCTACCCCGACGACCATGGCTCCCGAACCAGACTACGACATTAATCCAAGTCTCCCAGTGATTAAGCAACAGCAGCTCAGAAGTCTGCTCCGACGATACCAAGGCTGCTTTTCGACGACATCGAGGATTCGACAAACACCAGTTGCCAAGCATCGCATAATCACCGAGGAGTACACTCGACCACTCCGCCAAAGCCCTTACCGAGTTTCGCTGCGAGAACGCGAAGCTATAAGAGAACAAGTCGACGAAATGCTGCGCGACGACATCATCCAGCCGTCGAAAAGCCCGTGGGCATCCCCTGTTGTCCTGGTGAAGAAAAAGGACGGAACCCTACGTTTCTGCGTCGATTATCGTCGTCTGAACAAGATCACGAAGAAGGACGTATAACCCCTTCCACGGATAGACGACGCATTGGATCGGCTCTGCAACGCTAAGTACTTCTCGTCGATGGATCTCAAGTCTGGCTATTGGCAAATAGAAGTCGACGAAAGAGATCGCGAAAAGACCGCCTTCATCACCCCAGACGGCCTCTACGAGTTCAAGGTTATGCCATTCGGACTCTGCTCGGCGCCTGCAACTTTCCAGCGCGTCATGGACACGGTGTTAGCCGGATTGAAGTGGCAGACCTGCCTTGTTTACTTGGATGACGTCGTCGTCTTCGCCGAAAATTTCGACGATCACCTTAGGCGGCTTACGACAGTACTAGAGGCCATCGAGTCATCAGGGCTCACTCTGAAGCCAGAAAAATGCCGCTTCGCTTACGACGAGCTTCTGTTCCTAGGCCACGTCATCAGTAAATCCGGAGTACGCCCCGACCCCCAGAAAACAGCTGCCATCGCAAAGCTCCCGCAGCCCACCGACAAGAAGGCAGTGCGTAGATTCCTTGGCATGTGTGCCTACTACAGGCGCTTTGTCAAGGACTTTTCACGCATCGCCGAGCCGTTGACACGTCTAACTAAATGTGATGTTGAGTTCAAGTGGGAAACGCCGCAGGCCGACGCATTTGAAGAACTCAAACGGCGTATGCAGTCGCCGCCTGTACTTGCGCACTTCGACGAGTACGCCGATACAGAAATCCATACTGACGCCAGTAGCCTAGGCCTCGGTGCCGTTCTAGTCCAGAGGAAAAACGGAGTTGAACAGGTGATATCTTACGCTAGCCGGTCGCTGTCAAAAGCGGAAGGCAACTATTCTACGACCGAAAAGGAATGCCTCGCCATCGTTTGGGCTACAGCTAAATTTCGCCCTTATCTTTATGGCAGGCCATTCAAAGTCGTCAGTGACCATCACGCGTTGTGTTGGCTAGCGAGTATAAAGGATCCTTCAGGACGACTGGCGCGGTGGAGCCTCAGACTACAAGAATACGACATCACTGTAACCTACAAGTCCGGACGAAAACACTCCGATGCCGATTGCCTATCACGCGCCCCCATTGACCCGCCGCCGCAAGATGACGAAGATGACGACGCCTTCCTTGGCATGATAAGCGCGGAAGACTTCGCTGAACAGCAACGGGCAGACCCGGAGCTAAAAGGCCTGGTGGAATATTTGGAAGGGCAGACCGACGTTGTCCCCAGGGCATTTAAGCGCGGATTATCTTCCTTCACGCTTCAAAACAATCTCCTCGTGAAGAAGAACTTTTCACCAGTCCGCGCCAACTACCTTCTTGTTGTCCCGTCAGGACTTCGTCCAGAAGTATTGCACGCCCTACATGACGATCCGACCGCTGGACACCTCGGTTTTTCCCGGACACTATCGAGGATACAAGAAAAGTATTATTGGCCGCGCCTGACCGCCGACGTCGCCCGTTATGTCAGAACATGCCGAGACTGTCAGCGACGCAAGACACCGCCGACAAGGCCAGCCGGATTACTACAGCCAATCGAGCCTCCTTGCCGACCATTCCAGCAGATCGGGATGGACTTGCTGGGACCCTTTCCGACGTCAACAACCGGAAATAAGTGGATCGTCGTGGCGACAGACTACCTTACCCGCTTCGCTGAAACTAAAGCACTGCCGAAAGGTAGCGCAGCCGAAGTGGCGAAATTCTTTGTCGAAAACATCCTGCTTCGACACGGCGCCCCAGAAGTCCTCATCACCGACAGAGGAACGGCCTTTACAGCAGAGCTCACCCAAGCCATTCTGAAATACAGTCAGACAAGGCACAGGAGGACCACGGCCTACCACCCGCAGACGAATGGTCTTACGGAGCGGCTGAATAAGACCCTCGCCGACATGCTAGCGATGTACGTCGACGTCGAACACAAGACCTGGGATGCCGTCCTGCCGTACGTAACATTCGCTTACAACACGGCGGTGCAAGAAACAACACAGATCACGCCGTTTAAGCTGGTTTACGGCAGGAACCCGACGACGACGCTCGACGCCATGCTGCCCCACGTCACTGACGAAGAGAATGTTGACGTCGCTAGCTATCTCCAGCGCGCCGAAGAAGCCCGACAGCTCGCCCGCCTACGGATCAAGAACCAACAGAGGACCGACAGCCGACACTACAACCTCCGACGACGCTTTGTTGAGTACCAGCCCGGCGACCGTGTTTGGGTTTGGACACCGATACGCCGACGAGGACTCAGTGAGAAACTACTCCGACGCTATTTCGGACCCTACAAGGTCATCCGACGTATTGGCGCTCTGGACTATGAGCGCTCTGACTCTGACTATGGCGCTCTGGACTCTGGACGTCGTGCCAGACGGCATTTCGCATTCACAGCGACGTCGCGCACGACCTGAAGTGGTCCACGTGGTGCGTCTTAAACCATTTTACGGACGCTAACGAACTTTCCTTATTTTTTTTTCCTTGCTATGAGTGCTTACTTATTACTTTCGTTTGTTTGCAGCATCGGGTCGATGCTTTTTAAGAGGGGGGTATTGACAAGTGTACTTGTCTTTATCGGGCGACAAGTATTGTCGCCTAACAAATGTTATCGCACAGCGCGGGACGCGCCTGCATGTGTCCGTTGTTTCTGGAAAGTTATCGATGCTTCTATCCGCTGTCTGTTGTCGCCGAACGTTGTGTTATCTGATTTCATCGCTTGACACGAATGGTGTAGAACATTTTAGAAGGCATGCGGGTCCCAACGTTTAATCTGGAACATTCGATGATTGCTGTATAAAAGCCGACGCGCTTGACCCGCTGATCAGATTTTCGACGATCGCCGAGCGTGTTCGCCGCTATCGTTGCGCTATAAGTGTAGCCTGTTTTGTGGGCACAGGTTCGCCCAATAAAAGTTAGTTTTGCCTATCACAGTATTGCTACTGTGTTCTTAACGTCACCACCACGTGACAATATAGACATGGTGAGGCGAAGCCGCCGTAACGCACACTTTTTGGTTTATGTTCGCGTGAGGGCTCGCGCGAGGCAATGGTGTCGTGAAGGCAGCTTAGCTGGTAACCGCAACAAACGAGGACTAGTCGAAGAGTAGGGACAATTAATGGTAAGGCCTTAACTAGCGCTAACATGGTCGAAAAAACACCGTTACACCATAGACAGCACAATGTTCGGAATCGGCCCCGCTTGCCTCCTGGCGAATAAGAAAAACAGAAAGTCAACCAAGAGTCGAGGCTAAATGAGACAAGGTCCGTGTAATTGCGCGTGAAATACCATGCGAATAAGATGCGACATGAATGAATAGTGATTACTTAAAAAGAGACAGAAAGATACAGGATTGAAAGAATTATGTGGACTACGATGTACGAAGATATTGTGGTCTTTAGCGTCGACACATGGTTGACCCTTCCTTCTTTTTTCTTATTTTAGTAAGGTTGCAAATGCGTTCTAGCATAATGTTACTAACGCATCTTCATTCATCCCTCAGGATATGTCGGTGAACCAAAATGATACGTAAGCTGGTAAATGCAACAGTCGTAATTGACAAACAGCAGTACCTACACACCAAAACGGCGCACAAAGGATGGTCTATAAACAAAGTATGAAGAATCAATACCGAGTTACAGAACACGAGAAGAATTTAAATGATTATAAATATTGTTTTCTAGAATGATAGGGCATGCGATCATAACCAACGCTTAGACTAGGTTCTAGAATTGGGAGCTCAACAGAGCGTACCTTCTGGGCACTTCTTGCAAATCATGACGCTCAAGCTTCCAAGCTTCAATATAAACGAGCTATGACCTATCTATCGCCATCAGCAGATGCAGCAGCCTATATTTATGTTCCCTACAAGACGAAGCCCTCTCCCAGCAATCTCCATTTACCACTGTCTTGCGCTATCTGATCCCAGATTGTCAGAAAATTTTGTAATTTCAACCCACCATCATCTTCGACTGCGCTTCTCTTCACTTGACATTAAGTCTGTATCTCTAACAGACCAATGGTTATCTGCCCTACATCTTACACGGCATTGCCAGCTTCTTTCTTTCTTCTCAATCCCAACTAAAATATCGAATACCCCCGTTCACTCTCTAATCCAAACCGCTGTCTTGCTATCTCTAAACGCTACGCGTAAGATATTTCGCTCCATCACTCGTTAGGCGGAAATTAACTTATCATTGATCTTTGCTAGCATCCCATATGTTAGTAACGGTATGTATATACGCATTAATGCCGAAATAAGACCGGTCCGTTATAGCAGCTCGTGGAATATGTGAATGCGTAGGAGAATATAGTCAATGAAAAACGATACAGCCTACTGCCGTCACGGAAGGCATGTACGAAAGGCCCGAACATTAGCTATGGTGACAGTGAAGCTGCTTCTTTAGCTACACAAACGTACCTCGACCCATCATTGTTATTGTCGAAAACGATACACCCCTCTAAAAGCTTTATCGTAATTGATTTCCAAGTCCTTGAACATTGAGTAGGAACAGCAATGGCACGTGAAATGACCCAGGCTATTGTTGAAAGACGTATGTAAGCGTTTTGGAAACAGCTGTGGACCCTATATTAATATAAATATTCTCTTGTGTTTAACAGTGTGCTGACTCAGCACTTACATAAAGATAAGAAGAGTCGTTTACATGGATGAGTGATCATGTAACCAAATAAAATAAATCTTCCTATGAACTTAAAATTTTTAGATGATTTATCCTTGTCACAGAGCATGCGTTGACACTATTACGTATATTGAACTGGATTGAGTTTGATTCCGCATATATAAAAGAAGTTTGCATAAAGATGTTTGGACGTATAGCCACATTGGAGGGGAACAGCTCAGGAACTCGTCGATGATGAAGAAAGGCACAATGAAGACGCACACAGCAAGGTCTTCTTTGTTCCTCTCTTCACCTTTGTGAGATTTCTGCGATGTTCTTTTCCACCATGAAAAACCAGCAAGCCCAACCGGTAACTGCAGCCAGAGACTAGTTGCCAGTCCAAAGGATAATGAACATTGCATAAAAACTCGCACACAAACAGCAAATACATGTCGAAGACATGAAAAACACACACAAAAAAAACACTATACACTTTAAAAAACGCTATGAGCCTTCCGAACGTGGCGTTTTTCTGCATGAGTTCACAGGTGCGGCGGACATTCCTTGCGACTATTAGTGCAAGTATCAGGAGGTTAATTAAAGACATATCATTAGCTTTTCCTTAATGCTTTGGAGGTAGTTATATATATGGCAAATTTGGAGCCAGTCGTAATTAAAAGCGCCATTATTTTGTTCAAATTTGAAAAACTGTACCTAAGTTGTTGGGATAATAATCACTCAATTTTCCGGCTCAATCTAAAAAAAAACAAAAAATAAAAGCGAGCTCACAGGAGCTCAGAAGCGGCAGCCCCGCTATCGTAACAGACTGCAATGCCGCCTCGCGAAAGGCGCGAACGAGTTCGAGGCTGAAGGTCCGGGCCGGTCGTGGCGTACACCGATAGGGCACGTTTCTCACGGCAAGCACCTGCTGCTGTGTGCCGTACTAGGTTTTGCCGCAACCTACCATCATTCGAACTTGGTCGAATACTTCGTCACGGGACTCACCCGACTTATTAGTAGCTGGGCTGGACTGTTTGGAGTGAGCGTCAAAATTCGATTATGAATACCTCGAATGGGGTGCCATTGTCAAGATTTGAAAGAACACGGATGTATGTAAATGTTTGCCACATAAATACCTGCCTCCAAGGCTCTAACAACAAGTTAAAAAACACATATTTTGTTGATGGTTCGTTCGAGAGTTGCATTAATAGTGGTAAAGTAGGTACGTCTTGCCTAGGAACTCGTTCACAAAAATGCCCCTTTGTATGCGCTCGTGGGCTTATACAGAAGTTCTATAGTCGAAATAACGCCCAATATTGGCATACGGGAATGTAATGGAACCCTACCAGGGCATGGCCAAGCTAAACTGACCTGCATGACCAGGCCACCTTGCACCACGACACTTGAGCTCGTCTGGTGTCCGCAACGCGCAGTGCGCATACGCACACGTCCTATATTACTCGATGGTACGGTCATCCTCCTAAAGCCCCTCCAGGGGTCTGTCCGACGCGGTGGTTGAGAAAACGAAAGCGTGATTCAGAGGACAAATGCCAACGCTCACACGGGCGAGGCATGCGTGCTACGCGGCTATCTGCATCCGACGAGCTCAAGCGGCGAAAACAAATAGGCGGCGGCATAGGGGGCGGCAGTCCGGGATATTTCTGCTACGCAATCGCATAGGCAGGTCACGTGAGCTTCCTACAAAAAAAATTACTTGGAGCTCGGGCGCTGCGACAGTTGAGCTGCTGTATATGGAAATCACGGTTAGCGGTACATGAATATCTCTGACCTTGTTGGTCGCAGTTTCAAGCATTTTGTCGGCTCTTTTTAGTGTGCTTTATCTGCGTTTCTTGGCTCGAGATCTGACCCACCGAGCCGACGCCGAGGAATCTGAACCCGAGCGCATGCACCCTCTAGTCTCTTACCAGGACATCACACAACACCACAAGCTAACCCGCAGAACATATGCACCCCCACACAAGTCACTACCTAGAGAGCAGGAGCGATTCCTCCGAGCTCTACAGGTCAATACATTCCCGCACCCAACCAGAAATCACCTCATAGACCCTGCAAAATTCTCTCCGCAATGCCGCTTCTGCGCAGAGCCCGGGTCCCTCAGGCACATAGTAGGGGGTTGCAGAGCGGCACCATTAAATCCTCCGAACCCTTACCCCACTAACGAGCTTTGGGAGAGAGCCTTGGCCAGCTCCGACCTCGAAGATCAGCAACGGCTGATTGCGAGGGCCCAGGACGCGGCCCGAGCTCAAGGCATTCTGGAATGAGGACGCCTCTCCAAAGCTTCATTCACCGAATAAAAATGTTTATTCTCTCTCTCTCTCTCTCTGCGTTTCTTGGTCTAAATTTTGAAGCAATCCTGCGTTCCTGTGAGTGAAATCCTAGGCGTCGGCGTTTGTGAACCTAGGATTCTATTGGACAAACCTTTATATAAGTTTGTCCAATCCCATCCAAGGTTCGCAAACGCCGACACCAATGAGACCCAGCGCTCATGTGGAACTCATTCGAACTGTTAGATTTAGAATGCAATATCTTTTTGAAGGCAATCAATTTCGGAAACTGACGAAGCGGTCGAAGTCGGAACGACAAAGTTTAAGCAAATCCATGAACTAACCATCATTCCGATGCTGGCTGAACTGCCATGCTTTCAGCTCTCACAGAGTAGCGACATTGTTCCCACTAGTATAATTTTTGGAGCAAACCCTGCAGGCCACGAGTTTTGCTTACGACAGTGCATAAATGCTATTGCAGGTCCAAACCACACTAAATGTAAGTAAAACGTACTCACGTTCTTTCGTGAAGTAGTGTCGCAGTGATTGGATGAAAATCAGAGTGGTTCAACTAAAACGCGTGCTAGTCCGTTTAATTGAAACGATAGACATCACTTAGGTGAAACGCAACACAAAAGTACACCATCGCGTCATTTAGTGTCTGCTACCCACATTGATTGAGACTATAACTGCACTACAGTTGACGCAGCTGCACTTTTGTCGTCATTGTCAATGGCCGTTAAGACACAATTGCCATGGAACGTCTCAAACGCGCCTACATTGAAGCACCCGCACCACCGGCTCCACCAATATGCGACGCAACACTGCTGCATCCTTCACCGCCGCCTCCGCACGTGACACCCAAGACCACCGCCAAAACATGCCTCGTCATGTGGACTTTCTATCGTTCGTCTAACTTTCCTGCTCTCTAAGGGGGGAGCCCTCTGTAGCGGCAGCAGCATCGGCGTCGCATGACAGTTACGTAGACGCTCGCGTCCACACGAGGCACGAGCGGTTGACACGCTCCCGCACGGGCTAGCGTTCCGAAAGATTATTAAGAGGGATGCTACGCTACGAAAAGGAGGGTCGGTTTTTCCTCTCCTGCGAGAGCCCGAGACGTTACCCGTCTACGAGGTCGCTCGTCGCCACAGATTCATTGAAGAGCAGAACATACCTTGTGGCATACTCAGCCACCAAGGTTAGCATTAGGCGCACTCAGTACAGCTAATTATCGGACCATGGAATGCCCACTCTCAGTGACCAAGGTGGCGGGAAAGCGGTTATAATAACACTTAGCTAGTGAGCCAAGTCGGCGTAAAAGACTTTCACTCGACAGCGGCACATACCTTGAGGCCCATAAACAGTGGCACATAACCAATGACCCAAGTTGTAAAGATGTTCGCTGAAGCGTTGCGCAGACCCAGTTGGCCATATTCAATGGCCATAATTTACATCAAATAGGTTAAATGAAGTATGGCGCATACCTACTTTCACATACGCAGTGACAACACATTCCTCTTTCAACAGTCACATAAGCACCGGCGCATATCCCGCAACCCAGGTTCGCATGAAACGCTCTAAAACGGTTGACGCATCTAAAAGAATCACGTTGAAAGCATCGATGATGAGTAGTTATTATGTGAATATGTTTGTTATCCCACTCAATGGTCTGTGGATCACTGAAATGCAACGGGTGTACCCGCAAGATTCTGAACACATCCTGCTTAAAGAGAAGCTTTAGCACGGGCGCTGATGCCGATGCCGCCTATTTCAAATACACATAAATCTCAAGTTCATTTCCGAGATAAACCATGCGCCGATTAAATAAAATCTGGTGCATCTGAGAGAGAAAGATAGCTTCTAGTGACTGTTGAAAGAGAAATGCCTATTATAGACCTGAGTATTACGAAAAGTGCAGAATATTGGTAAGTCTGAAAAAAAAAAGAAACACAAGCACGACGTTTATAAATCCGCAACCCCGCAGCAAGAGCACACAGTTCTGTTACAGTTCAGTTCTGTCTGCTGAATAAATTAGAGAATCTAAAGCGGATAAATCGGGTATCTCAATTTATATCTTACGTGATTTTGTTACATTGTTTACATGGGTTTAGCAAAAACCTTACTGACATATTAGCGGTCTATATTGTAGCCATGTATATCAAATCAATTTTGTATACTTTAGATCTCTTATCAAATGCAATTCACAGAATTGTGGTATCGCTTTTCGTCCAAAGTTGTAAACATGAGTGTTCCGTTTACTGGGCGTTTGCGATCTTGAGCAATATTTATTAAAAGAAATTGATGGCCGAAGTAGAAAATTTGCTACTAACAGTCACAATTACTTTTACATGCAACAAGCCTAATCAAATTTCGTGAGGTGGTTGTAGAGAAAACAATTCCTCCTCTCCCATGTATTACGATAGCTCTCGAGCTAAGGATTCCTCTTACAGCTTTATTGATGTTTTGATGAGATGCATCAATTTGTTGTGAAATATTCTAAAAGAGTAGAGGAAATGTTTTTTCGGGGAGCAAACAATGATGTCAATTTATTGCTTGTTAGGTTACCTATATTGACTATACGCCTTGAATAATAGCCCATCAGCCACACAACACTGAAACTTAACACAATGCTTCTGTTAGCAATTCTTAGCGTAAGAATAATTGCTGACTTGGAACACGACGCGCCTTCACTTTCCTTAAGCTCGCCTACTAAGTTTTTTTATTTACGATCCCATAAGCTGCATCCTCGTCAGAACTGGCATAGAGGTCGTCCTCGTCAGATGACTCAGCGGTGTCCTCGACACCCGTAAGTCATACTCAGTGCCCTAGAGTTCGTTGCAGTTGCGGCTTTTACTAAAGCCAGTCTGAATAATCTCCAGACTTGCCTGCCGGTGGGTACCATGGAAAAACTCGAATACCTTGGTAATTTTGCTAATCTTGATCATGAATATACGAGTAGGTCGAGATTCTTTGGTTAGTAATATTGTCGATGGTGCCCTCAGGGTAGCATAAAAAAATGAAAAAAGTAGAGTGATGTTCAAGTAAATACGGTACTCTGAGCTGCCAGCGAGAATTTATTTCTTTGCGCATACAGAAAACTTTGCGTGGCAACATAAACGTTGCTGAACCCTTTCGGCGTGAATACGACACCACTCTGCCAAATCTTCACTGAGCACTCGTTTTGGCCACTATTCGAACGCCACTAGCACGCCGGCAAAGTTGTGGACGGGCCGCCAAAAGCTAAGAAAAAGGAAGCGGGCCAATCGGAGACGCCGGCACCATCCTGCTCACCCTGTTATCTACTTTCACTACGCCAGCACGGCTCCAACGAAAGCGTCTCGTCTCCTACGCGCTCTTTATCTCTATTCTGAATCATATCAGAAAGGATAACCAGTTGCGGCAGGCAATACTATTCGCTTTGCAACAAAAAAATTAAATTATGGGGTTTTACGTGCCAAAACCACTTTCTGATTATGAGGCACGCCGTAGTGGAGGACTCCGGAAATTTCGACCACCTGGGGTTCTTTAACGTGCACCTAAATCTAAGTACACGGGTGTTTTCGCATTTCGCCCCCATCGAAATGCGGCCGCCGTGGCCGGGATTCGATCCCGCGACCTCGTGCTCAGCAGCCTAACACCATAGCCACTGAGCAACCACGGCGGGTAAACGGTTACATGAGCATATGACGTCAGTGTATGGGAATAAAGTCAGAGTGGAATCATTTTAGGTTATAGCGACCCTGTTCCGCTAGTAAGACCTATAAGGCCCAAGGTGGGGTGTTCGCAGAGCCTGCAACCACGTATACCTCGTGCGAGGTGGAAACCTTGAGCAGCGGATGGAGGGGGGGGGGGGGGGGGTCGTGAGTGCGATTCCTCGCAGACAAGAGTGTCAGCGCGTGATCTGCAATGCACACAATGAACCTTTTCTGACGTCTACTAGGGTCACTGAAAGTGTCACAACATCACACCTACACGGTGACGTTCCCGTGACGCGGTTTTTCTTGCAAATGAGGGTTGGAGTAAAACAAAATTAAATTATGGGGATTTACGTGCCGAAACCACTTTCTGATTATGAAGCACGCCATAGTGGAGGACTCCGGAAATTTCGACCAGCTTGGTTTCCATAACGTACACCTAAATCTAAGTACACGGATGTTTGCGCATTTCGCCCCCACCGAAATGCGGCCGCCATGGCCGGGATTCGAACCTGCGACCTTGTGCTCAGCAGCCTAACACCATAGCCACTGAGCAGCCACGGCGGGTGAGGATCGGAATCGACGTTGTGGTTTTCTCTACTCTCGGAAAGCTCGTTCTTCCAAATATGACCTTCAACACGGCGGTTGAGCTCTTTAAAGGCACGCATAGAGGATATTGAGCTAAGAGGCCTTCGCTGCCACTGATTTCGCGGAAAAAGACTGCTCTAATTTTCTCGTTAATCATACAATGACAAAGTGCTTTTCACAAGACTACAAAGTTTCCCAGGGTGACTGCAGTTGTTACGAGAGATAACATGTAGGCTTGCGCGCGCATTGTTTGGCTCCAATAGCGCTGAGCGCTGATCTTCGCTTCCGCTGAGTGAGAACTCGGACACTACTTTGAAAACGCGCTGTGTATACAATCCTTCGTTTCTTGTCTATGTCATTGTCCTGGTGGAATTGCGCCGTGATTTTGACTCAGTTTTCGTATCATTCCTTGTTTAAATAAACTTTTTCTAAACACGGTGGGATGAATAATACATTGACGAAGCGTTTGTCACAAGACTACAAAGATTGCCAGGCTGTGCTGGTTAGGGGTGATAAGATGTAGGTTTGTACGTGTCATTTTTGGCTTCAACAGGAACCACGACCTATTTACATTTTTGTGTACGGTGGCAACGCATGCTTCTCTTATGCAGACGCAAGCTCCTGTGGAGTACCGCTCTGTCGACCGGAATGACGGGTTCTAGTGTGAGCTGTTGGGCTGCGCAACATTTACAATGGAGTGACATGTATAACGAAGAGTTTCGGATGCTGCAAGCACTTTGTTACAAAGGCGTTCGACTGCATTACACTTCTTTGGCACGAGTGGAACGGATACGTCGCATCCCAGATAGCACGAGCTAAAGCATTTAAGTGCGTGCGCTCTAGCTTCCATTCGGCTACTAGAATTAATGACTTTCTCCCTCGCGTCTGGACGGGGAGCGTGTCGGTTTGTACCATTCTCGTCTCGTGGCAGCTAACGCTTTGCAGCACTGTGTTAAACTGCACCCCCACCTTCGGGGCAGCTTTCATTCCCCAGTCCTTTCCTCGCCGTGCGCTCCGAAGGTGCTGCGCGATATTGTACCACCTTCGGGTTTACACCAGGTTGTATCGTACCTTTCTGGAGTAAAAAAAGATTGACGACGATTACGACTCTCCCTAATTATGATGCGAAACCTTACGCGTGTTCATTTCGCGATGTATTGGCTGGCGTGGACAATCTGTCTCGTGCGACCCCTTGCAATCGGAGCAAAGTGTGGCGCCATTGCCTCGCTGATCGAAAAATCGCGTGAGGTAGTGCGCAGGTGAAGCGTGGATGCGATTCACAGAAGTTGCCGCAGACAGACGCCGTAGCCGCTCACGCAATGCTTTCTTTCCTTATATGGTGTCGGTCGACGTGCTCTCCGCATGTCATCGATGAAACAGACGACCACGCACTAGCCTGGCGCCATCTCGTAGCCCAGCCAGACTCTCGCCATGTTCCCCCCCTCCTCCGTTTTCCTCCTCGCGCTCTCTTCGCTGTCGCCGTTCCTCATGGCCTGCTGTTCTCCGAGTTCGCTCTTTCATACTTCGATGTACTCGTTTGCTCGGTTACCCTGACGGCGAAAGTCAACGCAGGAGCAGGCACCTAGGAGCTGTGCTCCGAAATCATGGAGAAAAAAAATTTACCAGCGCTTCCACTGTGTGGGGAAAGACGAGCAGCGAAGCTGTGGTGTGCTTTACCTCAATCGAGCCATCTACGTATATATAGGTATTATTATTATTATTATTATTATTATTATTATTATTATTATTATTATTATTATAGGCCACAGAAGAAGAATAAATCTTTTGACTGTGCAATAATTTATTCTTATTCTTTTATTAGGTAGACACGTGTGCAAGTACCACAGCAAAGTAGACGCGAATTCCAAAATATGTACAAATTCACTGTGAACTACCTAATTAAGAAATGTAGATGAAACTCAGCGTAATGTTAGAGCAGCCTTAGTGGCTAATTGTCGTGCAATTTCTTTCAGGATAGTTCCGAGAAAACAAGAGTTACAGCCGTTTTCCGTAACCATACTCCCTGAGTAGGTGGCCACGTATTAACAGCAGACGGGAATTCACTAAAGTTTACAACTTCAATGTGAACGAACTAATTAAGACAAGTAAATTAAAATCGGCGACATGATAGAGTCGTCTTATCTGCCAATTAAGCATATTTTTTTTCCCAACATGCATTCATTAGATTCAAGTCTACAGAGTATTCGCGTGAAACTGAAGACGAACATTTTTTCGTGTCGACGCAACCCTACATGGACGGACATCGACCACTGACGGAGGGTATACTATATACAGCTTCGATGTAAAAGGAGCCGTGGGTCTCAGTTTTTAGTTTCGTGAGCTGCTTCGCCGGTCCCACATATGTCGGTAAGTTCGCGTTCACTGTCCATTGCAGTGACTTTAATCTGTGCGATGCTTCGTCATTCTCGATGTCTTGGTAACTAGCCCAATCTTCAGTCATGGTCCATTTCAAGCAGCTTAGTGCAACGACAGCCGCGGATGGCGATGAGTGTGAACATGCCGGTGCGTTTACGTTCGACGTCGACGCACAGCAAACAGTCAGGCGCCGGACGCAAGTAGAGTTGGGAAGAGCGAGTAAGGAAAACGTGTCTTAAATTGTGCCTCCGTTTAGCAGCAGTGGGTCACACAGCATCAACAAAGGAAACAAGCATTGACCGGCCATGAAGAAAGCGACGTATGTATGTACTAAGCTTATGCTTAAAGAAGAACGGCAGATGTGCAAGCACAACTTTTCAAACGATTTTGCAAACGGAGACAAGAGGGACACGGGGCCAATATTTGAACGTCATTTATGCTGCCACTTTTATGAACTGGCACGGCTCTTGGATTCTTCCAACAAGAAGAAAAGGCACTTGTACACAAGAAAGATCGAGGAAGAAGAAGAAGCGCCGAGCAGTGCAGACGTGGAAGCATCGGCTCCGTTTCTTTTTCCATGCTCCGCTTGCCAATTTTGAGAGTACAACGAAAAGAAGCATACCACTGGATCCACGAAGCGACGGCGAATCGACTGACACCAAGATTCGAGGTGGGGCTCCTATTTTCACAACCTTACAGAACCTTTTCTGCTCCTAGACGCCGACTTGAGCTTAGCGGAGCTAAGCTTAGTGAGGAGTAGGGCCCTTGTTGGGCCTAGTGAGCCCACCTGCCCGCAGGCATGGCGGATACAAGCATGGAGGATGACGATTTTTCTGGAAAGGAAAGAAACAATGCTCAGGAAGACTTCGGCTGGCAAGTCGTGGCTGGCCGAAGATCACGAGCTAGCACAAAGGCTGTGGATGAGGAGAGCACATTGCCACGCAGTCAGCGAGATCATGGCGCCAAGAAAACCGCCGTCGGTGGAATCATTAAGAATCGGGTTATCAGAGCTTCGAGAATGCCTCAACTGCCTGAGGAGCACAGCAAGATCATTATACGGCCTCGAGGAGGGCTCAATTTGAACAAGGTGAGCACCACCACGATTGGTTCTGCAGTCATTGAGGCGTCCGGCCTAACGGAAGACGAGGCCCGTGAAGATGTTGTCTCCCCAAACTTCACGCAAAATATCATCGTCGTCAGCACACCTAAGCCCGAACATGCTGCGAAGTACGTCAGAATCAAGTCTTTCAAGATCATGGCAGCAGAATACGAGGTAAATGCATACGAAGCGGCACCACATGCCACATGCAAAGGCGTCATCCGAAGAGTGGACATCAGAGACTCCCAAGCTATGATAACAAGAAATATCGTGCATGACTTGAACCCGCTTGCGCTGGCTGCTAAGCGCATCAAGACGTCGGAATCGGTCATAGTACTTATCGATGGACTCAAAGTGCCAAATTTTGTCAGGTATGGATCCACACTAGTGAGATGCTACCTTTACAGGAAGCAATTCGACGTCTGCTTCACCTGCGGAAGGGTCGGGCACCGCTCTGATGTGTGTCCAACACCTGACTTTGTTCAGTGCAGAGGTTGTGGAACTCGCAACCCAGGAGATGAACATGTGTGTGTACCTAGGTGTAAATTTTGTGACGGCGATCACCCTACCGGCGACAAATTTTGTAAGAAAAGAGTTCAAGTCCCTTACGTCGTACGACTCCGTCGAAGAGAGCGCAACAGGACTCGGTCGTCAACAAGAGCGCACTCGGAGGCGCATCAGCTGGCGCCCAACCATCGCCCCGAGGACAGGGAGCACTCGCGCTCCAGGAGTCGCACCAGATCCAGGCATCGTTCGCTATCCAGGGAGAGAAGGCGCTCCAAGTCAAGGGACACGCAGGTGCACTTCGCGCAAAGAGACTCAATCCCTGGCGAGAAGACGACGCCAGGAACCACCTGGGCTGACAAAGTCAAAGGTATGGTGAGGGTTGCTGGGGGCGCCTCGGCGGCTGTGGGTGATGACAATGATGCCAGAATAGAGCAATTAATTAAAGAAGTAGCCTCTTTAAGAAAAGCTAATGAAGAATTGACCAGGCAGGTAGTAGAGCTTCGTAAAAAAGAGCAGTCAGGCCCTGCTAGTGTAGAGATAGATAGACCTGTGAGCAAAAGCAATGATCCAGGGGAATCCAGCTCCCCTGCCCCTAAAAAGAGAGCGGTGAGTTCCGAGGGTGATTCAGTCTTCTCAGCCCTCAGTGAAATAAAAGAGGCAATTAAAGCGTTAAGAGAGACAGTGGAAACGACCAACTTTAAAGTGGACAAATTGTGGAAATGGAGGCTAACGGCAGAGAAAAGACTTAGGAAAATGGAGGCGCGAGGGGATGACGACGATGAGTATCTGCCATCGGAGGCGGACAGTATAAAGTCCATTCCTGGATTGTCAGGGGCCACCACAAAGAGGAAAATAGCAGGTAATAGAAAGGCATCCTCACCTAATAACAATGGACAGTAATCATGGATTTAACGTGTGGCAATGGAATTGTCGTGGGTTCCAACACAAAAAAGCCGCACTGCAACAGGTGATCAGGTCATCTGAGGCCAGGCCAAAGGTACTAATGCTGCAGGAAACCTTAGCGGACGAAATTAAGCTCACTGGGTACAAAGTTATATGTAGAGACAAAAGAATGGGGAGGGGGTTGGCGACCCTCATTGACAAAAAGTTGCCGTACATTGAGCATGAGATTCACCTTAGACATTCCAGGTTTGAATTTATTCTAGTTGAGATTATACTTAAAAGAAACAGAGGTAAGACGCAAAGCATTTTCTGCTTGAATATTTACAGCAGTCCTAACGACATGAGACAAAGGTTTAGAGCACTCTTCAACAAGGTGCTTTCGGTTGCCAAAAACTCCCCTCTCATTATTGGAGGGGACTTTAATGCTCCCTATCATACATGGGGATACGCTTGGAACACAAAGAAGGGAGAGGAGCTATGGAGTCTTGCCATGGATCTGGGATTATGCTTGATTACTGATCCTGCGTATCCCACCCGTTGTGGCACTTCCACAAGCAGGGACTCCACGCCAGATCTTACTTTTGTGAACAATTCAAGAGGAGCCAATTGGGAAAATTCGAACTTGGATCTCGGAAGCGATCATTACATCATACACATAACCATACGCATACCGAGACAGGAAACAAGAATCTTCAAATTCACTGATTGGGATCACTTCAGAAAAATTAGGGCGAACAGAGGGACAGTGGGGCCTCCACATGCCGAGCAGGAGCCCCTTCAGACATGGGTCATCCAGCTCAGAGAGGACGTCAAGGAGGCCACTAAAGAAATCAGGACAGAGGAAAATATTGAAGCTATGGACAGCAGGCTGGCGCATCTGATTGAGGCCAAACGGGCTATATTACAGAGATGGAAAACGCAGAGACTTAACAGAAGGCTGAGAAAAAAAATAGCGCAATTAAACAGAGAAATTGATGATCATTCGAAGACCCTCGTGAAGCAACAGTGGGATGAGATCTGTAATTCGGCTGATGGTAGAATCAAACATGGAGGTAGCTGGAACCTCCTCAAGCACTTGATCAACGAGAATGAAACAAGGACAAGCAAGAGAACAGCTATAGCTAAGTTGGTTCATCAGGAAAGCCAAGATAAAACAGAGAAAGATATCATGGATAGTCTCGCAGCCAAATATCTCCCACTTAAAAAACCAAACGAAGGAGAGGAGAGCCCCGAGTATACGGGAGGCATATGTGAAGAACTTGACCGGGACTTCACTGAGAGTGAAGTGAGGGCCGCTCTTCACAGTCTTAATGGTAGATCGGCGGCTGGACCTGACGGAATAACTAACAAGATGTTAAGAAATCTAGATGATGCATCAATCTATTATCTAACTGAACACTTCAATGAATGTTGGAGAAAAGGGGTATACTCAGAGGAATGGAGGGTGGCCAATACTATCCTCATACCAAAGCCAGGCAAACAACTCACTCTAGACAACCTCCGTCCTATTTCCTTAACGTCATGTCTAGGCAAAGCTATGGAACATGTCATCCTAAATCGACTCACAAAATACGTTGAGCAGAACGAAATCCTCCCATACAACCTGATCGGCTTTCGTCCAGGGCTGTCAACTCAGGATGCTATGCTGCTGATCAAACATCAACTTATACAGGCTAGCCCAGCGCATACGAAAGCTCTTTTGGGATTGGATGTGGAAAAAGCTTTTGATCGTATAAAGCATAAGGCAATACTTGACGTTCTCTCGGAGATGGGTTTGGGTAAGAGACTTTTTAACATGATTAAGGACTTTCTTAGAAATAGAACTGCACAACTCATGCTGGGTGAGCTTAAATCAGAAGCTAAGAATTTGGGAAATAGGGGCACTCCACAAGGGGCTGTGCTCTCACCCATGCTATTCAATTTAGCAATGTCCGAGGTTGCAAGAAATCTGGAGAAAATTGAGGGTATACGTTATGTGATATATGCCGACGACATAACCATATGGAGTGCCAAGGGCAATATAGGACAGACAGAGAATAGATTACAGGAAAGTTTATACGTTGTAGAGAACACACTGAAAGCCATGGGGTTGAAATGCTCGGCAGCCAAATCAGAACTCTTAGTCATTAAACATTGCAGAAAAGGTCGTAAACCAAGAGGTTACATTCCGGAGGATGAGCCAAGAGTGTGCTTATATACTCATGAAGGATCCGCAATCAGGCTGGTTGAAAAAATCAAGGTTCTTGGGTATCACATAGACGGAAACAATACTAACTACAGAACAATACAACATATCTCGAATAAAACAGATGAGGTCATTAGGTTACTAAGGAGAATTACCAATAGACACAGAGGCCTGGGAGAAGAGAGCGCTTTGAGGATAATACATGCCTTTGCTCTCTGTCACTTCACTTATGTGGCTGGATTATTCAAATGGAAGCAGGCAAAACTTAACAAACTTAATGTGATGCTCAGGAAGCTCGTTAAAGTAGCCCTAGGTATACCCAGTAATGCTGCAACCGACAAACTCATGAGTCTAGGGGTGCACAATACAATGCAAGAAATTGCGGAGGCCCAACAGCTAGCGCAACACGAAAGATTGACAAAGTCACGAGCTGGCAGGAACATATTACAGGCAATAGGTGCAGATCTGAATACATCGAGGAGTCCAATAGAGGCTGAAGTAGAATTAATGACTGAAGTTAGGAGCGAGATCAGAACCAACCCTCTCCCCAGAAACATGCATCCAGAATATAATGTCGAAAGGAGAAAGGCAAGAGCTAAAGCACTCTTGAAGGAAATAGAGCAGCAGAACCAACTGGCAGCTATAGTTGATGCCGCCTGGGTGAACGGTAAAGAAGCCTACACGGCCATTGTATCAAATTATCAAGGGAAGGTGCAAGACGCTCTCACAATTTTTACCAAGGACCCCACGGTGGCGGAACAAGCGGCAATTGCTCTAGCCATCAGGAGTAATAAGTGGGCCTTCATTTACAGTGATTCGAAAACCGCTGTAAAGTGTTTTGATAAAGGCTACGTAGCTGGAGTTGCAGCTAAACTTTTTGAAAACATTGTGATTATGACAACTGAAATCCGATGGTTTCCTGCGCATATGGGGAAAGTGGACGAGACTCGGGTAAACCTCAATGAGGTTGCTCATGGTTTCGCACGAGGACTTGCTAACCGTGACAGTCACAACCGAGCCGTTCACCATCAAGCGAGGGAATCCAGAGACCATTTATTAACATACAATGATGTTACCAAACATTACTATTTAGGACGCAGACAATTCCCATTGCCACATTCAAAATTGAACAGGGCTCAGGCAGTCTCACTGCGCTTATTGCAAACGGGTACATATCCCACACCGTACACCATTAATAAAATATATCCAGAGAGGGAGATTAAGATGGAATGCAATGATTGTAATGGCATCATTGGAATCAGACATATGCTGGCGGGGTGTCCCGCGACTCTCCCCAACCTCGTTGAAGAATGGACACAGTGGGAGAAAAGGATTCAAAGCCCATTGTTTCAGGACCAACTAAGGGCAGTCCAGAGGGCCCATGATGTCGCTGAAAGGCTTGGCCTGACAGTGCCAACGTGGGAGCGGCCCGCCTTGGCTTGAGAAGTGGAGCCTCCGGACCTCAGTACAATAAACGTTTTCACACACAAGAAAGATCAAGAGTGTCAGTATGGAGAGGAAGAAAAACAGAAGAGCTTTTGATAAAAAAAAACTGGTATACGGTCGTAAGCAGGAGAAGGCTTCGGTTTCAACTTACGGCTGCTGCGGGAGCGCCTTCTGCAGAACATGAAATGTTGAAATGGTTACTGCAGATATACTGCCAGTCACCAGAGCTAATAGCATCCGCTGTATTCAGGAAAAACGATGAAAAAATGTTCAGCGAATGCATTGGCGATACTGTAATAGATATTAAGAATGCCACGAGATGGATGATTTAGGATATTAACCTAAGCACGCTCCGAGCTGTAATCGTCTAGCACAGGTCTAGAAACGTTTGGGATCGCTTTTTACCTGCTTCTCGACAAACTTAACGTATGCATCACTGTCGCTACGCAGTGATGACCTACGAAGTAAACCACGCAATTCCTCTGAAAAACATGTGCGATAGCGAGCAGGACAAAACTATTTGCAAGTGTTGAAGGCTGCCAGAGGAAATTATACATCTTCAGTAAGGATGCCATCCGCCTTGTTGACATGTACAGAACGGTACAATTCAGACCAGTCGGCATCACTGAGATATTGGGAAGGACCTACATGGTCACCATCGGGAAAAATGAACCAGCGCACAGGTTCGCTCAACACATGAATCAGCTCTAAAGAAATCCCGTATTCGAGCGGAACATGCCAGTGGTCAATAGGAACCAAACTGCTAACAGCAATAGAACACTCATCAATGCAGATATTAGTCAGAATCAGATCCATAACACTACCAGCTGAATTGTAACACCATTAAACTGCGTTAATCCAAGACATTCCACAGAGAAGGCCAGCGCACTACAGCGAAGGGATGACAAATATATATATATGTCGCGTGTGAAGACACCCCAACTATAGAGGGAACATTGAAATCAGCAGCTACTAGGACATAATATATTGCAACATCAATAACTTCAACTAATAATATGTTAGGAAAACTGCAAGCTACTCATGTTAGGCGTGAAGTCGGCTGCGCAGAGCAGCACATTGTTGCCACGTTTAACAGGAACTTCAACCCACACAATGTCTGGCAAAATCTCAAGGTCCGCTCGTGGGTGCGGCCCGCGACCCCTGCCGGCCACTAAACCAAGAGTGGGTGGGGAGGGGTTTCTGAGGACACAATAAAGTTATTCCCTCGTCCTCCAGCACGCCACTTAGCGGTAAGATACTACCGCACGTCAATCAGCACGTCACCGCCGTATTGAACAGGTTCATCATACACGCGTATCGCATCTGTGAAGTGTGTATGCCGGTGAAAAGGAATTCTTGGGTAGTAAGTCGTTGCAAAGCCAAGATTTAGTTAAGGCTACAACATGGTACGAACAGGCTGGCAAGTTCTCGCACAAATAGAAGGATTTCTTGCGTAGACCACGAACGTGTTGGTCAAAAACGGAGCACTTCATTAGTGAGGTTAGAAAAGAAATCACGTTATATTGTCGCCGGCGTCCCTGTATGCACCACGCATGCTACTTGGACTAAAATTTCCATTGCCAAGCCCGACGTGACAGACGCGGTGACGACAAAATCACCACGGCTTCCTCGGGAGCGTCCCCATTAGCTTCTGGGGCTGTCGAGTAAGGTAACATGACGTCACGGATCGAAGTGCGCAGCCCTTGTGCTATCTAGGAGGTGTTGGTCAAGCGTCTGGACATACCTTCCGGTTGACACCTTTAAAGACCACTCAGTGGCGTCGAATTGGACATTAATGCTTTCGCATTCACAACTCATAACAAGTGCTTAGGCGTCCTGGGATTTTTTTTGTTGGCATTGTTGCCGTCGAATATGGCTCATACCAGCTACATGCACAAGGCGGCCGTCGTAAGCGTTGCGTAGGCGAACAGCACCGCGAACGGCAGAAGTCAGTGCAGTGGCATGTGAAGCAGACGACGGGGCGAAGGTGCTAGCAGTGCACCAACTGATAACGCAATGCCGGTTTTACGGCCTGACCTACCAGAAAACGCATTTCCTATGTCTTCTTTTGAGAAAGGTCGCCTCTTGTACGAGGTAAGCCACGTTCGTGGTACCAGGTGCTATATAAAGTAGAAAACTTGTGCAAACTGCGATGCAAATGCACCCCGCTAACAGAGCCCGACGCCGTAAGCTGAGACGTGGAGCTCCAGCATTTATATTCCATATGTTATTTTGCTGTGCACGTTAACATTGGCGCGCACCTAATTGTTTAAATACAGGTAGCACGCAGGTGATATATCAAAAGTATGTGATACATACCATTGGGTATGTATCATGAGGCTACTGGGTACCTGCCCCAGGAGCCACGGGTATCTCCCGCTCTGCAATGAACCTTTTTTGGCGTCAACTTGGGTGAACGAATGTATCACAACGTCATAACTACACGGTGACGTTTCCGTGCCGCGATATTTCTTGCAAACGAGGGTCGTAGTCGACGTTGTGATGTTTGTCGAATCTCAAAAAGTGCGTTCTTGTTAAATATGACCTTCAACGTCGCGTTTGTGCGCTTTAACGGCTCGCGTGGGAGATATTGAGCTAATAGGCTTACGCGGCAACCAAAGTGGTGCAAAATGACTGTTCTAATTCTCTTGTTACTCATACAATGACGAAGTGCTTCTCACAAGACTACAAAGATTCCTTGACGAACTGCAGTGGTTAGGAGCGATAACATGCAGGCTCGCGCATCCATTATTTGGCTCCAATAGCGGTGGGACGGAAACCCACACGCACGCTGCTCTCATGCAGACGCAAACTCCAGTGGAGCACCACTCTGTAGAATGGAACGACCTGTTCTTGTGTAAGCTGTTGCACCGCGCGACCTCATCAATGAATTGACAATGAAATGAAGGAATTCGAATGTGTCACACTTTTTAGACACAAATGTAACGACTACATCGCGTCCGACACAGCAGAATAATTGAGGTTCTTCCTTGTGTCACGAATGGGAGCGTGTCGGTTTGTACCATTCTTGTATCGTGGCAGCTAACGCTTCGGAAACCGGTGTTAAACTGCACCCCCGCTTTAGGGACCGGCTTTCACTACCCAGTCCTTTCCTCGCTATGCGCTACGAAGATGCTGCGAGACATTGTACCGCCTTCCGTTTTAAACCAGGTTGTATCATACCTCAAAGACATCCTTGCTCATCAGCGTGGAGCCCGCAGAAAATACCCGCCGCCTCACCCACACCTTAACGGGGAAGAGGCCGCCGATTGGCGTAAAATACAGACCGGGGTGTTCCCCCATTTAAAATTGCTAAGCGCCATGTATCCCGCTCGTTATAGAGCCAACTGTCCTTGGTGCGGTGGCATACCTACCCTAATACACATAACCTGGGAGTGCACTAAGCGCCCTCATAGGCCAGATACCAGTAGGACAATGGAGCATTGGAAGGCACAGCTCGCCCGCTCCGACCTGGCAGGACAAAAATTGGAGGACGCTTAAGCTTCGCCTTCAAGAGTGGAAAGCGACAGCGTTCCCGTCGACCCGCCAAGGGGTGTAAGACAGTGGGCTACAGGGCAGCCATCACTTACGAGGCGCCCCGCATCGGACGCGGTGAGCGTCGAGCCATATGGTCGAGCAACGCGGCGTTCGGCGCAGCAACGAAACGTGCGCCTGAGCAAGCGGAATGAACCAAAGAACTCGGTATCTCGGAGGGGGAAATGATGCACGCCAGCCAAACGTCGTGATCGGCACGGGCAGAGAGATAGACAGATAGTGATCTAAGGAAAGGAAGGACGCTTGATTTTGCAGAGGGACCAAGGCGAAGCGTTGTCAGGGGAGAGAGCGTCCGGGCAACGACCCCCCTCGCACCGGTCCTTCCACAGCTCCAATGCGCGCGTGGCGCGCCATCTGTCGAGGCAGCGCCCTACATGGAGAGGAGGGGGTCTTCTGTGTTTGCCGCAAGATGGCTCTGCGTGTGCGGAAAGCGCAGAAGAAATGGCGCGGAAACGCACTTCGCTACTCGTGTAATTGCGACTTCTGTAAGTTACATGTTCATAATTACCTATATACACTGCAGTATAACTTTCCACGGCTCGTTTCGAAGGCAACACCGCATTCACTAGAGGCGCGTTTGTACCGCTTGGGAGCATCAAACTCGTGGCTGAGTGGTAGCGTCTCCGTCTCACACTCCGGAGACCCTGGTTCGATTCCCACCCAGCCCATCTTGGAAGTTGCTTTTTATTTATGAAGTGCCTGCCGTTATTTATCGCTCACGGTCAACGCCGCGGACGCCGACGCCCAACGCCGACGACACCGGCTTTTCTGCGACACGAGCTCCTTAACGCTATCGCGTTAAAGTCCTTAATTAGCCAGGTCAGGCAGGCGGCAGAGGCCAGTGGGGTCCTGGACTGAGAGGCTCCGACCACCCCTCCTTCAAATCTTTACAATTGCAATAAAGTTTCTCTCTCTCTTCTGAAGTAAAAAAAAATGCCGACGATTACGATGCTCCCTATTATAATGCGAACCCTATACGCGCTTTCATGTATTGGCTGGCGCGGACAATCTGTCTCGTGCGACCCATTGCAATCAGACCCAAGCGTGGCGCGGCTGCCTCGCTAACCCCAATGAAGTTTGTGTGCTTTAAGGTGTCTGGTATCTTCAGCTCCAGTACTTGTTGTGGTAGACGAGAACAAATAGCCACTCACGTTTATTTGTAGGACGTGCAAGGTTGCATTCCCGAGGTTCTAGTGACCTGCGGACACATTGTCCTCCCACTTTCGTATCAGCGTTGCCGTTGTCGAGTCGGGTCAGCCGACGCGCTTCTGGGAGGCCGACTGCGAAGAGCCCGCGCTGCACTCCACCGTCGACAGAACCGTCATCTGACATCTTCCAGGCAACGCTGTCGAGCTCCGTTTGGCGTCAACCACAGTAAGCATGCTAACCGCTTGTTTGCCTGCTGCCAAATAGCCCTAATCGCGGTTAACGGCAACCGCGGTCACACTGACAGTGTTTCGCTGCGTAACCGCCGCTTCGCCTGCTGTGTAACCGAGATGACCGTGGTTACCGATGTCGTTAAGGACGCCCTTGTAACGGAGGTAGTACGATTTAGAATGGCAAAAGAGCGAGTAGGCTTTTCGAAGCATGTCAACGAAGAAAAAACGCGGGAAATGGTTACAAATAGAGCAGTCATATTTGTGCTAAAGCCGAGTGTGATAAAATCTTATCGAAGCTTTAAGATAAGGTTCACTGCTACATGTGGGATATAGTCCTTGGGCTTCGAAAAGACATGAATCGCCAGTTTAGAGATTGTCGTTTAAATAAGTTATAGAGAAGCCTTGTGGTCTTGCTGTTGTTGAAACGAGAGTCCTGCAATGGAAAAGCTAACAGTCTGGCTCCATTATGGCACTTCCGCTGCAGAAGCATTTACGCCAGAGTTTGAGAAGAGTTTGAACTGTAGAGGCGCAGAGGCTCTGTCCAGCATTTTACCTTTACCTTGGCGCCCTACACGGAGAGAATCCGTGAAACCAACAAAAAAGGAAAAAAAGCGATTTAAGCATTTGTGTGCCAGCAACATCTTCCGTGCACAATGTCTGGTGCCAGGCTTGGTCAGTCGAAAACTAGCATTTTTTTACTACTTCTCCGAAGACGCATCTCCATATAGTCTTGCCTTTACAGTGGCATCCCACAAGCACGATTGCTATGAAATGGGCTAGTTGGTGACTGTTCCTATTTGGTCATCCACTAGCCCGTTACGAAGAGCACCGACAAGACATGAATCGACCACGTGTTAGTGTTTAGTGTCTGCGCTTTTAGTAACGTGCTAGCGCATAACAAGGTACGCACCCCAGAACGAAAACACTCGGTATCTCATTCGACAGCGTTTGCATTTGGGATGTTACATGGACGCAGGTGTTTCAAAAACACCACATGCACACCAACGTTCAATGAACCCACGATTTCCATTTTCCTCTTCCGGAAGGACGCTACCGAATTCAGTATATTTTTCCTGGGGAGTTTCTGGGACCTGTGACTTTCAGCGAAGACACCAGTTCGTGCATTGAGGAGCTTCCACGGCAGCGCCTACTCGTTTTTTCTCAACGGGCGGAACTTAACATATGTCGCCACCACGGAGCCTTCTCTTTCCATAGTGTCGCGTTTGTAGCATCGATACTCTGCTGCGCACCCAATGTGGGCCCTACTAAATGATACAATTACGGGAGCGAACCATTGCACGGCATTTAATTTGCACGATTTACAGGTTCTGGCTCCGACGACCACGGTCAATCGTGGGGCTGAGTCCACTGTTGCAGCCTCAGTATACGTGGCAAGCGCAGCGTTCTACAGGCACCTCTCCTATGCGTGGCCGAACGTCGTCCTCACCACCGATCACCACCTAATGCGTGCGGGCTCTCCTGCTGCGCTCGGTGCTCACTGACCGCCGCTCCGTAGCGCCCGCAATGAGAGACTTTAGCGTGTCCGCTATTCTGGCAAACGGGGGCGGTCGGGCCGTAAACGTGAGCGGCAGGAGCAGTTCAGCCGCCTGGTGTTGTAGAGCACAAACAGGCAAACACAGAGCTAAAATTGTAGTAACCTACCATATTCTTCTTCGCTGCTGGTGTAAATTTTCGGAACCGGCGTAATTGTGTTCATAAGTACGCCGCTTTTGAAAACTTACACCCCAGCTAAGAAGATTATAATAATTGGCTCGGTGTTTAGGTGGTTGAGCTTTGCGCCACCAGGAAGCGCCACCAATCTGGCCGCTCACATTTACACCCCACCCCAGCTCATCCGGCAAACCGCCCGCGGTTGCCGGAATACCGGACGCGCTAAATTTCTCTGTTAAGTGGAAGCCGATCAACACGGATACGCTACCTGGCCACCTCCATGATTTTATTAAGGCGAAAGCCTTATGACTCTATTTTTCAACCCAAACATGTCTAGTCGTATAAAAGAAATGATTAATGATTAGCAAAGTTAATAATTGATTTATTTGTGATAGGATTAGGGTGAACGATGTGACCCATGGTAGGGCAGAAGCGTACTTTGCATGTCCGGCCTTGTCTTATTAATCATTGATGATTAGCAAAGTTATTTGTTGAATGATTAACTGATTAGATTAGGGTGGTTTAAGGTCAATTAATGCGGATTAAAGTGAATTAAAGTGGATAAATATGTATTAACGAGAATTAGGGTGAATAAAGGTGAATTAAGGTAGCTTAGCATGAGTTATAGTAGATTAAGGTCAATAAGGTGGATTAAGGTGATGCAAGAGGATTAAAGTGGATAACGGTGGATGAGGCTGAATTACAATAGGCTTAACTTACAATGATTTCGCCTTTGTGTCTTTTAGGCTATAGCTAAATACATCAGTTTTTTTTAGCCTCGGCTGCGCGACGTTTCCCCAAATCAGGACAGACCAGAACGCCGGGGCGTGGTGCGTGTCTCTCTATATGTCCCCACTGCATGTCGGTAGAGACAAACAGACAAGTGAGAATCTTATCCTTGTCCTGCTTTAGGCAATCTAGTCGCGAACCCAGCACACACATCCCACAGTGTAATGTAACCATAGTTGTGGGGAAAAAATACTATTATTGGTTACCCAATTCTATTTAAACAAGAAGCCTTAGAAAGTGAAAGGCATAAAAAATAATTTATAAAGATTGCTCGGCTAACTTAAGAGTTCTAAAAGAAAAAAGTCAAATATCAAATAAAAAACTGGAGGACACCTAAGCTTCTCTTTTATGAGTGCAACGCGAGCGAGTACACTTCAAGTACCCAGGACGTTACCCGACCAAAGTTTGATAAGTAATTTAAGCTTCTTTATGCATGCAATATCTCCCGAGATAATCTAGTTCGATATCTGCTTCAAGGCTACATGATCCTACAAGCTAGTAATTCTTTATCACTCCTCGAAACGCATGTCTCCACATAGCCTCGCTCTTAGAGTTGCATCCCAGAAAAGTGCTATGAAAGGGGTCTAGTTGGTGGCTGTTCATACTTGGTTAAGCTCCAGCCCGTTATGAAAACCACATACATGAAACGCGTCGACCGTCTGTCAGCGTTTAGTGTCTGCGCTTTTACTAACGCGCTAGCGCATAACCAAGCATGTATCCCAGAATCAATATCCAAAGTATCTCATTCGACACCTTTGGCATTTGTCAAGGTATAACGCGGACGCCGGTGGCAATAACGTTGCACGGCCATGTTCAGACCGCCCCCGATTTCCATTTTCTTCTGCTGGAATGACTCTATCTAAATGAGTCACAAGAACAGCACAAACCACAAGAATAATCTTTTTTCCTGGCCAGGCTACCGCCAAGCCCAGCGCGCGACAGAGAATTACCGTCGCAGGAACAAATACCTTGCTTCTGTATTGCGAGCAGCAAAACGTTTGGGGGAGTATCCTTGAATTCGACATTAAAAAGAAGTGTGGGGTTTTACGTGCCAAAACCACTTTCTGATTATGAGGCACGCCGTAGTAGAGGACTGCGGAAATTTCGACCACCTGGGGTTCTTTACCATGCACCTAAATCTAAGTACGCGGCTGCTTTCGCATTTCTGTCAGAAGAAAATGCGGCCGCTGAGGCCGGGATTCGAACCCGGAATTCGGCATTGTCAATACGAGTACGAACCCGAATTTGGCATTGTCAATAAAACCACATTGAAGTCAAACGGCCCAGCGAATGCTTCCGCGTGAGACCTCCGCGATGCTCAAAAAACTTCTGGGTGGTGAAGCAGCCGTAAGAAAGTCGAACATTTGGCCGGCTTCATTGCTGCAAAAACTTTCGCGGTCAGCTCGGAAAGCAGCGCGAGAGGAGAAAGGTCACGTGGCTTACCAGGCGCGGTCCTCTCGAAGTGAAACGGCAAGCTGCTAACGATGTAGTGCGAGTTCCGGGGGGGATCCCAACGCCATGACAGCTCCGACAAAACATTGCACGTGCACGGAACGAGCACGACGCACTAACGATAGAGGCATGCAATGCTAAAGCAATTCGCTATTGTGCATGTTCGCCTTAGTTCAAGAGAAACACGCCACAGCCGCGCAGCTAGGTGCGTCAGAAAATGCACTGCTTTAGTCCTCGGCAGAACTCAGCAGCGCCACCGAGGGCACGACATCGACTGCAAGACACGGCCGCTAAAAAAAGAAAATATTATTAATAAAAATGAAAAGACGGCTCAGTTAAACCCAGCGAAACGCCATTGGAGAAAGAAGTTTGCAGATCGTTATAATCAAGACGGTGTAGTTCCCCATCGCGCCAACTCGCTGATCGGAATTCCATGTTTGGCGCGTTCATTTCATGACATTGGGGGATTCAGGCTGCTGATGTTCTGCCTTGTCTGGCCAACCGATCGTTCATAACAGATAAAGTATTACAAAATACGTAGGCAAGCGAGAAACCATACTTTAAGAAGACTGCGTATCCCGATTCGAGCGCGCGAACGTCTTGGTTCACCACGCCAATGCGGGACAAAGCTGTGCCCGACGGCCACCCCCGAAAGCACAAAGTGGACGTGCCTGGCGACACTCGCAAACGAAAGCACGCAGACAAAAGCGTTCGTTCTTCGTAACGGCCCATTTCATTTTCCACTGCTTTTTTTATGCGAAGCATATTACGAGAGCTCAACCCAGCTCCTCAGGCGCGGCGGTGTCGCCTTGAATACCACGTGACACCGTGACGTAACGACAGAGGAGAAGTGGCTTTGGCTCAACTCTTGCAAGACGGGCTGGGTGGGAATCGAACCAGGGTCTCCGGAGTGTGGGACGGAGACGCTACCACTGAGCCACGAGTACGATGCTTCAAAGCGGTACAAAAGCGCCTCTGGTGAATGCGGTGTTCCCTTAGAAACGAGCTGTTTCTAAGGCTCAGGCGTGCGTCGGTTGGTCAGGCGCACATTTCGTTGCCGCGCCGAACGCTGCGTTGCTCGACGCTCACCGCGTCCAATGCGGGGCGTCCAAGGCGAAGCAGAGTAACGCATGAGTTGTTTCTTCGTCTAGCCGAACCAAATATAGCCAAGCAACAGCAGTTCACCAAGCTAAACAGTGGTTCAACAGCTAAAATAAAGGCTAGTATGCTTCGCATCGTGGGCTTAACCTTGCCTATGCCACACCCATTTTTTTGTTTTTCTTATCATCCGCATTTTCCTTATCGTGTTTTCTTAATCATGCAGCATTTTTCTGGTCGACTTCGTCGGGTTCTGTCTCTGGTCCGCTGCTGTAGTCGTATAGTAACGAAGTAGACCAGCTCCAATTCCTTTCTACCATAGATGATGTTTTAACGTGTTACAGCGGATGGTCAGAAGGCAGCACCTCTGCCTTCTGACCGTCCCACCAGACAAACAGTCAGTCGAGCTACGTGACACGGCATGCAGCGTGGCGAGCTCCCTTGTGCCGAGTTATTCTAATTTGTTCCTGTAACGATGGAACTTTCGCACTCTTCACGACGACAGCGACGGATAATCCGCTAAAATGCCCTGCGCATGCGCGAGGAAGGTGATTTCGAACCAAAGTTGAATCGGTGCTTGCGCGAATCGACGTCGAAACAGGCAAATATAGAAATAAACTTGCGCTGTGCAAGCGTACATTTGCCGAAATACATACATCGAGAGCTCTTCTTTTTTATTCGATTGATATTTTTGAGCAAGTTGCTTCCATCACAGAGTTCTCGAATCATTATAGGCGAGGTACGTAGATTTGAAAAGGTGAAATAAAAACACATTTGCGGATTTCAACGCCTTGAGACGCTTGGCCCCATATATTGAATTAGCCGAACAATAAAAAAGTATATAATCCGAACATAGGTTGACCCACATAGACAAAAAGAAAACTGGGAACACGACGCGCCTTTATTTATCGTAAACTCCGCTACAAAGTTTTCTTTATGCATAATGCCATAAGCTGCATACCAGCCAAAAGTGAGACAAAAGTCGTCCTCATCAGATGAATCATCGATGTCCTCGACACCCCTAAGTCGTACTGAGTGCCCTAGAGCGCGTTGGATTTGCAGCTTTTACTAAAGCCAGCCTGAATAATCTGAAAACTTGGCTCTCGGCGGGTACCACGGAATAACTCCGTTAGCTTGGTAATTTTGCTAACTTTGTTCACAATTATACGAGTAGGTCGAGATTCTTTGGTCAGTAATATAGGTCGATGGCGCCCTCAGCGTAGCGCCAAAAAAAGAAAAAAAAAACGTTGAGTTATGTTCGAGTAAATAACATACTCTGAGCTGGCAGCGAGAATTTATTTCTTTGCGCATAAAGAAAATGTTGCGTGGCAAAATAACCGTTGCTGAACCCTTTCAGCGTGAATACGACATCACTCTGCACAATATTAACTGAGCACTCGTTTTGGTGGCCCTTCGAACGCCACTTGCACGCTGGAAAAGTTACGGACGAGCCGGCCACAAGCTAAGCAAAGGGAAGCGAGCCAATCGGAGACGCCGGCGCCATCCTCCTCACCCTGTTATCTACTTTCACTACGCTAGCTCGGCCCCAACGAAAGCGTCTCACCTCATACGCGCTCCTTGTCTCTAATTTGGCCCATAACAAAAAGGAAAACCAGTGGCGATAGGCAATACTATTCGCTTTAAAACCAAACAAGTCACTCCTGCATAGGAGGAGAGCGTTTGAGTGAACTGTTCAAACAACAGCGGGAGTAACCGCGCGTGATTGCGTCGGCGGTTACATGAGTATATGACGTCAGGATATTAGAATAAAGTCAGAGTGGAATCACTTTACGTTATAGCCACCCTGCTCCGCTAGCAATACCCATAAGGCCTAAGCTGGGGTGTTCGCCGAGCCTGCAACAACGTATACCTCCTGCGTGGCGGAAACCTTGAGCCGCGGAGGGGTCGTGAGTGCGATGCCTCGCACACAAGAGTGTCAGCGCGTGATCTGCCGCACGGCTCTTTGCAGTGTCCAAAACCTGGTCAGAGCAGATATATTTGCAGCATATTAGATGCGTGTTCGTTGCATACTTGCGATATTTCTGATGATTTGTCAAGCTTGTGTGTTGCACAAATTTCACCCTAATTTGGCATCTGATCTTTGCATGTACTGTAGGGATATCATCAGGTTGGAAGCATAAGCGTCAGCTTGGAGCAGGCAGTACAGTACAGTAGTACTGAGAACAGCCAGAAAATGCGCCACCACTCTGCGCACCTGTTGCTCGACAAAGCTCTTGCATAGCCAATGGCAATATTGTGCTTCATTGACTTCGGCCGTTGATGGGTATGTTAGGTATACTGCTGCAATACTCAGGAGTGGTTCCATCTGTCTTTCCATTTGATACCGTGCATCGCAGCCGTGACAGCCGCAAAGGCTTGAAGATGGTAATGGGCGAAAACATGAAGTGGCCCATTGAGCGAAAACGCCGGCGTCTGTAGCAGCGAACCGGCCTCTGAATTCTCATTGGCTGCGACGCCAGGTCACGTGTGTGCCTCGACGGAGCAGAGGGGGCAGCAGGGTACACCTGCGCTGAGCTGGCGCGGCAGGTGTTGCGTTAGGGGTGAGAGCATCGTCGCAACGCCTGGTCACCATTGCTCTCAGAAGCCTTTGTAATCCGCTGGTTCCGTGTGCGCGCAAGCTCTCGCCCGCGTTCTAGCTTCGCCAAGGTTATCGCTATGAAGAAATTAATGCGCAAAAGTCAGAATAAATGGGAGAGGAAAAAGGTTGGTGGTAGTGTGATTTCAAGCTACGACCCTACGCTCAGAGGCCCAGTCTCTTACCTACTAGGCTAAGCACGCTGCTTCTATATAACAGGCCTGCGCACTCTGCTTTATGACGTGATGCTACTTGGACAAAAATTTCCATCGCCAAGCTCGGCGGGACGGAAGCGCTGACAATAAAATCACCGCGGCTTATTCGAGAGCGTCCTCATTAAGTTATATAACAGTTGGGCAAGGTAGCATGACATTGCGGAAATAAGTGCACTGGCCTTGTGTTGTCTAGGAGGCGTTGGCCAAGCGTCCTGACGTGCTCGCTTGGCCCGCGAAGAGTTCATAACTCGAAGGACCACTCAGCGGTGTCCGATTTGGCATTAATTCTTTCGCCTTCCCAACTCATAAGAAGTGCTTAGGTCTCCTGGGATTTTTTTTTTGTTGACTCTACTATACCAACTACGTGCACCGGCGACCGCCGTAAGGCGCCAGCGGCGTGTCAGCGAAGTGTAGGCGAACAGCACTGCGAACAGCAGAAGTCAGTGCACTGGCATGTGAAGCGGACGACGGTGCCAATGCGCTCACGGCGTATCCAGTGATATCACACTGTAGGCTTTGAGGCCTGACCTACCAGAAAACGCATTTTCGTGTGTCTGCTTTTGAGGAAGGTCGCCACTTGCTTGAGGCAGGCCCCGTTCATATTATGATGTACAATATAAAGCAGAAAACTAGTGCAAATTGCGACGCAACAGCACCCCGCCAACAGAGCGCGACGCGGTGAGCTAAGACATGGAGCTCCAGAATTTATATTCATGAGGTTATTTTACTGTGCTTGGTAACATATTCGCATACTTAAATATGTAAATACGCGAAGCAGGCAAGCAAGCGATGTATCAAAGATTTGTAAGATACGTACCCAGGGGTATGTGTCATGCGCCCACTGGTATGTGCCCCATGAGCCAGCATGTATCTGCCGCTCTGCAATGAGTGAGTGAGTGAGTGAAACAACTTTATTTTGTCCACTAGAGACGTAAGCAGACGCCACGCCACCTGGCTAGGCCCACTCGGGGACCATCAGGTGGAACCTGACGGCCCTGTCGCGAGCCCTCTGGACTGCCAGGGTTTTAGAGGTCTGATCCTGGGCCCTAATCAGCTTCTTCATTTCCTCTTGAGTGAAAGGAGGACCGGCAGAGGCGCAGCCCCACAGGACATGTTCGAAGTCCGCATAGTCACCACACAGAGGGCAATCCGGGCTTGGGAACCGGTCGGGGTACATTGTGTGTAGCGCTGCGGGGCTCGGGTAAGTGCTTGTTTGCAGTAGTCTGAGAGTGACTGCCTGGGCCCTGCACAGCGAGGAGTGCGGCGAAGGTAGGACTCTTCTTGACAGATAATTGTGTTTGCAGATTTCGTTGTACGAGCAGAGAGGCTCGGGTCGCCCAGGAGAGGACGCGTTGCCCAGCGCACGGTCAGTCAAACCTCGTGCAGCCGAGTGCGCCTCCTCGTTGGGGTTGATCAAGGTACCCTCAATGGTCCCAAGGTGCGCAGGGAACCAGGCCAAAGAGTGATGTTTCATGTCTTTGGCACTTTGGATGATACGTAGGGCCTGGGGAGCCACCATTCCCATCTGAAAGGCCCTGACAGCGGCCTTAGAATCCGAATAAATCGTGTGATGTACACTGTCCGTCAATGCAAGAGCAATAGCAACTTGCTCTGCAACGCTGGAATTAGAAGTGCGGACGGTAGCGCAGCTAAGGATTTTAGCATCACAGTCGATGACCACTGAGGAGAAGGCCTCTTCTTGAACGTAGGAAGCAGCGTCTACGAAGCATGTTCGGTCCTTGTTCAAGCGGGCACTGGCGAGCAGAGCTTTACCCCTGGCTCGCCTTCGTCCTTCGTTGTAGGTGGGATGCATATTTCGTGGCACCCGGTGTATGTAAATTTTGGACCTTACGTCGCTGGGCAGCTTCACAGCGTCGAGACTGACGACCATGGGGTTACGTCCCAGCTTGCCAAGTATGGCTCGGCCCGCTGGGGTACCGGAGAGTCTGATGAACTGGGAAAATTCTTGGGCTTCAACGATTTCTTCGAACGTGTTGTGAATTCCCAAATTGAGAAGGTCTTTTGTGTGCGTTCGCATGGGAAGGCCGACGGCAAGCTTGAAGACTCTTCTGATTAAGGCGTTGATCTTGTTGCGCTCCGATACGAGCCAATTGTGCATAGCCCCTGAATAAGCGAGATGGCAGAGCACGAAGGCGTGGATAATCCGGATCAGATTTTCTTCCTTGAGTCCGCAGTACCTATTGGCGATTCTTCGGATGAGGCCGAGGGCGCTTTCGGTCTTGGAACAAATGCGTTTGAGGGCGGCTCCATTGGCCCCGTTTGACTCGATAAACATTCCTAGGACCCTAATAGTGTCTACCCGCGGTACTGGGGAGCCCTTACCGGTGAATAATGTAATGTGGCTCTCTGCTGCTGGCTTCCAGGATCGGTGTGAACCGCCTCTGGGCCTCTTCTTGTAGAGCAAGAGCTCGGATTTAGCGGGCGAGCACCTTAGCCCGGTGGGGATTAGATACCGCTCCGTCACATCGATGGCCTCTTGCAAAGCACCCTCGACCTGCCCTTCACATCCACTGGAGCACCAGATGGTGATGTCATCCGCGTAGATCGTGTGGTTAATGTTGGGGATTTTGTTCAAGGCCCTCGACAGGTTGATCAGGGAGATGTTGAACAGCGTCGGGGAGATCACCGCCCCCTGAGGTGTTCCCTTTGGACCAAGCTGGATTTCGTGGGTCAAAAACTCGTCAATCTTCAGTCTAGTGGACCTTGAGGAAAGGAAAGATCGCACGAAATTGTACGCCCGTTTGCCGACGTTACACTCTGTCAGGCTCTTGAGAATAAAGGCGTGCGATATGTTGTCAAAAGCCTTTTCCAGATCCAAGCCGAGAATCGCCTTAGTGTCGGCGGAGGTAGAGTCAATGATTTGGTGCTTGATCAGTCTCATGGCGTCCTGAGTCGAAAGCCCCGACCGAAAGCCAATCATGTTGTGTGTATAGCATTCGTTAGACTCGAGATGATCAGTGAGGCGGTTAAGCAGGGCGTGCTCGGCCATCTTTCCAACACACGACGTCAGGGAAATGGGCCTTAGATTGTCGATGCTCGGCGCTTTACCTGGCTTCGGTATGAGTACTGTGTAGGCTGTTTTCCAGCTCTTGGGAATGAGGCCGCTGCACCAGATATCATTCATCTTGCGCGTAAGAAACTCGATTGAGGCGTCGTCGAGATGCTTGAGCATTTTGTTGGTGATCCCGTCGGGCCCAGGGGCAGATCTGCCGTTGAGGGATGCGAGAACTCGCTTGACCTCAGCCACGGTGAAATCCTCGTCCATAGATGGTGCGTCACGCCCTTCGTACTCGGGAAACTGGGGGGGCACCGGATCGTCCGTGGCCGCCAGGTACTTGTCTATGAGGTGCTCCATGACTGCCTCATCAGGAGTCGAGTCGGTGGCCAAATGGACAGCTTTCGCCAAAGCTCTCTTCTGGTTGGACTTGGTGTTGCCATCGTGCAGTAGGTGCTTAAGGAGACCCCAGCTTTTACCGTTCTTGAGCTGGCCCTCCACCGAGTCGCACAGCTCGTCCCATTGCTGCTTGCATAGCACCTTGCAATGAGCCTCTATCATCTTGTTAATATCGGAGATTTTCTTGCGTAGTCTTCTGTTATGGCGCTGAGTCTTCCATCTCGCGAGCAGTGCCTCCTTGGCTTCCAAAAGATGCGCCAGCCTACTGTCCATCCTGTCCACCTCCAGATCGGTTGTCACCTCCTTGGTGGCTCTAGCCGCGTCCTTCTTTATCTCGTCGCACCAAGAGTCTAGGTCCATATCATCATTAAGGACGCGCTCGGAGCGGTTGGCTCGGAACAAGTCCCAGTCAGTGAACCTAAAGGTCCTCGTTTTGTTGCGGGCAGTCTTGATCACAGCTTCGATGATGCAATGATCGCTGCCGAGGTCCATGGCTGTGTTGGTCCACTTGACGTTTTCCAGGTTCTTGACAAAGGTAAGATCCGGAGTCGTATCTCGGCATACCGAGTTCCCTCTCCTGGTTGGAAAGTCTTTATTGGTTATCAGCGTAAGATCTTCCTCCGCTGCCGCATCCCATATGTCTCTACCCTTGTCTCTACCATATGTCTCTACCGCTCTGCAATGGAAATTTTCTGATGTCAACTTGGGTCACTGAAAGTATCACATCACACCTACACTGTGACGTTCCCGTGACGCGATTTTTGTTACAAATGAGGATCGGAGACGACGTTGTGGCGTGTTTCGACACTCAAAAAGCGCATTCTTGCCAAATATCACAGTCAGCTTGACGTTTGTGCTCTTTGTGGGCTTAGATAGGAGACATTGAGCTAAGAGCCTTTCGCTGCCCCTGAAGTGGTAGACAAAGGGTGTTCTGATTTTCTCTCTAATCGTACAATGAAGAAGTACTTTTCACAATACCTCAAAGATTGGCAGAGTAACTATGGTGGTTTGAAGCGATAACACGTAGGCTGGCGCTTGCGTTATCTGGCTCCAATGGAAGTCGCAGGCCATAACAATTTTTTTTGTACGGTGGCGTCGAAACCTAGACGAGAACTCCAGTCAAGCACCGCTCCATAGAATGAAATGTGCTGCTCTTGTGTGATCTGTTGCGTTTTTTTGTATTTAATTAACAATGAAGTGACGTGTCGAACGGACGGTTTCGGACGCCGCAAGCACTTTGTCATAAAGGCGTTCGAGTGTTCTACACTTCGTTGTCTCGATTGGAACGAATACGGCGCGTCCCACATAGCGCCAGCTAAAGCACTTAAGTGTGTGCGCTCTAGCTTCCATTCGGCTACTAGAATTAACGAGGTTCTTCTTCGCCTCACAACCCAGAGCGTGTTGGTTTGTAGTATTCTCGTCTCGTGGCAGCTAGCACTTTGGAACGCTGTCTGCAACTGAAGCCGAAAATGAAAGACGACGAAGTGTCCCTGCTAAGGTGGCTGCTCATCGCTACTGAGAAAAATCTCGCATTCCTGGTAGATAGGTTCCATACTTCAAGAGATTGGACCACAAGACATCCGAAGACACTCCGGACGCTCACGCGCCGTCTGGTTTTCTCGCATTCAGAGAATGTCATCCCATCATCCCTGCAGCTGAATCATGCGCCGCCTAGGGCCTAGTGCCTCCGTTGACGCTCTGGCGGCGGTAGATTTGCTAGCGCCGCTCATCATGACGGTATTACCGGCCGCACAATTGACACCTGAGCCTGGATCCAAGCTCCTGGTTCCTGCTTCAAGACCTTCGGCTACAGACCACCCGCCGCCTTACCGAAGTGCACATCAGACCATGACTGATCTGATGTTAGGGCGGAGCCCGGCGATGGCATCCCAGTCACCGATAGGGAATCGGGCTACAATTGTGCATGACCAACCGAGTACCCCTATGGACTTGTCTTCTGCGCTACCATCTGTTCCATCGGCCCCCCGTGGTTCTTAGAAGCGTTCATTGGAACAATCTGCACCAGATTTCTCTTTGGCCAACAGCGGGTCCCAAAGCAAGCGTTCCTGTCTAACGACTGACCACCCTGTTGTCGACACCAGGCTCAGTTTGCTATAAAGCAACCATTAAAGCTCTGGAGCCCACAAGCCTCACGGAGATTCCGAAACGGATTATTCAGGCGAACCTAGACACTTGTCTTGGCACCACAAGCTTCCGCAGCTTCACGGCCAGGTATAAGTCAAATACCATCGCTGTGTGGCTCCCGACATTGGCTGCTGTCGAGAGTTTGTAAACGCTTCAGCGTCTCTCCATCACAAGCGAAGTCACCATGCCGGTCCAGGTGTACCTGGTAGAGGCTCGGACTTACAGCGCTGTGTCGTTTACAACGTCGACGTTGGCGAGGACCCGACTACTCTCCAGCGTGAGCGCTACTGTTTTACTCACCGTGCAATTCAAGCGCGTTACATGAGAATGGGGCACTCTTGCATCGCCGCCTTGCAGGGCCTGCCAACTCCCCCAGCACGCCTGTACTACTATGGCTGCATTCTACGACATCGACCATATAAACCCAGTGTCGTCTATTGTTACAACTGCTTCCGACCTGGCCACATGCGACGATCCTCTCCGTTTGCAGCGCCAGATGAAGCTGTACTAGATGGCAAAGTATCTTACCGATGTGGACTCTGCTAGACCGATGATCGCGAGATCCCTTCGCCAACTTGTCCCACAAAAGCAAAGGGCCACTGAAAAGGTTCGTCACGGGATTCATAACCAATGGCCTCAGCATGCTGCCACACAAACAGTGCCGACATCTGACAGGTTTGCGACGATCCAGTGATGACGACGACTGGCCAGAGCTTTCCGAGCCCGACCCGCCTGCACCCCATTCCCAACAAACTTAGAGTGACAAAGTTCGCAAATAACGCCTTCGCCCGCTGATTACACAGAAGCAGAGCGTGTCGGATGATCAGCGTGATGATATGGCAGCAGTGGACAATCAAATTGCCCGCCTTTTAGAGGAGGTTTCCAATCTCCGACAGCACGGTCGTCTACTTGCGCTACTACTTGCTACTTGCGCGTCGCTGACGCACAATGAAATCTCATACCACTACAACTACCGATTCCGCTGCATCATCGCCTCTGCCACGCCCCGCTTTATAGTTCGCAGTCAACCAGGTCTTCTGCTACTTTGCCGGATAACTCTACAACATCCCTTATGTGCTTCACCATCAGTCAGTTATCCAACCTGGCATCCGTTATTTTACAATGCCTGGACTCATCATCAAAATGGCGGGTACAGATGTTTGTGGTGTGCTGCAGAGGAACTGTAGAGGTCTCTCCACGATAATGGGGGAGCTTAAACCCCGTCTATGTATTATGGCGTCTATGGTGTAGGCCCTGCTACTACAAGAAGCCAACGGCTTGCCTGCCATTCCAGGCTTCAGTGGATACGTGTCTCCTTCGATGAGTGACCTTCGCCTGCACAGCTGCCCCTCCAGGAAAGGCTGCAGTGTACATTTATACGCGCTACCCTCAGGTCTGCCTTTCTCTTGAAAGCTGGTGTAACTCATATCAGGAGTTAGTGGCAGTAGCGGTGAAGTCACCTAAGGCAACTGTTGTGGTAGTGCCATACTGCGTAAGGCCAGCCGGTGGCTCTTCTTCAAGGATTAATCTGGACTGGTTATGGAATGCCGTCGACAATACCCAGCGTGTCCAAATTTAGTTGGTGGTGGTTTCAACGCCCATCAGACAGAGTGGTGGTGCCCTACCTCTAGCCCCTGAGGTAGGCGTGTGCCACACAAACTAGGTGGCCTTCGCGGATGTATTGTTTGTACTACTGAATCATCGCGATTCGGCAATGCGGGCTGTGCCTGAAGCTCGACGTTCAAAATAAGCACCCGATCACACGTGGTGGTCGGGTCCCGGCACTCCCACTTGGCACCTGGAGCCCGACTGCTGGGGTAGTGACCACCACCCTATCATTATCGTCCTCCATCCGCCGCAGGCCCACCGATTGCGCCGCAAGTGTACTGTGGTCAACTGGGATACCTTTCGCTCCGTTCCACAAGATAGGTCTGGGGACTCGTTATCACTACTTGTTGAGCACATAGAACGCGCGGCTAATGAAGCTACAGTTGTCAGCTGGGTAGACGTCCATCGACCAGCACCGGATATCGGCCGGCTCAACTTGTGGGCTGCTCGCATACAAGTTGAGCTGGCCGCATTCCGAGGCCCCACTTCTGCACAAGCGCATAAAAGACTGAATTTCCTTACTATTAAGGCCCGAAGGTATGAACGCGACCTCTCGCGGTGGCGCTGGCATACCTGGTGTGAGCGATTTTCATCCAAGACATCGAATGCTTCCCTCTGGCGAACGTTCCGTCCCACGGAACACGGTTGGCGCCGTCCAGACGCGGCGGCCACAGCCTGCTTCGCTGTTTGCTTGTCAGTGGATGATTTCTACAGAGAAGCAGCCCGGAAGTTTTTCTCTGAATACTACGTGTTGCCTCATAGAGCCAAAGGTGCTTCCTCGGAAGGCGTTCCGGCGCAAAGCGACAAGTTACCATCAACAGCAGACTCCGAGGGTATTGCATGCTCTTTCACCATGCCTGAGTTGATAGCAGCGATAGATGGTACCAGTCGCAAGACAGCACCCGGTCCAGACTCAATTACTTATGAGGCTTACAAGAACCTGAGTTGCGCTGTGCTGCCTCAACTCCTCGACACCATAAGGAAGTATGTCTAGATGGCGTGGTCCCTCCAGGCTAAAAATCGGCTATTATGATCCTGATTCCGAAACCAGGGAAGCCACCGACCGACCTTGGCAACTTCGGACCCATTTCCCTAACGTCAATTTTGTGCAAGTTTAATGAGAAAATGCTAGCCACACGACTCTCGTGGTGGCTAGAGCACCACGGTTTTACCACCCTGCTCAATTTGGCTTCCATCAGCCTGCGCAGATGGGCTGGCTGTCTCGTCATCCTCACTTTCATCGTCAACTTGTAGCCACAGGGTCCGTACTGTGCTCGCTATGTATGTCGAAAAGGCGCATGATAACATCAGTGATGCTGCAAGCTTGGGTTCAATTGACATGCTGCATTTTCCCCCTAGAGTACGGAATTTGTCAAATGTTTCCTTGAAGAGCGACAATTTGCAATTCGCCTCAGCGGTGACGCCGTGGGCTCATTTATCCCTCTTCGCGGCGTACTCCGGGGATCGGTATTGTCACCCACATTATCCAATATTGCTCTCATCCCGCTTGCATGGCGATTACACGATCTACCCGACATAAAGTTCTTGTTGTACGCTGAGGACATCACGGTTTTGAGCACTGATCATGACCTGCAGACTCAAGCCGCTGCCCTTCAATCAGCGTTATATATGACGTCGAATTACGCTTCTTCGGACGGCCTTAAGCTTACCGTCAGCAAATCTGCTTATACGTCAGCCGCCAATCACTGGGGCCGGCGTAAACTCTCTGCTACACCCATTCGCCTTCATCTGTCCTGAGCGCCACTTCAACAATGGTCAGTTTTAAAAATTCTGGGTCTCACTGTCGACGAATGGGGAACCGGAACTGCTCGGCTCTCCAGCGCTAAAAAGAAGGCGATTCAGACGTTGGGTCTGTTTCGGCGCATTGCTCCTAAAACCAGCGGCGCCCTCTCATATGTTGCGCGACAGTTGTTGAAGCCGGCAGTGCAACCACGCCTTGTTCATCAAGCCGACGTCCAGCATATGACGAGGGCACAATGGCATCGCCTTGAGGCTGTTAATCGCTAGGCGATGAGGGTCATCACCTGCCTTCTTCGCATCACCCCAATCGTGGCTCTCCAAGAAAATGCACAGAAATGCACACTACATCAGCCAGTGCAGCAGCGACGTGATGCTCGCAGGCTTAAAGCCAGCCTTTCACACGCAACATGTGCTCTCAGGGCTTACGCTTTCTCGTACTCCCTTCTACCACGACCATTGTCAGTTCTTCTTCCCTGGAGTTTTGTACAGCGTAGCGATAACAAGCCAACTGGTATACGTCGCCCGACATCAACTCACGCGGCGGCGTCGCTTCGTGACCGAATTATTACTCAAGATTCCCATCCGCGTATGGTTCCATCATGGTTTACGTCGCTGCAAGCATTGAGGACTGTGAAACGACCACTGCAATTTATTGCCCTTGCGCACCTGGTCATAATAAGACGATCCTGTTTCAAATCCAAGAGCCTCTTCCTCTTTTTGTGCTGAGCTTCTTGCTGTTCGAAAAGCGTTGTGCTCTGTGGCCGCCTTTCCCATGGTCCCCACGGTACGCATCGTCATCCGCACTGAGGCCCTCCAGGCGACGCGGCTTCTGCGACGCGTCAGCCGCAGCCCTGAAACATGTCAACAGATCCATCTTCTGGCAGCACGCATCCCGCAGCCGATATCTATCGAGTGGATCCCACGCGACCTTCTAAGCGTCCAAAGCCGTGTGGATTCTGCGACCCGTCTAGCGACCTCACCATCGTCACTGCTTCAGCGCTTTCACCTAGATAATGCCACCCTCCTTTTAACGAGAAAGGAGCACCTCCGGCGCCACACTTGTACTGCACTGGACTTGTACTGCACGCCGCACTGCACCCCCGGCTTTCGGGGCCGTCTTTCATTCCCTAGTCCTTTCCTCCAAGCTGTGCGCTACAAAGATGCAGGGAGATATTGTACCGCCTTCGGGTGGGGCCCAGGTTGCATCGAATCTTTCTGGAGTAATAAAAAATTGCCGACGATTACCACGCTCCCTACTTTTAATGTGAAACATACGCGCATTTTCATTTCACGATGTCTTGGCTGGCGCGGACAATTTGTTTCGAGTGACCCATTGCAATCGGAGCAAAGTGTAGCGCGATTGCCTCGCTGATCGAAATATCGCGAGAGGCAGCGCGTAAGTGAAACGTGAGCGTGATTCACAGCAGTCGCCGCAGACAGCACTCCGCTCAAGCAGCGCTTTGTTCCCAAATATGGAATCGGCCGACAAGCTCTCCGCATGTCATCGGTGAACGGACGACGACGCACTAGACTGGCGCCATCTCGTAGCGGTCGTCACCGCAGAGCCAGACTTTTGCCCTATCCTCCTTCTCCGCTTACCTCCTCCCGATCTCTTCGCAATCGGCGTTCCTTATGCCCCGCCGCTCTCCCAGTTCGCTCTTTTATACTTCACTGTGCTCGTTCGCTCTGTTACGCTTGCGCCGACAGTCAACGCAGGAACAGGCACCTAGGAGCTGCGCTCTAAAATTATGTAAAAAAAATTCACCAGCCCTCCCACTCTGTGGAAGGGTTGGCTTCAATCGACACATCTACGTATATGTAGGTATTATTATTATTATTATTATTATTATTATTATTATTATTATTATTATTATTATTATTATTATTATTATTATTATTATTATTATTATTATTATTATTATTAGACACAGACAACGAATGGATCTTTTGACTGCGGAGTAACTTATTCTTCTACGAAGTAGTGACGTGTGAAAGTAACATCGCATAGCAAACGGGAATTCCACAATATCTACAAACTCACTGTGAACTACCTAATAATGATAAGTAAATGAAACTCAGCGAACTGTTAGAGTCGTCTTGGCGGGTAATTGTCATGCAGTTTTTTTCGGGATAGTACCGACAGAAGAACAGTAACAGCCGTTTTCTGTACCCATAATTCCTCCGTAGACGGCCACGTATTAACAGCAGACTAGAATTCTGTAAAATTTACAACTTCGCTTTGAACTAATTATGACAAGTAAATAAAAATCTGCGGACTAGTAGCGTCGTTTTAGCGGGTGATTCAAGCATATTTTTTGAAATAATCCTACATTAGATTGAGGGCTGCAGAGCATTCGCGAGAAAATGGAGACGAACATTTTTTCGTGTCGACGCTACCCTTACACGGACGGACATCGACCACTGACGGAGGGTATACTATATACAGCTTCGCTGTAGAAGGAGCCGAAGGTCTGCCTTTTTAGTTTCGTGAGCTACTTCGCCGGTCGCACATATGTCGGTAAGTTCGCGTTCACTGTCCGTTGCAGTTAATTTATTCTATGCGATGCTTCGTCATTCTCAATGTCTTGGGAACTAGCCCAATCTTCACTCATGGTCCAGTTCACACAGCTTAGCGCAACGAGATCCACCAGTGGCGACGAGTGTGAACATGTCGGTGCGTTTATGTTCGCCGTAGACGCCCAGCAAACAGTCAGGCGCCGGACGCAAGTAGAGTTGGGAAGAGCGAGGAAGGAAAATGTGCCATAAATTGTGCCTCCGTTTAGCAACAGCGGGTCGCACAGCATCATGAAAGGAAACAATTTTGTTTCTACTTACCGGCGATGAAGAAAGCCACGTATGTATATGCTAAGCTTATGCTTAAAGAAGATCGGCCGATGTGCAAACATAACTTTTCAAACAATTTTGCAAACGGAGACAAGAGGGACACGGGGCCATTATTTGAACGTCATTTATGCTGCCACTTTCATGAACTGGCACTACTATTGCATTCTTCCAACAAGAAGAAAAGGCATGTGTACACAAGAAATATTAAGAATGTGAGTAAGGAGAGGAACAAAAACAGAAGAGCTTTTGATAAAAAAAAACTGGTATACGGTTGTAAACAAGAGAAGGCTTCGGTTGCAACTTACGGTTTCTGCGATAGCGTCTTCTGAAGAACATCAAATGTTGAAATGGTCACTGCAGACATACGGCCAGTCACCAGAGCTAATAGCATCCGCTGTATTGAGGAAAAACGATGAGAAAATGTTCAGCGAATGCATTGGCGATACTGTATTAGATGTTAAGAATGCCACGAGATGGATGATTTAGGATATTAACCTAAGCACGCTCCCAACTGTAATCGTTTAACATAGGTCAAGACACGTTTGGGATCGCTTTTTACCTGCTTCTCGACAATTTTTGGTATGCTTCAGTGTCGCTACGCAGTGATGACTTACGAAGTAAACCACGCCATTCCTCAGAAAACCATGTGCCATAGCAAGCAGGACAAAACTATTTGCAGGTATAGAAGACTGCCAGAGCAAATTTTACATCATCAGTAAGGATGCCACCCGCTTTGTTGACATATACAGCACGGTACAATTCAGACCATTTGGCATCACAGAAATATTGGTAAAGACCTATATAGTCTCCGTCCAGAAAAACAAACGAGAGAAGAGCTTCGCTATACACATGAATCACCGCTATAGAAATTGCGTATTTGAGCGAAACGTGCCAGTGGTCAACAGGAAGCAAACTGCTAACAGCAACAGAACACTCACCAATGCAGATATTAGCGCCAACCAGATCCATAACATTGCCAGCTGAATCGGAACCCCATTAAATTGCGTTAATCCAAGAATTTTCACAGAGAACAGTGCACTACAGCGAAGGGATGATATATATATATATATATATATATATATATATATATATATATATATATATATATATATATATATATATATATATATATATATATATATATATATATATATATGCCGCGCGTGAAGAAACCCCAACTATAGAGGGAACACTGAAATAACCAGCTACTAGGGCATAATATTTTGCAACATCAATAACTTCAACTAATAATATGTTAAGAAAACTGCACGTTACTCATGTTAGAAGTGAAGTCGGCTGCGCAGAGCAGCACATTGTTGCCACCTTATAACAGGAACTTCAACCCACACCGTCTCTGGCACAATTTCAAGGTCCGCACGCCACTTAACGCTAAGATTCTTCCGCGTGGCCATCAGCACGCCCCCGCCGTATTGAACAGGTTCATCATACACGCGATCGCATCTGTGAACCATGTATGCCTGTGAAAAGGAATACTTGGGGCAGTAACTCGTTGCAAAGCCAAGCTTCAGTTAAGGCTACAACATGGTACGAAGAAGCTGGCACGTTCTCGCACAAACAGAAGAATTTCTTCCGTAGACCACGAACGTGTTGGTTAAAGACGGAGCATTTCATTAGTGAGGTTAGAAAAGAAATCACTTTATATTGTCGCCGGCGTCCCTGTATACACCACGCCTGCCGTAGAAAGTGCTGAACTGGCAGGCCTTCCGCCAAATGTCCATAGAGCAGATTTCTTTGGGAAGACGTTCTCATTCACTGTGACTCCAGAAGGAAACGCAACTGTCCCGCTTCGCTTCGAGCGTCTGGCAGTCAACATCGTTGCAATAAACAACTGTTTTTCAGCGTAGTACGGATTTCCTCGCAGGCTGTCGAAGTGGCCAAGACGCCTTCCCGGCACAGAAACTAGTGTCAAAGCGTTCGGGCCCACAGCACTAACTTCGCCTTCGTCTTGGGCCGCAAGTACGTAGTTTTTAGGGCCTCGACGGACATTTGCTTCCCGCGATGGCCCACCCACAGGCGCGGCTGCGGAATACACGCAGGGCTGTTCATACACCCACGCGAGGATGGTGGGTGTAGGATAGCTTGACTTGCAGCGCGTGACCAAAGGGACGTCGACGAAAGCGCCAAAGGAGGCCACACGTTTACGTCGCGATGTTGCTGCGCGCACTTATGCAATAGTGCTGCGTTCCGGACGAGTCAAACAGTCGATTAAACAGGCGTGTTTGTTTGAGCTATACGAAAACAAAAAAAAAGGTATTGGAGGTTTCTTTGGGTGGAGCTGCGAACACCACATAGCTGGTTTTGTTCACACAGAAGGACACGTTTTTTTTTGGTTCGTTAACTTGTTTCCTGGTCAATAGGACACGCTTTATGGACTTCAGTTTTCCAGTTTGCATGCTGCCTGCTAGCGAAGAAGTATGCCGCCACTGCAGATGCTGAAGAACGTGGCTACCGTAATTACGTTCCTCGACGTTCATAATACTGCGTTAAGTGCAGCTGCACCGATATTCGTTCAGCGCGAATTACCAGAAGGTTGTTTCTCTGTAATCGTTCGAACTTGTAGCAACCAACAGTAAGCTTCATTGAAGTGTTAAGCTTAAAATTTTGCTCTAGTGAACCTGTGATCACCATTACAAAAAGCTAAGCGGAGTACAAGCGGTGGCAACACTATGCGCTTGCTGGACCGAATACCAGGTCGTCCATTTTCTCCAAGTCCATATGTGACTTTGGGCCCTACGCCAGAAAACTATCCCAATCTCACGACTTCAAATTTATGTAACCACCGACCCAGTCATTGGGCGGTAATCGGCAGCGTTGTTTGAGAAGCCCAATCAAAGGCGCTCCACGTTTATAGGTCATATTTTTTTTTTGCATTCAAATTGAATAGAACTACCTACATATAGCAGATTTCCTTATCGAATTGGCTGACAAGAGGCAAGGAGCGCGATCAAGTGGATGGGGTTTCGCGGGGAGGAGCCAGCCCAGTGAAAATAGATAACCGGATAAAGAGGGTAGTGCCAGCGTCTGCAATTGGTCCGCTCCCTCTTACTTAGGTTGCGGTAGATGGGCGAAAATCACTGCGGCGTGCAACAGAACGTTAACAAAGCCGCAAGAACGGATCCTCAACAAAGGGGAGTTCGCAGAGTGATGTCGTATGCGTGCCGAATTAGCTTGATAACTTTATACTGGCAGCACGGAAAAAATCTTTAATTTACGCAAATAAATCCTTGTTCCCCGGTCGATCCGAGTAGGCAGCGCCAGAGCGATCATTGGGCAGCCATCTTCTATTCCTTTCGGAACGAGGAAGTCTCCGGATGGTCATGAAAACAAATCAGTTTTGTTCAGCATAATATTGCATCTTTAACTCGTACGCGTCCCTTTGACGCTACGAGATTTCGCGGTTTTTTGACGTCGCGTGATAGACACGTGAAGTGGGTGGGGCCCGAATAAGTTTGATTAATGACAGAGTATTGTGGCTACAAAGCCGTCGAATCAGAAATAATTATTTTCTTTCGTTCAGTTTAATCGTGCATATTCAGTGTGCACACATCATATCAGATGGGGCGTTTCCGCACTTTCCGTGATGCCGCGTGAGAGATGGCCAAAGAGGAGGTGGCCGGAAAATTTTTTCACCAATTAAGGAGGGCTGATTGCGGAATTGGAACAGAAAAGTTTGCAATAGCTTTACGTTATAGCGCCGTTTGTGTCCCTCACGCTTCTGCAAAAAATCTATATAGGTAATTCGACCCGTCTGCCTAAAATATTCTTAGTTGACAGCTCGGAGGAGCCGTTTAATAAAAAATGCCGATAGTATTGCCTTTGGTGCACCCCACTTTTGATCAATCGCCCCCATCTGTCTGACGTAAAGTGTAAGATGTTATAATATTATGAATGTACATTTATATGCAGACGTCCAAGAGTAGGACGAATATTTGCAGGGCATGTTTGACATGCTCCAGAAAAATAATGAGAAACGAAAGAAAAAGGAAAAAAAGACATCCGACCGATGGGTGACTAGCGCACTTGCATACATGGAAGGGTACGAAGGCCACATTTAAGACACGGTTTCTCATTTAGACTAACTCAAATGCTTTAGTGCGTTTCTTCCTATTTCAGTCATTTCTCTAAGCATGATGTCGAATCGAAGCAAAGCACCACTATTAATACTTTCTTTGCGGTGCTATGTGCAAGTTTAATAGTTTTGTCTCACGAGTTCTTTCACCATTTTCAATGAACTGCAGTACCTCAGTACTGCAGTTCAATGAAGTACTGCACGACGTCAACGAGAATTTGGCAATTGAGGACGCAGTTTTCCTAAAGAATGGAAACAAGACGCTTTATTTTGCGAGGCGTGTAAAATAATCTGAATTACTGCGTCTGTTGCATTACATTGGCGCGGCATTTCTGTTGCGGCCGTAGATGAGCCTTGGAACCTGAGGGAACGCTCTTCTTAAACGCTCGTAACTCGATAATACTGAGTGGTATTTTGATAGGATGTTGTCTATCGTGGGGAGGGGAATAGATTATAGGTCCATCAGATTCTGGAGTAGGCTGTTTCTTAGCTAATTCATACTGCGTCTTCAATCTTGACGCGCCTTCATAAATGGGGTCGAGAGCGATTTGCGGATAGAGTTTCTTTCCCCCAGCGTTACCTTAATATAAAAGAGGTCATATTATTTGCTAAGAATCGTTCGAAGTCGCTCAAGTTCCATGTGAAAATCCGTACGGTTTTTAGCAGATGTAAATGTGTACTTAGACGATTCCAGTACACTTGTAATAAGGTTCTTAATGGTGCCGGTAAATCCTTCTTTGCATGCCTCTTCCACCTTTGTCTTATACGTTGACCACCTTATATATACTTGTCGGGAAGTACAAGAGGAGGAGCTTCCAAATCCAGTGATACTTAAGTAGGTGGGAATGTGGTCACTACCATGAGTCTCGATGTCAGAGAACCATCGAACATTTTGACCAAGTTGCCGTGACACCAAGGTCAAGTCTAAGCAACTGCTGTAGTTCGAACCACGCAAGTACGTCGGACTGCCATCGTTCATGATGCTAAGTTCATGGTCGGAAGCAAATTCCACAAGTTTCCGGCCCCTGGAATCTATTCTGGAGCTTCCCCAAGCCAAGTGATGAGCATTAAAATCTCCCGTGATAATCCAGGGTCCAGTAGTCGCCGTCAGGATGTCTCGCAGTCGGTCGTCGTCGAACCGACTATATGGGGATATGTAGGCGCCAATAAGGGTAAAGGCCACTTTATTCTTTGTAATGCGGAGACACACGTATTGGTTTCCATCATGAGGCTGCACCGAGTGGGGAATGTAAGTCAGTCCTGTACGGATGTAAACAATTACTTTGCTGGATTGCCCGCACGTCGACGCCATAAAGGCTTCGTATCCAGAGAGTCTTAGCGCTTTGGACACGTTCGGTTCTCATATTACCACTACAGGAAATTGGTGCGTGAAAACGTATTGGCGGAAACATGAAATCCGTGATTTAAGTCCTCTGGCATTCCACTGGAAAATCGTCGCGCTACGCACTTCATCACGGAATGAAGGCAGTGGAAGAGCCATTGTGCTTATGCAAGATTTGCAAGCACTGGGCTCAGGGCATCCAACACTTGCACTGCGCTTCGAGCTGTTGGTGTAGTCGAGTTGCCCACAAGCGTGCGAATCGTATTTATCAAGGACTTGAGCATTGTAACGATTCAGCGGTCATGCTCTGTCAGCTCATCTGGGTGAGGGGTGCAGCATTGTGGTGCCTTTCCTTGTTGAGGTTTTTCCACAGGGCTTATCCTTGGCAGTGGTGGCCATTCCTCATCCACGGCATTCTTTTGAGATGCTCCGTTATCTATACACGGTTTGGAAACATTCTGCACTGAGGTTGGAGCAGATTTAACAGCAAGAGGCTTTGCGGCACGCGTATTCTGTGTGCGGAGAGCAGAATTCCTTGATGAGCGTCTGCGACGAGAACGACGTCGCCTGACGTCAGCAGCTGCTTCACGATAAGTCGACCGGTCCCTCACCATTTTCTTCAAGATGGAGAGTTCTCGCTTAACTCTAGGACATTCCTTTGATGAGGCATCGTGGGGCCCTTGACAGTTCGGACACCTAAAAGTTTTTGCCTGGCAGTTGCCTGCAGAGTGTTGCGCTGCACAGCGGGAACATACAGCAGCCTTTCCACATACGGCGCTCACGCGACCGAATTTCTGACAGTTTCTACACTGAAGCGGCTTCGGAACAAAGGGCCGGACAGCATGTCGAAAATGACCTACCTTCACAGGCGATGGAAGGCAGTCACCTTTAAAGACAATTTTCACGCATCTGGAAGTCCCGAGACGGGCCACCTGTAGTATCTGGATCCCATGATTGGCAGGCTTTATCAAAAGTGGGAAATCCTCGCCTGAGATGGCCGCATCAATGTCATATATGACGCCTGTAGTAGTCTCTTTTCCCATCGGGATGATGGTACGGACGTTCATGCCACCGAGAACAGTGACGGCTCGCAGACAATCTAACGCCGACGCTTGGGCGACGTCTACCGCGACAATATTCTTCCGAGGGTTGACTCGTACGTCCTCAATGCCATTTGGCAACAGTCTCTCGAGTTCAACCGATGCAACTTGCCTGTTGAGGAGCCTCATGTTGTCGGAGGGTAGCACAGGTAAGAAAAGGATGGTGTACTTCGCCGAACTCTGCGAGTCCTCATAGTAGATGTGTCCACAGAGGCCCTAAGCATCCGCCGCTTTGCTTTCTGACTCAGGACAGTCACGTAGTCGTCGTCGGAGCTGTCGTCGCTCTCGGTCGAGTCTATCAGGGTCAACGTTACTAGATTACTTTCAGTTGTCCAACTCCGCCGCGGCACCTGGGCCGGTATTTTGCAGCGATGCCTTTTCCGATTCTATTCTTTTTCAGACTTTTCGCGCTTGGCCAGTGGTCAGAGCGACGGTCTGCCCTCATTATCAACGGGATCGGGCGGCCGTGTGTGGTGGATGATAAGAATAGCATAGAATAACGTATAAGGCATCGCTACAAAATAGCGCTCCTGGCCCCTTTCTGTCGCGCCCGCGGGGTGGCGCGCGCGACACTGTCGGCCCGAAGGCGGGTGGTGCGAACAACGTTTGTGCGGGTGGACAGAGACGCCGATGCGTGCTGAAGCGTGCCACGTTTTGCTCGTGTTTTATTTGTGTGCCAGGAAAATGCTGCACGCCTTGTGAGCAAACATACCTGCAATGGAACAATGAAACGGCAATGAAACAAGAAAAAACACGAGAACGAGACAAAGTGATAGCTAGGGAGGGCGCAGCGCTCTTCCTATCACTTTGTCTGTTCTCGCTCCTGTTTTTTTTGTGTTATTAAATGTCGGCGAGCATCCTACGTCAACATAGTTTATCAGACCACCGCCTTTGGACTTGGTGCGCATTTCCTAATGGATATAAAATTGTTACACTAATCATGTCAGGTCATCAAAGATTTTTTGGAACTGCTGAACTTGACAGAACAGACTGCAATTCAAAAGAACCTGAAGGTTTTTGCACCACAACAAACGACAAAGTCACTGCGAGTAACTCTGATGTAGACTTTAGACATTGTCGATGATCTGCCGCGTCCAGGTGTGCTCTATGTTTCGACAGCCAAGTTACATCAAGATCCACTGGAGGTAATTAAGACACACTGTTCACATTTGTTGTGACTACATTCAGATTGCACTGTTTGCAAGGAAATTCCCTCTCACGTTTCTTTCAGCAATCCATTAGACTAGTGCGTTCCTTCGGTTGAGATGAGTCCCATCCTACTATAACCAACTTCACGCAGATATTCCGCCTTCTAAACCTGTATACACCTGTTAAAACAGCGCTACGTGGTAGTGTGGACGGTGTGCCAGGACCTGTGCTCGTCAGCATCAATGACACATTCAAGCAGACGAGAGAAGCCTGCAAGTAAAAAAAGTAGTCTTCGCAATGCCATTGAGGCGACGTTGATAAGTTGCCTGGAGCGAAGCAGCTCACCAGAATGTGCTTGCAATGAGCATAGCAATGAACATGGGGGACAATGTTGTTTATTATCTGTGTGGATATGTTATTCGTAAAGTCACAAAGGGTGCCCCATGGGATCTATGCATAACGGACATAAGCTTTGAAACCACAGCAGTTGGCTGTGACAGTTACTTGAGGGCAGAAGTCTCAAGCAAGGTTCCTTAAAGCACCCGATGCCAAAGATACTGGGCTCTATTAAGACTGCTAACAAAAGTGTGTCGGCTTCCCTGGATGAGGCAGGCCTTTGCGGAGAGATATTTTGGAAGGTTTTAGATTATCTAGAGGTGTGCTGCCTCCCTCTTCTTGGTTGTGCAGCGCATATGTTCGCGTTCACGTGCGAAGTACTGAATTTCTTCATTGTTATGCGGATGCAGTTTTACTTCAGGGATGCAAACTTTCGACTAGAAAGCAGTCATAAGGTAGCTGTAACAACCAATAAAGCGCGTCTTTTGTGAATATCGATGCATAATGCTTAGATTCATCAATCCGGCGTTGTACTGGTCCTATACTTTTTTATTTATTTATTTATTTACAAATACTGCAGGCCCTATTCGGGCCCAAGCAGGAGTGGTTACATCAATAATAACAAACAAGGCTAGAAATAATAACAAAAAAACAGAATACAGAACAATAATAAAGATATATAGAATGTAATATACAGGAACATCAGCCTTTGAAATTTAGACCTATGAACATGAATACGATATAGGAACAACAGTTGTAGTTTGCAACTCAACAACAAGTACTGACAAACCATGTACACACAACAGGTCACTCAATTCAGCATGTTCACCTAATTTTATTACAAAACACAGACAATTAATTAATTTCTTTCCCTATGTGCATGCTATTAATCAAAAGAAAAACCATTCACAAGATGAACAAACGATTGTGTGGTATTAGCACTAACTATTTCTTGTGGTAATTTATTCCACAATGAAATAGCATGAGGAAACAGGGAGTATTGATGCATGCTAAGGTGACTGAATGGTTGCCTAACTGTTTTGTTGTGTTGTGTACGGGCAAAGCGTATTGGCGGCTCGGTTATGTGACGTTCGCGCTGTATGTTAAAGTGACCATGGTAAAGCTGATAAATAAATTTTAATCTGGATACCATTCTGCGATGATCGAGTTTTTTCAGCTTCGCTTTGTCTCGAAGAACTGATACGCTGGAGAAGCGCGAATAGGTAGAATAAATGTGTACATAAAACATTCCACTTACGAAAATCCTCACTCTCCTATTCATTCGCCTATTAGCTGCTTTTTACAGAGTGCACAATGTAAAAAGGCTATTCTTTGAATATTTAGCGCCACGAAATGCAGCAAACAAAAAAAAATTGTGGCATTGAGTCGGCGGCGCGCTGCTGCTTTGGGAAGCTTCCGCAGCCAACCGGGCTGGATGGATGGATGGATGGATGGATGGATGTTATGAGCGTCCCCTTTGGAACGGGGCGGTGGCTTGCGCCACCAAGCTCTTGCTACTATGCTGCCTAATATCCTACCTAGGTTAACCCATGAGAAAAAAAAAACACACTATGAACTACCACGTCCAAATTTTCTGATACCCTATTGCGAACTGTGCTTTTGTACGTCTCCGTCCTTTGTCGTTTCCCTACTTTTCTTCCACCAATCCTCCAATCGCCTCTTACTGATGTCTATTGCGGACCTGTTTGCTTTACCACTGCTCCCGCTGAACCCAAGGGCTTCAAGGAGGCCAGTGGTGCCTAAATCGACCGCTGGATAGATGTCTTCACATTCTAATAAAATATGCTCCGTCGTTTCCCTAGCTTTACCGCAGCAAGCACATGCTTCTTCTTCCTTCTTATATCTCGCTTTATACGTGCGTGTTCTAAGGCATCCCGATCTCGCTTCGAAAAGTAATGAGCTTCCCTTTGAGTTATCATAAATGGTTTCTTTCCTAATTTCGTTTTTTCCCCTTAAGTAGTTACTCATGGCAGGTTTCTTTTCCATTGCCGCCACCCATGAGATTAATTCAGCCTCTCTGACTTTCCGCTTGACCTTCTTTGTTGCTGTGTTGCCCACCCCACAGGCCGCATACTTGCTGGTAAGCTTCCTAGTTCTTTTCCTCCACTGTGAATCAATGTTTTGCCTGTACAGATACCTGAACACTCTCCCAGCCCATTTACTTTCCTCCATATTCCTCAGCCGTTCTTCATACTCAATTTTACTGCGAGCTTCCCTCACTTCAAAACTAGTCCAGCCCATATCCCCTTGCACAGCTTCATTTGTAGTTTTCCCGTGAGCGCCCAATGCGAGGCGACCCACTGACCTTTGGTTCCCGTCGAGTCCTGATTGTACCCCTGATTTAAAGCAAACAACCGCATTTGCAAAAGTAAGTCCTGGAACCATTACCCCTTTCCACATACCTCGGAGGACCTCGTACCTATTGGCCAACCATGGCGGCAGCGCCACCTCGCGAGAGGAGACGGCAGAGGGTCACCTTCTCGCGCCGCTCCCAGGCGGAGTTTTACAACTGAAAAGTATCTAGTAGCGTTGATCAGGGTAGCCTCGCTGTCGCTCGAAAGGCTGTTCTGCTTCCTTGAGGCTGCCGACGCGGGCGCCGCTATACCAGGTGGGAGTGCGGGTGGCTACTTCCATTCCCGTCGGGCAGGGAACAGTGATGCCCGGAAGAAAGCGAGAATTACCACAAATTACTGGCGACGGAGAACAAACACTAAGCAATAGAATCACTTCTTCGTCTTCCTCCCACGAGTAGGTCGAGATTCTTTGGTCAGTAATATAGGTCTATGGCGCCCTCAGCGTAGCGTAAAAAAAGAAAAATGTAGACTTATGTTCGTGTAAATACGGTACTCTGAGCTGCAGGCGAAAATTTATTTCTTTGCGCATAAAGAAGATTTTGCGTGGCAAAATAACCGTTGCTGAACCCTTTCGGCGTGAATACGACATCACTCTGCATAATATTCACTGAGCACTCGTTTTGGCGGCTCTTGAAACGCCGCTTGCACGCCGGCAAAGTTGTGGACGAGCGGCCACAAGCTAAGCAAAGGGAAGCGGGCCAATCGGAGACGCCGGCACCATTCTCCTCACCTTGTTATCTACTTTCAGTACGCTACCTCGGCCCCGGCGAAAGTGCCTCGTTTCCTACGCGCTCCTTATCTCTACATAGTTTGGCCCATAACATAAAGGAAAACCATTCGCGTTAGGCAATACTATTCGCTTTGAAACCAAACAAGTCACTCCTGCAAAGGAGGAGAGCCTCTGAATGAACCGTTGGAACAACAGTAGGAGTAACCGCGCATGCTTGCGTCGGCGTTTACGTGAGTATATGACGTCAGTATATTGTAATAAAGTCAGAGTGCAATCACTTTAGCTTATAACTACCCTGTTCCGCTAGTAATACCTATAAGGCCCAAACTAGGGTGTTCGCACAGCCTGCAACAACGTATACCTCCTGCGTGGCGGAAACCTTGAGGTGCGGATGGGTCGTGAGCGCGATGCCTCGCACACAAGAGTGTCAGCGCGTGATCTGCCGCACGTCTCTTTGCAGTGTCCAATACCTGGTGAGAGCAGATATATTTGCCGCATATTAGATGCGTGTTCGTTGCATACTTGCGATATTTCTGATGATTTGCCAAGCTTGTGTGTTGCACAAATTTCACCTTAATTTGGCATCTGATCTTTGCATGTAAGGGATATCATCAAGTTGGAAGCATAAGCGTCAGCTTGGAGCAGGCAGTACAGTGATGTAATACTGAGAACCGCCAGAAAATGCGCCACCACTCTGCGCACCTGCTGCTCGACAAAGCTCTTGCATAGCCAATAGCAATATTGCGCTTCATTGACTTAGGCCGTTTCTGGGTAGGCTAGGTATACTGCTGCAATATTCAGGAGTGGTTCCATCTTTCTTTCCATTTGATACTGTGCATCGCAGCCGTGACAGCCGTAAATGTAATGGTAATGGGCGAAAGCATCAAATGGCCCACGTAGCGAAAGGACCGGCGTCTGTAGCAGCGAACCAGCCCCTGAATTCTCATTGGCTGCCATGCCACGTCACGTGTGTGCCTCGACGGAGCAGAGTGGGCAGCAGGGTACACCTGTGCTGAGCTGGCGCGGCAGGTTTTGCGTGAGGGGTGAGAGCATCGTCGCGATGTCAGGTCACCCTCGCTCTCGGAGACCTTTGTTATTTGCCCCTTCCATGTCATAGCAGGCTATTGCCTGCGTTCTAACTTCGCCAAGGTAATCGCTATAAAGAAATGAATGTGCAAAAATTAGAATAAATTGCAGAGGAAAAGCGTTGGTGGTAGTGTGATTTGAAACTACAACCTCACGCTCAGAGGCCCAGTCTCTTACCTGCTCAGCTAAACCGGCTACTCCTAGATAACAGGCATGTGCACTCTGCTTTACGACGTCATGCTACTTGGACAAACATTTCCATCGACAAGCCCGGCGGGGCGGAAGCGGTGACGACAAAATCACCGCGGCTTATTCGTGAGCGTCCGCATTAACTTATATAATAGTTGGGCAAGGTAGCATGAAGTTGCGGAAATAAAAGCACTGGCCTTGGCCTGTCTAGGAGGCGTTGGTCAAGCGTCTCGACGCGGTCGCTTGCCAGCGAAGAGTTCATAACTGGAACGACCACTCAGCGGCATCCAATTTGACATTAATGCTTTCGCATTGCCAACTCATAACAAGTGCTTAGGTCTTCTCGGATTTTTTGTTGACCTTGTTGCCGTCGAATACCTACATGGCTCATATCAACTATATGCACCGGGCGGCCGTCGTAAGCGGCGTGTAGGCGAACAGCACCGCGAACAGCAGAAGTCAGTGCACTGGCATGTGTAGCAGACGACGGTGCCAAGGCGCTCACGGTGCATCCAGAGATAGCGCACTGCAGGTTTCAAGGCCTGACCTACCAGAAAACGCATTTTCGTATGTCTGCTTTTGAGAAAGGTCGGAACGTGTACGAGGAACACCACGTTCACGGTTCCAGGTACTATGCACAGTAGAAATCTAGTGGGAATTGCGATGCAAGTGCACCCCGCTAGAAGAGCCCGATACGGTAAGCTAAGACATGGTGCTCCAGGGTTTATATTCCAGATGTTATTTTGCTATGCACGTTAACATTGTCGCATACCTAATTATGTAAATAGGCGAAGCAGGCAGGCCCGCCATGTATCAATATGTGTAAGATATGTACCATTAGGTATGTGTCATGCGGCCACTAGTACGTGCTCCATGAGCCAACGGGTATCTGCCGCACAGCAATGAACCTTTCCTGACGTCAACTTGGGTCACTGAAAGTATCACATCACACCTACACTGTGATGTTCCTGTGACGCAATTTTTCTAGCAAATGAGGGTCGGAGCTGACGTTGTGGCACTTTTCTACACTCAAAAGAAGCGTTCTTGCCAAAAGTGACTGGCAGCTTTACATTTGTTCTCTTTGTGTGCTTGCATAAGAGATAGTGAGCGAAAAGGCTCTTCCTGCCATCGAAATGGCGCACAACGGTTGTACTGATTTTCTCTCTTGTCATAAAACAACGAAGCACTTTTCACAAGACCTCAAAGATTGCCAGAGTGACTATGGTGGTTAGAAGCGACAACACGTAGGCTTTTGCTCGCAATATTTGGCTTCAGTGAACGTGCGCTTGCCTTGCCACGTTTGTGTGGGATCGAAACCTAGACGAAAAGCCCAGTCGAGCAGCGCTCTGTAGAACGGAATGATCTGTTATTGTCTGAGCTGTTGCGTTGCGCGTCCTTTGCGATGAAGTGACGTGTAGAACGGACAGTTTCGGATGCCGCAAGCACTTTGTCATAAAGGCGTTTGTGTGTATTGCACTTCGTTGTCACAACTGGAACGAATACGTCGCGTCCAATCATAGCGCCCGCTAAAGCACTCAAGTGTGTGCGCTCTAGCTTCCATTCCGCTACTAGAATTAATGAGGTTCATCTTCGCGTCACGAACAGGAGAGTGTTGCTTTGTACCATTCTCGTCTCGTGGCATCAAGCACTTTGGAACGCTGTCTTCAACTGCACCCGAAAATGGAAGACGACGAAGTGTCCCTTCTAAGGTGGCTCCACATCGTTCCCGTGAAAAATCTCGTATTCCTCGAAAATAGGTTCCATACTTCAAGAGATTAGACCACAAGTCATCCGAGGATGCTCCGGACGCTCATGCGCAGTCTGGTTTTCTCGCATTCAGCGAATGTCACTCCGTCATCTCTGCAGTTGAATCATGCACCGGGACAAGGCCTAGTGCCCCCGTTGACGCGCTGGCGGCAGTAGATTCGCCGGCGCCGCTCATCACGACGGTATTAACGGCCGCACAATTGACACCTGAGCCTGGATCGGAGCTCCTGATTCCTGCCCCCAGTCCGTCGGCTACAGCCCACCCGCCGCCTTTCCAAAATGCGCATCAGACCATGAATGATATAGCCCCAGGCCGGATCATTGATTTTCGATAATTTTGGTCAAAAAATTGACGGCTGAAGAAGAAAATTCGCCACTAACAGTCAAACTTTCTTTTACAAGGAACAAACCTCATGTAATTTCGTGGTGTGGATGCAGAAGAAACGGTTCTCTGCAACTCCTAAATACATGACTCCTAAGTATATGACGTTAGGATAGTGGAATAAAGTCAGAGTGGAATCACTTTCCGTTATAGCGACCCTGTTTGGCATACTCAGCAGAAAGTTTTCTTTGCAAAGACCCCAGTGGAGCGTTCGTCCTTTCATTTAAGCCCAGGCAGAGCCAGGCGAACGCTTCCGCGTCACATATTGCGCCCCGGTAATTGCAGACGGGAGAAGCTTGTTAGACTTTTAAGGCCCCAGCTGGAGTGTTAGCAGAGCCTACAACAACGTATACCTTCTGCGTGGCTGAACCCTTGCGCTGCGGAAGTCTCGTGAGTGCGATGCCTCGAACACAAGAGTGTCAGCGCGTGATCTGCCCCACTTTTCTTTGCAGTGTCCAAAACCCGGTGAGAGAGCAGATATATTGGGCGAAGATTAGATGCGTGTTCGTTGTACACTTGGATGGTTCTGATGATTAGCCAAGCTTGTATGTTGCACAAATGTAATCTTAATTTGGCATCTGACCTTTGCATATACTTTAGCGATATGATCAGGTTTGAAGCATAGGCGTCAGCTTGAAGCCCGCCGTACAGTGCAGTAATACTGAGAACCGCCAGTAAATGTGCCACCACTCTGCGCACCTGCTGCTCGACAAAGCTCTTGCATAGCCAACCGCAACAGAAACAAGACCAGTCAGCTTCTGGTCTTGTTAGGTATAGTACTGCAATCCTCTGAAGTGGTTCCGCCTTTCCTTCCATTTGAGACTGTTCATCGCAGCCGCCACAGCCGTAAAGACTTTAAGATGATAATGGGCGACAGCATCGAATGGCCCACTGAGCGAAAGGGCCGGCGTAATTAGCGCGTGATGTAGCACGGCGTAAGTAGCACGCCACGTGATGTCCGTGCCTCGACGGAGCAGAGGGGGCGGGAGAATAGACCTGTGCCGACCTGGCGCGGCAGGTGTCGCGTGAGGGGAGAGAGAATCGTTGCGAAGCCATATCACCTTATGTCTGGGAGGCCCTTGTTATTCGGTCGTTCCGCGTCCTCGCAAGCTATCGCCTGCATTCTAACTTCGCGTCCGTAATTGCTGTAAAGAAATTAATGCGCATAAATCAGAACAAATTGGAGAGGAAAGGCGCTGGTGGTAGTGGGTTTCGAAGTTACGACTACACCCTCAGAGGCCCAGTCTCTTAGCCATTAAACTAAACCAGCTACTCCTAGATAACAGGCCTGTGTATTCTGCTTGAAGACGTCACGCTATATGGACCAAAATTTCCATCGACAAGCCCGGCGTGACGGAAGCGGTGACGACAAAATCACCACGGCTTATTCTAGAGCGTCCCCACTAGCTTATATGAGAGTTGGACAACGTAGCGTGACGACACAAAATTAAGTGCACTGGCCTTGTGTTGTCTAGGAGGCGTTTGCCTCCTAGAGAACACTCGAAAGATCACTCGAAAGATCACACTCGAAAGACCACTCGGCGGTGTCTAATTGGACATTAATGCTTTCGCATTCAGAACTCGTATCAAGTGCTTCGCTGTCCATGGATTTTTTTGTTGACGTTGCTGGCGTCGAATAACTATATGGCTCAAGCCAACTACGTGCACCGGGCGGCCGTCGTAAGCAACGTGTGACTTCTGCGAACAGCAGAAGTCAGCGCACTGGCATGTGGAGCAGACGGAGGGGCGAAGGCTCTCACGGTGGATCCAGTGATATTGCACTGCACGTCTTAAAACCTGACCAACCGGAAAACACATTTTCGTGTGTCTGCTTTTGGGAAAGGTAGCCACTTGTACGAAGCAGGCCTCGTTCGTGTTACCAGGTACTAATTAATGTAGAAAACTAGAACAAATTGAGATGCAAGTGCACACTGCCCATGCAGGACGACGCGGTAAAGCTACGATGTGGAGCTCCAGCAGTTATATTCCAGATGTTATTTTGATGCTCACCTTAACATTGTCGCATACTGAAGTATGTAAATAGGCGAAGCAGGCAGGCGATGTATAAGAATGCATGAGATACATACCGGTGTGTATGTATAACGCGGTTACAGGGTGTGTGCCAGTGGGTACGTGCCCCAGGAGCTTACGTTCATCTGCAGCTCTGCAATGAACTTTCTTGACGTCAACTTGGGTCACTTTAAGTATCATAACATCACGCCTACACGCTGACGTTCCCGTCACGCGATTTTTCTAGCAGATGAGGGTCGGAGTCCAAGTTGTGGCGTTTTACCGACTCTCAAAAAGCGCATTCTTGCCGAATGTGACCTTCAGCATCGCGTTTATGCTATTTAAGGGCTTGCATAGGAGATGTTGAGCTAAAACGCTATCGCTGCCACCAAAGAGGTACACGACAACTATGCTGATTTTCTCGTTATTTATACAGCGACGAAGTGTTTCTCAAAGGACTGCAAAGATAGCCAGAGTGACATCTGTGGTTAGGAGCTATAAGACGTAGGCTGGTGCATACATTATTTGGCTCCGATGGCCATAAACCGGGCACGTCGGTGATTTTTCATGTACGGTGGTATCGACACTCACACGCATGCTTCTCCCGTGTAGACGCGAAGTCCAGTCGAGCGCCGCTAGGTAGAAGGGAATGACATGTTCTTGTGAGAGCGGTTGCGCTGCGCGACCTTTATTGTGAAGTCACAATGAAATGATAAATGCGTTCAACTTTATTACACTTCTTTGACGCGACTTGCATGAATACATCGCGTCCCACATAGTAGGAGCTAAAGCATTGAGGTGTGTTCGCTCTAGCTTCCATTCGGCTACTAAAATTAGTGAGTTGCTCCCTGGAGTGACGACCGGGAGCGTGTCCGTTTGTACTATTCTCGCCTCGTGGCGGCTAACGCTTTGGAACACTGTGCTAAACTGCACCCCTGGCTACGGGGCCGCCATTCATTCCACAGTCCTTTCCTGGTTGCTGGACGCTACGAAGATGCCGCGACATATTGTACCGCCTCCGGGTTCTGCCCAGCTTGTATCATATCTTTCGGGAGTAAAAACATTTGCCGACGTAAACGACGCTCCCTAATTATAATGCGAAACCTGTACGAGTTTTCATTTCGCGATGTATTGGCTGGCGCGCATAATCTGTCTCGTGCGACGCATTGCAATCGCAGCAAAGTGTGGCGCGAGTGCCTCGCTGATGGAGAAATCGCGAGAGGCAGCTCGTGGGTGAAGCGCGGGCGCGATTCACAGCAGTCGCCGCAGACAGACCACCGCTCATGCAGCGCTTTCTTTCCATATATGGCATCGGTCGCCGTGCTTTCCGCATGTCATCGGTGAACAGACCACGACGCCCTAGTCTGGTGCCATCTCGTAGTGGTCATCGCGCAGAGCCTGTCTTTCCCCATATCCTCCTCCTCCGCTTTCCTCTTCGCACTTTCTTCGCTATCACCGTTTTTCATGCGCTGCTGCTCTCCGAGTTGGCTCTTTCATACTTCGCTGTGCTCGTTCGCTCGGTTATCTTGACGGCGACAGTCAACGCAGGAAGAGGCAACTAAGAGCTTTGCTCTGAAATTGTGCAAACTAAAATTCACCGGTCTTTCCACTCTGCGGGGAAAGAGGAGCAGCGAAGCTGTGTTGTGTTTTACTTCAATCGACGCATCTATGTATATGTTATCCTTCATCTTATTATTATAATTATTGCAGGACACAGCCAACGAATGAAAATATTGATTGTGGAGTAATTTGTTCTTATTCTTTTATGAAATAGTGACGTGTGCAAGTACCACCGCATAGCAGACGGGAATTCTACAATACGTACAAATTCACTGTGAACCACCTAATTAGGAAAAGTATATCAAACTCAGCGTGATGTTAGAGTTGTCTAAGCGGCTTATTGTCCCCAATTTCTTTTGGGATATGTGTGATAAAACAAGAGTCGCAGCCGTTTTCTGTAACCATACTGCCTCCGTAGACGGCCACGTATGTACAGGAGACGGGAATTCTGTAAAGTTTACATTTTCTCTTTGAACAAAATAATTGAGACAAGTAAATGAAAATCGGCCTAATCATATAGTCGTCTCCGCGACCAAACTAACCATACCTTTTTCCACTATATCTACATTAAATTGAGGACTGCAGAGCGTTCGCGAGAAACTGGAGGCGAACATTCGTTCGTGTCGACGCGACACTTACACGGACGGACATCGACCACTGACGGAGGGCATACTATAAACACCTTCGCTGTAAGAGGAGCCGTAGGCCTCCCTTTTTTGTCTCGTGAGCTGCTTCGCCAGTCCCACATATTTCGGTAAGTTGGCGTTCACTGTCCGTTGCAGTTACTTTGTTCTTTGCGATGCTTCGTCATTCATAGTATCTTGGGAACTAGCCCGATCTTCAGTCATGGTCCATTACACGCAGCTTAGCGCAACGAGATCCGGCGGTGGCGAGGGGTGTGAACATGGCGGCGCGCATGCGTTCGACGTCCATGCACAGCAAACATTCATGCGCCGGACGCAGCTAGAGTTGGGAGGCGCAAGGAAGGAAAATGTGCCTTAAATTGTGCCTCCGATTAGCGACAGTGGGTCGAACAGCATCAAGAAAGCAAGCATGCTTTATTTCCAGAGATCGGCCATGACGAAAGGCATGTTGGTCTATGCTAATAATGTGCTTAAAGAAAACCGACAGACGTGCAAACACAACTTCTGAGATTTTGCAAACGGAGACAAGTGGTACACGGGGTCATTATTTGAACGTCATTAATGCTGTTACTTTCATGAACTGGCACGACTATTGCATTCTTCCAACAAGAAGAAAAGGCACTTGTACGTAAGCAAGATTAAAGATGTGCATATGCAGAGGAACAAAAACAGAAGTGCCTCTGATAAAAAAAATGGTATACGGCTGTAAGCAAGAGAAGGCTTCGGTGTGAACTTACAGCCACCGCGATATCGTGTTATGAAAAGCATGAACTATTCAAATGGTCACTGCAGATATACTGCCAGTCACCACAGCTAATAGCATCCGCTGTATTCAGGAAAAACGATGAAAATAGCTTCAGCGAATGCATTGGCGATACTGTTTTATATTTTAAGAATTCCACGAAATCGACGATTTATAACATTAACCTCAGCCCGCTCCGAACAGTAATCTTTTAACAAATGTCCAGAAACATTTGGGATCGCATTTTACCTTCTTCTCGACAAACTTAACGTATGCATCACAGTCGCTATGCAGTGATGAATTACGAAGTAAACCACGCCATTCCGCAGAAAACCATGAGGCATAGCGAGCTGGACAAAACTATTCGCAGGTATTGAAGGCTGCCAGAGCAACTTTTACATCATCATTAAGGATGTCACCCGGTTTTCTGACATGTATAGCACGGTACAAGTCAGACGAGTCGACATCACTGAAATAATGGTAGAGACCTAGATAGTCACCGTTGGGAAAAGAAACAAGCGAACAGGTTCGCTCAACACATGAATCACCTCTGAAGAAATTGCGCATCCGAGCGGAACGTGCCAGTGGTAAACAGGAAGCAAACTGCTAACAGCAAGAAAGAAAACTCTGCAACGCCGATATTAGCCAGAATCAGATCCATATCATTGCCAGCTGAATTTGGAAGCGCATTAAACTTCGTTAATCCAACAAATTCCAAAGAGCAGAACAGTGCACTACAGCTAGGGGATGATAAAGATACGGATGTCGCGCGTGAAGAAACCCCAACCATAGAGGGAACATTTAAATCACCAGCCACTAGGATATCATATTTTGCAATATTAATAACTTGAACTAATGTTATGCTAAGAAAACTGCACGTTCGTCATGTCAGGAGGGAAGCTGGTTGCGCAGAGCAGGATATTGTTGCCCCGATTAATAGGAATTTCAACCCACACAATCTCTGGCACAATCTAAAGGTCCGCACGCCACTTAACGCTAAGATTCCTCCGCACGGCAATCAGCACGCCACCGCCGCATTTCACAGGAGCATCATGCACGCGGTCACATCCATGAATTTTGTATTCCGGTGAAAAGTTATTCTTGGGCAGTAAGTCGATGCAAAGTGAAGTTTCAGTTAAATGTATAAGATGGTACAAACAGACTGGCACCTTCTCGCAGAAATAGAAGGATTTCTTGCGTAGACCACGAACGTATGGCTCAAAAACGGAGCACTTCATTAGTGAGGTTAGAAAAGAATTCACGTTATATTGTAGCCGGTGTCCCTGGATGCATCATTTCTGCCGTAGAAAGTCCTTAACAGTCAAGCTTACCGCCAAATGTCTAGCGAGTAGATTTTTTTTGGGGGGGGGGGGGGCGGGGGGAGGAGACGTTCTCGTTCACTGTGAGCTGGAAGGAAACGCAACTCTCGCGCATCGCTTCGAGTTTTTGGCAGACAACATTGTGACAATAAACAACAGTTTTTAAGCGCAGTACGGATTTCCTCGCAAGTTGTGAAAGGGGCCAAGCGCGACGCGAAATGCGGACGCCTTCCCGGCACAGAAACTAGTGTGAAAAAGTTCGGGGCCCCAGCGCTGGCTTTGCCTTCGTCTTGGCCTGGAACTGCTTAGTTTGTAGGGCATTGACGCACATTTGCTTCCCTTGATGGCCCATCCACATGAGCGGGTGCCGAATTGACACTGGGCTATTCATACACCGACGCGAGGCTGTTGGGTATAGGACGGGATGACTTGCAGCGCCTGACCAGAGGGACGTCAACGAAAGCCCCAAAGGAGGCCACACGTTTAAGTCACAATGCTGCTGCGCGCACTTGTGCAATAGCGCTGCCTTTTCACCAGGCAAAGGGTTGACTAAGCAGTTATGTTCCTTTGATATATACGAAAACTAAAAAAAAAAAATATTGGAGGCTTCTTTGGACGGAGTTGCGCACACCAAATAGCTGGTTTTGTTCACAGAGAAGGACGCGTTTTTTTTTGTTAACTTGTTCCATGCTCAATAGGACACCCTGTATGGACTCCAGTTTTCCCGTTTCCATGCTGCCGTGCTAGCGAGGAAGTATATAGCGAAGAAGAAGCGAAGAAGAAGTAAGCACTGCAGACGACGAAGAACATGGCTCCCGTAATTATGTTTTTATTTTTTTTTATTTTTTTATTTTTTTTTATTTACAAATACTGCTGTCTCAGTTTCTGAGACATAGCAGGAGTGAGTACAGAGTAACAATAAAAAAAAAAATACAAATTCAAGTACTTTTAACAAAATTCACCAGAATACTAGAAAACATTACCAGAATGCATAATTACACAATTCTTTTTCAAAATCCTCAGTACCGAGTCTGCGCAGAGACCCATCAAGTTTATTCCATAAATCCACCGTCCGTGGAAAGAAGGAAAACTTAAAAGAATCAATATTCGACCTGAAGGGCACAATGTTCAGGGGATCAGATCGTCGAGTACAGCGTGCTGAAGCTGCAACAAAAGAAATCGGCGCCAGAACACTCAAGCCGGTGTGAACTATCTTATGAAGAAGGATAACGCGATCAGAATTACGCCGATGTTCGAGAGATTGCAGCGTTAAAACGTGTGCATGCGAAGTAGGCGAGAATTGCCGGTCATAGCGACAAAAAATGAACCTAATTGCTCTTTTTTGGACAGATTCTAACATAGCTATGTCGTGCTTGAGGTGAGGTGACCAAACAACCGATGCATATTCTAGTATGGGCCTGACCAAAGTTTTGTACGCAGTCAATTTGCATTCTCTTGTTGAGTTGCTTAACGTGCGCTGGAGATACCAAAGTTTTCGACGAGCCTTATTGCAGATCATTTCAACATGCTTGCGCCATTTTAAATTTGACGCTAGAGTTACACCGAGGTACTTAAACTCCGTAACATGTACTAGACCGACTCCGTCGTTAGTATAAGTAAAAGAAAGGGGTTGTTTCTTGTTTGAAAAGGTCATGGCCACAGTCTTCTTTAAGTTAATAGACATTTGCCAGGTTTCACTCCAGTTACAAAACAATGAAAAAACGTTATTTAGCGCAACCTGATCATGAGCATCAGAGATGGTGTTGTAGATTACGCAGTCGTCTGCATACATTCTAAGTTTAACTTGAGTATCGCCAATGATTTCTGCCACGTCATTTATGAAAATAATGAACAAAAGCGGCCCCAGCACCGAGCCTTGCGGCACCCCAGATGTAATCTGTACCTCAGACGACTTCGCGTGGTTATACGTAACAAACTGAGAGCGCGACCGTAAGTAATCAGCTATCCAATCAACCAGCTTGCTGTCACCAAAATATGTACGAAGTTTAACTAAAAGCTTAGCATGGCAAACTAAATCGAAGGCCTTAGAATAGTCAATAAATATGGCATCAAGCTGTCCTCGGCTGTTAAGGGAAGATGCAATGTCATGCGTAAATTCAAGCAACTGCGTAACAGTGGAATAGCCAGCACGAAAACCGTGCTGCGATTGGGAAAGAATATTGTTGGCATTTAGGTATTCCACAATGTGCTTGTGAATAATGTGCTCCAAGAGTTTCGAGCTGGTGGAAAGTAAAGATATTGGCCTATAATTCGGTATTATTTGTTTGTTTCCCGATTTGAATACGGGCACGACATTAGCCAATTTCCACAGCCGGGGCACTGTTGTAGAGTCTATTGATTTTTTAAATATTATAGTCAGATAGCTTGCGCACCATTCCGAGTACCTCTTTAGGAACATATTTGGAATGCCGTCTGGGCCTGGGCTTTTCGTTACATCAAGTTTTAATATGAGGTTATGTACTCCAGAGGAGGTTACATCAGGATTTGGAAGAGAGGGCAGATTGCGGCACGCGGAAAATGGAGGATTGGTGCCATTATCGGTAGAAAAAACAGATTCGAAGAAGTTGTTGAAGGCGTTGGCTATAGTTTCAGATTGGGAGCAGGATTGGTCATTAACAATAAAGGAAGAAGGTAGAGACGATGCAGGACTAATCGATCTCCAGAACCTAGATGGGTTTTTTTTCATAAATGTAGCCAATGTATTATTAAAGTAAAAGCTCTTAGCCTCTTGCATTTTCGCTCTTAATTTAGACTTCAACGTGTTGAAGAAAGAAGCATTGTTCTTACACTCGGAACGGCTTCGCTTACGCAGCCGCTTAATGCGACGAGTGAGCTGAATTATCTCCCTATTATACCAAGGGTGTCTTTGGTTCCGTTTAATACATCTTTGGGGCACGTACTTTGACAGGCATTCATGTACAATGTCACTAAATTTAAGGAGCAACGTGTCTACATTGTGCAGTTCACTACAGTGTTGGAAGTCATCAAAAGTTGAGGCTAAAGTGTCAAGTACGGAAGTATCGTCAGCTGCAGAAAAGTTCAAAACGGTTGTGAATGCAGGTCTTAGTCGAGGGCACACTAAGTTCAAGGCAATTTCAACTGCTTTGTGGTCAGATAAGCCTTCGGTGACTTCACATTTAACTCCATGCGATAAGAGTTGTTGGTTTACAAATACAAGGTCTAATATTGAGTTTTCGCGCGTTACAAAATCCACAAGTTGAGTTAACCCAAATGAAATAACCAGGTCGATCAGGGAAGCACAAAGCGCCCTATCACGGCCAGTTGGGGTAAGTGTGCTCCAGTTAATGCATGGGAGATTGAAATCCCCTGCTAACAATAGTTTGCAACCACACAACTTGTTACTAATAAGGTACTCATTGATAGCAGGAAAAATATCGTCGGAGTTCGGAGGGCGATAAATAACACCAACAACTATTACAATACCTCTGCTGTATACTTTGCACCAAATAGCCTCAATGCCAGGAAGTTCAGGTAATAAAGAAAATTTAAGGCTTGTTTTAATGAGAACTGCCACACCACCACCACGGCCAACTTCTCTGTCCTTCCGAAGTAGTGCATAACCGGGAGGCAAAATTTCGATATCAATAACAGATTCATGTAACCAAGTCTCTGTAAGACAGACAATTGATGGGCTGTGGCTTTCCACCAAACAATTGAGAGCTTCAACTTTGTTGAGTACACTCCTCGCATTTACATTGAGGACAGTTATATTCTGCTCGCAGCGTCAGTCAACACGAGCCGAAGCAGTATTAGCCGAAGCTCTATTCCTGCCAGTCGCTTTTGCAGAAGCCGATTTCACGGGAGCCGAAGGCACAGAGGCTGACACCGTTGAAGGCGAGCGCGCTGAAGCCTGAACAATGACATTCTTATCAGTGTCCCACATGTAACGAACACCATCAATCGTGAGTGTGTCATGTTTAAGTCTATATTTACCAGCATTCTTGCGCATATCTTGCGAATTCTGCCACAGCGCTCTACGTGCCATCCGTACCCGTGCAGAGTAGTCCTCGTTTATGTATATATTAGTCCCCTTAAGTTTCCGGGTGTTGTTCAATATAGCAACCTTTGTTCTGAAATCCAGTAATTTAATGATTACTGGCCGAGGTTTATCCTTTCTTTCAACTCCAAGCCTGTGGCAACGCTCTATGTCGTCACATTTTACACCGAGTTTAACTGATACAAGTTCCAATACAGATTTAAGCAGATCATCAGCCGACTCGGAAGGCTTCTCACGCAAGCCATGAATAACCAAATTGTTTTTACGGAGTCGATTTTCTAAGTCATCGTTCTGACGATCTAGCTTGTCTACTAGTTTTTGAAGTGCACCGACGGTGTGCTCCAGTTCGCTTACACGTGGTGCAATGTTTGACATAGTCGCCGCCATTTGCTCAACATTTTTTAGACGACTATCAAAGGATGCAACCGTTTCAGATAGGCTAGCTATATCTTGGCTAATGCGGGCCTGCCCATCCAGCAGTTGCGACAGCATTTCGTCCACATTTGGTCCAGGATTGGTCTCAACGTCACCGCAAAGTAACAGCAATGACATTTTTAGGCAATGCACCAATTCTTTCAAAACGGCAGTACAATTCAGAGGGTCCGGCAGCAGCAGCAAACAACGATTATCACTTCTGTAACATTTACAATTGTATGTTACCTGCAAGATGAAACAGACCATGTTCCTCCATGTCCATAATGCAGCGTTCAGATGCAGCGGCACTGACATTAGTTCGGCGTGAACTACTAGATGGTTCTTTCTCTGAAATCGTTTGAACTTGTAGCGACCAACATTAAGCAGCAATGAAATGTTAAGCTTAACCTTTCGCTCGAGTGGACCTGTCATCACCGTTACAAAAGCTAAACGGAGTACAAGTGGTGGCGACGCTATGCGCTTACTAGACCGAGTTCTAGGTCGCCCATTTTCTCCAAGTCCATCTGTGCCTTTGGTCCCTACAACGCAAAACTATTCCAGTCTCCTTACGTCAAGTTTACGTAACCAAGGACGCAGTCATTGGACGGTAATCGGCAGCGTTGTTTGAGAAGCTCGATATACGCGCCCCTCATTTATTGGACGTCGTCTTTTTTGAATTCAGCATGAATAGAATTACCTACAATGTGCAGATTTCCTTGTCGAATTGGCTGAGAAGAGACAAGGAGCACGCCCAAGTGGAGAGGGTTTTATGGGGCCGAGTCAGCCCAGTGAAAATATATAACCGAATTCAGAATGTAGTGCCGGCGTCTGCGATTGGTCCGCTCCTCCTTACTTAGCTTGCGGTGGCTGGGCAAAAATCACAGCGGCGTGCAACAGAACGTTAAAAAAGCCGCCACAATGGATCCTCAACAAGCGGTAGTTGGCAGAGTGATGCCGTATGCATGCCGAAAGGTCTTGATAACGTTATACTGGCAGCACGGAAAAAAACGTTTAATTTAAGCAAATAAATCCATGCTCTCCGGCAGCTCCGACTAGGAAGTGCTAGAGCAATCATTGGTTAGCCATCTTTTATTCTTTACGGAACGGGGCTGTCTCCAGCTAATCATAAAAAAGAAAATCAGTTTTGTTCAGCATAATAATGCATCTTTAACGCGTACGAGTCATTTTGACGCTATGAGATTTCGCGGTTTTGATACGTCGCGTGACAGACACGCGAAGTGGGCGCAGCCCGAAAATGTTTGATGGCGAAAAAGCCGTCGAATCAGAAATAATTACTTTCTTTCGTTCGGTTTAATCATGCATAATCAGTGTGCACACATGATATCAGATTGGGCATTTCCGCAGTTTTCGTGATACCGCGTGAGAGATGGACGAAGTGTTCTTCTTTGTTCAGGTAACGGAACTTCTAATGAACTTGAAATAAGGGCGAACATACTTTCATGTCGGCACCAGCTCCATATTTTATTGCCAGCCACTTCTTTTTCAGAGTTTTTTTGTAGTTATTTGTCTTTCTTCACGTGTAATGTATAACTCGTGAAAGATAATGTAACTCGTGCCCGGTAAAGCAAAAATACTTTTCAGCAAGGGTAAGAAAGGACACGTTTCCACTAAACGGGATATTAGTCTAACGAGGAATAATAAATGTAGCAGGTTCGTTTTCATCCAAAGGCACAGTTATAAAATTCACAGAAATACTCCTAAAATTGTGGTTATGATGACGGCATGTGATTGTGGTGCCACGGAATGAAGTTAGACCCTCTCTTGCCTTTTACGATACTTTTCTGTAAATTGACAGGGTGCTTTTTGGCGGTGCCGTGGGATGAAACTACATACGAGTGTATGGTTCGTGGAGAATTACCGTAAATATGACGGTGCGTTATTGCAGTGCTTTGGAATGAAATTATGGGCGCCAGTACGTTTTACGGAACCGAGGACGCCGTAGTAGACGCTTTGGCGGACGCCGTAGGGACGCGTGGCCGGCGCTCTTGTGTCTCGATAGAGATCTGCGATGTTTGCAGAGTGCGCGCAGTGCGGGTAGCATTCGTACGCGCTGCGCTTTCTACTTTTCGTTCGCCATGAAGCGAGACATGCATGAAGGTCGATTCGCTTGCCGCTGCCGCGATTCGTCACTCCAGATTTGTCACAGCGAGTTTCTGCGCTCACTGAGCGAGATGTGTTCGTGGTTACCTGTGCGCGCGTGACATCGAGGTGGTTAATTTAGTTAAAGCACATTTACGGGCTAGTTGGTTTGAATCCATGCTAGAATGTGCAAGCGCGACTGAACAAAGGAGTAGAAAGAAGCAGACACACAACGACAGCGCTGTCTCTGTGCGCCTGTTTCTTTCTACGTCCTCGTCGAGACATGCTTGCATATTCTATCATTGTTAATTTAGTAAGCAAGCGAATGTTCCAAAGTTTATATGGCCGGTAATGCAATAATCCTTACTTCATACTGCTATCTACTATTTCTCTATCGCAATCAATGCTTCACCTTTCGGGGCGAAGTGCGAATATTATTGCTAGCTCACACAGCACAAAGAGCACAGCAGTGAAATTGCGCTGTCGCACTAGTCGAAAATGACCGGGCTTTGACTTGCCACAACACGCTGCCGTAGCTGAGTGGCTATGACGCAGCGCAGTTCTCATGCGTTCTGTCCCGCCCATGGCGACCGCATTCCGTTGGGGCGTAATGTAAATACGCCCATGCACCATGCCAGATGATCAACATTATTCCGCACCAACGCAGTGTGACGTACTTGTACGTAAAAAGATTGTGCTTTTGGAACGTAATAACAAAGGATGTCGTTTCTTCCTTACCACTGCTTGAATTCTGTGAAAAACTTTCCAAACGATGCGTGCTACCTAACGCATATTCGTGTACGCTTCATGCAGGGGTGGGGCGGGCACACGGAGCGTATACGCCCAGTGGACTGTTAATTTCGGTCACTGCTGATTGGCTGGAGATGCACCAGCAAGAAGAAGATGCTTCTCTCTCGTACTCCAGCCAAGTCAATCAGCCAACGCTTCTGCAGCAGGCGGAACGGACATGTCAACTACGAGGACAGTCTCAGAATACGAACTCGCCCGCCCCCGATGTACCCATGCCGGCGTTGTGCTATGCATATCTACAGACGCCCTCGCCATATGACCACTTAAGGTCTGGGATGCAAGATGGGGCATGAGCCTTTCTTTGCATCTTCGATAACGACCACGGCACGAATCACCATTGCTACATTCTTTTCACGTACTACTGCAACACATACTACAGCAACAAAGCTACGGCAACACATACTATAGCAACACATCTACAGCAACACATACTACGGCAACACATACACATACTGCAGCAATATATACTACGACAACGCATACTACGGCTACACATGTTGCAGTAACACATACTGCAGCAACGAAATTGCGGTGACAATGCTTCGAACAACATGAATTGCGCGTGACAAAGAAGATAATCACAACAAACACAAACACGATGGGAAGTGGGGCGCGCAGGCTCGGTTGCTGAATGCGTGACCACTGCTCCTTACAACACACGATATGAATATAAATTATATAAAAACCAGTGAAATCCGCAACATAACGAGCTTCATATTCCCACACACCGGTAGCGCTTGTAGAAATCGTCATTTTGCAGCCAGACTCGCTTGACATTTAACGGTACTTCGTCAGCGGGAAGAGTTTCGTTCAGCGAACACGTCGTCGCATTAAGAGCAAAGCTTTCTTCGCGAAGATTCCCGGGCTTTGCCGATCGTAGATGCTGGCTGCTGCTTCTGTCCCGTGGAATAACTCATACTTATAAAAGAAAAAAATTAATTACGGGCAAGATGGACATCTCGTCCCACTACACCGCAGCCCCACGCTCTAACCATTATACGCCGCAACCGCTCGTTCAGTTTTATGGTTGCAGTACAAACTAGATCTTTGAGATGATCGCGGTGTGCGCCGTTTCGTTTAAGCCAAAGACAGAACCACGAATTAGACAAGTTTCTAGCATTTGATTTACCGCATAACAATATATGTGTTGTGTCTGCATAATAATTATATTACTAGAATATCAAGAGAGATCTTCGAAAGACATTACGTGGTGTTTCACTTATAAACAGTCGAGCAGTAAAGCACCGCCAAACAATCAGGGGAAAAATAATCGAGCACTGCGCAACCAACCATGGGAACACAGTAAGATGAAGGACAAAAATTGAACTCTCATATTCAATAAGAAATAAAGGTGAATGACACTTGTGACAAGGACAAGGTGACAGTAACATCGAAGAGGAAATAAGCGTCAACATTATTTTACAATCAAGCATTTCAGGAACAGCAAAAATAATCACATAGCTCATGGAATCGGTGGTAAGGCTCTCCTCAAGATCATTGGAGAACACGTTCTATTCCCTTACTACTCTCGGAAAAAAGACAATGCCTCAAATTATGCCAATAAAGTTTGTGTGCTTTAAGTCGTTAGGTATCTTCAGCTCGAGTACTTCTTGTCGTAGACGAGGATAAACAGCCACTACTGTTGATTTTTTAGGCGCACAGGCGGCCATTCCGTAGTTCTAGCGACCTGCGCGAACCACATTCGAAAAGCCCGCGCTGCCCTCCGCCGACGATACATCCGTCATCCGACCCCGCCCAGGCGAGGATGCCGAGCTCGGTTTGGTGTCAACCGCGGTTTGCATGCTAACCACCGATTTGCCTGTTGCCAGATTGCCCTAATAACGGTTAACGGCAACCGCCGTCACACTGACCGTGGTTTGCCTTGCAACCGCCGTTTGTCCTGCTGTGTAACCAAGCTAACCGTGGTTAGCGATGTCGTTAAGGACGCGCTTGTAACAGGGGTATTACGATTTAGAATGGCAGAAGAGCGAGTACCTTTACCGAAGCATGTCAACGCTGCATTGAGCACAAGAATACAAACGCGTGAAAGGGTTAGAAATAGAGCAGTCATGTTTGTGCTAAACACGACTGTGATAAAATTCTAGCGAAGCTTTAATATAAGGTTCGCTGCTACATGTGACATGTAGCTATTGGGCTTCGAAAAACAGCTATATATCGCCACTTTAGATAGTGTAGTTTAAATAAATTATAGAGGAGACTTGTAGCCTTGCCGTTGTTGAAACGAGAGTCCTTCAATGGAAAATCTCATAACTTGGCTCCATCGAGGAAGTCGGGAAAACTAAGAATCAGGTCTTAAGTGTGGCAAGTGATTTAAGCTTTTTTGTACCCGCAATATCTTCCGCGATAAATGTCTGGTGCCAAGCTTCTCACTCGAAAAGGCAGCATTTTTTCACTACTTCTCCGAAGGCGCGTCTCCATACACTCTCGCCTTTACAGTGGCATCCCACAAGCACGATTGCTATGAAATGGGCTAATCGGGGGCTGTTGATATTTGGTCAAGCGCTAGCCCGTTACGAAGAGCACCGACACGAAAAGAATCGACCGCGTGTTAGTGTCTGCGCTTTTAGTAACGTGCTAGCGCATAACGAAGTATGATTCCCAGAATCAAAACGCTCGGTATCTCATTCGACAGCTTTGGCATTTTGGATGTTACGTGGACGCCGGTGTTTATAAAACACCACATGCACACCAATGTTCAGTCAGCCCGCGATTTCCATTTTCCTCTTCCGGTAGCATGCTGCCGAATTCAGTATATTTTTCCTGGGGAGTATCTGGAACCTGTGACTTTTAGCGAAGACACCAGTTCGTACCTTGAGGAGTGTCCAAGGCAGCGCCAACTCGTTTTTTCTCGACGGGTGGAATTGAACACATCTCGCGACCACGTAGCCTTCTGTTTCCATAGTGTCGCGTTTGGAGCTTCGATACTTTTGCTGCGCACCTAATGTGGGCCCTACAATATGATAGAAACCGCGTGAACCACTGCAAAGCAGCTTATTGGCACGATTTATGGGTTCTGGCTCCCACGAGAGCCGTCAATCGTGGGTCTGAGTCGACTGTTGCAGCCTCAGTACACGTGGCAAGCTTAGCGTTCAACAGGTCTCTCAGATCATCGTCATCGGTCGTGTACAGACATCACATTGGCCAAGAACCTTTCCTGCATCACCACACACCCACTGGCCGTATTAATAACGATCATAAAGCAATAGTCACTTTGGTTACCAAATGATAAATCCTCCCGGCCACGGTGGCCGCATTTCGATGGGGGCGAAACGCGAAAACACCCGAGTACATAGATTTAGGTGCACGTTAAAGAATGGAAGGTGGTCACAATTTTCGGAGTCCTCCATACGGTGTGCCTCATAATCAGATCGTCATTTTTACACGTAAAATTCCATAATTTTTAAAAATAAGCAATCCAAAAACAAAACAAGAAGGTTACAAACAAAAAGAAAAGCGCTGAGTATGCAATTTATTAAAGCAACCAGAAAATAGCAAAAAAAAAAAAACGAAGTTCATTGTGGTAGGTCTATTTTATTTTCAATCAACATATCTACAATTGCCATATTTATCGCCGTATATACAGCTCCACTGGTCATTTATCTTCCGACAGTGGAGTGGCTCTCAATTTTTTATTATTATTTCCGGCCATGCAGTAGAGCATTTTGACCCACAAAGAATTACAATGTAGGAGTTTAATATACTTAAATAATAGGGAACAGCCGCCACAGAAGCATCCCGCATTGCAGGCGTGAAAAGTCCGAACAAGTGGCAGCGACTTCACTTTATATATAGTGTCCAGCACATCTGCCTTCTGACCGTCCCACAAGACAAACAATCAGTCGAGCTACGTGACACCGCATACAGCGTGGCGAGGTCCCGCGAGCCGAGTTATTCTAATTTGTTCCTCTAACGACGCAACTTTCGCATTCCTCACGATGTCAGTGAAGGATAAACTGCTAAAATGCCATGCGCATGCGCGAGAAAGGTGATTTCGAACCAAAGTTGTATCGGTGCTTGCGCGAATCGACGTCGAAACAGGCAAATATAGAGATAAACTTGCGCTGTGCAAACGTGAATTTGCTCAAATACATATATCGAGAGCTCTTCTTTTTTTCGATAGATAGTTTTGAACACGCTGCTTCCACCACAGAATTCTAGAATCATTATAGGCGAGGCACGCAGATCTGAAAAGGTGAAATAAAGACACATTTGCGGATTTCGACGCTTTGAGACGCTTGGCGCGTTAGGCGCGCGTCCGCATAGCAAGCATCATAACAAATCCGAGGACACCTAAGTACTTCTTATGAATTGTGAATGCGAAAACATTAATGTCCAGTCGAACGATGCTGAGCTGTCCTGTCCGCTGCTGGGTGACGTAGACAGAACGTTGCCTCGAGGGGCGGGGCTTTGCACTCGCGCGGCCGCCCCCATTTTCCGGTTTCGCGCGCTCTCATGGCCTAATTTAGTCATAAAGATGTTTCCGCGGGTAATCGTGAGCCATATTGCATTTTTTCGAATGTAGACAACCCGCGAAATCGATATGGAAAAGTGTGCACCGCCGTAGATGTAGGCGTGTTGAGGCGAAGCCGCCGTAACGCACACTTTTGGGTTTATGTTCGCGTAAGGGCTCGCGCGAGGCAATGGTGTCGTGAAGGCAGCTTAGCTGGTAACCGCAACAAACGAGGACTAGTCGCAGAGTAGGTAAAATTATTGGTACGGCCTTAACTAGCGCTAACATGGTCGAAAAAACACTGTTGCAGCACAGACAGCACAATCTTCGGGATCGGCCCAGGTTGCGTCCTGGCGAAGAAGAAGAACAGAAAGTCATCCAAGAGTCGACACTGATTGAGACAAGGTCCATGTAATTGCGCGTGAAATACGATGCGAATAAGATATGACATGAATGAATAGTGATTATCCAAAAAGAGACAGTAAGATACAGAATTGAAAGAATTATTTGGACTACGATGTACGAAGACCCTGTGGTCTTTAGCGTCGACACATGGTTGACCCTTCCTTCTTTTTTCTTATTTTAGTAAGGTTGGAAATGCGTTCTAGCATAATGTTACTAAGATATCTTCATTCCGCCCTCAGGATATGTAGGTGCACCACGATAATACGTATGCTGAAAAATGCAACAGTCGTAATTGACAAACAGCAGTACCTACGCAGCAAAACGGCGCACAAAGGATGGTCGATAAACAAAGTATGAAGAATCAATACCAAGGTACAGAATACGAAAAGAATTGTCAATGATTATGAAGATATTTTCCAAGAATGATAGGGCATGCGATCACAACCGACGCTTGCACTTGGTTCTGGAACTGGGACCTCAACCGAGCGCACGTTCTGCAAATGATGCCGCTCAAGCTTCCAAGCTTCAAAATAAACGAGCTATGACGTATCTATCATCATCAGCAGCAGCAGCCTATATTTATGTCCACTACAAGATGAAGCCCTCTCCCAGCAATCTCCATTTACCGCTGTCTTGCGCTATCTGATCCCAGATTGTCAGAATATTTTGTAATTTCAATGCACCATCATCTGCGACAGCGCGTCTCTTCACTTGACATTCAGTCTATATCTCTAATAGACCAATGGTTATCTGCCGTACACCTTACCTGGCATTGCCAGTTTCTTTCTTTCTTCTCAGTCCCAACTAAAATATTGAATACCCCCGTTCACTCTGTAATCGAAACCGTTGTCTTGCTATCTCCTAACGCTATGCCTAAGATATTTCGCTCCATCACTCGTTAGGCGGAAATTACTTATCACTGATCATTGCTAGCATCCCATATGTTAGTAAGGGTATGTATATACGCATTAACGCCGAAATAAGACCGGTCCGTTATAGCAGCTCGTGAAATATGTGAATGCGTAGGAGAATATAGTCAATGAAAAACGATACCGCCTACTGCCGTCACGGAAGTCATGTACGAAAGGCCCGAACATTAGCTATGGTGACACTGAAGCTGCTTCTTTAGCTACACAAACGTACCTCGACCCATCATTCTTATTGACGAAAACGATACACCCCTCTAAAAGCTTTATCGTAATTCATTTCCAACTCCTTGAACATGGAGTAGGAACAGCAATGGCACGTGAAATGACCCAGGCTATTGTTGAAAGACCTATGTAAGCGTTTTGGAAACTGCTGTGGGCCCTATATTAATATAAATATTCTCTTGTGTTTAACAGTGTGCTGACTCAGCACTTACATAAAGATAAGAAGAGTCGTTTACATAGATGAGTGATCATGTAACCAAATAAAATAAATCTTCCTATGAACTTGAAATTTTTACATGATTTATCCTTGTCACAGAGGATGCGTTGACACTATTACGTATATTGAACTGGATTGAGTTTGATTCCGCATATATAAAAGAAGTGTGCATAAAGGTGTTTGGACTTATAGCCACATTGGAGGGGAACAGCTCAGGAACTCGTCGATGATGAAGAAAGGCACAATGAAGATGCACACTGCAAGGTCTTCTTTGTGCCTCTCTTTAGCTCTTTGAGATTTCTGTGATGTTCTTTTCCACCATGAAAAACCAGCAAGTCCAAACAGTAACTACAGCCAGAGACTAGTTTCCAGTCCAAAGAATAATGAACATTACATAATAACTAGCACAAAAACGGCAAATACGCGTGGAAGACATGAAAAACACGTAAAAAAAAACTAGAAGTTTTACTTTAAAGAACGCTATGAGCCTTCCAAACGTGGCGCTTTTCCGCATGAGTTCGCAGGTGCGGTGGACATTCCTTGCGACTATTAGTGCAAGTATCAGAAGATTAATTAAAAACATATCATTAGCTTTTCCTTAATGCTTTGGAGGTAGTTATATATATGGCGAATTTGGAGGCAGTCAAAATAAAAGCGCCATTATTTTCTACAAATCTTAAAAATCGTACCTCAGTTGTTGGGATAATCATCGCCCAATTTTCCGGCTCAATCTAAAAAAAACAAAAAAACAAAAGCGAGCTCTACAGGGGCTCAGAAGCGGCAGCCCCGCTATCGTAACAGATGGAAATGCCGCCTAGCGAAAGGCGCGAAAGAGTTCGAGGCTGAAGTTCCGAGCCCGTCGCGGCGTACGCCGATAGGACACGCTTCTCACGGCAAGCATCTGCTGCTGTGTGCCGTATCAGGTTTTGCCGCAACCTACCACCACTCGAACTCGGTCGCAAACTTCGTCACGGGACATATCCGCGTGACATAGCAGCTGGGCTGGATTGTTTGGAGGGAGCGTCAAAATTCGATTATGGATATCTCGAATGGGGTGCAATTGCCAAGATTTGAAAGAACATGAATGTATGTAAATGTTTGCCATATAAATAATTTGCTCCAAGGCTCTAGTAACAAGTTAATAAACACATTATTGTTGATTGTTCGTTCGCAAGTTACATTAATATTGGTAAAATACGTACATCTTGCCTAGGAACACCTTCAAAAAAAATTCCCCTTTAGATGCGCTCACGAGCTTACAAAGAAATTCTGTAGTGGGAATAACGCCAAGTATTAGCATACGTGAATGTAGCGGAACCCTATCAGGGCATGGCCAAGCTAAGCTGACCTGCATGACCAGACCACCTTGCACCGCGACACTTGAGCTCGTCTGGTGTCCATAACGCGCAGTGCGCATATGCACGCGTCCTATATTACTCGACGGTACGGTCATCCTCCTAAAGCCCCTCCAGTGGTCTGTCCGACGCGCGGTTGAGAAAACGACAGCCCGATTCAGAGGACAAATGCCAACGTTCACGCGGGCGAGGCATGCGTGCTACGCGGCTATCTGCATCGGACTGGCTCAAGCGGCGAAAAGCAATAGGCGGCGGCAGTCAGGGATATTCCTGCTACGCACACGCAGAGGCACGTTACGTGAGCTTACTACAGAAAAAAAAAGATTACTTACAAGTCGGGTGCTGCGAGCGTTGAGCTGCTGTATATGGAAATCACGGTTCGCGGTACATGAATTTGTCTGACCTTGCTGGTTGCAATTTGAAGCATTCTTTCTGCTTTGTTTAGTGTGCTCTATCTGCGTTTCTTGGTCTAAATTTTGAAGCAATCCTACGTTCCTATGAGTGAAATCCTAGGCGTCGGCGTTTGTGAACCAAGGATTCCATTGGACAAACCTTTATTTAGGTTGGCCAATCCATCGAAGGTTAGCAAACGCCGACACCGATGCGACTCAGCGCTCATGTAGAAATCATTCGAACTGTTGGATTTACAACGCAATATCTTGTTGAAGGCAATCAATTTTGGAAACTGACAAAGCGGTCGAAGTCGGAACGACAAAGTTTAAGCAAATCCATGAAGTAACCATCATTCCGATGCTGGCTGAACTGCCATGCTTTCAGCTATCAAAGACAAGCGACATTGCTCCCAATAGTATAATTTTTTGTAGCAAACCCTGCAGGCCACGAATTTTGCTTACGACAGTACATAAATGCTATTGCAGGTCCAAACCACACTAAATGTAAATAAAACGTATTCACGTTCTTTCTTGAAGTAGTGTCGCAGTGATTGTACGAAAATAAGAGTGGTTCAACTAAAACGCGTGCTAGTCCGTTTAATTGAAACATTAGACATCACTTAAGTGAAACGCAACACAAAAGTACACCATCGCGTCATTTAGGGTTTGCTACCCACATTGATTGAGACTATAACTGTACTACACTTGACGCAACTGCACTTTTGTCGTGATCGTCAACGGCCGTTAAGACAATTGCCATGGAACGTCTCAAACCCGCCTACATTGAAGCAATCGCACCACCGGCTCCACCAATATGCGATGCAACACTTCTGCATCCTTCACCACCGCCTCCGCACGTGACACCCAAGACCACCGGAAAGACACACCGCGTCACGTGGACTTTCTATCGTTCGTCTAACTTTCCTGCTCTCTAAGGGGGGAGCCCTCTGTAGCGGCAGCAGCATCAGCGTCGCATGAGAGTTATGTAGACGCTCGCGTCCACACGAGGCACGAGCGGTTGGCACGCTCCCGCACGGGATAGCGTTCCGAAAAATTATTAAGAGGGATGCTACGCTAAGAGAAGGAGTGTAGGTTTTTCCTCTCCTGCGAGAGCCCGAGACGTTACCCGTCTACGAGGTCGCTCGTCGCCACAGATTCATTGAAGAGCAGAACATACCTTGTGGCATACTCAGCCACCAAGGTTGGCATCAGGTGCACTCAATACAGCTATTTATCAGACCATGGAATGCCCACTCTCAGTGACCAAGGTAGCGGGAAAGCGGTTAGAATAACACTTAGCTAGTGAGCCAAGCCGGCGTAAAAGACTTTCACCGAACAGCGGCACATACCATGTCGCACATAAACAGCGGCACATAACCAATGACCCAAATTGTAAAGATGTTCGCTGAAGCGTTGCGCAGACCCAGTTGCCCATATTCAATGGTCATAATTTACATCAGATAGGTTAAATGAAGTACGGCGCATACCAAGTTTCACATACTCAGCGACATATGTGCTGGGCTCAGAGAGGTTCATTTAAGAGTGCCACATAAGCACCGGCGCATACCCTGCAACCCAGGCTGGCGTGAAACGCTCTAAAACGGCTGACGCCTATAAAAGAATCACGCTGAAAGCATCAACGATGAATTGTAATTATGCGAATATGTTTGTTATCCCACTCAGTGGTCTGTGGATCAGTCAAATGCAACGGGTATACCCGAAAGATTCTGAACACATCCTGCTTAAATAGAAGATTTAGCACGGGCGCAACTCCAATGCCGCCTATTTGAAGTACACGTAGAGAGAGAGAGAGAGAGAAAGGCAAAGGAAAGACAGGGAGGTTAACCAGAGATTATCTCCGGTTGGCTACCCTGTTCTGGGGGAAGGGAAAGGGGATGCAATAGGTGAGAAAGAAAGAAGGATAAAAAAAGGAAAAAAGAAAAAAAACCTAAGCACACACACGCACGTACACACGAACTATTTCTGTGGGCACTGTCACGCAACCCGCAAAGGCATTCCTAGTCTTACGCAGTGTCACCGTACAGTCCTGCGCCACACAGTGTACTGTCACAATTTGTCAGAAAGTCCCGTGTCTTTCAAGTATCGCAGCAGCGCCTTCATAGCGGATCGCGCTGATGTTCGCGTAGGCCAGGTTCCAAGGATCTTGTCTTCTGTCATTGGGCGCTTGTCCAGTTTGTCTAAGGTGGCTGAGAGGACAGTTCTTTGTAGGTTAAAACGAGAGCACTGACAAAGAAGATGCTCGATCGTTTCGTTGCACCCGCAGAAGTCACACAGTGGGCTGTTGGCCATTCCGATAAGGAAAGAGTAGGCATTTGAAAATGCTACTCCAAGCCATAGACGGATAAGAAGGGTGCGGTCACGTCGTGGAAGCTCGGACGGAATATGGAGCTGTAAATTGAGCTGCACGCCTCCAGAGTATGGAGGCGTGCACTTGTGAAATCGGATGAATTCCACTGGGCTAATGTCAGGTCACGCGCAAGTGTGGCAAGTTTTTTCGCTGCGTCGGCTCTCGAAAGAGGAATGGCAACGCAGTTGACGCCGTCATGGGCAGATCGGGCAGCTGCGTCTGCTCGATCATTGCCATGTATGCCACAGTGACTAGGCAACCACTGATATATTATATCGTGTCCTTCGTCAACTAGTCGATGGTGGACTTCTCTGATCTCTGCGGCGAGCTGCTCATGTGATCCATGGCGCAGTGCTGAGAGTACACTCTGTAGGGCTGCCTTGGAATCACAGAAGATTGACCATGCCTGGGATGGTTCCTCCTTAATAAAATGAAGAGCCGCACGCAGGGCTACGAGTTCAGCAGCTGTCGTTGATGATACATGTGACGTCTTTAGCTGTATCTTGACGGATCTTCTTGGTATCAGCACAGCGGCAGCTGCGCTTGCAGATGTAACTGAACCGTCGATGTAAACGTGTACGCGACCACTGTGCACCTCATCTAAATGTTCTAACGTGGCCTGCTTAAGGGCAAACGAGGACATGTTGGCTTTCTTCATGATTCCTGGGATGGTGAGGCGTATGTCAGGTCTGTGCAGGCACCATAAAGGTAAGGATGGTCTTGCTGCAGGCATGTAGTTCGATGGCAATGAGGGGCGATTGGCATCAATTAAACGACTGAAAGTTGTGTGTGGCCTTTCTGTGGGTAGAGCGGCAAGATGGTGAGAAGGTAATCGGGCAACGTGCCGAATATGCGCCCTGAGAGCGTCGGTTGCCAAGTACGTTGATATTGGGTGATCTCGAGCTATGACGATCGTTGCCGCTGTAGACGCACACCTCGGAAGACCGAGACACGTCCTTAGGGCCTGAGCTTGTAGTCCCTGGAGTACACGCAGGTTTGTTTTGCAGGTGTTGCCAATCACAGGGAGGCTGTATCTTGCGAAGCCGAGGAACAAGGCGTTATACAGCTGCAGCATTGACCGCACCGAAGTGCCCCATGACTTTCCGCCGAGAAATTTGAGGAGATGTATTATTGTCAATAATCTCTTCTTCAGGTATGAAACATGCGGGCTCCATGATAGGTCTCGGTCAATAATTACCCCTAAAAAGCGGTGTTTTCGTGCATTTGCTACTGCTTGCCCATTGACCTTTACACTGTAACGCTTCATTTCCTTCCGAGTGAATGTAACAAGGCAGCATTTCTCTGAAGACAGCTCTAAGTTCTGTTTTCGCAAGTACAGAGATGTTATCGTAGCTGCCTTTTGCAGCCGTGCTCGTACCTGCAGCCGTGTTACGGCAGACGCCCAAATGCAGATATCGTCGGCATATATTGATACCTGAACTGTGTTGGGCAAGGATCGGACTAGGCCAACGAGCACTAGGTTGAAAAGCGTCGGGCTTAACACTCCGCCTTGTGGTACTCCACGGCACGTTTGGTGTTGAGTCGTGGCGCCATCCTCGGTCATCACGAAGAAATGCCTGTCGGTCAAATAACTGCACAGCCACTGAAAAGTGCGGCCACCGATTCCGGCTTCAGTAAGAGCATTTATAATGGCATAATGTGCTATATTATCATAGGCGCCTTTTATGTCTAGGAATAATGCAGCAGTGAGTCGTTTCCGGCGTTTTTGATGCTGAACGAATGTAACCAAATCGATGACATTATCTATGGATGAGCGCCCACGCCGGAAGCCAGCCATAGCATCTGGGTACACGTTGTAACTTTCCAGGTACCATTCCAGGCGAGTCAAAATCATTCGTTCCATTATTTTCCCTATGCAGCTGGCCAGAGCGATGGGACGGTACGATGACAAGTTTAACGGTGATTTGCCAGGTTTGAGAAGTGGAACCAAGCGGCTGCATTTCCAGTCACGTGGAACCAAACCGTTGCGCCAAGACTCGTTGTAATGGTTTAGTAGCATGAGTCGTGCTGTCTGCCCAAGATTGGCGAGCGCCGCATAGGTAACCCCTTCCGGGCCAGGTGACGAAGAGCGCGTGCAAGTCGCCAGTGCCGCTTCAAGCTCCTCCAGCGAAAAAATTACATCCATGTGGGAATCCCGTGGCACAGGAGTAGCACATGGTGTAATTGCGCGTTGGAACTGCAAGCTGGAAAGTCTTGAGCAAAATTCTTCAGCAACGTCAATTTCGCTGCGACCTTGGTGCAAAGCGAGGGCTTTGAAAGGGACACGCTGTTGTGGTGATACGCGAAGCCCACGCACGGTTCTCCATATTTGAGATAATCGCTGACGTGGATCCAAAGACTCACAGAAACGTTTCCATCTTTGAGATTGTAGTGCATCGATGCGACGTTGAATCTTCTTTTGCATCCGCCTTGCCTCTCGGAGATCATGGATGGATTTAGTTCTCCTGTATCTTCGTTCAGCCCGCCGGCGAATTGCTCGTAGTCGCTGCAGTTCTGCTTCAAATTCTGCATATTTCGGGAAAGGCTGGAAACTACGCGTAGCCTCTTGCATGGCTTTCTGAATTTCGTGTTCCGGACTTGAAGGGTTCCCTTGCTGACATACTCCCTTCATGTGCGACCGAAACGCCGACCAGTCAATTCGCCGGAGCGTCATGGAGGAGTATTTCGATAGTCCCTTGATCTTCAGGTACGTCGGAATATGGTCGCTTCCATGTGTTTCAATGTCTGTAAACCATTGCACGTTTCTTTCAAGAAGCCGAGAAACCAGGTTCAAGTCTAGGCAGCTGCTGTAGGTAGGCCCGCGTAAATATGTCGGACTACCATCGTTGAGGCAGTAAAGGTCGTGCTGTGTGGCAAAGGATGCTATTCGCCTTCCCCTGGAGTCCATCTTCAGGCTCCCCCAAAGTGGATGGTGAGCATTAAAATCTCCTGTGAGAATCGTAGGGCCGGGTGTCGCTGATAGCACGTCGTGTAGTAGTTTAGAGTCGAAGCCACTAGAAGGAGCAATGTACACAGCAACGAGTGTGAACGTAAGCTTATTCGATTTCACGATTAAACAAACGTACTGGTTGTCGTCGTGAGGCGGAACTGGGTGCAACACGTAAGTCAGATCACTTCTAATATATAAAATTACCTTGCTTACATCACCACATGTAGAGGACATGAATGCCTCATAGCCAGAAATACGTATAACATTCTGCACGTTCGGTTCGCAAATTACAAGGATGGGAAAACGGTTTTCGAAGACAAAATGTCTAAAATCTGAAATTCTTGATTTGAGACCACGGGCATTCCACTGCAGTAAAGATGCTTTCTTGACTTCCTTGTGGAAGGGCCGCGAGGGGCGGGCCATGGTGCTATGCGATGCTTTCAAGTACTGGAGTCAGCGCGTCCAGCACTTGCAGTGCGCTACGAGCAGCCGGAGTGTCCATGTTCGTCAGTAGCAGACGCATGACATTCGTGAGCGATTTGAGCATGGCAATCACTTGTGAGTCCTTGTCTTGCATTTGGTCAACTGTAGTGACATTTGACTGTAAATGGCGAGTCATTTGCTGTGGCTCTGGCGCGTGGCATGTTCTCGGCAGTGCCGGCCACGCATCACTTGATGAAGCATCGCCACTTCTTTCGTTCACATTCGTGCTCTTACTCGAGACAGATGGAACAACAGGTGGCGTTGCCGGACGAGACATTTCCCTTGAACCGGAGGAGGGTTTCATGGACTTTCGTTTCCGGGAGCGATGTCGCCTTATCGCTTCAGAAGCATCTCTGTGTGACGATCCGTCTCTGGCCATTTTTCTCAAGATTTTCTGCTCTTTCTTTAGGCGTGGACAGTCTTTTGAGGACGCAGCGTGCGATCCTTGACAATTTGGGCACTTGAGCTCTGTTGCACGGCAAGTGTCGGTGTCGTGGTGTTCGGAACATCGTGGGCATATCGTTGTATTTCGGCAGACAGCACTCACATGTCCAATTCTTTGACACCTTCTGCGCTGAAGTGGTTTTGGTACGAAAGGTCGTACCACATGACGAAATTGGCCGACCTTTACATGTGATGGTAGGCAGTCACCTTTAAACACGAGCCTTACACAGGTCGACTTGCCAAGGCGCCGAGCTTGTAGTAAGGCAACACCATCTGTCGCAGGTTTGATTAAAATTGGCAGGTCGCTGTCGTTAATGGATGTGTCAATGTCATAAACAACACCGGCCGTTGTTTCGTTGTCTTGCGGAATGAGGTAGTGGACATTAATGTTGCCCAGGAGCTTTACTACCATCAAAGCATTGATTGCGCTTCGGTTGTGGACGTCAATAGCCAGGATGTTCTTTCGAGTATTAATTCTGATATCTTTGATTTCTCCTGGGACAAGAGCCTCCAGAGAAACGGAAATCGCTTGTCGATTAAAGCGGTTGAGGTTGTCGGCAGGTGCGTCCGGCACAAAAAGAATTGTGTGCGCCGATGGCCTGCGCTGTGGAATGACGGTAGACTTACTTGACGAAGACCGTCCGCTGATGTTTCTTCTCTTGGCCTTCCGGTGTACCACTCTTTCGAGGCCTTCGTCATCTGAGGCGTCATCGCTTGAGTAGGAGTACAGCGCAATGTCCTCGCTGTCAGCTTGACTCGGTGGGCAATTTCTCTTCCTCGGGCCGGTACCTGACGAAGCAGTCACGTCGCGTCGGCATTCTGCCGACTCCACTTCCATTGCCGTGGCAATGAGAGCGGCGTCTCCCAGTAAAACACGGGAAAAAGCCGAAAATACTGCAGCGCGAAGGAATAGTGGTCTCTACGAGAATCACTTCGTCTTCCTCTCTTCGAAGTACAAGTAAAACTCAAATTCATTTCCGAGATAAACCATGGGCCAAAGAAACAAAATCTGGTGCATCTGAGAGAGAAAGTGACTGTTGAAAGTGTGACTGTTGAAAGAGGAATGAGTGACTAGTGACTGTTGAAAGAGGAATGTTTATCATAGACCTGAAAAAAAAAGAAACAGAAGCACGACATTTATAAATCCGCAACCCCGCAGAGAGGGCAAACAACTCAGTTGTGTCAACTGAATAAATTAGAGAATCTAAAGCGGATAAATTGGGTATCCCAATTTATATCTTGCGTGATTTTGTTACATTGTTTAGATGGGTTTAGCAGAAGTCTTACTGACATATTAGCGGTCTATATTATAGCCATGTATAACAAATCAATTTTGTACACTTTAGATCTCTAATCAAATGTAATTCACAGAATTGTGGAATCGCTTTTCGTCCAAAGTTGTATAGATGACTGTTCCGTTTACGGGGCGTTTGCGATCTTGAGCAATTTTTATTAAAAGAAATTGATGGCCGAAGTAGAAAATTTGCTACTAACAGTCACAATTACTTTTACATGCAACAAGGCTCATCAAATTTCGTGAGGTGGTTGTAGAGAAAACGGTTCCTCCTCTCTCATGTATCTAGATAGCTCTGGAGCTAAGGATTTCTCTTACAGCTTTATTGATGTTTTGATGAGATGCATCAATTTGTTGTGAAATATTCTAAAAGAGTAGAGGAAATGTTTTTTCGGGGAGCAGTCAATGATGTCAATTTATTTCTTGTTAGGTTACCTATATTGACTATACGCCTGGAATAATAGCCCATCAGACACACAAAACTGAAACCTTAACACAATGCTTCTGTTAGAAATTCTTAGCGTAAGAATGATTGCTGACTTGGAACATGACGCGCCTTCACTTTCCTTAAGCTCGGCTACCAAGTTTTTTTATACTCGATGCCACAAGCTGCATCCTCGTCAGAACTGGCATAGAGGTCGTCCTCGTCAGATGACTCAGCGCTGTCCTCGACACCACTAAGTCATACTCAGTGCCCTAGAGTTCGTTGCAGTTGCAGCTTTTACTAAAGCCAGTCTGAATAATCTCCAGACTTGCCTTCCGGTGGGTACCACGGAAAAACTCCGTTCGCTCGGTAATTTTGCTAACCTTGTTCATGAATATACGAGTAGGTCGAGTTTCATTGGATAGTAATATGGTCGATGGTGCCCTCAGGGTAGCATAAAGAAAGAAAAAAAGTTGAGTTATGTTCAAGTAAATACGGTACTCTGAGCTGCCAGCGAGAATTTATTTCTTTGCGCATAAAGAAAATTTTGCGTGGCAACATAACCGTTGCTGAACTCTTTCGGCGTGACTACGCCATCACTCTGCCAAATCTGCAATGAGCACTCGTTTTGGCAACTATTCGAACGCCGTTTGCACGCTGGCAAAGTTGTGGACGGGCCGCCACAAGCTATGAAAAGGGAAGCGGACCAATCGGAGACGCCGGCACCATCCTGCTCACCGTGTTATCTACTTTCACTACGCCAGCACAGCTCCAACGAAAGCATCTCGTCTCCTACGCGCACTTTACCTCTATTTTGAATCATATCATAAAGGATAACCAGTTGCGGAAGGCAATACTATTCGTTTTGTAACCAAACCAGTCACTCCTGCAAAGGAGGAAAGCGTTTGAATGAACTGTTCAAACAACAGCAGGAGTAACCGCGCTTGCTTGCGTCGGCGGTTAGATGAGCATATGACGTCAGTGTATGGGAATAAAGTCAGAGTGGAATCATTTTAGGTTATAGCGACCCCGTTCCGCTAATAAGACCTATATGGCCCAAGCTGGGGTGTTCGCAGAGCCTGCAACCACGTATACCTCGTGCGTGGTGGAAACCTTGAGCCGCGGATGGAGGGGGGGGGGGAGGGGTCGTGAGTGCGATGCCTCTGACAAGAGTTTCAGCGCGTGATCTGCAATGCAATGCAATGAACTTTTTCTGACGTCTACTAGGGTCACTGAAAGTGTCACAACATCACACCTACACGGTGACGTTCCCGTGACGCGGTTTTTCTTGCAAATGAGGGTTGGAGTAAAGAAAATAAACTATGGGGATTTACGTGCCCAAACCACTTTCTTATGAGGCACGCCGTAGTGGAGGACTCCGGAAATTTCGACCAGCTCGGTTTCCTTAACGTGCACCTAAATCTAAGTACACGGGTGTTTTAGCATTTCGCCCCCACCGAAATGCGGCCGCCGTGGTCGGGATTCGAACCTGCGACCTTGTGCTCAGCAGCCTAACACCATAGCCACAGAGCAGCCACGGCGGGTGAGGATCGGAATCGACGTTGTGGTCTTCTCTACTCTCGAAAAGCGCGTTCTTGCGAAATATGACCTTCAACACGGCGTTTGAGCTCTTTAAAGGCACGCATAGAGGATATTGAGCTAAGAGGCCTTCGCTGCCACCGATTTGGTGGAAAAAGACTGCTCTGATTTTCTCGTTAATCATACAGTGACAAAGTGTTTCTCACAAGACTACAAAGTTTCCCAGACTGACTGCAGTTGTTACGAGAGATAACATGTAGGCTTGCGTGTGCATTGTTAGGCTCCGATAGCGCTGTCGCCTTGGCTTCGCTTTTTCTGAGTCAGAACTCGGACACTACTTTGAAAACGCGCTGTGTATACAATCCTTCGTTTCTTGTCAATGTCATCGTCCTGGTGGAATTGCGCCGCGATTGTGACTCAGTTTTCGTATCGTCCCTTGTTTAAATAAACTTTTTCTAAACACGGTGGGATGAAAATACATTGACGAATTGTTTGTCACAAGACTACAAAGATTGCCAGGCTGTGCTGGTTAGGCTTGATAACATGTAGGTTTGTACGTGTCATTTCTGGCTTCAACAGGAACCACGACCTATTTACATGTTTGCGTACGGTAGGAACGCATGCTTCTCTTATGCAGACGCCAACCCCTGTGGAGCACCGCTCTGTCGACCGGAATGACCGGTTCTAGTGTGAGCTGTTGGGCTGCGCAACCTTTACAATGAAGTGACGTGTATAACGAAGAGTTTCGGATGCCGCAAGCACTTTGTTACAAAGGCGTTCGACTGCATTACACTTTTTTGACACGAGTGGAACGAATACTTCGCGTCCCAGATAGCACGAGCTAAAGCACTTAAGTGCGTGCGCTCTAGCTTCCATTCGGCTACTAGAATTAATGAGTTTCTCCCTCGCGTCTGGACGGGGAGAGTGTCGGTTTGTAGCATTCTCGTCTCGTGGCAGCTAACGCTTTGGAGCACTGTGCTAAACTGCACCCCTGTCTTCGGGGCCGCCATTCATTCCCCAGTCCTTTCCTCGCCGTGCTCTCCGAAGGTGCTGCGCGATATTGCACCACCTTCGGGTTTATACCAGGTTGTATCGTACCTTTCTGGAGTAAAAAAAAAAGATTGCCCACGATTACGACTCTCCCTAATTATGATGCGAAACCTTACGCGTGTTCATTTCGCGATGTATTGGCTGGCGTGGACAATCTGTCTTGTGCGACCCCTTGCAATCGGAGCAAAGTGTCGCGCCATTGCCTCGTTGATCGAGAAATCGCGTGAGGTAGTGCGCAGGTGAAGCGCGGGTGCGATTCACAGAAGTCGCCGCAGACAGACCTTCGGTCATGCAACGCTTTGTTTCCTTATATGGTGTCGGTCGACGTGCTCTCCGCATGTCATCGATGAACAGACGACCACGCACTAGTCTGGCGCCATCTCGTAGCCGAGCCAGACTCTCGCCATGTCCCCCGCCTCATCCGCTTTCCTCCTCACGCTCTCTTCGCTGTCGCTGTTTTTCATGCCCTGCTGCTCTGCGAGTTCGCTCTTTCATTCTTCGCTGTGCTCGTTTGCTCGGTTACCCTGACAGCGAAAGTCGACGCAGGAACAGGAACCTAGAAGCTGCGCTCCGAAATTATGAAAAAAAAAATTTACCAGCGCTTCCACTCCGTGGGGAAAGACGAGCAGCGAAGATGTGGTGTGCTTTACCTCAATCGAGCCATCTATGCAGACATAGGTATTATTATTATTATTATTATTATTAATAGACACAGAACAATAATGAATCTTTTGACTGTCCAACAATTTATTCTTATTCTTTTATTAGGTAGACACGTGTGCAAGTACCACAGCATAGCAGACGGGAATTCCCTAAAATTTACAACTTCACTGTGAGCGAACTAATTAAGACAAGTAAATAAAAATGGGCGAAATGATAGAGCCGTCTTATTTGCCAATTTAAGCATATTTCTTTTCCAACATGCCTACATTAGATTCAGGTCTACAGAGTATTTGCGTGAAACTGGAGACGAACATTTTTTTCGTGTCGACGCAACCCTACATGGACGGACATCGACCCCTGACGGAGGGTGTACCATATACAGCTGCGATGTAAAAGGAGCCGCGGGTCTCCTTTTTTAGTTTCGTGAGCTGCTTCGCCGGTGCCACATATGTCGGCAAGTTCGCGTTCACTGTCCGTTGCAGGTACATTAATCTATGCGATGCTTCGTCATTCTCAATGTCTTGGGAACTAGCCCAATCTTCAGTCATGGTCCATTTCAAGCAGCTTAGCGCAACGAGATCCGCCGGTGGCGACGAGTGTGAACATGCCGGTGTGTTTACGTTCGCCGTGGACGCACAGCAAACATGCATGCGCCGGACGCAACTACAGTTGGAAAGCGCGAGGAAGGAAAACATGTCTTAAATTGTGCCTCAGTTTAGCAACAGCGGGTCGCACAGCGTCAAGAAAGGAAACAAGCTTTGTTTCCACTGACCGGCCATGAAGCAAGCCATGCATGTATATACTAAGCTTATGCTTAAAGAGGAACGGTGATGTGCAAGAACAACTTTCCAAACAATTTTGCAAACGGAGAAAAGAGGGAGACGGGGCCATTATTTGAACGTCATTTATACTGGCACTTTCATGAACTGGCACGACTAGTGCATTCTTCCAACAAAAAGAAAAGGCACTTGTACACAAGCAAGATTAGGAATGTGAGTAAGGAGAGGAACAAAAACAGAAGAGCTTTTAATAAAAAACTGGTATACGGTCGTAGGCAAGAGAAGGCTTCGATTTCAACTTACGGCTGCGGCGATAGCGTCTTCTGAAGAACATGAAATGTTGAAATGGTCACTGCAGACATACTGCCAGTCACCAGAGCTAATAGCATCCGCTGTATTCAGGAAAAACGATGAAAAAATGTTTAGCGAATGCATTGGCGATACTGTATTAGATGTTAAGAATGCCACGAGATGGATGATTTAGGATATTAACCTAAGCACGCTCCGAACTGTAATCATGTAACATAAGTCTAAAAACGTTTGGGATCGCTTTTTACCTGCTTCTCGACAAATTTAACGTATGCTTCACTGTCGCTACGCAGTGATGATTTACGAAGTAAACCACGCAATTCCTCTGAAAACCATGTGCCATAGCGAGCAGGACAAAACTATTTGCAGGTATAGAAGGCTACCAGAGCAAATTTTACATCATCAGTAAGGATGCCACCTGCTTTGTTGACATGTACAGCACGGTACAATTCAGACCATTCGGCATCACTGAAATATTGGTAAAGACCTACATAGTCTCCATTCAGAAAAACAAACGAACGAAGAGGTTCGCTATACACATGAATCACCGCTATAGAAATTGCGTATTTGAGCGGAACGTGCCAGTGGTCAACAGGAAGCAACTACTAACAGCAACAGAAAACTCAGCAAAGCAGATATTAGCGCGAACCACATCCATAACACTGCCAGCTGAATCGGAACCCCATTAAATTGCATTAATCCAAGAATTTTCACAGAGAACAGTGCACTACAGCGATGGGATGATAAAAATATATATATGGCGCGCGTGAAGAAACCCCAACTATAGAGGGAACATTGAAATAACCAGCTACTAGGACATAATATTTTGCAACATCAATAGCTTCAACTAATAATATGTTAAGAAAACTGCACGTTACTCATGTTAGGAGTGAAGTCGGCTGCGCAGAGCAGCACATTCTTGACACGTTTAACAGGAACTTCAGCCCACACAGTATCTGGCACAATCTCAAGGTTCACATCACACTTAACGCTAAGATTCTTCCGCATGGCCATCAGCGCGCCACCGCCGTATTTAACAGGTTCATCATGCACGCGATCGCATCTGTGAACTGTGTATGCCGGTGAAAAGGAATTCTTGGGCAGTAAGTCGTTGCAATGCCAAGTTTCAGTTAAGGCTACAACATGGTACGAACAACCTGGCACGTTCTCGCACAAACAGAAGGATTTCTTGCGTAGACCACGAACGTATTGGTCAAAAACGGGGCACTTCATTAGTGAGGTTAGAAAAGAAATCACGTTATATTGTCGCCGACGTCCCTGTATGCACCACGCCTGCCGTAGGAAGTCCTGAACTGGCAAGGTTTCCACCAAATGTCTAAAGAGCAGATTCTTTGGGGGGAAGACGTACTCATTCACTGTGACTCCGGAAGGAAACGCAATTGTCCCGCTTCGCTTCGAGCGTCTGGCAGTCAACATTGTTGCAATGAACAACTGTTTTTCAGCATAGTACGGATTTCCTCGCAAGCTGTCGAAGTGGCCAAGACGCCTTCCCGGCACAGAAACAATGGTCAAAACGTTCGGGCCCCCAGCGCCGGCTTCGCCTTCGTCTTGGGCCGCAAGTGCGTAGTTTTTAGGGCCTCGACGCACATTTGCTTCCCGCGATGGCCCACCCACAGGCGTGGGTGCCGAATACACGCAGGGCTGTTCATACACCCACGCGAGGCTTGTGGGTGTAGGACAGCTTGACCTGCAGCGCGTGACCCAAGGGACGTCGACGAAAGCGCCAAAGGAGGCCACACGTTTACGTCACGATGTTGCTGCGCGCACTTATGCAATAGTGCTGCGTTCCGGACGAGTCAAACAGACGATTAAGCATGTGTGTTTGTTTGATCTATACGAAAAGAAAAAAAAGGTATTGGAGGTTTCTTTGGGTGGAGCTTCGAACGCCACATAGCTGGTTTTGTTCACACAGAAGGACACGTTTTTTTTTTGTTCGTTAACTTGTTTCATGCTCAATAGGACGTCCTGTATGGACTCCATTTTTTCAGTTTGCATGCTGCCGTGCTAGCGAAGAAGTATGCCGCCACTGCAGACACTGAAGAACATGGCTACCGTAAGTACGTTCCTCGACGTTCATAGTACTGCGTTGTGGGCAGCTGCACCGAGATTAGTTCAGCGCGAATTACCAGAAGGTTGTTTTTCTGTAACCGTTCGAACTTGCAGCAACCAACAGTAAGCAGCAATGAAGTGGTAAGCTTAACCTTTTGCTCTAGTGAACCTGTGATCACCGTTACGAAAAGCTAAGCGGAGTACAAGCGGTGGCATCGCTATGCGCTTGCTGGACTGAGTACCAGGTCGTCCATTTTCTCCAAGTCCATATGTGACTTTGGGCCCTACGACACAAAACTATCCCAATCTCACTACGTCAAATTTACGTAAACATCGACGAAGTCATTGGGCGGCAATCGGCAGCGTTGTTTGAGAAGCCCAATCAAACATGCTCCTCGTTTATAGGTCACATTTTTTTTGCATTCAAATTGAATAGAATTACATACATTGAGCAGATTTTCCTATCGAATTGGCTGACAAGAGGCGAGGAGCACGCTCAAGTGGAGAGGGATTCATGGCGCCGAGCCAGCCCAGTGAAAACAGATAACCGGATGGAGAGGGTGGTGCCGGAGTCTGCGATTGGTCCAGTTCCCCTTACTTAGCTTCCGGTGGCTGGGCGGAAATCGTCGAGGTGTGCAACAGAACGTTAAAGAAGTCGCCTGAACGGATCCTCAAAAAAGGGGGGTCGGCAGAGTAATTTGGTATGCGTGCCGAAAGGGTTCGATAACGTTATACTGGCAGCGTGGAAAAAAAGTTTAATTTACGGAACTATATTCATGCTCCCCGACCGCTCCGATTAGGTAGTGCCAGAGCAATCAGTGGGCATCCATCTTCTATTCCTTTCGGAACGGGGAAGTCTCCGGATGGACAGAAAAAAGAAATCTGTTTTATTCAGCATAATGTTGCATCTTTAACGCGTACGAGTCACTTTGACGCTACGAGATTTCGCGGTTTTTTGACGTCGCTTGATAGACCCGTGAAGTGGGCACAGCCCGAAAAAGTTTGATTAATGACAGAGTATTATGGCGAAAAAGACGTAGAATCAGAAATGATTATTTTCTTTCGTTCGGTTTAATCATGCATAATCATTGTGCACCCATCACATCAGATGGGGCGTTTCCGCACTTTTCTTGATGCCGCGTGAGAGATGGGTGAAGTGGAGGTGGCCGGAAAATGTTTTCACCAATTGTGGAAGGCTGATTGCAGAATTGGAACATAAAAGTTTTCAATAGCTTTACGTTATAGCGCCGTTTATGTCCGTCACGCTTCTTGAAAAAAATATATATAGGTAATTCGGCCCGTCCGCTTAAAAATTCTTATTGGACAGTTCGGAGGAGCGGTTTAATTAAATATATCGAAAATTATTCCCTTTTGTGCACCACACATTTGATGAATCGCCCCCATCTGTCTGAAGTAAAGTGCAAAATGATATAATAATATGAATGTAGATTTCTATGAAGACCTCTAAGAATAGGACGAAACTTTGCCGGTCATCTTTGACACGTTCCAGAAAAATAATGAATAACGAAAGAAAAAGAAAAAAAAAAAACATCCGACCGATGGGTGACTAGCGCTCATACATGGAAGGGTACGAAGGCCACATTTAAGACACTTATTCTCATTTAGACTAGCTGTAATCCTTTAGTGCGTTTCTTCCTATTTCTGTCTTTCTTTTCTCTAAGCGCGATGTCGAATCGAAGCAAAGCACCACTATCCATACTTTCTTTGCGGTGCTATGTGCACGTTTAATAGTTTCGTCTCACGAGCTCTTTCACCGTTTTCAATGAACTGCAGTATTTCAGTACTGCAGTTCAATGAAGTCCTGCACGACGTCTTCGTGAATTTGGCAACTGAGGACAGAGTTTTCCTAAGGAATGGAAACAAGACACTTTATTTTGCGAGTTGTGTAAAATAATGTGAATTACTGCGTCGGTTGCATTACATTGGCGCGGCGTTTCTGTTGCGGCCATTGGTGAGCCTTAGAACCTCGGGGAACGCTTTTCTTAGACGCTCGTAACTGGATAATACTGCGTGGTATTTTGATAGGATGTCGTTTATCGTTGGGAGGGAAATAGATTATAGGTCTCTCAAATTCTGGTGTAAGCTGTTTCTTAGCTAATTTAGACTGCGTCTTGAATCTTGAGGCGACGTCATAAATGTGGTCGAGAGCAATTTGTGGATAGAGTTTCTTTCCCCCAAGCATTACCTTGACATAATAGAGGTCATATTATTTGCAAAGATGTTTTGGCTGCATGCCTTTTCATCCAAAAATATACTGTTTTCTTTGTTCAAGTAACGGGACTTCTAATAAGTTTCAAATAAGGTCAAACATACTTTCATGTTGGCACCAGCCGTATCTCTGGTTTTATTGCCAGCCACCCCTTTTTCAAAGTGTTTTCAGCTATTTGTCTTTCTTCACATCTAATGTATAACTCGGGAACAATTATGTAACTTGTATCCGGTAAAGAAAAAATGCTTCGCAGCAAGGGTAAGAAACGACACGTTCCCGCTAAAAGGGATATCATTCTAATGAGGAATAATAAATGTAGCTGGTGCGCTTTCACCCAAATGCACAGTTAGAAAATTCACCGTAAAGCTGCTAAAATTGTCGTAATCATGAAGGCATGTGATTCTGGTTCCACAGAATGAAGTTAGACCCCCTCTTCTCTTCTACGGGACAATCCTGTAAGTGGCAGCGCGTTTTTTAGCGGTGCCGTAGGATGAAATTACACACGCATGCATTGTTTACGAAAAACTACCGTAAATATGACGGCACGTTATTGCAGTGCTTTGGAATGAAATTATGGACGCCTGTACATTTTACCGAACCGAGGACACCGTAGTAGACGCTTTGCCGGACACCGTAGTAGACGCGTAGCCGGCGCTCGTGTGTCTGGAAAGCGATCTGCGATGTTTGCAGATTGCGTGTAGTGCCAGTAACTTCGTATGCGCTGTGATTTCGACATTGCGTTCGCGCTGAAGCGAGACATGCATGAAAGTCGATTCGCTTGCTGCTGCCACGATTCCTCATTCCAGAATTTTCACAGCCGGTTTCCGCGCAGCGAGATGTTTTCATGTTAAACTGTGCGCGCGTGACATCGTGCTGGTTAATTTAGTTAATGCACGTTGACACACTAGTTCGTTTCAATCCATGGTAGAATGTGTATTTCAAGTAGTAACTTAGCGCGATAAAAACACGGAAACAAGAAAGGTGAACAAAAACAAACCCAACAGTCAACTCTACTAGAAAGTGTAAGAGCGACTGAACAAGGACGTAGAAAGAAATAGACACACGAACACAGCGCTGTCTCTGTTAATTTATTTCTACGTCCTCGTTGAGTCACGCTTACATATTCTACCCCTGTGAATTTACTAACTACGCGAATGTTTACAAGTTCATAAGGCCGATAAAACTACTATCCTTACTCCGTGCAGCTACCTACTAATTTGCTATCGCAATCGGTGCTTGACCTTTCGGGCGGAAGCGCGAATTTTATTATTAGGACACAACTGACAAAGAGCTCAGCAGTGAAATGGCGTTGTCACACTTGTCGAAAATGACCAGGCTCTGATTTGCCACAACACGCCGCGGTAGCCGAGTGGCTATGGCACTGCGCAGCTGAGCTAGTGGTCGCGGGTTGGCATACCGTTGGGGCGGAATATAAGAACGCCGGTGCAACATTCCAGAGGGTCAAAATTATTCCGCAGCACCGAACTGCGCCGTGCTTTTATATAAGCAGATTGTGCTTTTGGCATGTAATAACCAAGGATGCCGTTTCTTCCTTACCGCTGCTTGAATGCCATGAAAAGCTTTCTAAGCGATGTATGCTTCCTATCGCATATTCGTGCACGCTTAATGCAAGGGTGGAGGGTATTCCTTACGCGTACGCCCAGTGGACTGTTCATTTCAGTGGCTGCTCACAGGCTAGAGTTGAACCAATGAGAAGAAGACTGGCTGGATGATTGTCTCTCGCACTCCAGCCAAGTCAATAAGCTAGCACTTCACCGGCAAGCAAAACGAAAATGTCGACTAGGAGGACAGTCTTAGAATACAACCGCCCCCTCCCTCTACCCTCCCCCCTCTTTCCATGTATCCATGCCGGGGTTGCGCTACGCCCATCTGCAGACGCCCTCGCAATATGACCACTTAAGGTCCTGGATGCGAGATGCGTCACTGGCCTTTCTTTGCATCTCCGATAACGACCATGGCGGGAATCACCAGCGCCACATACGTTCCTCATACTACACACTACAGCAGCACATACTACGGCGACACATACTACGGCAAAATGTACTACACCGACACATACTACGGCAACACATACACATACTACAGCAACACATACTATGACAACGCATACTACGGCAACACATGCTGCAGCAACAAAATCGCTGTGAAAATGCTTCGATCTTCAATTGCGCGCAACACAACATGTAATCACAACAAACACAAACACGACGGAAAGTGGGGCGCGCAGTCTGGGTTGCTGAACGCGGGACCTCTGCTCACGGCAACACACAATATTTATTTATTTATTTATTTATTTATTTATTTATTTATTTATTTATTTATTTATTTATTTATTTATTTAAAATACTTTCAGGGCCCAAAGGCACTACAGAAAGGAGTGGGAAAGAAATGGCAAGACGTGCAGCAAACAAAAAAAAAAGAAGTATTACAAGGCGTCTTGCAAAGCGATCTTGAACTGGTGGTCATCAGCAATGCTGGCGATTGTGGACGGAAGGTGGTTCCATGCGACACTTGTTCTAGGAACAAAAGAGTCATTACACAATTTTGTGCGACAAGAAGGTAGCCCCACCTTGAAGCGATGATCGGTCCTTGAAGAAATGTAATGAGGTGGATGAAACAAAACGTCCTTCATCTCGTTGTTATAATAATATATTTTATGAAAAAGGCTGAGGCGAGATGACTTAGATGACTTTCGACGCAACGAAAGGTCAGGCAAGTTTAGGGTTTTCTTCATGGATGTGACACTGGAATGACGTGAATAATTCGACAAGATAAAACGTGCGCCGCGATTCTGAATGGCTTCAAGAGTTTGAATGAGTGTAGTCTGAGTAGGATCCCATATGGCGCATGCGTACTCTAATTTAGAACGTACCAATGTTTTGTAAAGTGTTAACTTCAGGGACGATTGGGCATCAAAAAAGTTTCGACGCAGATAACCAAGCATGCGATTGGCGTGCTTGAATCTATGAATGAATATATGAATCTCAATTGCATAAAAACCCGTCCAATGTGACCATAATGAACTTCATATCCCAACATAGCGGTAGCGCTTGTTGATATTGTCATTTTTCGGCGACACTCGCTTTACATTGGACGTTACTTCGTCAGCGGGGAGACTTGCGTTCAGCGTATAGGTCGTCGCATTAAGAGCAAAGCCTTCTTCGCGAAAATTCCCGGAATTTCCCGATCGTGGATGCTGGCTGCTGCAGCTGTCCTGTGGAATAACTCATACTTAAGGAAAAAAGAAGTAAATTACGGGCTAGATGGACATCAAGTCGCACTGCACAGCAGCCCGACGCTCTCACCATTATAGGCCGCAACCGCTCGTGCGGTTTTATAGTTGCAGCGCGAACTAGCTCTTTGAGATGATCGCTGCGTGTGCCGTTTCACCCATTTCCAAGACAGAACCGCGAAGTATGCAGATTTGTGGCATTCGATTTACCGCAACACGTAGATTTCAATATATGCGCTGGAACTGTATAACTATTAAATTACTAGAATACCATGAGAGATCCTCGAAGCACGTTACGTGGTGTTTCGCGTATAAACAGTCAAGCAGTAAAGAGCCGCTAAACAATCAGCGGTGAAAATAATCGAGCACTGCACTACCAACCATGGTAACAAAGTAAGATGAAGAACAAAAAACGAACTCTCACATTGAATAAGAAATAAAGGTGAATGACAATTGTGACAAGGATAAGGTGACCGTTACAACGAAGTGCAAATAAGCGTCAACTTTATTTTACAATCAACCCATTTCAGGAACAGTAAATATAATCAGATAGCTCATAGATTCGGTGGAATTCTTCTCCTTAAGATCATTGGAGAACACGTTCCATTCCCTTACTGCACTCGGAAAAGAAAAAATATGAGTGCCTAAACTATCCCGATAAAATTTGTGTCCTTCAAGGTGTCAGGTATCTTTAGCTCGAGTAGTTCTTGTTATGAAGGTGGATAAATAGCCCCTACTGTTGATTTGTAAGCAGTAGAGGGAGGCATTCCCGACGTTCTAGCGACCTACGCGACCCACTTTCGACGGGCCCGATCTGCACTCTGCCGACGATATATCCGTCACCCCTCATGCCCCAGTCGAGGCTGCCGAGCTCAGTTTGGCGTCCAGCGTGGTTAGCATGCTTATGGCCGAAGTGCCTGCTGCCTAATTTCACTAATCACGGTTAACAATAACCGCGGCCACGCTGACCGAGATTAGCCGCCTAACCGTCGCTTCTCCTGCTGTGTAGCCAAGCTAACCGCGGTTAGCGATGTGGTTAGGGATGCCACTGTTACGAGGGTAGCATGATTAAGAATGGCAAAAGAGCGAGTACCCTTTCCGAAGCATGTCAACGCTGCAATACAAATGCATGGAATGTTTAAAAATAGAGGAGTGACATTCGCGCGTAAGCCCGGCTGTGATACAATGTTATTGAAGCTTCAAAATAGGCTTCGCTGCTAAGTGCGAAATGTAGCCATCGGCTTCTAAAAACACTTATATACCTGCAGTCAGAACGCTGTAGTTTACAGAAAAATTTAGGCAAACCTTGTGGTTTTGCTGTGGCCTAAACGAGAGGCCTATCACAGCATACCTAATGATTCTGCTCCAATAGCAGTGCATACAGACTTCGCTTTGTGATCGTCTATTGCTATCCGATTTGAAACGAGGCGGGGAGAAATCGTCACCTGCACTCGCAGACATTTCTTGGCAAAGGCTATACAGGCAAATTGCACGACTGTAACCGCGAAAGAATGTAGTCCCACAATTACAGCGGTGTTGGCTGCGTGAGAAATAATAATACTAATAATTATAATAGTAAAAAACATTGCTTCACTATCTACAGGAAGCTTTTCGCATCAGAAATAAGCATACACCTGGGGAATATTTATACTTTTATTATTTTGTATTTTGCAATTTCTAGCTCTTACAAGTGTGAGAATGACGCACCTTTTACGGGCACCTCAACGCAAAATAGCGTCTCCATCTTCAGGTGAGCCTTCGTCACCTTCTGGTTCTTCCGTCCTCTCGCCACAGAAGCTTGTGACGAACTTCGCCGATAAATGGCTGTCTACGCAGACGAAGCAAATGGGGTGCAACGTTTATGTTTCAACCACGCGTGACTATCTGGAGCTCACCACCGTCGGCGTGCATAAAATAGTGAGTCAGCTGACCGGCGTGAGTGTGCCTTCTGTGAGTGGCATAAATGCAGAGGCATTTCGAGGTCCACTGCTGGCTCCAAAACGAACAAGACCTGACGTCAAGTGTGGAAGAAGCACCGAGAGAGCTGAAAGGACAAGAATGCACATGTACGCCAGCTTCCAGCTTGGTGCAACTAAAATGCAACGCGTCCTGCTTAAGAGCAAGAGAGAGAGAGAGAGGGAGAGAGAGAGAGAACATTATTTGTAATGAGATTTGGTGGCTTTAGCACGGGTGCAACTCCGTTGCCGCCTATTTAAATATATGTAAAACCCAAAAATGCATTTCCGGAATAACCGCTGGGCCGATGATACAAAACATGCTGTATCTGAGAGAGAAAGGTGCGTTCTAGTGACCGTTCTTTTTAGTTTAGAACTCAATGTTACGAAAACTGCCGAAAATTGGTAAATCTGAAAAAAAGAGTGAAACAGAAGCACGAAATTTACAGAATTGTAACTCTACATCAAGAACACATAACCCAGTTCTGTCAATTGCATGTTAGAGAATTTAAAGCGGACAAATTCGGTACATCAATTTACCTTATACGTGATTTCCTTATATTGTTCACAAGGGTTTAGCAAAGCCATACTCACATATTAACGGTCTGTTTGATAGCCATATATATCAAGTCAGTTTTGTACATTTAGCTCTTCTATCAGATGCAATTCACAGAATTCTGGTATTGTTTCTCGTCGAAATATGTAAACTTGACAGTTCCGTTTTCTGGGATTTTGCGATTTTCAATTATTTTCATCAAAAATTGACGATCGAAGCAGAAAATTAGCCACTAACAGTCACACTTTAATTTAGAAAGAACAAACCTCATCAAACTTCGTGGAGTGGATGCAGAAAAAACGATTCTCTGCAGCTACTAAGTACTTGACTCCTAAGTAAATGACGTCAGGATATTGGAATAATGTCAGAGTGGAATCACTTTACGTTATATCGACCCTGTTCGGCATACTCAGCATAAAGTTTTCTTTGCAAAGTCCCCAGTACAGCCTTCGTCCTTTCATTGAAGCACAGGCAGAGCCAGGCGAACGCTTCCGCGTCACATACTGCGTCCCGGTAAGTGCAGATAAGAGAAGCTTGTAAGAGCTCTAAGGCCTAAGGCCTAGCTCTAGCTCTAGCTCTAAGCTCTAAGGCCTAGAGCTCAAAGAGCTCTAAGAGCTCTGCGTTGTCGCAGAGCCTGCATCAACGCATACCTTCTGCGTGGCGGGACCATTTAGCCGCGGTTGGCTCGTGAGTGCGATGCCTCGCACACAAGTGTGTCAGCGAGTGATCTGCCGCACTTCTCTTTGCAGTGTCCAAAACCTGGCGAGAGAGCAGAGATATTCGTCGAATGTTAGAGTCGTGTTCGTTGCACACTTGCGATGTTTCTGATGATTAGCCAAGCTTGTATGTTGCACAAATTTAATCCTAATTTGGCATCTGACATTGCATATACTTTAGCGATATGATAATTTTTGAACGATAGGCGTCAGCTTGAAGCCCGCAGCACAGTGCAGTAATACTGAGAGCCGCCAGTAAATGTGCCACCACTCTGCGCACCTGCTGCTCGACAAAGCTCTTGCATAGCTAACAGCAACAGCAAGAAGACCAGTACGCTTCTGGTCTTGTTAGGTATAGTACTGCAATCCTCTGAAGTGGTTCCGCATTTCCTTCCATTTGAGACTGTTCATCGCAGTCGTCACAGCCGTAAAGACTTCAAGATGATAATGGGCGACAGCATCAAGTGGCCCACTGAGGGAAAGGGCGGGCGTAAGTAGCACGTGATGTAGCACTGCGTAAGTAGCACGCCACGTGATGTCCGTGCCTCGACGGAGCAGAGGGGGCGGGAGAATAGACCTGTGCCGACCTGGCGCGGCAGGTGTCGCGTGAGGGGAGAGAGAATCGTTGCGAAGCCACATCACCTTGGCTCTCGGAGGCCCTTGTTATTCGGTTATTGCCTGCTATTGCTATTGCCTGCTAAGCTATTGCCTGCATTCTAACTTCGCGTCGGTAATTGCTATAAAAAATTAATGCGCATAAATCAGAACAAATTGGAGAGGAAAGGCGCTGGTGGTAGCGGGTTTCGAAGCTACGATTACACGCTCAGAGGCCCAGTCTCTTACCTATTAAGCTAATCCAGCTACTCCTAGATAACAATCCTGTGTACTCTGCTTTAAGACGTCATGCTACTTGGACTAAAATTTCCATCGACATACCCGGCGTGACGGAAGCGGTGACGACAAAATCACCACGGCTTATTCGAGAGCGTCCCCATTAGCTTATATTACAGCTGGACAAGGTAGCGTGACGTCACGGAAATAAGTGCACTTGCCTTGTGCTGTATAGGAGGCGTTTGTCAAGCGTCTCGACGCGCTCGCTTGTCCGCGAAGAGATCATAACTCGAAGGACCACTCGGTGGTGTCTAATTGGACATTAATGCTTTCTCATTCACAACTCGTATCAAGTGCTTCGGTGTCCACGCATTTTTTTGTTGACGTTGTTGCCTTCGAATAACTATATGGCTCAAGCCAACTCTATGCACCGGTCGGGCGTCTTAATGGACGTGTAGGCGAACAGTGCCGCGAACAGCAGAAGTCAGTGCATTGGCATGTGGAGCAGGCGACTGGGCGAAGGCTCTCACGGTGGATCCAGTGATATCGCACTGCACGTTTTAAAGCCTGACCTACCAGAAAACGCATTTTCCTGTGTCTGCTTTTGGGAAAGGTAGCCACGTGTACGAGGCAAGCCTCGTTCGCGGTACCAGGCACTAAATGAAGTGGAAACCTAGTGCAAATTGCTATTCAAGTGCACCCCGCGCCCACTGAGGCGGACGCGGTAAGCTACGATGTGGAGCTCTAGCAGTTATATTCCAGATGTTATCTTGATGTGTACGTTAACATTGTTGCGCACTTAATTATGTAAATAGGGGAAGCAGTCAGGCGATGTGGCAAAAATGTATAAGATACATACCAGTGTGTATGTATAACGCGGCTGCAAGGTGTGTGCCACTGGGTACGTGCTCCAGGAGCTGATGGGTACCTGCTGCTCTTCAATGAACCTTTTTCGACGTCAACTTCGGGCACCTAAAGTATCACAACATCACGCCTACCCGGTGGCGTTCCCGTCACGCGATTTTTCTTGCAAATGTGGGTCGGACTCCAAGTTGTGGCGTTTTTCCGACTCTCAAAAAGCGCGTTCTTGCTAAATGTGACCTAGGAGATATTGTGAGATAAATGTGACATAGGAGATATTGAGCTAAAACGCAGTCGCTGACACCGAAGTGGTACATGACTACTGTTCTGAATTTCGCGTTACTCATACAATGACAAAATGTTTCTCAAAAGACTTCAAAGATAGCCAGAGTGACGGCTGTGGTTAGGAGCAATAAGACGTAGGCTAGTGCGTGCATTATTTGGCTCCAATGACGATGGGAGACCGAGGCGGGGAGTTTTCAAGTTCGGTGGTATCGACACCCAGACGTATGCTTCTCTCATGCAGACGCGAAGTCCAGTCGAGTACTGTTATGAAGAACGGAATGACCTGTTCTTGTGGGAGCAGTTGCGCTGCACGACCTTTATTGTGAAGTGACAATGAAATGATAAAGGCGTTCGACTTTATTACACTTCTTTGACGCGACTTGCATGAATACATCGCGTCCCACATAGTAGGAGCTAAAGCAGTGAAGTGTGTTCGCTCTAGCTTCCATTCGGCTACTAAAATTAGTCAGTTGCTCCCTGGAGTCACGACCGGGAGCGCGTCCGTTTGTACCATTCTCGCCTCGTGGCGGCTAACGCTTTGGAACACTGTGCTAAACTGCACCCCTATCTTCGGGGCCGCCATTCATTCCACAGTCCTTTCCTGGTAGCAGGGCGCTACGAATATGCCGCGACACATTGTACCGCCTCCGGGTTCTGCTCAGCTTGTATCATATCTTTCGGGAGTAAAAACATTTGCCGACGTAAACGACGCTCCCTAATTATAATGCGAAACCAGTACGCGTTTTCATTTCGCGATGTTTGGGCTGGCGCGGACAAACTGTCTCGTGCGACGCACTGCAATCGGAGCAAAGTGTGGCGCCACTGCCTCGCTGATGGAGAAATCGCGAGAGGCAGCGCGTGGGTGAAGCACGGGCGCGATTCACAGCAGTCGCCGCAGACGGACCACCACTCATGCAGCACTTTCTTTCCATATATGGTATCGGTCGACGTGCTCTCCGCATGTCATCGGTGAACAGACCACGACGCCCTAGTCTGGTGCCATCTCGTAGTGGTCCTCGCGCAGAGCCTGTCTTTCCCCATATCCTCCTCCTCCGCTTACCTCTTCGCACTTTCTTCGCTATCACCGTTTTTCATGCCCTGCTGCTCTCCCAGTTCGCTGTTTCATAATTAGCTGTGCTCGTTCGCTCGGTTACGCTGACGCCGACAGTGAACGCAGGAAGAGGCACCTAGGAGCTGCGCTCTTAAATTAGGTAAAAAAGAAATCACCAGCTCTGTGGAGAAAGACACAGAGAAAGACGAGCAGAGAAGCTGTGGCGTGTTTTACTTCAATCGTCGCATCTATGTACATGGTATTCTTCATCTTATTATTATATTTATTGAAGGACACAGCCAACGAATGGAAATTTTGACTGTGGAGTAAATAATTCTAATTCTTTTATGAAATAGTGACGTGTGCAATACCACCGCATAGAAGTTGGGAATTCTGCAATATGTACAAATTCATTGTGAACCACCTAATTAGGAAATGTAGATGAATCTCACCGTTATGTTAGAGTCGTCTTAGCGGCTTATTAACATCAGTTTCTTTGGGATATGTGCGTTAAAACAAGAGTCGCAGCCGTTTTCTGTAACCATACTGCCTCCGTAGACGGCCACGTATTACCAGCAGACAGGAATTCTGTAAAGTTCACATTTTCTCTTTGAACAAAATAATTGAGACAAGTAAATGAAAATCGGCCTATTCATATATTCGTCTCAGTGACCAAGCTAATCATACTTTTTTACACTGTACCTACATTAAATTGAGGGCTGCAGAGAGTTCGCGAGATACTGGAGACGAACATTTTTTCGTGTTGACGCGTCCCTTAGACGGACGGACATCGACCACTTACGGTGGGTGTACTATTAACAGCTTCACTGCAAAATAAGCCGTAGGTCTGCCTTTCTTGTTTCTCGAGCTGCTTCGCCGGTCACGCATAAGTCGGTAAGTTCGCGTTCATTGTCCGTTGCAGTTACTTTAATCTTTGCGATGCTTCGCCATTCTTAATGTCTTAGGAACTAGCCCAATCTTCAGTCATGGTCCATTTCACACAGCTTAGCGCAACGAGATCAACCAGTGGCGAGTGTTTGAACATGCCGGTGCGTTTGCGTTCGACGTCCATGCACAGCAATCAGTCATGCGCCGGAAGCAACTAGAGTTCGGAGGCACGAGGAAGGAAAATGTGCCTTAAATTGTGCCTATGATTAGCGACAGTGGGTCGAACAGCATCAAGAAAGCAAGCATGCTTTGTTTCGACAGATCGGTCATGAAGAAAGGCATGCTGGTATATGCTAATATTATGCTTAAAGAAAACCGGCAGATGTGCAAACGCAACTTTTCAAACAATTTTGCAAACGGAGACAAGTGGTACACGGGGCCATAATTTGAACGTCATTAAGGCTGCCGCTTTCATGATCATGTCCCATAATTCCCAAACTTGTAGACAACTTGGGTCACAGGCCTGCCATAGGAGCCTTGATATAGATAGAAGCAAAGTACCTGAAGTAGCTGAAAGAATGCTAATCGCGTTACCATCCGTGATGACGCCGCCTTGAAATTTCAGCACCTGCAAGCGCCGTGACGACTTGTATATTGACGGCACCCGGTCGAGCCTAGTTCCCCTTCTATCGGTAAAAATGGACTACACTCTATTCTAATATATCCAAAGACTGATCTGAAGTTTCACGAACTTCTTGCGAACTGTAACCGAAGTGCGATAAAAATGCCTTGCGCTGAGGTAGCGGTCCTCTCCTTCTGCCACAAAATAAAAAGAAAACAGAAATTTTGATTATTTTCTCTTCTAATAAGCAGTTTGTGAGCGTGAACTCAACAATTTGTAGTGGAGTTCAAGAATACTTTAACAGCCTAAACTAGTCTAAACTAATCTAAGCAGTGTGTGTACGACATGCTGGGTCCCAACAGAGACTGCGGTGTCGTGGTTAGGCCTAAACTTCTCGTTGAGCAGCGCACGTGCAAAATGTCGTTGCCCATACTTCGTTCACCAGGCCGTTTTCCTGCGCCCTGCCCTGGACGACTTGCACGTGACAAGGACCAGTCTGCACCATAGATTCCCACATACGCCAGGCGCACAACGCACCTTTACTCTGTGGTAAGTGCACATAAGCGATCGTTCCTGAGACGACGACCTTAGATTGCGCTAAACAGGCGATTCGAAACAAAAATGGAAGTTTTCCAATACCGTGGAAGCTTCGCAGGAGCTGCGGACATCAGGTTCGGCGAGAAAATCGCCACTATTACATTAACTATCACAGTCAAATTGTAAACCATTTAATCGTAAATAAAGGAATTATTCCTACATTACCATTTCGCTGCCTCAGTTCGCAGTTTTCGTGGACGGGCAGCAGAAAAAAGACGGGAAAACACGGCATATACGGCACGACAGCAAACTTGCAACTGATGCTATCGTTAAAAAAATTACGCACCGGAAGTACAGACTCCGTCAAACTTTTATTTTTGTGCGTATACCTGACAACGACATTTTTACGTACTGTTGTGAAATAAACTTTTACTTTTCATTTTTAAGTGCAAGGTGACTATAATTACAGAGTGACTAGAAAATAACACATGGTCAAATACTAGACAATGGTCGGCGACCGCAAGTGATACGTAAGGACTCGACACATTTAGTCCGTGCTATTGTCACGTGGAAGTGACGTATGAAGAACATACTGTGAAAGACGAAACTAACTTTTGTGCCCACAAAAACACGCTACACTTAAAGAACGGCGACAACGGCGAACACAGTCGGCGATCGTCGAAATCTGATCAGCGGGTCAAGCACGTAGGCTTTTATCCATCAGTCGTCGAATGTTACAGAGTTATCGCTGGGACCCGCGTGCCTTCCACAAAATTCTGCACTATTCGCGTCGCGCACACATGCAATCTGATTACGGAAGGTCCGGTCACAGACAGCGGATGGATGCATCGATAACATTCCAGAAACTTCCGATACATGCAGGCGCGTCCTGCGCTGTGCGATAACATTTGTTAGGCGGCGAAATGTGCCACCCGATAGAGACAAACAAGTACACGTTTCACTATCTTCTTCATGCCTTGTGTCCACCGCTATGGACAGCGGTTTTCATCAATTTCTATGTTAAACGAGGAACGATTAGCTAGAATAATCCAGTGCAACATACGGCTAGTCTCGGGTGACATCATATGTCATGTGTGTAATAGTTTCGTTATCACTGCTTTTCGAGAAAATTCATACCTTGCGTGGTACCACCACCGACAAGGAACAATCAATAGGTTGTATATTTAAGGTTCCACCAGAAGACACGGCATTCTATAGGATGAAAAGGAAAAACGAGGAACCACCACGCGACATTACACCTGTATCTATACATGTGTCAAGGAAAGCAAAAGAAGCCTTCATCTAAGCTAACTGCTGAATCGGCCTCTCTATCTGCATACGCGCAGGCGTTGAGGCGCGCATGTGTCCATAAAATTTAATTGGGCAAGTACGTTTTTTTTTTTCAGAATCGTAACAGACCGGTCGACAAAAAACAACCGACTTAAAATGTGTTGTCTTTCTAGGGCTTTGCTGGGCCTAAGTAGGATATACCGGGAGCTGTTATAAATCCAGGGCCACCTTAATTTTGTCGCGTTCTGGCGTTTTCTTCTTTGAAATCTTCTTTCGCAGACAACACGGTGGTGTTCACCATCGACGACGCGGACGGCGCCTCGTTCGGAAAGCGACCACGCCCGCAGCCCTGCCTGGGACGAAATTTCCTGCTCGTCTTCTGGCGGGAGCACGAGGATGCGAGCGAGGGCTGCTGCCTGGTGGCGCAACTCGTCGGCGACCCCCGCGAGGCGGACAGCTTCACCTACCGGGTGGACGTGACGCGCGAAGGCGAAGGACAGCTCACCTGGAAGGACAGGCCTCGCTCGCTCCACGAGAGCGTCGAGTCGGCCCTGGCCAGCAGGGACTGCCTCTTCTGCGACGCCCGGCAGTTCCTGGAGGGCGGGAAGCGGAACGTCGAGTGCACCGTCAGCTCCTGCGAAAAGACATGATCGCAAAAGGAAATAAGAAATTTGAATTATTATTGCGACAAGATGTAAGGGAAGCGGGCTTGCGCGAAACTAAGAGTGGCTCTATATTAAGCAATATAATTGTTTCATGCATGGCCTCCAAGACTCGAAGCACGGTCTAGGAGGCAACGTTTAAGGTTAGGAGTTTTGGGTGCGATGATTTACAATCGGAATGCTGCAGGATAATGCGGCGAGGCAGTCGTTAGGTTCCGATCAAATTCACAAGTAATGCGCGAATTTTCGTACGACTTGGCATCGATTTGTTAGAAAAGCAAGTTGTAGTTTTAAAAAAATTATTTACCTATTGCTTTTTGAAATTTTCAGTCTACCAAATTTACTTACGACTGGTTGCTCGCTTTGCAGCAGCAACTCATACACTTAACCATATAGTTTTCAGTGAATAAATAAATCTCAACATTTTATCCTTTACACTGAGGTGTCTGGTACTTCTTTCTTACAGCGTTGAGCGATTGTGACATCGGCAGGCAATGCAGCCATTTCGAATTACAGGATGAGCGGCTCTACAGTTACCACAGCAAAACTTGATTTGAAGGTTATGCTATATTGGAAAAAAAGCGTTTGCTTTGTAGTCTGCTGCATGAAGACAGTTTATTTGTATTTCACACTTTCATCGGCTCCAATGTTTTTATTCTGGAGTATTAGAGAATAAAAGTAGCTGGCTAGTTTCTGACGCACTTCATCAAAGTGCTGGGCAATCCTTAATATGAGATTAACACGCGGCCTCTTACATACTGAAGGAACGTATCCCATCGGCTGCAATACGCCACACATCCGACATTTATTCATGCAGTAACAATTGCTTTAGTGCAAATACCAATCAACAAATAGTAAGGATGTTTCGTTTCAACGATTTTACGAAGTTTTTCCGTAAAACAAGTTCCCCAAGGAGCTGCAGTCTCGAGGAACGCCGTTACGAATGATCCGACAACACGGGTGTGTAGCTTGGTTTACCCTCTCTCTGTCGCCACCCCGGAAAGCTGTCTGCGATGCTCAGTCTTGGCTTGGCAGCCGCAAGCATTGGAGCTCCCACTAGCTTCTCCCGACAGGTGCGAGTTACGCTCTGTGATTCGTTTTTCGTGTGCAAAAAAACACTGCACCGGTGGACATTCACTCCCAGCTGTGTTATATCTACGGGGAAAAGTGCATGAGCGTACAACACGTGCGCAAATGGTGGAGAGAACTCAAAGACGGATGTACAGACGTCCATGACGAACAGCGTTCTGGATGACCACCGGTTTCGGACAAAACGATGGCGAAATTGGAAGAAACAATGCTGAAAGATCGAAAGGTGATGGTTCAGGAGCTCTGCGAGAAGAATCCTGATGTCAGCAAGACCTGCACTGACGAAATTTCGACAGACCACTTACGGCATGCCAAGGCTTGTGCAAGGTGGGTCCCAAGAATGCATACGGAATACCTCAAACGGCAACGTGGTGAAACGACCCGTGAATTTCTTCAGGCCAATGAAACCGACGGCGAGGAATTTTTGGACTCTATTGTCACTGGGGCCGAGGCCTGCGTTTACTACACGACACCGGAAACGAAACAACAAACCCGTCAGTGGAAACATTCATAGTCGCCGAAACCGCGGAAGTTCAAAGAAACACTGTCTGGCGGCAAAGTGATGGCGAGTGTCTTTTGGGACAGGAAGGGGTTATTGCTGTGCGAATTCACGCCTGGCGGTACAACAATGAATGCGGACCGCTACTGTGACACGTTGCAGAACCTACGTCGCACGATTCAAAACAATAGGAGAGGGTTGCTCACGAAGGGAGTGCGTTTCTGTCAGGACAACGCTCGTCCGCACATCGTCCATGTAAGAAACGATCTCATCAAGCATGAATGAATGTGCACCGGTGTGGTGTTTTTTGCTCACTAACAACGAATAACAAAGCGCAATTCGCACTTGGTGGGAGAAGCGAGTGGGAGCTCCATCTGTAACGACTTCCAAGCCAAGACTGAGCGTCGCAGACAGCTCACAGGGCGGGGACTGGGAGGTCGGAAACAAAGCTACACGTCAGTGTCATCGGATCGCGCGTAACTGTGTTACTCGCGACTTCAGCTTGATGGGATACTGTCATACACCCGTCGTACAGCCCAGACATAGCCCCAAGTGACTACCATCTCTTTGCTGAGTTGAAGAAACATCCGGGTGCGACGCATTTCAGAAGCGGAGAGGGGCTGAAAGAAGAGGTTTTAAGCTACTTTCACGGTCCGGCGGGAGAGTGCTGCGATTCAGAGTTAAAGAATATGGTACAGCGCATGGAAAAATGCATTGCTCTCAACGACAATTGTGTCGAGAAATAAAGGAAGGTAAGTTTTTGAAAAATGGATTGTTCAATGCCAATAAACATGTTTTTCATTGTGAAAAATTATAGGGAACCCTACTTTACGGACAACTCTCGTAGTTTACCGAGATTCCATTATCGCCAAAAATTAACCGCATTTCGCTATACTCCTGTAAAGCGTGCACCGCCGTAGACATAGTCATATTGAGGCGCAGCCGCCGTACGGGACATTCTTAGGAAATGCTTTGCGGAAGGGATCGCGTGAGGCAATGGTGTCTTGAAGGCAGCTTATCTGGTACCCGCACCAAACGAGAACTAGTCACAGAGTAGGTAAAATTTACGGTACTGCTTTAAGTAGCGCTAACACTGTCTAAAAAACACTGCGGCACCATTGACAGCACAATCTGCGGAATCGGCTCCAGCTTGCCTCCTGGCCAAAAAGAAAGAGATAGTTAACTGAGTGTCGCGGCTAAACGAGACAAGGTCCATGTAATTGCGCGTCAAACACGATGCGAGTAACATACGAAATGAACGAACAATGATTATAAAAGAGAGACAGAAAGATACAGAATAGAAAGAATCATTTGGACCACGATGTACGAAGACCCTTTGCTCTTTAGCGTCGACACATGGTTGACACTTCCTTCATCTTTGTTGTTTTAATAACGCTGCACATGCGTTCCAGCATGTTATTAACGTATCTTGATACCGGCCTCAGCATATATAAGTGCACCAAAATTATATGTATGCTGAAAAATGCAACAGTCGTAATTGACTAACAGCAGTAGCTGTCCGCCGTGGTTGCTCAGTGGCTATGGTGTTGGGCGGCTCAAAACGATGTCGCGGGATCGAATCCGGGCCACGGCGGCCGCATTTCGATGTGGGCGAAACCACCCGTGTGCTTAGATTTAGGTGCACGTTAAAGAACCCCAGGTGGTTAAAACTTCCGTAGTCCTCCACTACGGCGTGCCTCATAATCAGAAAGTGGTTTTGGCACGTATTTTTTTTAACAGTACCTACAAACCAAATAGGCGCACAAAGCATGATCGATAAACAAAGTATGAAGAATTAATACAAAGGTACAGAAGGCGAAAAGAATTGTCAATGATTATGAAGAGAGAGAGATAGAGAAAATAATGCAGATAAAGGCAGGGAAGTTAACCAGAGGTATTTCCGATTGGCTACCCTGCGCAGGGGGAAGGGTTAAGAGGGATAAAAAGAGAAACAGAGTGGAAGGGGGAGATAGAAAGAAAGAGAGACAAGCACGAACAAAGCGTGTACACTACAGAGCGGTAGGGGGCGGCATTCTTACAGTCTGTCGTGAAGCCCCGTAGACCGCAAGAACCTTAATAGCGCGAGTAAGGCCTTCAACGCGGATGTTCTTTCGGAGCATTGGCCTAAAGCTTTTAGTTCTGAAAATGGACGATTGTCCAACTGGTCCCGTACTCTGCACATCACTTGTCTCTCAGCATTGTATCGCGGGTAGACACAGATAATGTGTGCGAGCGTCTCGACGATGTTACATGTGTCGCACGTGGGGCTGGGGGCCATTCCTATGAGAAGAGCATAGGCGTTTGTAAAGGCAACGCCTAGCCACAGATGATAGAGCATGGTCTGTTCACGTCGTGGTAATCCAGGCGGGAGGTGAATCCGTATGTCCGGAGACAAGGAACGCAACCGACACATGGTGAAAACATTTCAGTCCCACAGGGGCAAAGATTGTTGGCAAGAATGATAGGGCTTGCGATCACACCCGACGCTTGCACTTGGTTATAAAACTGGGAGCTCAACTAAGCGTACGTTCTCGGCACTTCTTGCAAATCATGCCGCTCGAGCTTCCAAGCGTCAAAATAAACGAGCTATGATGTATCTATCATCATCAGCAGCAGCAGCAGCCTATATTTATGTCCACTACAAGACGAAGCCCTCTCCAAGCAATCTGCATTTACCGCTATCTTGCGCTGTCCGATCCCGGATTGTCAGAAAATTTTGTAATTTCAACCAACCGTCATCTTGCACAGCACTTCCCTTCGCTTAACACTTAGTCTGTAACTCTAAAGCCACTGGTTACCTGCCCTGCACCTTACATGGCATTGCCAGCTTCTTTTTTGTCTTCTTAATCCGAACTAAAATATCGGCTACCCCCGTTCACTCTATAATCCACATTATTGTCTTGCTATCGCTTAACGCTACGCCTAAAATAATTCGCTCCATCATTCGTTAAGCGAAAATTAATTGATCATTCATCTTTGTTAGCCTACAAGTTAGGGTCCGATATGTTAGTAACGGTATGTATAAACGCAGTAATGCCCGAATAATGGCGGCTCGTGAAATATGAGTTATGTGAGTTATGGCGGCTCGTGAAATATATGAATGCGTAGGAGAATATAGTTAATGAAGAAGGATACAGCCTATTGCAGTCACGGAAGTCATATCCAAAAGCCCCGAATATCAGCTATGGTCACACTGAAGCTGCTTCTTTAGCTACACAAGCATACCTTGACCCATCATCGTTAATGTCGAAAACAATACACCTCTCTAAAAGCCAGGTCCTTGAACATGGGAGGAGTGGAAACCGCGATGGCTCGTGAAATCACCCAGGCTACTGTTCAAAGAGGTTTGTAAGCGTTTTGGAGGCACTTGTGGGCCCTATTTACATAAATGTTGCCTTGTGTTTACCAGCCTGCAGGCTCAACACTTACATAAAGATAAAAAGAGTCGCTTACATGGATGAGTAATCATGTAACCAAATGAGATGAAGCTTCGTACAAACTTAAAATGCTTACATGGTTTATTCTTGTCACAGAGCATGCGTTGACATTATTACGTATAATGAGCTGCACTGAATTTGATTCAGCATATATAAAAGATGTTTGCACAAAGATGTTTCGACGTATAGCGTTAGTGGAGGGTTACTGCACAGAAACCCGTCGATGATAAAGAGATGCACAATAAAGACGCACACTGCAAATTCTTATTTTTCTCTCTCGTCGCTTTTCTGAGCTTTCTGCGATGTTCCTTTGCACCACGAAAAACCAGGAAGCCCAACTTGACACTACAGCCAGAGACTAGTTTCCAGTCCAAAGGAGAATGAATACTGCATAAAAACTCGCCCACAAACGGCAAATACATGTCGAACACATGAAAAACACGTAAAAACACAAAGAATTTCACTTTAAAAAATGCTATGAGCCTTCCGAACGTGGCGTCATTGCATATGAGTTCATTGGTGTGGCGGACATTCTTTGCGACTATTTGTGCAAGTTTCGGAAGATGAATTACCAAAAATCATTAGCTTTTCATTAGAGCTTTGGAGGTAAATATCTACATGGCAAATTTGGAGGGAGTCATCAAAAAGAGCGCCACTATTTTCTTGAAATTTGAAAAATCGTACCTAAGTTGTTGAGATAATCATCGCCCAATTTTCCGGCTTAAATTAAGAAATATCAAACTCGCGCTCGACAGCAGCTCAGAAGTAGCAGGCCCGCTATCACTACGGACGGAAATACCGGATGGCGAAAGGAGCGAACAAGTTCGAGGCTGAAGGTCGGGGCCGGTCGAGGCGTACTCCACGGGAAGCAGTTGCGGCTGTGTGGCGCATCAGGTTTTGCCGCAACCTAGCATCATTCGAACTTGGTCGCGAACTTCGTCACGGGATATATTCGCGTGACGTAGCAAGGTGGGCTGGATTGTTGGGAGTGAGCCTCAAAATTCGATTGTGCATATCTCGAATGCGGTGCAAATGTCAAGATTTGAAAGAACAGGGATGTATGTAAATGTTTGCCATGTAAATACCTGCCTCCAAGGATCTAGTAACAAGTTAAACACATTTTTGTTCATTGCTCGTTCGAAAGTTGCATCAGCAGTAAGTACGTACGTCTTGCCTAGGAACTCTTTAACACAAATGCCCCTTTCTATGCGTTCGCGGGCTTATAAAGAAATTCTGTAGTCGAAATAACGCCCAGTATTAGCATATGTGAATGTAACGGAACCCTACCAGGGCATGGCCAGGCTAAACGGACCTGCATGACCAGGCCACCTTGCACCGCGACACTTGAGCTCGTCTGGTGTCCATAACGCGCCGTGCGCATATGCACGCGTCCTGTATTACTCCACGGTACGGTCATCCTCCTAAAGCCCCTCCAGGGGTGTGTCCGACGCGGCCGTTGAGGAAGCGACAGCTAGATTCAGAGAGGTGTTCGAACTGTGTTTAAACCCTCGTACACGTTGGCAAACGTGTTCCCGAAGCCAAAGGACCGCACACCTCCGGACGAACAAGGTGGTGTCATCTACAAGGTCAACTGCTCGGACTGTGATGCCAGCTACATTGGCGAGACAGGGCGGCGACGGCGCACCCGTATCAAGGAACATCTAAGAGATGCTACAAAAGCCACCCATGCTACACGTGCCAAGACAGAATTGGTTGATCATTGTTTATCAAAGGGACACATGTTTGATTTTAACAATGTAACCACACTAGCACGGGAACACCGATGGGGCCCAAGAAAGTTCGTAGAATCATGGTTCATCCGTCGTAATCAATCTTCATGTAACTCTAACCGTGGCCCCCTGCCGGATGTTTACGGCACTTTCATAGATAAATAGGATGTATTTCTCATTTGTTGCCATTGTGTACTAACGATGCCACCCGCATAGGTGGCGAAACGTCTATGTTTTTGTTATACTTTGTTGAGTAAAGCCAGTGTAAACAACACTTTGAAGCATGAGTTCTCCTGGCTTTTGGAACATTTTCTCATAGATTCAGAGGACAAATTCCAACGCTCAAACCGAGGAGGCATGCTTGCTACACGTCTGTCTGCATCGGACGGGCTCAAGCAGCGAAAAGCCATAGGCGGTGGCAGTCCGGGATAGTCCGGCTACGCAATCGCACAGGCACGTTACGTGAGCTTCCAAAAAAAAAAGATTACTTGGAAGTCGGGCGCTGCGAGCGTTGAGCTGCTGTATATGGAAATCACGGTTAGTGGTACGTGAATTTGTCTGAACTTGCTGGTTGCACCTTGAAGAATTTTTTCGGCTCTGTTTAGCGTACTTTATCTGCATTTTTGGTCTAAATTTTGAAGCAATCCTATGTTCCTATGAGTGCAATCCTAGGCGTCGGCATTTGCAAACCTAGGATTGGATTGGACAAACCTCTACCAAAGTTTGTCCAATCCCATCCTAGGTTCGCAAACGCCGACACCAATGAGAAGCGGCGCTCATGTGGAACTCATTCGAATTGTTGCATTTACAACGCAATATCTTGTTGAAGGTAATAAATTCTGCAAGCTCACAAAGCGGTCGAAATCAGAACGACAAAGTTTAAGCAAATCGATGAACTAATGGTCATTGCGATGCTGGCTGAACTGCCATGCTTTCGGCTCTCACCAAAACTAGCGACATTTTTCCCTCTAGTATAATTCTTTGTAGGAAGCCCTACAGGCCACGAGTTTTTCTTGCGACAGTACATAAATACTATTGGAGGTCTCAAACCACACAAAATGTAAATAAAACGTACTCACGTTCTTTCGTGAAATAGTGCCGAAGTAATTGGACAAAAATAGGTGCGGTTCAACTAAAACGCGTGCTAGTCCGTTTAATTGAAACGGTAGACATCACTTAAGTGAAACGCCACACAAAAGTACACCATGCGTCATTTCGTGTCCACTACCCACATTGATTGAGACCATAACTGCACTACACTTCACGCAAGTGCACTAGCAGCCATATTATAGTAAAACGACGCTCGCCATGGCACAAATGCTTCAGTGCCACGTTCCACACACCTTGCTATCCTTGGCGCTTGTTTTTGCAATGTGCCCTTCGAGCCACTGAACTCAACAAAACAACTAATTTACTAAAAAATGATATGTTACCTGCCTTCCGGCCCATCTAAGTTAACCTCCCCTGACAATTTACGCCTCCAGCTGGTGTCTTTCAAGAAACGTAAAAATTTAGATTTTTTTCTTTTTATTCTATGTTGTATAGCGCTCAGGCACGCGACATACTGTAATGATTTTTACCGTGACGGACGCACCGAAGGAAACAGTCAAACAAGCGATGAAATAGGCTGGGCACGTTCTCCAAACTCTGCGTTATGCCGAATATCGTGGAGGGGGAAAATAGATATGGGAGAGTTACGTGAAAATATTCATCCCTAAGTGAAAAAAAAAACAAATCCGCGGGACCCACCTTACGATGGACGTCGAAGTTGACGTGGATAGAACCAGAAAAATCTCAAAGGACCTTTTTTTGTCACTGAAGAGTGCCAGACACGACCTGGCACACGCTCATTTACCCGAGTTCGCCTCAAAGAGATTTGTAGCGACAGCAGCATCGGCGTCGCATGAGAGTTATGTAGACGCTCGCATCCACGCGACGCAGGAATGGCTGGCAAGCTCGGCACGCTAGACCATACATTCGTGCATCCCTTCGCAGACGTCTATTCGAAACCGTGCACAACTTGTCGCCCCCTGGCATATGTGCGACAAGGAAGCTTTTTTCCAGTCGTTTTGTATGGCCTCGGCTAAAAGCTCAAGTTCGCGATTGGGTTCGCTACTGTTTGTCGTGTCAACCCTCTAAGATTCAGCGTGGCCCCATTCCGCCTGCTAAGTCTTTTCTTCAACCGCAAGCTCGTTTCGACACCATACACCTGGACCCCGTCGGCCCTCTGCCACCTGCGAAAGGTTACTGCTACATACTGACATGCATTGACCGCTATACACGGTGGCCAGAAGCTACCCCTATATCTGACATCTCAGCGGCCACTGTTGGAGCAGCTTTCGTGTCTACATGGATCGGAAGGTACGGCTGCCCATCCACAATTATCGCCGATCGCGGTCGGCAGTTAGACTCTGCATTCTTCAACGAGCAACTCAAACAACCCGGAACTACACGTTTTCACACGAATGCTTACCACCCGCAGTCCAATGGGCTAGTTGAACGTTTCCACCGGCACCTCAAGGCCTTCATTATGGTACATTAATCGCCCGAGAAGTTGGTCCTACATTTGCCTCTCGTCTTACTTGGCATCAGAGCCGCACTCCAAAGCGACCTAGGTTGCTCCTGTGCGGAGCTCGCCAACGGCACTCACCTACGCCTTCCGTGCGATTTTTTTGTCGCCAGCACCAAAGCACCTATGCCATCACCTGCCGACTACGTTGCCGAAATGCAAGCTTCCGTCAGCCAGATACGTCCCGTGCCTACACGTTAGCAAGAAGCAAGGTCCCCGTACGTTTCTCCCGCACTCAGCTCTGCTACCCACGTTTTCGTGCGGAAGTGTGCCGTGCGGAAGCCTTTGCAGCAACACTATTCCGGGCCATATCGTGTTCTCGAGCGTCGTCCGACGAATTTTGTCCTAATTGTCAACGGCCCCTCAGACACAAATGCCCTGAATTGTCTCAAACCCGCCTACATTGAAGCACCCGCGCCATCGGCTCCACCAATATGCGACGCAGTCCTGCTGCATTCTTCGCCGCCGCCTGAGCACGTGACACCCAAGACCAACGCCAACACAGTCCGCGTCTCGTGCACTTTTCATCGTTCGTCGAACTTTCCTCCCTCTAGGGGGGGTGGGGGGAGCCCTCTGCAGCGGCAGCAGCATCGGCGTCGCATGACAGTTATGTAGACGCTCGCGTCCACACGAGGAACGAGCGGCTGGCACGCTCCGGCGCGTGCTAGCGTTCCTAAAGATTTATGAAAAAGAATGCAACGCTAAGAGAAGGAGTGTCGGTTTTTCCTCTCCTGCGAGAGCCCGAGACGTTACCCACCTACGAGGTCGCTCGTCGCCACAGATTCATTGAAGGATAGAACATACCTTGTGGCACATACTCAGCCACCCAGGTTGGCATCAGGCGCACGCAATACAGCTATTTATCAGACCATGGAATGCCCGCTCCCAGAGTCCCAAGTTGGCGGGAAAGCAGTTAGAATAACACTTAGCTAGTGAGCCAAGTTGGCGTAAAAGACTTTCACAGAACTACGGCACATACCGTGTGGCGCATACACAGTTGCACATAAGCAATGACAGAAGTTGTAAAGATGTTTACTTAAGCATCGCGCAGACCCCGTTGCCCATATTCAATGGTCATAATTTAGATCAAATAGGTTAAATGAAGTATGGCGCATACCTAGTTTCACATACGCAGCGACATATATGCTTGGCTCAGAGAGGTTCATTGAAGAGTGCCACATAAGCACCGGCGCATACCCTGCTACCCAGGTTGGCGTGCAACGCTCTAAAACGTTTGACGCCTCTGAAAGAGTCACGCTGAAAGCATCATTGTTAACTTGTTATTATGCGAATATGTTTGTTAGCCCCCTCAATTGTCTGTGGATCACTGAAATGCAATGATTGTACCCGCAAGATTCAGAACACATCCTGCTTAACGAGAAGCTTTAGCACGGGCGCAACTTCAATGCCGCCTATTCAAACGCATGTATAACGCAGAAATGCATTTCCGAGATAACCCACGGGCCAATTAAATAAAATTTGCTGCATCTGAGAGAGAAAGGCAGGTTCTATGACTGTTGAAAGAGGAATTTTTTTTTAGACCTGAATATTACGAAAAGTGCCGCAACCCACCAGCAAGAGCACACAACTCAGTTCTGTCAGCTGCATAAATGTGAGAATCTAAAGCGGCTAAATTCGGTATCTCAATTTATATCTTACGTGATTTTGTTACCTTACTTTTGTTTACAAGGGTCTACCAAAAGCCTTACTCACATATTAACGATCTATTTTATAGCCATGTATAAAAAATCAATTTTGTACGCTTTAGAGCTTCTATCAGATGCAATTCACGGAATTGTCGTATCGCGTTTCGTCCGAAGTTGTAAACATGACAGTTCCGTTTTCTGGGCATTTGCGATCTTGAACAACATATATATAAAAAAATTGACGACCGTAGTAGAAAATTCGCTACTAACCGTCACAATTACTTTTACATGCAACAAGCCTCATGAAATTTCGTGAGCTGGTTGTAGAGAAAACGATTCCTCCTATCCTATGTATCTAGACAGCTCTCGAGCTAAGGATTCCTCTCATAGCATTATTGATGCTTTGATGAGATGCATCAATTTGTTGTGAAATATTCTGAAAGAGTAGATTTTTTTTTTCAGGGGGCCATCAATGATGTCAATTTATTGCTTGTAAGGTTGCCTATATTGACTATGCGCATGGAATATAGCCCATCAGCCACACAACACTGAAATTTTAACACAATGCTTGTGTTAAATGTTTAAATGCTTGTGTTAATGCACGATTGCTGACGTGCTGTTTATCGGCGTTGAGCGCTGAAATTTATAATCTGCTCTAAACGGTGCTGCTGCTCTGCACCTCTTTCGGTGGTACAAGATTGTCCGTCCTTTTTTTCTCGGGCGGTGCCAAGATTGCCCGACGGTGTTTTTTAGCGCCCGGTCGCACGTCACCGCGATGGTCGAGGAAGCAGCCGAGCGTAAGCAAGGGGAAGCGGACCAATCGGAGACGCTGGCACACCTCAGTCCTCACATACACCTTTCGTATTAGATGCAGCTGGCGCGACGCTCATCCTCTGGCGCACTACTTTCGCTCCAATGGCCCAACCACATTAATACCCTCGCCTCTTCAGCGCGCGCCTGGCCTTTGGTAAACCAGTGGATGAATGAAAACGTGTCGCAGTAGGCGATGCCACTTGCTATGTAAACTAAACAAAAGGGACATCCTGTAAACAAGGAGAGCGTCTGATTTTTCCTGTTAAAGAAAATATTGAGGTTCCCCACCGAGGTTAGCTTCGGCGATTGCGAAGTTCAATCACAACGAAGGATATTTGCGTTATAGCATACCTGGAACGTTATGAGTAAGAGCTATTTCAATCTGTTTCCGTTCCGCTTGCTTCGTTAACGCTCCGCGATTGATCAAGCATTTTTGGAGCTCAGCCCACTTCACCTGTCTCTCGCAAGACATCTGAAAAGCCACAGTAACTTTCCGTTTCAAGGTGACGTGCACACACTGATTATGTAGGATTAGCCCGAACCAAAGAAAAACGAAAACATTTCTTTCCGAATCTACGCCCATTTCACAATTAGCTATCTGCGACAGGTGAAAAAGTTTTAGGACCCCACCTAGTTTGCCTGTCGGTCAGGTCAAATCACAAAACTGTGAAAAACTACACGTAAAAGTTACGTGTGTACGCTCTGTTGAAGCATTAATATGCGTAACAAAACTGCAATTGTATTTTTTAATAGCCTGAGGAGTGTCCCGTTCCGAAAAGAATAAAATGTTGCGGCCCTCTGATGATTCCGGCTCAGTGTGCCCATCGTGTTTATTCGAAGATAGACAAATATAAGTCTACACCTATTATTCAACTCGACGAAAAATAAAAGGAAGTATATAATTCGAAAATGGGTCCACCCACGTAGAACAAAGCGGGGAACACGACGGGCCTTCATTTTCCATAAGCTCGGTTACTAAGTTTTCTTTATATCCGATGCCATAAGCTGCATCCTCGTCAGAACGGGCATAGAAGTCGTCCTCAATAGATGACTCACCGGCGTCCTCGACACCCCTAAGTCGTACGCAGTGCCCTAGAGTGCGTTCTATTTGCAGCTTTCACAAAAACCAGTCTCAATAATCTCCGGACTTGCCTTCCGGCGGGTGCCACGGAAGCACTTCGTTAGCTTGGAGATTTCGCTAACTTCGTTCACGAGTAGACGAGTACGACGAGATTCTTTAGTCAGTAATATAGGTCGAAGGCGCGCTCAGCGTAGCATAAAAAAAACGAAAAAGGTAGACTAATGTTCGAGTAAATACGGTACTCTGAGCTGCCAGCGAGAATTTATTTCTTTGCGCATAAAGAAAATTTTGCCTGGCAACATAACCGCTGCTGAACCCTTTCGGCGTGAATACGACATCACTCTGCCAAATCTGCACTGAGCACTCGTTTTGGCCACTATTCGAACGCCGCTTGCACGCCGGCAAAGTTGTGGACGGGCCGCCACAAGCTATGAAAAAGGAAGCGGGCCAATCTGAGACGAAGGCACCATCCTGCTCACCCTGTTATCTACTTTCACTACGCCAGCACGGCTCCAACGAAAGCGTCTCATCTCCTAAGCGCTCTTTATCTCTATTTTGAATCATATCATAAAAGATAACCAGTTGCGGTAGGCAATGCTATTCGCTTTGTAACCAAACAAGTCACTCCTGCAAAGGAGGAGAGCGTTTGAATGAACTGTTGAAACAACAGCAGGAGTAACCGCGCGTGCTTGCGTCGGCGGTTACATGAGCATATGGCGTCAGTGTGTGGGAATAAAGTCAGAGTGGAATCATTTTAGGTTATAGCTACCCTGTTCCGCTAGTAAGACTTATAAGGCGTAACCTACGGTGTTCGCAGTGCCCGCAACAACGTATGCCTCCTGCATGGCGGAAACCTTGAGCCGCGGATGGCTCGTGAGTGGGGTGCCTTGAACACAAGAGTGTCAGTGCTTGATCTGCCGCTCCTCGCTTTGCAGTGTACAAAGCTGGTGACAGAGCAAACATACTTGCCGAATATTAGATGCGTGTTCGTTGCACACTTCCTATGTTTCTTATGATTTGCCAAGCTTCTGTGCTGCACAAATTTCATCTTAATTTGGCATCTGATCTTTACATGTGTTTTAGAGATACCATCATGTTTGAAGAATAAGCGTCAGCTTGCAGCCCACAGTACAGTGCAGTAATACTGAGAACGGCCAGTAAATGCGCCACCACTCTGCGCACCTGCTGCTCGACAAAGCTCTTGCATAGCCAACAGAAATATTGAGCTTCACAGTCGTAGGCCGCTCCTGGCCATGTTTGGTATACTACTGCGATCCTCTGGAGCGGTTCCATCGTTATTTCCACTTGAGACTGTGCATCACAGACGGGACAGCCGTAAAGGCTTGAAGATGGTAATGGGCGAAAACATGGAATGCCCGTTGAGTGAAAACGCCGGCGTCTGTAGCCGCGAACCAGCCGCTAAATTCCGATTGGCTGCGACGCTACGATACGTGTTGCGTGAGGGGAGAGGGCATCGTCCCGACGCTACGTCACCCTCGCTCTCGGAGGCCTTTGTTATCCGCCCGTTACATGTCCGCGCAAGCTATCGCCTGCGTTCTGACTTCGCTAAGGTAATCGCTATAAAGAAATTAATGCGCAAAAATCAGAATAAATTGGAGAGGAAAAGCGTTAGTGGTAGTGAGATTTGAAGCTACGAACCCACGCTCAGAGGCCCAGTCTCTTACCTGCTAAGCTAAACCGGCTACTCCTAGATAAGAGGCATGTGCACTCTGCTTTGCGACGTCATGCGACTTCGACAAAAATTTCCATCGCCAAGCCCGGCGAGACGGAAGCGGTGACAACAAAATCACCTCGGCTGATTCGTGAGCGTCCCCATTAACTTATATAATAGTTGGGCAAGGTAGCATGAAGTTGCGGAAATAAGTGCACTGGCCTTGGTAAAGGCGTTGGTAAAGCGTCTCGACGCGCTCGCTTGCCCGCGTAAAGCTCATAACTCGAACGACCACTCAGCGGCGTCCAATTTGACATTATTGCTTTCGCATTGCCAACTCATAACAAGTGCTTAGGTCTCCTCGGATTTTTTGTTGACCTTGTTGCCGTGGAATAACTATATGGCTCATATCAACTACATGCACCGGGCGGCCGTCGTAAGCGGCGTGTAGGCGAACAGCGCCGCGAACAGCAGAAGTCAGTGCACTGGCATGTGTAGCAGACGACGGTGCCAAGGCCCTAATGGTGCATCCAGAGATATTCCACTGCAGGTTTCAAGGCCTGACCTAACAGAAAACGAATTTCGTGTGTCTGCTTTTGAGAAAGGCCGGCACGTGTACGAGGCATACCACGTTCATGGTACCAGGTACTATGCACAGTAGAAATCTAGTGCGAATTGCGATGCAATTGCACCCGGCCAGAAGAGCCCGATGCAGTAAGCTAAGACATGGAGCTCCAAGGTTTATATTCCAGATGTTATTTTGCTGTGCACATTACCATTGTCGCATACCTAATAATGTAAATAGGCGAAGCAGGCAGGCCCGCGATGTATCAAAAATGTGTAAGATACGTACTGTTGGGCATGTGTCATGCGGCCACTGGTACGTGCTCTATGAGCCAGCATGTATCTACCGCTCTGCAATGAAAATTTTATGATGTCAACTTGGGTCACTGAAAGTATCACATCACACCTACACGGTGATGTTCCTTCGACGCGATTTTTCTAGCAAATGAGGGTCGGAGCCAACGTTGCGGCGCTTTTCTACACTAAAAAAATAGCGTTCTAGCCAAAAATGACTGGCAACATCACATTTGTTCTCTTTATGTGCTTGCATAGGAGATAATGAGCAAAAAGGGTTTTGCTGCCACCGAAATGGCGCACAACGTTTGGTCTGATTTTCTCTCAAGTCATACAATAACGAAGCAATTCTCACAAGACCTCAAACACTTCCAGAGTGATTAGGGTGGTTCGAAGCGACAACACGTAGGCTTTTGTTTCCATTATTTGGCTCCAATGAAAGGGCGTTTTTTGTTCCACGTTTCTGTGGGGATCGAAACCTAGACGAAAACCCCAGTCGACCACCGCTCTATAGAACGGAATGATCTGTTATTGTCTGAGCTGTTGCGTTGCGCGTCCTTTGCGATTAAGAGAGGTGTAGAACGGACAGTTTCGGACGCCGCAAGCACTTTGTCATAAAGGCGTTCGTCTGTATTACACTAGGTTGTCACGACTGGACCGAATACGTCGCGTCCCACTAAGCGCCCACTAAACCACTTAAGTGTGTGCGCTCTAGCTTCCATTCCGCTACTAGAATTATTGAGGTTCATCTTCGCGTCAGGAACAGGAGATTGTTGCTTTGTACAATTCTCGTCTCGTGGCAGCAAGCACTTTGGAACACTGTCTTCAACTGCACCCGAAAATGGAAGACGACGAAGTGTCCCTTCTAAGGTGGCTCCACATTGTTCCCGTGAAAAATCTAGTATAACACGTCCCATCGTGGGAGGCCTAGGTCCAGCCGACAAAACTGCTGGTGCTTATTAAAGTTCACTCTCTCTCTCTCGACAATAGGATCCATACTTCAAGTGGTTAGACCACAAGTCATCCGAGGACGCGCCGGACGCTCATGCGCAGTCTGGTTTTCTCGCATTCAGCGAATGTCACTCCATCTCTGCAGCTGAAGCATGCACCGAGACTAGGCCTAGAGCCTCCGTTGACGCGCTTGCCGTGGTAGAATCGCCGGCGCCGCTCATGAGAACGGCATCACCGGCCGCACAATTGACACCTGAGCCTTGATCCCAGCTCCTGATTCCTGCCCCCAGTCCGTCGGCTACAGCCCACCCACCGCCTTTCCAAAATGCACATCAGACCATGAATGATTTGGCCTCAGGCCGGATCCCGGCGATGGCTTCCCAGTCACCGATTGGGAATGGTGCTCCAATTGTTGTGCTTGACGAACCGAGTACCCTTACGGATTTGTCGTCTGCGCTACCATCTTTGCCGTCGGCTACCTGTGGTTCTCAGAGGCGTCCTTCGGAACAATCTGCACAATATTCGTCTTCGGCCAACAACGGCTCCCAAGGCAAGCGTTACTGTCTAGCAACTGACCACCCAGTTGTCCACACCCAGCTCTGTTTGCCATAAAGCAACCATTACAGCTCTGGCCCCCACAAGCCTCACGGAGATTACGAAGAGGATTATTTATGCGAACCTCGACACTTGTCTTGGCACCACAAGCTTCCGCAGCTTCACGGCCAAGATAAGTCAAATACCACCGCTGTGTGGCTCCCGACATTGGCGGCTGTCGAGAGTTTGTAAACGCTTCAGCGTCTCTCGATCACAAGCGAAGTCTCCGTGCCGGTCCTGGTGTACCTGGTACAGGGCTCGGACTTACAGCGCTGTGTCGTTTACAACGTTGACGCTGGCGAGGACCAGACTGCGCTCCTGCGTGAGCTCTACTGTCCTACTCGCCGTGTAATTCAAGCGCGTTACATGAGAATGGGGCACTCTCTCATCGTCATCTTGCAGGGCCCACCAATTCCCCCAGCCCGCCTGTACTAGTATGGCTGCATTCTACGACATCGGCCATATAAACCCAGTGGCGTCTATTGTTACAACTGTTTCCTACCTGGCCACATGCGCCGATCCTCTCCGTTTACACCGCCCGATGAAGCTGTACTAGCTGGCACAGTGTCTTATCGATGTGGACTCTGCAAGTGCGATGACCACGAGATCACTTCTACAACTTGTCCCACAAAGCAAAAGGCCACTCAGGAGGTTCATCGCGGGAATCATATGCAATGGCCTCCGCATGCTGCCACACAAACAGTGCCGACATCTAACACGTTTGCGGTGCTCCAGTGGAATGACGACTGGCCAGAGCTCTCCGAGCCCGACCCGCCTGCACCCCATTCGCAACAGACTTACAGTGACAAAGTTCGCAAATAACGCCGTCGCCCGCTGGTTACACAAAAGCAGAGCGTGCCGGACCACCCGCGTGATGATACGGTACTCCAAGCAAGTCCAAGAGCTAGCGCTTCAGTAGCAGGAGGAACGGATATGTCAAGTAGGAGGACAGTCTCAGAATACGACCTCCCCTTCCCCCCCTCCCCCCCCCCCCTCTGATGTAGCCACGCCGGCGTTGTGCTAGATACGGCACTAGCCTTTCTTTGCATCTTCGATAACGACCATGGCGCGAATCACCACCGCCACATACTTCCCACATACTACAGCAACACATACTATGGCAACACGACTACTGCAACACATACTACGGCCACACACTACGGCAACACATACACATATTGTAGCAACGCGTACTACATCAAGACATACTACAGCATCACATCTACAGCATCACATACTGCGGCAACACATACACATATTACAACAACAAATACTCCGAAAACGCATACTACGGTAACACATACTGTAGCAACAAAATCGCGTTGAAAATGCTTCGATCTTAGTCAATTGCGCGCGACAGAGCAGACAATCACAACAAACACAAACATGACGGAAAGTGGGGCGCGCAGGATGCCTTGCTGAGCACGGGACCTCTCCTCCCCACAACACACGATATGCATCTATATTACATAAAAAACCAGTGCAATGCGCAACATAACGGACTTCATAACCCCACATACCGGTAGCGCTTGTTGAAATTGCCATTTTTCGGCCACACTCGCTTTACATTGTACGGTACTTCATCAGCGGGAAGACTTGCGTTCAGTGAACAGGTCGTCGCAATAAGAGCAAAGCTTTCTTCGCGAACATTCCCGGACTTTGCCGATCGCTGCTGCTGGGTGCTGCTGCTGTCCTGTCTCATACGTAAAGAGAAAAAAATATCTACGGGCCATGCTTATGTTGCAACCAGGCGTGACTATCGGGAGCTGGTCACCATCGGCGTGAATAAAATAGTGAGTCAGCTGACCGGCGTGAGTGTGCGTTCCGTGAGTGGGATAAAAGCAGAGGCCTTTCGAGGTCCGCTGCTGCCTACAAAGCAAACAAGACCTGATTCAAATGTGGAAGAAGCACTGAGAAAGCTGGAAGGACAAGGATACACATGTACGAAAGCTTCCAGCTTGGTGCAACTGTAATGCAACTCCTGTACCTGCAAGATTTTGAACACGTCTTTCTTAAGAGCAAGCTTTAGCATGATTGCATCTCCGATGCCGCATATTCAAATAGATGTTAAACGCAAAAATGAATTTCCAAGATAACCCCTGGGCCGATTATATAAAATATGGTGCATCTGACAGAGATTGGTAGGTTCCAGTGATCGTTGGAATTGGAATACTTATTTTAGTGATACATTTTAATGTTAAGGAAAGTGCCGAAAATTGCTGTCTGAAAAAAAAAGAGAAAAACAGAAGCACGAACTTTACAAATCCGTAACTCTGTCTCAAGAACACATATTCCAGTTCTGTCAATCGCATAAGTTAGAGAATCTAAAGGGGATAAATTTGGTAAATCTATTAATAGTGCTACGGGGTAGTGTTCCCAATGACAAAGAGCCGCACAGGAAGAAGACAAAGACGACGATTGGAAGCTAGCGCGGGCTGTTGCCTCTTGGTCAACTGCGGCGTATTGCCTTGTAAGTATACTTGTAAATAGCTTTTCGTCGGTGTCTTCCTACGTAACATATTTGGTGGAGGTGGACGTTCCCTCTACCTCGTCACGGAGCTTCGCAGTGGACGGTACGTCGAGCCTACCTTCATGGCTCCCGGCGACGCCAACCCGACTCCGCCGGCTCCGACACCTGCTGCCCCTTCGACGACCTACATCACCCTCTCCGCTCCCCGTGATCCTGGCGTATTCTCGGCAAAAGATGGGGAAGACGTCGAGGACTGGATCAGCCTTTACGAACACGTCAGCCGCAATAACCGGTGGGACCCAACTATCATGCTCGCCAACGTTTGGAAGCTAGCGCGGGCTGTTGCCTCTTGGTCAACTGCGGCGTATTGCCTTGTAAATATACTTGTAAATAGCTTTTTGTCGGTGTCTTCCTACGTAACAATATCTTACGTGATTTTGTTACATTCTTCGCAAGGGTATAGCAAAGTCTTACTCGCATATTAGTGGTCTATTTGATAGCCATATATAACAAGTCAGTATTGTACGTTTGAGGTCTTCTATCGGATGCAATACACAGTACTGTGGTATCGTTTTCCGTCCAATTTTGTAAACGTGACGGTTCCGTTTTGTGCGCTTTTGCAATTTGCGACAATTTTCGTCGAAAAATTGACGGCCGAAGCAGAAAATTCGCCATTAACAGTCACACTTTCTTTTACAAGGAGCAAACGTCATCTAATTTCGTGGAGTGGATGCAGAAAAAAACGGTTCTCCGCAACTCCTAAGTACATGACTCCTAAGTATATGACGTTAGGATAGTGGAATAAAGTCAGAGTGGAATCACTTTACGTTATAGCGACCCTGTTTGGCATTCCCAGCAGAAAGTTTTCTTTGCAAAGACCCCAGTGGAGCGTTCGTCCTTTCATTTAGGCCCAGGCAGAGCCAGGTGAACGCTTCCGCGTCACATATTGCGCCCCGGTAAATGCAGATGGGAAAAGCCTGTAAGACATCTAAGGCCCAATCTGGGGTGTTCGCAGAGCCTGCAACAACGTATACCTTCTGCGTGGCTGAACCCTTGCGCTGCGGAAGTCTCGTGAGTGCGACGCCTCGCTCACGAGAGTGTCAGCGCGTGATCTACCACACATCTCTTTGCAGTGTCCAAAACCTGCTGAGAGAGCAGATATATTGGCCGAAAATTAGATAGGTGTTCATTGCGCACTTGCGATGTTTCTGATGATTAGCCAAGCTTCTGTATTGCACAAATTCCACCTTAATTTGGCATCTGATCTGTGCATGTACTTTAGCGATATCATCAGGTATGAAGGATACTCGCTAGCTTGGAGCCCTCAATTAACTGCAGTAACACTGAGAACCTGAGAACCGCCAGTAAATGCGCCACCACTCTGCGCACCTCCTGCATTACAAAGCTTTTGCACAACCACACAAAATTGAGCTTCACATTCTTACGTCGCTTCTCGTCATGTTAGGGTATACTACTCCAATTCTCAGGAGCGGTTCCATTTTTCTTTCCATTAGAGACTGTGCATCGCAGTCGTTACAGCCATAAAGGCTGGAAGATGATAATGGGCGACAGCATCAAATGGCCCGCTGAGAGAAAGAGCCGGCGTCTGTAGCAGCGAACCAGCCCCTAAATACGCATCGGCGGCGACGCCACGTCACTCCCGGTCTCGGAGGCTTCTCTTAGTCGCCCGTTCCGCGTCCGCGCAAACTTTTGCCTGCGCTTCACCTCGGTAATCGCTATAAAGAAACTAATGCGCAAAAGTCAGGATAAATTGGAGAGGAAACGCGCTGGTGGTAGTGAGTTTCCAAGGAACGACCCCAGCTCCGTCCCCGAGTCTCTTACCTACTAGGCTAAACCTGCTGCTCTTAGATAACAGGCTTGTGCACTCTGCTTTATCCCGTCATACTACTTGCACCAAAATTTATATCGTCTAGCTCGGCGTGACGAAAGCGGTGACGACCAAATCACCACGGCTTATTCGGAAGCGTCCCCACCAGCTTATATGGCAGTTGGGCAAGGTAGCCTTGCGTCACGGAGATAACTGCACAGGCCTTGCGCTATTTAGCAGGCGTTGGTCAAGCGTCTCGACGCGCTCGCACACCTGCGAAGAGTTCATAACTCGAAGCACCACTGAGCGCCGTCCAATTGGACACCAATGCTTCCGCATTCACAACTCATAAAGACTGCTTCGGTGTCCTCGGCTCTTTGTTGCTGACGTTGTTGCCGTCGAATAAATATATGGCTGATACCAACTAAATGCGCCTAGCGGCCATTGTAGGTGGCGAATAGGCGAACAGCGCCGCGAACAGCAGAAGTCAGTGCACTCACATGTGAAGCAGACGACGGGGCGAAGGCTCTCACGCTTCATCCAGTGATATCGCAGTGCAGGTTTTAAGCCCTCACCTACCAGAAAACGCATTTTCGTGTGTCTGCTTTTGAGAAAGGTCGCCACTTGTACAAGACAGGCCACGTTCGCGGTACGACGTACTATATAAAGTAGAAAACTAGTACAAATTGCGATGCCAGTGCACCCCGCCAACAGAGCCCGGCGCAATAAGCTAAGACGTGGAGCTGCAGCAATTATATTCCAGATGGTATTTTGCTGCGCACGTTAACATTTTTGTATACCCAATTATGTAAATAGGAGAAGCAGGCAGGCGACGTATCAAAAATGTGTAAGATACGTCCCAATGGGCATGTAAAATGAGGTTACTGGGTACGTGGACCAGGAGCCGACGGGTATTTGCCGCTCTCCAATGAACCTTTTCTGACGTCAACTTGGGTCCCTGAAAGTATCACATCACACCTACATGGTGACGTTCCCGTGACGTGATTTTTCTTGCAAATGAGAGTTGGAGTCGACTTTGTGGTTTTTTTTTTCTACTCTCAAGAAGCGCGTTCTTGCGAAATACGACCTTCAACATGGCGTTTGTGCTCTTTAAAGGCTCGCATAGGAGATAGTGAGCTAAGAGGCTTTCGCTGTCACTGAAGTGGGGCAAAAAGACTGTTGGATATTTCTCGTTAATGATACAATGACAAAGTGTTTCTCACAAGACTACAAACACTGCCAGATTGACTGCAGTTGTTACGAGAGATAACATGCAGGCTTGCGCGTGCATTGTTTGGCTTCAACAGCGCTTAATAGCGACCTCTATCTCTCCTCTACGGTGGGATAAATACATTGTGAAGTGTTCCTCACAAGACTACAAAGGATGCCAGACTGTGGTGGTTAGGAACGATAACATGTAGCTTTGTGCGTGCAATTTTCGGCTTCAATATAAACCCCGACCCATTTCTATTGTTGTGTACGGTGGGATCGCATGCTTCTCTTATGCAGACGCAAGCTCCAGTCGAGCACCACTCTATCGCACGGAATGACCTGTTCTTGTGTGAGCAGTTGCGCTGCGTGACATTTACAATGAAGTGACGTGTATAACGAAGCGTTTCGGACGCTGCAAGCACTTTGTCATACAGGCATTCTACTGTATTACGCTTCTTTGACACGACTGGAACGAATACGTCGCATCCCACATAACACTAGCTAAAGCATTTAGGTGCGTGCGCTCTTGCTTCCATTCGGCTACTAGAATTAATGACTTTCTCCCTCGCGTCAGGACGCGGAGCGTGTCGGTTTGTACCATTCTCGTCTCGTGGCAGCTAACGCTTTGGAACACTGTGTTAAACTGCACCCCCACCTTCGGGGCAGCTTTCATTCCCCAGTCCTTTCCTCACCGTGAGATCCGAAGGTGCTGTGCGATATTGTACCACCTTCGGGTTTATACCAGGTTGTATCATACCTTTCTGGAGTAAAAAAAAGATTGCCGACGATTAAGACTCTCCCTAATTATGATGCGAAACCTTACGCGTGTTCATTTCGCGATGTATTGGCTGGCGTGGACAATCTGTCTCGTGCGACCCCTTGCAATCGGAGCAAAGTGTGGCGCCATTGCTTCGCTGATCGAAAAATCGCGTGAGGTAGTGCGCAGGTGAAGCGTGGGTGCGATTCACAGAAGTTGCCGCAGACAGACCTCCGCTCATGCAACGCTTTGTTTCCTTGTATGGTGTCGGTCGACGTGCTCTCCGCATGTCATCGATGAAACAGACGACCACGCACTAGTCTGGCGCCATCTCGTAGCCGAGCCAGACTCTCGCCATGTTCCCCCCCTCCTCCGTTTTCCTCCTCGCGCTCTCTTCGCTATCGCTGTTTTTCATGCCCTGCTGCTCTCCGAGTTCGCTCTTTCATACTTCGATGTACTCGTTTGCTCGGTTACCCTGAAGGCGAAAGTCAACGCAGGAGCAGGCACCTAGGAGCTCCGCTCCGAAATTACGAAAAAAAATTTACCAGCGCTTCCACTCTGTGGGGAAAGACGAGCAGCGAGGATGTGGCGTGCTGTACCTCAATCGAGCCATCTATGCATATATAGGTATTATTATTATTATTATTATTATTATTATTATTATTATTATTATTATTATTATTATTATTATTATTACTATTATTATTATTGTGCATATCACATGTGCCCCATTTTTAGATGTAGCGAAAGCGTTTGATACCCTGAATCATCAAATCTTGTTAAGTAAACTGCATTTTTGGGGATTTTGTGGGCCTTTTTACAAAGTTCTCGAAAATTATTTGAGCAACAGATTTCAGGTGGTCTCTACCGATGATAAGCCCATATTTAGTTCTAAGCTGTCGGTAAAAGCTGGAGTTCCTCAGGGTCCATTTTGTCGCCATTGTTGTTTAATATCTTTGTTAACGACTTCCCTTTGGCAATTTCGAAATGTTCAGTATTCCAGTATACTAACGACACTGTATTATTAGCGAAACACCTTTCTTATAAAACATCCACTGAAATGTTGCAAAATGACGTGCACAAGGCAATGCTTTGGTTCTCTAATAATGGAATTGTTGTAAATGCCCAAAAAACAAAACTTGTTTGTTTTCGCTCCCCACTTAAGACTACTGTTATTAACTTGCCTCTCTACTTGCATGAGGCAGACTGTGTTCATTGTAAATGCGCACCTATTCCATACGTGGATTGTGTGAAATATCTCGGAATCTATTTCGATAGTAATTTATCGTGGCAACATCACTTATCACTTATTTGTTCCAAACTGAGGTCAGTAGCCTGGCTGTTATTTAGTATCAAAAGTATTGCACCCTTCTCTGTAAAAAAGATTATAGCACAGGCACTAGGTTACAGTGTGTTAAGGTATGGCATTACAGTCTTTGGCTTTTGTTCGGATCGTTGGAGATGCAGGGTTGACCGGATTATAAAAAACATTCTTAAAAACGTTGCGTACAATTCCCCAATAGTAACATCTGCAAACATCTTCCGTGAACTTGGGCTACCAAACTGCCATTGATTACTTATAGAAACAGTTGTCGTTAGACATTTCGGGAATTCCGCTTTCATAAAAAACGTGCCGCCGCAAGGGAGCTTAGAAAACATGTCCGTTATGTAGTTCCGCGTTCAGCCACAAGGTATGGCGCGGCCAGACGCTGTGCTTATGTGCCTGACATATGTGATAAATTACCAGAAGAGATATTTAACGCGACATCAAAAAGAACACTCAAACACATCTTAAAGCAGCTAGAGTAAAATTACCCTCTTGTACATTCTCTTTTTTTTTTTGCATCGCAATATTTACCTCTTCAATTTTTGTTATATGAAGATAACCAAATGTTATCTTGTTCTTTTTAATTTTTTGCCCTTCATTTTATTTTGTTTTTTTAATTTTTTTATTCATCTCTCATCAATTTTTGTACATCTTTTTGCCTTGTCTATCATATTCATTGGCACGGTCCTACAAGGCAACTAAGGCTTAGACCAGCCTGCTTGTGTTGTTTTGTACGTTGTGTAGCAATAAACATTATTATTATTATTATTATTATTATTATTATTATTATTATTATTATTATTATTATTATTATTATTATTATTATTATTATTATTATTATTATTGAAGGACACATAAACCGAATGAATCTTTTGACTGTGGCATAAGTTATTCTTTTATTAGGTAGGCACGTGTGCAAGTACCACCGCATAGCAGACGGGAATTCCGCAATGTGTACAAATCCACTGTGAACTACCTAATAAAGAAATCGAGATGAAACTCAGCGTAATGTTAGGTACGTCTTAGTGGCTAATTTTCAATGCAGTTTGTCTCAGGATAGTTCCACTAATACAAGATTTACAGCCTTTTTATGTAACCATACTGTTTCCGTAGTCGTCCACGTAATACAAGCAGACGGGAATTCTGTAAACATTACAACTTCACATAGAACTCATTAACACAAGTAAATAAACATCGGCAAAATGATGCAATCGGGCTGGCGGCCAATTTAGGCAATTTTTCTTAATATACCGACATTAGATTGACGAACATTGATTCGTGTCGACTCCACCCTTCGACGGACGGACATCGACCAGTGACGGAGGGTACACTATATACAGATACGCTGTAAAAGGAGCCATTGGTCTCCCTTTCTTGTTTCTCGAGCTGCTTCGCCGGTCACACATATTTCGGTAAGTTCGCGTTTACTGTCCGCTGCAGTTACTTCAATCTTTGCGATGCTTCCTCATTCCTAATGTCTTGGGAACTAGTCCAATCTTTAGTCATGGTCCACTTCACGCAGCTTAGTGCAGCGAGAACCGCCGGTGGCGAGGGGTGTGAACATGCCGGCGCGTTTGCGTTCGACGTCTATGCACAGCAAACATTCACGCGCCGGACGCAAATAGAGTTGGGAGGCCCGAGGAAGGATAGTGTGCCTTAAATTGTGCCTCTGATAAGAAACAGCGGGTCGCAAAGCACCAAGAAAGGAAACGAGCTTTGTTTCCACAGACCGGCCGCGAAGAAAGGCATGTTGGTATAAACTAATCTTATGCTTAAAGAAATAGCGACAGATGCGCAAACACAACTTGTCAAACAATTTTGCAAACGGAGACAAGAAGGACACGGGACCATAATGTGAACGTCATTTATGCTGCCACTTTCATCAAATGGCGCGACTATTGCATTCTTCGAACAAGAAGAAAAAGCACGTGAGCGCAAGAAAGATTAGGGAGGTGCGTAAGGAGAGGAATAAAAACAGAAGAACCTTCCATAAAAAACATAATTTTTCTACACATTATTAGGCAAGAGAAGGCTTCTGTTTCAACTTACTTACGGCCTCCGCGATATATTTTTCTGAAAAACATGAAATGTTGAAATGGTCGCTGCAGATATACTGCCAGTCACCAGAGCTAATAGCTTGCGCTGTATTCAGGAAAAACGATGAAGGAATGTCCAGCGAATACATTGGCGATACTGTGTTAGATTTTAAGAATTCCGCGAGATGGATGATTTATAACATTCACCTCAGCCCGCTCCGAACTGCAATCTTTTAACATAGGTCCAGAAACATTTGGGATCGCATTTTTCCTGCTTCTCGACAAACTTCACGTATGCATTACTGTCGCTGCGCAGTGATGCTTTACGAAGTAAACCACGCAATCCGTGAGAAAACCATGTTGCATAACGAGCAGGACAAAACTATTTCCAGGTACTGAAGGCTGCCAGAGCAAATTTTACGTCATCAGTAGAGATGCTACCCGCTTTCTTGACATCTATAGCATGGAGCAATTCAGACCAGTCGGCATCACTGAAATATTGGGAAAGACATACATAGTCACTGTTTGGAAAGACAAACGAGCGAACATGTTCGCTCAACACATGAATCACCTCTAAAAATTGCGTATTCGAGTGGAACATGCCAGGACTGAACAGGAAGCAAACTGGTAACTGCAACAGAAATCTCAGCAACGCAGATATTATCGAGAACCAGATTCATATCACTGCCAGCTTAATTTGGAACCGCATTAAACTGCGGTAGCCCAAGAAATTCCACAGAAAACAGCGCACTACAGCGAAGGGATGATAAACATACGGATGTCGCACGTGAAGAAACCCCAACCATAGACGGAACATTGAAATCACCAGCTACATCATAATTTGCAACATCAATAACTTCCACTAATAATATGCTAAGAAAGCTGCACGTTACTCATGTTAGGAGGGGAGTCGGCGGCGCAGAGCAGCACATTGTTGCCACGTTTAACAGAAATTTAAAGACACACTGTCTCCAGCACAATCTCATGGTTCTCACAATCTCACAATCTCATTCTTCCTCACAGCAACAAGCACGCCACCGCCGTATTGAACAGGAGCATCACCCATACCATCGCATCTAGAACTGCGTATTCCCATGAAAAGTAATTCTTGGGCAGTAAGTCGTTGCAAATCCAAGTTTAAGTTAAGGATATAACATGCTACGAACAGGCAGGCACGGTCTTGCCGACATAGAAGGATTTGTTGCATAGACCAAGAAAGTATTCGTCAAAAACGGAGCATTTCCTTAGTGAGGTTAGAAAAGAAGTCACCTTATTTTTTCGCCGGCGTCCCTAGACGCATCATGCCTACCGTATAAAGTCCCGAACAGGGAAGTCTTCCGCCAAATATCTACCGAGAAGATTTTTTGGGGGGGAAGACGTCCTCGTCCAGTGTGGCCCGGAAGGAAACGCAACTGTAGCGCTTTGCTTCGAGCATGTGGCAGTCAACATTGTGGCAATAAACAACTGTTTTTCAACATAGTACGGATTTCCTCGCAAGCTGTGGAAGGGGCCAAGACGCCTTACCGGCACAGAACTAGTGTCAAAAAGGTGTGGCCCCCAGCGCCGGCTTCGCCTTCGTCTTGCGCCACAACTGCGTAGTTTGTGGGGCCGTGACTCACGTTTGCCTCCCGCGATGGCCCACCGACAGGCGTAGGTGCCGAATTGGCGATAGGCTTTTCATACACCCATGCGAGGGTGGTGGGTATGGGTTAGCTTGACTTGCAGCGAGTGACCAAAGGGACGTCGACGAAAGCGCCAATGGAGGCCACACGTTTACGTAGCGATGTTGCTGCGCGCATTTGTGCACTAGTGCTCCCTTCCGAACCAGTCAAACAGACGATTAAGCAGTTATATTTGTTTGATCTATACGAAAACAAACAAACAAGATATTGGAGGTTTCTTTTGGTAGAGCTGTTTAGAGTTTCGCGGTAGAGTTTCTTTCCGCCAGCGTTACCGTAATATAAAAGTGGTCATATTATTCGCTAAGATGTTTTGGTTGCATGCTTTTTCGTCCAAAAATATCCTGTCTCCTTTGTTCAGGTAACGGGACTTCTAATGAGTTTCAAATAAGGGCAAACATACTTTCATGTTCGCACCAGCTGTATCTTTGGTTCTAATGCCAGCCACCTATTTTTCAGAGTGTTTCCAGCTATTTGCCTTTATTCACATTCAATGTATAACTCGGGAACGATAATGTAACTTGTGTCCGGTAAAGCAAAGATACTTCGCAGCAAGGGTAAGAAAGGACACGTTCCCGCTAAAAGGGATGTCATTCTAATGAGGAATAATAAATGTAGCAGGTTCGTTTTCATCCAAATGCACTGTTGGAAAATTCACAGAAAAGCTGCTAAAATTGTGGTAATCATGAGGGCATGTGATTCTGGTTCCACGGAATTAAGGTAGACCCCCTCTTGTCTTTTACGGGACAATCCTGTAAGTGACAGCGTGTGTTTTAGCGGTGCCGTGGGATGAAATTACGCACGCATTGTGATAGGAAACATTGGTTGTGCTTTCTAGACAATCACATGTAAGAAGACAGGACAGGCGCCTGTCCTGTCTTCTTACATGTGATTGTCTAGGAAGCGCAACCAATGTTTCCTATTACAATGAACCAACTTGCCCAACAACGCATCCTGCTAAACACGCATGCATGGTTAACGGAAAATTACCGATATGACAGCACGTTATTGCAGTGCTTTGGAATGAAATTATGGACGCCTGTACATCTTACCGAACCGAGGACACCGTAGTAGACGCTTTGGCGGACGCCGTTGTAGACGCGTAGCCTGCGCCCGTGTGTCTGGAAAGCGATCTGCGATGTTTGCAGAGTGCGTGTAGTGCCAGCAACTTCGTATTCGCTGCGATTTCGACATTACGTTCGCGCTGAAGCAGGACGTACATGAAGGTCGATTCCTCACTCCAGAATTTTCACAGCCGGTTTCCGCGCTCAATGAGCGAGATGTTTTCATGTTTTGGAAACGGCACACACCGCGATCATCTCAAAGAGCCAGTTTGGGCTGGCACCATGAAACTGCACGAGTGGTTCCGGCCTACAATGGTTAGAGCGTCGGGCTGCTGTGCAGTGGGACTTGATGTCCCTCTAGTCGGTAATCAATTTCTTTTTTCTTTAGGCATGAGCTATTCGACAGGACAACAGCAGCACCCAGCATCCACGATCGGGAAAGTCCGGGGATCTTTGGAAAGAAGGCTTTGCTCCTAATGCGACGACCTGTACGCTGAGCTCAAGTCTTCCCGCCGACGAAGTACCCTGCAATGTAAAGCGAGTGTCGCCGAAAAATGACAATTTCAACGAGCGATACCGGTATGTGCGAATATGAAGTTCGTTATGTTGCGCATTCCACTGGTTTTTAAAAAATTTAGATTCATATCATGTGTTATAGGGAGCAGAGGTCGCGCGTTCAGAAACCCAGACTGCGCACCCCAATTTGCGTCGTGTTTGTGTTTGTTGCGATTATCTGTTGTGTTGGGCGCAATTGAAGATCGAAGCATTTCCACAGCGATTTTGTTGCTGCATTATGTGTTGCCGTAGTATGTGTTGCTGTAGTACGTGTTTCCGTAGTATGTGTGGCGGTAGTATGTGCAGCGGTAGATGTGTTGCTGTAGTGTGTAGTATGTGGAAAGTACGTGGCGGTGGTGATTCGCGCCGTGGTCGTTCTCGGAGATACAAAGAAAGGCTAGTGACGCATCTTACATCCCAGACTTTAGGTGGTCATATGGCGAGGGCGTCTGCAGACAGGCGTAGCGCAACCCCGGCATGAGTAAGTAGAGGGGTAGGGGAGGGGGGAGGGCGGGAGGTCGTATTCTAAGACATTCCTCCTAGTTAACACGTCCATTTTGCCTGCTGGTGAAACGCTAGCGGATTGACTTGGCTGGAGTACGAGAGACAAGCATCCAGCCAGTCTTGTTCTCGCTGGTGCATCTCCAGCCATTCAGCAGCGACCGAAATGAATAGTCCACTGGGCGTGCACGTATGGAATAGTCTCCACCCCTGCATGAAGCGTACGCTGGAAGCATGCTCCCTTGGAAGCTTTTCGTAGAATTCAAGCAGTGGCAAGGAAGAAATGACATCCTTGGTGTTTACGCGCCAAAAGCACAATCTGGTTATATAAAAGCAAGTCATGGTGCGGTGCTGCGGAATAATTTTGGCCGTCTGGAATGTTGCACCGGCGTTCTTATATTCCGCCCCAAAGGTATGCAAACCCCCGACCTCTAGCTCACCTGCGCAGTGCCATAGCCACTCGGCTACCGCAGCGTGTTGTGGCAAATCAGAGCCTGGTCATTTCTGACAAGTGTGACAACGCCATTTCACTGCTGTGCTCTTTGTCAGGTGTGTCCTAATAATATTATTCGCGCTTCCGCCCGAAAGGTGAAGCACCGATTGCGATAGCAAATTAGTAGATAGTTGCACGAAGTAAGGATGGTAGTTTTATCGGCCATATGAACTTGTAAACATTCGCTTACTTAGCAAATTAACAATGGCAGAATACGTAAGCGTGGCTCAACGAGGACGCAGAAAGAAACAGACACACAGAGACAGCGCTGTCTTTGTGTGTCTCCTTGTTTCTAGGTCCTTGCTCAGTCGCTCTTACACATTCTAGAAGAGTTGACTGTTGTGCTTGTCCTTGTTCACCATCCTTGTTTCCGTGTTCTTATCGTGCTCAGTTACTGCTTCAAATACACATTCTGGCATGGATTCAAATAAACTAGCGCGTCAACGCGTTTTAACTAAATTAACCAGCACGATGTCACGCGCGCACAGTTAAATCAATCAATCAATCAATCAATCAATCAATCAATCAATCAATCAATCAATCAATCAACCAATCAATCAATCTTTATTTTCACTCTGTCAATTATACAGAAAAAAGGACTGTGACAAAAAGCTGTTTTTCAGAACAGCTTGACTAGGCCACAGCCCCATAGGCCGGAACCACTCGTGCAGTTTCATGGTGCCAGCTCAAACTATTTCATTGAGATGATCGCGGTGTGTGCCGTTTCCTTTGTGCCAAATACAGAACCATGAAATAGGCGAGTTTATAGCATTCGATTTACCGCATCACATAGATTACAATATATACGTTGGATCTGTATAACTATTCAATTACTAGAATATCAAGAGAGATCCTCGAAACACGTTACATGGTGTTTCGCGTGTAAGCAGCCAAGAAGTAAAGAGCCGCTAAACAATCAGGGGTGAAAATAATCGAGCACTGCGCAACCAACCATGGGAACACAGCAAGATCAAGAACAAAAACCGAATCATCCACATTCAATCAGAAATAAAGGTGAATGACGCTTGCGACAAGGAGAAGGTGACTGTAACATAGAAGTGTAAATAAGCATCAAGATTTTGTTACAATCAAACATTTCAAGAACAGTAAATATAATCGGATAGCTCATAGATTCGGTGAAATGCCTGCCCTTAAGATCATTGAAGAACACGTTCCGTTCCCTTACTGCACTCGGAAAAGAAAAAAATGAATGCCTCAAATTATCCCAATACAATTTGCGTTCTTCAAGGTGTTAGGTACCTTTAGCTCGAGCAGTTGTTGTGATGGACGAGGATAAATAGCCCCTACTGTTGATTTGTAAGCAGTGCATGGGGGAATTCCCGACGTTCCAGCGACCTGCGCGACCCACTTTCGAAGATACCGCTCTGCGCTCCGCCTACGATATATCCGTCACCTGACAACTTTCAGGCGAGGCTACCGGGCTCGGTTTGGCGTCAAGTGGGGATTGCATGCTTATGGCCGATTTGCCTGCTGTGAAACTGAACTAATCATGGTTAACGCTAACCGCGGCCACGCTTACCGAGGTTAGCCGCCTAACCGTCACTTCTCCTGCTGTGTAACTGAGAGAGAGAGAGAGAGAATAACTTTATTGAATTGGGGAAATGGGGATAGGGGATTAGGAGCTTGATGGGTGGTGCCCCAAGTCCAGGGCTCCACTGGCTTCTGCCGCTAGCCGAACGTGACCAAGAAAGGCCTTCTGCACCATCGGGTCTGAGCTGGCGAGTTGTGCCTCCCATTGCTCCAGTGTGTTGGTTAGATTATACCTAACTAAGTAGGAATTTAAATTCGGCGGTCTATTTTGGCATCCCCATGAGATGTGGTACAAAGGCGGTGGTGAGTCGCTACACCACGGACAGGCACGCCCGTACATCGTTGGGAAAATTTTGCTTAATCTTAATAAATTTGGGTAGACCCCCGTTTGAATCCTGCGGAGATCTATTGCGTCTTCCCCTTGCAAAGATGCGTGGGGGGCGCCGTATTTTTGCCGCATGCCGCGCTGGTGAGCAAGAATATCGCGTGGTGCCATACGTGCCGGATCGTTATCCTCCTCCTCGCGTCGACTCTCCTGTGAAGTTGCGGGTTGTGAATGGGAGGGCGATGGTTGCTCCGCTCGGTTCGTGAGCTCTCGAGCTAGAGCGTCAGCCCTCTCATTCCCCTCCAGGCCTGCGTGTAGCTGAGCTAACCGCAGTTAGCGATGTTGTTAGGGAGGCCATTGTTACGAGCGTATTATGAATTAGAATGCAAAAGAGCGAATACCTTTTCCGAAGCATGTCAACGCTGAACCGAGGTCTATAATACAAACGCATGGAATGCTTGAAAATAGAGGAGTGATATTCGAGCGTAAACCCCGCTGTGATACAATTTTATTGAAGCTTTAATGTAAGCTTCACTGCTGCGTGCGAAATACAGCCATTTGCTTCTAAAAGCACTTATACACCGGCAGTCAGAACGCTGTAGTTTACAGAAAGATTTAGGCAAACCTTGTGGTTTTGCTGTGGCCTAAACGAGAGTCCTATCACAGCATACCTTATGATTTTGCTCCAATAGCAGTGCAGAAGCATTCGCGTTGTGATCGTCTAGTGCTATCCGAATTGAAACGTGGTGTGCAGAACTCATCACCTGCACTCGCAGACATTTCTTGGCAAAGGCTATAGAGGCAAATTGCGCGACTGCTACCGCGAAATAATGTAGTCCCACAATTCCAGCGGTGTTGGCTGCGTGAGAAATATTAATGCTAATAATTATATTAATAAAAAAACATTGCTACACTTTCTACACGAAGCTATTTGAATCAGGAATAAGCATACACCTGGGGAATATTTATATGTTTATTGCTTTGTACTTTGACATTTCGAGTTTTTAAACGTGTGACAATGACATACCGTTTCCGTGCACCTCGACGGCAAAACAGCGTATTCGTCTTCAGGTGAGCCTTCGTCACCTTCTGGTTTTTCCGTCGTCTCGCCACAGAAGCTTGTGACGAACTTTAGCCGACAAATGGCTGCCTAAGCAGACGAAGCAAACGGCGTGCAACGTTTATGTTTCAACCACGCGCAACTATCTGGAGCCCAACACCGTCGCGATGCATAATATATTGAGTCAGCTGACCGGCGTGAGTGTGCGTTCCGTGAGTGACATAAAAGCAGAGGCCTTTCGAGGTCCGCTGCTGGCTCCAAAACGAACAAGACCTGACGTCAAGTGTGGAAGAAGCACCGAGAGAGCTGAAAGGACAAGAACGCACATGTATGCCAGCTTCCAGCTTGGTGCAACTGAAATGCAACGGGTGCACCTGCGAGATTCTGCACGCGTCCTGCTTAAGAGCAAGACAGAGAGAAAGGGAGAGAGAGAGAACATTATTTTTGTAATGAGATTGGGTGGCTTCAGCACGGGTGCAACTACGATGACGCCTATTCAAATAAATGTAACACACAAAAAATGAATTTGCTAGATAACCCCTGGGCCGATTATATAAAATATGGTGCATCTGACAGAGAAAGGTAGATTCCACTGATCTTTGGAAGCGGAATTTTCATTTTACTGTTAAATTTTATTGTTACAAAAACTGCAGTAAGTTGCTAAGTCCGAAAAACAGAGAAACACAAAAGCACGAATTTTAGAAATCCGTAACTCTAGCTGCATCAAGAACACATATCCCAGTTCTGCCAATTGCATAACTTAGAGAATCAAAGCGGATAAATTTGGTAAATCAACTGATATCATACGTGATTTTGTTACAATGTTCGCAAAGGTGTAGCAAAGCCTTACTCGCATATTAGCTGCCTGTTTGATAGCCATCTATAAGAAGTCAGTTTTGTGTGTTTCAGACCTATGAGAAGCAATTCGGCGAATTGTGGTATCATTTTTCGTCCAATTTTCTAAACTTGACAGTTCGATTTTTTGGGCATTTGCGATTTTCAACAATATTTGTCAGAAAATTGACGTCCGAAGTAGATAATTAGCCACTAACTGTCACACTTACGTGGAACAAACCTCATCAATTTCATGGAGTGGATGCAGAGAAAAGGATTCTCTGCAACTCCTAAGTATATGACGTCAGGATATTGGAATGAAGACAGAGTGGAATCACTCTATGTTATAGCGATCCTGTTCCACATACTCAGCAGAAAATTTTCTTTGCAAAGTTTCAAGTAGAGCCTTCGTCCTTTCATTGAAGCACAGACAGAGCTAGGTGAACTCTCCCGCGTCACATTCTGCGTCCCGGTAAGTGCAGATAAGAGAAACTTGTAAGACTTCTAAGTACCAAGCTGGGATGTTAGCAGAGCCTGCAACAACGTATACCTACCGCGTTATGGAAACCTTGCGCCGCGGATGGGTCGTGAGTGCGATGCCTCGCACACAAGAGTGTCAGTGCGAGATCTGCCACACATACTTTTGCAGTGTCCAAAACCTGGCGAGAGAGCAGAGATATTTGTCGAATGTTAGACTCGTCTTCGTTGCACACTTGCGATGTTTCTGATGATTAGCCAAACTTGTGTGTTGGACATATTTCATATTATTTTGGCATTTGATCTTCGCATGTGCTTTGGAGATGTCATTAGGTGTGAAGGATAAGCTTCAACTTGAAGCCCGCAGTGCCGTGCAGTAATATGGAGAACTGCCAGAAAATGCACCACCACTCTGCCCACCTGCTGCTCGACAAAGCTCTTGCATAGCCAACAGCAATATTGAGCTTCACAGTCTTAGTCCGCTTCTGATCTTGTTAGGTATAGTAGTGCAATCCTCTGGAGCGGTTCCACCTTTCCTTCCATCTGAGACTATTCATCGCAGCCGTCACAGCCGTAAAGGCTGGAAGACGGTAATGGGCGAAAGCATCAAATGGCCCAAGGAGCGAAAGGGCCGGCGTCTGTAATGAGATTTCGAGTTTCGAGTTATTTCGAACTAACTAACTTAGGTCTGTAGCAGAGAACCGGTCCCTAAATTCTGATTGGCTTCGACGCCGCGTGATGTCCGTGCCTCGACTGAGGAGAGGGGGCGGCAGAATACACCTGTGCCGGCCTGGCGCGGCAGGTGTTGCGTACGGGGAGAGGGCATAGTCGCGACACCACTTCACCCTCGCTCTCGAAGGCCTTTGTTATTCGGTCGTTCCGTGTCCGCGCAAGCTCTCACCTGCGTTCTAACTTCGCGTCGGTAATTGCTATAAAGAAATTATTGTGCGTAAATCAGAATAAATTGGGGAGGGAAGGCGCTGGTGTTAGTGAGTTTCGAAGCTACGACCACACGCTCAGAGGCCCAGTCTCTTACCTACTAAACTAAACCAGCTTCTCCTAGATAAGAGGCCTGTGTACTCTGCTTTAAGACGTCGTGCTACTTGGACCAAAATTTCCATCGACAAGCCCGGCGTCACGAAAGCGGTGACGACAAAATAACCCCGGCTTATTCCAGAGCGTCCCCAATAGCTTATATGACAGTTGGACAACGTAGCGTGACGTCACATAAATAAGTGCACTTGCCTTGTGCTGTCTAGGAGGCGTTGGACAAGCGTCTCGACGCGTTCGCTTGTCCGCGAAGGGATCATAACTCGAAGGACCACTCAGCGATGTGCAATTGGATATTCATTCGTTCGCATTCACAACTCAGAACAAGTGCTTCGGTGTCCACGGATTTTTCTTTTTTTTTGACGTTGTTGCCTTTGAATAACTATATGGCTCATACCAACTACATGCACCGGCCGGCCGTCGTAAGTGGCGTGTAGGCGAATAGCAGAAGTCAGTGCATTGGCACGTGAAGCAGACGACGGGCGCAGGCTCTCACGGTGGATCCAGTGATATCGCACTGCACATTTCAAAGCCTGACCTACCAGAAAACACATTTTCGTGTGTCTGCTTTTGGGAAACGTAGCCACTTGTACGAGGCAGGCCTCGTTCGCGGTACCAGGTACTAAATAAGATAGAAAACTAGTAGATGTTGAGATGCAAGTTCACCCCACCCATGGAGGCCGACGCGGTAAGGTACGATATGGAGCTCTAGCAGTTATATTCCAGATGTTATCTTGATGTGCACGTTAACAGTGTGGCATATTTAATTATGTAAATAGGGGAAGCAGGCAGGCGATGTATAAAAAATGCATAATATACATACCAGTGTGTATGTATAACGCGGCTACAGGGTGTGTGCATCTGGGTACGTGCCCCAGGTGCTGACGGGTATCGGCTGCTCTGCAATGAACTTTTCTGACGTCAACTTCGGTCACTGAAAGTATCACAACATCACGCCTGCACGGTGACACGATTTTTCTTGCAAATGAGGGTCGGAGTACAAATTGTGGTGTTTTTCCGACTCTCAAAAAGCACGTTCTCGCCAAATGTGACCTCGCGTTTATGGTCTTTAAGGGCGTGCATAAGAGGTATTGAGCTAAAAGGCTGTTGCTGCCACCGAAGTGGTGCACAATAACTGTTCTGATTTTCTCGTTACTAATACAATGACGAAGTGTTTCTCAAAATACCGCAAAGATAGCCACAGTGATGTTGGTGGTTAGGAGCAATAAGAGGTAGGCTGGTGCGTGCATTATTTGGCTCCAATGGCGATGACAGTGCGTCATTCATATTGTTCATGTACGCTGGTATCGACACCCACACGCATGCTTCCGCCATGCGGACGCGAAGTCCGATCGCGCACCGCTATGTAGAACGGAATGACCTGATCTTGTGGGAGCGATTGTGCTGCACGACCTTTATTATGAAGTGACAATGAAATGATAAAGGCGTTCGACTGTATTAAAGTTTTTTGACACAGCTCGCACGAATACATCGCGTCCCACATAGCAGGAGCTAAAGCACTTAGGTGTGTGCGCTCTAGCTTCCATTCGGCTACTAGAATTAACGAGTTTCTGCCTCGCGTCAAAAACGGGAGCGTCTCAGTTTGTACTATTCTCGCCTCGTGGCGGCTAACACGTTGGAACACTGTGCTAAACTGCACCCCTGGCTACGGGGCCACCATTCATTCCGCAGTCCTTTCCTGGTAGCTGGGCGCTACGAAGATGCCGCGAGATGTTGTACCGCCTTCGGGTTCGGCCCAGCTTGTATGGTATCTGTCGGGAGTAAAAACATTTGCCGACGTGCACGACGCTCCCTAATTACAATGCGAAACCTATACGCGTTTTCATTTCGCGATGTATGGGCTGGCGCGGACAATCTGTCTCGTGCGACGCATTGCAATCGGAGCAAAGTGAGGCGCGACTGCCTCGCTGATGGAGAAATCGCGAGAGGCAGCTCGTGGGTGAAGCGCGGGCGCGATTCACAGCAGTCGCCGCAGACAGACCACCGCTCATGCAGCGCTTTCTTTCCGTATATGGCATCGGTCGATGTGCTTTCCGCATGTCATCGGTGAACAGACCAGGACGCCCTAGTCTGGTGCCATCTCGTAGTGGTCATCGAGCAGAGCCTGTCTTTCCCCATATCCTCCTCCTCCGCTTTCCTCTTCTCACTTTGTTCGCTATCGCCGTTTTTCATGCCCTGCTGCTCTCCGAGTTGGCTCTTTCATACTTCGCTGTGCTCGTTCGCTCGGTTACGCTGACGTCGACAGTCAACGCAGGAAGAGGCACCTAAGAGCTTTGCTCTAAAATTGTGGAAAACTAAAATTCACCGGTCTTTCCACTCTGTGGAGAAAGACGAGCAGCGAAGCTGTGGAGTGTTTTACTTCAATCGACAAATTCATGCATACGGTATTCTTTATCTTATTATTATAATTATTGAAGGACACAGCCAACGAATGGAAATTTTGACTGTGGAGTAGTTTATTCTTATTCTTTTATGAAATAGTGACGTGTGCAAGTACCACCGCATAGGAGACGGGAATTCTACAATATGTATAAATTCACTCTGAACCACCTAAATAGGAAAAGTAGATCAAACTCATCGTGATGTTAGAGTTGTCAAAGCGGCTTATTGTCACCAATTTCTTTTGGGATATGTGTGATAAAACAAGAGTTGCAGCCGTTTTCTGTAACCATACTGCCTCCGTAGACGGCCACGTAATAACAGCAGACGGGAATTCTGTAAAGTTTACATTTTCTCTTTGAACAAACTAATTGAGACAAGTAAATTAAAATCGGCCTAATCATATAGTCGTCTCCGCGACCAAACTAATCATACTTTTTTTCCACTATACCTACATTGAATTGAGGGCTGCAGAGCGTTCACGAGAAACTGGAGGCGAACATTCTTTCGTGTCGATACGACACTTACACGGACAGACATCGACCACTGACGGAGGGCATACTATAAACACCTTCGCTGTAAAAGGAGCCGTAGGTCTCTCTTTTTTGTCTCGTGAGCTGCTTCGCCGGTCCCACATATGTCGGTAAGTTGCGTTCATTGTCCGTTGCAGTTAGTTTAATCTTTGCGATGCTTCGTCATTTTTAATGTCTTAGGAACTAGCCCAGTCTTCAGTCATGGTCCATTTCGCGCAGCCTAGCGCAAAGAGATCCGCCGGTGGCGAGGGGTGTGAACATACCGGCGCGTTTGCGTTCGACGTCGATGCACAGCAAATATTCATGCGCCGGACGCAACTAGAGTTGGGAAGCACGAGGAAGGAAAATGTGCCTCAAATTGTGCTTCCGATAAGCGACAGTGGGTCGAACAGCATCAAGAAAGGAAGCATGCTTTGTTTCCACAGATCGGCCATGAAGAAAGGCATGTTGGTATATGCTAATAATATGCTTAAAGAAAACCTACAGATGTTCAAACACAACTTTTCAAACAATTTTGCAAATGGAGAGAAGTGGTACACGGCGCCATATTTTGAACCTCAATAATGCTGCCACTTTCACCATCATGTCCCATAATGTCCCAAAGTAGTAGAAAACTTGGGTCACTGGATTGCCATATGAGGCTTGATATAGATAGCATCTAAGTACCTGAAGTAGCTGAAAGAATGTTAATCGCATTACAATCCGTGATGACGCCGCCTTGAAAAATGAGAGAGAGAGAAAATAATGTAGAGAAAGGCAGGGAGGTTAACCAGAGGTAGTTCCGGTTGGCTACCCTGCGCAGGGGGAAGGGTTAAGAGGGATAAAAAGAGAAACAGAGTAGAAGGGGGAGATAGAAAGAAAGGGAGACAAGCACGAACAAAGCGCGTACACTACAGAGCGGTAGGGGGCGGCATTCTTAGAGTCTGTCGTGAAGCCCCGTGGACCGCAAGAACCTTACTAGCGCGAGTAAGGCCTTCAACGCGGATGTTCTTTCGGAGCATTGGCCTAAAGCTTTTAGTTCTGAAAGTGGACGATTGTCCAACTGGTCCAGCACTCTGCACATCACTTGTCTCTCAGCACTGTATCGCGGGCAGACACAGATAATGTGTGCGAGCGTCTCGTCGATGTTACATGTGTCGCACGTGGGGCTGTTGGCCATTCCTATGAGGAAAACATATGCGTTTGTAAAGGCAACGCCTAGCCACAGACGGTAGAGCATAGTCTGGTCACGTCAGGGTAATCCAGTCGGGAGGTGCATCCGTATGTCCGGAGACAACGAACGCAACCGACACATTGTGAAAACATTCGAGTCCCACAGGGGCAAAGTACCACCTTGAAATTTCAGCACCTGCAAGCGCCGTGACGCCTTGTATATTGACGCCACCCGGCCGAGCCTAGTTCACCTTTTATCGGTAAAAATGAACTACACTGTATTTTATATAGCTAAAGACTGAACTAAAGTTTCACGAACTTCTTGTGAACTCTAAGCGAATTGCAAAAAAAAGGCCTTGCGCTGACGTAGCGGTCCTCGCGTTCTGCCGCAAAATAAAATAAAAACAAACAAAAATTGTGATCATTTTCTGTTCTAATAAGCAGCTTGTGACCGGGAACTCAACAATTTACAGTGGAGTTGAAGAATACGTTAACAACCAAAACTAGTCTAAACTAATCTAAGCAGCGTGTGTACGACATGCTCCGTCCCAACAAAGACTGCGGTGTTGTGGTTAGGCCTAAACTTCTCGTCGAGCAGCGCACTTGCAATATGTCGTTGCCCATAGTTCGTTCACAAGGCCGTTTTCCTGCGCCCTGCCCTGGACCAAGTGCACGTGGGACGGAGCACTCTGCACCATAGATTCTTACATACGCCAGGCGCACAACGCACCTTTACTCTGTGGTAAGTGCATATAAGCGATCGTTCCTGCGACGACGATCTTAGATTGCGCTAAACGGGCGATTCGAAACAAAAATGATAGTTTTCCTATACCGTGGAAGCTTCGCAGGAGCTGCGGACATCAGGTTCGGCGAGAAAATCGCCACTATAACATTAACTATCACAGTCAAATTCTAAATCATTTAGTCGTAAATGCAGGAATAATTCCTACATTGCCATTTGGCTGCCTCAGTTAGCAGTTTTCGTGGACGGGCAGCAGAAAAAAGACGGGAAAACGCGGAATATACGGCGCGACATCAAACTTGCAACTGATGCTAACGTTAAAAAAAATTACGCATCGGAAGTACAGACTCAGTCAAACTTCTTTTTGTGCGTATACCTGAGTACGGCATTTTTACGTACTGTTGCGAAATAAACTTTTGTCATTTTGAAGTACAAGGCGGCAATGGCTATCGCATCGCATTTTATTTCAAGGTGACTAGAAAACAACACATAGTCAAATACTAGGCAATGGTCGGCGACCGCAAGTGATACGTTAATGACTCGACACCTTTAGTCCATGGTATTGTCACGTGGAGTGATGCGTGAAGAATACACTGTGAAAGATGAAAATTTTATTGGGCGTACCTGTGCCCACAAAATCACGCTACACTTAAAGAACGGCGACAACGGCGAACACAGTCGGCGATCTTCAAAATGTGATCAGCGGGTCAAGCGCGTCGGCTTTTATCCATCAGTCGTCGAATGTTCCAGAGTTATCGCTGGGACCCGCGCGATTTACACAAAGTTCTACACTATTCGCGTCGCGCACACATGCAATCAGATTACAAAAGGTTCGGTCACAGACAGCGGATGGAAGCATAGATAACATTCCAGAAAATTCCGATACATGCGGGCGCGTCCTGCGCTTTGCGATAACATTTGTTAGGTGGTGAAATGTATCACCCGATAAAGACAAACAAGTACACGTGTCACCCTCTTCTTCATGCCTTGTGTCCACCAGTGTGGACAACGGCTTTGATCAATTTCAATGTTAAGCCAGGAACGATTAGCTAAAATAATCCAGTGCAACATACGGCTTGTCTCGGGCGACATCATATGTCACGTGTGTAATAGTTTCGTTATCCCTGTTTTTCGAGAAAATTCATACCTTGCGTGGTACCGTCACCGACGAAGAATAATCAATAGGTTGTATATTTAAGGTTCCACCAGAAGACACGGCAATATATAGGATGAAAAGGAAAAATGAGGAACCACCACGTGATATTAAACATGTATCTATACATGTGTCAAGGAAAGCAAAACAAGCCTTCATCTAAGCTAACTGCTGAATCAGCCTCTCTATCTACCTATGCGAATGTGCTGAGGCGACCATGTGTCCTTAAATTGAATTGGGCAAGTACGTTATTTTTTTCAGAATCGTAACAGACCGGTAGAAAAAAACAACCGACTCAAAATGTGTTGTCTCGGGTTTTGCTGGGCCTCAGTAGGATATACCGGGCGCTGTTATAAAACCAGGGCCACCTTAATTTTGTCGCGCTCTGGCGTTTTTCTTTGAATTCTTCTTTCGCAGGCGAGACGGTGGTTTTCAAAACCGACGACGCGGACTGCGCCTGATTCGGAAAGTGACTGTGCCTGCAGTCCTGCCTGGGACGAAACTTCCTGCTCGTCTTCTGGCGAGACCACGAGGACGCGAGCAAGGGCTGCTGCCTGGTGGCCCAGCACGTCGGCGACCCCCGCGAGGCGGACAGGTTCACCTACCGGGTGGACGTGACGCGCGAAGGCGCCCGGTCGCTCACCTGGAAGGACAGGCGTCCCTCGCTCCACGAGAGCGTCGTGTCGGCCTTGGCCAGGAGGGACTGCCTGTTCTTCGAGGCCCGGCAGCTCCTGGAGGGCGGGAATGCTGAACGTCGAATGCACCATCTGCTCCTGCGAGGCGACGTGATAGCAAAAGGAAAAAAAATCCTATCATTATTGCACCACACTACAAGGGAAGCGCGCTGGCATGAAAGGAAGAGTGGTTCTGTATACAGCGATACTCGTTTCAATCATGGCCTCCAAGACTCGAAGCACGGTCTAGGAGGCAACGTTTAAGGTTAGGAGTTTAGGTTGCGATGATGTACGATCGGAATGCTGCAGGATAATGCGGCGAGGCAGTCGTTAGGTTCCGATCAAATTCACAAATATTGCATGAATTTTCGTACGACTTGGCATCGATTTGTTAGAAAAGCAAGTTGTAGCTTTAAAAAAATTCTTTACCTATTGCTTTTTGAAATTTTCAGTCTACCAAATTTACTTACGACTGGTTGCTCGCTTTGCATCCGCAACTCATATACCAAACTATATAGTTTTCAGTGAATAAATTAATCTCAACATTTTATCCCTTACTCTGAGGTGTCTGGTACTTCTTTCTTACAGCGTTGAGCGATTGTGACATCGGCGGGCAATGCAGCCATTTCGAATTACAGGACGAGCGGCTCTACAGTTATCACAGCAAAACTTTCTTTCTTGCTTTCTTTTTTTATTATTACTGTTAACCCTCGCTTGAGGGCTGTTACAGGGAGGGAAAATAGTAGAACACAAGCAAAATTGACATTTGATAGCATCGGGTTGGGTGTACAAAATATCAATCAAGCATTCAAATTTGTGCACATCCGTCTGATCGACAACAACATCAGGTAAGGCATTCCACATTTCAATCACGTCCGGGCAAAAGGAATAACGAAAAACGTCAACACGTGTGTTATAAGGCTTGACGGCTCTGCTGTTGTTTATTCTCTCGCTACGATTTGCAGGGAACTGGACATATGTTTCCGTTTTTATCTTCAGAACCCTTTGAAGTATCTGAAAAAAAATCTTAAGTCTGGCTTTCTTCCTTCGGGTTTCCAGCAACGCAAGCCCACACGAACGCAGAATTGTTGTCACCGAGTCAGTCCTTCGATACCTTGAAGCAATAAAACGAGTAGCCATTCTCTGAATTCTTTCTAGTTCGTGTATTAAGACTTTTTGGTGTGGGCTCCAGACAACGCAAGCGTATTCTAAAGATGGATGTATGAGAGTTTTATAAGCAATTAATTTAGCATCTTTCGTTGCATGTTCCAGCTTTTTCTTCCGTGAATACAGTTGTTGTGAAGCCGTCGAGCACAGGTTATCGATATGTTTACGCCAGTCTAAGTTATGTGTAATTGTGATCCTAAAATATTTAACGTATCTAAATTTCTAAGTTTGTTGCTTGCAATATTATAAAAGAATGGTGCCACACTTTTTTTGTTAGTAACATGTGTAAAAGTCGATTTGTTGTAATTGATTTCCATGTCCCATTTTTCACTCCAAAGGTGAAGGGAATGAAGAACCCGGTTAATTCTGATTTGGTCGTGAAAGTGTGTTACCGTAGAATAAATTAAACAGTTGTCAGCAAAAAGCTTCAATTTCACAGGGAACTGGAAAATCTCTGTAATGTCGTTAATGTAAACCAAGAACAGCAATGGGGCCAGAACAAACCCCTGGGGAACACCAGAAAGCACTTCTAACGCAGGGGACAAGCACTCGTCCACACGCACAACCTGCCTGCGATTGTGTAGGTAGGCTTCAATCCATTTTAGAATAGTGCCATTTATTCCTCCTTTATGTAACTTGAAAAGTAATTTATTGTGCGAAACTTTGTGGAAGGCTTTCGCAAAGTCTACGCAGATGACGTCAATTAGTTCTTGGGCGTCTATAGCTGAAGTAAAATCATGAATAGTTTCTACGAGCTGGGTTACTGTAAAAAGTCCCTTTCGGAAACCATGTTGGTGCTGATAAAAAAGGTCGTTAGTCGTTAAAAAAGTCGTCGTTAGTCGTTAGTCGTTAAAAAAGTCGTTAAGTCGTTATAAAAAAGTCGTTGAAGGTTATGCTAAATTGGAAAAAAAGCGTTTGCTTTGTAGTCTGCCGCATGAAGACACTTTATTTGTATTTCACACTTTCATCGGCTCCAATGTTTTTATTCTGGAGTATTATTGAATAAAAGAAGCTTGCTAGTTTCTGACACACTTCATCAAAGCGCCGGGCAATTCTTAATATGCGATTAACACGCGGCCTCTTACATACTGAAGAAACGTATCCCATCGGCTGCAATACGCCACACATCCGACATTTATTCACGCAGTAACAATTGCTTTAGTGCAAATACCAATCAACAAATAGTAAGGATGTTTCGTTTCAACGATTTTACGAAGGTTTTCCGTAAAACAAGTTCCCCAAGGAGCTGCAGTCTCGAAGAACGCCGTTACGAAGGATCCGACAACACGGGTGTGTAGCTTGGTTTACCCTCTCTCAGTCCCCACCCCGGCAAGCTGTCTGCGATGCTGTCTTGGCTTGGCAGCCGCAAGAATTGGAGCTCCCACTAGCTTCTCCCGACAGGTGTGAGTTACGCTCTGTGATTCGTTTTTCGTGTGCAAAAAAAAAAAAACACTGCGCCAGGGGATATTCACTCCCAGCTGTCTTATATCTACGGAGAAAAGTGCATGAGCGTACAACACGTGCGCAAATAGTGGAGAGAAGTCAAAGACGGATGTACAGACGTCCATGATCAACAGCGTTCTGGATGACCACCGGTTTCGGACAAAACGATGGCGAAATTGGAAGAAACAATGCTGAAAGATCGAAAGGTGATGGTTCAGGAGCTCTGCGAGATGAATCCTGATGTCAGCAAGACCTGCACTGACGAAATTTCGACAGACCATTTACGGCATGCCAAGGCTTGTGCAAGGTGGGTCCCGAGAATGCTTACGGAATACCACAAACGGCAACGTGGTGAAACAACCCGTGAATTTCTTCAGGCCTATGAAACCAACGGCGAGCAATTTCTGGACTCTATTGTCACTGGGGCCGAGGCCTGCGTTCACTACACGACACCGGAAAGGAAACAACAAACTCGTCAGTGGAAACATCCATAGTCGCTGAAAACGCGGAAGTTCAAACAAACACTGTCTGTCGACAAAGTGATGGGAATCGTCTTATGGGACAGGGAGGGATTATTGCTGTGCGAATTCACGCCTGGCGGTACAACAATCAATGCGGACCGCTACTGTGACACGTTGCAGAACCTTCGCCGCACGATTCAAAACAATAGGAGAGGGACGCTCACACGAAGGGAGTGCGTTTCTATCAGGACAACGCTCGTCCGCACATCATCCGTGTAAGAAACGATCTCATCAAGCATGAATGAATGTGCACCGGTGTGGTGTTTTTTGCTCACTAACAACGAATAACAGAGCGCAATTCGCACTTGGTGGAAGAAGCGAGTGGGAGCTCCATCTGTAACGACTTCCAAGCCAAGACTGAGGTTCGCAGACAGCTCACAGGGCGGGTACTGGGAGATCGGAAACAAAGCTACACGTCAGTGTCGTCGAATCCCGCGTAACAGTGTTACTCGCGACTGCAGCTTGATGGGATACTGTCACACACCCGCCGTGCAGCCCAGACATAGCCCCAAGTGACTACCATCTCTTTGCTGAGTTGAAGAAACACTCGGGTGGGACCCATTTCAGAAGCGGAGAGGAGCTGAAAGAAGAGGTTTTAAGCTACTTTCACAGTCCGGCAGGAGAGTTCTGCGATTCAGGTTTAAAGAATATGGTACAGCGCATGGAAAAATGCATTGGTCTCAACGACAATTGCGTCGAAAAATAGGGGAAAGTAAGTTTTCGAAAAATGCATTATTCAATGCCAATAAGGATGTTTTTCATTGTGAAAAAGTATACGTAACCCTACTTTACGGACAACTCTCGTAGTTTACCGAGATTCCACTGTAGCCAAAAATTACCCGCGTTTCGCTATACTCCTGTAAAGCGTGCACCGCCGTAGACATGGTCATATTGAGGCGCAGCCGCCGTACGGCACACTCTTAGGAAATGCTTTGCGTGAGGGATCGCGCGAGGCAATGGTGTCGTGAAGGCAGCTTATCTGGTACCCGCACCAGACGAGAACTAGTCACAGAGTAGGTAAAATTTACGGTACCACTTTAAGTAGCGCTAACACTGTCTAAAAAACACTGCTGCACCATAGACAGCACAATCTTCGGGATCGGCTCCAGCTTGCCTCCGGGCCAAAAAGAAAGAGATAGTTAACTGAGTGTCGCGGCTAAATGAGACAAGGCCCACGTAATTGCGCGTGAAACACGATGCCAGTAACATACGAAATGAACGAATAATGATTATAAAAGAGAGACAGAAAGATACAGAATATAAAAAATCATTTGGACCACGATGTACGAAGACCGTTTGCTCTTTAGCGTCGACACATGGCTGACTCTTCCTTCATCTTTCTTGTTTTAATAACGCGGCACATGCGTTCCAGCATGTTATTAACGTATCTTGATACCGGCCTCAGCATATATAAGTGCACCAAATTATATGTATGTTGAAAAATGCAACAGTCGTATTTGACTAACAGCAGAAGCTACCCGCCGTGGTTGCTCAGTGGCTATGGTGTTGGGCTGTTGAAAACGATGTCGCGGGATCGAATCCAGGCCACCGCGGCCGCATTTCGATGTGGGCGAAAACACCCGTGTGCTTAGATTTAGGTGCAGGTTAAAGAACCCCAGGTGGTTAAAACTTCCGGAGTCCTCCACTACGGCGTGCCTCATAATCAGTAAGTGGTTTTGGCACGTAAAACCCCGTAATTGTTTTTAACAACAGTACCTACAAACCAAATAGGCGCACAAAGCATGATCGATAAACAAAGTATGAAGAATCAATACAAAGGTACAGAATGCGAAAAGAATTGTCAATTATTATGAAGCGAGAGAGAGAGAGAGAGAATAATGCAGAGAAAGGCAGGGAGGTTAACCAGAGGTAGTTCAGATTGGCTACCCTGCGCAGAGGGAAGGGTTAAGGGGGATAAAAAGAGAAACAGAGTGGAAGGGGGAGATAGAAAGAAAGGGAGACAAGCACGAACAAAGCGCGTACACTACAGAGCGGTAGGGGGCGGCATTCTTAGAGTCTGTCGTGAAGCCCCGTAGACCGCAAGAACCTTAATAGCGCGAGTAAGGCCTTCAACGCGGATGTTCATTCGGAGAATCGGCCTAAAGCTTTTAGTTCTGAAAGTGGACGATTGTCCAACTGGTCCCGTACTCTGCACATCACTTGTCTCTCAGCATTGTATCGCGGGCAGACACAGAAAATGTGTACGAGCGTCTCGACGATGTTACATGTGTCGCACGTGGGGCTGTGGGCCATTCCTATGAGGAAAGCATAGGCGTTTGTAAAGGCAACGCTTAGCCACAGATGGTAGAGCATGGTCTGTTCACGTCGTGGGAATCCAGGCGGGAGGTGCATCCGTATGTCCGGAGACAAGGAACGCAACCGACAAATGGTGAAAACATTTGAGTCCCACAGGGGCAAAGATTGTTTCCAAGAATGATAGGGCGTGCGATCACACCCGACGCTTGCACGTGGTTATTAAACTGGGAGCTCAACTAAGCGTAAGTTCTCGGTACTTCTTGCAAATCATGCCGCTCGAGCTTCCAAGCATCAAAATAAACGAGCTATCTATTATTATCAGCAGCAGCAGCCTATATTTATGTCCACTACAATATGAAGCCCTCTCCCAGCAATCTGAATTTACCGCTGTCTTGCGCTATCTGACCTCAGATTGTCAGAAAATTTTGTAATTTCAACCCACAAGCATCTTCTACTGCGCTTCTCTTCCCTTGAAACTCACTCACTAACTCTAACAGACCATTGGTTATCTGCCCTGCACCTTATATGGCATTACCAGCTTCTTTTTCTTCTTGATCCCAACTAAAATATCCACTACCCCGTTCACTCTCTAATCCAAATTGTTCTCTTGCTATCTCTTAACGCTACGCCTAACATATGTCGCTCCATCACTCGTTACGCGGAAATTAAATTATCATTCATATTTGTTACCAGGGCCCGATATGTTAATAACGGTATGTATATACGCATTAATGCCCAAATAAGACCGGTTCATTATAGCAGCTCGTGAAATATATGAATGCGCAGGAGAATATAGTTAATGGAGGACACAGCCTACTGCAATCACGAAAGTCATATCCAAAACCCCAAAACATTCGGTACGGTCACAGTGGAGCTGCTTTTTTAGCTACACAAGAATACCTCGACCCATCATCGTTAATGTCGAAAACGACGCACCCCTCTAAAAGCTTTATCATAATTCATTACCAGGTCCTTGAACATGGGGGGAGTGGAAACTGCGATGGCTCGTGAAATCACCCAGGCTATCGTTCAAAGAGGTTATAAAACGTTTTGGAGACAGTTGTGGGCTCTATTTACATAAATGTTGCTTTGTGTTTAACAGCCTGCAGGCTCAACACTTGCATAAAAATAACAGAGTCGCTTACATGGATGAGTAATCATGTACCAAATGAGATGGAGCTTCGTACGAACTTAAAATATTTAGAAGGTTTATTCTTGTCACAGAGCATGCGTTGAATAATCACGTATAATGAACCGGATTGAATTTCATTCAGCATATATAACAGATATTTGCACAAAGATGTTTCGACGTATAGCCTTAGTGGAGGGGTACTGCTCAGAAACCCGTCGATCATAAAGAGATGCACAGTAAAGACGCACACAGCAAGGTGTTATTTTTCCCTCTCGTCGCCTTTGTGAGCTTCCTCCGATCTTGCTTTGCACCACGAAAAACCAAGAAGCCCAACTAGACACTACAGCCAGAGACTAGTTTCCAGTCCAAAGGAGAATGAATACGGCATAAAACCTCGCACACAAACGGCAAATGCATGTCGAAGACATGAAAAACACGTAATAAACACAAAGAATATTACTTTAAAAATGCAATGGGCCTTCCGAACGTAGCGTTATTGCATATGAGTTCATAGGTGCGGCGGACATTTTTTACGACTATTACTGCAAGTTTCGGAAGATGAATTACCAAAAGTCATTAGCTTTTCATTACAGCTTTGGAGGTAGATATCTATATGGCAAATTTGGAGGCAGTCATAATTCAAAGCGCAACTATTTTCTTCAAATTTGAACAATCGTACCTAAATTGTTGAGATAATCATCGCCCAATTTTCCGGATCAATCTAAGAAATGTAAACTAGCGCTCGACAGGAGCTCCGAAGTAGCAGGCCCGTTATCACTACGGACGGAAATGCCGATTTCGAAAGGAACGAACAAGTTCGAGGGTGATGGTCGGGGCCGGTCGAGGCGTACACCGACATGGCAAGTTTTTCACGGGAAGCATCTGCGGCTGTGTGCGGCATCAGGTATTGCCGCAGCCTACCATCATTCGAACTTGGCCGCAGACTTCTTCACGGCACATTGCCGCATGACGTAGCAAGGTGGGCTGGATTGTTTGGAGTGAGCGTCAAAATTCGATTATGAATATCTCGAATGGGGTGCAGTTGTCAAGATTTGAAAGAACATGGATGTATGGAAATGTTTGCCATATAAATACCAGGCTCCAAGGTTCTCACAACAAGTTAATAAACACATTTTTTTTATTGTGAGTTCAAAGTTGCATTAATAGTGGTAAAGTTGGCAAGTCTTGCGTAGGAACTCCTTCACAAAATGCCCCTTTCGATGCGCTCATGGGCTTATAAAGAAATTATGTAGTCGAAGTAACTCCCAGTATTAGTATACGTGAATGTAACAAAACCCTACCAGGGCATAGCCAAGCTAAACTGACCTGCATGACCAGGCCACCTTGCACCGCGACGCTTGAGTTCCTCTGGTGTGCGTAACGCGCAGTGCGCATATGCACGCGTCCTATATTACGCGATGGTACGGTCACCCTCCTAAAGCCCCTCCAGGGGTGTGTCCGACATGGCCGTTGAGAAAACGAAAGCGTGATTCAGAGGACAAATGCCAACGCTCACACGGGCAAGGCATGCGTCCTAAGCGGCTATCTGCATCGGACGGACTCAAGCGGCGAAAAGCAATAGGCAGCGGCATAGGGGGCGGCAGTCGGGGATATTTCTGCTACGCAATCGCACAGGCAGATCACGTGAGCTTCCTACAAAAAAAATTACTTGGAGCTCGGGCACTGCGGGCGTTGAGCTGCTGTATATGGAAATCACGGTTAGCGGTACATGAATTTGTCTGACCTTGTTGGTCGCATTTTGCAGCATTTTGTCGGCTCTTTTTAGTGTGCTTTACCTGCGTTTCTTGGTATAAATTTTAAAGAAATCCTAGCTTCCTATGCAATCCTAGGCGTCGGCGTTTGTGAACCTAGGATTACATTGGGCAAACCTTTATTTAAGTTTGTCCAATCCCATCCAAGGTTCGCAAACGCCGACACCAATGAGACTCAGCGCTCATGTGGAACTCATTCGAACTGTTGGATTTACAACGCAATATCTTGTTGAAGGCAATCGATTTTGGAAACTGACAAAGCGGTCGAAGTCGGAACGACAAAGTTTAAGCAAATCGATGAACTAACCATCATTCCTATGCTGGCTGAACTGCAATGCTTTCAGCTCTCACAGACTGGCGACGTTGTTCCCAATAGTATAATTTTTTGTAGCAAACCCTGCAGGCCACGAGTTTTGTTTATGACAGTAGATAAATACTATTGCAGGTCCAAACCACACTAAATGTAAATAAAACGTACTCACGTTCTTTCGTGAAGTAGTGTCGAAGTGATTGGACGAAAATAAGAATGGTTCAAATAAAACGCGTGCTAGTTCGTTTAATTGAAACGATAGACATCACTTCAGTGAAACGCAACACAAAAGTACACCATTGCGTTATTTAGTGTCTGCTACCCACATTGATTGAGACTATGTCTGCACTACAGTTGACGCAACTGCACTTTTGACGTGATTGTGAACGGCCGTTAAGACACAATTGCCATGGAACGTCTCAACCGCGCCTACATTGAAGCACCCGCACCACCGGCTCCACCAATGTGCGACGCAACACTGCTGCATCCTTCACCGCCACCTCCGCACGTGACACCCAAGACCACCGCCAAGACACGCCGCGTCATGTGGACTTTCTATCGTTCGTCTAACTTTCCTGCTCTCTAAGGAGGGAGCCCTCTGTAGCGGCAGCAGCATCGGCGTCGCATGAGAGTTATGTAGACGCTCGCGTCTACACGAGGCACGAGCGGTTGCCACGCTCCCGCACGGGATAGCGTTCCGAAAGATTATTAAAAGGGATGCTACGCTAAGAGAAGGAGTGTCGGTTTTTCCTCTCCTGCGAGAGCCCGAGACGTTACCCGTCTACGAGGTCGCTCGTCGCCACAGATTCAGTGAAGAGCAGAACATACCCTGTGGCATATACCCAGCCACACATGTTGGCGTCAGGCACATCCAATATGGCTCCTTATCAGACCATGTAACGGACACTGCCAGAGACCCAAGTTGGCAGCAAAGCGGTTAGAATAACACTTAGCTAGTGAGCCAAGCCGGCGTAAAAGACTTTCACTGAACAGCGGCACAAAGTTTGTGTCCCATAAACAGTGGCACATCACCAATGACCCAATTTGTAAAGATGTTTGCTGAAGCGTTGCGCAGACCCAGTTGCCCATATTCAATGGTCACAATTTACATCAAATAGGTTGAATGAAGTATGGCGCATACCTAGTTTCACATACGCAGCGACATATGTGCTGGGCCTTGAAAGGTTCATTTAAGAGTGCCACATAGGCACCGGCGCATACCCTTCAACCCAGGTTGGCATGAAACGCTCTAAAACGGTTGACGCCTCTAAAAGAATCACGCTGAAAGCATCGATGATGAGTAGTTATTATGTGAATATGTTTGTTATCCCACTCAATGGTCTGTGGATGACTGAAATGCAACAGGTGTACCCGCAAGCTTCTGAACACATCCTGCTTAAAGAGATGCTTTAGCACGGGCGCAGCTCCGATGACGCTTATTTCAAGTACACGTAAAACTCAAATTCATTTCCGAGATAAGCCATGGGCGAATTAAATAAAATATGGTGCATCTGAGAGAGAAAGATAGGTTCTAGTGACTGTTGAAAGAGGAATGTTTATGATAGACCTGAGTATTACGAAAAGTGCAGAACATTGGTAAGTCTCAAAAAAAAAGAAACAGAAGCACGACGTTTATAAATCCGCAACCCCGCAGCAAGAGCACACAACTCAGTTCTGTCAACCGAATCAATTAGAGAATTTAAAGCGGATAAATTGGGTATCTCAATTTATATCTTACGTGATTTTGTTACATTGTTAACATGGGTTTAGCAAAAGCCTTACTGACATATTAGCGGTCTATATTATAGCCATGTATAACAAATATATTTTGTACACTTCAGATCTCTTATCAAATGCAATTCACAGAATTGTGGTATCGCTTTTCGTCCAAAGTTGTAAACATGAGTGTTCCGTTTACTGGGCGTTTGCGATCTTGAGCAATATTTATTAAAAGAAATTGATGACCGAAGCAGAAAATTTGCTACTAACAGTCACAATTAGTTTTCGTGCAACAAGCCTCATCAAATTTCGTGAGGTGGTTGTAGAGAAAACAATTCCTCTTCTCCCATGTATTTAGATAGCTCTCGAGCTAAGGATTCCTCTTACAGCTTTATTGATGTTTTGATGAGATTCATCAATTTGTTGTGAAATATTCTAAAAGAGTAGAGGAAATGTTTTTTCGGGGAGCAATGAATGATGTCAATTTATTGCTTCTTAGGTTACCTATATTGACTATACACCTGGAATAATAGCCCATCAGCCACACAACACTGAAACCTTAACACAATGCTTCTGTTAGAAATTCTTAGCGTAAGAATGATTGCTGACTTGGAACACGACACACCTTCACTTACCTTAAGCTCGGCTACCAAGTTTTTTTATACTCGATGCCATAAGCTGCATCCTCGTCAGAACTGACATAGAAGTCGTCCTCGTCAGAAGACTCAGTGGTGTCCTCGACACCCCTAAGTCATACTCAGTGCCCTAGAGTTCGTTGCAGTTGCAGCTTTTACTAAAGCCAGTCTGAATAATCTCTAGACTTGCCTTCTGGTGGGTACCACGGAAAAACTCCGTTAGCTCGGTAATTTTGCTAACCTTGTTCATGAATATACGAGTAGGTCAAGATTCTTAGGTTAGTAATATGGTCGATGGCGCCCTCAGGGTAGCATAAAAAAAGAAAAAACGTAGCTTTATGTTCAAGTAAATGCGGTACTCTGAGCTGCCAGCGAGAATTTATTTCTTTGCGCATAAAGAAAATTTTGCGTGGCCACATAACCGTTGCTGAACCCTTTCGGCGTGAATACATCACTCTGCGAAATCTTCATTGAGCACTCGTTTTGGTGGCTCTTCGAACGCCGCTTTCACGCTGGGAAAGTTACGGACGAGCCGGCCACAAGCTAAGCAATGGGAAGCGAGCCAATCGGAGACGCCGGCACCATCCTGCTCACCCTGTCATCTACTTTCACTGCGCTACCTCGGCCCCAACGAAAGCGCCTCGTCTCCTACGCGCTCTTTATCTCTATTTTGAGTCATATCATATAGGATAACCAGTTGCGGCAGGTAATACTATCCGCTTTGTAACCAAACAAGTCACTCCTGCCAAGGAGGACAGCGTTTGAATGAACTGTTAAAACAATAGCAGGAGTAACCGCGCGTGCTTGGGTCGGCGGTTACATGAGCATATGACGTCTGTGTATGGGAATAAAGTCCTAGTGGAAACATTTTAGGTTATAGCGACACTGTTCCGCTAGTAAGACCTACAAGGCCCAAGCTGGGGTGTTCGCAGAGCCGGCAACCACGTATACCTCGTGCGAGGTGGAAACCTTGAGTCGTGGATGGAGGGGATGGGGGGGGGGGTCGTGAGTGCGATGCTCGCACACAAGAGTGTCAGCGCGTGATGTGGAATGCAATGCAATGAACATTTTCTGACGTCTACTTGGGTCACTGAAATTGTCACAACATCACACCTACACGGTTACGTTCCCGCGACGCGGTTTTTGCTTGCAAATGGGGGTTGGAGTAAAGCAAAATGAAATTATGGGGATTTACGTGCCGAAACCACTTTCTGATTATGAGGCACGCCGTGGTGGAGGACTCCGGAAATTTAGACCAGCTTGGTTTCCTTAACGTACACCTGAATCTAAGTACAGGGGTGTTTTCGCAGTTCGCCCTCACCGAAATGCGGCCGCCATGGCCGGGATTCGAACCTGCGACCTTCTGCTCAGCAGCCTAACACCATAGCCACTGAGCAACCACGGCGGGTGAGGGTCGGAATCGTTGTGGTTTTCTCCTCTCTCTAAAAGCGCGTTCTTGTGAAATCTGACCTTCAACACGGCGTTTGAGCTCTTTAAAGGCACGCATTGAGGATATTGAGCTAAGAGGCCTTCGCTGCCACCGATTTGGTGGAAAAAGACTGCTCTAATTTTCTCGTTATTCATATAATGACAAAGTGTTTTTCACAAGACTACAAAGTTTGCCAGGGTGACTGCAGTTGTTACGAGAGATAACATGTAGGCTTGTGCATGCATTATTTGGCTCCAATAGCGCTGCCCGCATGGTTTCTCCTTTTCTGAGTGAGAACTCGGACACCACTTTGAAAACGCGCTGTGCATACAATACATCGTTTCTTGTCTGTGTCATCGTCCTGGTGGAATTGCGCCGTGATTGTGACTCGGTTTTCGCATCGTCCCTTGTTTAAATAAACTTTTTCTAAGCACGGTGGGATGAATAATACATTGACGAAGTGTTTGTCACAAGACTACAACGATTGCCAGGCTGTGCTGGTTAGGGGCGATAGCATGTAGGTTCGTACGTGTCATTTTTGGCTTCAACAGGAGCCACGACCTATTTACATTTTTGCGTACGGCGGGAACGCATGCTTCTCTTATGCAGACGCAAGCTCCTGTGGAGTACCGCTCTGTTGACCGGAATGACCGGTTCTAGTGTGAGCTGTTGGGCCGCGCAACCTTTACAATGAAGTGACGTGTATAACGAAGAGTTTCGGATGCCGCAAGCACTTTGTTACAAAGGCGTTCGACTGTATTACCCTTCTTTGACACGAGTGGTACGAATACGTCGCGTCCCACATAACACGAGCTAAAGCACTTAAGTGCGTGCGCTCTAGCTTCCATTCGGCTACTAGAATTAATGAGTTTCTCCCTCGCGTCTGGACGGGGAGCGTGTCGGTTTGCACCATTCTCGTCTCGTGGCAGCTAACGCTTTGGAGCACTGTGTTAAACTGCACCCCCGCCTTCGGGGCAGCTTTCATTCCCCAGTCCTTTCCTCGCCTTGCGCTCCGAAGGTGCTGCGCCATATTGTACAACCTTCCGGATTATACCAGGTTGTATCGTACCTTTCTGGAGTGAAACAAGATTGCCGATGATTAAGACTCTCTCTAATTATGATGCGAATCCCTACTCGTGTTCATTTGGCGATGTATTGGCTGGCGTGGACAATCTGTCTCGTGCGACCCCTTGCAATCGGAGCAAAGTGTGGCGCGATTGCCTCGCTGATCGAGAAATCGCGAGAGGCAGTGTGTGGGTGAAGAGTTGGAGCGATTCACAGCAGTCGCCGCAGACAGACGCCGTAGCCGCTCATGCAATGCTTTGCTTCCATATATGGTGTCGGTCGAGGTGCTCTCCGCATGGCATTGGTGAAACGACGACGACGCAATAGTCTGGCGCCATTTCCCAGCGGTTGTTACATCAGAGCATGTCTGTCGCCGTATCCTCCTCCTCCGCTTCCCTCCTCGCGCTCTCTTCGCTGTCGCTGTTTTTTATACCCTGCTGCTCTCCGGGTTCGCTCTTTCATACTTCGCTGTGCTCGTTCACTTTGTTACGCTTTCTCCGATAGTCAACGCAGGAACAGGCACCTAAAAGCTGCGCGTTAAAATTATGAAAAAAAAAATTCACCAGTACTTCCACTCTGTGGAGAAAGACGAGCAGCGAAGATGTCGTGCGTTCTACTTCAATCGACGCATCTATGTATGTATGTACATTATTATTATTATTATTATTATTATTATTATTATTATTATTATTATTATTAAAGGACACAGACCACGAATGGATATTTTGAGTGTAGAATAATTTGTTCTTATTCTTTTGTTAAGTAGACACGTGTGCAAGTACCACAGCATAGCAGACAGGAATTCCACAATATGTACAAATTCACTGTGAACTACCTAATTAAGAGAAGTAGATAGAACTCAGCGTAATCTGAGAGTCGTCTAAGCGGTTAATATTCATGCAATTCGTTTCGGGATAGTTCCGATAAAACAAGGGTTACAGCCGTTTTCTGCGACCATACTCCCTCCTTAGATGGCCACGTATTAACAGCAGAGGGGAATTCTGTAAAGCTTGCAGCTGCACTGTTAACTAAGCGATTAAGGCAAGTAAATGAAACTCGGCGAAATGATAGAGTCGGTATAGCGGTCAAATTAGGCATATTTCTTTTCAATATACCAACATTATATTGAGGGCTATTGAGAAACTGGAGACGAAAATTCTTTCGTGCCGACGTGACCCTTGGACTGGCGGACATCGACCACTGACGAAGGGTACACTATATAGAGCTTCGCTGTAAAAGGAGCCGTAGGTCTCCTTTTCTGTTTCTTGAGCTGCTTCGACGCTCGCACATATGTCGGTAAGTTCGCTTTCACTGTCCGTTGCAGTTACTTTAATATTTGCGATTCTTCGTCATTCTTATAGTCTTAGGAACTAGCCCAATCTTCAGTCATGGTCCATTTGACGCAGCTTGCTGCAATGAGAGCCATCTGTGGCGACGAGTGCGAACATGCCGGTGCCTTTACGATCGGCGTCAATGCACAGCAAACATGCATGCGCCGGACGCAACTACAGTTGGGAAGAGCGAGGAAGGAAAATGTGCCTTAAATTGTTCCTCCGATTGTCAAAAGCTGGTCGCACAGCATCAAGAAAGGAAAGAAGCTTTGATTCCACAGACCGGCCATGAAGAAAGGCATGTTGGTATATACTAATCTTATGCTTAAAGAAAATCGACAGATGTGCAAACGCAACTTTTCAAACAATTTTGCAAGCGGACACAAGAGGGACACGAGGTCATAATTTGAATGTTATTTATGCTGCCACTTTCATGAACTGGCACGTCTATGCATTCTTCCAACAAGAAGAAAGGGCACTTGTACGCAAGGAAGATTATGGATGTGCGTAAAGAGAGGAACAAAAACAGAAGAGCCTATGTTAGAAAAAAAATTGGTATGTGGGTGTAAGCAAGAGAAGGCTTCGGTTTCAACTTACTTACGACCACCGCAATATCGTCTTCTGAAAAACATGAAATGTTCAAATGGTCACTGCAGATGTGCTGCGAGTCCCCAGAGCTAATAATATACGTTGTATTCAGCGAAAAAACGCTAAAAAGAATGTTCAGCAAATTCGTTGGCGATACTGTGTTGATTTGAGGAATTCAGCGAGATGGATGATTTATGACATTAACCTCAGCTCACTCCGAACTGTAATCTTTTAACATAGGTCTAGAAACGTTGGGATCGCATTTTACCTGCTTCAGGAAAAACTTAACGCATGCATCACTGTCGCTACGTAGTGATGATTTACGATGTAAGCCATGCAATTCCTCAGAAAACCATGTAGCATAGCGAGCAGGACAAAACTATCTTCGGGTATTGAAGGCTGCCAAATCAAATTCTACATCATCAGTAAGTATGCCACCCGGTTTGTTGACATCTGTAGCACGGTACCATCCAGACCAGTCGGAATCACTGAAATATTGGTAAATACCTAGGTAGTCACCGTTGGGAAAAACAAATGAGCGAACAGGTTCGCTCAACACATGAATCACCTCTAAAAAAATTGCGTATTCGAGCGGAACATGCCAGTGGTCAAAAGGAATCAAACAGCTAACAGCAACAGAAATCTCAGCAAGGCCGATATTAGCCATAATCCGATCCATAACACTGCCAGCTGAGTTTGGAACCGCGTTAAACTGCGTTAATCGAAGAAATTCCATAGAGAAGAACAGCGAACTAACGCGAGAGGATGACAAAGATACGGATGTTGCGTGAGGAAACCCCAACCATAGATGGAACATTGAAATCAAGAGCCACGAGGACATTATATTTTGCAACATCAATACCTTCAGATAATATTGCTACGGGGTCGTATTCCCACTGACGAAGAGCCGCGCAGGAAGAAGACGAAGACGATGATTGGAAGCTAGCGCGGGCTGTTGCCTCTTGGTCAACTGCGGCGTATTGCCTTGTAAATATACTTGTAAATAGCTTTTCGTCGGTGTCTTCCTACGTAACATATTTGGTGGAGGTGGACGTTCCCTGTACCTCGTCACGGAGCTTCGCAGTGGACGGTCCGTCGAGCCTACCTTCATGGCTCCCGGCGACGCCAACCCGACTCCACCGGCTCCGACACCTGCTGCCACTTCGACGACCTACATCACCCTCTCCGCTCCCCGTGATCCTGGCGTATTCTCGGCAATAGATGGGGAAGACGTCGAGGACTGGATCAGCCTTTACGAACACGTCAGCCGCAATAACCGGTGGGACCCAACTATCATGCTCGCCAACGTTGTCTTTTACCTCGGTGGCACACCTCGAGTTTGGTATCGGACGCACGAAGATGAGCTGACCAGTTGGGATTCGCTTAAGCAAAAGCTTCGAGACTTGTTCGGCAACCCCTACGGTCACCAACTTGCCGCGCAGAAGGCGCTTTCCGGTCGTGTGCAGACGTCAACGGAGCCCTACGTCACGTACATTCAGGACGTCTTGGCTCTATGCCGCAAAGTTGACGCACAAATGACTGAGTCCGACAAGGTCTCCCACATCCTCAAAGGCATTGCCGATGACGCCTTCAACTTGCTCGTGTTTAACAACGTCGCGACGGTGGATGCAGTTATAAAAGAGTGCCGCCGCCTGGAATTCGCTAAAAGCCGACGTATCGACCAACAGTTTGCCCGTCTGCCCAACACCCCAGCGACATCTTCCTGTGCAGACGCTCCTCGTCCCAACAACACTGGCGATGTTACCAGGATTGTCCGGCGTGAGATCGAGGCCGCCTATCCGGCTGCATTCGAATCCAGCCCCCCCAATGCACCTGCAGTCACTGTTTCCCTGATCCAGGCAATTGTCCGCCAGGAGTTCGCCAACATGGGTATTCACACCATCTGCTCGGCCCATCGCCCTGATCCCCACCCGGCATCTTCGATTCCACCCCGTCCCGCCCCTTCTTATTCTCCACGTTTCCGCAACCCCTCTGAATGGCGCACTGCCGACGACAAGCCAATTTGTTTTCACTGCCATCGAATTGGGCACATTTCTCGGCACTGCCGCAGTCGCTGGAGTTCCCTGAACCAGTCTACATATACTGCCTACTCTCGCCCCCCAGGTGGCCTTTCTCGTCCCTATGCTGCCCGCTCCGATACTGCCGCCACCGATTCTCCTGCGCCGAACCGACCCTATTCTCGTTCGCCTTCGCCCCAACGACGACAATCTCGCTCTCCCCAGCCCCGTCGTTCCTATTCGCCGACTCCCTTCGGACGCCGCTCCCAGCCGGAATACTAGCCGCTGCAGCGCCTCGAGGTGACGCTGCATTGCTCCCTACGCCGCCAAATCCTCTCCTGACGTTGCCCACCCATCTGAACCTTCTTGACGTGCAAGTCGACGGTGTTCCTGTATCAACTCTCACAGACACTGGGGCGCATTTGTCGGTAATGAGCGCGGATCTTCGTAACCGGCTGAGGAAAATAATCACGCCCGCCACGACGCCTGTTGTCCGTGTCGCCGATGGCGGCACAGCCCCCGTAATTGGTATGTGTGCCGCCCGCGTCTCCTTCGCCGATCGCTCCACTACCGTGCTATTCACAGTCATCGCTCACTGTCCCCACGACATCATCCTCGGCCTCGACTTCCTCTCCGCACATTCTGCTCTCATCGATTGCTCCGCCAGTACTCTCCGCCTCAACCTGCCTGTTCTGGATCCCGCTGAAGAACACCTTCCTCGCCTCAGTTCCGTCGACTTCGTTCGCTTGCCACCTTCGGCACTGACTTACGTTGACTTCGTGTCATCCCCGCCAGTGCCCGACGGTCACTACTTCGCGGCTACTATGCAAGACGTCCTCCTTACACACGGGATCACACTACCTCATACTATTTTATCTATTACGGCGAATTGCGTCTGTCTGCCAGTGGTCAATTTTGCCTTGACGACACAAGTGCTGCCACGCGGGATGTCTCTGGCCCAACTTTGCTCATTCGAGGATCACTCTGTAGCATCGATTTCAATAGACGACAATTCAACCGATCCTCCTCTACCATCGCAGTCGGCGACTTGTACCATCGCCAACTTACAGAAAATGATTGCACCCGACATGCCGTCCGACCACGCTCGTGCGCTCTACCGCGTTCTCATTTCCTACCAAGATATTTTTGACTTCAACGATCGTCCTTTGGCCCAAACAACAGTTGTTAAACATCGCATTAATACCGGAGATGCCCCTCCTATTCATCGCCGCCCGTATCGAGTATCACCGGCTGAGCGTCAAGTGATTCACACCGAAGTTCGCAAAATGCTTGCCAAGAACATTATTGAACCGTCATGTAGTCCATGGGCGTCACCGGTTGTGCTGGTAAAAAATAAGGATGGCTCATGGCGCTTTTGCGTGGATTATCGGCACCTTAACAGGGTTACCAAAAAGGACATGTATCCCCTACCTCGGATTGATGACGCCCTTGACTGCCTCCACGGTGCTCGCTATTTCTCCTCTATTGACCTTCGCTCCGGCTATTGGCAGATTGCCGTGGACGATCTCGACCGCGAGAAGACTGCCTTTGTAACACCCGACGGTCTTTATCAATTCAAGGTGATGCCGTTCGGCCTATGTAACGGTCCTGCCAATTTTGAACGCATGATGGACTCCCTTCTTCACGGTTTCAAATGGTCCACGTGCCTATGCTACTTAGACGACGTTATAGTATTCTCCCCAACATTCGCTACGCTACGTAACAATATGCTAAGAAAACTGCAAGTTACTCATGTTAGGAGTGGTCAGCTGCGCAGAGCAGCCCATTGTTGCCACATTTAACAGGAAATTCAACACACACAGTCTACGGCACAATCTCAAGGTCCGCACGCCACTTAACGCTAAGATTCTTCAGCATGGCAATCAGCACGCCACCGCGGTATTGTACAGGTGCATCACACACGCGTTCGCATCTATGAACTGTTTATTCCGGTAAAAAGTAATTCTTTGGCAGTAAGTCGTTGCAAAGCCAAGTTTAAGTTAAGGATATAACACGGTACGAACAAGCTGGCACGTTCTCGTCCAAATAGAAGGATTTCTTGCGTAGACAACGAACGTATTGGTCAAAAACGGAGCATTTTATTAGTGAGGTTACAAAAGAAAACTCTGTTATTTTGTCGCCGGCGTCCCTGGATGCATCATGCCCGCCATAGAAAGCCCTGAACAGGCAATCCTTCCACCAAATGTCTACAGAGTATATTTTTTGGGGGGAAGACGTTCTTGTTCGCTGTGAAACGCAAGGAAACGTAACTCTCGTGCATCGCTTCGAGCTTTTGGCAGTCAACTTTGTTACAATAAACAACCGTTTTTCAGCGTATTACGGATCTCCTCGCAAGTTGTCGAAGGGGCCAAGAGGGAGACAAAATGCGGACGCCTTCCCGGCACATAAGCTAGTGTGACAGTTCCGGCCCACAGCGCCCGCTTCGCCTTCGTCTTGGGCCGGAACTGCGTAGTTTGTAGGGCCTTGACGCACGTTTGCCTCCCGCGATGGTCCACCCACAGGCGCGGGTGCCGAATTGACGCTGGCCTGTTCATATACTGACGCGAGGTTGGTGCGTATAGGACGGGTTGACTTGCAGCGCGTGACTAAAGGGACGTCGACAAAAGCGCCAATGGAAGCCACACGTTTACGTCACGATGTTGCTGCGCGCACTTATGCAATAGTGCTGCGGTCCGGACCAGTCTAACAGTAGATTAAGCAGTTATGTCCGTTTGATCTATTAGCAAAAGGAAAAAAAAAAGGTATTGGAGGTTTCTTTGGGCGGAGGTGAGAACCCATTGCTGGTTTTGTCCACACAGGAGCACACGTTTTTTTTTGTTGTTAAACTGTTGCATGCTCAATAGGGCACCCTGTATGGACACCAGTTTTACCGTTTTCATGCTGCCGTGGTGGCGAAGAAGTATGCCGTCACTGCAGACGCTGAACAACATGGCTCCCGTTACTATGTTCCTCGACGCCCATAATACAGCGTTCAGATGCAGCTGCACTGACATTAGTTCGGCGCGAAATTTTAGAAGGTTCTTTCTCTGAAACCGTTTGAACTTGTAGCAACGAAGATTAAGCGGCAATGAACTGCTAAGCTTAACCTTTTGCTCGAGTGAAGCTGTGTTCACAGTTACAAAAAGCTAAGCGGAGTGCTAGCGATGGCAACGCTATCCGCTTGCTGGACCGAGTTCCAGGTCGTCCACTTTGTCCAAGTCTATCTGTGACTTTGGGCCCTACCGACACAAGACTATTCTGATCTCCCGACGTCAAATTTATGTAACCACCGACGCAGTCATTGGGTGGTAATCGGCAGCCTTGTTTGAAAAGCCCAATCAAACGCGCTCCTCGTTTATAGGGGGTCACTTTTCTTTTTTGCATTCAAATTGAATAGAATTACTGTTACGTTATGCGACGCCGTACCGAAAGGATCAGACAAGTTCCGGGTGAACGGCGTGTATTAACCCATGCTTGTGGGTTGAGGCTCGGGCAAAAAAAGAGGGCCCCTAGCAAGGGGCGTTCTGCTTTGAACACTTAGTGGCGCATGCGCACTTCGCAGAGTGTTCTTATCAAGATGAGCGCCAGCCGACCCAACAGTTACCCACATTGAGCAGATTTCCTTATCGAATTGGCTGACAAGAGGCGAGGATCACACTCAAGAGGAGAGGGATTCGATGGGGCCGAGCCACTGTACTGAAATTCGCTAACCGGATGAAGAGGATAGTGCCGGTGTCTGCGATTGGTGCGCTTTCCCTTACTGAGCTTGCAGTGGCTGGTCAAAAATCGCGGCGGCATGCAACGGAATCTTATAAACGACGCTAAAACGGATCCTAAACAAAGAAGAGATGGCAGAAAGAGGTCATAAACGCGCCGAAAGTGCTCGCAAACGTAACACAGCTACGAAGGAAGTTTTATTACACTCAAATAAACCCATCTTCTCCGGCTGGTGCGAGTAGCCAATGCCTGAGGAAACGGCGGCAGCGGTCTTTTATTCCTTTCGGAACGGGGCAGCCTGCGACTATTCAGAAGAAAATTCAGTTTTGTTCGGCATATTAATGCATCTTTAAAGCGTACACGTCACCTTGACGTGGAACGTTTTTGCGGTTTTATGACGCCGTGTGACAGGCAGGCGAAGTGGGTGCAGCCCAAAAACTTTTGACGAGCAACCGAGGGCTAATGGCGAAAAGGCGTCGCATTAGAAATAAGAATTTTTCTTTTGTTTGGTCAAAGCATGCATAATCAGTGTGTACACGTCATATCAGACGGGGAGCTGTGGCGGTTTCATGACGTCGCCTGACAGACAGGTGAAGTGGGGGAGGTGCAAAATGTTTTTGACCAATCGCGGAGGGTTGATTGCAGTAATGGAATAGAAAAGTTTGGAATAGTGTTGCGTTATAGCCCCTCTGGTTCTGCTCTACTGCCTCATATAGGAGAATGCCCTTATAACTAAATTCGCTATACAGGTCACTTTATTGTAAAGGGCGCGCACCGCACCACTTACAATGGAACTTGGAAACGATATTCTCTTCGTTATACATGCTATTTCGTTGTAGAGCCGTTTGTTGTAGAGGCACTCAAATGTAGTGCGCTGCACTAGAGCACTGCCACCAGCCTGATTTTATTTACTTTATTGTTCCAATCAAGCATTTCAGGAACAGTAAATTCAATCAGATCTGTTATAGACTCGGCGGAATGGCTGTGTTCGAGATCATTGGAGAACATGTTCCACTTCTTTAATGCCCTCGGAAATAAAATTAATGAGTCATATTACGACAAAAGTTTGTGTTCTTTGAGGTGTTAGGTATCTTCGAGTCGAGTACTTCTTTTGATGGACGAGGAGAAACAGCTACTACTGCTGATTTGTAAGGCGCACAGGCGGCCATTCCAGACGTCCTAGCCACGTGCGCGCCCCAGTTTTGTATATCAGCGTCGCCATTGTCGAGTCGGGCCAGCCGACGCGCATTTGGGAGGAAGACTGCGAAGTGCCCGCTCTGCACCCCAATGTCGATAGATCCGTCACCTGACACCTCTCAGGCGAAGCTACCGAGCTCGGTTTGGCATCAAACACGGTTAGCGTGTTTGTGGCCGATTTAACTGCTGTGAAACTGCCCTAATAACGGTTAATGGTAACCGCCGCCACGGTGACCGAGGTTAGCCGCCTAACCATCGCTTCTCCATCTCTGTAGTCGGGCTAATCGCGGTTAGCGATGTCGTTAGGGATACCCTTGTAACAAGGGTATCATGATGAAGAATGGAAAAAGAGCGAGTACCTCTTCCGAACCATGTCAACGCTGAACCGAGGTTGAGAGTACAAACGCATGGAATGGTTAAAAATAGAGCAGTGATATTCGCGCGTAAACCCGACTTTGGTGCTATGTTATTGAAGCTTATAAAGTAAGCCTCTCTGCTACGAGCGATATATAACCGTTGGCTTCTAAAAATGCTTATATCGGCAGTTTGGAGAGCTGGAGTTTACAGGAAAACTTAGGGAAACCTTGTGGCTTTGCTGTTTCCTAAACGAGAGCCCTACCATGGCATACGTAACTGTGCGGCTCCATACGCAGCGGAAGGTACTACGCCTACGGCCGTGGCACTTTATCGCCACATATAACAGGTATGTCCTGATGCAGACATTCTCAAAAACCATTTTGTAGATATTATATCAGCCTTACTGCTTCCTGTAGTTCCCATTGCGCGCCGCCAACGTTCCGTTAAGGTTTCGTGGGATGCAATAATGGCGTCATTTCTGCCACGCCAGCTACGCGACTTCATGTGGCGTCTAGGTTGGCAAGTGCTTCCAAATCGGGGCAAGTTAGAGCGATGGGGCGTAGTCCCATCTTCGCTGTGTCCAAATCGCCCTTTCAGGAATCCAATGAAAATGTGCTGCTAGAATGCGTCGTTGCCAGGGTATTTTGGAGGGCCGTGCATACTGGTTTCCGTGGCCTTGGAGTTAACCACTTTATCACATCTGGTCGCTGCTCACGTGGCCGCTTTGCGCGACTTTCAATTGCTGCGCGGCCTTTTGTCTATAACGTAACCGGTACGAAGCAGTTGCCGCGGGATATCGTCGCCCCGCTCCGTTTCGACTTCTGGGAAGGCTCCACCTTGAGCTATTGCCGTTTCTGTCAGAGGAGTTGCTCGTCCTTGGGGAGGCAGAGTTCCTTCGACAGTGGTCATGCCGTTTCCTGTCGGTGCCTGATAGACGCCTATGGCTTAATTTTCGACCAGCCTGGTTGTTGTAGCCAGGCCGCCAGAGGTGTTCACTGAATGTGTACAGAATGTAGGTGCCTGTGACTTGTGTGTGTGCGTGATCTCGTATACCTAATCATTTTTGTACATACCCATCTCATAGCAACACTTCAAAATTATGTGAAATGTCTCTGTCGCATCATCATTGTACACAATCATTTTGCACACTGTTTGCATGCACATCATTTTATATAACGCGACAATTAGTATTTGTGTAACTGTGTGTTCCGTGGGTGTATCGGGTTATGTGTTAGTGAGTGAAGACTAAGACACTTCTATAAAAACGTGCCCTGTATACAGTGTTTCGTACTTTGTATATGTCATCGACCTGGTGGAATTGTGCCGTGATTGTGACTCATTGTCCGTATCGTTGGTTGCTGAATAAAGTTTTTCTAAACACATTGCTATCCCATTTGAAATGGGGCGTCGAGAAATCGTCACCAATACTCGCGGACAACTTGGCAAAGAAGGGTACGCTATAGCGGTAATTGCGTGACTGCTATGGCGAAAGAATGTAGCACCACAATTCTAGTGGTGTTGGCTGCATGAGATATGTTAATATTAATAAGAAAAAAACATTCCTTCATTTTCGACAGGAAGCTCTTTGAAGAAGCACAAAGCATACACTTGGCGTATATTTAAACTTTTATTACTTTGTACTTTGCAATTTCGAGTTCTTAAACGTGTGAGAATGACGCACCTTTTACGGGCACCTCAACAACAAAATAGCGTCTCAGTCTTCAGGCGAGCCTTCGTCACCTTCTGGTTCTTCCGTCGTCTCGCCACAGAAGCTTGTGACGAACTTCGCTGACAAATGGCTGTCTAAGCAGACGAAGCAAATGGCACGCAACGTTTATGTTGCAACCACACGTGTCTATCCTAAGCTCACCAGCGACAGCGTGCATAAAAGAGGGAGTCAGCTGACCGGCGAGAATGTTCGTTCCCTGAGTGGGATAAGAGCAGAGGCCCTTCGAAGTCCGCTGCTGCCTCCATAGCGAACAAGACTTGACGTCAAGTGTGGAAGATGCACTGAGAAAGCTGGAAGGACAAGAATGCACATGTACGGCGGCTTCCAGCGTGGTGCAACTGAAATGCAACGGGTGTGCCAGCAAGATTCTGAACACGTCCTCTTCAAGAGCAAGCTTCAGCAGGGGTGCAACTCCGATGCCGCCTATTCAAACAGATGTAAACCACACAAATGCATTTCTTAGATAACCCCTGGACCTATTATATCATATATGGTGCATCTGAGAGAGAAAGGTAGGTCCTAGTGAGTGTTGGAAGCGGGATTTTTATGTCTTGATGCAGAGTTAATGCATCAAAACAAATATCGCACTTCCATCAATTGCATAAGTTAGAGAATCTAAAGAGGACAAGTTTGATATATCAATTTATATCTTACGCGATTTTGTTTCAGTGTTCGCAAGGGCTTAGCAAAGTCTTACTGGCATATCAGCGGCCTATTTGATAGCCACGTATAACAAGCCAGTGTGTACGTTTTAGATCTATCAGATGCAATTCCCAGAATTGTAGTATCGTTTTTCGTCCAATTTTGTAAACTTGACAGTTCCGTTTTCCGGGCATTTGCGATTCACAACAATATTTGTCAGAAAATTGACGTCCGAAGTAGAAAATTCGCCACTAACAGTCACACTTACGTGGAACAAACCTCACCAAATTGAGTGGAGTGGATGCAGAGAAAAGGATTCTCTGCAACCCCTAAGTATACAACTCCTAAGTATATGACGTCAGAATATTGGAATAAAGTCAGAGTGGAATGACTTTACGTTGTAGCAACCCTGTTCCGCATACTAAGCAGAGTGTTTTCTTTGCAAAGTCCCAAGCGGAGCCTTTGTCCTTTCATTTAGGCACAGGCAGAGCCAGGCGAACGCATCCATGTCACATACTACGTCCCCGTAAGTGCAGATAAGAGAAGCTTGTAAGAGCTCTAAGGCCCAATATGGGGGCGTTCGCAGAGCCTGCAACAACGTATACCTTCTGCGTGGCGGAAGCTTTTAGCCGCGATTGGCTCGTGAGTGTGATGCCTCGCACACAAGAGTGTCAGCGCGTGATCTGCCGCACTTCTCCTTGCAGTGTCCAAAACCTGGCGAGAGAGCAGAGGTATTGGTCGAATATTACATTCGTGTTCATTGCAAACTTGCGATGTTTCTGATAATTAGCCAAGTTTGTATGTTGCACAAATTACATCTTAATTTGGCATCTGACCATTGCATGTACTTTAGCAGTACCATCAGGTTTAAAGGATATGCGTCAGCTTGAAGCCCGTAGTACAAAGCAGTAATACTGAGAACCGCCAGTGAATGCGCCACCACTCTGCGCACTTGCTGCCCGACGAAACTCTTGCATAGCCAACAGCCATATTGAGCTTCACAGTCTTAGTCCGCTTCTGGTCTTGTTAGGTATAGTACCGCAATCCTCTGGAGCGGTTCCACCTTTCCTTCATTTGAGACTATTCATCGCAGCCGTCACAGCCGTAAAGGCTTGAAGATGCTAATGGGCGACAGCATCAAATGGCCCACTAAGAGAAAGGGCTGGCGTCTGTAGCAGCGAACCATCCCCTAAATTCTTATTGGCTTCGACGCCACGAGATGTCCGTGCCTCGACGGAGAAGAGGGGGCGGCACGGCAGGTGTTGCGTGAGGGGAGAGGGCAACGTCGCGACGCCACGACACTCTCACTCTCGAAGGCCTTTGTTACTCGATCGTACCGTGTCCGCGCAAGTTCTAGCCTGCGTTCTCACTTCGCGTCGGTAATTGCTATAAAGAAATTAATGCGCCTTATTCAGAATATATTGGAGAGGAAAGGCGCTCGTGGTAGTGGGTTTCGAAGCTACGACGGCACGCTCAGAGGCCCAGTCTCTTACCAACTAAACTAAACCAGCTGCTCCTAGATGACAGGCCTGTGTGCTCTGCTTTAAGACGTCATGCTACTTGGAGCAAAAATTTCCATCGACAAGCCCGGCGTGACGGAAGCGGTGACGAAAAAATCCCCACGGCTTATTCGAGAGCATCCCCATTAGCTTATATTACAGCTGGACAAGGTAGCGTGACGTCACAGAAATAAGTGCACTTGCCTTGTGCTGTCTAGGAGGCGTTGGTCAAGCGCCTCGACGCGCTCGTTGTCCGCGAAGAGATCATAACTCGAAGGACCACTCAGCGATGTGCAATTGGATATTCATTCGTTCGCATTCACAACTCGTAACAAGTGCTTCGCTGTCCACGGATTTTCTTGTTGACGCTGTCGCCGTCGAATAACTATATGGCTCGAGCCAACTATATGCACCGGGCGGCTGTCGTAAGCGACGTGTAGGCCAACAGTGCCGCGAACAGAAGTCAGTCCACTGGCATGTGGAGCAGACGACGGGGCGAAGGCTCTCACGGTGGATCCAGTGATATCGCACTGCACGTCTTAAAGCCTGGCCTACTAGAAAACGCATTTTCCTGTGTCTGCTTTTGGGAAAGGTAGCCATTTGTACGAGGCAGGCCTCGTTCGCGGTACCAGGTACAAAATAAGGTACAAAACTAGTGCAAATTGCGATTGAAGTGCACCCCGCCCACGGAGGCCGACGCGGTAAAGCTACGATGTGGAGCTCCAGCAGTTATATTCCAGATGTTATCTTGATGTGTACGTTAACATTGTTGCGCACTTAATTATGTAAATGGGGCAAGCAGTCAGGCGATGTATAAAAAATGCATAATATACATACCAGTGTTTATGTATAACGCGGCTACAGGGTGTGTGCCACTGGGTACGTGCCCCAGGAGCTTCCGTTTATCTGCTGCTCTTCAACGAACCTTTTCTGACGGTTACTTGTGTCACTGAAAGTATCACCACATCACGTTCGCACGGTGACGTTCCCTTCATGCAATTGTTCTTGCAAATGAGGGTCGGAGTACAGATTGTGGTGTTTTCCCGACTCTCAAAAAGCGCGTTCTTGCCAAATGTGACCTTCAGCATCGCGTTTATGCTATTTAAGGGCTTGCATAGGAGATATTGAGCTAAAACGCTATCGCTGCCACCGAAGTGGTACACGACAACTATTCTGAGTTTCTCGTTACTCCTACATTGACGAAGTGTTTCTCAAAAGACCACAAAGATAGCCGCAGTGACATTGGTGGTTAGGAGCAATAAGAGGTAGGCTGGTGCGTGCATTATTTGGCTCCGATGGCCATGCTAGCTAGCCCCAACTCCGTGATTTTTCATGTACGGTGGTATCGACACACAGACGCATGTTTCTCTCACGCGGACGCGAAGTCCAGTCGAGCACCGCTATGTAGAACGGAATGACCTGTTCTTGTGGGAGCGTTTGCGCTGCGCGACCTTTATTGTGAAGAGACAATGAAATGATAAAGACGTTCGACTGTATGAAACTTTTTTGGCACGACTGGCACGAATACATCGCGTCCCACATAGCAGGAGCTCTAGCTCTAGTTCTAGCTCTAGCTCTAGCTCTCAAGCTCTAGCGTCCATTCGGCTACTAGAATTAATGAGGTCCTTCCTCGCTTCACGTCCGGCAGCGTGTCGGTTTGCATCATTCTCGCCTAGTAGCAGCTAATGCTTTGAGACACTGTGTTAAACTGCTCCCCCGGCTTCGGGGCCGGCTTCCATTTCCCAGCCGTTTCCTCGTAGCTGTGCGCTACGAAGATGCCGCGAGATATTGTACCGCCTTCGGGTTCGGCCCATCTTGTATCGTATCTTTCGGGAGTAAAAACATTTGCCGACGTACACGACGCTCCCTAATTATTATGCGAAACCAGTACGCGTTTTCATTTCGCGATGTATGGGCTGGCGCGGACAATCTGTCTCGTGCGAGCCATTGCAATCGGAGCAAAGTGTGGCGCGACTGCCTCGCTGATGGAGAAATCGCGAGAGGCAGCGCGTGGGTGAAGCGCGGGCGCGATTCACAGCAGTCGCCGCAGACAGACCACCGCTCATGCAGCGCTTTGTTTCCACATATGGTATCGGTCGACGTGCTTTCCGCATGTCATCGGTGAACAGACCACGACGCCCTAGTCTGGTGCCATCTTGTAGTGGTTATCGCGCAGAGCATGTCTCTCGCCACATCCTCCTCCTCCGCTTTCCTATTCGCACTTTCTTCGCTGTTGCCGTTTTTCATGCCCTGCTGCTCTCCCAGTTCGCTCTTTCATACTTCGCTGTGCTCCTTCGCTCGGTTACGCTGACGCCGACAGCCAACGCAGGAAGGGGCACCTAAGAGCTTTGCTATAAAATTGTGGAAAACTAAAATTCACCGATCTTTCCACTCTGTGGGGAAAGAGGAGCAGCGAAGCTGCGGTGCGTTTTACTTCAATCGACGCATCCATGTATATGTTATTCTTTATCTTATTATTATAAGTATTGAAGGATACAGCCAACGAATGGAAATTTTGACTGTGGAGTAATTTGTTCTTATTCTTTTATGAAATAGTGACGTGTGCAAGTACAAACGCATAGCAGACGGGAATTCTACAATATCTACAAATTCACTGTGAACCACCTAATTGGGAAAAGGAGATGAAACTTAGCGTGGTGTTAGATCCGTTTTAGCGGCTTATTGTCATGTGTGTGATGTGTGGTGTTTTTTTGGCGCAAGGGCCAGGTTTGGCCAAAGAGCGCCATGACAAGTGGTAGTGTTAACGATGTATTATGGAGGATGTGACTTGGCTGTAAAGTGGCCTAAAAATAGTCGCTATAAAGTGCGTAAAATCCATGTACTATAAGATTATGGCGTTGACGAATGACTAATACTATGAACATTAAAATCCATCGTAAAAGGATGATGCAAAATAAAAATATATAGGATGGTAAAATTACTTGGAGCACTGCTGCCTCGCCAGAGCCCTTGAAACCCAAGGGCCTAGAGGCATGTGCTATACTAAAGAGCTATCGCAGCGGCATCCTCTGAAGAGAGGACCCGCTACGAACATGTGGGGCTAAAAACATGCAGGACAACATCTTTCAAGAAACTTAGGACTGCGTTGGTGTCAAATAAAGGTTCTGGGCCGAGTAGCATTACGGGATGTAGGGGGATGTGCTGCCGGTATGCTAGCGAAATATGTTTCCTTCTTTCGGATTCGGCTGCCCGACACTCCAGGAGGACGTGGAGGACGGTCAGCCTCTCCCCGCATCTACCGCAGGTTGGAGGATTATTTTCAGTGAGTAAATAGTTATGCGTGCCAAATGTGTGTCCTATTCTGAGGCGACAGAATAGGACATCTGTTCGCCGCGATTTTGTTACGGAGGGCCAAGAACCTAACTGTGGCTTTATTACGTGCAGTTTATTATTTACTTCTGCGTCCCACATACGTTGCCAGTGGTTTCGCAGTTTTCTTCTTAAGAAAGGCTTCAGGTCTGTGACAGGGACCGAAGCAGTAGGACTAACTGCATGCAATGAAATGGATGTGGCCATCTGGTCAGCTAGTACGTTTCCCTCAATGCCCCTATGACCAGGTACCCAGCATATAATGACATGTTGGTTAGATATATATGCTTTACACAGTGCGGAGTAGAGTTGATTAATTACCGGATTTTTGTGGCTACAGAAAGACATCAAGGCCTTCACAACACTAAGGGAGTCCGTGTATATAACTGATTTCTGGAGTTTAGACTTATTTATATGCTTTGCGACCGACAGCAGTGCGTAAGCCTCAGCCGTAAAGATACTAGTTTCCGGATGCAGTACATCGGTTTCAGAGAAGGATGGGCCGACGGCTGCATAAGACACCCCGTCGTGTGACTTCGATGCGTCTGTGAAGAACTCCGTGCAGGAGTATTTGTGCTGGAGTTCCCGGAAATGCATTTGGATTTCAATCTCTGGAGCATGTTTTGTAACTTGCATGAAGGATATATCACATTGTATCAGCTGCCACTCCCAAGGAGGTAGCAGCTTGGCTGGATGCATTGGGCAAAGCTCGAGGATTGGGACACGCATTTCGTGACTAAGTTCCCTCACACGCAGCGAGAAAGGCTGTCTTACGGAAGGGCGATTATTAAATAGTGTAGCATATGTCGTATCGGTAATGATATTAAAACACGGATGTTGAGGATTGGAGTGGACTTTCAAAAAACATGTTTGGCTGGTGTATGTTCTCTGCAGATGAAGTGACCACTCATTTGATTCTGCATATAAGATTTCAATAGTACTTGTTCTGAAAGCTCCAGTGGCCAGTCGGATTCCTAGATGGTGGACCGGATCTAGCATCTTTAGCGCGCTCGGGGCTGCAGAATGATAGATCACGGCACCGTAGTCCAACCGTGATCGGATGAGGCTCTTGTAAAGATTCATTAAACATTTTCTGTCGCTGCCCCATGTTGTGTGGGATAGCACTTTAAGTAAGTTCATTGTGTTTAAGCATTTGTCCTTGAGGTACTTTATGTGTGGGATAAACGTTAATTTGGAATCAAGTATGATGCCTAAGAACTTGTGTTCTTTTTCCACAGGAATTCGCTGACCATACATTTCGATAGTGGGTTCTGCAATGAGCCCTCTTTTTCTTGTGAAAAGCACACAAGAACTTTTGTTGGGGTTAACTTTAAATCCGTTTTCTTCTGCCCATTTGGACACTTTGTTCAAGCCCTGTTGAACTTGCCTCTCACATACAGTAAGGTTGCAGGATTTGAAACCCATCTGTATGTCGTCTACGTAAACAGAATAAAAAATGGCTGGTGGTAATGAAGCACGAAGGGTGTTCATTTTCACGATGAAGAGCGTGCAGCTAAGTACACCTCCTTGAGGTACACCAGTTTCCTGTATAAAAGGCCGCGACAATACATTGCCGACTTTCACGCGGAATGTACGGTTGGACAAATAGCTTTCTATTAGGACGAGCATATTGCCACGGATGCCAATTCCCGACAAGTCTCTCAAGATTCCATAGCGCCACGTAGTGTCGTACGCCTTCTCCATATCGAGGAATACTGATAGGAAATATTGTTTATGTAGAAAGGCGTCGCGAATGTTTCCCTCAATGCGCACAAGGTGATCGGTTGTGGACCTCCCTTCTCTGAAGCCACACTGAAAGGGATCGAGGATATTGTTAAGTTCAAGGAAATGTACAAGTCTGCGGTTAACCATTTTTTCAAAAAGCTTACAAAGACAATTTGTAAGAGCTATCGGACGGTAGCTTGCCGCCAAGGAAGGGTCTTTACCCTGCTTAAGAACAGGGACCACAATCGCTTCTTTCCATGCGGATGGGAGGCATCCCGTAGCCCAAATAGCGTTGAAAAGCGTGAGTAGTGTAAGTTTGGTGTCGGTGTGTAAATTTCTGATCATTTCGTACATGACTCTATCAGGTCCCGGTGCAGAGCTTTTGCATGTGGTCAAAGCAGCTCTCAACTCCGCAATACTGAACGGCCGGTTATAAGGTTCATTCTGTCTGGATTTTTGTATTATTGGCTTACATTCTTCTATTCGTTTGTATTTCAAAAATGATTGCGAATAGTGGTGTGAACTCGACACGCTCTCAAAGTGCTCTCCAAGTGTGTCTGCCTGATCTTTCAGTGTTTCCACTTGTGTGTTCACCAAAGGAAGTGAATATGTTTGTCGCCCTTTTATCCGATTAACCCTGTTCCAGACTTTGGCCTCATCTGTATAGGAGTTGATACCAGATAAAAACTTCTGCCAACTCTCTCTTCTGGCTTGTCGGCGGGTTCGCCTGCCTTGGGATTTTACTTTTTTAAAATTGATAAGATTCTCCGCAGTGGGGGAGGCGCGTTGCATCCCCCACGCTTTGTTTTGTTTCTTACGAGCGATCCTACAATCGTCGTTCCACCACGGGACACGCCGTTTGCATGCCAATCCATTTACTTGTGATATACATTTAGTTGCGGCATCTATTATGAAAGCTGTAAAATATTCCACGGCAGCATCAATTCCTAACGAGGACATGTCATCCCATGATATACTAGTTAAGTTTCGGAATTTCTCCCAGTCTGCTGTCTCAGTCTTCCACCTAGGACCCTGTGGTGGATATTCGTCTTCTTTAAGTGTTCTTAATAGTACGGGGAAGTGGTCGCTTCCGTAAGGATCGTTCGTAACTTCCCATTCTAGTTCAGGCAGTATGGACGGAGAAACTATGCTCAGATCAATTGAAGAAAAGGTATTGTTTGCAAGACAGTAATATGTGGGTTTCTTCTTATTCAGAAGGCACGCACCAGAAGAGAAAAGGAACTGTTCAACAAGACGACCTCGCGCATCTATACGAGAGTCGCCCCACAGAGAGCTGTGAGCATTGAAATCGCCAAGAACAACGTAAGGTTCTGGCAATTGGTCAATAAAGGATTGGAATTCATGCTTCGTTAATTTGTAATGTGGGGGTATGTAAAGAGAGCTAATGGTGATGAGTTTGTTTAGGAGTACAGCTCGAACCGCCACTGCTTAGAGAGGCGTTTGTAGCTGTAAAAGTTGACATGCAATGCTCTTATGGATAACAATGGCAACACCGCCCTCTGGCAACCACCTCACCCGACGCTCCGGGAAGCCATGGGGGCGTGTTCGCGGGGGTGATTTAGAAAGCGATTTCCGCCCCTTATATTAACAAAACGAAGAAAAAAATTCGGAACCGTAAATTATTAGGTCTGTTCTTCCCAATCCCAGCAATTCATGGAAATTGAAAACCGTTTCAGCTTGCCTTTAAAGAAGATGGTACACCGCAAGGAAAAATGCATTGCCCTTAACGGCAATTGTGTCGAAAAATACGGGAAGTAAGATTTCCAAAAATGCGATATTCAATTCCAATAAACATGTTTTTCATTGTGAAAAATCATAGGGAACTTTACGGCCAACCCTCGTTGTTTACCGAGATTGCACTGTCGCCAAAAATTAACCGCATTGCACTACACTCCTGTAAAGCGTGCACCGCCGTAGATATAGTAATATTAAGGCGAAGCCGCCGTACAGCAAACTTTTGGGAAATGGTTCGCGTGAGAGCTCGCGCGAGGCAATGGTGTCGTAAAGGCAGCTTAGCTGGTACCCGCACCAAACGAGAACTAGTGGTAGAGAAGGTAAAGTTAACCGTACGGCCTTAATTAGCGCTAACATTGTCGAAACAACACCGTTGCGCAATAGACGACAGCACAATCTTCGGCATCAGCCCAGCTTGCCTCCTGATCAAAAAGAAAAAGAGAAAGTCAACCAAGAGTCGACGCTGAATGAGAAAAGGTCCATGTAATTGCGCATGAAATACGACGCGAGTAAGATGTGACATCAATGAATAATGATTATAAAGAAGAGAGAGAAAGATACAGAATAGAAACAATCATCTGGACGACGATGTACAAAGACATTGTGCTCTTACGCGTCTACATATTGTTGACCCTTCCTTCTTTTTTTTCCGTTTTAATAACGCTGCACGTGCGTTCCAGCCTAATGTTACTAACATATCTTCATTCCGGCCTCAGGATATGTAAGTGCACCAAAATAATACGTATGCTGAAAAATGCAACATTCGTAATTCCCATACAGCAGTACCTACACACCAAAATGGCACAAAAAGGATGATCAATGAGCAGTATGAAGAATCAGTACCAATGCATACAATGCTAAGAATTGTCACTGATTGCGAAGATAGTTTCCAAGAATGACAGGGCGTCCGATCACATCCGACGCTCGCTTTGGTTCTAGAATTGGCAGCTCAACCAAGCGTACGTTCTTGGTACTTCTTGCTTATGGGGCAGCTCAAGCTTCCAAGCATAAAAAAAAAACGAGCTATGATGCATCCATCATCATGAGGAGAAGCATCGGCAGCAGCCTATATTTATGTTCACTACAAGACGAAGCCCTCTCCCAGCAATCTCCATTTACCGCTGTCTTGCGCTATCTGATCCCAGATTGTCAGAAAATTTTGTAATTTCAACCCACAAGCATCTTCTACTGCGCTTCTCTTCCCTTGAAACTCAGTCTCTAACTCTAAAAGACCATTGGTTGTCTGCCCTGCACCTAATATGGCATTACCAGCTTCTTCTTTTTCTTCTTAATTGCAACTAAAATATCCACACCCCCGTTCACTCTCTAATCCAAATTGTTGTCATGCTATCTCTTGACGCTACGGCTAACATATTTCGCTCCATCACTCGTTACGCGGAAATTAAATTATCATTAATCTTTGTTAGCCTGCAAGTTAGAACCCCATATGTTAGTAATGGTATGTATATACGCATTAATGCCCAAATAAGACCGGTTCGTTATAGCAGCTCGTCAAATATATGAATGCGTAGGAGAATATAGCTAATAAAGGGCACAGCCTACTGCAGTCACGGAAGTCATATCCAAAAGCCCCGAATATTAGCTATGGTCACAATGAAGCTGCGTTTTTACCTACACAAGCATACCTCGACCACTCATCTTTAATGTCGAAAACGATACACCCCTCTAAAAGCTTTATCATAATTCATTGCCAGGTCCTTGAATATTAGAGTGGAAACCACGATGGCTCGTGAAATCACCCCGGCTATCGTTCAAAGAGGTTTGTAAGCGTTTTGGAGACAGTTGTGGGCCCTATATTAACATAAATGTCTTCGTGTGTTTAATAGCATGCAGGCTCAATACTTACATAAAAATAAAACGTATCGCTTACATGGATGAGTAATCATGTAACCAAATGAGATAAAGCTTCGTACGAGCTTAAAACGTTTACGTGGTTTATTCTTGTCACTGAGCATGCTTTAACATTATTACGTATAATGAACTGGATTGAGTCTGATTCAGCATATATAAAAGATGTTTGCACAAAGATGTTTGGACGTATAGCCTCAATGGAGGGGAACACCTCAGAAACCCGTCGGTGATAAAGAGATGCACAATAAAGACGGACACAGCAAGGTCTTATTTGTCCCTGTCGTCACCTTTGTGAGCTTTCTGCGATGTTCCTTTGCACCACGAAAAAGCAGGAAGCCCAACTAGACACTACAGCCAGAAACTCGTTTCCAGTCCAAAGGTTAATGAATAATGCATAAAAACTCGCACACAAACGGCAAATACATGTCGAAGACATTAAAAACACGTAAAAAACTCTAGAAATTTTACTTTAAAAATGCTATGAGCCTTCCGAACGTCAGCTTATTGCACATGAGTTCATACGTGCTGCGGACATTCTTTGCGACTATTCGTGCAAGTTTCGGAAGATGAATTACCAAAAATCATTAGCTTTTCATTAAGCGTTGGAGGTAGATATCTATGTGGCAAATTTGGAGGCAGTCATAAAAAAAACGCCACTATTTTCTTGAAATTTTAAAGATCATACCTATGTTGAGATAATCGTCGCCAAATTTTCCAACTCAATCTATGAAATATCAAAATCGAACTCGTCAGGAACTCAGAAGCAGCAGGCCCGCTATCATACCAGACGGAAATACCGGATGGCGAAAGGAACGAACAAGTTCGAGGTTGAAGGTCGGGACTGGTCGTGGTCGTGGCGAACGGCAAACATCTGCTGCTGTGTGCCCTATCAGCTTTGCCGCAACCTACCCATCACTCGAACTTGGTGGCAAACTTCGTCACGGGACATATCCGCGTGGCGTAGCAGCTGGGTCGGATTGCTCGGAGTGAGCGTCAAAATTGGATTATGCACTATCTCAAATGGGGTGCAATTGTGAAGGTTTGAAAGAACAGCGACGAATGCAAATGTTTGCCATAACCAAAAATAGCATACCTGGGGCGTCATAAGGTAACTTCACCTGCCTCCAAGGCTCTAACAACAAGTTAATAAACACATATTTGTTGATTGTTCGTTCGAGAGTTGCATTTGTAGTGGTAAAGTAGGTACGTCTTGCCTAGGAAGTCCTTTAATTAACCTACCTACTATTAAGTTATAAAAGAAAGAAAACCTAACGCCCAGTACTAGCATACGTGAATGTAACGGAACCTTACGAGGGCACGGGCAAGCTAAACTGACTTGCATGACCACGCCACCCTACACCACGATGTTTGGGGTCGTCTGGTGTCCATAACGCGCAGTGCGCATATGCACGCGTCCTATATTACTCGACGGTACGGTCATCCCACTAAAGCCCCTCCAGGGGTTTGTCTGATGCGGCCGTTGACAAAGCGACAGCGCGTTTCAGAGGAGAAATGCCAACGCTCAGGCCGGCGAGGCATGCGTACTGCGTCGCTATCTGGATCGGACGGGCACATGCAGCGAAAAGCCACAGGCGGCGGCATAGGCGGCGGCAGTCCGGGATGTTCCTGCTACGCACTCGCAGAGGCACTTTACGTGAGCTTCCTACAAAAAAAAAATTACTTGGAACTCGGACGCTGCGAGCGTTGAGCTGCTCCACTCTAAAAATAGTTTGCATCCTTTGGGGTGTATATTTGTCCCACAACAATAATCGTCATCTGCCTTGCTTGCGTTTCCTTTCTTGAAAACTCGGCGCTCGCTACTTCCCTGTCGAGAATGCTGCGTCACACTGATAACGCGCATGCCGTTCATGACTGGGAAGTACCGGGCTCGCAGCGTTAAAGAAAGGAAACGCGGGCAAGACAGATGACGATTGTTGTTGTGGGACAAATATACACCCCAAAGGGTGCAACTGTTTTTAGAGTGTGTATCTCGGAATTGCGGTTAGTGGTACATGAATTTGTCAGACCTTGTTAGTCGCAGTTTGAAGCATTTTGTCGGCTCTGTTTTAGCGCGCTTTATCTGCGGTTTTTGGTCTAAAGTTTTAAGCACTCCTAGGTTCGCAAACGCCGACGCCAATGAGACTCGGCGCTCATGTAAAACTCATTTGAATTGTTGCATTTACAACGCAATATGCTGTAGAAGGCAATCAATTTTGCGAGTTCACAAAGTGGTCGAACTCGGAACGACACAGTTTAGGCAAATCCACGAACTAACCATCATTCCGATGCTGGCTGAACTGTCATGCTTTCGGCTCTAGCAAAAACTAGCGACATTGTTCTCTCTAGTATAATTTCTTGTAGGAAACGATTCTGGCCAAGTGTTTTGCTTAAGACTGTACAGCAGTACTACTGCAGATCGAAACCACACTAAATGCAACTAAAACGTACTCACTTTATTTCGTGAAGTAGTGCCGAAGTGATTGTACGAAAATATGAGCGGTTAAACCAAAACGTGTGCTAGTCCGGTCAATTGAAATGCTAGAGATCACGTAAATCAAACGCCACATTTTTGCGAACAAATGATAAGTACACCATCGCCTCATTTCGTATCGGCTACCCACATTGATTGAGACTATAACTGCACTACAGTTGACGCAAGTGCACTAGCCGCCATACTATAATATAATCATGTCCGCCGTGGGACAAGTGTCCCGGTGCCACGTTCGACGCACCTTGCCATCCTTGGCACATTTTTTTTTAAATGCAGTTGCAGCCACTGAACTCGTAAAAACACTAATTTACAAAAAAATCATCCGTTATCAGCCTTCCGGCTTAAGTTAACATTCCTTAACACTTTACGCCTCCAGCTGGTATCTTTCAGGAAAGGTAAAAATTTAGATTTTTTTCTTTTTCATCCATGTTGTATAGCGCATAAGCACGCGACATAGTGCCATCATTGTTTACCATGACGGATGCGCCGACAAAAACAGTCAAACAAGCCATGAACTCGGCTGAGACCGGTATGCCTACTCTGCGTACGCCGACAACCCTGAAGGGGAAAAATAAATGTAGGAGACAGTGACGTGACAATATTGATCTATGTCATAAAAAAGTCCGCAAGAACCCACCTCTCAATGGACGTCGAAGTTAACGCGGTTACAAACAGAAAAATCTCAAAGGTCCTTTTTTTTGTCACTGAAGAGTGCCACACACGACCTAGAACACGCTCAATTACCCAAGTTCGCCTCAAAGAGATTCATTGAAGAGCAGAACATACCTTGTGGCACATACCCAGCCACACATGTTGGCCTCAGGCACATCCAACATGGCTCCTTATCGGACCATGTAACGGACACGGCCAGGGACCCAAGTTGGCAGCAAAGCGGTTAGAATAACACATAGCTAGTGAGCCAAGTCGGAGTAAAAGACTTTCACGGAACAGCGGCGCATACCTTGTGGCCCATTAACAGTGGCACATAACCAATGACCCAAGTTGTATAGATGTTCACTGAAGTGTTGCACACAACCGGTTACACATACCCAGCTCACCATAATTTACATCAAATAGGTTTAATGAAGTATGGCACATATACCTAGTTTCACATACCCAGCGACATATATGCTTGGCTGAGAAAGGTTCATTTAAGAGTGCCACATAAGCACCGGCGCATACCCTGCAACGCAGGTTGGCATGAAACGCTCTAAAACGGTTGACGCCTCTAAAAACATCATGTTGAAAGCATCAATGATTAACAGTTATTACGCGAATATGTTTATTATCCCACTCAATGGTCTGTGGATCACTGAAATGCAGCGGGTGTAACCACAAGATTCCGAACACATCCTGCTTAAAGAGAAGCTTTAGCCCGGGCGCAACTCCGATGGTGCCTATTCAAATAGATGTAAAACGCAGAAACGCACTTATGAGATAAACCATGCGCCAAATAAATAATATCTGGCGCATCTCAGAGAGAAAGATAGGTTCTAGTGACTGTTGAAAGAGGTATTTTTATTGTAGACCTGAATATTACGAAAGGTGCCGAACATTGGTAAGTCTGAAAAAAAAAAATAAACAGAAGCCCGACGTTTATAAATCCGCAACCCTGCAGCAAAAGCACACAACTCATTTCTATCAACTGCATAAATTAGAGAATCCAAAGCAGATAAATTGGGTATCTCAATTTATATCTTACGTGATTTTGTTACAATGTTTACAATGGTTTAGCAAACGCCTTACATATTAGCGGTCTATGTTATAGCCATGTATAACATACCAGTTTTGTACGCTTTAGATCGTCTATCAGATGCAATACAGAGAATTGCGGTATCGCCTTTCGTTCAAAGTTGTAAACATGACAGTTCCGTTTTCTAGGCATTTGCGATCTTGAACAATATATATAAAAAAAATTGACGGCCGAAGTAGAAAATTCGCTACTAACCGTCACAATTACTTCTACATGACACAAGCCTCATGAAATTTCGTGAGCTGGTTGTAGAGAAAACGATTCCTCCTATCCAATGTATCTAGATAGCTCTCGAGCTAAGGATTCCTCTTATAGCTTTATTGATGTTTTGATGACATGCATCAATTTGTTGTGGATATTCTGAATGAGTAGAGGAAATGTTTTTTCGGGGAGCAATCAACGATGTCAATTTATTGCTTGTTAGGTTGTTAGGTTATTTTGACTATCTGACACCCTCGCTATTGACACCCTCGCTGTCGCAGACCTTTGTTATTTGCCTGTTGCATGTCCTCGCAAGCTATAGCCTGTGTTCTAACTTCACCAAGATAATCGCTATAAAGAAATTGTTGCGCAAAAATCAGAATAAATTGGAGAGGAAAAGCGTTAGTGGTAGTGAGCTTTGAAGCTACGACACCACGCTCAGAGGCCCAGTCTCTTACCTGCTAAGCTAAACCGGCTACTCCTAGATAACAGGCGTGTACGCTCTGCTTTACGACGTCATGCGGCTTCGACAAAAATTTCCATCGCCAAGTTCGGCGGGACGGAAGCGGCGAAGACTAAATCACCGCGGCTTACTCGTGAGCGTCCCCATTAACTTATATAATAGTTGGGCGAGGTAGCATGAAGTTGCGGAAATAAGTGCACTGGCCTTTGCCTGTCTAGGAGGCGTTGGTCAAGCGTCTCGACGCACTCGCTTGCCAGCGATGAGTTCCTAACTCGAAGAACCACTCAGCGGCGTCCAATTTGACATTAATGCTTTTGCATTGCCAACTCATAACAAGTGCTTAGGTCTCCTCGGATTTTTTGTTGACCTTGTTGCCGTCGAATAAATATAAGGCTCATATCAACTACATGCACCGGGCGGCCGTCGTAAGCGGCGTGTAGGCGAACAGCGCCGCGAACAGCAGAAGTCAGTGCACTGGCATGTGAAGCAGACGACGGTGCTAAGGCGCTCAGGGTGCATCCAGAGATTTCGCACTGCAGGTTTCAAAGTCTGACCTACCAGAAAACGCATTTTCGTGTGTTTGCTTTTGAGAAAGGTCGGAACGTGTACGAGGAACACCACGTTCATGGTACCAGGTACTATGCACAGTAGAAATCTAGTGCGAATTGCGATGCAATGGCACCCGGCCAGAAGAGCCCGATGCAGTAAGCTAAGACATGGAGCTCCAAGGTTTATATTCCTGATGTTATTTTGCTATGCACATTACCATTGTCGCATACCTAATTATGTACATAGGCGAAGCAGGCAGGCCCGCGATGTATCAAAAATGTGTAAGATACGTACCATTGCGTATGTGTCATGCGGCCACTGGTACGTGCTCCATGAGCCATCGGGTATCTGCCGCTCTGCAATGAACCTTTTCTGACGTCAACTTGGGTCGCTGAAAGTATCACATCACACCTACACGGTGATGTTTCTGTGACGCGATTTTTCTAGCAAATGAGGGTCGGAGCCGACGCTGTGGCGCTTTTCTACACTAAAAAAAAGCGTTCTTGCCAAAAATGACTGGCACCATCACATTTGTTCTCTTTATGTGCTTGTATAGGCGATATTGAGCTAAAAAGCTTTTGCTGCCACCGAAATGGCGCACAACAGCTGTTCTGATTTTCCCTCTAGTCATACAATAACGAAGCACTTCTCAAAAGACCTCAAAGATAGCCAGAGTGATTATGGTGGTTACAAGCGACAACACGTAGGCTTTTGCTTGCATCATTTGGCTCCAATGAAAGTGGAAGTAGTTAACCACGTTTCTGTGGGATCGAAAGCTAGACGAAAACCCCAGTCGAGCACCGCTCTATAGAACGGAATGATCTGTTATTGTCTGAGCTGTTGCGTTGCGAGTCCTTTGCGATGAAGTGACGTGTAGAACGGACAGTTTCGGACACCGCAAGCACTTTGTCATAAAGGATTTCGTCTGTATTACACTACGTTGTCACGACTGGAACGAATACGTCACGTCCCACATAGCGCCTGCTAAAGCACTTGAGTGTGTGCGCTCTAGCTTCCATTCCGCTACTAGAATTAATGAGGTTCATCTTCGCAGCAGATTGTTGCTTTGTACCATTCTCGTCTCGTGGCAGCAAGCACTTTGGAACACTGTCTTCAACTGCACCCGAAAATGGAAGACGACGAAGTGTCCCTTCTAAGGTGGCTCCACATCGCTCCTGTGAAAAATCTCGTATTCCTCGAAAATAGGTTCCATACTACAAGAGGTTAGACCAAAAGTCATCTGAGGAAGCTCCGGACGCTCATGCGCAGTCTGGTTTTCTCACATTTAGCGAATGTCACTCCATCATCTCTGCAGTTGAATCACGCACCGGGACAAGGCCTAGAGCCTCCGTCGACGCGCTTGCGGTGGTAGATTTGCCGGCGCCGCTCATCAGAACGGCATTACCGGCCGCACAATTGACACCTGAGCCTTGATCCCAGCTCTTGATTCCTGCCCCCAGTCCGTCGGCTACAGCCCACCCGCCATCTTTCCAAAATGCACATCAGACTATGAATGATTTGGCCTCAGGCCGGATCCCGGCGATGGCTTCCCAGTCACCGATTGGGAATGGTGCTCCAATCGTTGTGCTTGACGAACCGAGTACCCCTACGGATTTGTCTTCTGCGCTACCATCTGTGCCGTCGGCTACCTGTGATTCTCAGAGGCGTCCTTCGGAACAATCTGCACAATATTCGTCTTCGACCAACAACGGCTCCCAAGGCAAGCGTTACTGTCTAGCGACTGACCACCCAGTTGTCGACACCCAGCTCGGTTTGCTATAAGGAAACCATTACAGCTCTGGCCCCTACAAGACTCACGGAGATTACGAAGAGTATTATTCAGGCGAACCTGGACACTTGTCTTGGCACCAGAAGTTCCGCAGCTTCACGGCCACGATAAGTCAAATACCATCGCTGTGTGGCTCCCGACATTGGCGGCTGTCGAGAGTTTTTAAACGCTTCAGCGTCTCTCGATCACAAGCGAACTCACCGTGCTGGTCCTGGTGTACCTGGTACAGGGCTCGGACTTACAGCGCTGTGTCGTTTAGAACGTTGACGCTGGCGAGGACCAGGCTACTCTTCTGCGTGAGCTCTACTGTCCTACTCGCCGTGTAATTCGAGCGCGTTACATGAGAATGGGGCACTGTGTCATCGTCATCTTGCAGGGCCCACCAATTCCCCCAGCCTACCTGTACTAGTATGGCTGCATTCTACGACATCGGCCATATAAACCCAGTTGCGTCTATTGTTACAACTGTTTCCTACCTGGCCACATGCGCCGATCCTCTCCGTTTACAGCGCCCGATGAAGCTGTACTAGCTGGCACAGTGTCTTACCGATGTGGACTCTGCAAGACCGACGACCACGAGATCACTTCTCCAACTTGTCCCACAGAGCAAAAGGCCACTCAGAAGGTTCATCGCGGGAATCATAAGCAATGGCCTCCGCATGCTGCCACACAAACAGTGCCGACATCTAAGAGGTTTGCGGCGATCCAGTTATGACGACGACTGGCCAGATCGCTCCGAGCGCGATCCGCCTGCACCCCATTCGCAACAGGCTTACAGTGACAAAGTTCGCAAATAACGCCATCGCCCGCTGGTTACACAGAAGCAGAGCGTGCCAGACCATCCGCCTGATGATATGGTACTCCAAGCAAGTCCATCAGCTAGCGCTTCAGTAGCAGGCGGAACGGACTTGTCAAGTAGGAGGACAGTCTCAAAATTCGACCCCCCCCCCCTGATGTAGCCATGCCGGCGTTGTGCTAGATGTGGAACTAGCCTTTCTTTGCATCTTCGATAACGACCATGGCGCGAATCACCACCGCCACATACTCCCCACATACTGCAGCAACACATACTATATGAACACAACTACTGCAACACATACTACGGCAACACACTACGGCAACACATACACAGATTGTAGCTACGCGTACAATATCAAGACATACTGCAGCAACACATCTACAGCATCACATACTGCGGCAACACATACAAATACTACTACAACACATACTCCGAAAACGCATGCTACGGTAACACATACTGTAACAACAAAATCGCGGTGAAAATGCTTCGATCTTAGTAAATTGCAGGCGACAGAGCAGATAATCACAACAAACACAAATATGACGGAAAGTGGGGCGCGCAGGCTGCCTTGCTGAGCACGGGACCTCTCATCCCCACAACACGAGATATGCATCTATATTACATAAAAAGCCAGTGCAATGCGCAACATAACAAAGTTCAGAATCCCACATGCCGGTAGCGCTTGTTGAAATTGTCATTTTTCGGCCACACTCGCTTTACATTTCACGGTACTTCGTCAGCGGGAAGACTTGCGTTCTGCGAACATGTCGTCGCAATAAGAGCAAAGCTTTCTTCGCGAACATTCCCGGACTTTGCCGATCGTGGCTGCTGGGTGCTGCTGCTGTCCTGTCTCATACTTAAAGAAAAAAAATATTTCCGGGCTATGTTTATGTTGCAACCAGGCGTGACTATCGGGAACTCGCCACCGTCGGCGTGCATAAAATAGTGAGTCAGCTGACCGGCGTGAGTGTGCGTTCCGTGAGTGGCAAAAAAGCAGAGGCCCTTCGAGGTCCGCTGCTGCCTCCAAAGCAAACAAGACCTGACCTCAAATGTGGAAGGAGCACTGAGAAAGCTGGCAGGACAAGGATGCACATGTACGACAGCTTCCAGCTTGGCGCAACTGAAATGCAACGGGTGTACCAGCCGGATTCTCAGCACGTCTTTCTTAAGAGCAAGCTTTAGCATGGGTGCATCTCCGATGCCGCCTATTCAAATAGATGTAAAACGCAAAAATGAATTTCCAAGATAACCCCTGGGCCGATCATATAAAAAATGGTGCATATGACAGAGAAGGGTAGGTTCTAGTGATCGTTGGAAGCAGAGTTTTTATTTTAGCGATACATTTTAATGTTACGAAAAGTGCCGAAAATGGCTAAGTGTGAGAAAAAGAGAAAAACAGAAGCACGAACTTCACAAATCCGTAACTCTGTCTCAAGAACACATATTCCAGTTCTGTCAATTGCATAAGTTAGAGAACCTAAAGCGGATAAATTTGGCAAATGTATTGATATCTTACGTGATCTTGTTACATTTTTCGCAAGGGTATAGCAAAGTCTTACTCGCATATTAGTGGTCTATTTGATAGCCATATATAACAAGTCAGTATTGTACGTTTTAGGTCTTCTATTGGATGCAATTCACAGAACTGTGGTATCGTTTTCCGTCCAATTTTGTAAACTTGACGGTTCCGTTTTGTGCGCTTTTGCAATTTTCGACAATTATCTCCGAAAAATTGACGGCCGAAGCAGAAAATTCACCACTAACTGTCACACTTTCTTTTACAAGGAACAAACGTCATATAATTTCGTGGAGTGGATGCAGAAAAAACGGTTCTCTGGAACTCCTAAGTACATGACTCCTACGTATATGACGTTAGGATAGTGGAATAAAGTCAAAGTGGAATCACTTTACGTTATAGCAACCCTGTATGGCATACTCTGCAGAAAGTTTTCTTTGCAAAGGCCCCAGTGGAGCGTTCGTCATTTCATTTAGGCCCAGGCAGAGCCAAGTGAACGCTTCCGCGTCACATATTGCGCCCCGGTAAATGCTAATGGGAGAAGCTTGTAAGACCTCTAAGGCCCAACCTGGGGTGTTCGCAGAGCCTGCAAAAACGTATACCTTCTGCGTGGCCGAACCCTTGCGCAGCGGAAGTCTCGTGAGTGCGACGCCTCGCACACAAGAGTGTCAGCGCGTGATCTGCCACACTTCTCTTTGCAGTGTCCAAAACCTGCTGAGAGAGCAGATATATTGGCCGAAAATTAGATACGTGTTCTTTGCGCACTTGCGATGTTTCTGATGATTAGCCAAGCTTCTGTGTTGCACAAATTGCACCTTAATTTGGCATCTGGTCTTTGCATGTACTTTAGCGATATCATCAGGTATGAAGGATACTCGCCAGCTTGGAGCCCGCAGTCTACTGCGGTAATACTGAGAATCGCCAGTAAATGCGCCACCACTCTGCGCACCTGCTGCTTTACAAAAGCTCTTGCATAACCACAAAAAATTGAGCTTCACAGTCTTAGGCTGCTTAAGGTCTTGTTAGGGATAGTACTGCAATCCTCAGGAGCAGTTCCATCTTTCTTTCCATGTGAGACTGTGCCTGGCAGCGGTGACAGCCGTAAAGGCTTGAAGATGTTAATGGGCGAAAACATGAAATGGCCCATTGAGCGAAAAGGCCGGCGTCTGTAGCAGCGAACCAGCTCCTAAATTCTCATTGGCGGCGACGCCACGTCACGTGTGTGCCTTGACGGAGCAGAGGGGGCAGCAGGGTACATCTGTGCCGATTTGGCGCGGCAGGTGTTGCGTGAGAAGAGAGGGCATCGTCGCGACGCCACGTCACCCCCGGTCTCGGAGGCCTCTCTTAGTCGCCCGTTCCGTGTCCGCGCAAACTTTTGCATGCGCTTCACCTCGGTAATCGCTATAAAGAAACTAATGCGCAAAAGTCAGAATACAGTGGAGAGGAAACGCGTTGGTGGTAGTGAGTTTCGAAGGAACGACCCCCTGCGCAGACCCTCGTCTCTGACCTACTAGGCTAAACCATATGCTCCTAGATAACAGGCTTCTGCGCTCTGATTTATAACGTCATATTACTTGCACCAAAATTTATACCGCCAAGTTCGGCGTGACGAAAGCGGTGACGACCAAATCACCACGGCTTATTCGGGAGCGTCCCCATGAGCTTATATGGCAGTTGGGCAAGGTAGCATTGCGTCACCGAAATAACTGCACAGGCCTTGCGCTATTTAGGAGGCGCTCGTCAAGCGTCTCCACGCGCTCGCTTGCCAGCGAAGTGTTCATAACTCGAAGCACCACTCAGCGGCGTCCAATTCGACATCAATGCTTCCGCATTCGCAACTCATAAAGACTGCTTCGGTGTCCTCGGATCTTTGTTGCTGACGTTGTTGCCGCCGAATGAATATATGGTTGATACCAACTAAATGCACCTAGCGGCCATTGTAGGCGGCGAATAGGCGAACAGCGCCGCGAACAGCAGAAGTCAGTGCACTCACGTGTGAAGCAGACGACATGGCGAAGGCTCTCACGCTTCATCCAGTTATATCGTAGTGCAGGTTTTAAGCCCTCACGTACCAGAAAACGCATTTTCGTCTGTCTGCTTTTGAGAAAGGTCGCGACGCGTTGAGACGTGGCCTGTCTTGTACAAGACAGGCCACGTTCGCGGTACGAGGTACTATATAAAGTAGAAAACTTGTGAAAATTGCGATGCAAGTGCACCCCACCATAAGAGCCCGGCGCAGTAAGCTAAGACGTGGAGCTACCGCATTTATATTCCAGATGGTATTTTGCTGCGCACGTTAACATTTTCGTATACCTAATTATGTAAATAGGAGAAGCAGGCAGGCGACGTATGAAAAATGTGTAAGATACGTCCCATTGGGCATGTATAATGAGGCTGCTGGGTACGTGGCCCGGGAGCCGACGGGTATTTGCCGCTCTGCAATGAACCTTTTCTGACGTCAACTTGAGTCACTGAAAGTATCACATCACACCTACACGGTGACGTTCCCGTGACGTGACTTTATGCGAAGCATATTACTAGAGCTCAACCCAGCTCCTCAGGCGCGGCGGTGTCGCCTTCAATACCACGTGACACCGTGACGTTACGACAGAGGAGAAACGGGGCTCCAACTCGCGCCGTCGCTCACGGCCTCGCCTTCAAGGCTGACCACGTGACACCGTGACGTCACGACAGAGGAGAAACGGGGCTCCAGCTCGCGCCGTCGCTCGCGGCGTCGCGGCGGTATATAAGCAGCTGCGCTTGCCTCTGCTAGACACTCACGAGGTGAGATGCCTTCTGGAGACAGTGCTGCTCGTTGGAATAATAAGCGAAGGTTGCGGCATGCTACAGAGACTGTTTCTAGGTGGCTTTGCTACGGCGCAGTGACTACGCGCCCCGCATCGGACGCGGTGAGCGTCGAGCAACGCAGCGTTCGGCGCGACAACGAAATGTGCGCCTGAGCAAGCGCGGCACGCCTGAGCCGACGCCGACGACAGCGGCTTTTCTGCGACACGAGCTCGTTAACGCTGTCGCGTTAAAATAAAGGCTAGTATGCTCCGCGTCCTGGGCTTAACCTTAGCTAAGCCACAGCCATTTTTTCTTGCAAATGAGGGTTGGAGTCAACGTTGTGGTTTTTTATTCTACTCTCAAGAAGCGCGTTCTTGCGAAATATGACCTTCAACATGGCGTTTGTGCTCTTTAAAGGCTCGCATCGGATATAGTGAGCTAAGAGGCTTTCGCTGTCACTGAAGTGGGGCAAAAAGACTGTTGTATATTTCTCGTTAATCATACAATGACAAAGTGTTTCTCATAAGAATACAAACACTGCCAGAGTGACTGCAGTTGTTACGAGAGATAACATGTAGGTTTGTGCGTGCATTGTTTGGCTCCAATTGTGCTGCCCGGGTGCGATCGATACTTCCCTACGGTGGGATAAGTAATACATTGTGAAGTGTTTCTAACAAGACTAGAAAGGATGCCAGACTGTGGTGGTTAGGAACGATAACATGTAGCTTTGTGCGTGCAATTTTTGGCTTCAATATGAACCCCGACCCATTTCTATTTTTGTGTACGGTGGGATCGCATGCTTCTCTTATGCAGACGCAAGCTCCAGTCGAGCACCGCTCTATCGGACGGAATGACCTGTTCTTGTGTGAGTCGTTGCGCTGCGCGATATTTACAATGAAGTGACGTGTGTAACGAAGCGTTTCTGACGTCGCAAGCACTTTGTCATACGGGCATTCTACTGTATTACGCTTCTTTGACACGACTGGAACGAATACGTCGCGTCCCAGATAGCACGAGCTAAAGCACTTAAGTGCGTGCGCTCTAGCTTCCATTCGGCTACTAGAATTAATGACTTTCTCCCTCGGGTCAGGACGGGGAGCGTGTCGGTTTGCACCATTCTCGTCTCGTGGCAGCTAACGCTTTGCAGCACTGTGTTAAACTGCACCCCCACCTTCGGGGCAGCTTTCATTCCCCAGTCCTTTCCTCGTAGCTGTGCGCTCCGAAGATGCCGCGAGATATTGTACAACCTTCGGGTTTATACCAGGTTGTATCGTACCTTTCTGGAGTAAAAAAAGATTGGCGACGATTACGACTCTCCCTAATTATGATGCGAAACCTTACGCGTGTTCATTTCGCGATGTATTGGCTGGCGTGGACAATCTGTCTCGTGCGACCCCTTGCAATTGGAGCAAAGTGTGGCGCCATTGCCTCGCTGATCGAGAAATCGCGTGAGGTGATGCGTAGGTGAAGCGTGGATGCGATTCACAGAAGTCGCCGCAGACAGACCTCCGCTCATGCAACGCGTTGTTTCCTGATATGGTGTCGGTCGACGTGCTCTCCGCATGTCATCGATGAACAGACGACCACGCACTAGTCTGGCGCCATCTCGTAGCCGAGCCAGACTCTCGCCATGTCCTCCTCCTCCGCTTTCCTCCTCACGCTCTCTTCGCTATCGCCGTTTTTCATACCCTGCTGCTCTGCGAGTTCGCTCTTTCATACTTCGATGTGCTCGTTTGCTCGGTTAATCTGACGGCGAAAGTCAACGCAGGAACAGGAACCTAGGAGCTGCGCTCCGAAATTATGGAGAAAAAAAATTTACCAGCGCTTTCACTCTGTGGGGAAAGACGAGCAGCGAAGCTGTGGTGTGCTTTAACTCAATCTAGCCATCTATGCATATATAGGTATTATTATTATTATTATTATTATTATTATTATTATTATTATTATTATTATTATTATTATTATTATTATTATTATTATTGGACACAGAAGAAGAATGAATCTTTTCACTGTGCAATAATTTATTCTCATTCTTTTATTAGGTAGACACGTGTGCAAGTACTACAGCATAGCAGACGGGAATTCCAAAATATGTACAAATTCACTGTGAACTACCTAATTAAGAAAACTAGATGAAACTCAGCGTAATGTTAGAGCAGCCTTAGTGGCTATTTTTCGTGCAATTTGTTTCAGGATAGTTACGATAAAACGAGAGTTACAGCCGTTTTCTGTAACCATTCTCCCTCAGTAGGCGGCCACGTATTACCAGCAGACGGGAATTCACAACTTCACTGTGAACGAACTAATTAGGACAAGTAAATGAAAATCGGCGAAATTATAGAGTCGTCTTATCTGCCAATTTAAGCATATTTTTTTTCCCAACATGCATTCATTAGATTCAGGTCTACAGAGTATACGCGTGAAACTGGAGACGAACATTATTTCGTGTCGATGCAACCCTACATGGACGGACATCTACCACTGAGGGAAGGTATACTATATACAGCTTCGATGTAAAAGGAGCCGTGGGTCTCACTCTTTAGTTTCGTGAGCTGCTTCGCCGGTCCCACATATGTCGGCAAGTTCGCGTTCACTGTCCATTGCAGTTACTTTACTCTTTGCGATGCTTCGTCATTCTCAATGTCTTGGTAACTAGCCCGATCTTCAGTCATGGTCCATTTCACGCAGCTTAGTGCAACGACAGCCGCGGATGGCGACGAGTGTGAACATGCTGGTGCGTTTACGTTCGACGTCGACGCACAGCAAACAGTTAGGCGCCGGACGCAAGTAGAGTTGGGAAGCGCGAGGAAGGAAAACATCTCTTAAATTGTGCCTCCGTTTAGCAACAGTGGGTCACACAGCATCAACAAAGGAAACAAGCGTTATTTCCACTGACCGGGCATGACGAAAGACACGTATGTATGTACTAAGCTTATGCTTAAAGAAGAACGGCAGATGCGCACACACAACTTTTCAAACAGTTTTGCAAACCGAGACAAGACGGACACGGGGCCATCATTTGAACGGCCTTTATGCTGGCACTTTCATGAACTGGCACGACTAGTGGATTCTTCCAACAAGATGACAAGCCACTTGTACACAAGAAAGATTAAGAGTGTCAGTATGGAGAGGAAGAAAAACAGAAGAGCTTTTGATAAAAAGAAACTGGTATACGGTCGTAAGCAGGAGAAGCCTTCGCTTTCAACTTACGGCTGCTGCGATAGCGTCTTCTGAAGAACATGAAATGTTGAAATGGTCACTGCAGACATACTGCCAGACACCAGAGCTAATAGCATCCGCTGTGTTCAGGAAAAACGATGAAAAAATGTTCAGCGAATGCATTGGCGATACTGTATTAGATGTTAAGAATGCCACGAGATGGATGATTTAGGATATTGACCTAAGCACGCTCCGAGCTGTAATCGCTTAGCACAGGTCTAGAAACGTTTGGGATCGCTTTTTACCTGCTTCTCGACGAAGTTAACGTATGCATCACTGTCGCTACGCAGTGATGACCTACGAAGTAAACCACGCAATTCCTCTGAAAAACATGTGCGATAGCGAACAGGACAAAACTATTTGCAGGTATTGAAGGCTGCCAGAGCAAATTTTACATCATCAGTAAGGATGCCATCCGCTTCGTTGACATGTACAGCACGGTACAATAAAGACCAGTCGGCATCACTGAGATATTGGGAAAGACCTACATGGTCACCATTGGGAAACATAAACCAGCGCACAGGTTCGCTCAACACATGAATCAGCTCTAAAAAAATCCCGTATTCGAGCGGAACATGCCAGTGGTCAATAGGAACCAAACTGCTAATAGCAACAGAACACTCATCAATGCATATATTAGTCAGAATCAGATGCATAACACTGCCAGCTGAATTGTAACACCATTAAACTGCGTTAATCCAAGACATTCCACAGAGAAGGCCAGCGCACTACAGCGAAGGGATGATAAATATATATATGTCGCGCGTGAAGACACCCCAACTATAGAGGGAACATTGAAATCAGCAGCTACTAGGACATAATATTTTGCTACTTCGATAACTTCAACTAATAATATGTTAAGAAAACTGCACGTTACTCATGTTAGGAGTGAAGTCGGCTGCGCAGAGCAGCACATTGCTGCCACGTTTAACAGGAACTTCAACCCACACCATGTCTGGCAAAATCTCAAGGTCCGCTCGTGGGTGCGGCCTGCGACCCCTGCCGGCCACTAAACCAAGAGTGGGTGGAGAGGGCTTTTTCAGGACACGATAAAGTTATTCCCTCCTCCTCCCGCACTCCACTTAGCGTTAAGATTCTACCACACGGCAATCAGCACGGCACCGCCGTATTGAACAGGTTCATCATACACGCGATCGCATCTGTGAACTGTGTATGCTGGTGAAAAGGAATTCTTGGGCAGTAAGTCGTTGCAAAGCCAAGTTTCAGTTAAGGCTACAACATGGTGCGAACAAGCTGGCACATTCTCGCACAAATAGAAGGATTCGTTGGGTTGGTCAATGTGTTGGTCAAAAACGGACCACTTAATTAGTGAGGTTAGAAAAGAAATCACGTTATATTGTCGCCGGCGTCCCTGTATGCACCACGCATGCTACTTGGACTAAAATTTCCGTTGCCAAGCCCGACGTGACAGAAGCGGTGACGACAAAATCACCGCGGCTTCCTCGGGAGCGTCCCCATTAGCCTCTGGGGCTCTCGAGCAAGGTAACATGACGTCACGGATCTAAGTGCGCAGCCCTTGTGCTATCTAGGAGGCGTTGGTAAAGCGTCTGGACATACCTTCCGGTTCATACCTGTAACGACCACTCAGTGGCGTCCAATTGGACATTAATGCTGTCGCATTCACACCTCATAACAAGTGCTTAGGCGTCCTGGGATTTTTTTGTTGGCGTTGTTGCCGTCGAATATGGCTCATACCAACTACATGCATCGGGCGGCCGTCGCAAGCGGCGCGTAGGCGAACAGCACCGCGAACGACAGAAGTCAGTGCACTGGCATGTGAAGCAGTCGACGGGGCGAAGGTGCTCGCAGTGCACCAAGTGATAACGCAATGCCGGTTTTAAGGCCTGACCTACCAGAAAACGCATTTCCTGTGTCTTCTTTTGAGAAAGGTCACCGCTTGTACGAGGCAGGCCACGTTCGCGGTATCAGGTACTATATAAAGTAGAAAACTTGTGCAAACTGCGATGCAAATGCACCCCGCCAAAAGAGCCCGACGCCATAAGCTAAGACGTGGAGCTCCAGCATTTATATTCCAGATGTTATTTTGCTGTGCACGTTAACATTGGCGCGTACCTAATTATTTAAACACAGGAAGCAGGCAGGTGATGTATAAAAAATATGTGATACATACCATTGGGTATGTATCATGAGGCTACTGCGTACCTGCCCCAGGAGCCAACGGGTATCTCCCACTCTGCAATGAACCTTTTTTGGCGTCAACTTGGGTGAACGAAAGTATCACAACGTCATAACTACACGGTGACGTTTCCGTGCCGCGATATTTCTTGCAAACGAGGGTCGTAGTCGACGTTGTGGTGTTTGTCGAATCTCAGAAAGTGCGTTCTTGTTGAATATGACCTTCAACGTCGCGTTTGTGCGCTTTAACGGCTCGCGTGGGAGATATTGAGGTAATAGGCTTACGCGGCAACCAAAGTGGTGCAAAATGACTGTTCTAATTCTCTCGTTACTCATACAATGACGAAGTGCTTCTCACAAGACTACAAAGATTCCTTGACGAACTGCAGTGGTTAGGAGCGATAACATGCAGGCTCGCGGATCCATTATTTGGCTCCAACAGCGCTGCGCGGGATGGTCCGGTTGTCATGTACGGTGGGATCGAAGCCCACACGCACGCTGCTCTCATGCAGACGCAAACTCCAGCGGAGCACCACTCTGTAGAATGGAACGACCTGTTCTTGTGTAAGCTGTTGCACCGCGCGACCTCATCAATGAATTGACAATGAAATAATGAAGGAATTCGAATGTATCACACTTTTTAGACACAAATGTAACGACTACATCGCGTCCGACACAGCAGAATAATTGAGGTTTTTCCTTGTGTCACGAATGGGAGCGTGTCGGTTTGTACCGTTCTTGCATCGTGGCAGCTAACCCATCGGAAACCGGTGTTAAACTGCACCCCCGCTTTAGGGACCGGCTTTCACTTCCCAGTCCTTTCCTCGCTATGCGCTACGAAGATGCTGCGAGACATTGAACCGCCTTCCGTTTTAAACCAGGTTGTATCGTATCTCAAAGACATCCTTGCTCATCAGCGTGGAGCCCGCAGAAAATACCCGCCGCCTCACCCACACCTTAACGGGGAAGAGGCCGCCGATTGGCGTAAAATACAGACCGGGGTGTTCCCCCATTTAAAATTGCTAAGCGCCATGTATCCCGCTCGTTATAGGGCCAACTGTCCTTGGTGCGGTGGCATACCTACCCTAATACACATAACCTGGGAGTGCACTAAGCACCCTCATAGGCCAGCTACCAGTAGGACAATGGAGCAGTGGGAGGCACAGCTCGCCCGCTCCGACCTGGCAGGACAAAAGTCCTTAATTAGCCAGGTCAGGCAGGCGGCAGAGGCCACTGGGGTCCTGGACTGAGAGGCTCCGACCACCCCTCCTTCAAATCTTTACAATTGCAATAAAGTTTCTCTCTCTCTCCTGAAGTAAAAAAAAATGCCGACGATTACGATGCTCCCTATAATAATGCGAACTCTATACGCGTTTTCACGTATTGGCTGGCGCGGACAATCTGTGTCGTGCGACCCATTGCAATCGGACCCAAGCGTGGCGCGGCTGCCTCGCTAACCCCAATAAAGTTTGTGTGCTTTAAGGTGTCTGGTATCTTCCGCTCCAGTACTTGTTGTGGTAGACGAGAATAAATAGCCACTCACGTTTATTTGTAGGACGTGCAAGGTTGCATTCCCGAGGTTCTAGTGACCTGCGGACACATTGTCCTCCCACTTTCGTATCAGCGTTGCCGTTGTCGAGTCGGGTCAGCCGACGCGCTTCTGGGAGGCCGACTGCGAAGAGCCCGCGCTGCGCACCGCCGTCGATAGATCCGTCGTCTGACATCTTCCAGGACACGCTGTCGAGCTCCGTTTGGCGTCAACCGCAGTAAGCATGCTAACCGCTTGTTTGCCTGCTGCCAAATTGCCCTAATCGCGGTTAACGGCAACCGCGGTCACACTGACAGTGTTTCGCTGCGTAACCGCCACTTCGCCTGCTGTGTAACCGAGCTGACCGTGGTTACCGATGTCGTTAAGGACGCCCTTGTAACGGAGGTATTATGATTTACAATGGCAAAAGAGCGAGTACGCTTTCCGAAGCATGTCAACGAAGCAAAAACGCGGGAAATGGTTAGAAATAGAGCAGTCATATTTGTGCTAAACCCGGGTGTGATAAAATCTTATCGAAGCTTTAAGATAAGGTTCACTGCTACATGTGAGATATAGTCCTTGGGCTTCGAAAAGATATGAATCGCCAGTTTAGAGATTTTCGTTTAAATAAGTTATAGAGAAGCCTTGTGGTCTTGCTGTTGTTGAAACGAGAGTCCTGCAATGGAAAAGCTAACAGTCTGGCTCCATTATGTCACTTCCGCTGCAGAAGCATTTACGCCAGAGTTTGAGAAGAGTTTGAACTGTAGAGGCGCAGAGGCTCTGTCCAGCATTTTACCTTTACCTTGCGACCTACACGGAAAGAATCCGTGAAACCAACAATAAAGGGAAAAAAAGCGATTTAAGCATTTGTGTGCCAGCAATATCTTCCGCGTACAATGTCTGGTGCCCGGCTTGGTGAGTCGAAAAGCTACCATTTTTTCACTACTTCTCTGAAGATGCGTCTGCACATAGTCTTGCCTTTACAGTGGCATCCCACAAGCACGATTGCTATGAAATGGGCTAGTTGGTGGCTGTTCCTATTTGGCCATCCGCTAGCCCGTTACGAAGAGCACCGACAAGACATGAATCGACCGCGTGTTAGTGTTTAGTGTCTGCGCTTTTAGTAACGTGCTAGCGCATAACAAGGTACGCACTCCGGAACGAAAACACTCGGTATCTCATTCGACAGCGTTGGCATTTGGGATGTTACATAGACGCAGGTGTTTCAAAAACACCACATGCACACCAACGTTCAGTGAAACCGCGATTTCCATTTTCCTCTTCCGGAAGGACGCTACCGAATTCAGTATATTTTTCCTGGGGAGTTTCAGGAACCTGTGACTTTCAATGAAGACACCAGTTCGTGCACTGAGGAGTGTCCAAGGCAGCGCCAACTCGTTTTTTCTCAACGGGCGGAACTGAACATATGTCACCACCACGGAGTCTTTTCTTTCCATAGTGTCGCGTTTGGAGCTTCGATACTCTGCTGCGCACCCAATGTGGGCCCTACTAAATGATGGAATTACCGAGCGAACCATGGCAGGGCATTTAATTGGCACGATTTACGGGTTCTGGCTCCGACGAGTGCGGTCAATCGTGGGGCTTGAGTCCACTGTTGCACCCTCAGTACACGTGGCAGGCCCAGCGTTCTACACGCACCTCTCCGATGCGTGGCCGAACGTCGTCCTCACCACCGATCACCACCTAATGCGTGGGGGCTCTCCTGCTGCGCTCGGTGCTCACTGACCGCCGCTCCGTAGCGCCCGCAATTACAGACTTTTAGCGTGTCCGCTATTCCGGCAAACGGGGGCGGTCGGGCCGTAAAGGTGAGCGGCCGGAGCAGTGCAGCCGCCTGGTGTTGTAGAGCTCAACCAGGCAAACACAGAGCTAAAATTGCAGTGACCTACCTTATTCTGCTTCGCTGCTGGTGCAAATTTTCGAAAGCGGCGTAATTGTGTTCATAATTACGCCGCTTTCGAAAACTTACAACCCAGCTAAGAAGATTATAATAATTGGCTCTGTGTTTAGGTGGTTGAGCTTTGCGCCACCGGCAAGCGCCACCAATCTGGCCACTCACGTTTACACCCCCGCTCATCCGGCAAACCGCTCGCGCTTGCCGGAATACCGGACGCACTAAATTTCTCTGTTAAGTGGCAGCCGATCACTACGGCAACGCTACCTGGCCACATCCATGATTTTATTAAGGCAAAAGCCTTATGACTCTATTTTTCAACCCAAACATGTCCAGTCGTATAATAGAAATGATTAATGATTAGCAAAGTTAATAATTGATTTATTAGTGATAGGATTAGGGTGAACGATGTGACCCATGGAAGGGCAGAAGCGTACTTTGCATGTCCAGCCTTGTCTTAGTCATCATTGATGATTAGCAAAGTTAATTATTGAATGATTAACTGATTAGATTAAGGTGGTTTAAGGTCAATTAGTGCGGATTTGGATAAATATGTATTCAAGAGAATTAGGGTGAATAAAGGTGAATTAAGGTAGCTTAGCATGAATTATAGTAGATTAAGGTCAATAAGGTGGATTAAGGTGATGCAAGAGGAATAAAGTGGATAACGGTGGATGAGGGTGAATTACAGTAGGCTTAATTTACAACGATTTCGCCCTTGTGTCTTTTAGGCTACAGCTAAATACATCAATTTTTTTTAGCCTTTGCTGGGCGACGTTTCCCCAAATCAGGACAGACCAGAACGCTGGGGCGTGGTGCGTGTCTCTCTATATGTCCCCACTGCATGTCGGTAGAGACAAACAGACAAGTCAGAATCTTATCCTTGTCCTGCTTTAGGCAATCTAGTCGCGAACCCAGCACACACATCCCACAGTGTAATGTAACCATAGTTGTGGGGAAAAAATTCGATTATTGGTTACCCACTTCTATTTAAGCAAAAAGCCTTAAAAAGTGAAAGGCATAAAAAATTATTTATAAAGATTGCTCGGCTAACTTAACAGTTCTAAAACAAACAAGTCAAATATCAAATAAAAAATTGGAGGACGCCTAAGCTTCTCTTTCATGAGTGCAACGCGAGCGAGTACACTTCAAGTACCCAGGACGTCACCCGACCAAAGTTTGATAAGTAATTTAAGCTTCTGCGTGCATGCAATATCTTCCGAGATAATCTAGTTCGATATCTCCTTCAAGTCTACATGATCCTAAAAGCTAGTAATTCTTTATCACTCCTCGAAACGCATGTCTCCACATAGCCTCGCTCTTAGAGTTGCATCCCAGAAAAGTGCTATGAAAGGGGTCTAGCTGGTGGCTGTTCATACTTGGTTATGCTCTAGCCCGTTATGAAAACCACATACATGAAATGCGTCGACCGTCTGTCAGCGATTAGTGTCTGCGCTTTTACTAACGCGCTAGCGCATAACCAAGCATGCATCCCAGAATCAGTATCCAAAGTATCTCATTCGACACCCTTGGCATTTGTCACGGTATAACGCGGACGCCGGTGGCAATAACGTTGCACGGCCATGTTCAGACCGCCCCCGATTTCCATTTTCTTCTTCTGGAAGGACTCTACCTAAATGAGTCACAAGAACAGCACAAACCACAAGAATAATCTTTTTTCCTGGGCCAGGCTACCACCAAGCCCAGCGCGCGACAGAGAATAACCGTCGCAGGAACAAATACCTTGCTTCTGTATTGCGAACAGCAAAACGTTTGGGGGAGTATCCTTGAATTCGTCATTAAAAAGAAGTATGGGGTTTTACGTGCCAAAACCACTTTCTGATTATGAGGCACGCCGTAGTGGAGGACTCCGGAAATTTTGACCACCTGGGGTTGTTTAATGTGCACCTAAATCTAAGCACACGGGTGTTTTCGCATTTCGCCCCCATCGAAATGCGGCCGCCGTGGCCGGGATTCGATCCCGCGACCTCGTGCTCAGCAACCCAACACCCGAAGTGAAACGGCAAGCTGCTAACGATGTAGTAGAAGTTCCGGGAGCGATCCCAACGTCGTGACAGTTCAGGCAAAAGATTGCACGTGCACGGAACGAGCAATACGCACTAACGATAGAGGCATGCAAAGCTCAAGTAATTCGCTATTGTGCAAGTTCGCCTTAGCTCACGAGAAACACGCCACAGCCGCGCAGTTGCGCCAGAAAAGGCACTGCTTTGGTCCTCGGCAGAACTCAGCAGCGCCACCGAGGGCACGACATCGACTGCAAGACATGGCCGCTAAAAAAAGAAAATAATATTAATAAAAATAAAAAGACGGCTCAGTTAAACCCAGCGAAACGTCATTGGAGAAAGAAGTTGGCAGATCATTATAATCATGACGGTGTAGTTTCCCATCGCGCCAACTCGCTGATCGGAATTCCATGTTTGGCGCGTTCATTTCATGACATTGGGGGATTCGGGCTGTTGATCGTTTGCTTTATCTGGTTAACCGATCGTTCATAACAGATAGAGTATTGCAAAAGACTTAGGCAAGCGAGAAACCATACTTTAAGAAGACTGCGTATCACGATTCGAGCGCGCGAACGTCTTGGTTCACCACGCCAATGCGCGACAGAGCTGTGCCCGACGGCCACGCCCGAGCGCACAAAGTGGACTTGCCTGGCGACACTCGCAAACGAAAGCACCCAGACAGAAGCGTTCGTTCTTTGTAACGACGCATTTCATTTTCCGTTGCTTTTCTTTTCTTTTTCTTATCATCCGCATTTTCCTTATCGTGTTTTCTTAATCATGCAGCATTTTCCTGGTCGACTTCGTCGGGTTCTGTCTCTGGTCCGCTGCTGTAGTCGTATAGTAACGAAGTAGACCAGCTCCAAGTCCTTTCTACCATAGATGATGTTTTAACGTTTTACAGCGGAGCTGTAATACGCTAGGCTCTGGCGGTTTGTGTGCGTAGGCAAAAAAGATGGCGACCACCACAAAAAGAAGCATAAAGCAATAGCCTATCGCGGGCATGCCCCTGCTGCATTTCATCGCAAGAAGTGTCAAAACGTACTTCGAAAAGAAATATCGAAAAATAAAGAGTAAAACCGGAATAGACACTGTTTAGTATGGATTGCGGTTTGACATCACGGGCTCTACAGGTGAACCGGGCAAACCACATAACCTTATCTCAGTTCTCTTCCACCCATGAAATAGGTAGGCCGGGTGCGGTGAAGTCTGCGGAAGAACAGCGCGCCTACGAAACACACAGTCGTGAACAGAATCGGGAATGTGCGCGGCGACGGGCGGCACGCAATACAGACAAAGATTTTGCAGCAAACGCCAAGTGTATGCACCTGTGGTTGGATCACCCCTACCGAGTCCACTCCCATAATAATGTGGGTGATTTATAAATAGACCTGTCTCGGCCAGACGGAAAGTAGATCGTGGCGTTTCTCTTGGAAAGGTTCGGCATTCCATGTTACAAAAACATCACTGTGCACACGACGCGTCATCGGTCGTGTACAGACCTCACATTGGCCAAGAACCTTTCCGGTGTCGCCACAGAGCCACTGGCCGTATATCACAACGATCATAAAGCGATAGTCACTTTGGTTACCAAATGACAACTCCTCCCGGCCACGGTGGCCGCATTTCGATGGGGGGCGAAACGCGAGAACACCCGAGTACTTAGATTTAGGTGCACGTTAAAGAACGGGAGATGGTCCCAATTTCCGATCCGATTATCAGGCACGTCATACGGCGTGGCTCATAATCACATGGTCATTTTGGCACGTAAAATACCATAATTTTTAAAAATAATCAATCACCCGCCGTGGTTGCTCAGTGACTATCGTGTTAGGCTGCTGAGCACGAGGTCGCGGGATCAAATCCCGGCCAAGGCGGCCGCATTTCGATGGGGGCGAAATGCGAAAACACCCGTGTACTTAGATTTAGGTGCACGTTAAAGAACCCCAGGTGGTCGAAATTTCCGGAGTCCCCTTGATGACGCCCCCTGTCTACGGAGGCGTCATCGGTGTGTTCACTGCCGTACACTGGAGATGACCCTGGCTCCTGCCATCCACCGCCCGGCGGGTGCTCGTCCCTACTGGATGTGCCGCCAGAGGAGCTGCATACACCGGAAATCACAGTACCATGGATGGCCACATCGACATCAGCAACAATGCCAACATGTATAAAAGAGCTTCACCCGCTGACACCGCTTCGTGGGCTCGGTGACTGCACCACAGCGCAGCCACCTAATCCGCTTACCTTTGCGATGCAGTTCAGTACATCGTATGCCCTCTTCGCTAAAAAATCCAGTAATTATATTTTGGTGCAGTTTCCGAGCCCGCACTGATGTGTTGCCATTGCCGTTGAGTGTGCTCACGTAATTCATTCCTTGCTCATGCTATCAGGTGACGTTGAGACTAACCCTGGTCCTGAGGGCAACGCTGCTGTACTCGCTGAACTACAGAAGCTAAACGCGGGACAGACCCTATTGATTACGGAAATACAGGGCCTCAAAACACAGCTGAACACAACAGACCAAACCATAGCAAGCCTAGACAAACGAATGGCCGATCTCGAAACGCATTACCAAACACTTCTTCACCTCAGAAACGATATTGAAATAATGCAGTCAACCACAATCGACCAAGCTAAAAAGATTAAAGAACTAGAAACACGCCTCGATGACGCGGAAAACCAATCACGTCGGAATAACCTTATTTTCTATGGCATCCCTGACCCTGCTAGCGCTGAAACGTGGGCTGAGTCAGAAAAACTAGTCATCGATGTTTGCCGCAGAAATCTTGATATAACCTTGGAACCTAATGACATTGAAAGAGTGCATCGCCTCGGAAACCATTCAGCCGACCGAAGTCGTCCCGTAATCGTAAAATTCCTATCTCATAAAACCAAAGACGCACTGTTATCAAATTGCCGTAAATTGAAAGACACAAGCTACAGTATTGGAGAGGACTTCTCCCGCACGGTTCGACACGCGCGTAAACAGTTACTAGTGTTTGCCAAAGCCAATTCTAAGAAGTACTCCTTGCGCTTCAGAACCCTGCACATCGGCTCAAAACGCTATGTATTTGACGCATCATCCCAAGCCGGTAAGGAAATAGCATAGCAATTGCCCCGTCACAAAACTTTAACAAATCGTCGACCCGGTCCACCGCACAATGTTCTCTCGTTTTCGATAATATTCACTAACATCCGTAGTCTTCTTCCAAAGCGCGAACTCGTATCAAACATCATGTCGTCATCCGGGAGCAACATACTAATACTAACAGAAACTTGGCTAAATAGTGACGTAACGGATACGGAACTTTGGCCGATTTACCCAACTTCGAAGTGTATCGAAACGATCGAAAAGGCAAACGGGGGGGCGGTGTTCTCGTTGCCATTCATCGGGGCATATCATGCTCTGTTGTTGACGTCGCATCCGACATTGAAGCCATATGGCTCATCTGTCGCGCTCGCCCCGTAACAGTTCTGCTTGGCGTTTGCTACAGGCCCCCCCAGACTAATCCAGACTTCCCACGTCATCTGAACAACATCCTTCATAAACTTGTTTTCACATATCCAAATTCCCGTATTCTTCTTTTTGGTGATTTTAATTACCCGGATATTGATTGGCAGAACATAGCTAGTTCCACAATAACGTGCCATGCAGAGACGAAGAACTTCATCGATGTCTGTTTCAATTTTAACCTCACTCAATTATTTTCCCAACCAACCCGTGTCTCACCAGAATCAGCAAACACGCTCGACCTGATACTAACAAGCAGCCCCGAGAATGTATCATCCAACAGTTACCTTCCTGAAATCAGCGATCACAAAGTCATGCATGCTTCATTCCCATTTACCTCGACTCAAAAACAGACATCCGATAAAACGATACAACTCTACGATAAGGGTAACTATAATGCAATAACTGAAGAACTTAACACCTTTTTTCCTGAATACGTATCCGCATTTCACACTCGCTCAATTCATGAAAACTGACTGATATTCAAGAAGAAATTAAATCATCTCACTAATATGTTCGTACCAAGGATTACCTTTCATACTAATCGCAATAAACCATGGTTTACCCAGCACTTAAAACGACTCGAAAACAAAAAGAAACGATTGTTTCGTACCGCCAAACGAAACGACACGCCTGCCGCATGGGGAAAATACTTCGAGGCCGAAAAATCATACCTACTTTCTGTTCATAACGCCAAGTACTCATTTTATCACAATGACTTACCAAACTTACTTATAAGAAACCCGAAGCAATTCTGGCAAATTTTAAACCCAACACATCCTCCCGATATTAAACTGACGAATTATTCACATGAAGCGGTGACTGACCATGACTGCGCAGAAATATTTAACCATGCATTCACATCTGTGTTCACTACCGAACTCGACGCACCTTCACAATTACCACCCTTTAACTTAGAAACCCCCATGCCGGCAGTCACGTTCGTCGAAGAAGGCATTTCATCCATAATACATAACATGAAACTTTCATCATCAGCTGGTATGGACCCCATTAATTCAAAACTATTGAAAAATGTGGAATCAATTTGTGCATCATATTTATGTCTCATTTTCTCACAGTCTATCTCCTCAGGAATTTCGCCTCTTGAGTGGAAAACGGGGAAGGTCGTTCCAGTCTACAAATCAGGTAACAGAGACTCGCCCTTGAATTACCGCCCCATTTCATTGACTAGTGTGCCTTGTAAAATCATGGAACATGTCATCTACTCACAAATCGTAAACTTCTTTAACGGACCGAAACCATTTTTTTCACCCTTCACAACATGGGTTTCGTAAGGGCCTCTCTTGCGAAACCCAACTAGCGCTTTTCCTTCACGACTTGCACACTAATCTAGACCGTAATATGCAGACCGACACCATCTTTCTTGATTTCGCTAAAGCTTTTGACAAGGTTCCCCACCGCCGGCTATTACTAAAACTCTCAAAGCTGAACCTACCCCCTAATATTCTCAAATGGATTGAAGAATTCCTAACTAACCGTTCTCAGTCAGTCTATCTTAACGGCCATCTGTCTACATCTCTCCCGGTTACTTCAGGCGTCCCACAAGGTTCTGTCCTCGGTCCCCTCCTATTCTTAATATATATTAACGACTTGCCCGTGCATGTTTCCTGTAGTATTCGAATTTTCGCAGATGATTGTGTTATTTACCGCACCATTATTAACTGTCACGATCAATACACTCTTCAGACAGACCTTAACAACGTACTAAATTGGTGTAATAACTGGCTAATGTCCCTCAATCCTAGTAAATGTAAACTCATGTCCTTCACCCGTCGTCACAATCCATATCTCTTTCATTATTTAATTTCTAACACACAGATTGAGCAAGTACAATCATATAAATATCTAGGAGTCACCCTCTCTTCTAATCTATCATGGCAGGTTCAAGCCGGTAACATCACTTCAGCATCAAACAAAACACTCGGTTTTCTAAAACGTCACCTTCGTGTTGCCCCACCACATGTCAAATTGCTCGCGTATAAATCACTTATAAGACCCAAATTAGAATATGCATCCCCCATCTGGAGCCCACATCAAGCATATCTAATCACCGCATTGGAAGCTGTGCAGAATCGTGCTGCCCGATTCATTCATTCCTCACACTCATATGACGTCAGTGTTTCATCCTTGAAAGCTACATCCGGACTGTCACCCCTCTCTTTTCGTCGTCGCATTGCTAGCCTCACCCTTTATCACAAATTCTTTTATTATCCTCTCAATCAAGCACCGTATATCGCCGCCGCATCACGCATATCTCACCGCACCAGTCATCCCCTTCACGTTGCCCGCCCACTATCACGTACTACTACGTTTTCAGCTTCGTTATTTCTTCGAGCAGCCACGGACTGGAACGGCCTACCCCATGACATCGTCGCCATCGCTTCAACACCTGCTTTTCAAGAACGCGTAACAGATCACCTTCAATGTTAAATCACCATCGCTGTTTGTTTTCCTCACTACAAATGTAATCCCACCCCTTATGTAACACCCCCTGAAATGGGGGCCTTTAAGGAATAAAACTGAACTGAACTACGGCGTGCCTAATAATCAGAAAGTGGTTTTGACCCGTAAAAATTCAAAATTAAATTTTAAAAAAATAATCAATCCAAAAAACAAAACAAAAAGGTTTAAATAAAAAGAAAAGCGCAGAGTATGCAATTTATTAAAGCAACAAGAAAATAGCGAAGAAAAAACGAAGTTCATTGTGGTAGGTGTATTTTATTGTCAATCAACATATATACAATTACCATATTTATCACCGTATATACAGCTCCACTGGTCCTTCATCTTCAGACAGTGCAATGGCTCTGAATTTTTTATTATTATTTCCGGCCATGCCGTAGAGAATTTTGGCGAGCCAAGTATTACATTGTAGGAGATTAATATACTTCAAATAACAGGGAACAGCCGCCACAGAAGCATCCCGCATTACAGGCGTGAAAAGGATGGTCAGAAGGCAGCACCTCTGCCTTCTGACCGTCCCACCAGACACACAGTCAGTCGAGCTACGCGACACGGCATGCAGCTTGGCGAGCTCCCTTGTGCCGAGTTATTCTAATTTGTTCCTGTAGCGATGGAACTTTCGCACTCTTCACGACGACAGCGACGGATAATCCGCTAAAATGCCATGCGCATGCGCGAGAAAGGTGATTTAGAACCAAAGTTGTATCGGTGCTTGCGCGAATCGACGTCGAAACAGGCAAATATAGAAATAAACTTGCGCTGTGCAAACGTACATTTGCTGAAATACATACAACGAGAGCTCTTATTTTTTATTCGATTGATAGTTTTGAACACGTTGCTTCCATCACAGAGTTCTCGAATCATTATAGGCGAGGTACGTAGATTTGAAAAGGTGAAATAAAAACACATTTGCGGATTTCGACGCCTTGAGACGCTTGGCCCCATATATTGAATTCGCCGAACAATAAGAAAGTATATAATCCGAACATAGGTTGACCCACATAGACAAAAAGAAAACTTGGAACACGGAGCGCCTTTATTTATCGTAAGCTCCGCTACAAAGTTATCTTTATACCCGATGCGATAAGCTGCATCCCAGCTAAAAGTGCCACAAAAGTCGTCCTCATCAGATGAATCACCGATGTCCTCGACACCCCAAAGTCGTACTCAGTGCACTAGACTGCGTTGGATTTGCAGCTTTTACTAAAGCCAGTCTGAATAATCTGAAAACTTGTTTCCCGGCGGGTACCACGGAAAAACTCCGTTAGCTTGGTAATTTTACTAACTTTGTTCACAAATATACGAGTAGGTCGAGATTCTTTGGTCAGTAATATAGGTCGATGGCGCCCTAAGCGTAGCGCAAAAAAAGAAAAAAAAGTTGAGCTATGTTCGAGTAAATACTGTACTCTGAGCTGCCAGCGAGAATTTATTTCTTTGTGCATAAAGAAAATGTTGCGTGGCAAAATACCCGTTGCTGAACCCTTTCGGCGTGAATACGACATCACTCTGCATAATATTCACTGAGCACTCGTTTTGGTGGCTCTTCGAACGCCACTTGCACGCTGGGAAAGTTACGGACGAGCCGGCCACAAGCTAAGCAACGGGAAGCGAGCCAATCGGAGACGCCGGTGCCATCCTCCTCACCCTGTTATCTACTTTCACTACGCTAGCTCAGCCCCAACGAAAGCGTCTCACCTCATACGCGCTCCTTATCTCTAATTTGGCCCATAACAAAAAGGAAAACCAGTCGCGATAGGCAATACTATTCGCTTTAAAACCAAACAAGTCACTCCTGCATAGGAGGAGAGCGTTTGAGTGAACTGTTCAAACAACAGCAGGAGTAACCGCGCGTGCTTGCGTCGGCGGTTACATGAGAATATGACGTCAGGATATTAGAATAAAGTCAGAGTGGAATCACTTTAGGTTATAGCCACCCTGCTCCGCTAGCAATACCTATAAGGCCTAAGCTGGTGTGTTCGCCGAGCCTGCAACAACGTATACCTCCAGCGTGGCGGAAACCTTGAGCCGCGGAGGGGTCGTGAGTGCGATGCCTCGCACACAAGAGTGTCAGCGCGTGATCTGCCGCACGTTACTTTGCAGTGTCGAAAACCTGGTGAGAGCAGATATATTTGCCGCATATTAGATGCGTGTTCGTGACATACTTGCGATATTTCTTATGATTTGTCAAGCTTGTGTGTTGCACAAATTTCACCTTAATTTGGCATCTGATCTTTGCATGTACTGTAGGGATATCATCAGGTTGGAAGCATAAGCGTCAGCTTGGAGCAGGCAGTACAGTACAGTAGTACTGAGAACAGCCAGAAAATGCGCCACCACTCTGCGCACCTGTTGCTCGACAAAGCTCTTGCATAGCCAATGGCAATATTGTGCTTCATTGACTTAGGCCGTTTATGGGTATGTTAGGTATACTGCTGCAATCCTCAGGAGAGGTTCCATCTTTCTTTCCATTTGATACTGTGCATCGCAGCCGTGACAGCCGCAAAGGCTTGAAGATGGTAATGGGCGAAAACATGAAGTGGCCCATTGAGCGAAAACGCCGGCGTCTGTAGCAGCGAACCGGCCCCTGAATTCTTATTGGCTGCGACACCACGTCACGTGTGTGCCTCGACGGTGCAGAGGGGGCAGCAGGGTACACCTGTGCTGAGCTGGCGCGGCAGGTGTTGCGTGAGGGGTGAGAGCATCGTCGCGACGCCTGGTCACCCTTGCTCTCAGAAGCCTTTGTAATCCGCTGGTTCCGTGCGCGTGCAAGCTCTCGCCTGCGTTCTAGCTTCGCCAAGGTTATCGCTATAAAGAAATTAATGCGCAAAAATCAGAATAAATGGGAGAGGAAAAAGGTCGGTGGTAGTGTGATCTGAAGCTACGACCCTACGCTCAGAGGCCCAGTCTCTTACCTACTAGGCTAAGCACGCTGCTTCTATATAACAGGCCTGCGCACTCTGCTTTATGACGTGATGCTACTTGGACAAAAATTTCCATCGCCAAGCTCGGCGGGACGGAAGCGCTGACAACAAAATCACCGCGGCTTATTCGAGAGCGTCCCCATTAACTTATATAACAGTTGTGCAAGGTAGCATGACGTTGCGGAAATAAGTGCACTGGTCTTGACCTATCTAGGAGGCGTTGGTCAAGCGTCCTGACGTGCTCGCTTGCCCGCGAAGAGTTCATAACTCGAAGGACCACTCAGCGGTGTCCAATTTGGCATTATTTCTTTCGCCTTCCCAACTCATAACAAGTGCTTAGGTGTCCTCGGATGTTTTTTATGTTGACTCTACCATACCAACTACATGCACCGGGCGGCCGTGGTAAGGCGCCAGCGGCGTGTCAGCGACGTGTAGGCGAACAGCGCCGCGAACAGCAGAAGTCAGTGAACTGTCATGTGAAGCAGACGACGGTGCGAATGCGCTCACGGCGTATCCAGTGATATCACACTGTAGGCTTTGAGGCCTGACCTAACAGAAAACGCATTTTCGTGTGTCTGCTTTAGATGAAGGTCGCCACTTGGTCAAGGCAGGCCCCGTTCATGTTATGATGTACAATATAAAGGAGAAACCTAGTGCAAACTGCGATGCAACAGCACCCCGCCAACAGAGCACGACGCGGTAAGCTAAGACATGGAGCTCCAGAATTTATATTCCAGAGGTTATTTTATTGTGCTTCTTAACATATTCGCATACCTAATTATGTAAATACGCGAAGCAGGCAGGCAGGGGATGTATCAAACATTTGTAAGATACGTACCCTGGGGCATATATCATGCAGCCACTGGTATGTGCCCCAATAGCCAGCATGTATCTGCCGCTCAGCAATGAAAATTTTCTGATGTCAACTTGGGTAACTGAAAGTAGCACATCACACCTACGCTGTGACGTTCCCGTGACGCGATTTTTCTTGCAAATGAGGATTCAAAAGCGCATTCTTGCCAAATATCACCGTCAGCATCGCGTTTGTGCTCTTTATGGGCTTGTATAGGAGACATTGAGCTAAGAGCCTTTCGCTGCCACTGAAGTGGTGCACAAAGGCTGCTCTGATTTTCTCTCTAGTCATACAATAACGAAGTGCTTTTCACAATACCTCAAACATTCCCAGAGTGAATATGGTGGTTCGAAACGATAACACGTAGGCTGGCGCTTGCGTTGTATGGCTCCATTGAAAGTCAATCTCCATGGGAGTTATTCTGTACGGTGGCGTCGAAACCTAGACAAGAACTCCAGTCAAGCACCGCTCCATGGAATGAAATGTGCTGCTTTTGTGTGAGCTGTTGCGTTTCTCGTATTTAATTAACAATGAAGTGACGTGTCAAACGGAGGGTTTCAGACGCCGCAAGCACGTTGTCATAAAGGCGTTCGAGTGTATTACACTTCGTTGTCTCGACTGGAACGAATACGTCGCGTCCCACATAGCGCCAGCTAAAGCACTTAAGTGTGTGCGCTCTAGCTTCCATTCGGCTACTAGAATTAACGAGGCTCATCTTCGCCTTAAGACCAGGAGCATGTTGGTTTGTAGTATTTTCGTCTCGTGGCAGCTAGCGCTTTGGAACACTGTTTGCAACTGCAGCCGAAAATGGAAGACGACGAAGTGTCCCTGCTAAGGTGGCTGTTCATCGCTCCACAGAAAAATCTCGCATTCCTCGTAAATAGGTTCCATACTTCAAGAGATTAGACCACAAGTCATCCGAAGACGCTCCGAACGCTCACGCGCAGTCTGGTTTTCTCGCATTCAGAGAATGTCATCCCATCATCCCTGCAGCTGAATCATGCACCGCCTACGGCCTAGTGCCTCCGTTGACGAGCTGGCGGTGGTAGATTTGCTAGCGCCGCTCATCACGACGGTGTTACCGGCCGCACAATTGACACCTGAGCCTGGATCCAAGCTCCTGGTTCCTGCTTCAAGACCTTCGGCTACAGACCACCCGCCGCCTTACAAAAATGCACATCAGACCATGAGTGATCTGATCTTAGGGCGGAGCCCGGCGATGGCTTCCCAGTCACCGATAGGGAATTGGGCTACAATTGTGCATGACCAACCGAGTACCCCTATGCACTTGTCTTCTGCGCTACCATCTGTGCCATCGGCCCCCCGTGGTTCTTAGAAGCGTTCACTGGAACAATGTGCACCAGATTTCTCTTTGGCCAACAGCGGCTCCCAAAGCAAGCGTTCCTGTCTAACGACTGACCACCCTGTTGTTGACACCAGGCTCGGTTTGCTATAAAGCAACCATTAAAGCTCTGGAGCCCACAAGCCTCACAGAGATTCCGAACAGTATTATTCTGGCGAACCTAGACACTTGTCTTGGCACCACAAGCTTCCGCAGCTTCACGGCCAGGAAGAAGTCAAATACCATCGCTAAGTGGCTCCCGTGGCGGCTGTCGAGAGTTTTTAAACGCTTCAGCGTGTCTGGATCACGAGCGAAGTCACCATGCCGGTAAAGGTGTACATGGTAGGGGCTCTGACTTACAGCGCTGTGTCGTTTACAACGTTGACGTTGGCGAGGACCCGACTGCTCTCCAGCGTGAGCGCTACTGTCTCACTCACCGTGTAATTCCAGCGCGTTACAAGAGAATGGGGTACTCTAGCATCGTCACCTTGCAGGGCGCACCAACTCCCCCATCCTGCCTGTACTACTATGACTGCATTCTATGACCTCGGCAACTGTTTCCGACGTGGCCACATGCGCCGATCCTCTCCGTTTACAGCGCCAGATGAAGCTGTACTAGATGGCACAATGTCTTACCGATGTGGACTGTGCAAGACCCACGAAACGTGATCACTTCTCCAACTTGTCCCACAAAGCAAAAGGCTACTCAGAAGGTTCGTCGCGGGATTCATAAGCAATGGCCTCAACATACTGCGGCACAACCAGTGCCGACATCTAAAAGGTATGCGGTGCTCCAGTGGGATAACGACTAGCCAGACCTTTCCGAGACCGACCCGCCTGCACCCCATTCCCAACAGACTTACACCCGCTGGTTACACAGAAGCAGAGCGTGCCGGAACATCCGCTTGATGATATGGCAGCAGTTGACAATCAAATTGCCCGCCTTTTAGCGGAGGTTTCCATGCTCCGACAGCACCGTAAACTATTTGCGCGTCTCTGACGTGCAATGAAATCTCACACCCCTACAACTACCGATTCCGCTGCAACATCGTGTCTGTCACGCCTTGCTTTATCGATTACAGAGTGTACAAGGTCTCCTGCTCCGTTGCCAGATATCTCTACAACATCCCTTTTGCGGTTCATGGTCAGCCAGTTATCCAACCTGACATCCGTGATTTCACAACGCCTGGACTCGTAATCAAAATGGCGGGTACAGGTGTTTGTGGTGTGCTGCGGTGGAACTGTAGAGGTCTCTGCACGAAAGTTCGGGATCTACAATCCCGTCTACGTATGAACAAGCCGCAGTTGTGAGCCTTGTTACTACAGGAGGCCAACGCCTTCCCTGCCATTCCGGGCTTCAGTGGATACGTGTCTCTTTCGATGAGTGATCGTCGCGTGCACAGCTGCCCCTCCAGGAAAGGCGGCAGTGTATGTTGATACGCACTGCCCTATGTCTGCCTTTCTCGTATCAGGAGGTAGTGGCAGTTGCGGTGAAGTTGCCCAAAGGAACTGTTGTGGTAGTGTCACTCTACGTAACACCAGCCGGTGGCTCTTCTTCAAGGATTAATCTGTGCTGGTTATTGAATGTACGTGAACAATACCGAGCGTGTCCTATATTAGTTGGTGGTGATTTCAACACCACTCACCCACATTGGGAGCACCGTACTTCAAGCCCCCGAGGTAGGCGTGTGCGGGACGCCTTCGCAGATGCGTTGTTTGTACTACTGGACAGTCCCGAATCGGCAACGCGGGCTGTGCCTCAAGCTCCACGTACAACATACGCACCGAATCTTACGTGGTGGTCGGGTCCCGGCACTCCCACTTGGCATATGGAGCCCGACTGCTGGGGTAGTGACCACCACCCTATCATCATCGACCTGCGTCTGCTGCAGTACCACCGATTACGCCGCAAGTATACTCTGGTGAAGTGGGGAACCTTTCCCTCCGTCCTCCAAGATACCTACCTCTGTGGACTCGTCACCACTACTTGTCGACCACATACAAAGCGCACTTAATGAAGCTACAACCATGAGCTGGGTGGATGTCGATCGACCAGCACCGGATATCGGCCTGCTCAACTTGTCGGCTGCTTGCAGACGAACTGAGCTGACAGCATCCCGATGCCCCACTTCTGCGCAAGCACGTACAAGACTGAATTTCCTTACTGCTAAGGCCCCAAGATATAAACGCGACTTCTTGCGGTGGCGCTGGGATATGTGGTGTGAGCGCTTTTCATCCAAGACATCGAATGCTTCTCTCTGGCGAACGTTGCGTCCCATGGAACACGGTTGCCGCCATGCAGACGTGGCGGCCACAGCCTGCTTCGCTGCTGGCTTGTCGCCGTATGATTTCGCCAGAGCAGCAGCCCGGAAGTTTTTCCCTCAGTACGACGCGTTGCACCAAACAGCCAATGGTGCTAAACTTATCTAAATACTATCTAAATACTAAATTTATCTAAATATATTGTTGGACGCTTTTCTATAAGTTTTTCCAATAACTTCATTAAAAAATGGAAGAACGCAAATGGGTCTATAATTTTTTTTGTAAGCGTACGATTACCTTGTTTAAAAACGGGAATGACTCGACCGCGTTTAACTTCACGTGAAAAAACACCGGTTTTAAAAATCAAGTTTATGATAGCTGAGAAGACGTTAGCGATATGTTCCGCGATCATTTTAATGTGGTAGACGTTAATATTATCTACGCCAGCACTAGTGGCTTTAAGGGTTTGAATTACTAAAATTACTTCATCAGGTGTTGTTTGAAAAAGGAAAAAATGAATGAGGTAAGCGTTTAAAGGATGTGTTACAGCACGAAGCGGAATCAGAAGTGTTGTTGAAGAAAGCATCACAAAAGGCATTTGCAATATCAAGCGGATTAATGCATACCGTGTCATTATGAATGATTCCCGAAATCATATCCAGCTTTTCTGGACACGTACCAACTAGCGCCCCAAGCGGCCCCGGCACGAAGCTAGCGCGTTTTCAATGGAACAAGCGGGTTTTTCGCGAATAACAAAAGCTGCAGGTCGATTATCAAAAAACGCAGGTGACAGACGTGTTCTGGAAGACAATCCACACGAGCCAAATGCAGTGATCACTCTATGGCACGTAAAAATGTTGTTCCCACAGCACTTAAAGTTTTAGCAATGGAAGCCTAAGGAAACGACGAAAATTTGTGCTCAATTTTTGAGGCAAGAACGATGACTGTAATAAAACTATGCCGTCTATCGTAATACGCAGTGCAGCGTATGTAGTCAGGAGACTCAGCTTTCGATTGATGCCTCTCTCGACTCTCCACATATGGCGTAAGACTGTTCCCGAAAGCGATTTTTGTAACACTATCGTGAAAATTGCCGCGGTATCTATAAAAACATAAGCGTACCCCTTGGCGAAGCCTCGGTAGAAAGAAGAAGACGGCGTTCCGAACGGTCGCTTTCCTCATGTTCTCCGCTTCAAAGGATTTATCGGTCCCTGGCCGAGGTGCTGCTCAGGCTTCAGCCAGCAGCAATGACTACCGTGTTGTGTTACCCCGTCTTCCTACCGGTAAGCTGGTTGTGGACTCCGTTTTTCCTGCATGCTGACTTAAGTGGTCGACCGTACCGAGCCCAAGACTTCAGAGACGCCCTTCGGACCGTTATTGACCTGAAGGAAATAAGTTCCATCGGACAATTTCAGATGTCGCACGTGTGGATGGTGACGTGCAAATCAGGGATGACAAAATCAAAGCTAGTCGCATGCGGGGAATTATCCGTAAAAGGTAGACGCTGTGTCGTCATTGATCCTGAGCCCACGGAAGTTAAAATGAAGCTTTTGTGGCTTCCTGAGCATTTGGAAGACGACTACATTCGAGATGCGCTCCAGGCTTACGGGAAAGTCAAGTCTATTTCAGCAGAAAGCTGGAGAGTATCGGAGATGGAACAAATGCGTACGCTAAATCGGGACGTGGTGTTGACTCTTGCCGATGGAGTGAGCGCGAGGGACGTTCCACATCTATTACCTGTTTGTGGAGTGCAGAGTCTCGTATTAATTCCAGGCCGGGCCCCACTTTGTCTGCGCTGTAACAAGGTGGGGCACATTCGTCGAAACTGCAGAACCCCACGTTGTGAAACCTGCCGGCGCTTTGGTCACACAGCTGAAGAATGTGTCGTAACATACGCCGATAAGTTACGACACAGAACAAAGCCTCCGGATAAAAGCTTGCAAGAACACATAATGGACATTACGGAGGTTCTTGACGCGGCGGGAGACGTTCCCTCTTCCGCGGAGACCCGCTGTGCCAATAAGGCCCCTCTGCCTGTTGAAGACAGTCACAATGCCATCGCCCGTGAATGCCAACTGCCCACTGCCAACTGCCAACAATACCAACTGCCCGTGAATAAAGAAAGTAGCGAAGAGAAAGATGACAAACCGAAGCAACAACCCAAAGGAGCACCCGCTACCACGGAGCCAGCTGCTGCCCAGCAAGCGAATGAGGGAGCCGGAGATGACTCATCTGATGCACCCAAGCAACTCGACACGTGCACTGAGCCGGCAGAGGACAGCCGAAGTAACGCGGATACTTCAGTTCCGAAGCGCCGTGCGACCAACAGATCGGAATCAAGCACAGACAGCGAGACGACCAGTACCACAAGAAAAGCACGTCGCCGCAAAACATCGAAACACTCAGGAAAGTGCCGACGATCACGGTCCAGAAGGCCAGGTGGGGTTTCGGAGGGAGCCTCGCCGTTGCCCTCTAGGACCGATCACATAGATCATTAGGTCCAAATACTTGGTAGTCACCATGGCCCTGTCCCAGCAACTTCAATTCGCAACCTTGAACGTACGAGGCCTTAGGTCTTTGCAGAAACAGGCGCAGCTCCGCCGGCTTTTGTCTAGGAAGCGGCTCGACTTCGTCGCCGTGCAGGAGACGAAGATTGAGAGTGACGACGAGACAGAAAGGGCTTTGCGACCTTTTCTGTCTGAGTATAATGTTTGCGTTTCACACGCTCTTGGTTTATCCGCGGGCTGTTTCCTGTTTCTGAAAAAGAGCCTACTTTATTCAGCTTTTAGTTATCATGTCGACACTGAAGGTCGATATATATGTTGTGATTTTTTGTTGCAGGGTGTGCCATGGCGCATAGTCAACGTCTATGCATTTAATGAGGCTGCAAAACGAGCTCTTTTATTTGATACTGTGTCTAGTCTATTGGACTGTGATCGCTGCATTGTTTTAATGGGAGATTTCAACTGTGTATGCGATCCGAACGATCGAAGCGGCCATAACACTCAGCGGGACAGGAGTGGTGAAGTTTTGTCTAACATAATAGAAAATGCAGGGCTCGTTGATATAGGAGTGTCGGGACAGGGAGCTCGCTCTTATACAAGAATTCAAGGTCATTCCTACGCCCGCCTTGATCGGATTTATGTTTCTTCATCACTCCTCTCTCGAGGACTATCCTGCATTACTATCCCCGTTTCATTCTCTGATCATTGTATGGTTATTGCAAACATTGGTGAAAAATTTGTAACTAATTTCCGACCACAGTGGGCACTCTGGAAGCTTAACTCTGAGCTCCTAAATGATCAGGAATTTATTAATCGCGTGCGCATGGCTCTAACCAATTCTCTGTCTAGTGACTTGCCATTATTTGCTGCTTGGGAACTCTTTAAACAAGAGGTTCGTACAGTGGCTATAGAAATTGGATCGGTGAAATCATTCTATAGAAAGTATGAAGAAAAAACGCTTCTTAAGAGCCTATGTAGCCTTTATGAGATTGAATGCGAAATGCCAGGCACTTACATTGTTGACATAGAAAACATTAAATGTGAGTTACAAAAGTATGACGCACTGCGTTACAGAGGTGCGCGCATTCGATCTCGAAACATGCGCGCTCTGCAATCTGAGCAACCAACACGTCAAGCTTTACTTGACGAGCGACGTCACGGTATTTCCAAAGTAATTCCGGAAATATACTACGAAGGTAGTCTTTTAACAAATACTAATGACATCATTTCTCAGTTCGAAATTTTCTACACTATGTTGTTTAGTGCCCCTCCGAATGATCACGATGCAAAAGTTTTAGAGAGTTTTGTATCTCTTGTAAAACCATTACAGGATGATGACTGTGCAGTCATCAGTGGTAGCCTTACGATTCAAGAAATTGAGCTAGCTATTGATCAGCTGCCTCTGTCGAAAACACCCGGCCCCGATGGACTTTCAAGTGAATTTTACAAAGCTTTCAAATTAATTATCAGCCCCATATTATTGGATATTTTCATTACAAGTTTAGAAGTTGGCGCCCTTCCGCAGTCTTTTTGCAAAACCCACACAGTTTTAATTCCCAAAAGTTCAGACAAAGAGAAACTGCGTTCTGTTGAAGGCTATCGACCAATCACATTGTCAAACGTGGATTACAAAATTTTTGCGAAAGTTCTATCTAATAGATTGCAATTTGCGATGTCAATTCTAATTGGTTCCCATCAGACGTGTGGAATCAGGGGCCGATCAATTCAAACCAACATACATATCGCCCGTACCCTTCTTCAATACTGTTATGGTTCCACTGAGCAGCTTGCAATGCTCCAGGTAGACCTTGCTAAAGCTTTTGATCGTGTGAGCCACTCCTATTTATTTTCTCTTTTGGAGCATGTCAATGTTGGCTCCATTGTGCTTAAAGGCGTTAGGCTTTGCTACACCTGTTGTACTACTCGTTTAATTATTAATGGCCAACTCTCCGAACCCATTTCTATTTGCTCATCAGTAAAACAAGGATGCCCGATGTCCCCACTACTATTCGCCCTTTACCTGGAACCGCTATGCTTAAGCGTAATTCAGTCGAGTAACATCCATGGCTTCAATATACTGGGTAATGAAGTTAAAGTGTTAGCTTACGCAGACGATCTAGCGTTCTTCTGCACGGATAAGTCCAGTGTTGAAAAAGTAGTGTCGAAAATAGAAGAATTTGGCAGCGTATCAGGAGCGCGAATGAACTCCTCAAAAAGTTTAGGCTTATGGTTTGGCTCATGGTGCTGTACACCAGAACAGTTTGCAGGCGTTAAGTGGACTGATGTCCCACCAAAGTATCTTGGCGTGCCGCTAGACGCATATAAATTAAGCGCACACTATTGGAAAGAACGGGTTTCGGTACTGCAAAGTTACGCCCAGACATTCGTTCCACAACGACTTTCTATTTTTGGGAAAGCCGAAGCCTGCAATAAGTTCTTGGCAACAAAAATTTTCTATGTATTGCAAGTTATCCATTGTGCTAGGCTATACATCCAACGCTTTCACCGTATCTTTGCGACCTTCGTATGGTCTTCAACTTTTGAGCCCATGAGACGAGACAACATTTTTAGGCCTGTTAGCGAAGGTGGGCTGGGCTTAGTACACCTTTATGTGCGGCAGATAGTGTCTCGTTTCTTCTTTTTTCGCGATACTTCCCATCCTGTAATTCGTTCATACATGCAAGTCACACTTGTTAATGCGTTACCTGATTTAGTTGTTTCTTCAAGTTTTTCTTCGCGCTTATGCTTGTGGGGGTTCATGCAAGAAGTTTACTTGGCGGTTCGTTTCCTGACAGTTCGGTTTTCCACTGAATACTTGTATTCTGTGTCGCGCAAAACGTTGTACAAAGACTTACTATCCATGCTATTCCCGCCTCCACTTTACCGATCAATATACATTAAATTGCCAGGCCACGATGTGCTAAAGCGAGTTCGCAAAATGTATTTATCCCCTTGCTGCAAAACATTCTTTTATAAAGTTCATAGTGAAACCATACCGGTTAAAGCATGGCTACAAAAAAAGGGTATCTTTGTCTCTTCTGTTAACTGTCGCCTTTGTGATGTACCAGAGACAATTGAACATTGTTTTATTAGCTGCACCGACGCCATCCTATTTTGGGATGTCCTCCAACGGACTTTAAAGAAAGACTTTGAGATTAACGCTCATACTGTGCGATACCTGCTGCCAACCTCTGATAATAGTGCACCTTTCGATATGTTTTTTGTCATGGGAATGCACAGTTTGTGGAAAACGCGAATGATGGACCGCAACGCCGAAACGGTTGTACCTACAAGGGCAAATTTCATCCAAATGACGCTACACCTAAAGCAGGTTTATGATGGACTCGGTGTGCAACCGGACTGGTACCCTATTTTGGTGAGGTGCTTATCCTTGCCACCCTTCTAAAGTGACACGAACGTTTCTACTCACAGTATGAACGCTGCCTCTTCTGTGTGACTTTCATTGTGCCCTCCATTCTCTGACTATGCAGAACTGGTGAACGTCTAGTTGAATGCAACTATAATAAATACCATGAAAAAAAAAAGCCGTGGCCGAGTGGTAGAATAGCGAGCACCTTTCGTCACGCATCACGGGCGGCCGTGGTTCGATTCCCCCTTCGCAGCGTTTTTTTTTTTTTTTTTAAGCAGCATAGGACCTAGTTTTGTAGTCTCTCACTAGATGGCAGAATCACAAAACCCAAGATTTGCGTTCGGTTTTGGTTTTTCAGCAGCGCATTTTTTGAAAGCCGCATAGGGCTTATAGTCTCCTATCAAATGGAATAAACACAAAACTCTAGAATTGCTTTCGGTTCTGGTTTTCCAGTGGTGCTCTTGAAATATTATGCTTTCTGTTTTTCCTTCAGAAAACGTAGCAGTATCGTGTTCATTTGTTAAGTCATCGCTTTTATGAAGGTTTTATTCATTGGACAACATAAATAGAAGCTTGCGCATGGCTTTGTGTTATGAAAAAAAAAAAACTTTCGTGCTTGTAGCGTGGGACCTGCAAGAACAAGATGGCTATTCTTGTTGCGTTCTTCTGGAAGGTCCGTTTTCTTCGACTTTCGGCTGTCCTTAATGGCACACACTCCGAGCGAATGACGTCCAGCTGTGCCACAATGTTACCCGGTGGCCAGTGCCATTCCTATGGAACATTCGTGTGGAACAAAGGGTCTGCTAGGCTGAGTCGCTGCCCGAACGTCAATTATTTCTAAATATTCATCCAAATAAGAAATGTACCAACTAGGAGATGTGCAGCGTCTGGATTAGTAGCTACTGTTAATGTGTTCCCTGCAGCCAAGTGGTATCAATCCGTAGGTGTGGCCGTAAAAAACCATTTGAATAAATGTCCTTCGTTCGGTGCATTTGCTTTTAATGCGCAGCATTCTTTGTCGAGTACCCCAGCAATTTGGTAGCAAGATCGTGCAATAAATATCGTACCTGTAACGCCAAAAGCTTGACGCATTTCCCATATAAATATATAGGTCTTCATAAAAAGGGTTGGGGTGACCAACTTGAAATTGAAAGTGGCATCAGCATAAATTTGGGCCAAAGTGAATTTAGCAGTGATATGGGAGTGGCCCTACCTAAATTTGGGGTGAAATGGTAGTGAGCCAAGCTGAATTTGAGGCTGATATGGGGGTGGCCCAACCTAAATTTTAGGTGATATAGGGGTGGGTAAGCCTAAGTTTGGGGGAATATGGGGGTGGGCCAGCCTGGATTTGGGGATGATATGGGGGTGGGAGAACCTAAATTTGGGGGTGATGTGGGGGGTGGGCCACCCTAACCATGGGCGTGATATGGGGCTGGGCCAAGCTGAATCGAGGGGGGGGGGTAGGGGGGCTAAGCCAAATTTGGGAGTGATTTGCGGTGGGCCATCCTAAATTTGAGGTGATAGACGGGTGGGCCAGGCTAAGTTTGGGGCTGATATGGGGGTGGGCCAACCTGGATTTGAGGATGATATGGGGGTGGGCCAACCTAAATTTGAAGGTAACATGGGGACGCGCTGACCTAACCATGGGGGTGATGTTTGGCTGGGCCAAGCTGAATTGGGGGGGGGAGGTGATGGGTGGACTAACCTATATTGTGGTATGATTTGCGGTGGGCCATCCTAAATTTGAGGTGATCGAGGGGTGGGCCAGCATTAGTTTGGGGCTGATATGGGGGTGGGTCAACCTCGATTTGCAGGTGGTGTTGGAGTGGGCCAATATATATTTGGCGGTGTTGTGGAGGCGGGCCAATCTGTATTTGGGGGTGATATGGGGTTGGTCCTACCTAAATGTGGGGGCAATCTCGGGGTCGGTCAATCTGAACTTGGGGTGATATGGGGGTGGGCCAACCTAAATTTTGGGGTGCTTCGACTGGAATTTTGGGGGACGATTTACGGAAATTCGTGGGTGGACCAACTTGAAAATTAGGGGTGGCCCAATTGAAATTGGGGATGGGCCAACTCCAAGTTTAAGGCTGGGCGAAAAAAAATCGGGCGTGGCCGACTTAAAATTGGGGGCTGGGCCAATTTTAATTTGAGGGTGTGCCAACTTGAAATTTGGGGGTGGGCCTATCTAATGTTTGGGGGTGGGCCAATCGAAATTTGGGGGGCCTGTTTAGGAATAGTTAGACAACACCAGTGGTGTTTCTGCATCTTTTTCATCATCGCAAAGTATGTATATTAATAATTGTTACCTGATACTCCTCAAGGTGAGCTACCACTCGAGCCTTCCCAGCCCACTGGGCTGATAATGTCACAGAAGTACTCTCATCGTGACAACTACGACGTTCAATGCGGAGATGACATGAGCAAATCGCAGACTGAGCTGACCATTTTCACACCAATGGCATTGCTAACACTACTCGCTCGTGCTAGAGGCAACACAAGCTGACAACTATCATTATTCAACTTTCACTCGCACGCTAGTCGACACGGTCTCAGCGCACTATTTCGCCAATCATTGGATAGAGCCTTGCTGGATGTTTTACTGTCATGTTTCGTCGTTATTCACGTGGGCCGTCTCCCGAAAAGAGAATAGATTTTTGAGATTGACGAGGCAAGCTAGTGTATAACTCATACGAAGCAAATGTATAAACGGTTATAGTAATTTTTCAAAAATGAATATAAGTAAATAAGGTTTCAGATGGTATTGTTTCGACCGGTCATGACAACGAGTTTTTCCCGCCTGTCACAGTGCTTTGACCCAAAACCTAATCATTTTGTTCAAACGTGTTGCCCAATACTACATGTGCTAAATGTAGAAAAGTGCGGTGCGTGGTCACAGCTTCAAAGCCAGTCTATTTTGTGTACGGTTGTTGATATTGTAGTAATGTGCAGTTTTCTTCTTTATAAGAGCACAAAAAGAAAAATATAACAGATGGTAGCTAAGCGCAAAGTAAATTGGAAGATCTGAAACCAGCAATTATTTTTAATTTGTGGATTGGTCTTCTCCGCCGGTAGATCGCTGTCGCATTACTTCAAAGAATTTTGTTTGTGTGCAACTGCAGCAAAAACGAAAATACTACCATTTCATTGCCAGGACCTTTATGCCCTCCACACACACAAGAAGGACACCAGATAATTGGCAATATCAGTTTATAAACTGACATTGTTTTGCTAATTTCAGTGTAGCGTGGTGCCTGCGGACGGAGTATTTTCTTAGTATCAGTCCAGTGTTAGCAGTGAGAAGCAGTTCGGTCTACCATTCCCATGAGGGCATACTAGCCATTGTAGCGCTTTACTGTAGGACAAATTAAGTGCTAAAAACTTGGTGTGCCTTGTCGTTTCCGCAGGTCGTCCATCCATTCTGTTATGGTGACGATCAACATTGTACCCGTCAGGCCTCCTCCTCATTTTTAGCTTCACCATCGGGAGAGTGGACAGAGAAAGGAAGCTTTCTTCACAATCAGCCCCAGCGGGATTTCACCACTCGTAACTGCTGCAATTTGCATTCAGTGACTGGGAATGCTAAGCACATCCTTAGTTTCACAATGACTAGAGTACGCAGAAAAAGTAGAGCTCTGGTCGTTATCACTACCACGAACCCATGTCAATGCAGATATAAGTACGTGCAGGGGCTGAGTATGCTAACCTCTCCGCTACCACCTGCTTCCACCACCTTAGATTTTCCAGGCATACCTGCTTCTTGTTTTCATCGCAGACGCATGCAGGACAAACGCGGATAACTGAAAAATCTCAGTGCCCTTCCACTCTGTGAAGAAACATGACCTGCAAAGCTGTGTATGTGGGTCCCTTAATGGTGAACTGCACCTCCACCGTATGTCGGCCCCGCATTGCACTGTTTTCGGGATCGGCCCACGTATGGGGAGTGCTTAACGCCTGCTTCACCTCCGCCGCGGGTCTCCCCGGCATGGCGTTAGATTCGGGATCAGCCCACATATGGGGAGCGCTGAACGCATGCTTCACCACCACTGCGGGCCGGGCCGGTATTACGCTACCTTCAGGATGTGGCTCTGCACGCGAACGCAATAGTGGAGAAAGTAGCCCTTAAGAGGAAGCTTTAGCTCTGGTGGTCCTATCTAAGTAAATGTAAAAGGAGAATTCGTTTTTCTCGACAGCCACTGCATCTAATTTGACAAGGTTTGTTGCATTTAAAACAAGAACTTAAAATCTAGTGTCTGTTGGTTTCGAATTCTTGAATTAGGTCATCATTTGTTTATTCAAAATTGTCCAAAATTGCAAATTTTAAGAAAACGAAACCATCAAGTTTACAACGCTCTTCCGGCAAAGAAAACTGATATCAAAATTAGGTACATTGCATCTAACAGCACATCTAAAGCAGACAAAATTGATATATTACGCATGAATCTTAAAAAATTTAGTAATATGGAAATACAGCTTTTCCACAACCCTTGTTCACAACGTAACGACTTCACGTAAGATATAAATCGGCATATTGGAATTGTCTAATGGATGCTGTTTACAGAACCGCGATATCAGTTCTTGATCTGGAGTTAATAATTTGTAAACTTCGTGCTCGTGTACTTTTCCCACTTTCGAATTGTTGAATATCTTTTACCAAAATTCAGGTCCTAAATAGAAATTCCGCTTCCGATAGTCACTAGAATTTACCTTTCTCTCCAGAATCCAACAAATTTCATTAAAATCGGTCCAGGGGTTATCTAAGAAAAGCGTTTCGGCGTTTCACATCTATTTGAATAGGCCGAGTCGGAGTAGGGCCCGTGTTAAAGCTTCCTCATAACGACTGCGCTGTAAAAAAAAAAGAATAAAAGAAAACAAAAATGCTGCATCCATCAATATCGCTGGCTCAGATTGCGTCATGATGGCACCGTCCCCATCGGCACGGCTCCGTGAGCAGCTACCTAGCTGTTCACTTTCGTTATCTTCCTTCCCTCGGCGGCCGCGCATTGTCTTGATGCCAGCGGCGCGTTAAATCTGCACCATCATTCCGTCATGCATCGCTTCTGCGACCAAGCAAGCTTTCGGCGGCACACGTACACTGCCGCATTGACACCAAAACTTTAAACTGCTTGCTTTCGAGAAAACAGCATGAATAAAAATGGAAGGCGACTATAAGGCCACGTGGAATATGTTCGCGGGGCCATACTATTGATGACAGCATCCCGAAAGGCTAGATGTGGTCAGGTTGGCTTTACAGGTTTGGAAGGAATGACTGACGGTCTAGCTGCTTCATTATCACATAAACAGCGCTTGAAGTTGTTAGCGCAGTTTGTGTGTGGTTTCTCCTTTGTGTCCCGTCGTGAACTGCTGTTCTTTCTGTGGCTTTACAGATGTGCCTTTTCTGCGTCAGTTACGCCTTCCAAGAATGTTTACTTGGACAATTTTTGTTTGCATGGCTCTTACAGAAGCATGTTTGGTCGAAAGTTTTTCGATTGGCTGCATAATCTCGAGGACGGGCTCCAAACTTCTCATTTTCTTTAGCCACGTAAGAACCATTACTGAAAATTTAATTAACGCAGCTTTGTTAATTACGCACACAACTTCTCAACTTACTCCGCATCTAGAGATTACCCATCTGAACATTCGAATGATAAAATGATGTTAACATTGTTTGTATCATTTCAATAGTTTTGTTTCGTGCAGTTAAAAGCAGCCGGCACATTGATGGTGTTGTAGACTTCTTATAAAGTAAGTGTGAAAGCTTGGACAGGTTATCTTGGCACTAATCAACTTCATGAGCTTAAGCACATGTGCCCAACCTTGCACGACTGCCTTTACAACCGATTCTTATATATTATACAAGAAGCACCTCAGCGCTACGGTACATCCCACAAGGTGTGCGAGAACATTGTTTGCGCTCCCGATTAAGTGCCTGAGCGTTGGTGGCATCAGGCTCGGTTTCCTGGCATCATAAGGAATAAAAACTGCTGCCTGGAGGAAAGCATTGGGTACATTTTCAGTACCTTGTAACATATGGATCAGCACGGATGTGCACGTTAGAACGAAAAGTACTGAAATATTAAGATGAGGCTTTCGCTGGATGTATTTTAGCTGTCTAATGATAAGATCTAAAGAAAAAATACTGTGATTTTGTGACCAATAATGCTGACATGAAATATGAGCTCCGACACAGTAGCCGTGGTGGAACTGGCCCCTGGACTATTGGGATACATAGAACCACGATACGCTGGTTCGATAGTTCGCGCTTGAATTTCCTGTATGTCGGCGCCGCTGTGCAGTGTTGGAGACCCTTTTTAAACGACAAGCACTATTTTTCAGCTAATATTGAAAGCAACTGTATTCCTTTTTTTAGGGGGGGGGGAGCTTTTTTTTAGCGTCTAACCACAGTTCCAAAGTTATCAGTTAGCTCAAGATGCGCCTGCATGTGTTTCTGATATCCAGTATGTTGTCACGGATTCAATAGCGAAAGAGCGTTATCTTATCAGATTGCGCGCGTGAAGCGAATACTGGCCTACATTCGCCGTCACATTTGAGGACCCGAGATTGCGCTGCAATGTACGAGCATTTCAGTCTGACGAACTGACGCCTTGATCCGTAGATCGGAATCAGAGGAAGCACTTTGCGCGCAGCCATCGTTGCGCATTGAGCGTTTTCTTTTCCAGCGCAAGCTCACCTTATAATGAGATATATTCGTGACTCACTCTTTGGAAGTGTTTTGTTCTTGACATCCCTACAATGTGAGAGTACAGAGGCGCTCCATCTTCATTGAGTGAATACTTGGAAACGGACTAGGCCTTTTCTTGCGTCTGCGTTTACACACTTACCGCATCAATTTATTTTTTATAACCTAATTTAGGAGGCTGGAAAACACAGCAACCTTTTATTAACAGGACGTTTTAATAACACAGAAAATATAAATGGTTATTAGTCGGCTTTCACCTCATGGTAAGGAATTTCAATAAAGATATCCTTATGATAATTATAAGCCTATCCTCTTGACAACGTTTAATCTGAGTTCCTCTTTGCAAGCTGATAGACTTGCAGGTGGTTCGTATCGGGGGCCCTCAACATATGTCTAACCGTCAAACAAAGAGTTATTCCGAATGTTTAATTTCAGGAAGGCGTGTTACCCTCCTTCATTCATTCCCGTTCGCAAACACGCATAAGACGAAAGTGCTGCGTGAGGAGCGTCGTTAGTCAAAACCAACGAACTAGCGTAACTCACCTCGCTTATATCGCTGTCATTTAGGCTTATATAAGAAATATATATATCTTATATGGACGCATCACGAATCGAAAAAGAGCTGTCCGTGACCAGCCCAGCTAGGTTTCTTTCATTTCGTACTTCGTAGTAGCGGCTAATAGTAGCTCACGAAGCAGAGCACTGAGTGTGGATATTGCAGAGAAGGTGTTCTATATACTGTCTCGTCACCCACCGAAAATTGCCCGCTGTGCTACCGGCCATTCCTAGAAAATTGTATATGTGACGCCCAACCATTTGCAACACCGCAACTTTGTTTTGCGATTGGAGAGTCCAGGTGAGAGAGAGGGTGGTTATGTAGATAAAGACAAGCTATTTTCTGCAGTCACACAGGAATGCATGAATGAATGCCTTCATTTATTGAGAAAAAAGAAGAGCAAGCATCAGTGGAAGCACGTCTCAGCAGATTGGGAAAGAAGCGGGGGACAAAGAGGAAAAGCTGAAGGTCGGGTGGCAGGCAAAGTCGCAGTTTAGGGGCGAGAGAATATAAGCAAGAGTTGGTGAAACCAGTTGAATTCTAGTGTAGATCTGTGATGTGGCGAGTAAATGATTGGAGTCACCGCCAAGCATCCGTCATTTACGGTAGTATAAGCACCCGCCGTTCTTGGTAACAAACGTTTACTGAAAACCAATCTTCGCAATTACTTATTCATCAGCCATACCTCGCCACGTATTTCTTAGTGGCAGGGTCAGTAGATTTAAACTACGCTGTCGCGACAAGTTACGGCTATAACGTGACGCTTGCGGTTACGGTTGCCATACTCGTGTCTCTTACTATTGCGCGAATACTATAAACATGGGTTTACTGCACGAGTTAGTGAACAGACATTTTAGAACCGCGTTTCTCACCTTACATACGCTCAACGCAAGCACCATTGCAGTATGTTACGGTGCGCGTCCCTTCAAGACAGAGACGAAAACAAAAGAACGCGTTAGAAGACAGGGTACCGACTTGGGCCTCGTGCCAAACATATCCAAGCCAACAATATTTATTTTATTTCAATAACCTAAAGGCCCAATGCGGGCGTTACGTAGGGGGGGATTCATCAAAGAAAACTTAACAATATACAACACAGAATATGAACGGCTGAAGACAGGAATAAACAAGTTAATAAGCCAGGTACAAGCTGACAGGGGAAAGAATGGCTAGGAACAGGTACTCAAATAATGCACATGTAGCAAATCTCACAAAACAAAACAAAAATCGCGCCTTCAGAAGTTACAAAACATGTCATCTAACATTCCACGGAACGTTACGGCCCACACGCACACAATAAAAAAAAACAAAAAAACGCATATCATTCTACAGTGGAATTTTCTAAGCATGACCAAAGAGCTGTTTGAAATGATGATGTTCCAGCGATAGCCGCAATGCTAGAGGGAAGCGAATTCCACTCTTCAATAGCCAGGACCAAAAGTGAGTATTTGTATCGTTCTGTCCGAGCGAAAATGGGTTAGTCTTCTTCATGTGATCTACACAAGCCGGTGTGTGCGGCACCGGGAGGAGATGTGAACTTGCGGATGGTGTGTTGCTGTGGTAGAGAGTATGGAAAAAAGATAAACGGCTGTGTTTTCTGCGCATGACCACAGGCGGGAGACGGAGCGATATTTTCAGTATTGTTACACTTTGATACCGAGAGTAACGGAAACGGATGAATCGAGCAGCCTTGTTTTGTATAGATTTCAACATGTTAACAAGATAGGTATAATGACGGTTTCAGATCACGGATGCGTATTCTATCACAGGCCTGATTAGCATGTTGAATGCGTGTAGTTTTGTGTCCTGGTTGGCTTGGTGTAGTCGGCGTCTAAGAAGACCAAGTTTTTTTAAGTGTTTTGTAGTAATCAGTTCAATATGAGTGCTCCAGGATAAATACGAGCTAAAATTTACACCGCGGTATTTTACCGACGCTGAAGTTTCAATGATAGCATTATTAAATGTGTGGGCATTAGGAATCGCCTTAGCAGCGGAGGTAAACTTGAGATGTATAGTTGTGTCTGCGTTAATTACCATCTGCCCTAGCGCACCAATGAGTTAGCTTATCAAGATCAGTCTGGAGAGCAATGATGTTAACAATCATGCCATCGTTTCTATGCAAAGAGGTTATGTATTTAAACTTCTGGAGTGACAGTCCAATCCGCCACCTACGGGAGCGCTTGAAGCCGCCGGCGGCCATATTGTTAGAGGAAAAGGAGCACGGTTACAGTACGTGGCTGCAAGCACGCGCGACGCAACTGTGCTTGCGGTTCTGCGATGAAAAATGAAATGAGACCCCTTTAGGAAGTATATCAGTCCGGCATTGTGTCGCTGTTGTCAAAAAAAAAAAAGAATGTCATGGTGGTGGGTGCCTTGTGTTCTGTGTACAATATGTTGCGAGAACTGAAAAACAGTCGTTTCCTGTTTTCTTCATTCAGTAACCTGCCGCGTGCATCGGCATTGTGATGCCCTTTCGTCGATACGTGGTACCGGGCCGTATTGGCAAAACATGACCTTGAAATATAGTATCCTTATGCCATTTCTTTAAAAAATCACTATTTGTGTTAATGAGCGTTTTTGATTTAAACCTAGAAAACAAGAAAAATATTCAACGGTAGGTCTCATTTTTGTCCGGCGTTTCACTTCTAGCTGGAAAGAGTTGGTGAAAGCAAATTTACAATAAAGCTAAGGCGACCCACCATCTGCACGAAGCCGCAAGCCTACATGCGCTCCAATGAGGGTAACCTGCCAAAGTTAAAGTCATGCGTCAGTGGCGGCTCAAGCAATCTTTACTTCTTTTTTCGTTTCTGCATCCATTCTTCCTGCGTCTGCGGCAAAAACGAGAAGTGGGAAGGCAGATAGACGGAAATTGGTGGAGGCAGGTGGTAGCGTAATGGTTAGAGTGCCCATCTCCCAAATGCAAGATGCTGCATTTGGGAGCTGGGCTCGAATCCCGGTGGTTTGTTTGGGAAGACAGCTTTCTGTGCACTCTGGTGACTGCGACGCTCAGAATTAGGCGGCAGCCTGACGACAACGGTCGCCGTCAACGTAACAGAATAGGCGGGCGTGCAAGGTCCCACTTAAAACCGAAAGTACATAAAGAGGAGATACGCTATACTCTTGTCGGCAAAAAAAAAAGTGATGAGTAACGAGCGGTGTTGTTGAGCGACGCTGTAGACCGATAATGTCACCATAGACAGGACCATGCTCCAATCCCGGTGCTCAGCGGAAATATACGTCGACAGCATTTCAACTAGCGTGTTATTGATACTTCATTAAGGTCGTTGCGTGTTTGTGTTGTGTCTTGCAGGAGCGAGTAGTATAGGAGATGACATTGGAGAGAAGGCGGTGAGCGAAGTCCGCGAAAAGTAATTGAGGATTGCCATATTGAACGTCGACGCCGTGTTGAAGAAAGCCTGCGACTTCAGTTGCTCAGCCGACAGAAAGGCATGAGTGGTAGCATACCGCTGGGCGTATTTGGTAACCACAGCGATAGACACACACTTTGCGGAAGTAAACAGAGGAAAGGCACGTAGTGAGTTGGCCACCCTTTTCAAGCTCTGGTATAGCTTGAAAAATGAATGTGGAGAAGTATGCGCAGCAAATAGTATACGCCAATCCAAATGATTCAGCGTGGTCATACTTGCGCGACATGCCATGGTTCCTGCCACCAGGACACCATGAAGTTGCAGCGATGACAGTTTTCATTGGGTACTTGAGAATAAAAGCGAGCACATCAGAGACGTCCGAGGGATGTTTCTACGCTATAAGAACACATCGCCTTCGCCCCCTCCCCCCCCCCCCCAAATAACTAAATGACGAATATAAGCTTACAAATAGGGGCATCGTAAGATCGAGCACTAGGGCGCTTGTTGATCTTGTTCAGGATGACGTCGGCGTTTCATTCAGCGTTTATTTCTGAGAAAATGAGTCGGAGTTACGTTTATTTGCATCACAATGGCGGGCGTAATCAGGCAAACATTGACAGCATTTCATTAGAGGGTGCCTGACTACACTGTGGAAATTACGTTTAACAATGACAACAAACACAGAAAACTTTGCTTACATCGATTCGCACATACGTGGGATACGCATAATTTTGTGACTATCAATTTAGATGCTTCAGAATGGCGCTCATTAGCCCAACATTTCCATCCACAGTGAGCAAAAGCGGCTGTCGTATCCACAGTAAACTTGATTTAAATGGCTTTAATCCCATGGACACATCATCGCCAACTTCCGTGGGAATGGAGTCGTCAAAATTGAATACAGGTGACAGGGAAATCAGGAGCTTGATGAACGGCAAGAAGGCGGAAGCTTGCACAAGACCTCAGGGATATAAAATGACTTTTTGAGCAGCTTGGTCAGGGGGCCATGCAATGGTTTCCACGTCTATTAAAAATCCTCCAAAATATTAACAGAGGCCGACAAAAATGCGCGAATTTGGGGAAAGGTGAAACCGCTGGAAATTTCACGACAGCCTTAGCTTAAATATAAAAGATGACTTAAAAATAAGAAACCATAACGTTGACAGGGTGGCCAAATTCTGGCACAAATAAATCGGCTGTTGAAGCAGTTCAGCTGAAACGCAATGGTGCGAAATAAGGCGAGAATGTCGGCAAGTGTTGAAGAAAGGTCAAGTAGGTCCTGTGGCCGACGCCAGCGCTCGGCAGCTGTCAAACGACTGCACGTATTAGCGAGATGCCTGGTCGTCAGTAATTACAGTATGATTCGGGTCTGAAATATTGGACGCGGACTCCATCACCTTGAATAGAGTGCATTCTTGGACAGATGGTACCCATTCTCTCGCAATGAGGATGGGAACAAATTTTCTCACGTGCCGGCTGTCACCTTCCTCCTATTGCCAACATTCCTTTCCCTCCGTAGTTGCTTAGCTTTTATTGGGTTCGGCTGCTAATCACGAGGTCTCAGGATCGAATCCCAACCACGGCAGATGTATTTCAATGGGTGTGAAATGCGAAAACCCGCCTACTTAGGGTTAGGCGCACGTTAAAAATCCCAAGTGGTCTAAATTATTCCCGAATCGTCCACTACGGCGCGCCTCATAATGAAATCGTGGTTTTGGCAAGTAAATCCTCATAATGCGTTATGTAACATTCGTTAAGGATGTCCTGGGCAGTCGCACAACTCTTGAATACAATTAAGTGTCAGGAGTTGCGCGCGAGTTCTTTGGATATGTCATCATCATCATCAGCAGCAGCAGCATCATCATCATCATGAGCCTGGTTACGCCCACTGCAGGGCAAAGACCTCTCCCATACTTCTCCAACAACCCCGGTCATCTACTAATTGTGGCCCTGTCGTCCCTGCAAACTTCTTAATCTCATCCGCCCACCTAACTTTCTGCCGCCCCCTGCTACGCTTCCCTTCCCTTAGAATCCAGTCCGTGTATAATAGCTGTGTGTTACCAGTACTCACCTACAGGGCAGAAACTTGGAGGCTTACGAAAAGGATTCTACTTAAATTATGGACGAGGCAACGAGCTATTGAAAGAAGAATGATGGGTGTAACGTTAAGGGATAAGAAAAGAGCAGATTGGATGAGGGAACAAACGCGAGTTAATGACATCTTAGTTGAAATCAAGAAAAAGAAATTGGCATGGGCAGGACATGCAATGAGGAGGAAAGATAACCAATGGTCATTAAGGGTTGAATATGTGGATAGCCTTTATGGCGTTCGATAGCTGTTAGTCTACATTGCGGCTATATAATAAAGGCGGAACGGCAACATGGTAGCGAATGTGGAGAACATACAAATCCCGCATATATTACTGCACAATAATTTTAAATAGCGTTCTTGCTTCACGCACGTGGATAACCGCCATAGGAGACTACTTTGGAAGCTAACTGCAAGTACTGTATATGTCGTACCCAAGGGTGTACCTGGCCTGGTGGCCAGTAAATGTGACGTAATATTGCGAGCAGCTTCGGCCATTGCATGCTAACGGATGACGACATGAAGTGACTAGCGCAAGAGTGGACAGGGGACACTAAACGCGCTACAAGGACAAGCGCCCAGTTGGAAGTTTGCGCTTATCCTTGTCGCCTCTTTAGTGTCCCGTGTCCACTCTTGCGCTAACCACTTTAGCATGAAATACCAACTAGCCCCCTCTCACACCCTGCGACGTCACAGGGACAGTTTGCTCAACTCTTGTTTCGTGACTTTTGTGTCATGGTGAAAAACCAACATATCCATGTATATGTCTTAATACCTAAGTACATCTAGATATGCAGCTTCGGCGATAGCCCATGAGTGCGCATTGCAAAGTCACTAGTGAAATAATCGTGGGCACCTCAACGAATTCGATAAGGGAAAATCAAAATCCATCCACGACGGCGTCTCTAGTAGGCGCTGTGCGATGTTCCGACGTTAACAATGTATGCCGATTGAAGAAAGGCTGCCCCGAAGTGCTTCTGACGGTTAGGCTAGCTTCTTTACTCCGTAGAATGAAAAAAAAGAAAAAGAAAAGGAAAAGAGAAGGAAAAAAAAAGAACCGGATCAAAGGCCCAGAATCAACAATTGCTCGTCGCGAGTAAACGCTGGATGACAAGTAATTTCCAGGCGACGAGCGAATACGCTTGATCAAGAACACTGATAACGCCGGCGGGACAAGCATTGTGGCGAAGTTCAGTGCGCAGGGATAGCTTTTACTTTTTTATTTTTGTTTGGTTGACGTCATCACGCGTCACCGCGGGAAGTTTGAAAAGTTCAAGGTGAGTACGCCACGTGGTGGCATTCACGCGAACTAAACCCTTGTGTCCAGAAAAGCTGGATACGGACGTTCTGAGCGTTACGGTTTAAAAAGGAAATAACTATTTCCCACTTTTTTCTAGTGTTATTACCATATTCTATAATTTTTTGTTCGTCATAATTTCTCTTCGCACTTCTCAGCTGTGCAGAAAGTGAGTTAGAAATATTTTTATAACGAGCAAGTAATTTAGTATTGAAAGGTTGCTTCTTTGTTTTCTTATAAAATTTTTCACGTCACCGCATTGCTTTCAGAAGGCTATCTGTAAGCCACGGATTTTCTGGCGATTATACCGTTTTTTCCGCATTTTATTTTATCAGAGTGGTAGTTGAAATGCGATGAAAGTGTCGTTAAAAACTGCGAAAAAGCTTTTTAAGGTTCATTAGGTGATACAACTTTCTACCAGTCAGTTTTAGTTACGCTAGCAAGGAAAATCTCTTTGTCAAGTACAACTCTGTAAAATGACGTGTTAGATATGACTGAGTGATTGCGCACGCGTTGAACGATAGGATAGTGATCGGTAATATCGGTGGTAATAATGCCAGCCTCAGGTCGAACTGTTAAGTTCGATAATGCGTGATCAATTAGGGTGCCATCAGAAATGTTAGGACAACGAGTAGGGAAAGAAATTAAACATTCATATCGAAAACTATGGAAGATGCTTGAATAACTAGAGGAATTAGATGAATTGGTATCTATGAGGTTAATGTTGATATCGCCCACGATTATTCCGTTACAATTAGCGCATGATATTTTTTCCATGGTTTGATCAAGGGCACTACAGAAGTCAGTAACTAGAGATAAAGGTGAGCGATAAATGCAGCCAAACACTAAGTTCTTTTTGTCTATACTGAAGACGGGGGAATCAAATTCAACAAATACAGATTCACAGTTAGTAATATTCAACTCCAAGTCAGGCCGTCGTTTATATGGAATGTTAGATGAGACAAATATAGCTGAACCGCCGTGAGAACTCGTCTCTTTGTGAGAACACTCAGAAGTGTATGAGTTAAAGCAGAATAGGTCCTTGTCATTATTACTAAGCCAGGTTTCAGATACACATATTATTGAAAAGGCGTCGTTAAATGTCGAAAACAGGTGCTGAAAATTGTCAAAATGCTTGCGGAGACTTCTAGCATTGAAGTGAATGATTGAATTGTAGTCGTGCGACATGAATTTATTCAGCGCAAATGTTGAGAGGCAAGAATCCATGGTGAATGGTAATGACATTTTAAAATCGAGGCAGTTAGTTGAGAACAGAAAGGTCAGATTCATCCGCAATGCCACAAACACGGCTCTCATTAGACTTTTTCGCCCTAATCTGACAATTGTCCGTCCACAAGTGCTTCCAGTTGTTAGCTTTTTTTTAGCACCAGTGCTTTAGAAAAGAGTGCCTTATTTTGTGGTGTCAAGTGGTCATTGACAAACATGGGAAGGTTGTTATCATATTTTCCGATGTCATTCAGGCGGAGCCTTGCCTTTCGCGCCTTACTGATAAAATCGTTCTTTTTCGCTCGAGAACAGAACCTAGCAATAAATTTTTCCTACCCTTATCTTTAGTAGAGACTCGATGAACAACATCGACATCAGAGAAAGTCACAAGGCATCCAATTTTCCTGCCCACTGTCTCCAAAACTGCAACTCACTCCTCGCCCTGACTACAGGGGATACCGCTGATTTCTATATTGTTCATGCGAGAGTACTGCTCGAGCTCGGAGACCCTCCGGGAAAGTGAACAGTTTTCCGTTTTCAGGGCTTTGTTTTCTGCCACACGTGAGGCCTTTTCACTGTGCAGCTTGTAGACCAGATCATGTAGAAATTTTAGACTGGATTCAAGGCTCTCCACGTGCTTCTTGAAAGCACGTGGATAGGAAGGCCTTGTATGGGTGATAATTAATGACTAGCAAACTTAATTAATTATTGATTACAGATTATATTGGGTGGATTACTGTGGGTTAAGTGGAGGAGGAGGAGGAGGGAAAACGTTATTTGCTTCAATTTGTTAGAAATTAGCGATGGCAGATGTGGTCGGCCGTTTTCACTGTCTTCCCCATCTGCCAAGGGTCGACGCCCGTATTCCAGGGCACCACTGAGGGCGGCTACTCCGTGAGCGCGCCTTACTAGTCCATGCTGCACTTTCGGGTCGCTGCTGGAGAGCACCCTCTCCCAACGCTCCGCACTCGGGTCCTATATTTGAAGGATTTGTTGATTGGGTTAAGGCGAGCTAGTGCGGATTAATGTGAATTAAAGTCGATAAAAAATATGTATTAAGGAGGATTATGGTGGTTTAAGGTGCATTAAGGTTGCTTACCGTGAATTATGGTATATTACGGTCAATAACGTGGACTGAGGTTGATTAAGGTGACGAAACAGGATTAAAGTGGATAACGGTGGATTAAGGTGAATTACAGTAGGCTTAATTTAAAAGGATTTCGCCTTGGCGTCTCTTAGCCAATAGCTAAAGACACCTGAACTTTTTCGATTTTTTTCGAGCCTCGGCTGGGCGGAATTTCCCGACTCAGGACAAACTAGAACGCTGGGGCGTGGCGCGTGTCTCTCTATATGTCCCCACTGCATGTCGGCAGAGACAAACAGACAAGTGAGAATCGAGTGTTTCAACGCATGTGTTTTTTGCGTGCCGTCCGCGCCAGGCTTAGGGGCCAGGGCGTACGGCTGTGTGTTTCGCGGGCCTTCTGCATGTTGGTGGCGGGCCTGTTTCGCCTTTGGCACAATTAGTTGCTTAAGGAGTTTCGGGCAGCCCTCGCCATCGTGCAATGCGCCTCGCACACGCCCTCCCGAGGGGAGACATGCTCAGTTTACTCTCGTACGAGCTCTGCTTTCCGGTACAGCATCAACTTCTCCGCCACTGGCGGTGCACTTTTGTTCTGTTGCACAACGGGTGAGCTCATCCAGCCATTCGGCCAGAGTAGCGATAAACACCTCTCGGGTATTCTTCCTCGTTACGATTTTATTATATTTTTGCTGAACTACAGGGAATTTCTATACGCACTATTTTAACACAAAAAAATCGTTTTCAAATAAAACGGTGGTCCCTTCGCAGACGTGCCCTCAGTGGTTGCGACCCATGATGAGTGATACGGGGGTAATCAGTCACTAAATAACAAAAATTCAATATTTCAGCCTTAGACCTGTTTTTGGAGTGGGCTCATAGCAATTGCGAATTCTTAAACGAGCTCTCCGTACAAGACACACCAAGATTTGAATCTGGGAAAACGCCATCACCCGCGAAACAGTTCAGCGACGAAATTTGCCTGTCAGAGCAGGCGAATTATGCCGCAGCCAACGAGGCGACGTTCTGCTTACGTCTCCCAGCAGCAGTAGCCAGAGTCCGAGCTCCTCGCGGTCATGGCACTCTGTCTTAACGCCTGCTACCTAGCACGCCTATGTACTCTGCTTGATCGCGTCATACCATTTGGACCGAAATTTACATTGCCAAGGCCGATGTGACGAAAACGGTTGACGTTAATCTCACCGCGGCTAACTCGGGAGCATCCGCTTTTAATTATATCGATATCGCACGACGTCATCGATCGAAATGCACAGGCTTCCTGCTATTTAGGAGGCGTGGCTGGCTGCCCAGTGCTAGGTGACGTAAGTAGATCGTCGCTTCGTGGAGCGCTGCTGTGCGCTCGCTGCAACCTCCCAGTTTCGGCCTCACGCGCTCCGATAGCCGAATTGCGTCGTAAAGCTGTTCCGCCGGTAACGACATTTTCCCCGATCCAAAAGTTGAGACGGCTTGCACGGAAAGTGCACGTCGATTTCACAATTACGATGAGCCCGCTGCAAATAATGGTTTTTAATTAGTTAGCGTAGTTTTGTTAATTAGCGACAAGTTACCACGTATAAACTGGGGACCCCGTGGTTGGCACCACTGATGACACCTCTCTGAAGAAACCGTCCTTTTATTAACGCGATAGCGTTAAGGAGCTCGTGTCGCAGAAAAGCCGGTGTCGTCGGCGTTGGCGTCCGCGGCGTTGGCCGTGAGCGATAAATCACGGCAGGCACTTCATAAATAAACAGTAACTTCCAAGATGGGCTGGGTGGAAATCGAATCAGGGTCTCCGGAGTGTGAGACGGAGACGCTACCACTCAACCACGAGTTCGATGCTTCAAAGCAGTACAAAAGCGCTTCTAGTGAATGCGGTGTTGCCTTAGAAACGTTTCGTAGAAAGTTATACTGCGGTGTATATCGCTAATTATGAGCATGTAACTTACAGAAGTCGCAGTTACACGAGTAGCGAAGTACGTTTACGCTACATTTCTTCTGCGCTTACCGCACACGCAGAGCCATCTTGCGGCAAACACTGAAGACCCCGTCCTCTCAATGTACGGCGTGGCCCCGACAGCTGGCGCGCCACGCGCACATTGGGGCTGTGCGGCGACACGGGACCGGTGCCAGGCGCGTCGCGGCCCCGACTCCCTCTCCCCTGACGACGCTTCGCCGTGCTCCCACACGGGTTGCAGAATCAAGCGCCCTTCCTTTCTTTAGATTACTATCTATCTATCTCTCTACCCGTTCCGACACGTAGTTTGGCTGGCGTAGATCGTTTCCCCCTCCGAGACACCGAGTTCTTTGGTTCGTTCCGTTTGCTCAGGCGCACGTTCCGTTGCCGCGCCGAACGCTGCGTTGCTCGACGCTCACCGCGTGATAGGTGGGCACAATGTCCGAAGTGATCGCTGCGCCGTAGCGCATTGTCTCACACCCCTTGGCGGGTCGACGGGAACGCTGTCGCGTTCAACTCTTGAAGGCGAAGCTTAAGCGTCCTCCAATTTTTTTCTAAATTGATATATTCTTAAATTTTAGTGATAGTTTTCGTAGAAATACCAGGCACGCGTTAATTACTGTGGCTAGGGCCGAACCCATGTATAGCGAAAATACGTCCAAATGATTGTGAGATACATATTTTACACGAGTATCGATCACGAAGTTTCACTTGTTCCAAAAAAGAATAACTTGCTTGGTGCAAACTCGCTGCACTTTTGTTCCGCTCTACTGCCTGATATAGACAAACGCCTTTATAACGAAATTCGCTATACAGATCACTTCACTGTAAAGGACGCGCACGGGCACCACTCACAATAAAGCTAGGAAACAATATTTCCATCGTTATACATCTAATTTCGTTGTAGAGGCACTCAAATGTAGTGCGCTGCACTATAGCACAGCAACGGGCGGATTTTATTTACTGTATTTTTACAACCAAGCTTTCAGGAACAGTAAATATAATGAGATAGCTCAAAGATTCGCTGGAATGCCTGTCTTCTATATCATTGAAGAACATGTTCTATTCTAATACTGCACTTCCTTTCCTGCACATTATCCCAATATAGTTTGTGTTCTTTAAAATTGAGGTATGTTTAGCTAAAGAAATTAAATAATGGGGTTTTAAGTGCCAAACCCACTTTCTCATAATGAGGCACGCCGTAGTGGGAGACTCCAGAAATTTAGACCACCTGGGGTTCTTTAACGCGCACGTAAATCTAAGTACATGGGTGTTTTCGCATTTCGCCCCCGTAGAAATGCGGCCGCCGTGGCCGGGATTCGATCCCGCAACCTCATGCTCAGCAGCCCAACACCAAAGCCATCTATCTTTAGCTCGAGTACTTCTTGGGGTAGGCGAGGATAAACAGCCACTACTGTTGATTTGTAAGGCGCACAGGCGGGAATTTCCGACGTTCTAGCGACCTGCGCGACCGGACTTTGTATCAGCGTCGCCGTTGTCGAGTCGGGCAAGCCGACGCACTTTTGGAGGTCCGACTGCCCGCGCTGCACTCCGCCGACGATATATACCCGTCACGTGACATCTCCCAGGCGAGGCTACCGAGCTCGGTTTGACGTCAACCGCGGATAGCGTGCTTATGGCCGATTTGCCTGGGGCCTAATTTCCCGAATCACGGTTAACGATAACCGCGGCCACGCTGACCGAGGTTAGCCGCCTAACCGTCGCTTCTCCTGCTGAGTAGCCAAGCTAACCGCGGTTAGCGATGTCGTTAGAGATGCCTTTGTCACAAGGGTATTATACAATTAAGAATGGCAAAAGAGGAAGAACCTCTTCCGAAGCATGGCAACGCTGAAGCGAGGTTAGTAATACAAACGCACGGCATGGTTAAAGAGAGAAGAGTGTTATTCGCGCGTAAACCCGACTGCGATATAATGTTATTGAAGCTTTAAAATAAGGTTCGCTGCAACGTGCGAAATATAGTGGTGGCTTTTAAAAATACTTATATATCAGCAGTTTGGAGAGCTGCAGTTTACAGAAATGTTTAGGAAAACCTTGTGGCTTTGGTGTTACCTGAACGAGAGTCCTATCACGCCGTACCTAAGAGTGCGGCTCCACTAGCTGCTGCCGCAGCTTCACCGTTGTTGTCTATTCCCACGTGAAACGGGGTGTGGGGAACTCGTCACCTATACACGCGGACGGCTTTCCTTGGCAAAGAAGAGAAGGCTATAGAGGCAAATAGCGCGACTGCTACCGCGAAAGAATGTAGTCCCAGAATTCAAGCAGTGCTGGCTGCGTCAGAAAAAATATTATTAATAATTATTATAAAAACCATTGCTTCACTTTCTACAGGTAGCTATGTGAATATGGACAAACCATACATCTAGGGCGTATTTATACTTTTATTACTTTGTACTTTGCAATGTCGAGTTTTTAAACATCGGAGAATGACGCACCTTTTCCGTGCACCTCAACAGCAAAATAGCGTCTCCATCTTCAGGTGAGCGTTCGTCACCTTCTGGCTCTTCCGTCGTGTCGCCACGGAAGCTCGTCACGAACTTGGCCAACAAATGGCTGTCTAAGCTCAAGAAGAAAATGGTGTGCGACGTTTGTGTTTCAACCACGCGTGACTGTCAGGACCTCAGCAACGCGGGCGTGCATAAAATACTGAGTCAGCTGACCGGCGTGAGTCTGAGTTCCGTGAGTGGGATAAAAGCAGAGGCCTTTCGAGGTCCGCTGCTGCCTCCAAGGCGAACAAGACCTGACTTCAAGTGTGGAAGATGCACTGAGAAAGCTGGAAGGACAAGAATGCGCATGTACACCAGCTTCAAGCTTGGTGCAACTGAAATGCAATGGGTGTACCAGCAAGATCCTGAACGCGTCCTGCTTAAGAGCAAGAGAGAGAGAGAGAACATTAATTTGTAATAAGATTGGGCGGCTTTAGCACGGGTGCAACTCCGATGTCGCCTATTCAAATATATGTAAAACGCAAAAATGCATTTCCGGAATAACCCCTGGGCCGATGATACAAAACATGCTGTATCTGAGAGAGAAAGGTGCGTTCTAGTGACCGTTCTTTTTAGTTTAGACCTCAATGTTACGAAAACTGCCGAAAATTGCTAAATCTGAAAAAAAAGAAGAGTGAAACAGAAGCACGAAATTTACAGAATTGTAACTCTAAATCAAGAACACATAACCCAGTTCTGTCAATTGCATGTTAGAGAATCTAAAGCGGACAAATTCGGTACATCAATTTATCTTATACGTGATTTCCTTATATTGTTCACAAGGGTTTAGAAAAGTCATACTCACATATTAACGGTCTATTTGATAGCCATATATAACAAGTCAGTTTTGTACATTTAGGTCTTCTATCAGATGCAATTCACAGAATTCTGGTATTGTTTTTCGTCCAAATATGTAAACTTGACCGTTCCGCTTTGTGGGCTTTCGCGATTTTCAATTATTTTCGTCAAAAATTCACGATCGAAGCAGAAAATTAGCCACTAACAGTCACACTTTATTTTAGAAAGAACGAACCTCATCAAACTTCGTGGAGTGGATGCAGAAAAAACGATTCTCTGCAGCTACTAAGTACTTGACTCCTAAGTAAATGACGTAAGGATATTGGAATAAAGTCAGAGTGAAATCACTCTACGTTCTATCGACCCTGTTCGGCATACTCAGCAGAAAGTTTTCTTTGCAAAGTCCCTAGTACAGCCTTCGTCCTTTCATTGAAGCACAGGCAGAGCCAGGCGAACTCTTCCGCGTCACATACTGCGTCCCGGTAAGTGCAGATAAGAGAAGCTTGCAAGAGCTCTAAGGCCTAAGGCCTAGCTCTAGCTCTAGCTCTAAGCTCTAAGGCCTAGAGCTCAAAGAGCTCTAAGAGCTCTAAGAGCCTGCATCAACGTACGTATACCTTCTGCGTGGAGGGGCCATTTAGCCGCGGATGGCTCGTGAGTGCGATGCCTCGCACACAAGAGTGTCAGCGAGTGATCTGCCGCACTTCTCTTTGCAGTGTCCAAAACCTGGCGAGAGAGCAGAGATATTCGTCGAATGTTAGACTCGTGTTCGTTGCACACTTGCGATGTTTCTGATGATTAGCCAAGCTTGTATGTTGCACAAATTTAATCTTAATTTGGCATCTGACATTTGCAGATACTTTAGCGATATGATAATGTTTGAACGATAGGCGTCAGCTTCACGCCCCCAGTACAGTGCAGTAATACTGAAAGCCGCCAGTAAATGTGCCACCACTCTGCGCACCTGCTGCTCGACAAAGCTCTTGCATAGCTAACAGCAACAGCAACAACACCAGTCCGCTTCTGGTCTTGTTAGGTATAGTACTGCAATCCTCTGAAGTGGTTCCGCCTTTCCTTCCATTCGAGACTCTTCATCGCAGTCGTCAGAGTCGTGAAGACTTCAAGATGATAATGGGCGACAGCATCAAATGGCCCACTGAGCGAAAGGGCCGGCGTAAGTAGCACGTGATGTAGCACGGCGTAAGTAGCACGCCACGTGATGTCCGTGCCTCGAAGGAGCAGAGGGTGCGGGAGAATACACCTGTGCCGACCTGGCGCGGCAGGTCTCGCGTGAGGGGAGAGAGAATCGTTGCGAAGCCACATCACCCTGGCTCTCGGAGGCCCTTGTTATTCGGTTGTTCCGCGTCCACGCAAGCTATCGCCTGCATTCTAACTTCGCGTCGGTAATTGCTGTAAAGAAATTATTGCGCATAAATCAGAACAAATTGCAGAGGAAAGGCGCTGGTGGTTGTGGGTTTCGAAGTTACGATTACACGCTCAGAGGCCCAGTCTCTTACCTATTAGGCTAAACGAGCTACTCCTAGATAACAGGCCAGTGTACTCTGCTTTAAGACGTCATGCTACTTGGGCTAAAATTTCCATCGACAAGCCCGGCGTGACGGAAGCGGTGACGACAAAATCACCATGGCTTATTCGCGAGCGTCCCCATTAGCTTATATGACAGTTGGACAAGGTAGCGTGACGTCACAGAAATAAGTGCGCTGGCCTTGTGCTGTCTAGGAGGCGTTGGTCAAGCGTGTCGACGCGCTCGCTTGTCCGCGAAGAAATCATAACTCGAAGGACCACTCAGCGATGTAAAATTGGCTATTCATTCGTTCGCATTCACAACTCATAACAAGTGCTTCGGTGTAGACGGATTTTTTTTGTTGACGTTGTTGCCTTTGAATAACTATATGGTTCAAACCAACTACATGCACCGGCCGGCCGTCGTAAGTGGCGTGTAGGCGAACAGTGCCGCGAACAGCAGAAGTCAGTGCATTGGCATGTGAAGCAAACGACGGGAGCAGGCTCTCACGGTGGATCCAGTGATATCGCAATGCACATTTTAAAGCCTGACCTACCAGAAAACGCATGTTCGTGTGTCTGCTTTTGGGAAAGGTCGCCACTTGTACGAGGCAGGCCCCGTTCACGGTACCAGGTACTATGTAAAATATAAAACTAGTGCGAATTGCGATGCAAGTACACCCCGCCCACGGAGGCCGACGCGGTAAGCTACGATGTGGAGCTCCAGCAGTTATATTCCAGATGTTATTTTGATGTTCACGTTAAAATTGTCGCATACTTATGTAAATAGGGGAAGCAGGCAGCCGATGTATAAAAAATGCATAAGATACATACCAGTGTGCGTGTATAACGCGGCTACAGATTTTGTGCCACTGCATTAGTGCCCCAGGAGCATACGTTTATCTGCCGCTCTGCAATTAACTTTTCTGACGTCAACTGGGTCACTTGAAGTATCACAACATCACGCCTACACGGTGACGTTCCCGTCACGCGATTTGTCTTGCAAATGTGGGTCGGAGTCGAAGTTGTGGCGTTTTTCCGACTCTCAAAAAGCGCGTTCTTGCCAAATGTGACAATCAGCACCGCCTTTATGCTATTTGAGGGCTTGCATAGGAGATATTGAGCTAAAAGGCTATCGCTGCCACCGAAGTGGTGCACGATAACTGTTCTGATTTTCTCGCTACTGATACAATGACGAAATGTTTCTCAAAAGACCACAAAGATAGCCACAGTGATGTTGGTGGTTAGGAGCAATAAGAGGTAGGCTGGTGCGTGCATTATTTGACTCCAATGACGATGAAAGACCGAGGCGGGGAGTTTTCAAGTACGGTGGTATCGACACCCAGACGCATGCTTCTCTCATGCAGACGCGAAGTCCAGTCGAGCACTGTTATGTAGAACGGAATGACCTGTTCTTGTGGGAGCAGTTGCGCTGCGCGACCTTTATTGTGAAGAGACAATGAAATGATAAAGGCGTTCGACTGTATTAAACTTCTTTGACGCGACTGGCACGAATACATCGCGTTCCACATAGCAGGAGCTAAAGCACTTAGGTGTGTGCGCTGCAGCTTCAATTCCGCTACTACAATTAGTAAGTTTCTGGTCAATGCTCCGAAAAAACATCCGCGTTGAAGGCCTTACTCGCGTTATTAAGGTTCCTGCGGTCTATGGGGCTTCACGACAGACTCTAAGAATGCCGCCCCCTACCGCTCTTTACTGTACGCGCTTTGTTCGTGCTTGTCTCTCTCTCTTTCTATGTTCCTCTTCCGCTCTGTTTCTCTTTTTATCCCCTTTAACCCTTCCCCCTGCGCAGGGTAGCCAACCGGAACTACCTCTGGTTAACCTCCCTGCCTTTCTCTGCATTATCTTATCTCTCTCTTTCTGCCTCGCGTCACGAACGGGAGCGTCTCAGTTTGTAGCATTCTCGCCTCGTGGCAGCTAACGCTTTGGAACACTGTGCTAAACTGCAGCCCTGGCTTCGGGGCCGCCATTCATTCCGCAGTGCTTTCCTGGTGGCTGGGCTCTACGAAGATGCCGCGAGATATTGTACCGCCTTCGGGTTCGGCCCAGCCTGTATCGTATCTTTCGGGAGTAAAAACATTTGCCGACGATTACGACGCTCCCTAATTATAATGCGAACCTTATACGCGTTTTCTTTGTTGATGTGTTGGATAGCGTGGACAATCTGTATCGTGTGACCCATTGCAATCGGAGCCAAGTCTGGCGCGACTGCCTCGCTAATCCCACTCAAGTTTGTTTGCTTTAAGGTGTTTGGTATCTTCAGCTCGAGTACTTGTTGCTGTAGACGAGGACAAATAGCCACTAATGTTTATTTGTAAGGCGTGCAGAGGGGCACTGCCGACGTTCTAGTGACCTGCGAACACATTGTCCTCGCACTTTCATATCAGCGTTGCCGTTGTCGAGTCAAGTCAGCCGATGCGCTTTTGGGACGCCGTCTGCGAACAGCCCGCGCTGCACTCCGCCGTCGATAGATCCGTCATTTGACCTCTCGCAGGATAGGCTGTCGAACTCGGTTTGGCGTCAACCTCGGTTAGCATGTTAACCGCCGGTTTGCCTGCTGCCAAATTGCCCTAATCGCGCTTAACGGCAACCGCGGTCACGCTGACAGTGTTTCGTCGAGTAACCGCCGCTTCGCCTGCTGTGTAACGGAGATAACCGTGGTTAGCGATGTCGTTAAGGACGCCCTTGTAAAGAGACTATTATGATTTAGAATTGCAAAAGAGCGAGCACCTTTTCCGAAGCATGCGAGGGCTGCATTGAGCATAAGAATAGAGAAGTGTGAAACGGTTAAAAATAGAGCAGCCATATTTGTGCTAAACCCAACTGTGGTACAATGTTATTGAAGCTTTAACGTAAGGTTAGCTGCTACGTGCGAAATATAGATATTGTCAGTGGCGACGGCGACACTTCGATATCGCCTAATCCTTGTCACCCTTTGGCGGCAGATCGCTGCCTCTGCGCGGCTGTACTTTATACCAAAATCAGCGCAGATAATTGCACGTGCCTACGTGCACTGCGCAGATGACACCTGCATCTGGGCGTCAGAAGTAACTCGGCCGGAGGTTCGCGCAAGGTTAGAAAGGGCTGCAACAATGACGTAAAATTATCTTCAGAGACAAGGCCTCGAAATTTCAACAGTAAAGTGCGGATTCGTCGCCTTCACGCGAAACTGGATTACAGGATACCCGGTGTCTATAAATGGCCAGCGTTTTTTCGATTCATCGATTTTTTGGGGTAATTGCCGACCGCGACTTCTCTCGGCGCTCCCATGTATCCTACCTAAGGAAGAGACTCTCATCAATCAGTCACCTTTTCAGGGTTATTCTTGAAAAATCATGGGGACCGTCGGTGTGTTTTATGCTTCAAGTGTACAATGCGATGTTCATGGGTTTCTTGGGTTACAGCAATCCGATGCTGTCAAGCACCCAGAGGACAAATCTCAGAGTGCCTGAGGGCATGCAAGCTGGAAAGCTTAGAGCATATCGCGGTCTATACCGCGATACGCTTCAAATGCCACAACAATTGCCATCACCGGCTGACATCCCATCAGTACGTATGTCGCCACAGACATCCTTAGAGATCATCTTCGTCAGTTTTTTCGAGTCAAGACTGAACGCCTTGCTTCTCCCTCGGAAAGTCGGCCAGGTGCAACTTTTTAGGGCATTGTAGCCTCCTACCGTTCCCCTCTTCCATCCCACTTCATGTCTCCAGCAAGTCTCCTTGTTATTTGTAGTGCCTGCAGAAGCCTAAAGTGTGGCTGTCCATTCCAGGAGTTGGAAAGAAGTCCGGCTTGCCAACTTCTGCTACGAATCAAGCGGCTCTATATCTACTGTATGATTCATACTCCAATCGAGCTCACATTTTTACAGATAGCTCTTCGACTCTAACCAGCTGTACTGGTGCGGTAGTCATTCCATCGATGCCAATCTGCAAGAATTCCAAGATCAGCCACGTCACAACATCGACAGGATCCGAACTTTCGCCCCTCCGTAGCGCAGTGCTATACGTGCAGCAACAATCCCCGACTCACTGGGATATATTCTGTGATTCAAAGGCCGCCCTTGAATCACTCTTATCATCTCTGCGCCACAGCCCACATGAACAATTGGTAGCAGAGATACGATCACGCTACCATTAAGCGGTGTACCGGGGCTGTGACATAGTATTTCAGTGCCCACCCGGGCACTGCAACAACACTGACAATGAAAGTGCTGACAAAGCTGCCTTTCAGGCACATGACGTGCGCGAAAGCACCTCAATGCCATTGCGGAGAACGGATGCAGCCCGGCACCTCAGCGGCCTTGCCCATATTATTGCTGTAAGGAAATTGAGCACAACGGAGCTCACCAAACGGCGCTTATATACCATGGACCCGCAGATGACATTGCAACAATAACCTGGTTGTAATCGACGGGAAGAAATGGTACTGTGCGGCTTGCAAATAGGAGTTTCTTTAACAAACGCCTGCTAATCCCTAATTGGAATGGCGGAAAGTCCCAATTGCAGCAGATTTGTTAAAGAAATGGCCAAGCATCTATGGGACTGCCCTACATACCAAGACGAGAAGAGTGTCCTTCGTACAGCTTTGGAGCCCTTAGACGAGAGTCCTCTCACAGAGGAGAACATCTAGAGCACGGTGGACTCGTGAGTCTGCTATGTTGTGCAAGGCCAGAAAGGCGCTGGTGCGTTTATTGAAATGCGCCGGCCTGTATGACCGCCTGCGAGTGACTCAGTGATGAACGCTCAAGTGTGAACCAGTGCAAACTGTAAACTTCTATCCTTCTTCTCTTTCAATCTCCTTTCCCCAGTGCAGCGTAGCCTACGGGGCTCAGCCTGGTTTACCTCCCTGCCTTTCCCCTATGACTTCTCTCTCTCTCTCTCTCTCTCTATGTATGCATGCCTTAATATTGTCATTGCCTCGGCGGTGTATCCCAAGATATTAAAATAAAGTACACCCAGGGCACATGCGAGCTAACCATCATGAACAACTTTTTCCCCTACAAAGCACGTGAATATATAGCTAACCTGAAAAGGTCACAGAAGCAAAACAGGTGACAAAAATGTTGGTCAAAGCAGTTTATTGTACACAAGTGCACATAACTCTTGTGTAAACTTTAGGTTATAAGCCCTAAAAATTAAGTACAATAGTAAAATATATGACAACTTTCGCCAGAAGGCGACGCATAAACCGCGATAACTAGGTTCAGCGTTGCGTTGTAAGACTCCTCGAACTCTGTTCTGACAATTAGTTTTATAGCACGGCAAAGCGAGACCTACCCACACCCACACCCTGTGTGCGGGTAACTTCGCTTCGCTTTTGCAGCTAAACGCGACTCTCTATGCACGAACTACGCATGCGCGTCGATACTGCACCAACGCGATGTTGGCGGCGCTAGCGCCCCTTCGGTGCCGCAATTGGCATCGAAAAAAAAACAGCTCTTGTAAATTCCACTCACAGGGAGAAAAATCATGAAATTTATTACGTGCGAGAGCAGCTGAATGTTCACACGCGCATATTCCATCTTGAGCTCGAAAAAAATTAATGCGGGAATTGCAGTGCACCATAGCAACTCAACTGAGCCCATGACGAAATAATTCTCACGTATAAATTGAGACCTTGTCAAGAATACTGCGAATATTGTTACAGCGTAAGCTGTCTATACGTACTACGGCAACTATAAAACAACCCTCCTTGTTGCGCAATAAAGGAAAAATTGGCATTAGGACGCCATTGGACTAAAATTATTGTGTCTAGAGCAATGACATAGTGGAGCAGTAGGAGGAGGAGGAAATAAAAGAGAAGGCAGGGGTGTTAATCAGAAATGCGCCTGGTTGGCAGCCCTAATCTGGGGGATGGAAAAGAGTGAATCGAAATGAAATAGTGCACTCGCAAATAGCCATAGCAGTTAGATCGTATCCAAGGCGCTTCGTAGTATAATTTACTTCTTTCGTGAGAAAAAAACCTGATTTCTAGCAAAAAAGGCGCATAATTTTTTTAATTATTTTTCTTGCGTCATGTCGATTTTTACACAAGGAAATCGTGGAAATAAACGAATAAGTTTCTTTATTTTGTTTCCTTGAGGATATTTCGATAATATGCATCAATTTGTTGTGTAATATTCTGAAAAAGTAGAGGAGATTTTTTTTTCGGAGAACAATCAATGATGCCAATTTATTGCTTGTTAGTGTACCCATATTCACTGTCCGGCTGGAATATTAACCCATCGGCCAGACAACACCGTATCCTTAACAGAATGCTTATCTTAGTAATTCTTAGTGTAAGAATCATTGCTGACGTGCGGTTTCCGCGGCGCCGAGCGCTAAAACGTATAATCTGGTCTAAACGTTGCTGCTGTTCTGCACCTTTGTCGGCGGTACCAGATTGACCGGCCTTTTTTGTCGGGCGGTGTCAATATTATCAGGCGGTGTTTTTAACGCCCAATCGCATCTCACCGCGATGGTCGAGTAACCAATGCACGCTAAGAAAGGGGAAGCGGACCAATTGGAGACGCCGGCACCCTTCTCTTCACCCTGTTATCTACATTTACTATGCTAGCTCGGCCCCAACCGAAAGCCTCTCGTCTCCTGCACGCTCCTCAGCTTTAGTTTGGCCATATTATAAATAAAACCAGTCGCGGTAGGCAATAATATTCGCTTTGAAACTAAACAAGTCGCCTCCTACAAAGGAGGAGAGCGTTTGATTGAAGTATTGAAACAACCATGAGAATAACCGCGCGTGCTTGCGTCGGCAGTTACATGAGTATACGACATCAGGATATTGGAATAAAGTCAGAGTGGAATCACTTTACGTTATAGCGATAATGTTCCGCATACTCTGCAGAAAAGTTTCTTTGCGAAGTTCCAAGTAGAGCCCTTGTCCTTTCATTCAAGCACAGGCAGAGCCAGGTGAACACTTCCGCGTCACATACTGCGTCGCGGTAAATGCAGATGGGAGAAGCTTGTAAGACCTCTAAAACACAAGCTGGGGTGTTCGCAGAGCCTGCAACAACGTATACCTTCTGCGTGGCGCAATCCTTGCGCTGCGGATGGCTCGTGAGTGCGATACCTCGCATACGAGAGTGTCAGCCCATGATCTGCCACTCTCTTTGCAGTGTCCGAAATCTGGTGAGAGAGCAGATATATTCGTGGAATATTAGATGCGTCTTCGTTGCACAATTGCGATGTTCCTAATCATTAGCCAAGCTTGTATGTTGTACAAATTTCATTTTAATTTGGCATCTGACCTTTGCATGTACTTTAGCGATATCATCAAGCTTGAAGGATAAGCGTCAGCTTAGAGCCCGCAGTACAGTGCCACCAGTAAATGCGCCACCACTCTGCGCACCTGCTGCTCGACAAACCTCTTGCATAGCCAGGAATACTGAGCTTCGCAGTCCTAGGCCGCTTCCGCGCTTGTTAGGTATAGTACTGCAATCCTCTGGAGCGGTTCCACCTTTCCTTCCATTTCAGACTGTTCATCGCAGCCGTCACAGCCGTAAAGGCTTGAAGATGGTAATGGGCGACAGCATCAAATGGCCCACTGAGAGAAAGGACCGGCGTCTGTAGCAGCGAACCAGCCCCTAAATTCTTATTGGCTGCGACGTCACGTCACGTGTGTGCCTCGACGGAGCAGAGGGGGCAGCAGAATACACCAGGTGTTGCGTACAGGGGAGGGCATCGTCACTACACCACTTCACCCACGGTCTCGAAGGCCTTTGTTATTCGTCCGTTCCGTGTCCAGGTGAACGCAAGCTCTCGCCCGCGTTCTAACATCGCGTCGGTAATCGCTGTAAAGAAATAGTGCACATAATTCAGAATAAATTGATGAGAAAAGGCGCTGGTGGTAGTGGGCTTCGACGCTACGACCACACGCTCAGAGGCCCATTCTCTAACCTACTAAGGTAAACCAGTTACTCCTAGATCACAGGCCTGTGCATAGCACTTTATGACGTCATGCTACTTGGAACAAAATTTCCATCGCCAAGCCCGGCGGAACGGAAGCGGTGACGACAAAATCACCGCGGCTTACTTGAGAGGGTCCCCATTAGCTTAAAAGACATTTGGGCAAGGTAGCATGACGTTACGGAAATAAGTGCACTGGCCTTGTGCTATTTAGGAGGCGTTGGTTAAGCGTCTCCACGCGCTCGCTTGCCCGCTAAACTAACTCGAAGGACCACTCAGCGGCGTCCAATTGGACATTAGTGCTTTAGCATTCAAAACTCATAACGAGTGCTTCGGTTTCCTCGGATTTTTTCGTTGACGTTGCTACCATCGAATAACGATATGGCTCATAGCAACTAAATGCACCGGGTGGCCGTTGCAAGCGGGGTGTGGGCGAACGGCGGCGCAAACGGCAGAAGTCAGTGCACTGGCATGTGAAGCAGACGACGGGGCGGAGGCGCTCACAGTGCAGCCAGTGATATCGCACTGCAGGTTTTAAGACCTGACCTACAAGAATACGCATTTTCGTGTGTCCGCTTTCGAGAAAGGTCGCCACTTGTTAGAGGCAGGCCACATTCGCGGTACCAGCTACCAAATAAAGTAGAAAACTAGTGCAAATCGCGGTGTAAGTGCACCCCACCAACAGAGCCCGAGGCGGTAAGCTAAGACGTGGAGCTCTAGCATATATATTCCAGATGTTATGCTGTAGTTCAGGTTGACATTTTCGCATACTTAATTATGTAAATAGGGAAGCAGGAAGGAAGGCGATGTATCAAAAATGTGTAAGACACGTATACCATTGGGTATGTATCATTTGGCTAGTGGGTGTCTGCCACTGGGTACGTGCCCCAGGAGCCGACGGTTATCTGCCGCTCTGCAATGACCGTTTTCTGACGTCAACTTGGGTCTCCGAAAGTATCACTACGTCAAACCTACACGGTGACATTCCCGTGACGCGAGTATCCTTGCAAATGAGGGTTGGTGTCGCCATTGTTGCGTTTTAGACTCTCAAAAAGCGCGTTCTTGCCAAACATAACCTTTAACATCGGCTTTGTGCTCTTTAAAGCTTCCATATTAAATATTGAGTTAAGAGGCTTTCGCTGCCAGCGAAGATGTGCAAGAAAACTTATCTGATTTTCTTAATATTTATACAGTGAGGAAGTGTTTTTCACAAGACTGCAAAGATTGCCAGCGTGACTGCCATGGTTAAGATCGATAACATGGAAGTTCGCGCGTGGATCACTCGGCTCCAACTGCACTACAACAACAAGTTCCTCGTCGGTTGTCTAATGTTGGGCACTGCTCTGTAGAACGCAGTGACCTGTTGCGCTGCACGACCTTTACAAAGAGGTGACGTGTATAACGAAGGGTCTCGGACGCCGCAAGGCGTTTGACGGTATTACACTTCTTTGACACGACTGGCTCGAATACGTCACGTCCCACATAGGACGAGCTAAAACAACCAAGTGTCTGCGCTCTAGCTTCCACTCGGCTACTAGAATTAATGAGTTTCTTCCTCGCCTCACGACGGGGACCCTGTCGGTTTCTACCATTCTCGTCTAGTGGCAGCGAACGCTTTGGAACACTGTGTTCCTACATAATAGGAATACACGATTTCTTGTTATATAGTTCCTATATAACAAGAGTTACAGCCGTTTTATGTAACCATACTCCCTCCGCAGACGGCCACGCATTAACAGCAGACGGGAATTCAGTAAAGTTTACAACTTCACTGCGAACTAAGTAATTAAGACAAGTAAATGAAAATCGGCGAAATGATAGAGTCGTCTTAGCGGCCAATTTAAGCATACTTTTTCCAATATACCTACATGAGATCGAGGGCTACAGAGCATTCGCGAGAAACTGGAGACGAGCATTTTTTTGAGTCGACGCGACCCTTAGACGAACGGACATCAACCACTGACGGAGGGTACACTATACAGCCTCGCTGTAAAAGGAGCCGTTGGTCTCGCTTTCTTGTTTCTTGAGCTGCTTCGCCGCGCTCACATATGTCGGTAAGTTCGCGTTCACTGTCCGTTGCAGTCACTTTAATCTTTGCGATGCTTCGTCAATCTCAATGTCTTGGGAACTAGTCCAATCTTTAGTCATGGTCCATTTCACCCAGCTTAGCTCAAGGAGAGCGTCCGGTGGCGTCGAGTGTAAACATGCCGGTGCGTTTGCGTTCGACGTCCATGCACAGCAAACATTCATGCGCCCGACGCAACTAGAGTTGTGAGGCACGAGGAAAGAAAATGTGTCTTAAATTGTGCCTCCGATTAGCGACAGCGGGTAGCGCAGCATCAAGAAAGCAAGCATGCTTTGTTTCCACAGATCGACCATGAAGAAAGGCATGTTGGTATATGCTAATATTATGCTTAAAGAAAACCGACAGATGTGCAAACACAACTTTTCAAACAATTTTGCAAACGGGGACAAGTGGTACACGGGGCCATAATTTGAACCTCATCAATGCTGCCAGTTTCATCATCATGTCCCATAATGTCCCAAAGTATTAGAGAACTTGGGTCACTGGACTGCCATAAGAGGCTTGATATAGATAGAATCAAAGTGCCTTAAGTAGCTGAAATAATGCTAATCGCATTACAATCCGTGATGACGCCACCTTGAAATTTCAGCACCTGCAAGCGCCGTTACGCCTTGTATATTGACGCCACCCGGTCGAGCGTAGTTCAACTTTTATCGGTACAAATGGCCTACACTGTATTCTAATATAGCCAAAGACTGAAATAAAGTTTCACGAACTTCTTCTGAACTCTAACCGAATTGCGAAAAAAATGCCTTGCGCTGACGTAGTGGTCCTCGCGTTCTGCCGCAAAATAAAAAAAAAACAGAAATTGTGATTATTTTTTATTCTAATAAGCAGCTTGTGACCGTGAACTCGACAATTTGTAGTGGAGTTCAAAAATACTTTAACAAACTAAGCAAGTCTAAACTAATCTTAGCAGTGTGTGTACGTCATGCTGCGTCCCAACAGAGACTGCGGTGTCGTGGTTAGGCTTAAACTTCTCGTCCAGCAGCGCTCTTGCAAAATGTCGTTGCCCATACTTCGTTCACCAGGCCGTTTTCCTGCGCCCTGCCCTGGACGACTTGCACGTGGCACGGACCACTCTGCACCATGGATTCCCACATACGCCAGCCGCACAACGCACCTTTACTTTTTGGTAAGTGCAAATAAGCGATCGTTCCTGCGACGACGATCTTAGATTGCGCCAAACAGTCGATTCGAAACAACAATGATAGTTTTCCTATACCGTGGAAGCTTCGCAGGTGCTGCGGACATCAGGTTCGGCGAGAAAATCGCCACTATAACATTAACTATCACAGTCAAATTCTAAACCATTTAGTCGTAAATAAAGGAATTATTCCTACATTACCATTTAGCTGCCTCAGTTCACAGTTTTCGTGGACGGGCAGCCGAAAAAAGAAGGGAAAACAAGGAATATACGGCATGACAGCAAACTTGCAACTGATGCTAACGTTAAAAAAATTACGCACCGGAAGTAGACTCCGTCAAACTTTTTTTTGTGCGTATACCTTGTATCAGAATGGGCTATCGCGCATGTGCGCCGATATCGTTTGCCACTTCTTTCCCTGGCTCTCCTTTCCCTCGGTGCCTACGCAAGTACATAAGCGTATGAATAAACGACCAGTTGGTCATTCTTTGTTCAGCAACAAGTCGCCTCGGTTCATTACTTTAAACGCGATACATGGTGTCAGAAGCGTTTGTCGCGGCAGAAGAATGGACGCCGTCAAGCCCCCGGAGCCGTTGCAGCTTTCTGGAAACTTGAGAAGAAACTGGCTACTGTTTAAGCAGAAGTTGGAACTCTACATCACAGCGACGTCGTCAGACAAGCCGAGGAAGGAAGCTGTAAAAGCGGCAATACTTCTCAGCACCGCAGGTGACGATGCCTTGGACGTGTACAACAACTTCGTGTTTGCCGAAGGTGAGGACAAAGAAGATTATCAAACTTTGGTCAGGAAGTTTGAAGAGTACTGTCTCCCCGAAGGAAATGAGGTTTATGAAAGGCACGTTTTCCGCCTTCGAGTGCAGGACGAGGCAGAACCATTTGAAAGCTTTTTGCGGGATCTCAAGAAGCAAGCGAAACTCTGCAGCTCTGGAGAGCTTGAACCATCCATGATAAGGGACCAAGTGGTCTTTGGCATCAACGACAAAAAGCTCAGGCAGAGGTTGCTTGGCGAGAAGGACCTTAGCTTGCAGAAAGCTGAGCAAATGTGCAAAGCAGCCGAAGTTTCTGCGCAGCAAAATGCATCATGGTCGAAGGAAAGGCTGCAAGTAGAGTACACGAGGGAAACTGAACGAGACAGCAAAAAACAATATTGATGCCGTCAATGCGGAAGAACTCATGCACCAGAAGAATGTCCGGCTCGCGGAAAGTTTTGCTACGCATGCAAGAAAAAGAACCACTTCGCGGCATATTGCAGAAGACGCCAGATAAACCAAGTCGACGAAGCACAAAAGGCCGATGATAACTTCGATAACTTGAATATCGGCGTGTGCGGAATAACTGACGGCGCGGGAGCAGATTGGACAGTTCGCGGCAAGATAGCCGGCCAAGAACTGCGATTTAAAGTAGAAACTGGCTCGCAAGCCAACCTACTACCTCTGTCTGTGTTCAGGCGTGCCAATCGAGCAATGGAGCTAAAAAAAAGCACAGCAGTTTTAACGGCATATAACGGAAGCATTATCAAGTATGTGGGAGTCTCAACAGAAGTCCTGAGCATAAACGGCCAAGAACGTGACGTTACATTTTTTATTGTGAAGAAAGGTCGCCATGCCATCATTGGTCTCAAAGCATGTCGGGAATTCGGACTGATTCAAACAGTGAATGCAGTAGACTCGAGCGAAGAAGGCGCTCCCCAGCTGGCTTTTCCCCACCTATTTCGCGGAACCGGCTGCGTAAAGCGACTGTACAAGATGGTACTGCGACGGGATGCCGTTCCAGTGGTGCAGCCTGCCCGAAGGGTACCGTTGGCGATGAAGGAACCGCTTCGCGAAGAACTGAACCGCATGGAAGGGGCCTCTATCATTGCGAAAGTGGACGAGCCTACCGACTGGGTAAGCCCTTTAGTTGTAGTAAGAAAGGATGGCCGGCTTCGCATATGTTTGGATCCAAGGGCCATAAACAAAAGCATAATGCGGGAACATTACCCGATGCCATCCCGGGAAGACATTGAAAGCGAAATATCGGGCGCAAAGTACTTTTCTCGGCTTGACGCAAACGCTGGCTTCCATCAGATACCATTGGACGATGCTACGTCACGCGTGTGCACTTTCGCAACGCCCTTTGGGCGCTACAGGTTTTTAAGGCTGCCGTTTGGAATCTCTTCCGCGAGCGAGGTCTTCCAAAAGACGTTAACAGAAATATTCGAAGGCCTGACAGGAGTACGCGTATACATTGACGACATTCTGGTCTGGGGTGACTCGACAGAGCAGCATAATGAAAGGCTTCGAGCCGTACTAAAGCGAGCGGAGCAAGCTGGGCTGACGTTTAATGAAAAAAAATGTGTATTTTGCGTGACACAGGTGACATTTCTTGGTGACGTGATCAGCAAAAATGGTGTCCGTCCCAGCCCAGATTTAATTGAGAGCATACATGCCATACCACCTCCGAAGGATAAGCAGGCGGTTCGAAGAATGTTGGGCGTCGTGAATTACTTTCGCAAATATGTACCCTCATTCAGTGAAAAGACGTCATTACTTCGTGGCCTTATGAAGGAAAGCGTGGTGTTTGAATGGACATCAGCGCACGCGCAGGAATGGGCTCAGATCTGCGAAGCACTGATACACCCACCGCTTCTAGCACTCTTCGATTCAAAGAAAGAAACGAAGGTAACGGCAGACGCCTCGGGAACCGGCATTGGTGCCGCCTTATTGCAAAAGCACGGAAACGACTGGCGTCCAGTCACGTACGCATCGCGGGTTCTGAGTGAGAGTGAAACGCGGTATGCTCAAATCGAAAAGGAGGCGCTCGCTATAGTTTTTGCGTGCGAAAAGTTTCATCAGTTTGTGTATGGTCGCAGGATCCTGGTCGAAACTGATCACAGGCCACTGATTGCTATCGCTCAAAAAAGTGTTGTGGACATGCCACCAAGGCTGCAGCGATTTTTCATCCGTCTCTTCAAATATGACTGTCTTGCAATTCATCCCTGGGAAAGACTTGCTGCTCGCAGATATGCTGTCCCGTGCTGCCACGCTGCCTGGGTGCGCTGAAGAAACGGAAGACGTGGATATCCACGCAGTTCAAGTGGTCTCAAGCCTTGTAAGCACAAGAACAAAGCAACGACTGGAAGAAGAAACTCGCACGGATCCGTATTTAAGCAGCGTTATAGAACAACTAAACACTGGTGCGACCATTCAAGGGGAACTTAAGCCGTTCACATCCGAGTTGGCGGCAGTGGATGGCATACTGCTAAAAGGAAGCAAGATTGTCATACCAAAAACCATGAGGGCCGAAATTCTGCGGCGGATACACGAGGGTCACTTGGGACAGAACAAATGCAAGGCCAGGGCACGTAGGCTAGTTTTTTGGCCAGGACTCAGCAGTGATATTGAGAACCTGGTACGAACGTGCCATGTGTGTCAGAAATACGCCTACAGCCAACCGAGCGAGCCCCTGCTGCTACGGCCTACACCGGAACGACCATGGCACCGTGTTGGAATTGACCTGTTCCAATACGCAGGGCACTCGTACGTGGTAGTGTATGACGACCACTCGAACTTCCCAGAGGTTGAAAGGTTGGTGGGCACAACAGCGATGGAAACCATTTCTAAGATATCTGCCATATTCTCTCGCTATGGCATTCCTGCGCAAGTCTGCACTGACAACGGGCCCCAGTTCGCTTCAAGTGACTTCGCGGCTTTCGCAAGACGGTACGACTTCGAACATATAACATCCAGCCCTAATTTTCCGCGCTCAAACGGCCTAGCCGAAAAGGGGGTACAGATTGTTAAAAGAATTCTCAAGAAAGCTACGGAGTGCCGTGAGGATTTCTGGTTGGGCCTTTTGGCTTATCGATCGTCCCCCTTGGAAGATGGACGGTCTCACGGAGAGTTGCTGCAAGGTCGTCGTCTTCGGACAACTGTTCCCGAGTTCAACACTGATGGGGCATGCCCTGTATCAAAACATCGGCAATCATTGCGGGGCAAGCCGCTATCGCCTCTTGAAGCAGGAAACGTCGTTCGGATAAAAAATGGGAACTGGTCACGCAAAGCAACGGTGCTTAAAGAAGCAGCGCCACGTTCGTATTTGGTCCAAACTGAGACGCAATCGACAACATTTGCGGCGAACAGACGAGCACTGCGCAAACGTGAACGACTACGAGAGTAGCCGGGAAGACACTGAGCCGGAACCGAATAACGTATTACAACCGGTCGAAGATTTTGAACCGGTAATCGACGCAGGTGACACTGCGGCAGCCGACCGCTGCTCAAGCCGGCAAATGACCGGGGTTCCTGACTCAGCCGGGCAAGAAGACACACCAGGAAACCCATCCGCACTGCCAACAATTCGTCGGTCTACCAGATCCCGGAGGGAGCCGAAGCGTCTTTGCTACGACGAAAACTTTCGTCAAGTCTGCTAGCTTAATTGTTTTTGTTTTGTGTGTGTGTTTTTGTGTGAAGACAAGCAAGTCTTCCAATTGTATGTAGAAAAGATGTATCAGAATGGGCTATCGCGCATGTGCGCCGATATCGTTTGCCACTTCTTTCCCTGGCTCTCCTTTCCCTCGGTGCCTACGCAAGTACATAAGCGTATGAATAAACGACCAGTTGGTCATTCTTTGTTCAGCAACAAGTCGCCTCGGTTCATTACTTCAAACGCGATACATACCTGACAACGCCATTTTTACGTACTGTTGTGACATAAACTTTGACTTTTGATGTTGAAGTACAAGTTGGCAGCGTCTATGGCATCGCATTTTATTTCAGAATGACTAGAAAATAACACATGGTCAAATACTAGGCAATGGCCGGCGACCGCAAGAGATACGTAAGGACTCGACACACTTAGTGCATGCTGTTGTCGCGTGGAGTGACGTAGGAAGAACACACTGTGAAAGACGAAACTTTTATTGGGCGAACCTGTGCCCACAAAATCACGCTACACTTAAAGAACGGCGACAACGGCGAACACAGTCGGCGATTGTCGAAATCTGATCAGCGGGTCAAGTGCGTTGGCTTTCATCCATCAGTCATCGAATGTCATCAGTCATCGAACTCAGGGAAAAGGAAGAAAGATTACAAGAAGCTGCGACATGCGTAGAGAAATATGTTAAGGCAAGAGGCCTAGCCTGCTCAACGGAGAAGTCCGAGCTCCTAAGAGTATGGCGAGGCAAGAAGAATCGCACCGTCCCAGAGGAAGTAAACATTAAGTTGAACATCCACCTCGAGGGACAGCCAATCCCGGAGAAGACGCTCATCAGGATATTAGGAATGTGGATACAATCGAACCAACGATGTACCCACACCCTAACACTACTTAAAACTGCAGCCAACCAAGTGGCCCGCATGATAACGCGGGTCTCACGGAAAAGACACGGCATGAAGGAAGCAGACACACTCAAACTGGTCAGAAGCCTGGTGGTCAGTAGAGTGACGTATAGCCTCCCGTACTAGCACTGTACGAAGCACGAAATGCAACAAGCGGACGCAATCCTGAGGAAAGCCCTCAAGACGGCGCTCCACCTACCGCAGTCAACATCGACCGACAAACTCCTGGCCCTGGGGCTACACAACAGTCTCGAGGAGCTCCAAGAAGCGCAGATAATCGCGCAAATGCAAAGACTAAGGCTATCGGCAACGGGCAGAAGACTCCTGAGTAGATACGGCGGTGAAGCTACCATAAAGGAGACACAAAGCACGGAGACGATACCGGACGAATACAGAAACACTATCAAAGTAGCACCGATACCCAGCAATATGGACCCGAACCTACACATGGCACGAAGACAAGCAAGGGCAGAGTATGTACAAAGAACACTGGCAACTAGACATGACACAGTGTACGTAGACGCCGCTACCTACACTCAGGACAAAAACCACAAGAAAAGCAAAGTCGCAACGGTGATCAACTCGGACTTAAAAGAAATCACCAGCGCATCAATTCGGAACTGTACGGTAGTTGAGGCCGAAGAGGCAGCCGTGGCTCTAGCGGCAGCGGAGGGCTACCGATCCAACAGGTCCTTAACCATACTCAGATTCACAAGCAGCATGCCGCAACTACCTAAACGGCAGAATCAGCCACAGCGCGCTCCGCATCCTCCGCTCAAGTGGCAAAACCGTCAACAACCAGGCCAAACACACGATAGTTTGGGTGCCGGGACATACCGACATTACGGGAAATCAGGAGGCCGATAGGATAGCTCGAGGGCACGCAACAAACCGAGCATCCAACATTCCCGACCCCACTGAGGAACCCGAGCCGGTAGCCCAAAGCTATTCAGAGATACTCAATTACTACAGAGGCATCAGACGAAAATACCCACCCCCTCACAAACAACTAAACAGAGAAGACGCCGTAGCATGGCGACAGCTACAAACGGGAACATTCCCGTGCCTAAACATGCTCAGCAAGATCTACCCCACGCAGTACGAGAGCAAGTGCCCATGGTGTGGAGACAAACCAACCCTATATCATACCACATGGGCTTGCCAGAAAACAGAAGGGCTAGCCATAATAAAAAACCCGAGTGCGGAACAGTGGGAGAGGATGCTATCCAGCGACACCCTGAAAGTCCAACAAGGACTAGTAAGGCGTGCACGCAGGGCAGCTACCCTCAGCGGAGCCCTGGACTAGGGGAACCGACCCTGGAGAGAAGATGGAAGACTCCATCTGATGCCGCAAAAATCACTGCAAAATAGAGAAAATAAACGTTTTTCATCATCATCATCACAAAGTTCTACATTATTCGCGTCGCGCACACATGCAATCTGTTTACAGAAGGTCCATCTGCCTCTTTTATCTTCACCTCTTCCACCCCACACACTATCCCTCATACTGTCCCTATTGTGGAGCAAAGCCCACAATATATCATTGCACCTGGGAGTGCCCACATCCTCCGGGCTACTCCCGTATTCCTTCACCTTCACCTTCCTCCTGGGAGACTGCGCTGACCAGCTCAGACCCGCCAGAGCAGCGACGGCTGATCCGGCGGGCACGCGGAGTGGCGCGAGCCAATGGGGCCCTGAACTAAGGGCTCCACCCTGCGAGGAAGTCGCCCAAACTCATGATAAATAAATGTTTTCTCTCCCTCTATCTCTCTCTCTCTCCGGTCACAGACAGCGGATGGAAGCATCGATAACATTCCAGAAACTTCTGATACATGCAGGCGCGTCCTGCGCTGTGCGAAAACATTTGTTAGGCGGTGAAATGTGTGACCCTATAAAGACAAACAAGTACACGTGTCACTATGTTCTTCATGCCTTGTGTCCACCGCTGTGGTCAACGGCTTTCATCAATTTCAATGTTAAGCCAGGAACGATTAGCTAAAATAATCCAGTGCAACATACGGCTAGTCTTGGGTGACATCATATGTCATGTGTGTAATAGTTTCGTTATCACTGCTTTTCGAGAAAATTCATACCTTGCGTGGTACCGTCACCGACGAGGAATAATCAATAGGTTGCATACTTAAGCTTCCACCAGAAGACACGGCAATATATAGTATGAAAAGGAAAAACGAGGAACCACAACGCAACATTAAACCTGTATCTATACATGTGTCAAGGAAAGCAAAAGAAGCGCTAATCTAAGGTAACTGCTGAATCGGCCTCTCCATCTACATATGCGAAGGTGCTGAGGCGACCATGTGTCCTTAAATTTAATTGGGCAACTACGTTTTTTTTTCAGAATCGTAACACACCGGTCGACAAAAACAACCGACCTAAAATGTGTTGTCTCTCTTGGGTTTTGCTGGGCCTAAGTAAGATATACCGGGCACTGTTATAAAACCAGTGCCACCTTAATTTTGTCGCGCACTGGCGTTTTTCTTTAAATTCTTCTTTCGCAGGCGAGACGGTGGTGTTCACCATCGACGACGCGGACGGCGCCTGGTTCGGAAAGCGAGCGAGCCTGCAGTCCTGCCTGCGACGAAACTTCCTGCTCGTCTTCTGGCGGGAGCACGAGGACGCGAGCAAAGGCAGCTGCCTGGTGGCCCAGCGCTTCGGCGACCCCCGCGAGGCGGACAGGTTCACCTACCGGGTGGACGTGACGCGCGAAGGAGAAGGACAGCTCACCTGGAAGGACAGGCCTCGCTCGCTCCACGAGAGCGTCGAGTCGGCCCTGGCCAGCAGGGACTGCCTCTTCTTCGACGCCCGGAAGTTCCTGGAGGGCGGGACGCTGAACGTCGAGTGCATCGTCTGCAGCTGCGAGGTGACGTGATCGAAAAAGGTAAAACTCGTATTATTATTGCGCCACACTATGAGGGAAGCGCGCTGGCATGAAATGAAGAGTGGTTCTGTATGCAGCGATAATCGTTTCAAGCATGGCCTCCAAGACTGGCAGCCGGGTCTAGGAAGCCATGTTAAATGTGCAAAGTCTATGGTACGATGATTTATATTCGGAATGTTGCAGGAAAACGGGGCCAGGCCGTGGTTAGGTTCCGATCAAATTCACAAGTAATGCGTGAATTTCCCTACGACTTGGCAAGGATTTCTTAAGAAAGCAAGTTGGATTTTTTTCTTTACGCATTGTTTTTTAGAGTTTTCAGTCTCCCAAATTTACTTAAGAGTGGTTGCTTGCTTCGCATTCCCACTTGATATGCTTAATTATATAGTATTGCAGTGTATGAATAAATCTTAACATTTCATTCTTACACTCAAGTATCTGGCACTTCTTACTTACAGCGTTGCGCGATTGTGAGTTCGGCAGTGAACGCCGCCATTTCGAATTATAGGGCGAGCGGCTCTGCAGTTATCACGGCAAAACGTGTTTTGACGCTTACGCTCTAATTGAAAAAGGTGTTTGCTCTGTAGTCTACCGCGTGAAGACATTTTATTATAAATTTGTATTTCACACTTTTATCGGCTCTAAATTTTTATTCTCGCGTACTATTGAATAATAGCGTGCTAGGTAGTTTGTGAATCTCTTCAGCAAAGCGCCGGGCAATTCTTAATATGCGATTAGCGCGCGACCTCTTACATCCTGAAGGAACGTATCCCATCTGCTGCAATATGGCACACATCCGACATTTATACATGTATTCGTAACAGCTTTAATGCAAAGATCAATCATCAAATCGTAAGGATGTTTTGTTTCAGCGGTTTTACGAAGGTTTTCCTTAAGCTAAGTTTCCCAAGGATCTGCAGTCGTGAGGAACGCCGTTACGCGGGATCCGACGACACTACCGTGTAGCTTGGTTCAGCCTATCCCAGTCCCCGTCCCGGCGAGGTGTCTGCGATGCTCAATCTTGGCTTGGCAGCCGTTAGAGATACAGCTGCCACTCGCTTCTCCCGCCAGGTGCGAATTACGCTCTGTGATTCGTTTTCCGTGTCAAAAAAAGAAAGAATAAACTGTGCCGGTGGATCTTCATTGCCAACTGTGTAAAGTCTACGGAGAAAAGTGTATGCGCATACAACACGTGCCCAAACGGTGCAGAGAATTCAAAGACAGACGTACAGACGTCTATGACAAACACCGTTCTAGATGTCCATCGGTTTAGGATGAAACGATTGCGAAAGTGGAAGTAACAATGCTGAATGATCGAAGGGTGACTGTTCGGGAGCTCTGTGAGATGATTCCTGATGTCAGCAAGACCTGCACTGCCGAAATTTGGACAGACGTTTTAGGGTATGCCAAGGTTTGTGCAAGCTGGGTCCCGAGAATGCTTACGGAAGACCGCAAACGGCAACGTGGTGAAGCGACTCGTGAATTTCTTCATGCCTGCGACACCGATGGTGAGGAATTCTTGGACCCTGTTGCCACTGGGGTCGAGACCTGGGCTCCCAACACGACACCGGAAACGAAACAACAATCCAGTCAGTGGAAACATCCTGAGTCGCCGAAGCCGCAGAAGTTCAAACAAACGCTGTCTGTCGGTAAAGTGATGAGGATCGTCTTTTGGGACAGGAAGGGATTATTGCTGTGCGAATTCATGCCTGCCGGCACAACAATGAATGCGGACCGCTACTGTGACACGTTGCAGAACCTTCGCCGTGCGATTCAAACAATAGAAGAGGGACGCTCACGAAAGGAGTGCGTTTCTATCAGGACAACGCTCGTCCGCACATCAACCGTGTAAGAAACGATCTCATCAAGCATGAATGCATGTCCACCAGTTCAGTATTTTTTGAACACAAAATATGAATCACAGAGCGTAATTCGCACCTGGTGGGAGAAGCGAGTGGGAGCTCCATCTCTAGCGGCTTCCAAGCCAAGACTGAGCATCGCAGACACATTGCCGGGGAGGGGACTGGGAGATGGGAAACCAAGCTACACGCCAGTGTCGTCGTATCCCGCGTAGCAGTGTTCCTCGCTACTACAGCTTGGACGGGATACTGTCACACAGCCGCCCTACTGCCCAGACATAGCCCCAAGTGACTACCATCTCTTTCCTGAATTGAAGAAACACTTGGGTGGCACGCATTTCAGAACCGGAGAGGAGCTGAAAGAAGAGTTTTTAAGCTACCTTCACGGTTCGGCGGGAGATTTCTACGATTCAGGCTTAAAGAAACTGGTACAACGCATGGAAAAATGCATTGACCTTAACGGCAATTGTGTCGAAAAATACGGGAAGTAAGCTTTCCAAAAATGCAATATTCAATGCTAATAAACATGTTTTTCATTGTGAAAAATCATAGGGAACTTTACTTTACGGACAACCCTCGTTGTTTACCGAGATTCCACTGTCGCCAAAAATTACTGCATTTCACAATACTCCTGTAAAGCGTGCACCGCCGCAGATATAGTAATATTAAGGCGAAGCCGCCGTACATCACCAGGGAAATGGTTCGCGTGAGGGCTCGCGCGAGGCAATGGTGCCGTGAAGGCAGCTTAGTTGGTACCCGCACGAAACGAGAACTAGTCGTACATTAGGTAAAGTTAACTGTACGGCCTTAATTAGCGCTAACATTGTCGAAACAACACCGTTGCACAATAGACAACAGCACAATCTTCGGAATCAGCCCAGCTTGCCTCCTGGTCAAAAAGGAAAAGAGAAAGTCAACCAAGAGTCGACGCTGAATGAGAAAAGTTCCATGTAATTGCGCATGAAATACGATGCGAGTAAGATGTGACATCAATGAATAATGATTATAAAAAAGAGAGAAAAAGATACAGAATAGAAACAATCATTTGGACGACGATGTACAAAGACCTTGTGCTCTTTAGCGTCGACACATTGTTGACCCTTCCTTCTTTCTTTTTTCTGTTTTAATAACGCTGCACATGCGTTCCAGCCTATTGTTACTAACATATATTCATTCCGACCTCAGGATATGTAAGTGCACCAAAATAATACGTATGCTGAAAAATGCAACATTCGTAATTCCGAAACAGCAGTACCTACACACCAAAACGGCGCAAAAAGGATGATCGATAAGCAAAGTATGAAGAATCAGTACCAAGGCATAGAATACTAAGAATTGTCAATGATTGCGAAGATAGTTTCCAAGAATGACAGGGCGTCCGATCACATCCGACGCTCGCTTTGGTTCTAGAATTGGGAGCTCAACCAAGCGTACGTTCTGGGTACTTCTTGCTAATTGTGCAGCTCAAGCTTCCAAGCATAAAAAAAACGAGCTATGATGTATCCATCATCATGGGGAGAAGCATCAAGAGCAGCCTATATTTATGTCCACTACAGGACGAAGCCCTCTCTCAGCAATCTCCATTTACCGCTGTCTTGCGCTATCTGATCCCAGATTGTCAGAAAATGTTGTAATTTCAATCCACACGCATCTTCTAGTGCGCTTCTCTTCCCTTGAAACCCAGTCTCTCACTCTAATAGGCAATTGATTATCTGCCCTGCACCTTATATGGCATTACCAGCTTCTTCTTTTTCTTCTTAATTCCAAATAAAATATCCACTACCCCCGTTCACTCTCCAATCCAAATTGTTGTCTTGCTATCTCTTAACGCTAAGCCTAACATATTTCGCTCCATCACTCGTTATGCGGAAATTAAATTATCATTAATCTTTGTTAGCCTGCAACTTAGAGCCCCATATGTTAATAACGGTACGTATATACACATTTGTGCCCAAATAAGACCGGTTCGTTATAGCAGCTCGTCAAATATATGAATGCGTAGGAGAATATAGGTAATGAAGAAGGGCACAGCCTACTGCAGTCACTGAAGTGATATCCAAAAGCCCCGAAGACTAGCTATGGTTACACTAAACCTGTTTTTTAGTTACACAAGCATACCTCGACCCATCACCGTTAATGTCGAAAACGATACACCCCTCTAAAAGCTTTATCATAATTCATTGCCAGGTCCTTGAACATGGGAGGAGTGGAAACCGCGATGGGTCGTGAAATCACCCAGGCTATAGTTCAAAGAGGTTTGTAAGCGTTTTGGACACAGTTGTGCCACATATTAACATAAATGTTGTCGTGTGTTTATTAGCATGCAGGCTCAATACTTATATAAAAATAAAACGAGTCGCTTACATGGATGAGTAATCATGTAACCAAATGAGATAAAGCTTCGTACGAGCTTAAAACGTTTACATGGTTTATTCTTGTCACTGAGCATGCTTTGACATTATTACGTATAATGAACTGGACTGAGTTTGATTCAGCATATATAAAAGATGTTTCCACAAAGATGTTTGGACGTATAGCCTCAATGGAGGGAAACAGCTCAGAAACCCGTCGGTGATAAAGAGATGCACAATAAAGACGGACACAGCAAGGTCTTATTTGTCACTCTCGTGGCCTTTGTGAGCTTTCTGCGATGTTCCTTTGCACCACGAGAAGCAGGAAGCCCAACTAGACACTACAGCCAGAAACTCGTTTCCAGTCCAAAGGTGAATGAATAATGCATAAAAACTCGCACACAAACGTCAAATACACGTCGAAGACATGAAAAACCCGTAAAAAACACTAGAAATCTTACCTTAAAAATGCTATGAGCCTTCCGAACGTCGCGTTATTGCACATGAGTTCATACGTGCGGCGGACATTCTTTGCGACTATTCGTGCAAGTTTCGGAAGATGAATTACCAAAAATCATTAGCTTTTCATTAAGCTTTGGAGGTAGATATCTATATGGCAAATTTGGAGGCAGTCATAAAAATACCGCCACCATTTTCTTGAAATCTTAAAGATCATACTTATTTTGAGATAATCACCGCCGAATTTTCCAACTCAATCTATGAAATATCAAAATCGAATTTGACAGGAATTCAGAAGCATACCAGACGGCATACCAGACGGAAATACCGGATGGCGAAAGGAACGATCATGTTTGAGGTTGAAGGTCGAGGCTGGTCGTGGTCGTGGCATACGGCAAACATCTGCTGCTGTGTGCCCTATCAGCTTTGCCGCAACCTACCCATCACTCGAACTTGGTCGGAAACTTCGTCACGGGACATAACCGCGTGGCGTAGCAGCGGGGCGGGATTGTTCGGAGTGAGCATCAAAATTCGATTATGCACTATCTCAAATGGGGTGCAATTTTGAAGATTTAAAACAACAGTAAAAAATGTAAACGTTTGCCATAACCCAAAATAGCATACCTGGGGCGCCATAAGGTAACTTCACCTGCCTCCAAGGCTCTAACAACAAGTTAATAAACACATTTTTGTTGATTGTTCGTTCGAGAGCTTCATTTGTAGTGGTAAAGTAGGTACGTCTTGCCTAGGAAGTCCTTTGATTAACCTACCTACTATTAAATTAAAAAAGAAAGAAAACCTAACGCCCAGTATTAGCATACGTGAATGTAACGGAACCCTGCGAGGGCGCGGGCAAGCTAAACTGACTTGCATGACCAGGCCACCCTACACCACGATGCTTGGGCTCGTCTGGTGTCCATAACGCGCAGTGCGCATATGCAGGCGTCGTATATTACTCGACGGTACGGTCATCCCACTAAAGCCCCTCCAGGGGTTTGTCTGATGCGGCCGTTGACAAAGCGACAGCGCGTTTCAGAGGACAAATGCCAACGCTCAGGCCGGCGAGGCATGCGTACTGCGTCGCTATCTGGATCGGACGGGCACATACAGCGAAAAGCCACAGGCGGCGGCATAGGCGGCGGCAGTCCGGGATGTTCCTGCTACGCACTCGCAGAGGCACTTTACGTGAGCTTCCTACAAAAAGAAAAATTACTTGGAACTCGGGCGCTGCGACCGTTGAGCTGCTGTATATGTAAATCATGGTTAGTGGTACATGAATTTGTCAGACCTTGTTGGTCGTAGTTTGAAGCATACTTGCGGCTCTGTTTTAGGGCGCTTTACCTGCGTTTTTTGGTCTAAATGTCGAAGCACTCCTAGGTTCGCAAACGCCGACGCCAATGAGACTCGGCGCTCATGTAAAACTCATTCGAATTGTTGCATTTACGACGCAATATGCTGTAGAAGGTAATCAATTTTGCGAGTTCACAAAGCGGTCGAACTCTGAACGACACAGTTTAGGCAAATCCACGAACTAACCATCATTTCGATGCCGGCTGAACTGTCATGCTTTCGGCTCTAGCAAAAACCAGCGACATTGTTCTCTCGTATAATTTCTTGTAGGAAACGCTTCTGGCCAAGTGTTTTGCTTAAGACTGTACAGACGTACTACTGCAGATCCAAACCACACTAAATGTAACTAAAACGTACTCACGTTATTTCGCGAAGTAGTGCCGAAGTGATTGGACGAAAATGTGAGCGGTTAAACCAAAACCTTTGCTAGTCCGGTAAATTGAAATGCTACAGATCACGCAAATCAAATGCCACATTTTTGCGAATAAAATATAAGAACACCATCGCCCCATTTCGTATCGGCTACACACATTGATTGAGACTATAACTGCACTACAGTTGACGCAAGTGCACTAGCCGCCATACTATAATATAATCACGCCCGCCGCGGCACAAGTGCCCCGGTGCCACGTTCCACGCACCTTGCCATCCTTGGCACGTTTTTTTTTTTTTTGTAAAAGGCAGTTGCAGCCACTGAACTTGAAAATACAACTAATTTACTAAAAGAAATCATCCGTTATCTGCCTTCTGGCTTAAGTTAACACTTTTTAACACTATACGCCTCCTGCTGGTGTCTTTCAGGAAACATTCAGATTTTTTTTTCTTTTTCATCCATGTTGTATCGCGCACAAGCACGCTACATAGTGCCATCATTGTTTACCATGACGGACGCATCGACAAAAACAGTCAAAAGAGCAATGAACTCAGCTGTGACCGTTCTGCCTACTCTGCGTACGCCGACAACACTGAAGGGGAAAAATAAATGTAGGAGACAGTCACGTGACAATATTGATCTATGTCATAAAAAAGTCCACAAGAACCCACCTCTCAATGGACGTCGAAGTTAACGCGGTTAGAAACAGAAAAATCTCAAAGGTCCTTTTTTTTGTCACTGAAGACTGCCACACACGACCTAGAACACGCTCCATTACCCAAGTTCACCTCAAAGAAATTCATTGAAGAGCAGAACATACCTTGTGGAATATACCCAGCCACACATGTTCGCGTCAGGCACATCCAATATGGCTCCTTATCAAACCATGTTGTGGACACTGCCAGCGACCCAAGTTGGCAGCAAAGCGGTTAGAATAAAACTTAGCTAGTGAGCCAAGTCGGAGTAAAAGACTTTCGCCGTACAGCGGAGCATACCTTGTGGCCCATAAACAGGGGCACATAACCATTGACCCAAGTTGTATAGATGTTCACTGAAGTGTTGCACACAACCGGTTACACATACCCAGCTCACCATAATTTACATCAAATAGGTTAAATGAAGTATGGCGCATATACCTAGTTTCACATACCTAGCGACATATATCCTTGGCTTAGAAAGGTTCATTTAAGAGTGCCACATAGGCACCGGTGCATACCCTGCAACCCAGGTTGGCATGGAACGCTCTAAAAGGGTTGACGCCTCTAAAAGAATCACGCTGAAAGCATCAACGATGAATAATTAAAATGCGAATATGTTTGTTATCCCACTCAATGTTCTTTGGATCACTGAAATGCAGCGGGTGTAACTACAAGATTCTGAACACATCCTGCTTAAAGAGAAGCTTTAGCACGGGCGCAACTCCGATGGGGCCTATTCAAATAGATGTAAAACGCAGAAACGCACTTATAGATAAACCATGGGCCGAATAAATAATATCTGATGCATCTCAGAGAGAAAGATAGGTTCTAGTGACTGTTGAAAGAGGTATTTTTATGGTTGACCTGAATATTACGAAAGGTGCCGAACATTGGCAAGTCTGAAAAAAAATCAACAGAAGCACGACGTTTATTTCGCCGGCAACAAGGTTTATCTTGTTTACCTGTTTACCTGTTACCTGTTTACCTGTTACCTGTTTACCTGTTTACCTGTTACCTGTCTACCGGTTTACCTGTTTACCTTGTTGCCGTCGAATCCGCAACCCTGCAGCAAAAGCACACAACTCAGTTCTGTCAACTGTATAAATTAGAGAATCCAAAGCGGATAAATTGGGTATCTCAATTTATATCTGACGTGATTTTGTTACATTGTTTACAATGGTTTAGCAAACACCTTACATATTAGCGGTCTATCTTATAGCCATGTATAACATACCAGTTTCGGACGCTTTAGATCGTCTATCAGATGCAATACAGAGAATTGTGGTATCGCCTTTCGTCCAAAGTTGTAAACAAGACAGTTCGGTTTTCTGGGCATTCGCGATCTTGAAGCACTTTTATTAAAAAAATTGACGGCCGAAGAAGAAAATTCGCTACTAAGCGTCACAATTACTGTTACATGCAAAAAGCCTCATGGAATTTCGTGAGCTGGTTGTAGAGAAAACGATTCCTCCTATCCCATGTATTTTGATAGCTCTCGAGCTAAGGATTCCTCTTATAGCTTTATTGATGTTTTGATGACATGCATCAATTTGTTGTGAATATTCTGAAAGAGTAGAGGAAATGTTTTCTTCGGGGAGCAATAAATGATGTCAATTTATTGCTTGTTAGGTTGTTAGGTTATATTGACTATCTGACACCCTAGCTATTGACACCCTCACTCTCGCAGACCTTTGTTATTTGCGCGTTGCGTGTCCTCGCACGCTATCGCCTGCGTTCTAACTTCGCCAACGTAATCGCTATAAAGAAATTAATGCGCAAAAATTAGAATAAATTGCAGAGGAAAAGCGTTGGTGGTAGTGAGATTTGAAGCTACGACCCCACGCTCAGAGGCCCAGTCTCTTACCTGCTAAGCTAAACCGGCTACTCCTAGGTAACAGGCATGTGCACTCTGCTTTACGACCTCATGCGACTTGGACAAAAATTTCCATCGCCAAGCCCGGCGGGGCGGAAGCGGTGACGACAAAATCACCGCGGCTTATTCGTGAGCGTCCCCATTAATTTATATAATAGTTGGGCAAGGTAGCATGAAGTTGCGGAAATAAGTGCACTGGCCTTGGGCTATTTAGGAGGCGTTGGCCAAGCATCTCGACGCGGTCGCTTGCCAGCGAAGAGTTCATAACTCGAACGACCACTCCGCGGCGTCCGATTTGACATTATTGCTTTCGCATTGCCAACTCATAACACGTGCTTAGGTCTCCTCAGATTTTTTGTTGACTTTGTTGCCGTCGAATAACTATATGGCTCATATCAGCCACATGCACCGGGCGGCCGTCGTAAGCGGCGGGTAGGCGAACAGCGCCGCGAACAGCAGAAGTCAGTGCACTGGCATGTGTAGCAGACGACGGTGCGAAGGCGCTCAAGGTGCATCCGGTGATATCGCACTGCACGTCTTAAAGTCTGGCCTACTAGAAAACCCATTCTCGTGTGCCTGTTTTTGGGAAAAGTAGCCACTTGTAAGAGGCAGGTCTCATTCGCGGTACCAGGTACTATGCACAGTAGAAATCTAGTGCGAATTGCGATGCAAGTGCAACCCGCCAGAAGAGCCCGATGCGGTAAGCTAAGACATGGAGCTCCAGGGTTTATATTCCAGATGTTATTTTGCTGTGCATGCTAACATTGTGGCATACCTAATTATGTAAATAGGCGAAGCAGGCAGGCCCGCGATGTATCAAAAATGTGTAAGATACGTACCACTGGGTATGCGTCACGCGGCCACTGGTACGTGCTCCATGAGCCAACGGGTATCTGCCGCACTGCAATGAACCTTTTCTGACGTCAACTTGGTTCACTGAAAGTATCACATCACACCTATACGGTGATGTTTCTGTGACGCGATTTTTCTAGCAAATAAGGGTCGGAGCCGACGTTGTGGCGCTTTTCTACACTCAAAAAAGCGTTCTTGCCAAAAATGACTGATTGCATCACATTTCCCTTTCTGTGCTTTTATAGGAGACAGTGAGCTAAAAGGCTTTTGCTGCAACCGAAATGGCACACAACGGTTGTTCTGATTTTCGCTTTAGTCACACAATAACGAAGCATTTCTCACAAGACCTCAAAGATTGCCAGAGTGACCGTGGTGGTTAAAAGCGCTAAAACTTTCGCTTTTGCTTGCATTACTTGGCTCCAGGGGAAGTCCATGGTCTTCGCGAAATTACTGTGGGATCGAAACCTAGACGAAAACCCCAGTCTAGCACCGCTCTGTAGAACGGACTGATGTTATTGTCTGAGCTCTTGCGTTGCGCGTCCTTTGCGATGAAGTGACGCTTAGAACGGACAGTTTCGGACGCCGCAAGCACTTTGTCATAAAGGCGTTCGTCTGTATTACACTTTGTTCTAACGACTGGAACGAATACGTCGCGTCCCACATAGCGCCCGCTAACGCACTTAAGTGTGTGCGCTCTAGCTTCCATTCCGCTACGAGAATTAATGAGGTTCATCTTAGCGTCACGACCAGGAGAGTGTTGCTTTGTGCCATTCTCGTCTCGTGGCAGCAAGCACTTTGGAACACTGTCTTCAACTGCACCCGAAAATGGAAGACGACGAAGTGTCCCTTCTGAGGTGGCTCCACATGGTTCCCGTGAAAAATCTCGGATTCCTCGAAAATAGGTATCATACTTCAAGAGGTTAGACCACAAGTCATCCGAGGACGCTCCGGACGCTCATGCGCAGTCTGGTTTTCTCGTATTCAGCGAATGTCACTCCATTATCTCTGCAGCTGAATCACGCACCGGGACTAGGCCTAGTGCCTCCGTTGACGCGCTGGCGGCAGTAGATTCGCCGGCGCCGCTCAACAGAATGGCATTTCCGGCAGCACAATTGACACCTGAGCCTAGATCCCAGCTCCTGATTCCTGCCCCAAGTCCATCGGCTACAGCCCACCCACCGTCATTCTAAAATGCACATCACACCATGAGTGATCTGGCCGCAGGCCGGAGCCCGGCGATGGCTTCCCAGTCACCGAGTGGGAGTGGTGCTCCAATTGTTGTGCTTGACGAACCGAGTACCCCTACGGATTTGTCTTCTGCGCTACCATTGGTGCCGTCGGCTACCTGTGATTCTCAGAGGCGTCCTTCGGAACAATTTGCACAATATTCGTCTTCAGCCAACAACGGCTCCTAAGGCAAGCGTTACTGTCTAGCGACTGACCACCCAGTTGCCGACACCCACCTCGGTTTGCTATAAAGCAACCATTACAGCTCTGGCCCCCACAAGCCTCACGGAGATTACGAAGAGGATTATTCAGGCGAACCTCGACACTTGTCTTGGCACCACATGCTTCCGCAGCTTCACGGCCACGATAAGTCAAATACCATCGCTGTGTGGCTCCCGACATTGGCGGCTGTCGAGAGTTTTTAAACGCTTCAGCGTCTCTCGATCACAAGCGAAGTCACCGTGCCGGTCCTGGTGTACCTGGTACAGGGCTCGGACTTACAGCGCTGTGTCGTTTACAAGGTTGACGCTGGCGAGGACCAGACTGCTCTCCTGCGTGAGCTCTACTGTCCTACTCACCGTCTAATTAAAGCGCGTTACATGAGAATGGGGCACTCGGTTATCGTCATCTTGCAGGGCCCACCAATTCCCCCAGCCCGCCTGTACTAGTATGGCTGCATTCTACGACATCGGCCATATAAACCCAGTGTCGTCTATTGTTACAACTGTTTCCTACCTGGCCACATGCGCCGATCCTCTCCGTTTACAGCGCCCGATGAAGCTGTACAAGCTGGCACAGTGTCTTACCGATGTGGACTCTGCAAGTGCGACGACCACGAGATCACTTCTACAACTTGTCCCACAAAGCAAAAGGCCACTCAGGAGGTTCATCGCGGGAATCATATGCAATGGCCTCCGCTTGCTGCCACACAAACAGTGCCGACATGTAACACGTTTGCGGTGCTCCAGTGGGATGACGACTGGCCAGAGCTCTCCGAGCCCGACCCGCCTGCACCCCATTCGCAACAGACTTACAGTGACAAAGTTCGCAAATAACGCCGTCGCCCGCTGGTTACACAAAAGCAGAGCGTGCCGGACCACCCGCGTGATGATATGGTACTCCAAGCAAGTCCAACAGCTAGCGCTTCAGTAGCAGGAGGAACGGACATGTCAAGTAGGAGGACAGTCTCAGAATACGACCTCACCCCCCCCCCTCACCTGATGTAGCCATGCCGGCGTTGTGCTAGATGCGGCACTAGCCTTTCTTTGCATCTTCGATAACGTCCATGGCGCGAATCACCACCGCCACATGCTTCCCACATACTGCAGCAACACGTATACTATAGGAACACAACTACTGCAACACATACTACGGCAACACACTACGGCAACACATACACAGATTGTAGCTACGCGTACTACATCAAGACACACTACAGCAACACATCTACAGCATCACATACTGCAGCAACACATACAAATACTACTACAACACACACTCCGAAAACGCATACTACGGTAACACATACTGTAGCAACAAAATCGCGGTGAAAATGCTTCGATCTTAGTCAATTGCGCGCGACAGAGCAGATAATCACAACAAACACAAATATGACGGAAAGTGGGGCGCGCAGGCTGCCTTGCTGAGCACGGGATCTCTCCTTCCCACAACACACGACATGCATCTATATTTACTTAAAAACCAGTGCAATGCGCAACATAACGAACTTCATAACCCCACATACCGGTAGCGCTTGTTGAAATCGTCATTTTTCGGATACACTCGCTTTACATTGTACGGTACTTCGTCAGCGGGAAGACTAGCGTTCAGTGAGCAGGTCGTCGCATTAAGAGCAAAGCTTTCTTCGCGAACATTTCCGGACTTTGCCGATCGCGGCTGCTGTGTGCTGCTGCTGTCCTGTCTCATACGCAAAGAAAAAAAATTATTTACGGGCCGTGTTTATGTTGCAACCACGTGTGACTATGTGCAGCTCACCACCGTCGGCGTGCATAAAATAGTGAGTCAGCTGACCGGCGTGAGTGTGCGTTCCGTGAGTGGGATAAAAGCAGAGTCCCGTCGAGGTCCGCTGCTGCCTCCAAAGCAAACAAGACCTGACCTCAAATGTGGAAGAAGCACTGAGAAAGCTGGAAGGACAAGGATACACATGTACGACAGCTTGCAGCTTGGTGCAACTGTAATGCAACGGGTGTAGCTGCAAGATTCTGAATACGTCTTTCTTAAGAGCAAGCTTTAGCATGGGTGCATCTCCGATGCCGCCTATTCAGATAGATGTAAAACGCAAAAATGAATTTCCAAGATAACCCCTGGGCCGATTACATAAAATATGGTGCATCTGACAGGGAAAGGTAGGTTCTAGTGAGTCTTGGAAGCGGAATTTTTATTTTAGTTATACATTTTAATGTTACGGAAAGTGTTGAAAATTGCTAAGTCTGAAAAAAAGAGAAAAACGGAAGCACGAACTTTACAAATCCGTAACTCCGTCTCAAGAACACATATACCAGTTCTGTCAATTGCATAAGATAAAGAATCTAAAGCGGATTAATTTGGTAAATCTATTCATATCTTACGTGATCTTGTTAAATTTTTCGCAAGCGTTTAGCAAAGTCTTACTCGCATATTAATGGTCTATTTGATAGCCATATATAACAAGTCAGTATTGTACGTTTTAGATCTTGTATGGGATGCAATTCACATTACTGTGGCATCGTTTTCCGTCCAATTTTGTAAACTTGACTGTTGCGTTATGTGCGCTTTTGCGATTTTCGACAATTTTCGTCGAAAAATTGACGGCCGAAGCAGAAAATTCGCCACTAACAGTCACACCTTCTTTTACAAAGAACAAACCTCATCTAATTTCGTGGAGTGGATGCAGAAAAAACGGTTCTCTGCAACTCCTAAGTACATGACTCCTAAGTATATGAAGTTAGGATAGTGGCATAAAGTCAGAGTGGAACCCCTTTACGTTATAGCGACCCTGTTTGGCATACTCAGCAGAAAGGTTTCTTTGCAAAGACCCCAGTGGAGCGTTCGTCCTTTCATTTAGGCCCAGGCAGAGCCAGCTGAACGCTTCCGCGTCACATATTGCGCCCCGGTAAATGCAGATGGGAAAAGCCTGTAAGACATCTAAGGCCCAATCTGGGGTGTTCGCAGAGCCTGCAACAACGTATACCTTCTGCGTGGCTGAACCCTTGCGCTGCGGAAGTCTCGTGAGTGCGACGCCTCGCTCACGAGAGTGTCAGCGCGTGATCTACCACACATCTCTTTGCAGTGTCCAAAATCTGCTGAGAGAGCAGATATATTATCCGAAAATTAGATACGTGTTCTTTGCGCACTTGCGATATTTCTGATGATAAGCCAAGCTTGTGTGTTGCACAAATTACATCTTAATGTGGCATCTGGTCCTTGCATGTAATTTAGCGATATCATCAGGTATGAAGGATACGCGCCAGCTTGGAACCCGCAGTTAAATGCAGTAATATTGAGAACCTGAGAACCGCCAGTAATTGCGCTACCACTCTGCGCACCTGCTGCATTACAAAGTTCTTGCACAACCACACAAAATTGAGCTTCACAGTCTTAAGTCGCTTCTCGTCATGTTAGGGTATACTACTGCAATTCTCAGGAGCGGTTCCATTTTTCTTTCCATTAGAGACTGTGCATCGCAGTCGTTACAGCCGTAAATGCTGGAAGATGATAATGGGCGACAGCATCAAATGGCCCACAGAGAGAAAGGGCCGGCGTCTGTAGCAGCGAACCAGCCCCTAAATACGCATCGGCGGACACGCCACGTCACCCACGGTCTCGGAGGCCTCTCTTAGTCGCCCGTTCCGCGTCCGCGCAAACTTTTGCCTGCGCTTCATCTCGGTAATCGCTATAAAGAAACTAATGCGCAAAAGTCAGAATAAATTGGAGAGGAAACGCGTTGGTGGTAGTGAGTTTCAAAGGAACGACCCTAGCTCCGTCCCCGAGTCTCTTACCTACTAGGCTAAACCTGCTGCTCCTAGATAACAGGCTTGTGCACTCTGCTTTATCCCGTCATACTACTTGCACCAAAATTCATATCGTCTAGCTCGGCGTGACGAAAGCGGTGACGACCAAATCACCGCGGCTTATTCGGAAGCGTCCCCACCAGCTTATATGGCAGTTGGGCAAGGTAGCATTGCGTCACCGAAATAACTGCACAGGCCTTGCGCTATTTAGCAGGCGTTGGTCAACCGTCTCGACGCGCTCGCTTGCCTGCGAAGAGTTCATAACTCGAAGCACCACTCAGCGCCGTCCAAATGGACATCAATGCTTCCGCATTCACAACTCATAAAGACTGCTTCGGTGTCCTCGGATATTTGTTGCTGACGTTGTTGCCGTCAAATAAATATATGGTTGATACCAACTAAATGCGCCTAGCGGCCATTGTAGGCGGCGAATAGGCGAACAGCGCCGCGAACAGCAGAAGTCAGTGCACTCACATGTGAAGCAGACGACAGGGTGAAGGCTCTCACGCTTCATCCAGTGATATCGCAGTGCAGGTTTTAAGCCCTCACCTACCAGAAAACGCATTTTCGTGTGTCTGCTTTTGAGAAAGGTCGCCACTTGTACAAGACACTTCGCGGTACGAGCTACTATATAAAGTAGAAAACTAGTACAAATTGCGATGCAAGTGCACCACGCCAACAGAGCCCGGCGCACTAAGCTAAGACGTGGAGCTGCAGCAATTATATTCCAGATGGTATTTTGCTGCGCACGTTAACATTTTCGTATACCCAATTATGTAAATACGAGAAGCAGGCAGCGACGTATCAAAAATGTGTAAGATACGTCCCAATGAGCATGTATAATGAGGTTACTGGGTACGTGGCCCAGGAGCCGACGGGTATTTGCCGCTCTGCAATGAACCTTTTCTAACGTCGACTTCGGTCACTGAAAGTATCACATCACACCTACACGGTGACGTTCCCGTGACGTGATTTTTCTTGCAAATGAGGGTTGGAGTCGACGTTGTGGGTTTTTTTTTTTTTCTACTCTCAAAAAGCGCGTTCTTGGAAAATATGACCTTCAACATGGCGTTTGTGCTCTTTAAAGGCTCGCATAGAAGATAGTGAGCTAAGGGGCTTTCGCTGTCACTGAAGTGGGGCAAAAAGACTGTTGTATGTTTCTTGTTAATCATACAATGACAAAGTGTTTCTCACAAGACTACAAACACTGCCAGAGCGACTGCAGTTGTTACGAGAGATAACATGTAGGCTTGTGCGTGCATTGTTTGGCTCCATCAGCGCTGGATGGGTGCAGCTATGTCTTCTCCATGGTGGGATAAATAATACCTTGTGAAGTGTTTCTCACAAGACTACAAAGCATGCCAGACTGTGGTGGTTAGCAACGATAACATGTAGCTTTGTGCGTGCAATTTTCGGCTTCAATATGAACCCCGACCCATTTCTATTTTTCTGTATGGTGGGATCGCATGCTTCTCTTATGCAGACGCAAGCTCCAGTCGGGCACCGCACTATCGGACGGAATGACCTGTTCTTGTGTGAGCCGTTGCGCTGCGCGACATTTACGATGAAGTGACGTGTATAACGAAGCGTTTCGGACGCCGCAAGCACTTTGTCATACAGGCATTCTACTGTATTACGCTTCTTTGACACGACTGGAACGAATACGTCGCGTCCCACATAACACGAGCTAAAGCATTTAAGTGCGTGCGCTCTAGCTTCCATTCGGCTACTATAATTAATGACTTTCTCCCTAGCGTCAGGACGCAGAGCGTGTGGGGTTTGTACCATTCTCGTCTCGTGGCAGCTAACGCTTTGAAGCACTGTGTCAAACTGCACCCCCACCATCGGGGCAGCTTTCATTCCCCAGTCCTTTCCTAGCCGTGCGCTCCGAAGGTGCTGCGCGATATTGTACCACCTTCGGGTTTCTATCAGGTTGTATCGTACCTTTCTGGAGTAAAAAAAAGTTTGCCGACGATTAAGACTCTCCCTAATTATGATGCGAAACCTTACGCGTGTTCATTTCGCGATGTATTGGCTGGCGCGGACAATCTGTCTCGTGCGACCCCTTGCAATCGGTGCAAAGTGTGGCTCCATTGCCTCGCTGATCGAGAAATCGCGTGATGTAATGCGCAGGTGAAGCGTGGGTGCGATTCACAGAAGTCGCCGCAGACAGACCTCCACTCATGCAACGCTTTGTTTCCTTATATGGTGTCGGTCGACGTGCTCTCCGCATGCCATCGATGAACAGACGAGCAGCGAAGATGTGGTGTGCTTTACCTCAATCGAGCCATCTATGCATACATAGGTGATATTATTATTATTATTATTATTATTATTATTATTATTATTATTATTATTATTATTATTATTATTATTGGAAACAGAAGACGAATGAATCTTTTGACTGTGCAATAATTTATTCCTATTCTTTTATTGGGTAGACACGTGTGCAAGTACCACCGCATAGCAAACGGGAATTCCAAAATATGTACAAATTCACTGTGAACTACCTAATTAAGGAAAGTAGATGACACTCAGCGTAATGTTAGAGCAGCCTTAGTGGCTAATTGTCGTGCAATTTCTTTCAGTGTAGTTCCGATAAAACGAGAGTTATAGCCGTTTTCTGTAACCATTCTCCCTCAGTATACGGCCACGTATTAACAGCAGACGGGAATTCAATAAAGTTTACAACTTCACTGTGAACGAACTAATTAAGACAAGTAAATGAAAATCAGCGAAATGATAGAGTCGTCTAATCTGTCAATTCAAGCATATTTCTTCTCCAACATGCCTACATTAGATTCAGGTCTCCAGAGTATTTGCGTGAAACTGGAGATGAACATTTTTTCGTGTCGACGCAAGCCTACATGGACGGACATCGACCACTGACGGAGGGTATACTATATACAGCTGCCATGTAAAAGGAGCCGCGGGTCTCAGTTTTTAGTTTTGTGAGCTGCTTCGCCGGTCCCACATATGTCGGCAAGTTCGCGTTCACTCTCCGTTGCAGTTACTTTACTCTTTGCGATGCTTCGTCATTCTGAATGTCTTGGGAACTAACCCAATCTTCAGTCACGGTCCAGTTCACACAGCTTAGTGCAACGACAGCCGCGGATGGCGACGAGTGTGAACATGCCGGTGCGTTTACGTCCGACGTCGACGCACAGCAAACAGTCAGGCGCCGGATGCAAGTAGAGTTGGGAAGCGCAAGGAAGGAAAACGTGTCTTAAATTGTGCCTCCGTTTAGCAACAGTGGGTCGAACAGCGTCAAGAAAGCAAGCATGCTTTGTTTCCACTAACCGGCCATGAAGAAAGCCATGTATGTATATACTAAGCTTATGCTTAAAAAAGGACGGCAGATGTGCAAACACAACTTTTCAAACAATTTTGCAAACGGAGACAAGAGGGACACGGGGCCATTATTGAACGTAATTTATGATGCCACTGTTATGAACTGGCACGACCCTTGGATTCTTCCAACAAGAAGAAAAGGCACTTGCACACAAGAAAGATTAAGAATGTGAGTAAGGAGAGGAAGAAAAACAGAAGAGCTCTTGATAAAAAAAAACTGGTATACGGTCGTAAGCAAGAGAAGGCTTCGGTTTCAACTTACGGCTGCTGCGATAGCGTTTTCTGAAGAACATGAAATGTTGAAATGGTCACTGCACATATACTGCCAGTCACCAGAGCTAATAGCATCCGCAGTATTCAGGAAAAACGATGAAAAAGTGTTCAGCGAATGCATTGGCGATACTGTAATAGATATTAAGAATGCCACGAGATGGATGATTTAGGATATTAACCTAAGCACGCTCCGAGCTGTAATCGTTTAGGACAGGTCTAGAAACGTTTGGGATCGCTTTTTACATGGTTCTCGACAAACTTAACGTATGCATCACTGTCGCTACGCAGGGGATGACCTACGAAGTAAACCACGCAATTCCTCTGAAAAACATGTGCGATAGCGAGCAGGACAAAACTATTTGCAGGTATTGAAGGCTGCCAGAGCAAATTATACATCTTCAGTAAGGATGCCATCCGCTTTGTTGACATATACAGCACGGTACAATTCAGACAAGTCGGCATCACTGAGATATTGGGAAAGACCTACATGGTCACCGTTGGGAAAAAAAACCAGCGCACAGGTTCGCTCAACACATGAATCAGCTCTAAAGAAAATCCCGTATTCGAGCGGAACATGGCAGTGGTCAATAGGAGCCAAACTGCTAACAGCAACAGAACACTCACCAATGCAGATATTAGTCAGAATCAAATCCATAACACTGCAAGCTGAATAGTAACACCAATAAACTGCGTTGTTCCAAGAAATTCCACAGAGAAGAACAGCGCACTACAGCGAAGGGATGATAAATATGTATATGTCACGCGTGAAGACACCCCAACTATAGAGGGAACATTGAAATCAGCAGCTACTAGGACATAATATATTGCAACATCAATAACTTCAACTAATAATATGTTAATAAAACTGCACGTTACTCATGCTAGGAGTGAAGTCGGCTGCGCAGAGCAGCACACTGTTGCCATGTTTAACAGGAACTTCAACCCACACAATGTCTGGCAAAATCTCAAGGTCCGCACGTGGGTGCGGCCCGCGACCCCTGCCGGCCACTAAACCAAGAGTGGGTGGGGAGGCGTTTCTCAGGACACAATAAAGTTATTACCTCCTCCCCCCGCACGCCACTTAGCGGTAAGATTCTACCGCACGGCAATCAGCACGCCACCGCCGTATAGAACAGGTTCATCATACACCCGATCGCATCTGTGAACTGTGTATGTCGGTGAAAAGGAATTCTTGGGCAGTAAGTCGTTGCAAAGCCAAGTTTTAGTTAAGGCTACAACATGGTACGAACAAGCTGGCACGTTCTCGCACAAATAGAAGGATTCCTTGCGTAGAGCACGAACGTGTTGGTCAAAAACGGAGCACTTCATCAGTGAGGTTAGAAAAGAAATCACGTTATATTGTCGCCGGCGTCCCTGTATGCACCACGCATGCTACTTGGACTAAAATTTCCATTGCCAAGCCCGACGTGACAGAAGCGGTGACGACAAAATCACCGCGGCTTCCTCGGGAGCGTCCCCATTAGCTTCTGGGGCTGTCGAGCAAGGTAACATGACGTCACGGATCTAAGTGCGCAGCTCTTGTGCTATCTAGGAGGCGTTGGTAAAGCGTCTGGACATACCTTCCGGTTCATACCTTTAAAGACCACTCAGTGGCGTCCAATTGGTCATTAATGCTGTCGCATTCGCACCTCTTAACAAGTGCTCAGGCGTCCTGGGATTTTTTTATGTTGGCGTTGTTGCCGTCGAATATGGCTCATACCAACTACATGCATCGGGCGGCCGTCGTAAGCGGCGCGAAGGCGAACAGCACCGCGAACGGCAGAAGTCAGCGCACTGGCATGTGAAGCAGACGACGGGGCGAAGGTGCTGGCAGTGCACCAAGTGATAACGCAATGCCGGTTTTAATGTCTGACCTACCAGAAAACGCATTTCCTGTGTCTTCTTTTGGGAAAGGTCACCTCTTGTACGAGGCAGGCCACGTTCGGGGTATCAGGTACTATATAAATTAGAAAACCTGTGCAAACTGCGATGCAAATGCACCCCGCCAGAAGAGCCCGACGCCATAAGCTAAGACGTGGAGCTCCAGCATTTATATTCCAGATGTTATTTTGCTGTGCACGTTAACATTGGCGCGTACCTAATTATTTAAACACAGGAAGCAGGCAGGTGATGTATAAAAAATATGTGATACATACCATAGGGTATGTATCATGAGGCTACTGGGTACCTGCCCCAGGAGCCAACGAGTATCTCCCGCTCTGCAATGAACCTTTTTTGATGTCAACTTGGGCGAACGAAAGTATCACAAGGTCACAACTACACGGTGACGTTCCCGTGCCGCGATATTTCTTGCAAACGAGGGTCGTAGTCGACGTTGTGGTGTTTTTCGACTCTCAGAAAGTGCGTTCTTGTCGAATATGACCTTCAACATCGCGTTTGTGCTCTTTAACGGCTTGTGTGGGAGATATTGAGCTAAGAGGCATACGCTGCCACCAATGTGGTGCAATATGACTGTTCTAATTTTCTCATTAATCATACAATGACGAAGTGCTTCTGCAAGACTGCTAAGATTTCTTGAAAGGCTGCCGTGGTTAGGAGCGATAACACTTAGGCTTGTGCATCCGTTATTTGGTTTCAATAGCGCTCTATCTGTCGTTCTGGTTGTCGTGTATGGTGGAGCCGAAACCCAGACGCACGGTTCTCGCATGCAGACGGAGACTCCAGGGGAGCACCACTCTGGTGAGCTGTTGCAACGCGCGACCTTTAAAATGAATTGACAATGAAATGATGAAGGAGTTCGAATGTATTACACTTTTTAGACACGACTGTAACGAATACATCGCGTCCGGCACAGCACGAGCTAAAGCACTTAAGTGTGTGCGCTCTAGCTTCCATTCGGCTACTAGAATAATTGAGTTTCTTCCTATTGTCACGAATGGGCGCGTGTCGGTTTGTACCATTCTCGCATCGTAGCAAGACATTGAGTTAAACGGCACCCCCGCCCTACGGGGCCGGCTTTCATTCCCCAGTCCTTTCCTCGCTGTGCGCTACGAAGATGCTGTGAGATATTCAACCACCTCCGGCTTTAGCGTAGGTTGTATCGTATCATTCTATAGTAAATAACAAATGCCGATGATTACGACGCTCCCTAATTATAATGCGAACCCTATACGCGTTTTCTTTGGCGATGTATTGGATAGCGTGGACAATCTGTCTCGTGTGATCCACTGCAATCGAAGCCAAGCCTGGCGCGACTGCCTCGCTAATTCCAATAAAATTTGTGTGCTTTAGTGTGTTTGGTATCTTCAGCTCGAGTACTTATCGTGGTAGACCGAGGTTAAATAGCCACTAACTTTCATTTGTAAGGCGTGCAGGGGCGGCATTCCCAACGTTCTAGTGACCTGCGGACACATTGTCCTTGCACTTTCATGTCAGCGTTGCCGTTGTCGAGTCGGGTCAGCGGACTCGCTTTTGAGGGGCTCCATCGTCTGAGATCCACCGTCTGACATATCGCAGGTGAGGCTGTCGAGCTCGGTTTGGCGTCAACCGCGGTTAGCATGTTAACCGCCGGTTTGCCTGCTGCCAAATTTCCCTAACCGCGGTTAACGGCAACCGCGGTAACGCTGACAGTGTTTCGCCGAGTAACTGCCGCATCCCCTGCTGTGTAACCGAGATAACCGCGGTTAGCGATGTCGTTAAGGACGCCCTTGTAAAGAGGCTATTATGATTTAGAATTGCAAAAGAGCCAGCACCTTTTCCGAAGCATACGGGGGCTGCATTGAGCATAAGAATAAAGAAGTGTGAAACGGTTAAAAATAGAGCAGCCATATTTGTGCTAAACCCAACTGTGATACAATGTTATTGAAGCTTTAACGTAAGGTTAGCTGCTACGTGCGAAATATAGCTATTGGCAGTAGCGACGGCGACACTTCGATATCGCCTAATCCTTGTCGCCCTTTGGCTACAGATCGCTGCCTCTGCGCGGCTGTACTTTGCACCAAATCAGCGCAGATCTTTGCACGTGCCTACGTGCAGTGCGCAGATGACATCTGCATCTGGGCGTCAGGTGTAACTCGGCCGGAGGTTCGCGCAAGGTTACAAAGGGCTGCAACGATGACCTAAACTTATCTTCAGAGACAAGGCCTCGGAATTTCAACAGTGAAGTGCGGATTCGTCGCCTTCACGCGAAAGTGGATTACAGGATACCCGGTGTCTATTAATGGCCAGCGTATCATGTACAAGAAAACTCATCGATTTTTTGGGATGATTGTCGACCGCGACCTCTCTCGGCGCCCCCATGTATCCTACCTACGGAGAAGACTCCCAACAATCATTCATCTTTACAGCGCTATTGTTGGAAAAGCATAGGGACCGTCGGTGTATTTTATGCTTCAAGTGTGCAATGCGATGTTCATGGGTTTCTTGGGTTACAGCACTCTGATGCTGTCAGGCACCCAGAGGACAAATCTCAGAGTGCCTGAGGACATGCAAGCTGGAAAGCTTAGAGCATATCTCGGTCTATACCGCGATACGCTTTAAATGCCACAACAATTCCCATCACCGGGTGACATCCCATCAGTACGTATGTAGTCACAGACACCCTTAGAGATCATCTTCGTCACCTTTTTCGAGTCAAGTCTGAACGCCTTGCTTCTCCCTCGGAAAGTCGACCAGGTGCAACTTTTTAGGGCATTGTAGCCTCCTACTGTTCCCCTCTTCCATCCCACTTCATGTCTCCAGCAAGGTCTCCTTATCATTTGTGGTGCCTCCAGAAGCCTCAAGTGTGGCGGTCCATTCCAGGAGTTGGGAAGAAGTCCGACTTGCCAACTTGTGCTCCGAATCAAGCGGCTCTACATCTACTGTATGATTCATACTCCAATCGAGCTCACATTTTTACGCATGGCTCTTCGACTCTAACCAGCTGTACTGGTGCGGTAGTCATTCCTTCAATGTCAACCTTGAAGAATTTCAAGATCAGCCACGTCACAACATCGACAGGATCTGAACTTTCGCTCCTCCGTAGCGCAGTGCTATACGTGCAGCAACAATCCCCAACTCACTGGGATTTATTCTGTGATTCAAAGGCAGCCCTGGAATCACTCTTATCATCTCTGCGCCACAGCCCACATGTACAATTGGCAGCAGAGATACGATTACGCTACCATCAAGCGGTGTACCGAGGCCACGACATTGCATTTCAGTGGCTACCCGGGCACTGCAACAACACTGGCAATGCAAGTGCTGACAAAGCTACCCTTCAGGTACATGACGTGTGTGAAAGCACCTCAATGCCATTGCGGAGAACGGATGCAGCACGGCACCTCAGCGGCCTTGCCCATAATATTGCTGTAAGGAAATTGAGCACAGCGGAGCTCACCAAACAGCGCTTTTATACCATGGACCCGCAGATGACATTGCAACAGTAATGGTTGTAATCGACGGGAAGAAATGCTACTGTGCCGCTTGCAAATAGTAGTTTCTTTAACAAACGCCTGCTAATTCCTGATTGGAATGGCGGAAAGTCCCAATTGCAGCAGATTTGTTAAAGAAATGACCAAGCATCTGTGTGACTGCCTTACATACCAAGACGAGAAGAGTGTCCTTCGTACAGCTTTGGAGCCCTTAGACGAGAGTCCTGTCACAGAGGAGAACATCTAGAGCACGGTGGACTCGTGAGCCTGCTATGTTGTGCAAGGCCAGAAAGGCGCAGGTGCGTTTATTGAAATGCGCCGGCCTGTATGACCGCCTGCGAGTAACTCAGTGATGAACGCTCAAGTGTGAACCAGTGCAAACTGTAAACTTCTTTCTTTCTTCTCTTTCAATCTCCTTTCCCCAGTGCAGCGTAACCTACGGGGCTCAGCCTGGTTTACCTCCCTGCCTTTCCCCTATGACTTCTCTCTCTCTCTCTCTATGTATGCATGCCTTAATATTGTCAAGGCCTCGGCGGTGTATCCTACGATATTAAAATAAATGTACACCCAGGGCACATGCGAGCTAACCATCATGAACAACTTTTTCTCCTACGAAACACGTGTATATATAGCTAACCTGAAAAGGTCACAGAAGCAAAACTGGTGACAAAAATTTTTGTCAGAGCAGTTTATTGTACACAAGTGTACATAACTCTTGTGTAAACTTTAGGTTATAAGCCCTATGAATTAAGTACAATAGTAAATTATTTGACAACTTTCGCCAGAAGGCGACGCATAAACCGCGATAACTAGGTTCAGCGTTGCGTTGTAAGACTCCTCGCACTCTGTTCTGAGAATTAGTTTTATAGCACAGCAAAGCGAGACCTACCCGCACCCATACCCTGGGTGCGGGTAACTTCGCTTCGCTTTTGCAGCTAAACGCGACTCTCTATGCACGAACTACGCATGCGCGTCGATACTGTGCCAACGCGATGTTGGCGGCGCTAGCGCCCCTTTGGTGCCGCAATTGGCATCGAAAAAAAAAAACAGCTCTTGTAAATTCTACTCACAGGGAGAAAAATCAAGAAATTTATTACGCGCGAGAGCAGCTGAATGTTCACACGCGCATATTCCATCTTGAGCACGAAAAAAGTTAATGCGGGAATTGCAGTGCACTATACCAACCCAACTGTGCCCATGACCAAATAATTCTCACGTATAAATTGAGACCTTGTCAAGAATACTGCGAATATTGTTACAGCGTAAGCTGTCTATACCTACTGCGGCGACTATAAAACAATCCTCATTGTTCCGCAATAAAGAAAAAAGTGGCATTAGGACGCCATTGGACTAAAATTATTGTGTCGAGAGCAATGAAATAGTGGAGAAGTAGGAGGAGGAGGAAATAAAAGAGAAGGCAGGGGTGTTAATCGGAAATGCGCCTGGTTGGCAGCCCTAATCTGGGGGATGGAAAAGAGTGAATAGAGATGAAATAGTGCACTCGCAAATAGCCATAGCAGCTAGATCGTATCCAAGGCGCTTTGTAGTATAATTTACTTCTTTCGCGAGAAAAAGCTTGATTTCTAGCAAAAAAGCCGCAAAAATAATTTTAATTGTTTTTCTTGCGTCATGTCGATTTTTACACATGGAAATCGTGGAAATAAACGAATAAGTTTTTTTCTTTAGTTTCCTTGAGGATGTTTCGATAATATGCATCAATTTGTAGTGTAATATTCTGAAAAAGTAGAGGAGATTTTTTTCGGAGAACAATCAATGATGCCAATTTATTGCTTGTTAGGGTACCCATATTCACTGTCCGACTGGAATATTAACCCATCAGCCAGACAACACCGAATCCTTAACACAATGCTTATCTTAGTAATTCTTAGCGTAAGAATCATTGCTGACGTGCTGTTTCCACGGCGCCGAGCCCTAAAATGTATAATCTGGTCTAAATGTTGCTGCTGTTCTGCACCTTTGTCGGCGGTACCAGATTGACCAGCGTTTTTTGTCGGGCGGTGTCAATATTATCAGGCGGCGTTTGTAACGCCCAGTCGCATCTCACCCCGATGGTCGAGTAACGAACGCACGCTAAGAAAGGGGAAGTGGACCAATTGGAGACGCCGGCACCCCACTGTCCTTACACGCGCCTTTCGTGTGAGAGGCAGCGTCACGTGGTGCGACCCTTCGCAGCGGCTTCCTCCTCTGGTGACCTGATTTCGGTCCACTGGCCCAACCGGATTATTATACTCTCCACTTCAGGGCACCTCTGGCCTTTCGTGTACCGGTGGATGAATGAAAACGTGTCGCGGTAGGCAATGCCATTCGCTATGTAAACGAAACAAAGGGGGCATCCTGTAAAGAAGGAGAGCATCTGATTTTTCCTGTCATAGAAAATGTTGATCGTCCCCACCCACATTTGCTTCGGCGATTGCCTAAGCTCGGCATACGGAGATTCGAATGAAATCACAAGCATACCTACGACGTGATGAGGTAAAGCTATTTCAATTTCATTCTATTCCATTTTCTTCGTTAGCCTTCCGCGATTGGTCAAGCAACCTGTCTCTCACCAGCTGCCTGGAAATCCGCAATAACTTCCCGTTTCAAGGTGACGTGTACACACTGATTATGTAGAATTAGCGCTCCGCGATTGGCGAAAACGTTTTCGGGGCACACGTAGTTCGCCTGTCTGTCAGGCGACATCACAAAACCGCGGAAAATCACACGTCTAGCCTGTTTCTACGCTCTATAAAGCATTATTATGCCTTGCAAAACTGAAATTGCTTTTTTAATAGCCTGAGTGCCCCGTATTGAAATAAATAGAAAATTGCTGCCCAATTACGATTCCGTCTCTGGGCACCCACCGTGTTTACTCCAAGATAGACAAATATAGGTTTACCCGTACGTATTGAATTCGCCGAAAAATAAAAAAAGTACATAATGCGAACACAGGTCGATCCACATAGAAAAAACATGGAACCTGACGTGTCTCTATTTACTGTAAATTCGGCTACAAAGTTTTTTATAGCCGAAGCTATGTGATGCATCGTCGTCAGAAATGCCAGAGTAATCGTCCTCGTCAGATGACAAACAGGTTTCCTCGACAACCCTAAGTCGTACTCAGTGCCCTTGAGTGCGTTGCATTTGCAGCTTTTACTAAAGCCATTATGAATAATCTCCACGCTTGCCTTCCAGCGGCTACCACGGAGAAAGTCCGTTAGCTTGGTAATTTTGGTAGCTTTGTTCACGAATATAGGAGTAGGTCGAGTTTCTTTCGTAAGCAATATAGGTCCTTGTCTCCCTCAGGGTAACTTTAAAAGAAGAAAAAGTAAGCTTATGTTCGAGTAGAGATAGTATTCCGAACTACCAGCGAGAATTGATTTGTTTGCCCATAAAGAAAATTTTTCGTTGATATATAACCGTTGCTGAGCGCTTTTGGCATGTATACGAGATCATTCTGCCAAATCTTGACTGAGGACTCGCTTTGGCGGCTATTTGAACACCGGTTGAACGCCGGCGCAATTGTGGACAAGCCGCCACAAGCTAAGCAAAGGGAAGCGGACTAATTGGAGACGCCGGCACCATTCTCCTCACCCTGTTATCTACATTTACTATGCTAGCCCGGCCCCAACCAAAAGCCGCTCGTCTCCTGCACGCTCCTCGTCTTTAGTTTGCCCATAATATAAAGAAAACCAGTCGCGGTAGGCAATTATATGCGCTTTGAAACTGAACAAGTCACCTCCTACAATGGAGGAGAGCGTTTGATTGAAGTATTGAAACAACCATGAGAATCACCGCGCATGCTTGCGTCGGCAGTTACATGAGTATACGACGTCAGGATAGTGCAATAAAGTCAGAGTGGAATCACTTTACGTTATAGCGATAATGTTCCGCGCACTCTGCAGAAACGTTTCTTTGCAAAGTTCCAAGTAGAGCCCTTGTCCTTTCATTCACACACAGGCAGAGCCAGGTGAACACTTCCGCGTCACATACTGCGTCGCGGTAAATGCAGATGGGAGAAGCTTGTAAGACCTCTAAAACACAAGCTGGGGTGTTCGCAGAGCCTGCAACAACGTATACCTTCTGCGTGGGGGAACCCTTGCGCTGCGGATGGCTCGTGAGTGCGACGCCTCGCATACGAGAGTGTCAGCCCATGGTCTGCCACTCTCTTTGCAGTGTCCAAAATCTGGAGAGAGAGCAGATATATTGGCGGAATATTAGATGCGTGTTCGTTGCACAATTGCGATGTTCCTAATCATCAGCCAAGCTTGTATGTTGCACAAATTTCATTTTAATTTGGCATCCGATCTTTGCATGTACTTTAGCGTTATCGTCAAGCTTGAAGGATAAGCGTCAGCTTGGAGCCCGCAGTGCAGTGCCACCAGTTAATGCGCCACCACTCTGCGCACCTGCTGCTCGACAAACCTCTTGCATAGCCAGCAACAATATTCAGCTTCGCAGTCTTAGGCAGCTTCTGCGCTTGTTAGGTACAGTACTGCAATCCTCTGGAGCGGGTCCACCTTTCCTTCCATTTCGGACTGTTCATCGCAGCCGTCACAGCCGTAAAGGCTTGAAGATGGTAATGGGCGACAGCATCAAATGGCCCACTGAGAGAAAGGACCGGCGTCTGTAACAGTGAACCGGCCCCTAAATTCTTATTGGCTGCGGCGTCACGTCACGTGTGTGCCTCGACGGAGCAGAGGGGGTGGCAGAATACACCAGGTGTTGCGTACGGGGAGAGGGCATCGTCGCGACGCCATTTCACTCTCGGTCTCGAAGGCCCTTGTTATTCGCCCGTTCCGTGTCCACGCAAGCTCTAGCCTGCGTTCTAACATCGCGTCGGTAATCGCTGTAAAGGAATAGTGCACCTAAATCAGAACCAATTAGAGAGAAAAGGCGCTGGTGGCAGTGGGCTAAGGAAAACCAACTACTCCTAGATCACAGGCCTGTGCATAGCACTTTATAACGTCATGCCACTTGGACCAAACATTCCATCGCCAAGCCCGGCACGACGGAAGCGGTGACGACAAAATCACCGCGGCTTATTTCAGAGGGTCCCCATTAGCTTATAAGACATTTGGGCAAGGTAGCATGACGTCGCGGAAATAAGTGCATTGGCCTTGTGCTATTTAGGAGGCGTTGGTTAAGCGTCTCCACGCGCTCGCTTGCCCGCTAAACTAACTAGAAGGACCACTCAGCGGCGTCCAATTGGACATTAATGCTTTAGCATGCAAAACTCATAACGAGTGCTTCGGTTTCCTCGGATTTTTTGGTTGACGTTGTTGCCATCGAATAAATATATGGCTAATACCAACTACATGCACCGGGAGGCTGTCGCAAGCGGGGTGTGGGCGAACGGCGGCGCTAACGGCAGAAGTCAGTGCCCTGGCATGTGAAGCAGACGACGGGGCGAAGGCGCTCACAGTGCAGCCAGTGATATCGCACTGCAGGTTTTAAGACCTGACCTACCAGAAAACTCATTTTCGTGTGTCTGCTTTCGAGAAAGGTCGCAACTTGTTAGAGGCAGGCCACATTCGCCGTAGCAGGTACTAAATAAAGTAGAAAACTAGTGCAAATTGCGATGTAAGTGCACCCCACCAACAGAGCCCGAGGCGGTAATCTAAGACGTGGAGCTCCAGCATATATATTCCAGATGTTATTTTGTTGTGCAGGTTGACATTTTCGCATACTTAATTATGTAAATAGGGGAGCAGGAAGGAAGGCGATGCATAGAATATGTGTAAGATACGTACACCATTGGGTATGTATCATTCGGCAAGTGGGTGTCTGCCACTGGGCACGTGCCCCAGAAGCCGACGGTTATCTGCCGCTCTGCAATGAACGTTTTCTGACGTCAACTTGGGTCTCTGAAAGTATCACTACGTCACAGCTACACGGTGACATTCCCGTGACGCAATTTTCCTTGCAAATGAGGGTTGGTGTCGCCGTTGTTGCGTTGTAGACTCTCAAAAAGCGCGTTCTTGCCAAATATAACCTTTATCATCGCCTTTGTGCTCTCTAAAAGCTTCCATATTAAATATTGAGTTAAGAGGCTTTCGCTGCCAGCGAAGATGTGCAAGAAAACTGATCTGATTTTCTTAATAATTATACAGTGACGAAGTGTTTTCACAAGACTACAAAGATTGCCAGAGTGACTGCGGTGGTTAAAATCGATAACATGCAAGTTTGCGCGTGGAACACTCGGCTCCAACTGCACTACGACAGTGTTTCTTACGTGGGTTGTCTAAAGTTGGGCACTGCTCTGTAGAACGCAGTGACCTGCTGCGCTGCGCGACCTTTACAAAGAAGTGACGTGTATAACGAAGGGTTTCGGACGCCGCAAGACGTTTGACGGTATTACACTTCTTTGACACGACTGGCACGAATACGTCGCGTCCCACATAGGACGAGCTAAAACAACCAAGTCTGTGCGCTCTAGCTTGCACTCGGCTACTAGAATTAATGAGTTTCTTCCTTGCCTCACAACGGGGAGCGTGTCGGTTTCTGCCATTCTCGTCTAGTGGCAGCGAACACTTTGGAACACTATGTTCCTGTATAATAGGAATGCACGATGTCTTGTTATATAGTTCCCATATAACAAGAGTTACAGCCGTTTTATGTAACCATACTCCCTCCGCAGACGGCCACGTATTAACAGCAGACGGGAATTCTGTAAAGTTTACAACTTCACTGCGAACTAAGTAATTAAGACAAGTAAATGAAAATCGGCGAAATGACAGAGTCGTCTTAGCGGCCAATTTAAGCATATTTTTTCCAATATACCTACATGAGATTGAGGCCTACAGAGCATTCGCGAGAAACTGGAGCCGAGCATTTTTTCGAGTCGACGCGACCCTTAGACGAACGGACATCGACCACTGACGGAGGGTACACTATATACAGCCTCGCTGTAAAAGGAGCCGTTGGTCTCCCTTTTTAGTTTCTTGAGCTGCTTCGCCGGTCGCACATATGTCGGTAAGTTCGCGTTCACTGTCCGTTGCAGTTGCTTTAACCTTTGCGATGCTTCGTCATTCTTAATGTCTTAGGAAGTAGTCCAATCTTCAGTCATGGTCCATTTCACGCAGCTTAGCGCAACGAGTTCCGCCGGTGGCGACGAGTGTGAACATGCCGGCGCGTTTGCGTTCGAAGTCCATGCACAGCAAACATTCATGCGCCCGACGCAACTAGAGTTGTGAGGCACGAGGAAAGAAAATGTGTCTTAAATTGTGCCTCCGATTAGCGACAGCGGGTAGCGCAGCATCAAGAAAGCAAGCATGCTTTGTTTCCACAGATCGGCCATGAAGAAAGGCATGTTGGTATATGCTAATATTATGCTTAAAGAAAACCGACAGATGTGCAAACACAACTTTTCAAACAATTTTGCAAACGGGGACAAGTGGTACACGGGGCCATAATTTGAACCTCATCAATGCTGCCAGTTTCATCATCATGTCCCATAATGTCCCAAAGTATTAGAGAACTTGGGTCACTGGACTGCCATAAGAGGCTTGATATAGATAGAATCAAAGTGCCTTAAGTAGCTGAAATAATGCTAATCGCATTACAATCCGTGATGACGCCACCTTGAAATTTCAGCACCTGCAAGCGCCGTTACGCCTTGTATATTGACGCCACCCGGTCGAGCGTAGTTCAACTTTTATCGGTACAAATGGCCTACACTGTATTCTAATATAGCCAAAGACTGAAATAAAGTTTCACGAACTTCTTCTGAACTCTAACCGAATTGCGAAAAAAATGCCTTGCGCTGACGTAGTGGTCCTCGCGTTCTGCCGCAAAATAAAAAAAAAACAGAAATTGTGATTATTTTTTATTCTAATAAGCAGCTTGTGACCGTGAACTCGACAATTTGTAGTGGAGTTCAAAAATACTTTAACAAACTAAGCAAGTCTAAACTAATCTTAGCAGTGTGTGTACGTCATGCTGCGTCCCAACAGAGACTGCGGTGTCGTGGTTAGGCTTAAACTTCTCGTCCAGCAGCGCTCTTGCAAAATGTCGTTGCCCATACTTCGTTCACCAGGCCGTTTTCCTGCGCCCTGCCCTGGACGACTTGCACGTGGCACGGACCACTCTGCACCATGGATTCCCACATACGCCAGCCGCACAACGCACCTTTACTTTTTGGTAAGTGCAAATAAGCGATCGTTCCTGCGACGACGATCTTAGATTGCGCCAAACAGTCGATTCGAAACAACAATGATAGTTTTCCTATACCGTGGAAGCTTCGCAGGTGCTGCGGACATCAGGTTCGGCGAGAAAATCGCCACTATAACATTAACTATCACAGTCAAATTCTAAACCATTTAGTCGTAAATAAAGGAATTATTCCTACATTACCATTTAGCTGCCTCAGTTCACAGTTTTCGTGGACGGGCAGCCGAAAAAAGAAGGGAAAACAAGGAATATACGGCATGACAGCAAACTTGCAACTGATGCTAACGTTAAAAAAATTACGCACCGGAAGTAGACTCCGTCAAACTTTTTTTTGTGCGTATACCTTGTATCAGAATGGGCTATCGCGCATGTGCGCCGATATCGTTTGCCACTTCTTTCCCTGGCTCTCCTTTCCCTCGGTGCCTACGCAAGTACATAAGCGTATGAATAAACGACCAGTTGGTCATTCTTTGTTCAGCAACAAGTCGCCTCGGTTCATTACTTTAAACGCGATACATGGTGTCAGAAGCGTTTGTCGCGGCAGAAGAATGGACGCCGTCAAGCCCCCGGAGCCGTTGCAGCTTTCTGGAAACTTGAGAAGAAACTGGCTACTGTTTAAGCAGAAGTTGGAACTCTACATCACAGCGACGTCGTCAGACAAGCCGAGGAAGGAAGCTGTAAAAGCGGCAATACTTCTCAGCACCGCAGGTGACGATGCCTTGGACGTGTACAACAACTTCGTGTTTGCCGAAGGTGAGGACAAAGAAGATTATCAAACTTTGGTCAGGAAGTTTGAAGAGTACTGTCTCCCCGAAGGAAATGAGGTTTATAAAAGGCACGTTTTCCGCCTTCGAGTGCAGGACGAGGCAGAACCATTTGAAAGCTTTTTGCGGGATCTCAAGAAGCAAGCGAAACTCTGCAGCTTTGGAGAGCTTGAACCATCCATGATAAGGGACCAAGTGGTCTTTGGCATCAACGACAAAAAGCTCAGGCAGAGGTTACTTGGCGAGAAGGACCTTAGCTTGCAGAAAGCTGAGCAAATGTGCAAAGCAGCCGAAGTTTCTGCGCAGCAAAATGCATCATGGTCGAAGGAAAGGCTGCAAGTAGAGTACACGAGGGAAACAACGAGACAGCAAAAAACAATATCGATGCCGTCAATGCGGAAGAACTCGTGCGCCAGAAGAATGTCCGGCTCGCGGAAAGTTTTGCTACGCATGCAAGAAAAAGAACCACTTCGCGGCATATTGCAGAAGACGCCAGATAAACCAAGTCGACGAAGCACAAAAGGCCGATGATAACTTCGATAACTTGAATATCGGCGTGTGCGGCATAACTGACGGCGCGGGAGCAGATTGGACAGTTCGCGGCAAGATAGCCGGCCAAGAACTGCGATTTAAAGTAGAAACTGGCTCGCAAGCCAACCTACTACCTCTGTCTGTGTTCAGGCGTGCCAATCGAGCAATGGAGCTAAAAAAAAAGCACAGCAGTTTTAACGGCATATAACGGAAGCATTATCAAGTATGTGGGAGTCTCAACAGAAGTCCTGAGCATAAACGGCCAAGAACGTGACGTTACATTTTTTATTGTGAAGAAAGGTCGCCATGCCATCATTGGTCTCAAAGCATGTCGGGAATTCGGACTGATTCAAACAGTGAATGCAGTAGACTCGAGCGAAGAAGGCGCTCCCCAGCTGGCTTTTCCCCACCTATTTCGCGGAACCGGCTGCGTAAAGCGACTGTACAAGATGGTACTGCGACGGGATGCCGTTCCAGTGGTGCAGCCTGCCCGAAGGGTACCGTTGGCGATGAAGGAACCGCTTCGCGAAGAACTGAACCGCATGGAAGGGGCCTCTATCATTGCGAAAGTGGACGAGCCTACCGACTGGGTAAGCCCTTTAGTTGTAGTAAGAAAGGATGGCCGGCTTCGCATATGTTTGGATCCAAGGGCCATAAACAAAAGCATAATGCGGGAACATTACCCGATGCCATCCCGGGAAGACATTGAAAGCGAAATATCGGGCGCAAAGTACTTTTCTCGGCTTGACGCAAACGCTGGCTTCCATCAGATACCATTGGACGATGCTACGTCACGCGTGTGCACTTTCGCAACGCCCTTTGGGCGCTACAGGTTTTTAAGGCTGCCGTTTGGAATCTCTTCCGCGAGCGAGGTCTTCCAAAAGACGTTAACAGAAATATTCGAAGGCCTGACAGGAGTACGCGTATACATTGACGACATTCTGGTCTGGGGTGACTCGACAGAGCAGCATAATGAAAGGCTTCGAGCCGTACTAAAGCGAGCGGAGCAAGCTGGGCTGACGTTTAATGAAAAAAAATGTGTATTTTGCGTGACACAGGTGACATTTCTTGGTGACGTGATCAGCAAAAATGGTGTCCGTCCCAGCCCAGACTTAATTGAGAGCATACATGCCATACCACCTCCGAAGGATAAGCAGGCGGTTCGAAGAATGTTGGGCGTCGTGAATTACTTTCGCAAATATGTACCCTCATTCAGTGAAAAGACGTCATTACTTCGTGGCCTTATGAAGGAAAGCGTGGTGTTTGAATGGACATCAGCGCACGCGCAGGAATGGGCTCAGATCTGCGAAGCACTGATACACCCACCGCTTCTAGCACTCTTCGATTCAAAGGAAGAAACGAAGGTAACGGCAGACGCCTCGGGAACCGGCATTGGTGCCGCCTTATTGCAAAAGCACGGAAACGACTGGCGTCCAGTCACGTACGCATCGCGGGTTCTGAGTGAGAGTGAAACGCGGTATGCTCAAATCGAAAAGGAGGCGCTCGCTATAGTTTTTGCGTGCGAAAAGTTTCATCAGTTTGTGTATGGTCGCAGGATCCTGGTCGAAACTGATCACAGGCCACTGATTGCTATCGCTCAAAAAAGTGTTGTGGACATGCCACCAAGGCTGCAGCGATTTTTCATCCGTCTCTTCAAATATGACTGTCTTGCAATTCATCCCTGGGAAAGACTTGCTGCTCGCAGATATGCTGTCCCGTGCTGCCACGCTGCCTGGGTGCGCTGAAGAAACGGAAGACGTGGATATCCACGCAGTTCAAGTGGTCTCAAGCCTTGTAAGCACAAGAACAAAGCAACGACTGGAAGAAGAAACTCGCACGGATCCGTATTTAAGCAGCGTTATAGAACAACTAAACACTGGTGCGACCATTCAAGGGGAACTTAAGCCGTTCACATCCGAGTTGGCGGCAGTGGATGGCATACTGCTAAAAGGAAGCAAGATTGTCATACCAAAAACCATGAGGGCCGAAATTCTGCGGCAGATACACGAGGGTCACTTGGGACAGAACAAATGCAAGGCCAGGGCACGTAGGCTAGTTTTTTGGCCAGGACTCGGCAGTGATATTGAGAACCTGGTACGAACGTGCCATGTGTGTCAGAAATACGCCTACAGCCAACCGAGCGAGCCCCTGCTGCTACGGCCTACACCGGAACGACCATGGCACCGTGTTGGAATTGACCTGTTCCAATACGCAGGGCACTCGTACGTGGTAGTGTATGACGACCACTCGAACTTCCCAGAGGTTGAAAGGTTGGTGGGCACAACCGCGATGGAAACCATTTCTAAGATATCTGCCATATTCTCTCGCTATGGCATTCCTGCGCAAGTCTGCACTGACAACGGGCCCCAGTTCGCTTCAAGTGACTTCGCGGCTTTCGCAAGACGGTACGACTTCGAACATATAACATCCAGCCCTAATTTTCCGCGCTCAAACGGCCTAGCCGAAAAGGGGGTACAGATTGTTAAAAGAATTCTCAAGAAAGCTACGGAGTGCCGTGAGGATTTCTGGTTGGGCCTTTTGGCTTATCGATCGTCCCCCTTGGAAGATGGACGGTCTCACGGAGAGTTGCTGCAAGGTCGTCGTCTTCAGACAACTGTTCCCGAGTTCAACACTGATGGGGCATGCCCTGTATCAAAACATCGGCAATCATTGCGGGGCAAGCCGCTATCGCCTCTTGAAGCAGGAAACGTCGTTCGGATAAAAAATGGGAACTGGTCACGCAAAGCAACGGTGCTTAAAGAAGCAGCGCCACGTTCGTATTTGGTCCAAACTGAGACGCAATCGACATTTGCGGCGAACAGACGAGCACTGCGCAAACGTGAACGACTACGAGAGTAGCCGGGAAGACACTGAGCCGGAACCGAATAACGTATTACAACCGGTCGAAGATTTTGAACCGGTAAACGACGCAGGTGACACTGCGGCAGCCGACCGCTGCTCAAGCCGGCAAATGACCGGGGTTCCTGACTCAGCCGGGCAAGAAGACACACCAGGAAACCCATCCGCACTGCCAACAATTCGTCGGTCTACCAGATCCCGGAGGGAGCCGAAGCGTCTTTGCTACGACGAAAACTTTCGTCAAGTCTGCTATCTTAATTGTTTTTATTTTGTGTGTGTGTTTTTGTGTGAAGACAAGCAAGTCTTCCAATTGTATGAAGAAAAGATATATCAGAATGGGCTATCGCGCATGTGCGCCGATATCGTTTGCCACTTCTTTCCCTGGCTCTCCTTTCCCTCGGTGCCTACGCAAGTACATAAGCGTATGAATAAACGACCAGTTGGTCATTCTTTGTTCAGCAACAAGTCGCCTCGGTTCATTACTTCAAACGCGATACATACCTGACAACGCCATTTTTACGTACTGTTGTGACATAAACTTTGACTTTTGATGTTGAAGTACAAGTTGGCAGCGTCTATAGCATCGCATTTTATTTCAGAATGACTAGAAAATAACACATGGTCAAATACTAGGCAATGGCCGGCGACCGCAAGAGATACGTAAGGACTCGACACACTTAGTGCATGCTGTTGTCGCGTGGAGTGACGTAGGAAGAACACACTGTGAAAGACGAAACTTTTATTGGGCGAACCTGTGCCCACAAAATCACGCTACACTTAAAGAACGGCGACAACGGCGAACACAGTCGGCGATTGTCGAAATCTGATCAGCGGGTCAAGTGCGTTGGCTTTCATCCATCAGTCATCGAATGTCATCAGTCATCGAACTCAGGGAAAAGGAAGAAAGATTACAAGAAGCTGCGACATGCGTAGAGAAATATGTCAAGGCAAGAGGCCTAGCCTGCTCAACGGAGAAGTCCGAGCTCCTAAGAGTATGGCGAGGCAAGAAGAATCGCACCGTCCCAGAGGAAGTAAACATGAAGTTGAACATCCACCTCGAGGGACAGCCAATCCCGGAGAAGACGCTCATCAGGATATTAGGAATGTGGATACAATCGAACCAACGATGTACCCACACCCTAACACTACCTAAAACTGCAGCCAACCAAGTGGCCCGCATGATAACGCGGGTCTCACGGAAAAGACACGGCATGAAGGAAGCAGACACACTCAAACTGGTCAGAAGCCTGGTGGTCAGTAGAGTGACGTATAGCCTCCCGTACTAGCACTGTACGAAGCACGAAATGCAACAAGCGGACGCAATCCTGAGGAAAGCCCTCAAGACGGCGCTCCACCTACCGCAGTCAACATCGACCGACAAACTCCTGGCCCTGGGGCTACACAACAGTCTCGAGGAGCTCCAAGAAGCGCAGATAATCGCGCAAATGCAAAGACTAAGGCTATCGGCAACGGGCAGAAGACTCCTGAGTAGATACGGCGGTGAAGCTACCATAAAGGAGACACAAAGCACGGAGACGATACCGGACGAATACAGAAACACCATCAAAGTAGCACCGATACCCAGCAATATGGACCCGAACCTACACATGGCACGAAGACAAGCAAGGGCAGAGTATGTACAAAGAACACTGGCAACTAGACATGACACAGTGTACGTAGACGCCGCTACCTACACTCAGGACAAAAACCACAAGAAAAGCAAAGTCGCAACGGTGATCAACTCGGACTTAAAAGAAATCACCAGCGCATCAATTCGGAACTGTACGGTAGTTGAGGCCGAAGAGGCAGCCGTGGCTCTAGCGGCAGCGGAGGGCTACCGATCCAACAGGTCCTTAACCATACTCACAGATTCACAAGCAGCATGCCGCAACTACCTAAACGGCAGAATCAGCCACAGCGCGCTCCGCATCCTCCGCTCAAGTGGCAAAACCGTCAACAACCAGGCCAAACACACGATAGTTTGGGTGCCGGGACATACCGACATTACGGGAAATCAGGAGGCCGATAGGATAGCTCGAGGGCACGCAACAAACCGAGCATCCAACATTCCCGACCCCACTGAGGAACCCGAGCCGGTAGCCCAAAGCTATTCAGAGATACTCAATTACTACAGAGGCATCAGACGAAAATACCCACCCCCTCACAAACAACTAAACAGAGAAGACGCCGTAGCATGGCGACAGCTACAAACGGGAACATTCCCGTGCCTAAACATGCTCAGCAAGATCTACCCCACGCAGTACGAGAGCAAGTGCCCATGGTGTGGAGACAAACCAACCCTATATCATACCACATGGGCTTGCCAGAAAACAGAAGGGCTAGCCATAATAAAAAACCCGAGTGCGGAACAGTGGGAGAGGATGCTATCCAGCGACACCCTGAAAGTCCAACAAGGACTAGTAAGGCGTGCACGCAGGGCAGCTACCCTCAGCGGAGCCCTGGACTAGGGGAACCGACCCTGGAGAGAAGATGGAAGACTCCATCTGATGCCGCAAAAATCACTGCAAAATAGAGAAAATAAACGTTTTTCATCATCATCATCACAAAGTTCTACATTATTCGCGTCGCGCACACATGCAATCTGTTTACAGAAGGTCCATCTGCCTCTTTTATCTTCACCTCTTCCACCCCACACACTATCCCTCATACTGTCCCTATTGTGGAGCAAAGCCCACAATATATCATTGCACCTGGGAGTGCCCACATCCTCCGGGCTACTCCCGTATTCCTTCACCTTCACCTTCCTCCTGGGAGACTGCGCTGACCAGCTCAGACCCGCAAGAGCAGCGACGGCTGATCCGGCGGGCACGCGGAGTGGCGCGAGCCAATGGGGCCCTGAACTAAGGGCTCCACCCTGCGAGGAAGTCGCCCAAACTCATGATAAATAAATGTTTTCTCTCCCTCTATCTCTCTCTCTCTCCGGTCACAGACAGCGGATGGAAGCATCGATAACATTCCAGAAACTTCTGATACATGCAGGCGCGTCCTGCGCTGTGCGAAAACATTTGTTAGGCGGTGAAATGTGTGACCCTATAAAGACAAACAAGTACACGTGTCACTATGTTCTTCATGCCTTGTGTCCACCGCTGTGGTCAACGGCTTTCATCAATTTCAATGTTAAGCCAGGAACGATTAGCTAAAATAATCCAGTGCAACATACAGCTGGTCTCGGGCGACATCATATCTCAAGTGTGTAATAGTTTCGTGATCACTGCTTTTCGAGAAAATTCATACCTTGCGTGGTACCGTCACCGACGAGGAATAATCAATAGGTTGTATATTTAAGGTTCCACCAGAAGACACGGCAATATATAGTATGAAAAGGAAAAACGAGGAACCACAACGCAACCTTAAACCTGTATCTATACATGTGTCAAGGAAAGCAAAAGAAGCGCTAATCTAAGGTAACTGCTGAATCGGCCTCTCCATCTACATATGCGAAGGTGCTGAGGCGACCATGTGTCCTTAAATTTAATTGGGCAAGTACGTTTTTTTTTCAGAATCGTAACACACCGGTCGACAAAAACAACCGACCTAAAATGTGTTGTCTCTCTTGGGTTTTGCTGGGCCTAAGTAAGATATACCGGGCACTGTTATAAAACCAGTGCCACCTTAATTTTGTCGCGCACTGGCGTTTTTCTTTAAATTCTTCTTTCGCAGGCGAGACGGTGGTGTTCACCATTGACGACGCGGACGGCGCCTGGTTCGGAAAGCGAGCGAGCCTGCAGTCCTGCCTGCGACGAAACTTCCTGCTCGTCTTCTGGCGGGAGCACGAGGACGCGAGCAAAGGCAGCTGCCTGGTGGCCCAGCGCTTCGGCGACCCCCGCGAGGCGGACAGGTTCACCTACCGGGTGGACGTGACGCGCGAAGGAGAAGGACAGCTCACCTGGAAGGACAGGCCTCGCTCGCTCCACGAGAGCGTCGAGTCGGCCCTGGCCAGCAGGGACTGCCTCTTCTTCGACGCCCGGAAGTTCCTGGAGGGCGGGACGCTGAACGTCGAGTGCATCGTCTGCAGCTGCGAGGTGACGTGATCGAAAAAGGTAAAACTCGTATTATTATTGCGCCACACTATGAGGGAAGCGCGCTGGCATGAAATGAAGAGTGGTTCTGTATGCAGCCATAATCGTTTCAAGCATGGCCTCCAAGACTGGCAGCCGGGTCTAGGAAGCCATGTTAAATGTGCAAAGTCTATGGTACGATGATTTATATTCGGAATGTTGCAGGAAAACGGGGCCAGGCCGTGGTTAGGTTCCGATCAAATTCACAAGTAATGCGTGAATTTCCCTACGACTTGGCAAGGATTTCTTAAGAAAGCAAGTTGGATTTTTTTTCTTTACGCATTGTTTTTTAGAGTTTTCAGTCTCCCAAATTTACTTAAGAGTGGTTGCTTGCTTCGCATTCCCACTTGATATGCTTAATTATATAGTATTGCAGTGTATGAATAAATCTTAACATTTCATTCTTACACTCAAGTATCTGGCACTTCTTACTTACAGCGTTGCGCGATTGTGAGTTCGGCAGTGAACGCCGCCATTTCGAATTATAGGGCGAGCGGCTCTGCAGTTATCACGGCAAAACGTGTTTTGACGCTTATGCTCTAATTGAAAAAGGTGTTTGCTCTGTAGTCTACCGCGTGAAGACATTTTATTATAAATTTGTATTTCACACTTTTATCGGCTCTAAATTTTTATTCTCGCGTACTATTGAATAATAGCGTGCTAGGTAGTTTGTGAATCTCTTCAGCAAAGCGCCGGGCAATTCTTAATATGCGATTAGCGCGCGACCTCTTACATCCTGAAGGAACGTATCCCATCTGCTGCAATATGGCACACATCCGACATTTATACATGTATTCGTAACAGCTTTAATGCAAAGATCAATCATCAAATCGTAAGGATGTTTTGTTTCAGCGGTTTTACGAAGGTTTTCCTTAAGCTAAGTTTCCCAAGGATCTGCAGTCGTGAGGAACGCCGTTACGCGGGATCCGACGACACTACCGTGTAGCTTGGTTCAGCCTATCCCAGTCCCCGTCCCGGCGAGCTGTCTGCGATGCTCAGTCTTGGCTTGGCAGCCGTTAGAGATACAGCTGCCACTCGCTTCTCCCGCCAGGTGCGAATTACGCTCTGTGATTCGTTTTCCGTGTCAAAAAAAAAAAGAATAAACTGTGCCGGTGGATCTTCATTGCCAACTGTGTAAAGTCTACGGAGAAAAGTGTATGCGCATACAACACGTGCCCAAACGGTGCAGAGAATTCAAAGACAGACGTACAGACGTCTATGACAAACACCGTTCTAGATGTCCATCGGTTTAGGATGAAACGATTGCGAAAGTGGGAGTAACAATGCTGAATGATCGAAGGGTGACTGTTCGGGAGCTCTGTGAGATGATTCCTGATGTCAGCAAGACCTGCACTGCCGAAATTTGGACAGACGTTTTAGGGTATGCCAAGGTTTGTGCAAGCTGGGTCCCGAGAATGCTTACGGAAGACCGCAAACGGCAACGTGGTGAAGCGACTCGTGAATTTCTTCATGCCTGCGACACCGATGGTGAGGAATTCTTGGACCCTGTTGCCACTGGGGTCGAGACCTGGGCTCCCAACACGACACCGGAAACGAAACAACAATCCAGTCAGTGGAAACATCCTGAGTCGCCGAAGCCGCAGAAGTTCAAACAAACGCTGTCTGTCGGTAAAGTGATGAGGATCGTCTTTTGGGACAGGAAGGGATTATTGCTGTGCGAATTCATGCCTGCCGGCACAACAATGAATGCGGACCGCTACTGTGACACGTTGCAGAACCTTCGCCGTGCGATTCAAACAATAGAAGAGGGACGCTCACGAAAGGAGTGCGTTTCTATCAGAACAACGCTCGTCCGCACATCAACCGTGTAAGAAACGATCTCATCAAGCATGAATGCATGTCCACCAGTTCAGTATTTTTTGAACACAAAATATGAATCACAGAGCGTAATTCGCACCTGGTGGGAGAAGCGAGTGGGAGCTCCATCTCTAGCGGCTTCCAAGCCAAGACTGAGCATCGCAGACACATTGCCGGGGAGGGGACTGGGAGATGGGAAACCAAGCTACACGCCAGTGTCGTCGTATCCCGCGTAGCAGTGTTCCTCGCTACTACAGCTTGGACGGGATACTGTCACACAGCAACCCTACTGCCCAGACATAGCCCCAAGTGACTACCATCTCTTTCCTGAATTGAAGAAACACTTGGGTGGCACGCATTTCAGAACCGGAGAGGAGCTGAAAGAAGAGTTTTTAAGCTACCTTCACGGTTCGGCGGGAGATTTCTACGATTCAGGCTTAAAGAAACTGGTACAACGCATGGAAAAATGCATTGACCTTAACGGCAATTGTGTCGAAAAATACGGGAAGTAAGCTTTCCAAAAATGCAATATTCAATGCTAATAAACATGTTTTTCATTGTGAAAAATCATAGGGAACTTTACTTTACGGACAACCCTCGTTGTTTACCGAGATTCCACTGTCGCCAAAAATTACTGCATTTCACAATACTCCTGTAAAGCGTGCACCGCCGCAGATATAGTAATATTAAGGCGAAGCCGCCGTACATCACCAGGGAAATGGTTCGCGTGAGGGCTCGCGCGAGGCAATGGTGCCGTGAAGGCAGCTTAGTTGGTACCCGCACGAAACGAGAACTAGTCGTACATTAGGTAAAGTTAACTGTACGGCCTTAATTAGCGCTAACATTGTCGAAACAACACCGTTGCACAATAGACAACAGCACAATCTTCGGAATCAGCCCAGCTTGCCTCCTGGTCAAAAAGGAAAAGAGAAAGTCAACCAAGAGTCGACGCTGAATGAGAAAAGTTCCATGTAATTGCGCATGAAATACGATGCGAGTAAGATGTGACATCAATGAATAATGATTATAAAAAAGAGAGAAAAAGATACAGAATAGAAACAATCATTTGGACGACGATGTACAAAGACCTTGTTCTCTTTAGCGTCGACACATTGTTGACCCTTCCTTCTTTCTTTTTTCTGTTTTAATAACGCTGCACATGCGTTCCAGCCTATTGTTACTAACATATATTCATTCCGACCTCAGGATATGTAAGTGCACCAAAATAATACGTATGCTGAAAAATGCAACATTCGTAATTCCGAAACAGCAGTACCTACACACCAAAACGGCGCCAAAAGGATGATCGATAAGCAAAGTATGAAGAATCAGTACCAAGGCATAGAATACTAAGAATTGTCAATGATTGCGAAGATAGTTTCCAAGAATGACAGGGCGTCCGATCACATCCGACGCTCGCTTTGGTTCTAGAATTGGGAGCTCAACCAAGCGTACGTCCTGGGTACTTCTTGCTAATTGTGCAGCTCAAGCTTCCAAGCATAAAAAAACGAGCTATGATGTATCCATCATCATGGGGAGAAGCATCAAGAGCAGCCTATATTTATGTCCACTACAGGACGAAGCCCTCTCTCAGCAATCTCCATTTACCGCTGTCTTGCGCTATCTGATCCCAGATTGTCAGAAAATTTTGTAATTTCAATCCACACGCATCTTCTAGTGCGCTTCTCTTCCCTTGAAACCCAGTCTCTCACTCTAATAGGCAATTGATTATCTGCCCTGCACCTTATATGGCATTACCAGCTTCTTCTTTTTCTTCTTAATTCCAAATAAAATATCCACTACCCCCGTTCACTCTCCAATCCAAATTGTTGTCTTGCTATCTCTTAACGCTAAGCCTAACATATTTCGCTCCATCACTCGTTATGCGGAAATTAAATTATCATTAATCTTTGTTAGCCTGCAACTTAGAGCCCCATATGTTAATAACGGTACGTATATACACATTTGTGCCCAAATAAGACCGGTTCGTTATAGCAGCTCGTCAAATATATGAATGCGTAGGAGAATATAGGTAATGAAGAAGGGCACAGCCTACTGCAGTCACTGAAGTGATATCCAAAAGCCCCGAAGACTAGCTATGGTTACACTAAACCTGTTTTTAGTTACACAAGCATACCTCGACCCATCACCGTTAATGTCGAAAACGATACACCCCTCTAAAAGCTTTATCATAATTCATTGCCAGGTCCTTGAACATGGGAGGAGTGGAAACCGCGATGGGTCGTGAAATCACCCAGGCTATAGTTCAAAGAGGTTTGTAAGCGTTTTGGACACAGTTGTGCCACATATTAACATAAATGTTGTCGTGTGTTTATTAGCATGCAGGCTCAATACTTATATAAAAATAAAACGAGTCGCTTACATGGATGAGTAATCATGTAACCAAATGAGATAAAGCTTCGTACGAGCTTAAAACGTTTACATGGTTTATTCTTGTCACTGAGCATGCTTTGACATTATTACGTATAATGAACTGGACTGAGTTTGATTCAGCATATATAAAAGATGTTTCCACAAAGATGTTTGGACGTATAGCCTCAATGGAGGGAAACAGCTCAGAAACCCGTCGGTGATAAAGAGATGCACAATAAAGACGGACACAGCAAGGTCTTATTTGTCACTCTCGTCGCCTTTCTGAGCTTTCTGCGATGTTCCTTTGCACCACGAGAAGCAGGAAGCCCAACTAGACACTACAGCCAGAAACTCGTTTCCAGTCCAAAGGTGAATGAATAATGCATAAAAACTCGCACACAAACGGCAAATACATGTCGAAGACATTAAAAACACGTAAAAAACTCTAGAAATTTTACTTTAAAAATGCTATGATCCTTCCGAACGTCGCGTTATTGCACGTGAGTTCATAGGTGCTGCGGATATTCTTTGCGACTATTCGTGCAAGTTTCGGAAGATGAATTACTAAAAATTATTAGCTTTTCATTAAGCTTTGGAGGTAGATATGTATATGTAAAATTTGGAGGCAGTCATTAAAAAACCGCCACTATTTTGTTGAAATTTTAGAGATCATACCTAGGTTTCGATAATCACCACCAAATTTTCCAACTCAATCTATGAAATGTCAAAATCGAACTCGACAGGAACTCAGAAGCAGCAAGCCAGCTATCATACCAGACGGAAATACCGGATGGCGAAAGGAACGAACAAGTTCGAGGTAGAAGGTCGGGGATGGTCGTGGTCGTGGCATACGGCAAACATCTGCTGCTGTGTGCCCTATCAGCTTTGCCGCAACCTACCCATCACTCGAACTTGGTGGCAAACTTCGTCACGGGACATATCCGCGTGGCGTAGCAGCTGGGTCGGATTGCTCGGAGTGAGCGTCAAAATTGGATTATGCACTATCTCAAATGGGGTGCAATTGTGAAGGTTTGAAAGAACAGCGACGAATGCAAATGTTTGCCATAACCAAAAATAGCATACCTGGGGCGTCATAAGGTAACTTCACCTGCCTCCAAGGCTCTAACAACAAGTTAATAAACACATTTTTGTTGATTGTTCGTCAGAGAGTTGCATTTGTAGTGGTAAAGTAGGTACGTCTTGCCTAGGAAGTCATTTAATTACCCTCCCTACTATTAAATTATAAAAGAAAGAAAACCTAACGCCCAGTATTAGAATACATGAATGTAACAGAACCCTGCGGGGGCGCGGGCCAGCTAAACTGACTTGCATGACCACGCCACCCTACACCACGATGCTTGGGGTCATCTGGTGTCCATAACGCGCAGTGCGCATATGCACGCGTCCTATATTACTCGACGGTACGGTCATCCTCCTAAAGCCCCTCCAGGGGTCTGTCTGATGCGGCCGTTGACAAAGCGACAGCGCGTTTCAGAGGAGAAATGCCAACGCTCAGGCCGGCGAGGCATGCGTACTGCGTGGCTATCTGCATCGGACGGGCACAAGCGGCGAAAAGCCACAGGCGGCGGCATAGGCGGCAGCAGTCCGGGATGTTCCTGCTACGCACTCGCAGAGGCACTTTACGTGAGCTTCCTACAAAAAAAAAAATTACTTGGAACTCGGACGCTGCGAGCGTTAGAAAATGTAGTTGCAGCCACTGAACTAAAAAAAACAACTAATTTACTAAAAAAGATCATCCGTTGTCTGCCTCCCGGCTTAAGTTAAAATTCCTTAACACTTTACGCCTCCAGCTGGTGTCCTTCAGGAAACGTAAATATTTAGATTTTTTCTCTTTTTCATCCATGTTGTATAGCACACTAGCACGCGACATAGTGCCATCATTGTTTACCATGACGGATGCACCGACAAAAACAGTCAAACAAGCCATGAACTCGGCTGAGACCGTCCTGCCTACTCTGCGTACGCCGACAACCATCAAGGGGAAAATAAATATAGGAGACAGTCACGTGACAATATTGATCTATAAGTCATAAAAAAATCCACAAGAACCCACCTCTCAATGGACGTCGAAGTTAACGCGGTTAGAAACAGAACAATCTCAAAGGTCCTTTTTTGTCACTGAAGAGTGCCAAACACGACCTGGAACACGCTCCAGTACCCAAGTTCGCCTCAAAGAGATTCATTGAAGAGCAGAACATACCTTGTGGCATATACCCAGCCACACATGTTGGCGTCAGGCACATCCAATATGGCTCCTTATCAGACCATGTAACGGACACGGCCAGAGACCCAAGTTGGCAGCAAAGCGGTTAGAATAACACATAGCTAGTGTGCCAAGTCGGAGTAAAAGACTTTCACGGAACAGCGGCGCATACCTTGTGGCCCATTAACAGTGGCACATAACCAATGACCCAAGTTGTATAGATGGTCACTGAAGTGTTGCACACATCCGGTTACACATACCCAGCTCACCATAATTTACATCAAATAGGTTTAATGAAGTATGGCACATATACCTAGTTTCACATACCCAGCGACATATATGCTTGGCTGAGAAAGGTTCATTTAAGAGTGCCACATAAGCACCGGCGCATACCCTGCAACGCAGGTTGGCATGAAACGCTCTAAAACGGTTGACGCCTCTAAAAACATCATGTTGAAAGCATCAATGATTAACAGTTATTACGCGAATATGTTTATTATCCCACTCAATGGTCTGTGGATCACTGAAATGCAGCGGGTGTAACCACAAGATTCCGAACACATCCTGCTTAAAGAGAAGCTTTAGCCCGGGCGCAACTCCGATGGTGCCTATTCAAATAGATGTAAAACGCAGAAACGCACTTATGAGATAAACCATGCGCCAAATAAATAATATCTGGCGCATCTCAGAGAGAAAGATAGGTTCTAGTGACTGTTGAAAGAGGTATTTTTATTGTAGACCTGAATATTACGAAAGGTGCCGAACATTGGTAAGTCTGAAAAAAAAATAAACAGAAGCCCGACGTTTATAAATCCGCAACCCTGCAGCAAAAGCACACAACTCATTTCTATCAACTGCATAAATTAGAGAATCCAAAGCAGATAAATTGGGTATCTCAATTTATATCTTACGTGATTTTGTTACAATGTTTACAATGGTTTAGCAAACGCCTTACATATTAGCGGTCTATCTTATAGCCATGTATAACATACCAGTTTTGTACGCTTTAGATCGTCTATCAGATGCAATACAGAGAATTGCGGTATCGCCTTTCGTTCAAAGTTGTAAACATGACAGTTCCGTTTTCTAGGCATTTGCGATCTTGAGCAATATATATAAAAAAATTGACGGCCGAAGTAGAAAATTCGCTACTAACCGTCACAATTACTTCTACATGACACAAGCCTCATGAAATTTCGTGAGCTGGTTGTAGAGAAAACGATTCCTCCTATCCAATGTATCTAGATAGCTCTCGAGCTAAGGATTCCTCTTATAGCTTTATTGATGTTTTGATGACATGCATCAATTTGTTGTGGATATTCTGAATGAGTAGAGGAAATGTTTTTTCGGGGAGCAATCAACGATGTCAATTTATTGCTTGTTAGGTTGTTAGGTTATTTTGACTATCTGACACCCTCGCTATTGACACCCTCGCTGTCGCAGACCTTTGTTATTTGCCTGTTGCATGTCCTCGCAAGCTATAGCCTGTGTTCTAACTTCACCAAGATAATCGCTATAAAGAAATTGTTGCGCAAAAATCAGAATAAATTGGAGAGGAAAAGCGTTGGTGGTAGTGAGATTTGAAGCTACGACCCCACGCTCAGAGGTCCAGTCTCTTACCTGCTAAGCTAAACCGGCTACTCCTAGATAACAGGCATGTGCACTCTGCTTTACGGCGTCATGCGACTTGGACAAAAATTTCCATCGCCAAGCCCGGCGAGACGGAAGCGGTGACGACTAAATCACCGCGTCTTATTCGTGAGCGTCTCCATTAACTTATATAATAGTTGGGCAAGGTAGCATGAAGTTGCGGAAATAAGTGCACTGGCCTTGGGCTATTTAGGAGGCGTTGGTCAAGCGTCTCGACGCACTCGCTTGCCAGCGATGAGTTCCTAACTCGAAGAACCACTCAGCGGCGTCCAATTTGACATTAATGCTTTTGCATTGCCAACTCATAACAAGTGCTTAGGTCTCCTCGGATTTTTTGTTGACCTTGTTGCCGTCGAATAAATATAAGGCTCATATCAACTACATGCACCGGGCGGCCGTCGTAAGCGGCGTGTAGGCGAACAGCGCCGCGAACAGCAGAAGTCAGTGCACTGGCATGTGAAGCAGACGACGGTGCTAAGGCGCTCAGGGTGCATCCAGAGATTTCGCACTGCAGGTTTCAAAGTCTGACCTACCAGAAAACGCATTTTCGTGTGTTTGCTTTTGAGAAAGGTCGGAACGTGTACGAGGAACACCACGTTCATGGTACCAGGTACTATGCACAGTAGAAATCTAGTGCGAATTGCGATGCAATGGCACCCGGCCAGAAGAGCCCGATGCAGTAAGCTAAGACATGGAGCTCCAAGGTTTATATTCCTGATGTTATTTTGCTATGCACATTACCATTGTCGCATACCTAATTATGTACATAGGCGAAGCAGGCAGGCCCGCGATGTATCAAAAATGTGTAAGATACGTACCATTGCGTATGTGTCATGCGGCCACTGGTACGTGCTCCATGAGCCATCGGGTATCTGCCGCTCTGCAATGAACCTTTTCTGACGTCAACTTGGGTCGCTGAAAGTATCACATCACACCTACACGGTGATGTTTCTGTGACGCGATTTTTCTAGCAAATGAGGGTCGGAGCCGACGCTGTGGCGCTTTTCTACACTAAAAAAAAGCGTTCTTGCCAAAAATGACTGGCACCATCACATTTGTTCTCTTTATGTGCTAGTATAGGCGATATTGAGCTAAAAGGCTTTTGCTGCCACCGAAATGGCGCACAACAGTTGTTCTGATTTTCCCTCTAGTCATACAATAACGAAGCACTTCTCAAAAGACCTCAAAGGTAGCCAGAGTGATTATGGTGGTTACAAGCGACAACACGTAGGCTTTTGCTTGCATCATTTGGCTCCAATGAAAGTGGAAGTAGTTAACCACGTTTCTGTGGGATCGAAAGCTAGACGAAAACCCCAGTCGAGCACCGCTCTATAGAACGGAATGATCTGTTATTGTCTGAGCTGTTGCGTTGCGCGTCCTTTGCGATGAAGTGACGTGTAGAACGGACAGTTTCGGACACCGCAAGCACTTTGTCATAAAGGATTTCGTCTGTATTACACTACGTTGTCACGACTGGAACGAATACGTCACGTCCCACATAGCGCCTGCTAAAGCACTTGAGTGTGTGCGCTCTAGCTTCCATTCCGCTACTAGAATTAATGAGGTTCATCTTCGCGTCACGAACAGCAGATTGTTGCTTTGTACCATTCTCGTCTCGTGGCAGCAAGCACTTTGGAACACTGTCTTCAACTGCACCCGAAAATGGAAGACGACGAAGTGTCCCTTCTAAGGTGGCTCCACATCGCTCCTGTGAAAAATCTCGTATTCCTCGAAAATAGGTTCCATACTACAAGAGGTTAGACCAAAAGTCATCTGAGGAAGCTCCGGACGCTCATGCGCAGTCTGGTTTTCTCATATTTAGCGAATGTCACTCCATCATCTCTGCAGTTGAATCACGCACCGGGACAAGGCCTAGAGCCTCCGTCGACGCGCTTGCGGTGGTAGATTTGCCGGCGCCGCTCATCAGAACGGCATTACCGGCCGCACAATTGACACCTGAGCCTTGATCCCAGCTCTTGATTCCTGCCCCCAGTCCGTCGGCTACAGCCCACCCGCCATCTTTCCAAAATGCACATCAGACTATGAATGATTTGGCCTCAGGCCGGATCCCGGCGATGGCTTCCCAGTCACCGATTGGGAATGGTGCTCCAATCGTTGTGCTTGACGAACCGAGTACCCCTACGGATTTGTCTTCTGCGCTACCATCTGTGCCGTCGGCTACCTGTGGTTCTCAGAGGCGTCCTGCGGAACAATCTGCACAATATTCGTCTTCGACCAACAACGGCTCCCAAGGCAAGCGTTACTGTCTAGCGACTGACCACCCAGTTGTCGACACCCAGCTCGGTTTGCTATAAAACAACCATTACAGCTCTGGCCCCCACAAGCCTCACGGAGATTACGAAGAGGATTATTCAGGCGAACCTCGACACTTGTCATCGTACCACAAGCTTTCGCAGCTCCACGGCCACGATAAGTCAAATACCATCGCTGTGTGGCTCCCAACATTGGCGGCTGTCGAGAGTTTGTAAACGCTTCAGCGTCTCTCGATCACAAGCGAAGTCTCCGTGCCGGTCCTGGTGTACCTGGTACAGGGCTCGGACTTACAGCGCTGTGTCGTTTACAACGTTGACGCTGGCGAGGACCAGACTGCGCTCCTGCGTGAGCTCTACTGTCCTACTCGCCGTGTAATTCAAGCGCGTTACATGAGAATGGGGCAGTCTGTCATCGTCATCTTGCAGGGCCCACCAATTCCACCAGCCCGCCTGTACTAGTATGGCTGCATTCTACGTCATCGGCCATATAAACCCAGTGGCGTCTATTGTTACAACTGTTTCCTACCTGGCCACATGCGCCGATCCTCTCCGTTTACACCGCCCGATGAAGCTGTACTAGCTGGCACAGTGTCTTATCGATGTGGACTCTGCAAGTGCGATGACCACGAGATCACTTCTACAACTTGTCCCACAAAGCAAAAGGCCACTCAGGAGGTTCATCGCGGGAATCATATGCAATGGCCTCCGCATGCTGCCACACAAACAGTGCCGACATCTAACACGTTTGCGGTGCTCCAGTGGAATGACGACTGGCCAGAGCTCTCCGAGCCCGACCCGCCTGCACCCCATTCGCAACAGACTTACAGTGACAAAGTTCGCAAATAACGCCGTCGCCCGCTGGTTACACAGAAGCAGAGCGTGCCGGACCATCCGCGTGATGATACGGTACTCCAACGAAGTCCATCAGCTAGCGCTTCAGTAGCAGGCGGAACGGAGATATCAAGTAGGAGGACAGTCTCAGAATACGATTTCCCCTTCCCCCCCTCCCCCCCCTCTGATGTAGCCACGCCGGCGTTGTGCTAGATACGGCACTAGCCTTTCTTTGCATCTTCGATAACGACCATGGCGCGAATCACCACCGCCACATACTTCCCACATACTACAGCAACACATACTATGGCAACACGACTACTGCAACACATACTACGGCCACACACTACGGCAACACATACACATATTGTAGCAACGCGTACTACATCAAGACATACTACAGCATCACATCTACAGCATCACATACTGCGGCAACACATACACATATTACAACAACAAATACTCCGAAAACGCATACTACGGTAACACATACTGTAGCAACAAAATCGCGGTGAAAATGCTTCGATCTTAGTCAATTGCGCGCGACAGAGCAGACAATCACAACAAACACAAACATGACGGAAAGTGGGGCGCGCAGGATGCCTTGCTGAGCACGGGACCTCTCCTCCCCACAACACACGATATGCATCTATATTACATAAAAAACCAGTGCAATGCGCAACATAACGGACTTCATAACCCCACATACCGGTAGCGCTTGTTGAAATTGCCATATTTCGGCCACACTCGCTTTACATTGTACGGTACTTCATCAGCGGGAAGACTTGCGTTCAGTGAACAGGTCGTCGCAATTAGAGCAAAGGTTTCTTCGCGAACATTCCCGGACTTTGCCGATCGCTGCTGCTGGGTGCTGCTGCTGTCCTGTCTCATACGTAAAGAGAAAAAAATATCTACGGGCCATGCTTATGTTGCAACCAGGCGTGACTATCGGGAGCTGGTCACCATCGGCGTGAATAAAATAGTGAGTCAGCTGACCGGCGTGAGTGTGCGTTCCGTGAGTGGGATAAAAGCAGAGGCCTTTCGAGGTCCGCTGCTGCCTACAAAGCAAACAAGACCTGATTCAAATTTGGAAGAAGCACTGAGAAAGCTGGAAGGACAAGGATACACATGTACGACAGCTTCCAGCTTGGTGCAACTGTAATGCAACTCCTGTACCTGCAAGATTCTGAACACGTCTTTCTTAAGAGCAAGCTTTAGCATGATTGCATCTCCGATGCCGCATATTCAAATAGATGTTAAACGCAAAAATGAATTTCCAAGATAACCCCTGGGCCGATTATATAAAATATGGTGCATCTGACAGAGAATGGTAGGTTCCAGTGATCGTTGGAATTGGAATACTTATTTTAGTGATACATTTTAATGTTAAGGAAAGTGCCGAAAATTGCTGTCTGAAAAAAAAGAGAAAAACAGAAGCACGAACTTTACAAATCCGTAACTCTGTCTCAAGAACACATATTCCAGTTCTGTCAATCGCATAAGTTAGAGAATCTAAAGGGGATAAATTTGGTAAATCTATTAATAGTGCTACGGGGTAGTATTCCCAATGACAAAGAGCCGCGCAGGAAGAAGACAAAGACGACGATTGGAAGCTAGCGCGGGCTGTTGCCTCTTGGTCAACTGCGGCGTATTGCCTTGTAAATATACTTGTAAATAGCTTTTCGTCGGTGTCTTCCTACGTAACATATTTGGTGGAGGTGGACGTTCCCTCTACCTCGTCACGGAGCTTCGCAGTGGACGGTACGTCGAGCCTACCTTCATGGCTCCCGGCGACGCCAACCCGACTCCGCCGGCTCCGACACCTGCTGCCCCTTCGACGACCTACATCACCCTCTCCGCTCCCCGTGATCCTGGCGTATTCTCGGCAAAAGATGGGGAAGACGTCGAGGACTGGATCAGCCTTTACGAACACGTCAGCCGCAATAACCGGTGGGACCCAACTATCATGCTCGCCAACGTTTGGAAGCTAGCGCGGGCTGTTGCCTCTTGGTCAACTGCGGCGTATTGCCTTGTAAATATACTTGTAAATAGCTTTTCGTCGGTGTCTTCCTACGTAACAATATCTTACGTGATTTTGTTACATTCTTCGCAAGGGTATAGCAAAGTCTTACTCGCATATTAGTGGTCTATTTGATAGCCATATATAACAAGTCAGTATTGTACGTTTGAGGTCTTCTATCGGATGCAATACACAGTACTGTGGTATCGTTTTCCGTCCAATTTTGTAAACGTGACGGTTCCGTTTTGTGCGCTTTTGCAATTTGCGACAATTTTCGTCGAAAAATTGACGGCCGAAGCAGAAAATTCGCCATTCACAGTCACACTTTCTTTTACAAGGAGCAAACGTCATCTAATTTCGTGGAGTGGATGCAGAAAAAAACGGTTCTCCGCAACTCCTAAGTACATGACTCCTAAGTATATGACGTTAGGATAGTGGAATAAAGTCAGAGTGGAATCACTTTACGTTATAGCGACCCTGTTTGGCATTCCCAGCAGAAAGTTTTCTTTGCAAAGACCCCAGTGGAGCGTTCGTCCTTTCATTTAGGCCCAGGCAGAGCCAGGTGAACGCTTCCGCGTCACATATTGCGCCCCGGTAAATGCAGATGGGAAAAGCCTGTAAGACATCTAAGGCCCAATCTGGGGTGTTCGCAGAGCCTGCAACAACGTATACCTTCTGCGTGGCTGAACCCTTGCGCTGCGGAAGTCTCGTGAGTGCGACGCCTCGCTCACGAGAGTGTCAGCGCGTGATCTACCACACATCTCTTTGCAGTGTCCAAAACCTGCTGAGAGAGCAGATATATTGGCCGAAAATTAGATAGGTCTTCATTGCGCACTTGCGATGATTCTGATGATTAGCCAAGCTTCTGTATTGCACAAATTCCACCTTAATTTGGCATCTGATCTTTGCATGTACTTTAGCGATATCGTCAGGTATGAAGGATACTCGCTAGCTTGGAGCCCTCAATTAACTGCAGTAACACTGAGAACCTGAGAACCGCCAGTAAATGCGCCACCACTCTGCGCACCTCCTGCATTACAAAGCTTTTGTACAACCACACAAAATTGAGCTTCACATTCTTACGTCGCTTCTCGTCATGTTAGGGTATACTACTCCAATTCTCAGGAGCGGTTCCATTTTTCTTTCCATTAGAGACTGTGCATCGCAGTCGTTACAGCCGTAAATGCTGGACGATGATAATGGGCGACAGCATCAAATGGCCCGCAGAGAGAAAGGGCCGGCGTCTGTAGCAGCGAACCAGCCCCTAAATACGCATCGGCGGACACGCCACGTCACCCCCGGTCTCGGAGGCCTCTCTTAGTCGCCCGTTCCGCGTCCGCGCAAACTTTTGCCTGCGCTTCATCTCGGTAATCGCTATAAAGAAACTAATGCGCAAAAGTCAGAATAAATTGGAGAGGAAACGCATTGGTGGTAGTAAGTTTCGAAGGAACGACCCCCGCTCCGTCCCCGAGTCTCTTACCTACTAGGCTAAACCTGCTGCTCCTAGATAACAGGCTTGTGCACTCTGCTTTATCCCGTCATACTACTTGCACCAAAATTTATATCGTCTAGCTCGGCGCGACGAAAGCGGTGACGACCAAATCACCACGGCTTATTCGGAAGCGTCCCCATCAGCTTATATGGCAGTTGAGCAAGGTAGCATTGTGTCACCGAAATAACTGCACAGGCCTTGCGCTATTTAGCAGGCGTTGGTCAAGCGTCTCGACGCGCTCGCATGCTTGCGAAGAGTTCATAACTCGAAGCACCACTCAGCGCCGTCCAATTCGACATCAATGCTTCCGCATTCACAACTCATCAAGACTGCTTCGGTGTCCTCGGATCTTTGTTGCTGACGTTGTTGCCGTCGAATAAATATATGGCTCATACCAACTAAATGCGCCTAGCGACCACTGCGGGCGGCGAATAGGCGAACAGCGCCGCGAACAGCAGAAGTCAGTGCACTCACATGTGAAGCAGACGACGGGGCGAAGGCTCTCACGCTTCATCCAGTGATATCGCAGTGCACGTTTTAAGCCCTCACCTACCAGAAAACGCATTTTCGTGTGTCTGCTTTTGAGAAAGGTCGCCACTTGTACAAGACAGGCCACGTTCGCGGTACGAGGTACTATATAAAGAAGAAAACTACTGCAGATTGCGATGCAGGTGCACCCCGCCAACAGAGCCCGGCGCAGTAAGCTAAGACGTGGAGCTGCAGCATTTATATTCCAGATGGTATTTTGCTGCGCACGTTAATATTTTCGTATACCTAATTATGTAAATAGAAGAAGCAGACAGGCGACGTATCAAAAATGTGTAAGATACGTCCCAATGGGCATGTAAAATGAGGTTACTGGATACGTGGCCCAGGAGCCGACGGGTATTTGCCGCTCTGCAATGAACCTTTTCTGACGTCAACTTGGGTCCCTGAAAGTATCACATCACACCTACACGGTGACGTTCCCGTGACGTGATTTTTCTTGCAAATGAGGGTTGGAGTCGACTTTGCGGTTTTTATGCGAAGCATATTACGAGAGCTCAACCCAGCTCCTCAGGCGCGGCGGTGTCGCCTTGAAACCACGTGACACCGTGACGTCACGACAGAGGAGAAGTGGCTTTGGCTCAACTCTTGCAAGACGGGCTGGGTGGGAATCGAACCAGGGTCTCCGGAGTGTGGGACGGAGACGCTACCACTGAGCCACGAGTACGATGCTTCAAAGCGGTACAAAAGCGCCTCTAGTGAATGCGGTGTTGCCTTAGAAACGAGCTGTTTCTAAGGCGTGCGTCTCTTGCTCAGGCGCACATTTCGTTGCCGCGCCGAACGCTGCTTTGCTCGACGCTCACCGCGTCCAATGCGGGGCGCGTAGTCGCTGCCCTGTAGCCCATTGTCTTACACCCCTTGGCGGGTCGACGGGAACGCTGTCGCGTTCCACTCTTGAAGGCGAAGCAGTAATGCATGAGTTGTTTCTTCGTCTAGCCGAACCAAATATAGCCAAGCAACAGCAGTTCACCAGGCTAAACAGTGGTTCAACAACTAAAATAAAGGCTAGTATGCTTCGCATCCTGGGCTTAACCTTACCTAAGCCACAGCCATTTTTTTTTCTACTCTCAAGACGCGCGTTCTTGCGAAATATGACTTTAACATGGCGTTTGTGCTCTTTAAAGGCTCGCAAAGGAGATAGCGAGCTAAGAGGCTTTCGCTGTCACTGAAGTGGGGCAAAAAGAGTGTTGTATATTTCTCGTTAATCATACAATGACAAAGTGCTTCTCACAAGACTACAAACACTGCCAGAGTGACTGCAGTTGTTACGAGAGGTAACATGCAGGCTTGTGCGTGCATTGTTTGGCTCCAACAGCGCTCTACGGAGACCTCCATCTCATCTCTACGGTGGGATAAATAATACATTTGAAGTGTTTCTCACAAGACTACAAAGAATGCCAGACTGTGGTGGTTAGGAGCGTTAACATGCAGCTTTGTGCGTGCAATTTTTGGCTTCAATGTGAACCCCGACCGATTTCTATTTTTGTGTACGGTGGGATCGCATGCTTCTCTTATGCAGACGCAAGCTCCAGTCGAGCACCGCTCTATCGGACGGAATGACCTGTTCTTGTGTGAGCTGTTGCGCTGCGGCACATTTACAACGAAGTGACGTGTATAACGAAGCGTTTCGGACCCCGCAAGCACTTTGTCATACAGGCATTCTACTCTATTACGTTTCTTTGACACGACTGGAACGAATACGTCGCGTCCCACATAACACGAGCTAAAGCACTTAAGTGCGTGCGTTCTAGCTTCCATTCGGCTACTAGAATTAATGAGTTTCTCCCTCGCGTCAGGACGGTGAGCGTGTCGGTTTGTACCATTCTCGTCTCGTGGCAGCTAACGCTTTGGAGCACTGTGTTAAACTGCACCCCCACCTTCGGGGCAGCTTTCATACCCCAGTCCTTTCCTCGCCGTGTGCTCCGAAGGTGCTGCGCGATATTGTACCATCTTCCGGTTTATACCAGGTTCTATCGTACCTTTCTGGAGTAAAAAAAGATTGCCGACGATTACGAGTCTCCCTAATTATGATGCGAATCCTTACGCGTGTTCATTTCGCGATGTATTGGCTGGCGTGGACAATCTGTCTCGTGCGACCCCTTGCAATCGGATCAAAGTGTGGCGCCACTGCCTCGCTGACCGAGAAATCGCGTGAGGTAGTGCGCAGGAGAAGTGTGGGTGCAATTCACAGAAGTCGCCGCAGACAGACCTCCGCTCATGCAACGCTTTGTTTCCTTATATGGTGTCGGTCGACGTGCTCTCCGCATGTCATCGATGAGCAGACGACCACGCACTAGTCTGGCGCCATCTCGTAGCCGAGCCAGACTCTCACCATGTCCCCCTCCTCCTCTTCCCTCCTCACGCTCTCTTCGCTATCGCCGTTCCTCATACCCTGCTGCTCTCCGAGTTCGCTCTTTCATTCTTCGATGCGCTCGTTTGCTCGGTTACCCTGACGGCGAAAGTCAACGCAGGAACAGGAACCTAGGAACTGCGCACCGAAATTATGAGAAAAAAAATTTACCAGCGCTGCCACTCTGTGGGGAAAGACGAGCAGCGAAGATGTGGTGCGCTTTACCTCAGTCGAGCCATCTATGCATACATAGGTATTATTATTATTATTATTATTATTATTATTATTATTATTATTATTATTATTATTGGTAAAAGAAGACGAATGAATCTTTTGACGGTGCAATAATTTATTCTTATTCTTTTATTGGGTAGACAGGTGTGCAAGTACCACCGCATAGCAAACGGGAATTCCAAGATATGTGCAAATTCACTGTGAACTACCTAATTAAGAAAAGTAGATGAAACTCAGCCTAATGTTAGAGCAGTCTTAGTGGCTAATTTTCGTGCAATTTCTTTCAGGATAGTTCCGATTAAACAATAGTTACAGCCGTTTTCTGTAACCATACTCCCTCAGTAGGCGGCCGCGTATTACCAGCAGACGGGAATTCACTAAAGTTTAAACTTCACTGTGAACGAACTAATTAAGACAAGTATATGAAAATCGGCAAAATGATAGAATCGTCTTATCTGCCCATTAAGCATATATTTTTTTTCAACATGCCTACATTAGATTCAGGTCTACAGAGCACTCGCTTGAAACTGGAGACGAACATTTTTTCGTGTCGACGCAACCCTACATGGACGGACATCGACCACTGACGGAGGGTATACTATATACTGCTTCGATGTAAAAGGAGCCGTGGGTCTCACTTTTTAGTTTTGTGTGCTGCTTCGCCGGTCCCACATATGTCGGCAAGTTCGCGTTCACTCTCCGTTGCAGTTACTTTGATCTTTGCGATGCTTCGTCATTCATAATGTCTTAGGAACTAGCCCAATCATCAGTCATGGTCCATTTCACACAGCTTAGCGCAACGATAGCCACAGATGGCGACGAGTGTGAACATGCCGGTGCGTTTACGTTCGCCGTGGACGCACAGCAAACAGTCAGGCGCCGGACGCAAGTAGAGTTGGGAAGCGCGAGGAAGGGAAACGTGTCTTAAATTGTGCCTCCGTTTAGCAACAGTGGGTCACACAGCATCAACAAAGGAAACAAGCGTTGTTTCCACTGACCGGCCATGAAGAAAGCCACGTATGTATGTACTAAGCTTATGCTTAAAGAAGAACGGCAGATGTGCAAACACAACTTTTCAAACAATTTTGCAAGCGGAGACAAGAGGGACACGGGGCCATTATTTGAATGTCATTTATGCCACTGTCATGAACTGGTACTGCTATGGCATTCTTCCAACAAGAAGAAAAGGCACGTGTACACAAGAAATATTAAGAATGTGAGTAAGGAGAGGAACAAAAACAGAAGAGCTTTTGATAAAAAAAAGAAAAAACTGGTATACGGTTGTAAACAAGAGAAGGCTTCGGTTGCAAGTTACGGCTGCTGCGATAGCGTCTTCTGAAGAACATGAAATGTTGAAATGGTTACTGCAGATATACTGCCAGTCACCAGAGCTAATAGCATCCGCTGTATTCAGGAAAAACGAGAAAAAAATGTTCAGCGAATGCATTGGCGATACTGTATTAGATCTTAAGAATGCCACGAGATGGATGATTTAGGATATTAACCTAAGCACGCTCCGAACTGTAATCGTTTAACATAGGTCTAGAAACGTTTGGGATCGCATTTTACCTGCTTCTCGACAAACTTGACGTATGCTTCACTGTCGCTACGCAGTGATGATTTACGAAGTAAAGCCCGCAATTCCTCAGAAAACCATGTGCCATAGCGAGCAGGACAAAACTATTTGCAGGGATAGACGGCTGCCAGAGCAAATTTTACATCATTAGTAAGGATGCCACCCGCTTTGTTGACATATACAGCACGCTATAATTCAGACCATTCGGCATCACAGAAATATTGGTAAAGACCTATATAGTCTCCGTTCAGAAAAAACAAACGAACGAAGAGGTTCGCTATACACATGAATCACCGCTATAGAAATTGCGTATTTGAGCGGAACGTGCCAGTGGTCAACAGGAAGCAAACTGCTAACAGCAACAGAAAACTCAGCAACGCAGATATTACGAGATCCAGATCCATAACACTGCCAGCTGAATTTGGAACCGCATTAAATTGCATTAATCTAAGAATTTTCACAGAGAACAGTGCACTACAGCGAAGGGATGATAAAGATATATATATGCCGCGCTTGAAGAAACCCCAACTATGGAGGGAACATTGAAATAACCAGCTACTAGGACATCATATTTTGCAACATCAATAACTTCAACTAATAATATGTTAAGAAAACTGCACGTTATTCATGTTAGGAGTGAAGTCGGCTGCGCAGAGCAGCACATTCTTGACACGTTTAACAGGAACTTCGACACACACAGCCTCTGGCAAAATTTCAAGGTCCGCACGCCACTTAACGCTAAGATTATTCCGCATGGCCATCAGCGCGCCACCGCAGTATTGAACAGGTTCATCACAGACGCGATCGCATCTGTGAACTGTGTATGCCGGTGAAAAGGATTTCCTGGGCAGTAAGTCGTTGCAAAGACACGTTTCTGTTAAGGATATAACATGGTACGAACAGCCGGGCAAGTTCTCGGATAAATAGAAGGATTTCTTATGTAGACCACGAACGTCTTGGTCAGAAACGGAGCACTTCACTAGTGAAGTTAGAAAAGAAATCACGTTATATTGTTGCCGGCGTCCCTGGATGCACGACGCCTGCCGTAGAACGTCCTGAACTGGCAAGTTTTCCACCAAATGTCTAAAGAGCAGTTTTTTGGGGAGAAGACGTTCTCATTCACTGTGACTCCGCTAGGAAACGCATATTCCCGCTTCGCTTCGAGCGTCTGGCAATCAACATTGTTGCAATAAACAACTGTTTTTCAGCGTAGTACGGATTTCCTCGCAAAAGCGGCCAAGACGCCTTCCCGGCAGAGAAAGTAGTGTAGAAAAGTTCGGGCCCCAAGCGCCGGCTTCGCCTTCGTCGTGGGCCGCAAGTGCGTAGTTTTTAGGGCCTCGACGCACATTAGCTTCCCGCGATGGCCCACCCACAGGTGCAGCTGCCGAATACACGCAGGGCTGCTCATACGCCCACGCGAGGCTGGTGGGTGTTGGACAGCTTGACCTGCAGCGCGTGACCAAAGGGACGTCGACGAAAGCACCAAAGGAGGCCACACGTTTACGTCACGATGTTGCTGCGCGCACTTATGCAATAGCGCTACGGTCCGGACCAGTCAAACAATCGATTAAGCAGGTATGTTTGTTTGATCTATACGAAAAAAAAATGGTATTGAAGCTTTCTTTGGGTGAAGCTGCGAACACCAAATGGCTGGTTTTGTTCACACAGACGGACACGTTTTTTTTGTTCGTTAACTTGTTTCATGGTCAATAGGACACCCTTTATGGACTTCAGTTTTCCAGTTTCCATGCTGCCTGCTAGCGAAGAAGTGTGCTGCCACTGCAGACGCTGAAGAACATGGCTACCGTAATTACGTTCCTCGACGTTCATAGTACTGCGTTGAGTGCAGCTGCACCTAGATTAGTTCAGCGCGAATTACCAGAAGGTTGTTTTTCTGTAACCGTTCGAACTTGTAGCAACCAACAGTAAGCAGCAATGAAGTGGTAAGCTTAACCTTTTGCTCTAGTGAACCTGTGATCACCGTTACGAAAAGCTAAGCGGAGTACAAGCGGTGGAAACGCTATGCGCTTGCTGGACCGAGTACAGGTCGTCCATTTTCTGCAAGTCCACATGTGACTTGGGGCCTTACGACACAAAACTATTCCAATCTCCCGACGTCAAATTTACGTAACCACCGACGCAGTCGTTGGGCGGCAATCGGCAGCGTTGTTTGAGAAGCCCAATCAAACGTCCTCCGCGTTTATAGGTCACCTTTTTTTGCATTCAAATTGAATAGGACTACATACATTGAGCAGATTTTCCTATTGAATTGGCTGACGAGAGGCAAGGAGCACGCTCAAGTGGAGAGGGATTCATGGGGCCGAGCCAGCCCAGTGAAAATAGATAACCGGATGGAGAGGGTGGTGCCGGTGTCTGCGATTGGTCCGGTTCTCCTTACTTAGCTTCCGGTGGCTGGGCGGAAATCGTGGAGGTGTGCAACAGAACGTTAAAAAAGCCTCAAGAACGGAATCTCAAAAAAGGGGAGTTGGCAGAGTGATGCTGTATGCGTGCCGAAAGGGTTCGATAATGTTATACTGGCAGCGAGAAAAAAATGTTTATTTACGGAAATGTAGTCATGCTCCCCGCCCGCTCCGAGTAGGTAGTGCCATAGCAATCAGTGCGCAGCCATCTTCTATTCCTTTCGGAACGGGGAAGTCTCCCGATGGTCAGGAAAACAAATCAGTTTTGTTCAGCATAATAATGCATCTTTAAGTCGTACGCGTCGCTTTGACGATACGACATTTCGCGGTTTTCTGACGTCGCGTGATAGACACGTGAAGTGGGCGGAGCCCGAATAAGTTTGATTAATGACAGAGTATTGTGGCTACAATGCCGTCGAATCAGAAATAATTATTTTCTTTCGTTCAGTTTAATCGCGCATAATCAGTGTGCACACATCAAATCAGATGGATCGTTTCCGCACTTTTCGTGATGCCGCGTGAGAGATGGGCGAAGTGGAGGTGGCCGGAAAATGTTTTCGCCAATTGTGGAAGGCTGATTGCAGAATTGGAACATGAAAGTTTGCAATAGCTTTACGTTATAGTGCCGTTTATGTCCGTCACGCTTCTTGAAAAAAATATATATAGGTAATTCGGCCCGTCCGCCTAAGATATTCTTATTGGACAGTTCGGAGGAGCGGCTTAATTAAACATATCGAAAATTATTCCCTTTTGTGCACCACACATTTGATGAATCGCCCCCATCTGTCTGACGTAAAGTGTAAAACAATATAATATTATGAATGTATATTTATATGCAGACCTCTAATACTAGGACGAAAATTTGTCAGGCATGTTTGACACGCTCCAGAAAAATACTGAAAAACGAAAGAAAAAGGAGAAAAAGAAACATCCGACCGATGGGTGACTAGCGTACATACATGGAAGGGTACGAAGGCCACATTTAAGACACGGTTTCTCATTTAGACTAACTCTAATCCTTTAGTGCGTTTCTTCCTATTTCAGTCTTTTCTCTAACCACGATATCGAATCGAAGCAAAGCACCACTATTAATACGCTCGTAACTGGATAATACTGCGCGGTATTTTGATAGGATGTTGTTTATCGTTGGGAGGGAAATAGATTATAGGTCCACCAGATTTTGGAGTAGGCTGTTTCTTAGCTAATTCATACTGCGTCTTCAATCTTGACGCGCCGTCATAAATGTGGTCGAGAGCGATTTGCGGATAGAGCTTCTTTCCCCCAGCGTTACCTTAATATAAAAGAGGTCATATTATTTGCTAAATGTTTTGGTTGCATGCTTTTTCGTCCAAACATATTCTGTTTTCCTTGTTCAGGTAACGGGACTTTTAATGAGTTTCAAATAAGGGCAAACATACTTTCATGTTCGCACCAGCTGTATCTTTGGTTTTAATGCCGGCCACCTATATTTCAGAGTGTTTCCAGCTATTTGTCTTTATTCACATCCAATGTATAACTCGGGAACGATAATGTAACTTGTGTCCGGTAAAGCAAAAATACTTCGCAGCAAGGGTAGGAAAGGACACGTTCCCGCTAAAAGGGATATCATTCTAATGAGGAATAATAAATATAGCAGGTTCGTTTTCATCCAAATGCACTTTTGGAAAATTCACACAAAAGCTGGTAACATTGTGGTGATCATGAAGGCATGCGATTCTGGTGCCAACGAATGAGGTTAGAACCCCTTTTGTCTTTTACGGGACAATCCTGTAAGCGACAGCGTGTTTTTTAGCGGTGCTGTGGGATGAAATTAGACACGCATGTATTGTTTGAGGAAAACTACCGTAAATATGACGGCGCTATTGCAGTGCTTCGGAATGAAATTATGGACGCCTGGACATTTTACCGAACCGAGGACACAGTAGTAGACGCGTAGCCGGCGCTCGTGTTTCTCGAAAGCGATCTGCGATGTTTGCAGAGTGCGCGTAGTGTCAGTATCTTCGTATGCGCTGTGATTTCGACATTTCGTTCGCGCTGAAGCGAGACGTACATGAAGGTTCATATGCTTCCTGCTGCCGCGATTCCTCACTCCTGAATTTTCACAGCCGGTTTCCGCGCTCATTGAGCGAGATGTTTTCGTGTTTAGGAAACGGCACACACCGCGATCATCTCAAAGAGCTGGTTTGGGCTGGCACCATGAAACTGCACGAGTGGTTCTGGCCTAAAATGGTTAGAGCGTCGGGCTGCTGTGCAGTGGGACTTGATGTCCATCTAGTCGGTAAATAATTTCTTTTTTCTTTAGGTATGAGCTATTCGACCGGACAACAGCAGCACCCAGCATCCACGACTGGGAAAATGTGGGAATGTTCGCGAAGAAAGCTTCGCTCTTAATGCGACGACCTGTACGCTGAACGCACGGCCTTCCGCTGACGAAGTATCGCACAATGTAAAGCGAGTGTGGCCGAAAAATGACAATTTGCACAAGCGCTACCGGTATGTGCGAATATGAAGTTCGTTATGTTGCGCATTGCACTGGTTTTCTTAAAATTTAGATTCATATCACGTGGTATAGGGAGCAAAGGTCGCGCGTTCAGCAACCTAGACTGCGCACCCCACTTTCCGTCGTGTTTGTGTTTGTTGCGATTATCTGTTGCGTTGGGCGCAATTGAAGATCGAAGCATTTCCACAGCGATTTTGTTGCTGCAGTATGTGTTGCCGTAGTATGTGTTGCTGTGGTACGTGTTGCCGTAGTATGTGTAGTTGTAGTGTGTGCTGCGGTAGATGTGTTGCTTTAGTGTGTAGTATGTGGAAATTATGTGGCGGTGGTGATTGGCGCCCTGGTCGTTCTCGGAGATACAAAGAAAGGCTAGTGACGCATCTTACATCCCATACCTTAAGTGGTCATATGGCGAGGGCGTCTGCAGACAGGCGTAGCGCAACCCCGGCATGGGTAAGTAGAGGGGTAGGGGAGGGGGGAGGGCGGGAGGTCGTATTCTAAGACATTCCTCCTAGTCAACACGTCCATTTTGCCTGCTGGTAAAACGCTAGCGGACTGACTTGGCTGGAGTACGAGAGAGAAGCATCCAGCCAGTCTTCTTCTCGCTGGTGCATCTCCAGCCAGTCAGCAGCGACCGAAATGAATAGTCCACTGGGCGTGCGCGTACAGAATACTCTTCACCCCTGCATGAAGCGTACACTGGAAGCACGCATGCCTTGGAAGTTTTTCGTAGAATTCAAGCAGTGGCAAGGAAGAAATGACATCCTTGGTGTTTACGCGCCAAAAGCACTATCTGGTTATATAAAAGGAAGTCATGGTGCGGTGCTGCGGAATAATTTTGACCCTTTGGAATGTTGCACCGGCGTTCTTCCATTCCGACCCAACGGAATGCGGTCGCCATGGCCGGGATCGAACCAGCGACCTGTAGCTCAACTGCGCAACTCCATAGCCACTCCGCTACGGCAGCGTGTTGTGGCAAGTCAGAGACTGGTCATTTTCGACTAGTGTGACAGCGCAGTTTCACTGTTGAGCTCTTTGTCAGGTGTGTCCTAATAATAATATTCGCGCTTCCGCCCGAAAGGGGAAGCACCGATTGCGATAGCAAATTAGTAGATAGTTGCACGAAGTAAGGATGGTAGTTTTATCGGCCATATGAAGTTGTAAACATTCGCTTACTTACCAAATTAACAATGGTAGGATATGCAAGCGTCACTCAACGAGGACGTAGAAAGAAATAGACACACAGAGACAGCGCTGTCTTTGTGCGTCTGCTTGTCTCTACGCCCTTGTTGAGTCGCTCTTACACATTCTAGAAGAGTTGACTGTTGTGCTTGTCCTTGCTCACCTTTCTTGTTTCCGTGTTTTCATCGCGCTAGGTTACTACTTCAAATACACATTCTGGCATGGATTCAAACAAACTAGCGCGTCAACGCGTTTTAACTAAATTAACCAGCACGATGTCACCCGCGCACTGTTAAATCAATCAATCAATCAATCAATCAATCAATCAATCAATCAATCAATCAATCAATCAATCAATCAATCAATCAATCAATCTTTATTTTCATTCTGTCAATCATACAGAAGAAGGACTGTGACAAAAAGCTGTTTTTCAGAATAGCTTGACTAGGCCACAGCCCCATAGGCCGGAACCACTCGTGCAGTTTCATGGTGCCAGCTCAAACTAGCTCTTCGAGATGATTGCGGTGTGTGCCGTTTCCTTTCTGCCAAATACAGAACCATGAAATAGGCGAGTTTATAGACGACCGCACGCCAAGTTTCATCCTAGACGCCAGCGCTCGTTTCTCCCCTGGCGGAGCGATTTCATCTCCAGCGGGTGTAGGTTTCCGTCGCCGCTTCCCTTCGCGGTCGTGCCCGCGTTCAGTTCGCGCCGCGCGAAACGTCTCTTGTTTGCGACGGCGCCTTTCGAATAACCGGAAATTATTATTGTGTTGTTAACTGTCACGACAGCAATGTAAACATGATATGGTTGATGCCACCAGTGAAATTCTGCCGATTCACAAGAAAATGGTACGAAAGAAGCAGACGACAGACATGAATTACTGCGGTGCGCCGAGCGAAGTAAACAACTGGAAAACGAAGCGAGCTCGTTCATTGATCACTCCTGAGTGTATGACGGTTTGTTCTTTCGAAAGGCCGGAGTACTGAGCGTGTGCACGTATATTTCTTCACTGTGTGTGCTACCGTAATGAGCAGCGACAAAACGCACCAAGATAAGCGCGCAACGTGCTCAGTCCTTGTTTGGCTCGAAAGGAAAACGGCACTCAACAATGGGAGTCGAACACGATGAAACAAACGGATACGATTAAATGAAAGCTTTAGGTTCAGACAATGAGCTGGAAGTGATTTTTCTCGACAATCATTCGCTACACCAGACAGACCCTGCCCGCCGGTGGGGAATTGGACACGTCACGCTCGGAACTTCAGTTAGTATCTCGTCATGTCCCCAGCGGCAGCGATGACAGCGCTCATCCTGGAAGGCAGTGAAGTGTAGAATGACTTGATCAGGGATGTGTTCATTCGCAGCACATCTCAGTCGCTGACGATGGTGGATCGAAGCCTATCCTCGGGCGACTGATAGAGGGTATGTTGCGCCAGCGATACTTTCAACGAGCCCCAGACATTTTAAATGATGTTGGCGCCCGGGGATTGAGGCGGCCGCTCCAAGAGAGTGACTGCGCGCTCTTCTAGCAGTTCTTGCACAGCACGAGCTGTGTGGATCGGCCTCCTATCGCGTTAGAATATATAGTCGCCTTCCAGAAACGGGCCGTCAAGAATGTATGGAATCAGTACGTCGTCTATGACTGTCCTGCAGCGATGAACTTACATTCGAGGCGTATCAGTGGGCGTCGCGCAACGCTTAGCAAAGAATACCGGCTCATTTCACGCAGTAACGATGTGATTGGCGCCCTGCACCTGACAGTAGAACATTTCCCAACAATGCGGCCAACGCGCGCCGCCGTAGCAGACGACGCCGTTCAAGATCCCGCCCCTCGAGCACCTGCGCGAGCTGCTGCCGCCGCCTGACTCAAGCGCTCGCCGCATCGCGATGCAATGCGCTTCGAGTTTTCCCCTAAATGTGAAACAGACTGTACACCGCCTTTCGAAGGAAATGTCCACGCGCACACACGTAGGCACACACCGCGCGTGGCACGAAACGTGCCCAAACACGCGCAGTGCAGGAGGAAATCAAGGTGGCGCGAACGAGAGATGGGAGAGGGGTACCACCCGCTAATAGAATTTTGCTTCGCATGCGGCGCTCTCAACGCCGGCGCAGCAGCGCCGCTCTCGGTGCCGTTCTTGTCTATAGCATTCGATCTACCGCATCAAATAGATTACAATATGTACGTTGGATCTGTATAACTATTCAATTACTAGAATATCAAGAGAGATCCTCGAAACACGTTACATGGTGTTTCGCGTATAAGCAGCCAAGGAGGAAAGAGCCGCTAAACAATCAGGGGTGAAAATAATTGAGCACAGCGCAACCAACCATGGGAACACATTAAGATCAAGAACAAAAACCGAACCCCCACATTCAATCAGAAATAAAGGTGAATGACACTTGTGACAAGGAGAAGGTGACTGTAACATAGAAGTGTAAATAAGCATCAACATTTTATTACAATCAAACATTTCAAGAACAGTAAATATAATCGGATAGCTCATAGATTCGGTGGAATGCCTGCCCTTAAGATCATTGAAGAACACGTTCCGTTCCCTTACTGCACTCGGAAAAGAAAAAAATGAATGCCTCAAATTATCCCAAGAAAATTTGCGTTCTTCAAGGTGTTAGGTACCTTTAGCTCGAGCAGTTGTTCTGATGGACGAGGATAAATAGCCCCTACTGTTGATTTGTAAGCAGTGCATGGGGGAATTCCCGACGTTCCAGCGACCTGCGCGACCCACTTTCGAAGATACCGCTCTGCGCTCTGCCTACGATATATCCGTCACCTGACAACTTTCAGGCGAAGCTACCGAGCTCGGTTTGGCGTCAAGCGCGGATTGCATGCTTATGGCCGATTTGCCTGCTGTGAAACTGCCCTAATCATGGTTAACGCTAACCGCGGCCACGCTTACCGAGGTTAGCCGCCTAACCGTCACTTCTCCTGCTGTGTAGCTGAGAGAGAGAGAGAGAGAGAATAACTTTATTGAATTGGGGAAATGGGGATAGGGGATTAGGAGCTTGATGGGTGGTGCCCCAAGTCCAGGGCTCCACTGGCTTCTGCCGCTAGCCGAACGTGACCAAGAAGAGCCTTCTGCACCTTCGGGTCTGAGCTGGCGAGTTGTGCCTCCCATTGCTCCAGTGTGTTGGTTAAATTATACCTAACTAAGTAGGCATTTAAATTCGGCGGTCTATTTTGGCATCCCCATGATATGTGGTACAAAGACGGTGGGGAGTCGCTACACCACGGACAGGCACGCCCGTACATCGTTGGGAAAATTTTGCTTAATCTTAATAAATTTGGGTAGACCCCCGTTTGAATCCTGCGGAGATCTATTGCGTCTTCCCCTTGCAAAGATGCGTGGGGGGCGCCGTATTTTTGCCGCATGCCGCGCTGGTGAGCAAGAATATCGCGTGGTGCCATACGTGCCGGATCGTTATCCTCCTCCTCGCGTCGGCTCTCCTGTGAAGTTGCGGGTTGTGAATGGGAGGGCGATGGTTGCTCCACTCGGTTCGTGAGCTCTCGAGCTAGAGCGTCAGCCCTCTCATTCCCCTCCAGGCCTGCGTGTAGCTGAGCTAACCGCAGTTAGCGATGTCGTTAGGGATGCCATTGTTACGAGGGTATTATGAATAAGAATGCAAAAGAGCGAGTACCTTTTCCGAAGCATGTCAACGCTGAACCGAGGTCCATAATACAAACGCATGGAATGCTTAAATATAGAGGAGTGATATTCGAGCGTGAACCCCGCTGTGATACAATTTTAATGAAGCTTTAAAGTAAGCTTCGCTGCTGCGTGCGAAATAGAGCCATTTGCTTCTAAAAGCACTTATACACCGGCAGTCAGAACGCTGTAGTTTACAGAAAGATTTAGGCAAACCTTGTGGTTTTGCTGTGGCCTAAACGAGAGTCCTATCACAGCATACCTAATGATTTTGCTTCAATAGCTGTGCAGAAGAATTCGCGTTGGGATCGTCTAGTGCTATCCGAGTTGAAACGTGGCGTGCAGAAATCGTCACCTGCACTCGCAGACATTTCTTGGCAAAGGCTATAGAGGCAAATTGCGCGATTGCTACCGCGAAATAATGTAGTCCCACAATTCCAGCGGTGTTGGCTGCGTGAGAAATATTAATACTAATAATTATAATAATAACAAAAACATTGCTACCCTTTCTACAGCGAGCTATTTGAATCAGGAATAAGCATACACCTGGGGAATATTTGTATTTTTATTACATTGTACTTTGACATTTCGAGTTTTTAAACGTGTGACAATGACATACCGTTGCCGTGCACCTCCACGGCGAAACAGCGTATTCGTCTTCAGGTGAGCCTTCGTCACCTTCTGGTTCTTCCGACGTCTCGCCACAGAAGCTTGTGACCAACTTTGGCGACAAATGGCTGTCTAAGCAGACGAAGCAAATGGCGTGCAACGTTTATATTTCAACAACGCGTGACAATCTGGGGCGAACCACCATCGCGATGCATAAAAATATTGAGTCAGCTGACCGGTGTGAGTGTGCCTTCTGTGATTGGCATAAAAGCAGAGGCCTTTCGAGGTCCCCTGCTCGCTCCAAAGCGAACAAGGCCTGACGTCAAGTGTGGAAGAAGCACCGAGAGAGCTGAAAGGACAAGAATGCACATATACGCCAGCTTCCAGCTTGGTGCAACTGAAATGCAACGGGTGTATACCAGCAAGATTCTGTACACGTCCTGCTTAAGAGCAAGAGAGAGAGAGAGAGAGAACATTAATTTGCAATGAGATTGGGCGGATCAAGAACACATATTCCAGTTCTGCCAATTGCATAACTTAGAGAATCTAAAGCGGATAAATTTGGTAAATCAATTGATATCATACGTGATTTTGTTACATTGTTCGCAAAGGTTTAGCAAAGCCTTACTCGCATATTAGCTGCCTGTTTGATAGCCATCTATAAGAAGTCAGTTTTGTGTCTTTCAGATCTATGAGAAGCAATTCACCGAATTGTGGTATCATTTTCGTCCAATTTTCTAAACTTGGCAATTCGATTTTCTGGGTATTTGCGATTTTCAACAATATTTGTCAGAAAATTGACGTCCGAAGTAGAAAATTAGCCACGAACTGTCACACTTACGCGGAAAAAACCTCATCAATTTCATGGAGTGAATGCAGAGTAAAGGATTCTCTGCAACTCCTAAGTGTATGACGTCAGGATATTGGAAGGGAGTCAGAGAGGAATCACTCTATGTTATAGCGACCCTGTTCCACATACTCAGCAGAAAATTTTCTTTGCAAAGTTTCAAGTAGAGCCTTCGTCCTTTCATTGAAGCACAGACAGAGCTAGGTGAACTCTCCCGCGTCACATACTGCGTCCCGGTAAGTGCAGATAAGAGAAGCTTGTAAGACCTCTAAGGTCCAAGCTGGGGTGTTCGCAGAGCCTGCAACAACGTATGCCTTCTGCGTTGTGGAAACCTTGAGCCGTGGATGGGTCGTGAGTGCGATGCCTCGCACACAAGAGTGTCAGTGCGAGATCTGCCACACATATTTTTGCAGGGTCCAAAACCTGGCGAGAGAGCAGAGATATTCGTCGAATGTTAGACTCGTGTTCGTTGCACACTTGCGATGTTTCTGATGATTAGCCAAACTTGTGTGTTGGACAAATTTCATCTTATTTTGGCATGTGATCTTTGCATGTACCTTAGCGATGTCATTAGTTGTGAAGGATAAGCTTCAGCTTGAAGCCCGCAGTACCATGCAGTAATACGGAGAACCGCCAGAAAATACCCACACCCTGCCCGCCTGCTGCTCGACAAAGCTCTTGCATATCCAACAGCAATATTGAGCTTCACCGTCTTACTCCGCTTCTGATCTTGTTAGGTATAGCACTGCAATCCTCTGGAGCGGTTCCACCTTTCCTTCCTTCTGAGACTACTCATCGCAGCCGTCACAGCCGTGAAGGCTGGAAGACGGTAATGGGCGACAGCATCAAATGGTCCACTGAGCGAAAGGGCCGGCGTCTGTAGCAGCGAACCAGCCCCTAAATTCTTATTGGCTGCGACGCCGCGTGATGTCCGTGCCTCGACTGACCAGAGCAGGCGGCAGAATACACCTGTGCCGAGCTGGCGCGCGAGGTGTTGCTTGAGGGGAGAGGGCATCGTCGCGACGCCACTGCACCCTCGCTCTCGAAGGCCTTTGTTATTCGTCCGTTCCGTGTCCGCGCAAACTTTTGCCTCTGTTCTAACTTCGCCTCGGTAATCGCTACAAAGAAACTAACGGGCAAGAATCAGAATGAATTGCAGAGGAAAGGCACTGGTAGTAGTGAATTTCGAAGCTACGCCCTCACGCTCAGAGGCCGAGTCTCTTACCTACTACGGTAAGCCAGCTACTCCTAGATCACAGGCCTGTGCATAGCACTTTATGACGTCATGCTACTTGGACCAAAAATTATATCGCCAAGCCCGGCGCGACGGAAGCGGTGACGACAAAATCACCGCGGCTCATTTCAGAGGGTCCCCATTAGCTTATAAGACAATTGGGCAAGGTAGCATGACGTCACGGAAGTGGGTGCACTGGCTTTGTGCTATTTAGGAGGCGTTGGTTAAGCGTCTCCACGTGCTCGCTCACCCGCTAAACTAACTCGAAGGACCACTCAGAAGCGTCCAATTGGACATTAATGCTTTAGCATGCAAAACTCATAACAAATGCTTCGGTTTCCTCGGATTTTTTGGTTGACGTTGTTGCCATCGAATAAATATATGGCTGATACCAACTACATGCCCCGGGAGGCCGTCGCAAGCGGGGTGTGGGCGAACGGCGGCGCTAACGGCAGAAGTCACTGCACTGGCATGTGAAGCAGACGACGGGGCGAAGGCGCTCACAGTGCAGCCAGTGATATCGCACTGCAGGGCCGGTATTTTGTAGCGATGCCTTTTCCGATTCTATGCCTTTTCAGGCTTTTCGCGCTTGGCCAGTGGTCAGAGCGACGGTCTGCCCACATTATCAACGGGATCAGGCGGCCGTGTGTGGTGGATGATAAGAATAGCATAGAATAAGGCATAAGGCATCGCTACAAAATACCGGCCCAGGTTTTGAGACCTGACCTACCAGAAAACTCATTTTCGTGTGTCTGCTGGCAGGCCACATTCGTGGTACCAGGTACTAAATAAAGTAGAAAACTAGTGCAAATTGCGATGTAAGTGCACCCCACCAACAGAGTCCGACGCGGTAAGCTAAGACGTGGAGCTCCAGCATATATAGTCCAGATGTTATTTTGTTGTGCAGGTTGACATTTTCGCCTACCTAATTATGTAAATAGGGAAGCAGGAAGGAAGGCGATGCATAGAATATGTGTAAGATACGTATACCATTGGGTATGTATCATTCGGCAAGTGGGTGTCTGCCACTGGACACGTGCCCCAGAAGCCGACGGTTATCTGCGGCTCTGCAATGAACGTCTTCTGACGTCAACTTGTGTCTCTGAAAGTATCACTACGTCACACCTATGGGTGACATTCCCGTGACGCGATTTTCCTCGCAAATGAGGGTTGGTGTCGCCGTTGTTGCGTTGTAGACTCTCAAAAAGCGCGTTCTTGCCAAATATAACCTTTATCATCGCCTTTGTGCTCTCTAAAGGCTTCCGTATTAAGTATTGAGTTAAGAGGCTTTCGCTGCCAGCGAAGATGTGCAAGAAAACTGATCTGATTTTCTTAATAATTATACAGTGAGGAAGTGCTTTTCACAAGACTACAAAGATTGCCAGAGTGACTGCAGTGGTTAAAATCGATAACATGCAAGTATGCGCGTGGATTACTCGGCTCGAACTGCGCAACCACACGACCTCTTCCGTGGGTTGTGCACTGCTCTGTAGAACGCAGTGACCTGTTGCGCTGCGCGACGTTTACAAAGCAGTGACGTGTATAACGAAGGGTCTCGGACGCCGCAAGGCGTTTGACGGTATTACACTTCTTTGACACGACTGGCACGAATACGTCGCGTCCCACATAGGACGAGCTAAAGCAACTAAGTGTGCGCGCTCTAGCTTGCACTTGGCTACTAGAATTAATGAGTTTCTTCCTCGCCTCACGACGGGGAGCCTGTCGGTTTCTACCATTCTCGTCTAGTGGCAACGAAGGCTTTGGAACACTGTGTTCCTATATAATAGGAATACACGATGTCTTGTCATATAGTTCCTATATAACAAGAGTTACAGCCGTTTTATGTAACCACACTCCCTCCGCAGACGGCCACGTATTAACAGCAGACGGGAATTCTGTAAAGTTTACAACTTCACTGAGAACTAAGTAATTAGGACAAGTAAATGAAAATCGGCGAAATGATAGAGTCGTCTTAGCGGCCAATTTAAGCATACTTTTTCCAATGTACCTACATGAGATTGAGGGCTACAGAGCATTTGTGTGAAACCGGAGACGAACATTTTTTCGTGTCGAGGGAACCCTTAGACCGACGGACATGGACCACTGACGGAGGGTACACTATATACAGCCTTGCTGTAAAAGGAGCCGTTGGTCTCGCTTTTCTGTTTCTTGAGCTGCTTTGCCGCTGTCATATATGTCGGTAAGTTCGCGTTCACTGTCCGTTGCATTGCTTTAACCTTTGCGATGCTTCGTCATTCTTAATGTCTTAGGAAGTAGTCCAATCTTTAGTCATGGTTCATTTCACAGAGCTTAGCGCAACGAGAGCGGCCGGTGGCGTCGAGTGTGAACATGCCGGTGCGTTTGCGTTCGACGTACATGCACAGCAAACAGTGTTGGGAAGCGCGAGGAAGGAAAATATGCCTTAAACTATGCCTCCGATTAGCAACAGCGGGTGGCACAGCATCAAGAAAGGACACAAGCTTTGTTTCCACAGGCCGGCCACGACGAAAGGCATGTTCGCATATAATAATTTTATGCCTAAACAAAAACAACAGATGTGCAAACAGAACTTTTCAAACAATGTTTCAAACGGAGACAACAAGGACACGGGACCATAATTTAAACGTTATTTATGATGCCACTTTCATGAACTGGCACGACTATTGCATTCTTCCAACAAGAAAAGGCACTTGTACGCAAGCAAGATTTAGGATGTGCGTAAGGAGAGGAACAGAAACAGAAGAGCCTATGACAAAAAAATGGAAGTATTTTAATGATTGGAAAATGTAGAGAGGTCGGCCGGATAATGGAGCATCCGGCCTGCTACTCTACGTAAGGGAGGGGGAAGAGGGGAAGAAAAGGGGTCACAGTGATGGATGATGATGGGAGGAACGAGGTGAATGACACATTACACAACTGGTATCACAGGCGTGAGTCCAGGCACGTGTCACCTAGGAAACGTGAAAGTGCACGCATTGTCTCTGTCGTCTGCCAACTCTGTGACCACGCGCCTAGCAAGAGGTCCTCCGACAGTGGTCCATTGTGGAAATGTCTCAATGTATCTGCCAATGTCAGTCTTTCTACGTACCTTGTGTCGGGTTGACGGTGATCATGCAGGGCGCACCCAGAGAAGAGGCCTCGCGCTGTGACAAAAAAAAATGGTATACGGTCGTAAGCAAGAGAAGCCTTCGCTTTCAACTTACTTACGGCCACCGCGATATCGTCTTCTGAAGAACTCGAAAAGTTGAAAACGTCACTGCAGATATACTGCCAGTCACCAGAGCTAATAGCATGCGTTGTATTCAGGAAAATGGATGAAAAGAGTGTTCAGCGAATACACTGGCGATACTGCGTTAGATTTCAAGAATTCCACGAGATGGATGATTTATGACATTAACCTCAGCAAGCTCCGAACTATAATCTTTTAACACAGGTCAAGAAACATTTGGGATTGCATTTTACCTGTTTCTCGACAAACTTACGCTTTACATCACTGTCGCTACGCAGTGATTATTTACGCAGTAAACCATGCAATTCCTCACAAAACCATGCGGCATAGCGAGTAGTACAAAACGTTTTGCAGGTATTGAAGGCTGCGAAAGCAATTTTTACATGATTATTATGGACAAGTAAAGGCCAGGCGCGGAAGACCAGGACTCAAGAAGAAGAACACAAACGACAGGACCGGCCCCACTCACAACTAAGTTTATTACCGCAACAAGCCTGCCTTACGTAGGTTATTCACGCCGAATCACATACGAAACTTTAGAAGTAAAAAACAGCAATCTATCGACCACTCAGGAATCATATCTGGCACATAATATAATAATAATAATAATATGTGGGGTTTTACGTGCCAAAACCACTTTCTGATTATGAGGCACGCCGTAGTGGGGGACTCCGGAAATTTTGACCACCTGGGGTTCTTTAACGTGCACCTAAATCTAATGGCACATAATATCGAATGAGCAAACAAGAACCACACGTGGATCAGCACGGGAGGTAATTGATCTAGTATAGTCCTTTCCAAACCAACGGGGCCAAAAAACGAGACATAAAAAGTACCCTCTACGCTTCACTATCAAACTATCCACAACATAACACACTTCGAACGCCTAAGGCCCAGTCAGTGATAAAACCCGCACGACTATGGGAACAATGACCAACGAATAACACGGAAAAAAAAACATGAAAAAGGCATCTAAGTACAGCGTCTGCGCCTCAACTAAATATCTCTAATAGTAACGCCTGAAAAATTGATAAAACATGTGACCGTGCGAAAAATGAACCACGTGACAAACAATGAAATGGACAGAAGAGTTGGACGATAAAGGTCTAAAGAACAGCGTCTGTGTAAAAAAAAACAACAAAAGCTTAAGAGCCACTAGAAAATAGTCAACAAAATAAAAATTAGTTAAATGAAAGGAAGACAGACGGAAAAACCAAATGAAATCACTCTAACCTGAGGCCTAAATGAAGCCTTCTCCTTAAGGTAGTCTCCTTGTCACTAAGCACAATGGACGGCCTGCTGACGCACGTGTTTCCCTCTTTCTTGATGAAATAGGCTTCCGCAATTTCCTGCTCGAACGTGTCTTTTCCAAACTTCAAAAATTTAGTTTGGTCAAACTGAGGACGGCAATTAGTGCAGTCTCCACAATGCTCTGCAAGGAAACTTCCTTCAGTGTTGCGCAGATTACGACAATGTTCCATTGCAAGTTCATTAAAATATCACCCGCCGTGGTTGCTCAGTGGCTATGGTGTTGGGCTGCTGAGCACGAAGTCGCGGGATCGAATCCCGGCCACGGCGGCCGCATTTCGATGGGGGCGAAATGCGAAAACACCCGTGTTCTTAGATTTAGGTGCACGTTAAAGAACCCCAGGTGGTCGAAATTTCCGGAGTCCTCCACTACGGCGTGCCTCACAATCAGAAAGTGGTTTTGGCACGTAAAACCCCATAATTAATTAATCATTAAAATATCGACCTGTTTGTCCGATATAGCTGCGACCACAGCTTAGAGGGATTTGGTGACCGCGGACATGTGAAAGCGCGATTTTTCGCGCGGTCACATGTTTTATCATTATTTTAGGTGAGTGACTCTTAGAGATATTTAGTTTTGACAGAGACGCTATACTTAGATGCCTTTTTCAGATTTTTCCTGTGTTATTCGTTGGTCATTATTCCCATAGTCGTGCGGGTTTTATCAGTGACTGGGCCTTAGGTGTTCGAAGCGTGTTATGTTGTGGATAGTGTGATAGTGAAGCGTAGACGGTACATGTTATGCCTCGTTTTTTGGCCCCGTTGGCTTGGAAAGGACTATACTAGATCAATTACCTCCCGTGCTGATCCACGTGTGGTTCTTGTTTGCTCATTCGATATTATGTGCCAGATATAATTCCTGAGTGGTCGATTGATTGCTGTTCTTTACTTCTAAAGTTTGGTGTGTGATTCGGCGTGAATAACTTACATAAGGCAGGCTTGTTGCGGAAATAAACTTAGTTCTGAGTGGCGCCGGTCCTGTCATTTGTGTTCTTCTTCTTGAGTCCTGGTCTTCTGCGCCTTGCCTTTACTACTTCAAGCATGAACCAACTAGCCCAAGCAAGAGTTTTACTTGAATTATTATGGACGCCACCCACTTTGCCGACATCTATAGCACGGTACAATTTAGACCAGTCGGCATCACTGAGATATTGGTAAAGGCCTTCATAGTCACCATTGGAAAAAACAAATGAGCGAACAGGTTCGCTCAACACATGAACCACCTCTAAACAAATTGCGTATTCGTACTGAACATGCCATTGGTCAACAGGAACCAAATTGTTAACAGCAACAAAAAAATCAGCAACGTAGATATTAGCGAAAATCAGATCCACAACACTACCATCTGCGTTTGGAACCGCATTAAATTGCTTTAATTTAAGAATTTCCACAGAGAAGAACAGTGCACTACCGCGAGGGGATGATAAGGACGCGGATGTCACGCGTGAAAAAACCCCAACCATAGACGGAACATTGAAATCAGCAGCTACTAGGACATTATATTTTGCAACATCAATAACTTCAGCTAATGATATGCTAAAAAAACTGCACGTTACTCATGCTAGGAGGGAAGTCGTGTTCGCAGAGCAGCACATTGATGCCACGTTTAACAGGAGCTTCAACCCACACAGTTTCTGGCACAATCTCAAGGTCCATCGTCAGGTAATACAAAGAATAATCTGGCAGATAGGTAACTTGCAATCCACAAAAAGTTCGACCACCTAGGCCAACCGTGGCAAGAGCGTCGAGAATGGCCTCATGTAATACGTTGTTGTATGCGTCTATTACATCTAAGAATAAAGCTGCAGATAAACGCTTACTGGGCCTTTCGTGCTGGACATATTAAACGAGATCAACTACATTGTCGATTGAAGAGCTGTCACGTCGAAAACCAGAAGTGGAATTCGGATAAATCTTGTAGTGTTCAAGAAACAATTCCAGGCGGCCAAGGATCATCTGTTCCATTATCTTTCCTACACAGCTGGCCAGCGCTTTTGGGCGGTAAGAGGTGAGCTCTAGTGGGGATTTGCCCTGCTTCAAGAGTGGCACCAGGCAGCTTACTTTCCATTTATGAGGAACATTTCTCTCCTGCCATGAGGAGTTGTAAAGACTCAGCAATTCTCTCCGTGCGGATTCTCCGAGATATCACAAGGCTCGGTATAATATACCATCTGGATCTGGGGATGAAGAGCGCCTGCAGAGAGCTAGTGCCGCCTCGAACTCTTTCTTTGTAAAAAAAGGTCCATGCGGCAATCACGGGCTGGAGGATCTGGACGAGTCGCTTGGTCTGCGATCCGCGCACAAAAGTCTTCTGTGACATCGATGTCTTGTCGCCCTTGGAAAAGAGCGAGCGCCTTGAATGGAAAATGCTGTCCCGGAAGTCAACGCAGAGTTTGCGCGATGGTCCAACTATCTGAGACCAGCAGGGGCGATCCTCAAGGCGGTGCTCTCAGCCCGATGCTATTCAACCTCGCTCTTGTTGCACTTGCTGAATACTTGCCAACTACCATACAGATTTAAAGATACGCAGACGACATCTGTGTGCAAACGTCGGCAGTTACACGAGCAGATACGTACGCGGCTTCAAAGAGCGGCAACTTTGACAGCGAGCAACTTGCGTAAACAAGATATCAGCGTATCACCAGAAAAATGCACAAGTGGCATCTACTCACAAACCAATGACACTCTATTTCATCTAAATCAATGGGTGGACCTAGTACGTGAGAACCCACACATTTCTTGGCGTAATTATAGACCGAGACCACTGTTGGAGCCCGAACGTGGCCTACATGAAACGGCACCGGACAGCAACTTTCCAGTTTAAATACTTGACAGGAAAGATGTGGGGGATGTCAGTAGACGCGATGCTGAAACTCTACAGAGCTCTCTCTCGATTTTTTAGGATATAGCCTACATGTACTGAACAACATCTGCCAGACAAATATTCTAGTTCTACAGGCAGCACAAACTCAAGCACTCAGAGTTTGCCTTGTTTGCCCAGATGCACGTCAATTGAGGCAACTATTGCGATTACTCACATTACGATGGAAGGCCTGAGAATGCACAACAGACATTTTGCACATTCCCCCTATCACCACATTGCAACACTACCTTCAGACAGGCACCAAGCATCATTCTCATCATTCTCTAATGCAACGACAAACTTCCGTCGGGCTTCACCGCTGCATCTAAACCATCGATACCCCCCTGGTGCCTTATCCTCCCCACAGTACATCTCAGTCTACCAGGAATCGGGAAAAAGTCTGAGCTGTCGTCACCCGTGCTGAAGCTACAATATCTGCTTCTTCTGTACGAGAGGTATGCGGACAGTGTACATATTTATACTGATGGTTCCACAGATATCCACTGTTCGTCCGGTGCAGTGGTTGTCCCAGGAAGAGCTATTAACATCAGCTTTAGGACTGACCACACATCGACATCTGAAGAACTAGTTGCTCTTTGCGCTGCACTTTGTTTCGTCAATCGGGAACCACATTGACAATGGTGTCAGGATTGGGGGCTCAATCCCTATCGCCCGTGGTCCTTTGCCAAGATTGGAGTACGGCATGAATTTGAAGGTAGCTGGCCCATGCCGTCGTCGAACTTATTTACTCTTAGGACGTTGATGAAGTGAAGAACTGCTTCTCATCGAGAACGAGGAATAAGGGTTTATTTACAGAAATTAAATCAGTCTAACATGACTGCTTGAGAAAGAGTGTCAGTCCAACATGACTGCACGAGAGAAGTGTGTCCAGCATTCGCACAACAACAGCTTTTTATACACTCGGTCCGCCGGCCATACGAGGCGGCGACTGTTCGTTTACTCATCGCCAACTTGCTGCCGCTCTGCAGAACAGTTTACGTACACAAAGGCACACACATTCCGATGCCCAACGACGGCGTTGGAGGGGTGCCATTCCGGGAAGTTTCGGTGCCAATCATGGGTAGCTCGTTGTCCTGCGGCTGGCCGAGGCAAGGGAAGCACCAAAAAACGGCTTTCCCGCGGCAGCTTGTCCATGCGTGTCAGATCAGGTCCGCGCTGGAGAGCTCCGGAACCATTGTTCGCCCACCGAACTCGTTCCGTCACAATGACGATGGGGCTGGTGGATGGAGGTGGTTTTCAACACAAAGGCCGCTTCTTCGAACTTCTCCTAGCTGCAGCGACGGAGAGTGGGGGATGCGCGTCTTGTCCCCTAGTCGTAACTGGGTGGCAATCTTGCCTTGCAGCTCGCCATTCTTAACAATGGTCAATATTCAGTGACTCAAAGGCCGCCCTACAATCTGTGATATCACCTATGCATCGCGCGCCATACAAGCAGCTCGTATTCGACATTAGATGCCTGCTCCATACATCACATGAGCAAGGACACCCCGTGACATTTCAGTGACTGTCAAGAATGCCAGAACGGATCCTCAGCAAAGGGCAGGGTGATGTCATATGCTTTCCGAAAAGGTTCGATAACTTTATACTGGCAGCACGGAAAAAATGTTTATTTACGCAAATAAATCCATATTCCCCGGCCGCTCCGAGCAGGTAGTGCCAGAGCAATCATTGGGCAGCCATCTTCTATTATTTTCCGTACGGGGCAGTCTTCGGTTAGTCAGAAAAAAAAATATTTTGTTCAGCATAGTAACGGCAGTGACGCTTGATTAATTGCATTGTATTACGGCCGAAAAGCCGTCGATACGGAAATTATTTTCTGTCGTTCGGTTTCATCAAGCGTAATCAGTGCGCACACATCTTATGAGATGGGGCATTTCCGGAGTATCCGTGATGCCGCGGGAGAGGTTAGAGAAGTGGAGGTGGACGGAAAATTTTTTCACCAATTATGGTGGGGTGATTGCAGAATTGGAAAAGTTTGCATTAGCAGTACGTTCTAGCGCCCTCTATGTCCATCACGCTTCTACAATATCTTATGTGTGTATATATATATATATATATATATATATATATATATATATATATATATATATATATATACATAATTCGGCCAATCCGCCTAGACTAATCTTAGTGGACACTGCGGGGGCGCCGTTCAATCTCATATTATAAATATACTGCTATGAGCAGACCAATAATAATAGGGGGAAAATTTGTCAGGCATGTCTTACACGCTGCAAACAAATAATGAAAAAAAATGGCTGTGGCTTAGCTAAGGTTAAGCCCAGGATGCGAAGCATACTAGCCTTTATTTTAGTTGTTGAACCACTGTTTAGCCTGGTGAACTGCTGCTGCTTGGCTATATTTGGTTCGGCTAGACGAAGAAACAACTCATGCAGGCGAGCGCACGAGCTGAGACCCGGCTATGTAGCTACGCGGCCGCAAGCGAGCGCACGAGTTGAGCCTCCGAATGGGAGCGCGGGGAGGCGTTCCAGACAACCGGACTGGCCCCTGCGAGAGACGCACGCTGTTAGATATGGCGCCGTTTCCTGAGGCTACTTCGAGTTCCCCAGACCACATCGGATCGCAGCACAGCTAACTGAGGAATGCAGAAGCAGGAAAGCACATTCCAGAGGAGTGCACGAGCCAACAAGTTTGGAAGCCGCCGGTAGCTATTCTCTGCTTGACTCTTCCAGAAAGCGAGGGGATAGCACGGCATTGTTGGAAGTAAAGTGGGTGCCAAACCAAGACGGCGGTAATGCACCGTGACCGCCGGACGGCTGTGACGTACCGAGAAGGCCTGGCAGCGTCGCGCCGGTAGCCTTTGAAGAAGACATTTGCTACCGCTGCGCGGCCGTAGCACCGGGAGCAAGTGGGTCCTCGGACAATGGAGCATGAGCACCCCCCCCCTTCTCCTCCTTTGAAAAAGCGCATTGCACCACTGCGAGGCAAGACCGCAGAGAGCCACCGGGTGTGACAACGCGATACGGGCGCCAACCATTGGCTGAAAGTGGCGTCATCTGAGCGGACTCTCCCATTGGTCAAACATGACGCTACTACCAGTGCTCGAAGGGTTTATAAGAAGCATTCCAGAGAGACCAGAGCATTCCCTGATTCCCTGATTCACCTCTCTCGAACTTCTTGCCGCGGGCCGCAGCGTCCGAGTTGCTGCTGGCCCATAATGACTGTACAACTGTTACTTGTCTCTCACCTCCTTGTAAATAATGTAAAATAAATCCTCCAAAGTTTGGTTTTCATACCGAAGTCCATCCTTCGACCCCTACAGCGCCCATCATTGCGCCGGGGAGGCGTTCCTGACAACACACCACGCTTCTGCTGGAGACGCGCGCCCATTGGCGTGTCGAGGAGGCGTCTTGCAGCTGTTATGACGTCATATGGTAGCTACGCGGCCGCGCGCGGCGCAGCAAGGAAGAGCGTGGTTGTGCGGCTAGTATGCTTCGCATAAAAAGAAAGAAGAAGCATCCGACCGAACAGCGGCTAGCGTTCATACATGGAAGGATACGAAGGCCACATTTTAGAAACGGTTTCTCATTTAGACTAAGTAACTGTAATCCTTTAGTGTGTTTCTTCCTATTTCAGTCTTTCTTTTCTCTAAGCACTACGGCGAATCGAAACAAAGCACCCCTATTAAAACTTTATGTTCAGTTTTATGTGCAAGTTTAAATGTTTCGTCTCACGAGCTGTTTCGCCATCTTCAATGAAATTCGTCCTTTCATTTGTTCGTAAAGGGTAAAGTCAACCTGTCCACGCATAACCTCCCTATTTTGACCACCGCCATTACATGTTGCGAAAATTCGGCAATGATCAAGAACTATGACGGAAAGTGCAGCCTGCGGTGACCGACAGCAAGGACGAAACGAAGCGGAACAGTGGTTCAAGCAGAACGATATTCCCGCACACGAAAATAAAAGCACGTTTGGCTTCTCGATCCACGAACCATAAAAATCAATTCATTTATTTCCTTCGTAATCTCAGTTTCAAGTGTGCTCGCACACATGTTAATGCATTCATCTGAGTACGGCACGACGTCTACGTGATTTTCGCAATGGAGGATGCGGTTTCCCTAAAGAACAAAAATAATGACTCTCTGTTTCGCGAGGCGTGAAAAATATTCCAATTTACTGCGTCTGCTGCATTATTTAGGCGCGGCGTTTCCGATGCGGCGATAGGTGACCCTTGGTGCCACATGGAACACTTTTCTTAGATGCTCGTAACTGGATAACACTGGGTGGTATTTTGATAAGATGTTGTTCCCCGTTGTGAGGGCATTAGATTATAGGTCCATCAGATTCTGGAGTAGGCTGTTTCTTAGTTAATTGCGATTGACTCTCCAATCTCGACGCGACATCATAAACTCGGTCGAGAGCAATTTGTGCATAGAGTTTCTTTCCCCGAGCGTTACTTTAATATTTAGGTCATATTATTTGCTAAGATGTTTTGGTTTTTACTACACCGTAGGGACGCGTTGCCGGCGCTCGTGTGTCTCGAAAGAGATCTGCGGCGTTTGCAGAGTACGCGTAGCGTCGGTAGCTTCGTATGCGCTGTGTTTTTGACATTTCGTTCGCACTGAAGCGAGACATGCATGAAGATGAATTCGCTTGCCGCTACCGCCATTCCTCACTCCAGAATTTTCACAGCCGGCTTCCGCGCTCATGGAACGATACGTGTTCACGTTTACCTGTGCGCGCGTGACACAATGCTGGTTAATTTACTTAAAGCACGTTGATGGGCTAGTTGGTATGAATCCATGATGGAATGTACAAGCACGACTGAACAAGGACGTAGAAAGAAGCAGACACACAATGACAGCGCTGTCTCTGTCTGTTTCTTTCTACATCCTCGTTGAGTCACATTCACGCATTCTGTCATTGTTAACTTAGTACGTAAGGGGATGTTCCCAAGTTGATATGGCCGATAAAACTACGATCCCTACATAATACAGCTATGTACTATTTTCAGTCGCAACCGGTGCTTCAGCTTTCGGGTGGAAGTGAGAATTTTATTATTAGCTCACCCACCACAAAGAGCACAGCCGTGAAATTGCGCTATCACACTAGTCGAAAATGACCAGGCTCTGACTTGCCAGAACACGCCGCGCTAGCCGAGTGGCTATGGCGTTGCGCAGTTGAGCTACAGGTTGAGGGTTCGATCCCGCCCTTGGCGATCGCATTCCGTTGGGGCGGAATCTAAGAACGCCCATGCACCATGTCACATGGAGAAAATTATTTCGCAGCTAAGACTGGGACGTGCTTGGGACGTGCTTGTAGGCGAAACAAGTGTGCCTTTGGCGCGAAATAACCAAGGATGTCCTTTCTTCCTTACCACTGCTTGAATTCCGCGCAAAACTTTCCAAGCGATGCGTGCTTCCTATCGCATATCCGTGTACGCTTCATAGGGGTGAGGGGTGTTCCGCACGCATACGCCCAGTGGAGTGTTCATTTCAGTCGCTGCTGACTGTCTGGAGATGCACCAGCGAGAAGAAGACTGGCTGGATGCTTCTCTCTCGTACTCCAGCCAAGTGAATCAGCTAGCGCTTCAGTAGCAGGCAGCACGGACATGTCAACTAGGAGGAGAGTCTCAGAATAGGGCCTTCCCCCCCGCCCCTGGCGATGTACCCATGCCGGCGTTGCGCTACGCCTATCTACAGACGCCCTCCTCATAGGACTACCAAGGTCTGGGATGCAAGATGCGCCACTAGCGTTTCTTTGCATCTTCGATAACGACCACGGCGCGAACCCCCCCCCCCCCCGCCACATACTTTCCACATATTACATACTACAGGAACACATCTAAAGCAACACATACTACGGAAACACATATTACGGCTACACATATTACGGCAACACATACTGTGGCAGCACATACACATACAGCAACACATCTACAGCAAACATACAAACATACAAATATACAAACATACAAATATTACAGCAACACATACTACGGCAACACATATTACGCCAACACATATAACGGCAACACATACTACGGCGACACATACACATGCTACAGCAACACATACTACGGTATAACGTACTATGGCAACACATACTGCAGCGACAAAACCGCGGTGAAAATGCTTCGACCTCCATGAATCGCTCGCAACACAGCAGATAATCGCAACAAACAGAAACACGACGGAAAGTGGTGCACGCTGGATCGGTCGCTGAACGCGTGACCTCTGCTCCCTATAAGACACAATATGAATTACACAAATTGAAGACACAAATTATATAAGAACCAGTGCAAACCCCAACATAGTGAACTTCATGCCACACACACCAGTAGCGCTTGTTTAAGTTGCCAGTTTTAAGCGCACTCTCCTCACAGCCTACGGAACTCCGTCAGTGAGAAGACTTGCGTTCAGCCTACAGGTCGTCACATTAAGAGAAAAGCTTTTTTCGCAAAGATTCCCCGACTTTCCCGATAGTGGATATTGGGAGCTGCTGCTGTCACGTCGAATAGCTCATACTTGAAGAAAAAAGAAAATTAATTGCGGGCTAGATGGTCATATCGTCTCACTGCACAGCAGCACGACGCTCTAACCATTATAGGCCGCAACCGCTGCGGCAGTTTTATGGTGTCAGCCCAGACTAGCCCTTTGAGATGATCGCGGCGAGTGCCGTTTCCTCCAATCCAAAAATGGAAACACGAAGCAGGCAGGTTTATGGCATTCTATTTAGCCCATCACATAGATTACAATACATGCGTTGCATCTGTATAACTATTAAATTACTGGAATATCAAGAGAGATCTTCGAAACACTATACGTGGTGTTTCACGTAAAAACAGTCAAACAGTAAAGGGCCGCTAAACAATCAGGGGTGAAAATAATCGAGCACTGCTCAACCAACCATGGGAACACAGTGAGATGACAAACAAAAAACGAACTCTCATATTCAATAAGAAATAAAGCCGAACGACACTTCTCACAAGAATAAAGTGACCGTAACATCGAAGAGGAAATAAGCATCAACATTATGTTATAATCAAGCATTTCAAGAACAGTAAATATAATAAGCTCACAGATTCGGTGGAATGCCTGCCATTAAGATCATTCCCTTGCTGCACTCGGAAAAAAAATGAGTTCCTCAAGTTATTCCAATAAATTTGTGTTCTTCAAGGTGTTAGGTATCTTTAGCTCGAGTAGTTCTTGTGATGGACGAGGATAAATAGCCCCTACAGTTGATTTGTAAGCCGTGCAGGGGGTTATTCGCGACGTTCCAGCGACCTGCGCGACCCACTTTCGAAGAGCCCGCTCTGCATTCCGCCATCGATAGATCCGTCATCGGACATCTATCAGGCGAGGCTGCCGAGCTCGGTTTGGCGTCTAGCGTGGTTAGGATGCTTATGGCCGATTTCCCTGGTGCCTAATTTCCCTAATCTCGGTTAACGGTAACCGCGGCCACGCTGACCGAGGTTAGCCGCCTAACCGTCGCTCCTCCTGCTGTGTAGCCGAGCTAACCGCGGTTAGCGACGTCGTTCGGGATGCCATCGTAACGAGGGTATCATGATTAGGAATTGCAAAAGAGCGAGTACCTCTTTCGAAACATGTCAACGCTGAACCAAGGTCAAGTATACAAACTCAAGGAGTGCTTCAATATAGAGCATTGATATTCGCGCGAAAACCCGACTGTGATGGAATATTATTAAAGCTTTAACATAGGGTACGCTGCTACGTGCGAAACATAGCGCTTGGATTCTGAAAACACTTATATATCCGCAGTTTAGAGTGCTGTAGTTTTCAGAAAAATTTATGGAAACCTTGTGGTTTTGCTGTTCCCTAAACGAGCGTCCTATCACGGCTTACCTAACGAATCGGCTCCAATGGCAGTGTTGTCATGCTGGGCGGTCCGATCGTTTATTGCTATCGCATTTGAACCGGGGCGTGGAGAAATTGTCACCTATACTCGCGGACGACCTTTCTTGGCGAAGGATATAGAGGCGAATTGCTCAACTGCAACCGCGAAAGAATGTAGTAGAATTAGAATTCCAGTGGTGTTGGCTGTGTGAGAAATAATAATACTAATAATTATAATAGTAGAAAAGCATTGCTTCACTTTCTACAGAAGGCTATTTGAATGAGGACAAAGCATACAAAAAAAATTAAAGTATGGGGTTTTACGTCCCACGCTGTAGTGGGACGTAGTCCTCCACGCCGTAGTGGAGGACCCCGGAAATTTCGACCACGTCAGGTTTTTTAACGCACACCTAAATCTAAGCACACGGGTGTTTTCGCATTTCTCCGCCATCGAAATGCGGCCGCCGTGGCCGGGACTCGATCCCGCGACCTTATGCTCAGCAGCACAACACCATAGCCACTGAGCAACCACGGCGGGTGCAAAGCATACACCTGGGGCATATTTATATTTTTATTACTTTGTACTTTGCAATTTCGACCATTTAAACAAGTGAGAATAGCGCACCTTTTCCGTGCACCTCAACGGCAAAACAGCGTCTCTGTTTTCAGCTGAGCCTTCGTCACCTTCAGGTTCTTCCGTCGTCTCGCCACAGAAGCTTGTGACCAATTTCGCCGACAAATGGCTGTCTACGCAGACGAAGCAAATGGCGTGCAACGTTTATGTTTCAAGCACGCGTGACTATCTGAGGCTCACCAGCGTCGCGTGCATAAAATAGTGAGTCAGCTGACCGGCGTGAGTGTGCGTTCTGTGAGTGGAATAAAAGCAGAGGACCCTCGAGGTCCGCTGCTGTCTCCAAAGCAAACAAGACCGGACGTCAAGTGTGGAAGAAGCACTGAGAAAGCTGGAAGGAAAGAATGCACATGTACGACAGCTTCCACCTTGGTACAACTGGAATGCAGCAGGTGTAACTGCAAGATTCTGAAGACGTCCTGCTTAAGAGCAAGAGAGAGAGAGAGAGCAAACAATGATTTGTAATGAGATTGAGTGGCTTTGGCACGGGTGCAACTCCGATGTCGCTTATTCAAATAAATGTCAAACGCAGAAATGCATTTCCGAGATAACCCCTGGGCCGACTATATAAATTGTGGTGCATCTGAGAGAGAAAGGTACGTTCTAGTGACTGTTGGAAACGGAATTTTTATTTTAGACCTCAATGTTACGAAAACTGCCGAAAATGTCTTAGTTTGAAAGAAAAAGAGAAAAACAGAAGCACGAAGTTTAAAAATACGTAACTCTGCATCAAGAACACATATCCCAATTCTGTCGATACCATAAGTTAGAGAATCTAAAGGGGACAAATTTGGTACATCAATTTATATCCTACGTGATTTTCTTACCTTGTGCGCAAAGGTTTAGTACAGCCTTACTCGCATATTAGCTGCCTATTTGATAGCCATGTATAAGAAGTCAGTTCTGCGCGTTTCAGATCTTCTGTGAGAAGCAATTCGAAGAATTGTGGTATCGTTTTTCGTCCAATTTTCTAAACTTGACAGCTCCGTTTTCTGGGTATTTTTGCGATTTTCAACAATTTTTGTCAGAAAATTTACGTCCGAAGTAGAAAATTAGCCACTAATTGTCACACTTACGTGGAACAAACCTCATCAAATTTCGTAGTGAGGATGCAGAGACAACGATTCTCTGCAATTTCTAAGTACATAACTCCTAAGTATATGCCGTCAGGATACAGCAATAAAGTCAGAGTGGAATCACTTTACGTCATAGCGACCCTGTTCTGCATACTCAGCAGAAAGTTTTCTTTGCAAAGTTCCCAGTAGAGCGTTTGTCCTTTCACCGAAGGAAAGACCGCGTCACATACTGCGTCACGGTAAGTGCAGATGGTAAAAGCTTGTAAGACCTCTAAGGCCACAGCTGGGTTGTTCGCAGAGTCTGCAACAACGTATACTTTCTGCGTGGTGGAACCGTGCAGCCGCGGATGGCTCGTGAGTACGATACCTCGCACACAAGAATGTGAGCGCGTGAACTGCCACACTTCCCTTTGCAGTGTCCAAAACCTTATGAGAGAGCAGACGTATTGGCTGAATATTAGATGCGTGTTCGTTGCACGCTTGCGATGTTTCTGATGATTAGCCAAGCTTGTGTGTTGCAGAAATTTAATCCTAATTTGGCATCTGATCTTTGCATGTACTTCAGAGATATCATTAGGTGTGAAGGATAAGCGTCAGCTTGGAGCTCACAGTGCAGTGTAGTAATGCTGAGAACCGCCAGAAAATGCACCATCACTCTGCGCACCTGCTGCTGGACAAAGCTCTTGCGTAGTCAATAGCAATATTGAGCTTCACAGTTTGAGGCCGCTTCTGGTTATGTTAGGTATACTTCTACAATCCTCAGGAGCGGTTCCACCTTTCCTTCCATCTGAGACTATTGATCGCAGCCGTCACAGACGTAAAGACGTGGTACTGGTACCGTGGACAGTAAAGACGTGGTACTGGTACCGTGAAGACGTGGTAAATATGGTAATGGGCGAAATGATAAAGTGGCTCATTGAGCATAAAGGTCGGCGTCTGTAGCAGCGAACGAGCCCCTAAATTCTCATTGGCTGCGACGCCACGAGACGTGTTGCGTGAGGGGAGAGGGCATCGTGGCGATGCCACGTCACCCTCGCTTTCGGAGGCCTTTGTTATTCGGTCGTTCCGTGTCCGCGCAGGCTCTTGCCTGTGTTCTAACATCGCGTCGGTAATCGCTCTAAAGAAACTAAAGCGCAAGTAACAGAATAAACTGGAGAGGGAGGGCGCTCGTGGTAGTGGGTTTCGAAGCTACGACCACACGCTTAGAGGCCCAGTCTCTCACCTACTAAACTAAACCAGCTACTCCTAGATAACAGGCCTGTGCACTCTGCTTTATGACGTCATGCTACTTGGACCAAAATTTCCATCGACAAGCCCGGCGTGACGGAAGCGGTGAGGACAAAATCACCGCGCTATATTAGAGAGCGTCCACATTAGCTTATATGACAGTTGGACAAGGTAGCGTGACGTCACAGAAATAAGTGCACTTGCCTTGTGGTGTCTAGGAGGCGTTGTTCAAGCGTCTCGATGCGCTCGCTTGTCCGCGAAGAGTTCATACCTCGAAGGACCAGTCGGCGGTGTACAAATGGACATCAATGCTTTCGCATTCACAACTCATAACAAGTGCTTCGGTGTCCACGCATTTTTTTTTATTGACGTTGTTGCTGTCGAATAAGCATATGGCTCAAACCAACTACAGGCATCAGGCGGCAGTCGCAAGCGTCGTGTAGGCGAACAGCGCCGCGAACAGCAGAAGTCAGTGCACTGGCATGTGAAGCAGACGACGGGCGCAGGCTCTCACGGTGGATCCAGTGATATCGCACTGCACATTTTAAAGCCTGACCTATCAAAAAACACAATTTCGTGTGTCTTTTTTTGGGAAAGGTAGCCACTTGTACGAGGCAGGCCTCGTTCGCGGTACCAGGTACTAAATAAGGTAGAAAACTTGTGCAAATTGCGATTGAAGTGCACCCCGCCCACGGAGGCCGACGCGGTAAGCTACGATGTGGAGCTCCAGCAGTTATATTCCAGATGTTATTTTCATGTGCACGTTAACATTGTCACATACTTAACTATGTAAATAGGGGAAGCAGGCACGTGATGTATAAAAGTATGCATAAGATACACACCGGTGTGTATCTATAACGCGGCTACAACGTGTGTGCCACTGGGTACGTGCCCCAGGAGCCTACGTTTATCTGCCGCTCTGCAACGAACTTTTCTGACGTCAACTTGGGTCACTGAAAGTATGACAACATGACGCCTACAAGGTGACGTTCGCGTCACGCAATTTTTCTTGCAAATGAGAGCCGGAGTCCAAGTTTTGGCGTTTTTCCGACTCTCAAAAGGCGCAATTTCTTGCCTAATGTGACCTTCAGCATCGCGCTTCTGCTATTTAAGGGCTTGCATAGGAAATATTAAGCTAAAACGCTATCGCTGCCACCGAAGTGGCACACGACAACTATTCTTAGTTTCTCGTTACTCCTACAGTGCCGAAGTGTTTCTCGAAAGACTGCAAAGATAGCCAGAGTGACGGCTGTGGTTAGGAGCATTAAGACGTAGGCTGGTGCCTGCATTATTTGGCTCCAATGGCCATACGAGGTCAAGCACCGTGATTTTTCATGTACGGTGGTATCGACACCCAGACGCATGTTTCTCTCACGTGGACGCGAAGTCCAGTCGAGCACAGCTGTGTAGAACGGAATGACCTGTTCTTGTGGGAGAGGTTGCGCTGCGCAACCTTTATTGTGAAGTGACAATGAAATGATAAAAGCGTTCGACTGTACTACACTTCTTTGACGCGACTGGCACGAATACATCGCGTCCCACATAGCAGGAGCTAAAGCACTTAGGTGTGTGCGCTCTAGCTTAAATAGAGCTACTATAATTAATGAGTTTCTACCTCGCATCACGACCGGAAGCGTGTCAGTTTGTACTATTCTCGCCTCGTGGCAGCTAACACTTTGGAACACTGTGCTGAACTGTAACCCTGGCTACAGGGCCGCCTTTCATTCCGCAGTCCTTTCCTGGTATCTGGCGCTACGAAGATGCCGCGAGATATTCTACCGCCTTCGGGTTCGGCCCAGGTTGTATCGTACCTTTCGGGAGTAAAAAACTGGCTGTGGCTTAGCTAAGGTTAAGCCCAGGATGCGAAGCATACTAGCCTTTATTTTAACGCCACAGCGTTAAGGAGCTCGTGTCCCAGAAAAGCCGGTGTCGTCGCCGTCGGCTCAGGCGTGCGGCACTTGCTCAGGCGCACATTTCGTTGTCGCGCCGAACGCTGCGTTGCTCGACGCTCAACGCGTCCGATGCGGGGCGCGTAGTCGCTGCGCCGTAGCAAACCTAGAAACAGTCTCTGTAGCACGCCGCAAGCTTCGCTTCTCATTCCAACGAGCAGCTCTGTCTCCAGGAGGCATCTCACCTCGTGAGTGTCTAGCAGAGGCAAGCGCACCTGCTTATATACCGCCGCGACGCCGCGAGCGATGGCGCGAGTTCGAGCCCCGCTTCTCCTCTGTCGTGACGTCACGGTGTCACGTGGTATTGAAGGCGACACCGCCGCGCCTGAGGAGCTGGGTTGAGCTCTAGTAATATGCTCCGCATAAAACATTTGCCCACGTGCACGACGCTCCCTAATTATAATGCGAAACCTGTACGCGTTATCATTTCGCGATGTATGGGCTGGGGCGGACAATCTGTCTCGTGCGATGCATTGCAATTGGAGCAAAGTGTGGCGCGACTGCCTCGCTGATGGAGAAATCGCGAGAGGCAGCTCGTGGGTGAAGCGCGGGCGCGATTCACAGCAGTCGCCGCAGACAGACCACCGCTCATGCAGCGCTTTGTTTCCACATATGGTATCGGTCGACGCGCTCTCCACATGTCATCGTTGAACAGACCACGACGCCCTAGTCTGGTGCCATCTCGTAGTGGTCATCGCGCAGAGCCTGTCTTTCGCCATATCCTGCTTGCTCGCTTTGCTCTTCGCACTTTCTTCGCTATCACCGATTTTCATGCTCTGCTCCTCTCCCAGTTCGCTGTTTCATACTTCGCTGTCCTCGTTCGCTCGGTTACGCTGACGCCGACCGTCAACGCAGGAAGAAAGCACCTAAAAGCTGCGCTCTAATATTGTGGAAAACAAAAATTCACCGGTCTTTCCACTCTGCGGGGAAAGACGAGCAGCGATGCTGTGGTGTGTTTTACTTCAATCGACGCGTCCATGTATATGTTATTCTCCATCTTAGTATGAAAAGTATTGAAGGTCACAGCCAACGAATGGAAATTTTGGCTTATGAGTAATTTATTCTTGTTCTTTTATGAAATAATGACGTGTGCAAGTACAACCGCATAGCAGACGACAATTCTAAAATATCTACAAATTCCCTGTGAACCTCCTAATTAGGAAAAGTAGATGAAACTAAGCGTGGTGTCAGTCGTCTCAGCTGCGCATTGTCATCAATTTCTTTTGGGATATGTGTGGTAAAACAAGAGTTACAGCCGTTTTCTGTAACCACACTGCCTCCGTAGACGGCCACATATTAACAGCAGACGGGAATTCTGTAAAGTTAACAATATCTCTGTGAACAAACTAATTGAGGCAAGTAAATGAAAATTGGCCTAATCATATATTCGTCTCAGCGACTAAACTAATCATACTTTTTTTCCACTATACCTACATTAAATTGAGGGCTGCAGAGCGTTCGCGGAAAGCTGGAGACGAGCATTTTTTCGTGCCGACGCGACTCTTACACGGACAGACATTGACCACTTACGGTGGGTGTACTATAACAGCTTCGCTGTAAAAGGAGCCGTAGGTCTCCCTTTTTAGTTTCGTGAGCTGCTTCGCCGGTCGCACATACTTCGGTAAGTTCGCGTTTACTGTCCGCTGCATTTACTTTGTTCGTTACGATGCTTCGTCATTCATAATATCTTAGGAAGTAGCCCGATCTTCAGTCATGGTCCAGTTCACACAGCTTAGCGCAAGGAGATCCGCCGGTGGTGAGGAGCTTGAACATACCGGTGCGTTTGCGTTCGATGTCCGTGTACAGCAAACATTCATGCGCCGTACGCAACTAGAGTTGGGAGGCGCGAGGAAGGAAAATGTGCCCTAAATTGTGCCTCCGATTAGTGACAGTGGAACGAACAGCATCAATAAAGCAAACGTGCTTTGTTTCCACAGTTCGGCCATGAAGAAAGGCATGTTGGTATATGCTAATATCATGCTTAAGGAAAACCGACAGATGTGCAAACACAACTTTTCAAACAATATTGCAAAGGGAGACAAGGGATACACGGAACCATAATTTGAACGTCATTCGTGCTGCCATTTTCATGAACTGGCACAACTATTGCATTATTCCAATAAGAAGAAACGCACTTGTACGCAAGCAAGATGAAGCATGTGTGTATGGAGAGCATCAAAAACAGAAGAGCCTTTGATTTAAAAAAAAATGGTATATGGCTGTAAGCAAGAGTAGCCTTTGGTGACAACTTACGGCCGCCGCGATATCGTGTTTTAAAACATGAATTATTGAAATGGTCACTGCGGATATACTGCCAGTCACCGCAGCTAATAGCTTGCGCTGTATGGAGGAAAAAAACATAAATAGCTTCAGCGAATGCATTGGCGATACTGCGTTAGATTTTAAGAATTCTACGAGATCGACGATTTATGACATCAACCTCAGCCCGCTCCGAACTGTAATCTTTTAACATAGGTCCAGAAACGTTTGGGATCGCATTGTACCTGCTTCTCGACAAACAAATTTACAAGCACACAAGCAAATTTTACAACAAGCAAACAAGCAAATTTTACATCATCAGTAAGGATGCCACCCGCTTTCTTGACATATACAGCACGGTACAAATCCAACCAGTCGACATCACTGAAATATTGGTGGAGACCTAGATAGTCACCGTTGGGAAAAGAAACAAGCGAGCAGGTTCGCTCAACGCATGAATCACCTCTAAAAAAATTGCGCAGTCGAGCGGAACGTGCAAGTGATCGACAGCAACCAAACTGCTAACAGCAACAGAAAACTCAGCAACGCATATATTAGCCAGAATCACATCCATAACAGTGCCAGCTGAATTTGGAACCGCATTAAACTTCGTTAGTCCCAGAAATTCCACAGGGAACAGCGCAGTACAGCCAGGACATGATAAAGATGCGGATGTCGCGCGTGAAGAAACTCCAACCATAGACGGAACATTGAAATCACCAGCTACTAGGACATTATATTTTGCGACATCAATAACTTCAGCTAATGATATGCTAAAAAAGTGCACGTTCCTCATGTTAAGAGGGAAGTCGGCTGCGCAGAGCTGCACATTGTTGTCACGTTTAAGCGGAATTTCAACCCACACAGTCTCTAGCAGAATCTCAAAGCCCGAACGCCACTTAAGCTAAAGTTCTTCCGCACGGTAATCAGGACGCCGCCGGCGTATTTAACAGCTGCATCATTCACGCGGTCGCATCTATGAATTGTGTATTCCGGCGAAAAGTATTCTTGGGCAGTGTGTCGTTGCAAAGTGAAGTTTCAGTTAAGGGTATAACATGGTACAAACAGATTGGCACGTTCTCGCAGAAATAAAAGGATTTCTTGCGTAAACCACGAACGTATGGCTCAAAAATGGAGCACTTCATTAGTGAGGTTAGATTAGAATTCACGTTATATTGTAGCCAGCGTCCCTGGATGCATCATGCCTGCCCTAGAAAGTCCTGAACAGGCAAGCCTTCCGCCAAATGTAAAACGGGTCGATTTTTTTCTTTTCTTTTTTTGGGGGGGGGGAGGGGACGTTCTCGTTCACTGTGACCCGGAAGGAAATGCAACTCTCGTGCTTCGCTTTGAGCTTTTGGCAGCCAACATTGTTGCAATCAGCAACTCTTTTTCAGCGTTGTACGGATTTCCTCGCAAGATGTCGAAAAGGCCAAGCGCGACACGCACTGCTGACGCCTTCCCGGCACGGAAACTAGTGTGAAACAGTTCCGGCCTCCAGCGCCGGCTTCGCCTTCGTCTTGCGCCGGAAGTGCGTAGTTTTCAGGGCGTTGATGCACATTTGCTTCCGGCTATGGCCCACCCACAGAAGGGGGGCCCGATTTACACTGGGCTGTTGATACACCGACGCCAGGCAGGTGGGTATAGGACGGGATGACTTGCGGCGCCTGACCAGAAGGACGTCAACGAAAGTGCCAAAGGAGGCCACACAATTAAGTCACAATGCTGCTGCGCACACTTGCGCAATAGCGCTGTGTTCCGGACTATGCAAAGGGTTGACTAAGCAGTTATCTTAGTTTGACCTATACGAAAACTAAAAAAAAAGTATTGGGGTCTTCTTTGGGTGGAGATGCGCACACCACATAGCTGGTCAATAGGACACCCTGTATGGACTCCAGTTTTGCCGTTGCCATGCTGCCCTGCTAGCGAAGAAGTATGCCGTCACGGCAGATGCCGAAGAACATGGCTCCCGCAATTATGTTCCTCGACGTCCATAAGCAGCGTTCAGATGCAGCTGCACTGACATTAGTTCAGCGCGAACTACTAGAAGGTTCTTTCTCTGAAGTTGTTTGAACTTTTAGCAACCAACAGTAAGCAGCAATGAACTCTTAAGCTTAACCTTTTGCTCGTGTGAACCTGTAATCACCGTTACAAAAGGCTAAACGGAGTGCAAGTGGTGGCAATTGTATGCGCTTGCTAGACCGAGTTCCAGGTCGTCCGTTTTCTCCAAGTCAATCTGTGCCTTTGGTCCCTACAACGCAAAATTATTACAGTCTCCTTAAGTCAAGTTAAGTGGCCAACGGCGCAGACATTAGACGGTAATCGGCAGCGTTGTTTGAGAGGCCCAATCAAACGCGCCCCTCGTTGATTGGAGGTCGCCTTTTTTGCATTCAGATTGAATATAATTACCTCCATTGAGCAGATTTCCTTGTCGAATTGGCTGAAAAGAGACAAGGAGCACGCTCAAGTGGAGAGGGTTTCATGGGGACGAGCCAGCCGAGTGAAATTATATAACCGTATTCAGAATGTAGTGCCGGCGTCTGCGATTGGTCCGCTCCCCCTTACTTAGCTTGCGGTGGCTGGGCGAAAATCGCAGCGGCGTGCAGCAGAGCGTTAAAAAAGCCGCCACAACGGATCCTCAACAAACGGTAGTTGGCAAAGTGATGCCGTATGCATGTTGAAAGGGCTTGATAACGTTATACTGGCAGCACGGAAAGCTCCGACTGGGTAGTGCTAGAGCAATCATTGATTAGCCATCTTTTATTCTTTACGGAACGGGACAGTCTCCAGCGAGTCAGAAGAAAGAAAATCAGTTTTGTTCAGCATAATAATGCATCTTTAACGCGTACGCGTCACTTTGACGCTGAGATTTCGTGATTTTGATACGAAGCGTGAGAGACACGTGAAGTGGGCGCAGCCCGAAAATGTTCGATTATTGGCAGAGTATTATGGCGAAAAAGCCGTCGAATCAGAAATAATTACTTTCTTTCTTTCGATTTATTCATGCATAGACAGCGTGCACACATCATATCAGATTGGGCATTTCCGCAGTTTTCGTAATGCCGCGTGAGAGATGGACGAAGTGTTCTTCTTTGTTCAGGTAACGGAACTTCTAATGAAATTGAAATAAGGGCGAACATACTTTCATGTTGGCACCAGCTCCATATTTTATTGCCAGCCACTTCTTTTTCAGAGTTTTTTTTTGTTAGTTGTCTTTCTTCAGGTGTAATGTATAACTCGTGAACGATAATGTAACTCGTGCCCGGTAAAGCAAAAATACTTTGCAGCAAGGGTAAGAAAAGACACGTTTCCACTAATCGGGATATTAGTCTAACGAGGAATAATAAATGTAGCACGTTCGTTTTCATGCAAAGGCACTGTTCGAAAATTCACATAAATACTCCTAAAATTGTGGTAATGATGACGGCATGTGATTGTTGTGCCACGGAATGAAGTTAGACCCTCTCTTGCTTTTTACGATACAATTCTGTAAATTGACAGGGTGCTTTTTGGCGGCGCCGTGGGATGAAACTGCATACGCGTGTATGAAGGTCGATTCGCGTGCTGCTGCCGCGATTCGTCACTCCAGAATTGTCACAACGAGTTTCTGCGTTCATGGAGCGAGATGTGTTCGTGGTTACCAGTGCGCGCTTGACATCGAGCTGGTTAATTTAGTTAAAGCACATTGACGGACTAGTTGGTGTGAATCTATGCTATAATGTGGAAGCGTGACTGAACAAGGGCGTGGAACGAAGGAGACACACAACGAAAGCGCTGTCTCTGTGCGCCTGTTTCTTGCTACGTCCTCATTGAGTCTCGCTTACATATTCTCTCATTGTTAATTTAGTAAACAATTGAATGTTCCAAAGTTTATATGGCCGGTAATGCAATAATCCTTACTTCATACTGCTCTCTACTATTTTTCTATCGCAAGCGGTGCTTCACTTTTCGGGGGGAAGTGCGAATATTATTTCTAACTCACACATCACAAAGAGCGCAGCCGTGAAATTGTGCTGTCGCACTAGTCGAACATGACCGGGCTCTGACTTGCCACAACACGCTGCCGTAGCCGTGTGGCTATGACGCTGCGCAGTTGTCGTGTGTTCGATCCCCCCCCTCCCCCCCCCCCTCATGGCGACCGCATTCCGTTGGGGCGTAATGTATGTGCGCCCATGCACCATGCGAGATGATCAAAATTATTCCGCAGCAACGCAGTGTGACGTAACGTAAAAAACATTGTGCTTTTGGAACGTAATAACAAAGGATGCCATTTCTTCCTTACAACTGCTTGAATTCTGCGGAAAACTTTCCAAGCGATGCATGCTACCTATCGCATATTCGTGTACGCTTCATCCAGGGGTGAGTGGTATACGGTAAGCGTATACGCCTAGTGGACTGTTCATTTCAGTCACTGCTGACTGGCTGGAGATGCACCAGTGAGAAGAAGACTGGCTGGATGCTTGTCTCTCGTACTCCAGCCAAGTCAGTCAGCTAGCGCTTCTGCAGCAGGCGGAACGCGCATGTCAACTAGGAGGACAGTCTCAGAATGCGAACTCGCCCGCCCCCGATGTACCCATGCCGGCGTTGTGCTCTGCCTATCTCCAGACGCCTTCACCATAAGACCACTTAAGGTCTGGGACGCAAGATGCGGCATTCGCCTTTCTTTGCATCTTCGATAACGACCACTGCACGAATCACCATTGCTACATGCTTGTCACGTACTACTGCAACACATACTACAGCAAAAAAGCTACGGCAACACATACTATAGCAACACATCTACAGCAACACATACTACGGCAACACATACACATACTGCAGCAATATATACTACGACAACGCATACTACGGCAACATATGTTGCCGTAACACATACTGCAGCAAAGAAATTGCGGTGACAATGCTTCGAACAACATGAATTGCGCGTGACAAAGAAGATAATCACAACAAACACAAACACGACGGGAAGTGGGGCGCGCAGGCTGGGTTGCTGAATGCGTGACCACTGCTCCTTACAACACACGATATGAATATGAATTATATAAAAACCAGTGCAATCCGCAGCATAACGAGCTTCATATTCCCACATACCGGTAGCGCTTGTAGAAATCGTCATTTTGCAGCCACACTCGCTTTACATTTTACGGTACCTCGTCAGCGGGAGGACTTGAGTTCAGCGTACAGGTCGTCGAATTAAGACCAAAGCTTTCTTCGGAAAGATCCCCCGAATTTCCCGATCGTGGATGCTAGGTGCTGCTGCTGTCCTGTCGAATAGCTCATACTTGAAGAAAAATGAACTTAATTACGTGCTAGATGGACATCTCTTCCCACTGCACCATTATTCACCGCAACCACTCGTGCAGGTTTATGGTAGCAGTGCAAACTAGCTCTTTGCGATGATCGCGGCGTGTGCTGTTTCCACTAAGCCAAACACAGAACCACGAAGTGGACAATTTTCTAGCATTTGATTCACCGCTTCACAATATATGTGTTGGGTCTGCATAATTATTAAATTACTAGAATATCAAGAGAGATCTTCGAAAGACATAACGTAGTGTTTCGCGCATAAACAGTCAAGCAGCAAAGATCCGCTACACAATCAGGGGTCAAAATAACCGATCACTGCGCAACCAACCATTGGAACACAGTAAGATGAGGAACAAAAAACGAACTCTCATATTCATGAATGACGCAAGGTAAATGACACTTGTGACAAGGACAAGGTGACCGTAACACCCAAGAGGAAATAAGCGTCAACCTTATTTTAGAATCAATCATTTGAGGAAGAGTAAAAATAATCAGATAGCTCATAGAATCGGTGGAAAGCCTCTCCTAAAGATCATTGGAGAATACGTTCTATTCTTTTACTACTCTCGGAAAAAAAGAGAATGCCTCAAATTATGCCAATAAAGCTTGTGTGCTTTAAGTCGTGAGGTATCTTCAGCTCGAGTACTTCTTCTGGTAGACGAGGATAAACAGCCACTACTGTTGATTTGTTAGGCGTACAGGCGGCCATTCCGTAGTTCTAGCGACCTGCGCGAACCACATTCGAAAAGCCCGCGCTGCCCTCCGCCGACGATACATCCGTCATCTGACACCGCCCAGGCAAGGATGCCGAACTCGGTTTGATGTCAACCGCGGTTTGCATGCTAACCACCGATTTGCCTGTTGCCAGATTGCCCTAATAACGGTTAACGGCAACCGCCGTCACACTGACCGTGGTTCGCCTTGCAACCGCCGTTTGGCCTGCTGTGTAACCGAGCTAACCGTGGTTAGCGATGTCGTTAAGGACGCCCTTGTAACAGGGGTATTACGATTTAGAATAGCAGAACAGCGAGTACCTTTACCGAAGCATGTCAACGCTGCATTGAGCACAAGAATACAAACGCGTGAAAGGGTTAGAAATAGAGCAGTCATGTTTGTGCTAAACACGACTGTGATAAAATTCTAGCGAGGCTTTAATATAAGGTTCGCTGCTACATGTGACATATAGCTATTGGGCTTTGAAAAACAGATATATATCGCCACTTTAGATAGTGTAGTTTAAATAAATTACAGAGGAGCCTTGTAGCCTTGCCGTTGTTAAAACGACAGTCCTTCAATGGAAAAGCTCATAACTTGGCTCCATCTAGGAAGACCTGAGAACCAAGAGTCAGTTCCTAAGTGTGGCAAGTGATTTAAGCTTTTTTGTACCCGCAATCTCTTCCGCGATAAATGTCTGGTGCCAAGCTTCTCACTCGAAAAGGCAGCATTTTTTCACTATTTCTCCGAAGGCGCGTCTCCATACACTCTCGCCTTTACAGCGGCATCCCACAAGCACGACTGGTATGACATGGGCTAATTGGTGGCTGTTGATATTGGGTCAAGCGCTAGCCCGTTAGGAAGAGCACCGACACGAAAAGAATCGACCGCGTGTTAGTGTCTGCGCTTTTAGTAACGTGCTAGCGCATAACGAAGTATGATTCCCAGAATCAAAACGCTCGGTATATCATTCGACAGCTTTGGCATTTTGGATGTTACGTGGACGCCGGTGTTTATAAAACACCACATGCACACCAATGTTCAGTCAGCCCGCGATTTCCATTTTCCTCTTCCGGAAGGACGCTACCGAATTTAGTATATTTTTCCTGGGGAGTTTCAGCAACCTGTGACTTTTAGCGAAGACACCAGTTCGTACCTTGAGGAGTGTCCAATGCAGCGCCAACTCGTTTTTTCTCGACGGGTGCAATTGAACACATCTCGCGACCACGGAGTCTTCTGTTTCCATAGTGTCGCGTTTGGAGCTTCGATACTTTTGCTGCGCACCTAATGTGGGCCCTACAAAATGATAGAAACCGCGCGAACCACTGCAATGTAGTTTATTGGCACGATTTACGGGTTCTGGCTCCAACGAGAGCCGTCAATCGTGGGTCTGAGTCGACTGTTGCGGCCTCAGTATACTTGGCAAGCTTAGCGTTCCACAGGTCTCTCAGATCATCGTCATCGGTCATGTACAGACCTCACATTGGCCAAGAACCTTTCCTGCATCACCACACAGCCACTGGCCGTATTAATAAGGATCATAAAGCAATAGTCACTTTGGTTACCAAATGATAAATCCTCCCGGCCACGGTGGCCGCATTTCGATGGGGGCGAAACGAGAAAACGCCCGAGTACTTAGATTTAGGTGCACGTTAAAGAATGGAAGGTGGTCGCAATTTTCAGAGTCCTCCATACGGTGTGCCTCATAATCAGATCGTCATTTTTGCACGTAAAATTCCATAATTTTTAAATATGATCAATCCAAAAACAAAACAAAAGGTTACAAATAAAAAGAAAAGCGCTGAGTATGCAATTTATTAAAGCAACAAGAAAATGGCAAAAAAAACGAAGTTCATTGTGGTAGGTCTATTTTATTTTCAATCAACATATTTACAATAGCCATATTTATCGCCGTATATACAGCTACAGTGGTCATTTATCTTCCGACAGTGAATCGCTCTCAATTTTTTATTATTATTTCCGGCCATGCAGTAGAGCATTTTGACCCGCAAAAAATTACAATGTAGGAGTTTATTATACTTCAAATAACAGAGTACAGCCACCACAGAAGCATCCCGCATTACAGGCGTGAAAAGTCCGAGCAAGTGGCAGCGACTTCACTTTATATGTAGTGTCCAGTACATCTTCCTTCTGACCGTCCCACCAGACAAACAATCAGTCGAGCTACGTGACACGCATACAGCGTGGCGAGCTCCCGCATGCCGAGTTATTCTAATTTGTTCCTCTAACGATGCAACTTTCGCACTCTTCACGACGACAGTGAAGGGTAATCTGCTAAAATGCCCTGCGCATGCGCGAGAAAGGTGATTTCTAACCAAAGTTGTATCGGTGCTGGCGCGAATCGACGTCGAAACAGGCAAATATAGAAATAAACTTGCGCTGTGCAGACGTGCATTTGCTCTAATACATATATCGAGAGCTATTCTTTTTTTCGATGGATAGTTTTGAACACGCTGCTTCATCACAGAATCCTCGAATCATTATAGGCGAGGCACGCAGATCTCAAAAGGTGAAATAAAAACACATTTGCGGATTTCGACGCCTTAAAGAGACGCTTGGCCCATTAGGCGCGCCTCCGCATAGCAAGCATCATAACAAATCCGAGGACACCTAAGTACTTCTTATGAATTGTGAATGCGAAAACATAAGTGTCCAGTGGAACGATGCTGAGCGTTCCTGTCCGCTGCTGGGTGACGTAAACAGAACGTTGCCTCGAGGGGCGTGGTTTTGCACTCGCGCGGCCGCCCCCACGTTTCGGTTTCGCGCGCTCTGACAGCCGAATTTAGTTGCAAACCTGTTTCCGCGGGTAATCGTGAGCCATATTGCACTTTGCGAATGTGGAGGACCCGGGCAATTGATGTGGAAAAGTGTGCACCGCCGTAGATATAGACATGTTGAGGCGAAGCCGCCGTAACGCACACTTTTGGGTTTATGTTCGCGTGAGGGCTCGCGCGAGGCAATGGTGTCGTGAAGGCAGCTTAGGTAACCGCAACAAACGAGGACTAGTCGCAGAGTAGGTAAAATTAATGGTACGGCCTTAACTTGCCCTAACATGGTCGAAAAAACAGTGTTGAACCATAGACAGCGCAAACTCTGGGATCGACTCAGGGGAGCTATAACGTAAAACAATTCCAAACTTTTCTATTCCAATCCTGCAATCAGCCCACCGCGATTGGTCAAAAACTTTTTTTGACCACCCCCACTTCACCTGTGTGTCACGCGACGTCACAAAAACCGCGTTAGCTCCCCATCTGATATGACGTGTACACATTGATTATGCATAATTTGACCGAACAAAACAAAAATTGTTATTTCTGATTCGACGCCTTTTTGCCATTAGCCCTCGGCTATTGGTGAAAAGTTTTCGGACTGCACCCACTTCACATGCCTGTCACGCGACGTCACAAAACCGCAAAGACTTACCGCGTGAAAGTGACGCGTACGCATTAAAGATGGATTAATATGCCGAACAAAACTGAATTTTCTTCGGAATAGCTGCAGGCTGCCCCGTTCCGAAAGGAATAAAAGATGGCTGCCACCGATCGCTCAGGCACTGGCTACTGGTACCTGCCGGGGAGCATGGGTTTATTTGCGTGTAAGGGGACTTTTTGCGTGGCCGTGTAACGTTTTCGAGAACTTTCGGCACGTTTACGACCTCATTCGGCCAACTCTTCTTTGCTGAGGATCCGTTTTAGCGTCATTCTTAAGCTTCCGTTGCATGCCGCCGCGATTGTCGACGTGCCACCGCAAGCTAAGTAAGAGAAAGTGGACCATTCGCAGACGCTGGCACCACCCTCTTCATCAGGTTATCGATATTCAGAGCAGTGGCTCAGCCCCATCGAATCCCTCTCCACTTAAGCGGGCTTCTCACCTCTTGTGAGCCAATTAAATAAGACAACCCGGTCAGTGCAGGCGATGTTATTCGTTTGTCAAGCAAACAAAAGTGACCTCCAATGAGCGAGGGCAGCATTTGATAGGTTTGTTCAGACAACCCTGCGTGTGACCACCCGATGCTTGCGTCGGCGGTTACGCAAATTTGACGTCAGGAGATTGGAATAAAAACATATTGGAATAGTTTTACGTTATACGGCCCCAGCTTTCCTTCTGGCCAAGAAGAAAAAGAGAAAGTCAACCAAGTGTCGAGACTAAATGAGACATGGTCCATGTAATTACGCGTGAAATACCATGCGAATAAGGTACAAAATGAATGAATAATGATTATAAAAGAGAGACAGAAAAATACAGAACAGACTGAGTCATTTGGACCACGATGTACGAAGTACCTTCGCTCTGTAGCGTCGACACATGGTTGACTCATCCTTCTCTTTTCTTGTTTTAATAACGCAGCACATGCGTTCCAGCATGTTACTCACATATCTTGATTCCGGCCTCAGCATACGTAAGTGCTCCAAAATTATACGTATGCTGCAAAAAGCAACATTCGTAATTCACAAACAGCAGTACCTACACACTAAAACGGCGCACAGAGGATGAGAGATAAACAAACTATGAAGTATCAATACCAAGCTACAGAGTACGAAAATAATTGTCAATGAATGTGAACATTGTTTCCAAGAATGATAGGGCGTGCGGTCACAACCGACGCTTACACTTGGTTCTAGAAATGGGAGCTCAACCGAACGTACTTTCTGGGTATTTCTTGCAAATCATGCCGCTCAAGCTTCCAAGCTTCAAAATAAATGACCTATGACGTATCTATTGTCATCAGAAGGAGCAGCAGTAGCAGCAGCAGCAGCTCCAGCATCCTATATTTATGTCCACTACAAGACAAAACCCTCTCCCAGCAATCTCCACTTACCGCTGTCTTGCGCGCTTTGATCCCAGATTGTCAGACAATTTTGTAATTTCAATTCACCATCATCTTCATCTGCGCTTCTTTTCGTTTGACAGTCAGTCTGCAACTAAAATAGACCACTGCTTATCTGCCCTACACCTTACATGGCATTACCAGCTTATTTTCTGTTCGTCCTAATCCCAACTAAAATATTGACTAGCCCCGTTCACTCTCTAACCCAAATTTTTGTCTTGCTTTCTCTTAAGGACGCACCTTACATATTTCGCACCATCACTCGTTACGCGGAAATTACCGTATCATTCATCTTTGTTAGCCTCCAAGTTAGGGCCTAACATATTAGTAACGGTATGTATATATGCATTAATGCCCAAAGAAAGACCGCTTCATTATAGATGCTCGTGAAATATATGAATGCGTAGGAGAATATAATTAATGAAGAAAGACACAGCCTACTGCAGTCACGGAAGTCATATCCAAGAGCCCCGAACATTAGCTATGGTCACACTGAAGCTGCTTTTTTAGGTACACAAACATACCTCGACCCATCATTGTTATTGTCGAAAACGATACACCTCTCGAAAAGCTTTCTCATAATTCAATTCCAGGTACTTGAACATGGGAGGAGTGGGAGCAGCAATGGCGCCTGAAATGACCCAGGCTATTTTTGAAAGAGGTATGTAAGCGTTTTGGAGGCAGTTGTGGAATCTATATTAACGTAAATATTGTTTTGTGTTTAACAGCATGCTGACTCAAAACTTACATAAAGATCAAAAGAGTCGCTTACATGGATGAGTGGTCATGTACCAAATGATATAGATCTTCCTATGAACTTATTTTACATGGCTTATTCTTGTCAGAGAGCATGCGTTGACACTATAATGTATATTTAACTGGATTTGGTTTGATTGAGCATATGTAAAAGAAGTTTGCAAAAAGATGTTCGGACGTATAGCCACAGACGACGGGAACAGCTAAGAAACCCATCGATGATGAAGAGAGGCACAATGATGACGCACACAGCACGGTCTGCTTTGTGCCTCTCTTCGACTTTGTGAGACTTCTGCGATGTTCTTTTACGCCATGAACAGTGGCGTCGCTAGGTCGTCTGGCACCCGGGGCCCATAGGTCTTGTGTCACCCCCCCCCTCCCCCGGATGCAGCCTGCGGAAAGAGGGGTGTCTTCAGACGTATATGACCCCCCCACTCCACAGGCCCCTTGCACCCGGGGCCCACGCCCCCCCCCCCCCCCCTATTGCTACGCCACTGGCCATGAAACACCAGCAAGCTCAACTGGAAACTGCAGCCAGAGATTGGTTTCCAGTCCGAAGGAGAATGAATAATGCATAAATCTCGCACACAAACGGCAAATACAAGTCGAAGACATGAAAAACCCGTAAAAACAGTAGACATTTTACTTTAAAAAACACTATGAGCCTTCCGAACGTGACGGTATTGCACAGGAGTTCATAGGTGTGGAGGACATCTTTTTGCGATTATTAGTGAAACTTTCAGAAGATTAATTAAAAAAACATTAGCTTTTCGGTAGAGCTTTGGAAGTAGTTAATTATATGGCAAATTTGGAGACAGTCAAAATTTAAAGCGCCACTATGTTCTTGAAATCTGAAAAATCGTACCTAAGTTGTTGAGATAAGCATCGCCCATTTTTCCGGATCAATGTAAGAAATATCAAGATCGAGATCTACAGGAGCTCAGAAGCAGCAGGCCCGCAATCATAACAGACGAAAATGCCGGATCGGGAAAGACGTGAAGAAGTTCGAGGCTGAAGGACGGGGCCGGTCGCGGCATACATCGATATGGCACGTTGCTTACGGCAAGCATATGCTGCTGCGTGCCGTATCAGGTTTTGCCGACCCCTACCATCATTCGATCTTGGCCGCAAACTTCGTCATGGGACATTGCCGCGTGACGTAGCCACTGGGCTGGATTTTTGGAGTGAGCGTCAAAATTCGATTATGGATATCTCGAATGGGGTGCAATTGTCAAGATATGAAAGAACAGGGATGTATGTAAATGTTTGCCACATAAATACCTGCCTCCAAGGCTCTAACAACCAGTTAATAAACACATTTTTTGTTGATTGTTCGTTCGAGAATTGCATTAATAGTGGTAAAGCAGGCACGTCTATCCTGGGAACTTCTTCACAAAAATGCCCCTTTCGATGGGCTCATGCGCTTACAATCAAATTCTATAGTCGAAATAACGCCCAGTATTAGCATACGTGAATGTAACGGAAACCTACGAAGGCATGGCCAAGCTAAACTGACCTGCATTACCACGCCACTCTGCACCGCGACGCTTGAGCTCATCTGGTGCCCATAACGCGCAGTGCCCACTTGTACGCGTCCTATATTACTCGGGGATAGGGTTATTCGCATAAAGCCCCTCCAGGGGTCTGTCTAACGCGGCCATTGAAAGAAACGACAGCTAGATTCAGAGGATAAATGCCAACACTCAGGCTGGCAATGTATGCGTACTGCGTGGTTACCTCCATCGGACGAGCTCAAGCGGCGAAATGACATAGGCGGCGGCACAGGCGACATCACTCCAGGATAGTCCGGTTACACACTCGCAGAGGCACGATACGTGAGCTTACTACAGAAAAAAAAATACTTGGAACTCGGCTGCTGCGAGCGTTGAGCTGCTATATATGGGATTCACGGTTAGTGGTCAGTCAATCAGTCAACAAACTTTATTAAGGTCCTAAGGAACTACTAAGTCGTAGTTGCGGGCCACTCCCACGTTGGGGCCGGAAGACCATGGTCCTCCGCCCGTTCGCGGGCCCTTACGACAGCCCTTAGTTGGTCCTGGAAATCGCCGCTTTTAAGGGCCTCTTCCCAGTCCTCTTGTTTATTAAATGATGCGTTTTGTAACGCAGAGCATTGCCAGAGGATGTGTGCTAACGAGCAATAGTCTTCATTGCACTCGAGGCAGTGTGGCTCGATGTCTGGAGCAAAGCGGCTAAACTTTCCTCTCCAAGGGAAAGATCCCGTTTGTAACATTCTCAACGTGTAAGATTGAGGTCTAGTTAGCTGTGGGTGTGGCAGCTGGAATTTCCTGCGCCCCAGCTGATAGTGTTTAACTATTTCATTAAAAGAGTGTAGAGGATCAGAGTTGTGCTCACAATCCCGACTGCTTAGCGTATCAGGACCATTGCGGAATGTTAGCCGTAGATGAATTTGTCTGAACTTGGTGATAGTTTGAAACATCCTTGCGGCTCTGTTCAGTGCGCTTTATCTGCGTTCTTTGGGTATAAATTTTGAAGCAATCCTAGGTTCGCCAACGCCGACAACAATGAGACTCGGCACTCATGTAGAACTCATTCGAATTGTTGCATTTAGACCCCAATATCTTATTGAAGGTAATCAATTTTGCAAGTTCACAAAGCGGTCGAAGCCAGAACGACTAAGTTTAAGCAAATCCACGAACTAACCGTCATTGCGACGCTGGAAGAATTCATCCAATCATGAATTCATGAATTCTAGTAACTGCCATGCTTTCGGCTCTCACAAAAACTAGCGACATTGTTCCCCCTAGGATAACTTTTTATAGGAAATCCTAGGAGCCACCAGTTCTTCTTACGACAGTACATAAATACTATTGCAGGTCAAACCACACTAAATGCAACTAAAACGTACTCACGTTGTTTAGTGAAGTAGTGCCGAACTGATTGGACGAAAATATGAGCGGTTCAACTCAAACGTGTGCTAGTCCGTTAAATTCAAATGCTAGAGATCACGTACATCAAACGCCACATTTCTGCGAATAAATCATAAGTACACCATCGCATCATTTCGTATCGGCTACGCACATTGATTGAGACTATTACTGCACTACAGTTGACGCAACTGCACTAGCAGCCACACTATGTAAAAACCACACCCGCCATGGCACAAATGCACCGGTGCCACGTTCCACGCACCTTGCCATGCTTGGCACTTGTTTTTTTGTTAAACGCACTTGCAGCCACTGAACTTGAGAAAACCCCTAATTTTATCAAAAATGATCCGTTATCTGCCTTCGGGCCCATCTAAGTTCACATTCTTTAACAATTTACGCCTCCAGTTGGTGTCTTTCCAGACATGTAAAAATTTATATATTTTTTCTTTTTCATCGATGTTGTATATCGCACAGGCACGCGACATACTGCCATAACTGTTTGCCGTGACGAACGCACCGACAAAAAGAGTCAAACAAGCGATGAAATAGGCTGGGCACGTCCTCCAAACTCTGCGTTACGCCGACAGTCGTGGAGGGGAAAATAAATATGGGAGAGTTACGTGAAAATATTGATCTCTAAGTCATAAAAAAGAAATCTGCCAGAACACACCTCACGACGGACGTGAAAGTTAACGCGGATAGGACCAGAAAAGTCTCAAACACCTTTTTTTGTCACTGAGGAGCGCCACACACGACCTGGGACACGCTCAATTACCCTAGTTCGCCTCTTTGAGATTTGTAGCGGCAGCAGCATCGGCGTCGCATGAGAGTTATGTAGACGCTTGCGTCCACACGACGCACGAGCGGATGGCACGCTAGACCTTACATTGCGGCATCCCTTCGCAGACGTCTATTCGAAACCGTGCACAACCTGTCGGACCCTGGCATTCGCGGGACGCAGAAGCTTCTTTCCAGTCGTTTCGTTTGGCCTCGGCTAAACGCGCTAGTTCGCGATTTGGTTCGCTGGTGTTTGTCGTGTCAACGCTCTAAGATTCAGCGTCACCACATTCTGCTTGCCAAGGTTTTTCTTCCACTGGATGCTCGTTTTGACACCGTACACCTGGACCTCGTCGACGCTCACCCACTTTCGAAAGGTTACTGCTACATACTGACATGAATCGACCGCTATTCACGGTGGCCAGAAGCTACACCTATATCTGACATCTCAGCGGCCACTGTTGCAACAGCTTTCTTGTCAACATGGATCGCATAGTTCCGCTGCCCATCCAGAATAATCACCGATTGCTGTCGGCAAGTTGACTCTGCATTCTTGAACAAGCTACTCAAACTATTCGGAACGGCATGTCTTCGCACGACTGCTTACCACCCGCAGTCCAATGGACTAGTTGAACCTTTTCACCGGCATTACAAGGCCTCCTTCATGGCGCATGAATCGGCCGAAAAGTGGGTCCTAAATTTGCCTCTCGTCTTAGTTGGCATCACAGCCGCACTCAGGAGCGACTTAGGTTGCTCCTGTGCTGAGCTCGTCTACAGCGCTCACAAACGCCTTCCGTGCGATTTTTTTTTTGTCGCCATAACCAAAACACCTATGCGATCACCTGCCCACTACGTTGCGAAACTGCAAGCTTTCTTCAGCCAGATACGTCCCGTGCCTACACATTAGCAAGAAGCAAAATCTCCGTACGTTTCTCCCGCACTCACCTCTGCTATCCACGTTTACGCGCGTAACTGTGCCGTGCGGAAGCCTTTGCAGCCACACTACTCCGGGCCATATTGTGTTCTAGAGCGTCGTCCGACGACTTTTGTCGTGATTGTCAACAGCCGCTCAGACAGAATCGCCCTGGAACGTCTCAAACCCGCCTACATTGAAGCAATCGCACCACCGGCTCCACCAATATGCGACGCAACACTGCTGCATCCTTCACCACCGCCTCCGCACGTGACACCCAAGACCACCGCAAAGACATGCCACATCATGTGGACTTTCTATCGTTCGTCTAACTTTCCTGCTCTCTAAGGCGGGAGCCCTCTGTAGCGGCAGCAGCATCAGCGTCGCATGAAATTTATGTAGACGCTCGTCTCCACACGAGGCACAAGCGGTTGGCACGCTCCCGCACGGGCTAGCGTTCCGAAATATTATTAAAAAGGATGCTACGCTAAGAGAAGGAGTGTCGGTTTTTCCTCTCCTGCGAGAGCCCGAGACGTTACCTGTCTACGAGGTCGCTCGTCCCCACAGATTCAGTGAAGAGCAGAACATACCTTGTGGCATACTCAGCCACCAAGGTTGGCATTAGGCGCACTCAATACAGCTGTTTATCAAACCATGGAATGCCCACTCTCAGTGACCAATGTGGCGGGAAAGCGGTTAGAATAACACTTAGCTAGTGAGCCAAGCCGGCGTAAAAGACATTCACCGGACAGCGGCACATACTTTGTGGTCCATAAACAGTGGCACATAACCAATGACCCAAGTTGTAAAGATGTTTACTGAAGCGTTGCGCTGACCCAGTTGCCCATATTCAATGGCCATAATTTACATCAAATAGGTTAAATGAAGTATGGCGCATACCTAGTTTCACATACGCAGCGACATATGTGCTGGGCTTAGAGAGGTTCATTTAAGAGTGCCACATAAGCACCGGCGCATATTCTGCAACCCAAGTTGGCATGAAACGCTCTAAAACGGTTGACCCCTCTAAAAGAATCACGCTGAAAGCATCGATGATGAGTAGTTATTATGTGAATATGTTTGTTATCCCACTCAATGGTCTGTGGATCAATGAAATGCAACAGGTGTACCCGCAAGATTCTGAACACATCCTGCTTAAAGAGATGCTTTAGCACGGGCGCAGCTCCGATGCCGCTTATTTCAAATACACGTAAAACTCAAATTCATTATCGAGATAAGCCATGGGCCAATAAAATAAAATCTGGTGCATCTGAGAGAGAAAGATAGGTTCTATAGTGGCTCTTGAAAGAGGAATGTTTATTATAGACCTGAGTATTACGAAAAGTGCAGAATATTGGTAAGTCTGAAAAAAAAAGAAACAGAAGCACGACGTTTATAAATCCGCAACCCCGCAGCAAGAGTACACAACTCAGTTCTGTCAACTGAATAAATTAGAAAATCTAAAGCGGATAAATTGGGTATCTCAATTTATATCTTACGTGATTTTGTTACATTGTTTAGATGAGTTTAGCAGAAGCCTTACTGACATATTAGCGGTCTATATTATAGCCATGTATAACAAATCAATTTTGTACACTTTAGATCTCTTATCAAATGCAATTCACAGAACGGTGGTATCGCTTTTCGTCCAAAGTTGTAAACATGAGTGTTCCGTTTACTGGGCGTTTGCGATCTTGAGCAATATTTATTAAAAGAAATTCATGACCGAAGTAGAAAATTTGCTACTAACAGTCACAATTACTTTTACATGCAATAAGCCTCATCAAATTTCGTGAGGTGGTTGTAGAGAAAACGATTCCTCCTCTCCCATGTATTTAGATAGCTCTCGAGCTAAGGATTCCTCTTACAGCTTTATTGATGTATTGATGAGATGCATCAATTTGTTGTGAAATATTCTAAAAGAGCAGAGCAAATGTTTTTTCGGGGAGCAATCAATGATGTCAATTTATTGCTTGTTAGGTTACCTATATTGACTATACGCCTGGAATAATAGCCCATCAACCACACAACACTGAAACTTTAACACAAAGCTTCTGTTAGAAATTCTTAGCGTAAGAATGATTGCTGACTTGGAACACGACGCGCCTTCACTTTCCTTAAGCTCGGCTACCAATGTTTTTTTTATACTCGATGCCATAAGCTGCATCCTCGTCAGAACTGGCATAGAGGTCGTCCTCGTCAGATGACTCAGCGGTGTCCTCGACACCCGTAAGTCATACTCAGTGCCCTAGAGTTCGTTGCAGTTGCGGCTTTTACTAAAGCCAGTCTGAATAATCTCCAGACTTGCCTGCCGGTGGGTACCACGGAAAAACTCCGTTAGCTTGGTAATTTTGCTAACCTTGTTCATGAATATACGAGTACGTCGAGATTCTTTGGTTAGTAATATTGTCGATGGTGCTCTCAGGGTAGCATAAAAAACGAAAAAAAGTAGAGTTATGTTCAAGTATATAGGGTACTCTGAGCTGCCAGCGAGAATTTATTTCTTTGCACATAAAGACAATTTTGCGTGGCAACATAACCGTTGCAGAGCCCTTTCGGCATGAATACGCCATCACTCTGCCAAATCTGCACTGAGCACTCGTTTTGGCCACTATTCGAACGCCGCTTGCACGCCGCCAAAGTTGTGGACGAGCCGCCACAAGCTAAGAAAAAGGAAGCGGGCCAATCGGAGACGCCAGCACCATCCTGCTCACCCTGTTATCTACTTTCACTACGCCAGCACGGCTCCAACGAAAGCGTCTCGTCTCCTACGCGCTCTTTATCTCTATTTTGAATCATATCAGAAAGGATAACCGTTTGCGGCAGGTAATACTATTCACTTTGTAACCAAACAAGTCACTCCTGCAAAGGAGGAGAGCGTTTGAATGAACTGTTCAAACAACAGTTAGAGTAACCATGTCAGTCAGTCAGTTAGTCAGTGTTTTATTTTCACCAAACAAAAACGTGTGCTCGCGTCGGCGGTTACGTGAGTGTATGACGTCAGTGTATGGGAATAAAGTCAGAGTGGAATCTTTTTAGGTAATAGCGACCCTGTTCCGCTAGTAAGCCTGCAACCCCGTATACCTCGTGCGTGGTGGAAACCTTGAGCCGCGGATGAAGGGGGGGGGGGGGGGGGGTCGTGAGTGCGATGCCTCGCAGACAAGAGTGTCAGCGCGTGATGAGCAATGCAATGCAATGAACCTTTTCTGACGTCTACTTGGGTCACTGAAAGTGTCACAACATCACACCTACACGGTGACGTTTCCGTGACGCGGTTTTTCTTGCAAATGAGGGTTGGAGTAAAAAAAAAATTAAATTATGGGGATTTACGTGCCAAAACCACTTTCTGATTATGAGGCGCGCCGTAGTGGAGGACTCCGGAAATTTCGACCAGCTTGGTTTCCTTAACGTGCACCTCAATCTAAGTACACGGGTGTTGTCGCATTTCGCCCCCAGCGAAATGCGGCCGCCGTGGCCGGGATTTGAACCCGCGACCTTGTGCTCAGCAGCCGAACACCATAGCCACTGAGCAACCACGGCGGGTGAGGGTCGGAATCGACGTTGTGGTTTTCTCTACTCTCGAAAAGCGCGTTCTTGCGAAATATGACCTTCAACGCGGCGTTTGAGCTCTTTAAAGGCACGCATAGAGGATATTGAGCTAAGAGGCCTTCGCTGCCACCGATTTGGTGGAAAAAGACTGCTCTACTTTTCTCGTTAAATCATAAAATGACAAAGCGTTTTTCACAAGACTACAAAGTTTCCCAGGGTGACTGCAGTGGTTACGAGAGATAACATGTAGGCTTGCGCGTGCATCCTTTGGCGCCAATAGCGCTGAGCTCGCGTCTTCCCTTTTTCTGAGTGAGAACTCGGACACTACTTTGAAAACGTGCTGTGAATACAATCCTTCGTTTCTTGTCTATGTCATCGTCCTGGTGGGATTGCGCCGTGATTGTGACTCAGTTTTCGTATCGTCCCTTGTGTAAATAAACTTTTTATAAACACGGTGGGATCAATAATACATTCACGAAGTGTTTGTCACAAGAGTACAAAGATTGCCAGGCTGTGCTGGTTAGGGGTGATAACATGTAGGTTTGTACGTGTCATTTTTGGCTTCAACAGGAGCCACGACCTATTCACATTTTTGTGTGCGGTGGGAACGCATGCTTCTCTTATGCAGACGCAAGCTCCTGTGGAGCACCACTCTGTCGACCGGAATGACCGGTTTTAGTGTGAGCTGTTGGGCCGCGCAACATTTACAATGAAGTGACGTGTATAACGAAGAGTTTCGGATGCCGCAAGCACTTTGTTACAAAGGCGTTCGACTGTATTACACTTCTTTGGCACGAGTGGAACGAATACGTCGCATCCCAGATAGCACGAGCTAAAGCACTTAAGTGCGTGCGCTCTAGCTTCCATTCGGCTACTAGAATTAATGAGTTTCTCCCTCGCGTCTGGACGGGGAGCGTGGCGGTTTGTACCATTCTCGTCTCGTGGCAGCTAACGCTTTGGAGCACTGTGTTAAACTGCACCCCCACCTTCGGGGCAGCTTTCATTCCCCAGTCCTTTCCTCGCCGTGCGCTCCGAAGGTGCTGCGCGACATTGTAAGTCCTTCCGGTTTATACCAGATTGTATCGTACCTTCCTGGAGTAAAACAAGATTGCCGACGATTACGACTCTCCCTAATTATGATGCGAAACCTTACGCGTGTTCATTTCGCGATGTATTGGCTGGCGCGGACAATCTGTCTCGTGCGACCCCTGGCAATCTGAGCAAAGTGTGGCGCGATTGTCTCGCTGATCGAGAAATCGCGAGAGGCAGTGTGTGGGTGAAGAGTGGGCGCGATTCACGGCAGCCGCCGCAGACAGACGCCGTAGCCGCTCACGCAATGCTTTGCTTCCATATATGGTGTCGGTCGAGGTGCTCTCCGCATGGCATTGGTGAAACGACGACGACGCACTAGTCTGGCGCCGTCTCCCAGCGGTTGTTACCTCACAGCATGTCTGTCGCCATATCCTCCTCCTCCGCTTTCCTCCTCGCGCTCTCTTCGCTATCGCTGTTTTTCATGCCCTGCTGCTCTGCGAGTTCGCTCTTTCATACTTCGCTGTGCTCGTTCACTCTGTTACGCTGGCTCCGATAGTCAACGCAGGAACAGGCACCTAAAGGCTGCACGATAAAATTATGAAAAAAAATTCACCAGTCCTTCCACTTTGTGGAGAAGAACGAGCAGCGAAGATGTCGTGCGTTTTACTTCAATCGACGCATCTATGTATATATTATTATTATTATTATTATTATTATTATTATTATTATTATTATTATTAAAGGACACAGACAACGAATGGATATTTTGACTGTGGAATAATTTGTTCTTATTCTTTTATTAAGTAGACACGTGTGGAAGTACCACAGCATAGCAGACGGGAATTCCACAACATGTACAAATTCACCGTGAACTACCTAATTAAGAAAAGTAGATGGAACTCAGCGTAATCTGAGAGTCGTCTAAGCGGCTAATATTCATGCAATTTGTTTCGGGATAGTTCCGATAAAACAAGAGTTACAGCCGTTTTCTGCCACCACACTCCCTCCCTAGACGGCCACGTATTTACAGCAGACGGGAATTCTGTAAAGTTTACAACTTCGCTGTGAACTAACCGATTAGGGCAAGTAAATGAAACTCGGCGAAATGATAGAGGGGGGATAGCGGCCGAATTAGGCATATTTGTTTTCAATATACCTACATTAGATTGAGGGCTACAGAGCATTCGCGAGAAACTGGAGACAAAAATTCTTTCGTGCCGACGTGACCCTTGGACAGGCGGACATCGACCACTGACGAAGGGTACACTATATAGAGCTTCGCTGTAGAAGGAGCCGTAGGTCTCTTTTTCTGTTTCTTGAGCTGCTTCGCCGGTCGCACATATGTCGGTAAGTTCGCGTTCACTGTGAGTTGCAGTCACTTTAATCTTTGCGATGCTTCGTCATTCTTAATGTCTTAGGAACTAGCCGAATCTTCAGTCATGGGCCATTTCACACAGCTTAGCGCAACGAGATTCCCCAGTGGCGAGGGGTGTGAACATGCCGGTGCGTTTGCGTTCGACGTCGATGCGCAGCAAACATTCATGCGCCGGACGCAACTAGAGTTGGGAAGCGCGAGGAAGGAAAATACGCCTTAAATTGTTCCTCGGATTAGCAACAGCTGGTCGCACAGCATCAAGAAAGGAAACAAGCTTTGGTTGCACAGACCAGCCATGAAGAAATGCTTGCAGTATAATTTTCTTATGTTTAAAGAAAAACAACAGACGTGCAAACACACCTTTTCAAACAGTTCTGCAAACGTAGACGACAGGGACACGGGACCATAATTTGAACGTTATTTATGCGGCCACTTTCATGAACTGGCACGACTATTGCATTCTTCCAACAAGAAGAAACGGCACTTGTACGCAAGAACGATTAGGGATGTGAGTTAGAAGAGGAACAAAAACAGACAAGCCTATTATAAAGAACATGACTTATGTTCGTAAGCTAGATCAGGCTTCGGTTTTAACCTACTTACATTCGCCGGGATATCGTCCTCTGAAGAACATGAAATGTTGAAATGGTCAATGCAGATATACTGCCAGTGACAAGCAATAATACTATGTGTTGTATTCAGGAAAACGATGAAAAAAATGTTCAGCGAATGCATTGGCGATACTGTGTTAGATTTTAAGAGTTGCACGAAATGGATGATTTATGAGATTAAGCTGAACCCGCTCCTAACTGCAATCTTTTAACATAGGTCCAGAAACGTTTCGGATCGCATTTTCCTTCCTTCTCGACAAACTTAATGTATGCATAACTGTCGCTACGCAGTGATGCGTTACGAAGTAGACCACGCAATCCCTGAGAAAACCATGTTGCATAACGAGCAGGACAAAACTATTTCCAAGTACTGAAGGCTGCCAGAGCAAATTTAAAGTCATCAGTACAGATGCTACCCGCTTTCTTGACTCTATAGCACGGAGCAATTCAGACCAGTCGGCATCACTGAAATATTGGGAAAGACATAGACAGTCACTGTCTGGAAAACCAAACGAGCGAACATGTTCGCTCAATACATGAATCACCTCTAAAAATTACGTATTCGAGTGAAACATGCCAGGACTGAACAGGAAGCAAACTGGTAACTGCAACAGAAATCTCAGCAACGCAGATATTATCGAGAACCAGATTCATATCACTGCCAGCTTAATTTGGAACCGCATTAAACTGCGGTAGCCCAGGAAATTCCACAGAAAACAGCGCACTACAGCGAAGGGATGATAAACATAGGGATGTCGCACGTGAAGAAACCCCAACCATAGACGGAACATTGAAATCACCAGCTACATCATAATTTGCAACATCAATAACTTCCACTAATAATATGCTAAGAAAGCTGCACGTTACTCATGTTAGGAGGGGAGTCGGCGGCGCAGAGCAGCACATTGTTGCCACGTTTAACAGAAATTTAAAGACACACTGTCTCCAGCACAATCTCATGGTTCTCACAATCTCACAATCTCATTCTTCCTCACAGCAACAAGCATGCCGCCGCCGTATTGAACAGGAGCATCACCCATACCGTCGCATCTAGAACTGTGCATTCCGATGAAAAGTAATTCTTGAGCAGTAAGTCGTTACAAATCCAAGTTTAAGTTAAGGATATAACATGCTACGAACAGGCTGGCACGTTCTTGCCGACATAGAAGGATTTGTTGCATAGACCAGGAACTTATTCGTCAAAAACGGAGCATTTCATTAGTGAGGTTAGAAAAGAAGTCACCTTATTTTCTCGCCGGCGTCCCTAGACGCATCATGCCTACCGTATAAAGTCCCGAACAGGGAAGCCTTCCGCAAAATATCTACCGAGAAGAATTTTTTTTTGTGAAGACGTTCTCGTCCACTGTGTCCCGGAAGGAAACGCAACTGTAGCTCTTCGCTTCGAGCATCTGGCAGTCAACATTGTTGCAATAAACAATCGTTTATCAGCGTAGTACAGATTTCCTCGCAAGCTGTGGAAGGGGCCAAGACGCCTTCCCGGCACAGAACTAGTGTCAAAAAGGTGTGGCCCCCAGCGCCGTCTTCGCCTTCGTCTTGCGCCGGAACTGCGTAGTTTGTGGGGCCGTGACTCACGTTTGCCTCCAGCGATGGCCCGCCGACAGGCGTAGGTGCCGAATTGACGATGGGCTTTTCATATACCCATGCGAGGCTGGTGGGTATGGGTTAGCTTGACTTGCAGCGAGTGACCAAAGGGACGTCGACGAAACCGCCTATGGAGGCCACATGTTTACGTAGCGATGTTGCTGCGCGCATTTGTGCACTAGTGCTCCCTTCCGAACCAGTCAAACAGACGATTAAGCAGTTATATTTGTTTGATCTATACGAAAACAAAAAAAAAGATATTGGAGGTTTCTTTTGGTAGAGCTGTTTAGAGTTTCGCGGTAGAGTTTCTTTCCGCCAGCGTTACCGTAATATAAAAGTGGTCATATTATTCGCTATGATGTTTTGGTTGCGTGCTTTTTCGTCGAAAAATATCCTGTCTCCTTTGTTCAGGTAACGGGACTTCTAATGAGTTTCAAATAAGGGCAAACATACTTTCATGTTCGCACCAGCTGTATCTTTGGTTCTAATGCCAGCCACCTAGTTTTCAGAGTGTTTCCAGCTATTTGCCTTTATTCACATTCAATGTATAACTCGGGAACGATAATGTAACTTGTGTGCGGTAAAGCAAAAATACTTCGCAGCAAGGGTAAGAAAGGACACGTTCCCGCTAAAAGGGATGTCATTCTAATGAGGAATAATAAATGTAGCAGGTTCGTTTTCATCCAAATGCACAGTTGGAAAATTCACAGAAAAGCTGCTAAAATTGTGGTAATCATGAGGGCATGTGATTCTGGTTCCACGGAATTAAGGTAGACCCCCTCTTGTCTTTTACGGGACAATTCTGTAAGTGACAGCGTGTGTTTTAGCGGTGCCGTGGGATGAAATTACGCACGCATTGTGATAGGAAACATTGGTTGTGCTTCCTAGACAATCACATGTAAGAAGACAGGACAGGCGCCTGTCCTGTCTTCTTACATGTGATTGTCTAGGAAGCGCAACCAATGTTTCCTATTACAATGAACCAACTTGCCCAACAACGCATCCTGCTAAACACGCATGCATGGTTAACGGAAAATTACCGATATGACAGCACGTTATTGCAGTGCTTTGGAATGAAATTATGTACGCCTGTACATCTTACCGAACCGAGGACACCGTAGTAGACGCTTTGGCGGACGCCGTTGTAGACGCGTAGCCGGCGCCCGTGTGTCTGGAAAGCGATCTGCGATGTTTGCAGAGTGCGTGTAGTGCCAGTAACTTCGTATTCGCTGTGATTTCGACATTACGTTCGCGCTGATGCAAGACGTACATGAAGGTCGATTGCTCTCTCCAGAATTTTCACAGCCGGTTTCCGCGCTCAATGAGCGAGATGTTTTCATGTTTAGGAAACGGCACACACCGCGATCATCTCAAAGAGCTAGTTTGGGCTGGCACCATGAATTTGCACGAGTGGTTCCGGCCTACAATGGTTAGAGCGTCGGGCTGCTGTGCAGTGGGACTTGATGTCCCTCTAGTCGGTAATCAATTTCTTTTTATGCGAAGCATATTACGAGAGCTCAACCCAGCTCCTCAGGCGCGGCGGTGTCGCCTTGAAACCACGTGACACCATGACGTCACGACAGAGGAGAAGTGGCTTTGGCTCAACTCTTGCAAGACGGGCTGGGTGGGAATCGAACCAGGGTCTCCGGAGTGTGGGACGGAGACGCTACCACAGAGCCACGAGTACGATGCTTCAAAGCGGTACAAAAGCACCTCTAGTGAATGCGGTGTTGCCTTAGAAACGAGCTGTTTCTAAGGCTCAGGCGTGCGTCGCTTGCTCAGGCGCACATTTCGTTGCCGCGCCGAACGCTGCGTTGCTCGACGCTCACCGCGTCCAATGCGGGGCGCGTAGTCGCTGCCCTGTAGCCCATTGTCTTACACCCCTTGGCGGGTCGACGGGAACGCTGTCGCGTTCCACTCTTGAAGGCGAAGCAGAGTAACGCATGAGTTGTTTCTTCGTCTAGCCGAACCAAATATAGCCAAGCAACAGCAGTTCACCAGGCTAAACAGTGGTTCAACAACTAAAATAAATGCTAGTATGCTTCGCATCCTGGGCTTAAACTTACCTAAGCCACAGCCATTTTTTTCTTTAGGCATGAGCTATTCGACAGGACAACAGCAGCACCCAGCATCCACGATCGGGAAAGTCCGGGGATCTTTGCAAAGAAGGCTTTGCTCCTAATGCGACGACCTGTACGCTGAACTCAAGTCTTCCCGCTGACGAAGTACCCTGCAATGTAAAGCGAGTGTCGCCAAAAAATGACAATTTCAACGAGCGCTACCGGTATGTGCGAATATGAAGTTCGTTATGTTGCGCATTCCACTGGTTTTTTAAAAATTTAGATTCATATCATGTGTTATAGGGAGCAGAGGTCGCGCGTTCAGAAACCCAGACTGCGCACCCCAATTTGCGTCGTGTTTGTGTTTGTTGCGATTATCTGTTGTGTTGGGCGCAATTGAAGATCGAAGCATTTCCACAGCGATTTTGTTGCTGCATTATGTGTTGCCGTAGTATGTGTTGCTGTAGTACGTGTTGCCGTAGTATGTGTGGCGGTAGTATGTGCAGCGGTAGATGTGTTGCTGTAGTGTGTAGTATGTGGAAAGTACGTGGCGGTGGTGATTCGCGCCGTGGTCGTTCTCGGAGATACAAAGAAAGGCTAGTGACACATCTTACATCCCAAACCTTAGGTGGTCATACGGCGAGGGCGTCTGCAGACAGGCGTAGCGCAACCCCGGCATGAGTAAGTAGAGGGGTAGGGGAGGGGGGAGGGCGGGAGGTCGTATTCTAAGACATTCCTCCTAGTCAACACGTCCATTTTGCCTGCTGGTGAAACGCTAGCGGATTGACTTGGCTGGAGTACGAGAGACAAGCATCCAGCCAGTCTTGTTCTCGCTGGTGCATCTCCAGCCATTCAGCAGCGACCGAAATGAATAGTCCACTGGGCGTGCACGTATGGAATAGTCTCCACCCCTGCATGAAGCGTACGCTGGAAGCATGCTCCCTTGGAAGCTTTTCGTAGAATTCAAGCAGTGGCAAGGAAGAAATGACATCCTTGGTGTTTACGCGCCAAAAGCACAATCTGGTTATATAAAAGCAAGTCATGGTGCGGTGCTGCGGAATAATTTTGGCCGTCTGGAATGTTGCACCGGCGTTCTTATATTCCGCCCCAAAGGTATGCAAACCCCCGACCTCTAGCTCACCTGCGCAGTGCCATAGCCACTCGGCTACCGCAGCGTGTTGTGGCAAATCAGAGCCTGGTCATTTCCGACAAGTGTGACAACGCGATTTCACTGCTGTGCTCTTTATCAGGTGTGTCCTAATAATTATATTCGCGCTTCCGCCCGAAAGGTGAAGCACCGATTGCGATAGCAAATTGGTAGATAGTTGCACGAAGTAAGGATGGTAGTTTTATCGGCCATATGAACTTGTAAACATTCGCTTACTTAGCAAATTAACAATGGCAGAATACGTAAGCGTGGCTCAACGAGGACGCAGAAAGAAACAGACACACAGAGACAGCGCTGTCTTTGTGTGTCTCCTTGTTTCTAGGTCCTTGCTCAGTCGCTCTTACACATTCTAGAAGAGTTGACTGTTGTGCTTGTCCTTGTTCACCATCCTTGTTTCCGTGTTCTTATCGTGCTCAGTTACTGCTTCAAATACACATTCTGGCATGGATTCAAATAAACTAGCGCGTCAACGCGTTTTAACTAAATTAACCAGCACGATGTCACGCGCGCACAGTTAAATCAATCAATCAATCAATCAATCAATCAATCAATCAATCAATCAATCAATCAATCAATCAATCAATCAATCAATCAATCAATCAATCAACCAATCAATCAATCAATCTTTATTTTCACTCTGTCAATTATACAGAAAGAAGGACTGTGACAAAAAGCTGTTTTTCAGAACAGCTTGACTAGGCCACAGCCCCATAGGCCGGAACCACTCGTGCAGTTTCATGGTGCCAGCTCAAACTATTTCATTGAGATGATCGCGGTGTGTGCCGTTTCCTTTGTGCCAAATACAGAACCATGAAATAGGCGAGTTTATAGCATTCGATTTACCGCATCAAATAGATTACAATATATACGTTGGATCTGTATATCTATTAAATCACTAGAATATCAAGAGAGATCCTCGAAACACGTTACATGGTGTTTTGCGTATAAACAGCCAAGGAGTAAAGAGCCGCTAAACAATCAGGGGTGAAAATAATCGAGCACTGCCCAACCAACCATGGGAACACAGTAAGATCAAGAACAAAAACAGAACCCCCACATTCAATCAGAAATAAAGGTGAATGACACTTGTGACCAGGAGAATGTGACTGTAACATAGAAGTGTAAATAAGCATCAACATTTGGTTACAATTAAACATTTCAAGAACAGTAAATATAATCGGATAGCTCATATATTCGGTGGAATGCCTGCCCTTAAGATCATTGAAGAACACGTTCCGTTCCATTACTGCACTCGGAAAAGAAAAAAATGAATGCCTCAAATTATCCCAATAAAATTTGCGTTCTTCAAGGTGTTAGGTACCTTTAGCTCGAGTAGTTCTTGTGATGGACGAGGATAAATAGCCCCTATTTGTAAGCCGTGCATGGGGGAATTCTCGACGTTCCAGCGACCTGCGCCACCCACTTTCGAAGATACCGCTCTGCGCTCTGCCTACGATATATCCGTGACCTGACAACTTTCCGGCGAGGCTACCGAGCTCGGTTTGGCGTCAAGCGCGGATTGCATGCTTATGGCCGATTTGCCTGCTGTGAAACTGCCCTAATCATGGTTAACGCTAACCGCGGCCACGCTTACCGAGGTTAGCCGCCTAACCGTCACTTCTCCTGCTGTGTAGCTGAGAGAGGGAGAGAGAGAATAACTTTATTGAATTGGGGAAATGGGGATAGGGGATTAGGAGCTTGATGGGTGGTGCCCCAAGTCCAGGGCTCCACTGGCTTCTGCCGCTAGCCGAACGTGACCAAGAAGGGCCTTCTGCACCTTCGGGTCTGAGCTGGCGAGTTGTGCCTCCCATTGCTCCAGTGTGTTGGTTAGATTATACCTAACTAAGTAGGCATTTAAATTCGGCGGTCTATTTTGGCATCCCCATGAGATGTGGTACAAAGACGGTGGTGAGTCGCTACACCACGGACAGGCACGCCCGTACATCGTTGGGAAAATTTTGCTTAATCTTAATAAATTTGGGTAGACCCCCGTTTGAATCCTGCGGAGATCTATTGCGTCTTCCCCTTGCAAAGATGCGTGGGGGGCGCCGTATTTTTGCCGCATGCCGCGCTGGTGAGCAAGAATATCGCGTGGTACCATACGTGCCGGATCGTTATCCTCCTCCTCGCGTCGGCTCTCCTGTGAAGTTGCGGGTTGTGAATGGGAGGGCGATGGTTGCTCCGCTCGGTTCGTGAGCTCTCGAGCTAGAGCGTCAGCCCTCTCATTCCCCTCCAGGCCTGCGTGTAGCTGAGCTAACCGCAGTTAGCGATGTCATTAGGGATGCCATTGTTACGAGGGTATTATGAATAATAATGCAAAAGAGCGAGTACCTTTTCCGAAGCATGTCAACGCTGAACCGAGGTCTATAATACAAACGCATGGAATGCTTGAAAATAGAGGAGTGATATTCGAGCGTAAACCCCGCTGTGATACAATTTTATTGAAGCTTTAAAGTAAGCTTCGCTGCTGCGTGCGAAATACAGCCATTTGCTTCTAAAACCACTTATACATCGGCAGTCAGAACGCTGTAGTTTACAGAAAGATTTAGGCAAACCTTGTGGTTTTGCTGTGGCCTAAACGAGAGTCCTATCACAGCATACCTAATGATTTTGCTCCAATAGCAGTGCAGAGGCATTCGCGTTGTGAACGTCTAGTGCTATCCGAATTGAAACGTGGCGTGCAGAAATCGTCACCTGCACTCGCAGACATTTCTTGGCAAAGGCTATAGAGGCAAATTGCGCGACTGCTACCGCGAAATAATGTAGTCCCACAATTCCAGCGGTGTTGGCTGCGTGAGAAATATTAATACTAATAATTGTAATAATAAAAAAACATTGCTACCCTTTCTACACGAAGCTATTTGAATCAGGAACAAGCATACACCTGGGGAATATTTATATTTTTATTACTTTGTACCTTGACATTTCGAGTTTTTAAACGTGTGACAATGACATACCGTTTCCGTGCACCTCGACGGCAAAACAGCGTCTCCGTCTTCAGGTGAGCCTTCGTCACCTTCTGGTTCTTCCGTCGTCTCGCCACTTAAGCTTGTGACCAATTTCGCCGACAAATGGCTGTCTACGCAGACGAAGCAAATGGCGTGCAACGTTTATGTTTCAACCACGCGTGACTATTTGGAGCTCACCAGCGTCGCGATGCATAAAATAGTGAGTCAGCTGACCGGCGTGAGTGTGCCTTCTGTGAGTGGCATAAAAACAGAGGCATTTCGAGGTCCGCTGCTGGCTCCAAAACGAACAAGACCTGACGTCAAGTGTGGAAGAAGCACCGAGAGAGCTGAAAGGACAAGAATGCACATATACGCCAGCTTCCAGCTAGGTGCAACTGAAATGCAACGGGTGTACCTGCAAGATTCTGAACACGTCCTGCTTAAGAGCAAGACACAGAGAGAGAGAGAACATTAATTTGTAATGAGATTGGGTGGCTTTAGCACGGGTGCAACTCCAATGCCGCCTATTCAAATATATGTAAAACCCAAAAATGCATTTCCGGAATAACCCCTGGACCGATGATACAAAACATGCTGTATCTGAGAGAGAAAGGTGCGTTCTAGTGACCATTCTTTTTAGTTTAGACCTCACTGTTACGAAAACTGCCCAATATTGCTAAATCTGAAAAAAAGAAGAGTGAAACAGAAGCACGAAATTTACAAAATTGTAACTCTACATCAAGAACAAATAACCCAGTTCTGTCAATTGCATGTTAGAGAATCTAAAGCGGACAAATTCGGTACATCAATTTATCTTATACGTGATTTCCTTATATTGTTCACAAGGGTTTAGCAAAGCCACACTCACATATTAACGGTATATTTCATAGCCATATATAACAAGTCAGTTTTTTAAATTTAGGTCTTCTATCAGATGCAGTTCACAGAATGCTGGTATTGTTTTTCGTCCAAATATGTTAGCTTGAGAGTTCCGTTTTCTGGGCTTTTGCGATTTTCAATTATTTTCCTCAAAAATTCAAGCGTCAGCTTGAAGCCCGCAGTGCAGTGCAGTAATACGGAGAACCGCCAGAAAATGCACCACCACTCTGCGCACCTGCTGCTCGACAAAGCTCTTGCATAGCCAACAACAATATTGAGCTTCACAGTCTAAGGCCGCTTCAGGTCTTGTTAGGCATAGTACTGCAATCTGAGACTGTTCATCGCAGCCGTCACAGCCGTAAAGGCTTGAAGATGGTAATGGGCGACAGCGTCAAATGGCCCACTGAGCGAAAGGCCCGGCGTAAGTAGCAGCGAACCGGACCCTAAATTCTTATTGGCTTGGACGCCGCGTGATGTCCGTGCCTCGACGGAGCAGAGGGGGCGGCATAATACACTTGTACCGAACTGGCTCGGCAGGTGTTGCGTAGGGGGAGAGAGAATCGTCGCGACGCCACGTCACCCTGGCTTTCGGAGGCGCTTGTTAATCGGTCGTTCCGCGTCCACGCAAGCTATCGCCTGCATTCTAACTTCGCGTCGGTAATTGCTATAAAGAAATAATGCGCATAAATCAGAACAAATTGGAGAGGAAAGGCGCTGGTGGTAGTGGGTTTCGAAGCTACGATTACACGCTCAGAGGCCCAGTCTCTTACCCATTAAGCTAATCCAGCTACTCCTAGATAACAGGCCTGTGTACTCTGCTTTAAGACGTCAGGCTACTTGGACCAAAATTTCCACCGACAAGCCCGGCGTGACGGAAGCGGTGACGACAAAATCACCGCGGCTAATTCGAGAGCGTCCCCATTAGCTCATATGACAGTTGGACAACGCAGCGTGACGACACAAAATTAAGTGCAATGGCCTTGTGCTGTCTAGGAGGCATTTGCCAAGCATCTCGACGCCCTCGCTTGCCCGCGAAGAGATCATAACTCGAAGGACCACTCAGCGATGTGCAATTGGACATTCATTCTTTCGCATTCACAACTCATAACAAGTGCTTCGGTGTCCACGGATTTTTTGTTGTTGACGTTGTTGCCTTCAAATAACTATATGGCTCAAACCAACTACATGCACCGGGCGGCAGTCGCAAGCAACGTGTAAGCCAACAGTGCCGCGAACAGCAGAAGTCAGTGCACTGGCATGTGGAGCAGACGACGGGGCCAAGGCTCTCACGGTGGATCCAGTGATATCGCACTGCACGTCTTAAAGCCTGGCCTACTAGAAAACACATTTCCGTGTGTCTGCTTTTGGGAAAGGTAGCCACTTGTACGAGGCAGGCCTCGTTCGCGGTACCAGGTACTAAATAAGGTCGAAAACCAGTACAAATTGAGATGCAAGTGCACCCCGCCCATGCAGGCCGACTCGGTAAGCTACGTTGTGGAGCTCTAGCAGTTCTATTCCAGATGTTATTCTGATGTTCACGTTAACATTGTCGCATAGTTAACTATGTAAATAGGGGAAGCAGGCAGGCGATGTATAAAGAATGCCTAATATACATACCAGTGTGTATGTATGACGCGGCTACAGGGTGTGTGCATCTGGGTACGTTCCCCAGTAGCTGACGGGTATCTGCTGCTCTGCAATGGACTTTTCTGACGTCAACTTCGGTCACTGAAAGTATCACAACATCACGCCTGCACGGTGACGCGATTTTTCTTGCAAATGAGGGTCGGAGTACAAATTGTGGTGGTTTTCCGACTCTCAAAAAACACGTTCTCGCCAAATGTGACCTCGCGTTTATGCTCTTTAAGGGCGTGCATAAGAGGTATTGAGCTAAAAGGCTATTGCTGCCACCGAAGTGGTGCACAATAACCGTTCTGATTTTCTCGTTACTAATACAATGACGAAGTGTTTCTCAAAATACCGCAAAGATAGCCACAGTGATGTTGGTGGTTAGGAGCAATAAGAGGTAGGCTGGTGCATGCATAATTTGGCTCCAATGGCGATGTAGGCGCCTCATACGTATTCTTCATGTGCGCTGGTATCGACACCCAGACGCATGCTTCCGTCATGCGGACGCGAAATCCGATCGAGCACCGCTATGTAGAACGGAATGACCTGTTCTTGTGGGAGCGATTGTGCTGCACGACCTTTATTATGAAGTGACAATGAAATGATAAAGGCGTTCGACTGTATTAAACTTTTTTGACACAACTGGCACGAATACATCGCGTTCCACATAGCAGGAGCTAAAGCACTTAGGTGTGTGCGCTCTAGCTTCCATTCGGCTACTAGATTTAACGAGTTTCTGCCTCGCGTCAAAAACGGGAGCGTCTATGTTTGTACTATTCTCGCCCCGTGGCAGCTAACGCTTTGGAACACTGTGCTAAACTGCACCCCTGTCTTCGGGGCCGCCATTCATTCCGCAGTGCTTTCTTGGTGGCTGGGCGCTACGAAGATGCCGCGAGATATTGTACAGCCTTCGGGTTCAGCCCAGCTTGTATCGTATCTTTCGAGAGTAAAAACATTTGCCGAGATACACGACGCTCCCTAATTACAATGCGAAACCTCTACGCTTTTTCATTTTGCGATGTATGGGCTGGCGCGGACAATCTGTCTCGTGCGACGCATTGCAATCGGAGCAAAGTGTGGCGCGACTGCCTCGCTGATGGAGAAATCGCGAGAGGCAGCTCGTGGGTGAAGCACGGGCGCGATTCACAGCAGTCGCCGCAGACAAACCAACACTCATGCAGCGCTTTCTTTCCATATATGGCATCGGTCGACGTGCTTTCCGCATGTCATCGGTGAACAGACCACGACGCCCGAGTCTGGTGCCATCTCGTAGTGGTCATCGCGCAGAGCCTGTCTTTCCCCATATCCTCCTCCTCCGCTTTCCTTTCCGCACTTTCTTCGCTATCACCGTTTTCCATGTCCTGCTGCTCTCCGAGTTGGCTCTTTCATACTTCGCTGTGCTCGTTCGCTCGGTTACCTTGACGGCGACAACCAACGCAGGAAGAAAGCACCTAAGAGCTTTACTCTAAAATTGTGGAAAACTAAAATTCACCGGTCTTTCCACTCTGTGGGGAAAGAGGAGCAGCGAAGCTGTGTTGTGTTTTACTTCAATCGACGCATCTATGTATATGTTATTCTTCATCTTATAATTATAGATATGGAACGACACAGCCAACGAACGGAAATTTTGACTGTGGAGTAATTTATTCTTATTCTTTTATGAAAAAGTGACGTGTGCAAGTAGCACCGCATAGCAAACGGGAATTCTACAATATGTACAAATTCACTGTGAACCACCTATTAGGAAAAGTAGATGAAACTACTATTGAAACTAATAAGCTGTCTTAGCGGCTTATTGTCATCAATTTCTTTTGGGATATGTGTGATAAAACAAGAGTTATAGCCGCTTTCTGTAACCATACTGCCTCAGTAGACGGCCACATATTAACAGCAGACGGGAATTCTGTAAAGTTTACAATTTCTCTGTGAAGAAACTAATTAAGACAAGTAAATGAAAATCAGCCTAATCATATAGTCGTCTCAGCGACCAAACTAACCATATTTTTTTCCACTATACCTACAGTAAATTGAGGGCTGCAGAGAGTTCGCGAGATACTCAGACGAAAATTTTTTCGTGTCGACGCTACCCTTACACTGACGGACATCGACCTCTGACGGAGGGTGTACTATGCGCAGCTTCGCTAAAAAAGGAGCCGTAGGTCTCCCTTTTTTGTTTCTTGAGCTGCTTCGCCAGTCCCACATATTTCGGTAAGTTCGCGTTCACTGTCCGTTGCAGTTACTTTAATCTTTGCGATGCTTCGTCATTCATAATATCTTAGGAACTAGCCCGATCTTCAGTCATGGTCCATTTCACGCAGCTTAGCGCAACGAGATCCGCCGGTGGCGAGGGGTGTGAACATGCCGGCGCGTTTGCGTTCGACGTCGATGCACAGCAAACAGTGTTGGGAAGCGCGAGGAAGGAAAATATGCCTTAAATTGTGAGTCAAATTAGAAACAGCGGGTGGCACAGCATCAAGAAAGCAAACGTGCTTTGTCTGCACAGATCGGCCATGAAGAAAGGCATGTTGGTATATGCTAATACTATGCGCAAAGAAAACCGACAGATGTGCTTGACAGAGAAAACCGAGAGATGTGTTTCAAAGTATTTTGCAAACCGCGACAAGATGCACACGGCGCCATAATTTGAACGTCATTCATGCTGCCACTTTCATCAAGTGGCACGACTATTGCATTCTTCCAACAAGAAGAAAAGGCACTTGCACGCAAGCAAGATTAAGGAAGTGCACAAGGAGAGCATCAAAACTAGAAAAGCCTTTGATCAAAAAAATGGTATTCGGCTGTAAGCAAGAGAAGGCCTCGGTTTCAAATTACTTACAGCCCCAGCGATATCGCCTTATGAAAAACATGAATTATTGAAATGGTCTCTCTAGATATACTGCCTGTCACCTCAGTTAATAGCTTGAGCTGTATGGAGGAAAAAACATGAAAATATCTTCAGCGAATGCATTAGTGATACTGTGTAAGATTTTAAGAATTCGACGAGATCGGCGATTTATGAAATTAACCTCAGCCCGTTCCGAACTGTAATCTTTTAACATAGGTTCAGAAACTTTTGGGATCGCTTTTTACCTGCTTCTCGACAAACTTAGTGTATGCATCACTGTCGCTACGCAGTGATGCTTTACAAAGTAAACCACGCAATTCCTTTGAAAACCGTGAGGCATATAGCGCTGGACTAAACTATTTGCAGGTATTGAAGGCTGCCAGAGTTAATTTTACATCATCAGTAAGGATGCCACCCAGTTTGCTGACATCTATAGCACGGTACAATTCACACCAGTCGACATCACTGAAATATCGGTAAAGACCGATATAGTCACCGTCGGGAAAAGGAAACAAGCAAACAGGTTCGCTCAACACATGAATAACCTCTAAAAAATTGCGTATTCGAGCGGAACGTGCCAGTGGTCAAAAGGAACCAAACTGCTAACAGCAACAGAAAACTCAGCAACGCTGATATTAGCGAGAACCAGATCCATAACACTGCCAGCTGAGTTTGGAACAGCATTAAATTGCGTTAATCCTAGAAATGCCACAAAGAAGAACTGTGCACTACAGCGAGGGGACGATAAAGATACGGATGTCGCTCGTGAAGAAACCCCAACCGTAGACGGAACATTCAAATCACCAGCTACTATGACATTATATTTTGCAATCTCAATAACTTCAACTAATAATATGCTAAGAAAATTTCACGTTACTCATGTTAGGAGGGAAGCTGGCTGCGCAGAGCAGGATTTTGTTACCCCGATTAACAGGAACTTCAACCCACACAGTTTCTTGCACAATCTCAAGGTCTGCACACCACTTAACGCTAAGATTCTTCTGCATGGAAATCAGCACGCCGCCGCCCTATTTAACAGCTGCATCACACACGCGGTCACATCCCTGAACTGTGTATTCCGGTGAAAAGTTATTCCTGGGCAGTGAGTCGTTGCAAAGCCAAGTTTCAGTTAAGGTTATAACATGGTACGAACAGGCTGGCAGGTTCTCGCAGAAGTAAAAAGATTTCTTGCGTAGACCACGAACGTATTGGTGAAAAACGGAGCACTTCATTAGCGAGGTGACAAAAGAAATTACGTTATTTTGTCGCCGTCGTCCCTGGAAACATCATGCCTGCCGTAGAAAGCCCTGATTGGGCAAGCCTTCCGTAAAATGTCTACCGAGTACTTTTTTTTTCTTGTAGGGGGGGGGGGGGGGAGACGTTTTCGTTCACTGTGACCCGGAATGAAACGCAACTCTCGTCCTTCGCTTCGAGCTTTTGGCAGACAACATTGTTACAATAACCAACTGTTTTTCAGCGTAGTACGGCTTTCCTCGCAAGCTGTCGAAGGGGCCTAGCGCGACTGGAAATGCGGACGCCTTCCCGGCACAGAAACTAGTGTGAAACAGTTCCGGCCCCCAACGCCGGCTTCGCCTCCATCTTGGGCTTGAACTGCGTAGTTTGTTGCGCATTGACGCACATTTGCTTCCCGCGATGGCCCACCCAAGAGAGCGGGTGCCGGATTGAGGCTGGGCTGTTCGTACACCGACGCGAGGCATGTGGGTATAGAACGGGATGAGTTGCAGCGCCTGACCAGAGGGACGTCAACGAAAGTGCCAAAGGAGGCCACACGTTTAAGTCACAGTGCTGCTGCGCGCACTTGTGCAATAGTTTGCGTTCCGGACAAGGCAAAGGGTTGACTAAGTAGTTATGTTCGTTTGATGTATACGAAAGCTCAAAAAAATTACTGGAGGCTTCTTTCGGTGGAGTATCGCACACCCAGTAGCTGGTTTTGTTCACAGAGAAGGACATGTTTTTTTTTTGTTCGTTAACTTGTTCCATGCTCAAAAGGACAGCCTGTATGGACTCCAGTTTTGCCGTTTCCATGCTGCCCTGCTAGAGCAGAAGTATGCCGTCACTGCAGACGCCGAAGAACATGGCTCCCGTATTTATGTTCCTCGACGTCCATAATGTAGCGTTCAGATGCAGCTGCACTGACATTAGTTCGGCGCGAACTACTAGAAGGTTCTTTCTCTGAAATCGTTTCAACTTGTAGCAACCAACATTAAGCAGTAATGAAGTGTTAAGCTTAATCTTTTGCTCGAGTGAACCTGTGATCAGCGTTACAAAAAGCTAAACGGAATGCAAGCGGTGGCAACGCTATGTGCTTGCTGGACCAAGTTCCAGGTCGTCCAGTCTCACCAAGTCCATCTGTGACTTTGGTCCCTACAGCGCGAAACTATTCTAGTCTCCCCACGTCAAATTTACGCAACCAACGACGCAGTCATTGGGCGGTAATTGGCAGCGTTGTTTGAGAAGCCCAAACAAGCGCGCTCTTAGTTTAGGTCACCTTTTTTTGCATTCAAATTGAATAGAAAAACCTACATTGAGCAGATATCCTTACCGAATTGGCTGACAAGAGGCAAAGAGCACGCTCAAGTGGAGAGGGTTTCGATAAGGCCGAGCCAGCACGGTGAAAATAGATAACCGGATAAAGAGGGCGGTGCCGACGTCTGCGATTGGTTGGCTTGCGGTGGCTGGGCGAATATGTCGGCGGTGTGCACGAGAAGGTTAAAAAAGCCGCCACAAGGGATCCTCAACAAAGGGGAGTTGGCGCAGTGATGTCAAATGCGTGCCCAAAGGGCTCGATATCGTTATACTGGCAGCACGGAAAAAAATGTTTATTTTACGCAAATAAAGCTTTTCTCCCCGGCCACTCCGAGTAGAAAGTGCCAGAGAAATCATTGGCCAGCCATCTTCTATTCCTTTCGAAACGGGGAAGTCTCCGATTAGACAGAAAAAAAATTGTTCAGCATAATAATGCATCTTTAACGCGTACGCTTAACTTTGACGCTGTGAGATTTCGCGGTTTTGCGACGTCGCGTGACAGAAACGCGAAGTTGGCGAAACCGAGAACGTTTAATTAATGTCAGAGTATTATGGAGAAAAAGCCGTACAATCGGAAATAATTATTTTCTGTCGTTCGGTTTATTCATGCCTCATCAGTGTGCACCGTGAGCTCGGCGGGACGGAAGCGCGGACAACAAAATCACCGCGGATGATTTGAGAGCTTAAATGATATTGCGCGACATAAAAAGGACACGGACGTGAGAGAAGACGACACACCAAGCGAGAGCGTCCCCATTAACTTATATACCAGTTGGGCAAAACAGCATGACGTTGCGGAAATAAGTGCACTGGTCTTGATTTATCTAGGAGGCGTTGGTCAAGCGTCCTCACGTGCTCGCTTGCCCACGAAGAGTTCATAACTCGAAGGACCACTCAGCGGTGTCCAATTTGGCATTATTTCTTTCGCCTTCCGAACTCATAACAAGTGCTTAGGTGTCCTCGGATTTTTTTTTTTTTTGTTGACTCTACCATACCAACTGCATGCACCGGGCGGCCGTCGAAAGGCGCCAGCGGCGTGTCAGCGACGTGTAGGCGAACAGCGCCGCGAACAGCAGAAGTCAATGCACTGTCATGTGAAGCAGACGACGGTGCCAATGCGCTCACGGCGTATCCAGTGCTATCACAATGTAGGCTTTGAGGCCTGACCTATCAGAAAACGCATTTTCGTGTGTCTGCTTTAGAGGAAGGTCGCCACTTGCTCAAGGCAGGCCCCGTTCATGGTATTGTACAATATAAAGGAGAAAACTAGTGCAAATTGCGATGCAACAGCACCCCGCCAACAGAGCGCGACGCGGTAAGCTAAGATATGGAGCTCCAGAATTTATGTTCGAGAGGTTATTTTGCTGTGCTTGTTAACATATTCGCATACTTAATTATGTAAATACGCGAAGCAGGCAGGCAGGCGATGTATCAAAAATTTGTAAGATACGTACCGTGGGGTATGTATCTTGCGGCCACTTGTATGTGCCCCATGAGCCAGCATGTATCTGCCGCTCTGCAATGAAAATTTTATGACGTCAACTTGGGTCACTCGAAGTAGCACATCACACCTACAGTGTGACGTTCCCGTGAGCGCGATTTTTCTTGTAAATGAGGATCGGAGCCGACGTTGTGGCGTTTTTCGACACTCAAAAAGCGCATTCTTGCCAAGTATCACCGTCAGCATCGCGTTTGTGCTTTTTATGGGCTTAGATTGGAGACGTTGAGCTAAGAGCCTTTCGCTGCCACTGAAGTGGTGCACAAAGGCTGTTTTGATTTTCTCTCTAATCACACAACAACAAAGTACTTTTCACAAAACCTCAAAGATTGCCAGAATGACTATGGTGGTTAGAAGCGATAACATGTAGGCTTGCGCTTGGATTATTTGGCTCTGATGGAAGTCAAACCCCAGTGATAGGATGATGTACGGTGGCATCGAAACCTAGACGAAAACTCCAGTCGAGCACCGCTCCATAGAACGAAATGTCCTGCTTTTGTGTGAAGTGTTGCATTGCGCGTCTTTAATTAACAATGAAGTGACGTGTAGAACGGACGGTTTCGGACGCTGCAAGCACTTTGTCATAAAGGCGTTCGACTGTATTACACTTCGTTTCCGTACTGGAACGAATACGTCGCGTCCCACATAGCGTCACCTAAAGCCCTTAAGTGTGTGCGCTCTAGCTTCCATTCGGCTACTAGAATTAACGAGGTTCATCTTCACCTGACGACCAGGAGCGTCTTGGTTCGCAGTATTCTCGTCTCGTGGCAGCTAGCGCTTTGGAACACTGTCTGCAACTGAAGCCGAAAACGGAAGACGACGAAGTGACCCTGCTAAGGTGGCTGCTCATCGCTCCTGAGAGAAATATTGCATTCCTCGTAAATAGGTTCCGTACTTCAAGAGATTAGACCACAAGTCATCCGAAGACGCTCCGGACGCTCACGCGCAGTGTGGTTTTCTCGCATTCAGAGAATGTCACCCCATCATCCCTGCAGCTGAATCATGCACCGCCTAGGGCCTAGTGCCTCCATTGACGCGCTGGTGGCGGTAGATTTGCTAGCGCCGCTCATCACGACGGTATTACTGGCCGCACAATTGACACCTGAGCCTGGATCCCAGCTCCTGGTTCCTGCTCCAAGACCTTCGGCTACAGACCACCCGCCGCCATTCCGAAATGCACATCAGACCATGTGTGATCTGATCTTAGGGCGGAGCCCGGCGATGATTTCCCAGTCACCGATTGCGAGTTGGGCTACAATTGTGCATGAGCAACCGAGTACCCCTATGGACTTGTTTTCTGCGCTACCATCTGTGCCGTCTGCCCCCCGTGGTTCTTAGAAGCGTTCATTGAAACAATCTGCACCAGATTTCTCTTTGGCCAACAGCGGCTCCCAAAGCAAGCGTTCCTGTCTAACGACTGACCACCCTCTTGTCGACACCAGGCTCCGTTTGCTATAAAGCTACCGTTGAAGCTCTGGAGCCCACAAGCCTCACGGAGATTCCGAACAGTATTATTCAGGCGACCCTAGACACTTGACTTGGCACCACAAGCTTCCGCAGCTTCACGACCAGGTATAAGTCAAATACCATCGCTTTGGGGCTCCCGACATAGGCTGCTGTGGAGAGTTTGTAAACGCTTCAGCGTCTCTCGATCACAAGCGAAGTCACCATGCCTGTCCAGGTGTACCTGGTAGAGGCTCGGACTTACAGCGCTGTGTCGTTTACAACGTTGACGTTGGCGAGGACCAGACTGCTTTGCAGCGGGAGGGCTACTGTTTTACTCACCGTGTAATTCAAGCGCATTACATGAGAATGGGGCACTCTTGCATCGTCACCTTGCAGGGGCCGCCAACTCCCCCAGCACACCTGTACTACTAAGGCTACATTCTACGACATCGGCCATATAAACCCAGTGTCGTCTATTGTTACAACTGCTTCCGACCTGGCCACATGCGCCGAACCTCTCCGTTTACAGCGCCACATGAAGCTGTACTAGATGGCAGAGTGTCTTACAGATGTGGACTCTGCAAGACCGACGATCGCGAGATCCCTTCGCCAACTTGTCCCGCAAAAGCAAAGGGCCACTGAAAAGGTTCGTCGCGGGATTCATAAGCTATGGCCTCAGCGTGCTGCCACACAAACAGTGCCGACATCTAACAGGTTTGCGACGATCCAGTGATGACGACGACTGGCCAGAGCTTTCCGAGCCCGACCCGCCTGCACCCAATTCCCAACAGACTTACAGTGACAAAGTTCGCAAATAACGCCTTCGCCCGCTGATTACACAGAAGCCGAGCGTGTCGGATGATCAGCGTGATGATATGGCAGCAGTGGACAATCAAATTGCCCACCTTTGAGAGGAGGTTTCCAATCTCCAACAGCACGGTCGTCTACTTGCGCTACTACTTGCTACTTTCGCGTCGCTGGCGCATAATGGCATCTCATACCACTACAACTACCCATTCCGCTGCATCATCGCCTCTGCCACGCCCCGCTTTATAGTTCGCAGTCAACCAGGTCTTCTGCTCCTTTGCCGGATAACTCTACAACATGCCTTATGTGGTTCACCGTCAGTCAGTTATCCAACCTGACATCCGTGATTTTACAACGCCAGGACTCGTCATCAAAATGGCGGGTACAGATGTTTGTGGTGTGCCGCAGAGGAACTGCAGAGGTCTCTCCACGATAATGGGGGAGCTTAAATCCAGTCTATGTATTGTGGCGTCTATGGTGTAGGCCCTGCTACTACAAGAAGCCAACGCTTTGCCTGCCATTCCGGGCTTCAGTGGATACGTGTCTCCTTCGACGAGTGACTTTCGCTTGCACAGCGGCCCCTCCAGGAAAGGCTGCAGTGTACATTTATACGCGCTACCCTCAGGTCTGCCTTTCTCTTGAAACCTGGTGTAACTCATATCAGGTGTTAGTGGCAGTAGCGGTGAAGTCACCCAAGGCAACTGTTGTGGTAGTGAGATGCTACGTGAGGCCAGCCGATGGCTCTTCTTCATGGATTAATCTGGGCTGGATATTGAATGCCATCGACAATACCCAGAGTGTCCTAATTTAGTTGGTGGTGATTTCAACGCCCATCACCCAGAGTGGTGGTACCCTACCTCTAGCCCCTGAGGTAGGCGTGTGCCACACAAACTAGGTGGCTTTCGCGGATGTATTGTTTGTACTACGGAATCATCCCGATTCGGCAACGCGGGCTGTGCCTGAAGCCCGACGTACAAAATAAGCACCGGATCTCACGTGGTGGTCGGGTCCCGGCACTCCCACTTGGCACCTGGAGCCCGACTGCTGGGGTAGTGACCACCACCCTATCATTATCGGCCTTGATCCGCTGCAGGCCCACCGACTGCGCCGCAAGCGTACTGTGGTCAACTGGCACCCTTCGCTCCGTTCCACAAGATAGGTCTGGGGACTCGTCATCACTACTTGTAGAGCACATGCAACGCGCGGCTAATGAAGCTACAATTGTCAGCTGGGTAGACATCCATCGACCGGCACCGGATATCGGCCTGATCAACTTGTGGGCTGCTCGCGTACAAGTTCAGCTGGCAGCATTCCGAGGCCCCACTTCTGCACAAGCGCATAACAGCCTGAATTTCAATGCTACTAAGGCCCGAAGGTATGAACGCGACCTCTCGCGGTGGCGCTGGCATACCTGGTGTGACTGATTTTCATCCAAGCTATCGAATGCTTCTCTCTGGCGAACGTTCCCTCCCATGGAACACGGTTGGCGCCGTCCAGACGAGGCGGCCACAGCCTGCTTCGTTGTTTGCTTGTCGGTGGATGATTTTTCCAGAGATAAAGCCCGGAAATTTTTCTCTGAATACTATGTGTTGCCTCATAGAGCCAAAGGGGCTTCCTCGGCACGCATTCCGGCACAAAGCGACAAGTTACCATCAACAGCAGACTCCGAGGGTATTGCAAGCTCTTTCACCATGCCTCAGTTGATAGCAGCGATAGATGGTACCAGTCGCAAGACAGCACCCGGTCCAGACTCAATTACTTGTGAGGATTACAAGAACCTGAGTTGCGCTGTGCTGCCTCAACTCCTCGACACCATAGAGAAGGTATGTCTACATGGCATGGTCCCTCCAGGCTAAATATCGGCTATTGTGATCCCGATTCCGAAACCAGGCAAGCCACCGACCGACCTTGGCAACTTCGGGGCCATTTCTCTAACGTCAATTTTGTGGAAGCGTAATGAGAAAATGCTAGCCACACGACTGTCGTGGTGGCTAGAGCACCACGGTTTTTACCACCCTGCTCAATTTGGCTTCCGTCAGCCAGCGCAGGTTGTCTTGTCATCCTCAGTTTGATCGTCAACTCGTAGCCACAGTGTCCGTACTGTCCTCGCTATGGATGTCGAAAAGGGGTATGATAACATCAGTCATGCTGCAAGCTTTGGTTCAATTGACATGCTGCATTTTCCCCCTGGGGGACGGAATTTTGTAAAATCTTTCCTTGAAGAGCGACACTTTGCAATTCGCCTTAACGGTGACGCCGTCGGCTCATTTGTCCCTCTTCGCGGCGTACCCCAGGGATCGGTATTGTCACCCACAATATCCAATATTGCTCTCATCCCGCTTGGATGGCGGTTACACGATATACCCGACATAAAGTTCTTGTTGTACGCTGACGACATCATGGTTTTGAGCACTGATCATGACCTGCAGACTCACGCCGCTGCCCTTCAATCAGCGTTATATATGATGTCGAATTACGCTTCTTCGGACGGCCTTAGGCTTACCGTCAGCAAATCTGCTTATATGTCAGCCGCCAATCACTGGGGCCGGCGTACACTCTCTGCTACACCCATTCGTCTTCATCATTCCGGAGCCCCACTTCAACAGTGGTCAGTTTTAAAAATTCTGGGTCTGACTACCCACGAATGGGGAACCGCAACTGCTTGGCTCTCCAGCGCTAGAAAGAAGGCGATTCAGACGTTGGGTCTGATTAGGCGCATTGCTCCTAAAACCGGCGGCGCCCGCTCATATGTTGCGCGACAGTTGTTGAAGCCGGCAGTGCAACCACGCCTTGTTCATCAAGCCCACTTCCAGCATTTGACGAGGGCACAATGGGATCGCCTTGAGGCTGTTAATCCCTAGGCAATGAGGGTCATCACCTGCCTTCTTCGCATCACCCCAATCGTGGCTCTCCAAGAAACTGCACAGCTGAGCACACTACATCAGCTGGTGCAGCAGCGACGTGATGCTCGCCGGCTTAAAGCCAGCCTTTCACACGCAACATGTGCTCTCAGGGCTTACGCTTTCTCGTACTCCCTTCTACCACGACCATTGTCAGTTCTTCCCTGGAGTTTTGTACAGCTGAGCGATAACAAGCCAACTGGTTTACGTCGCCCGACATCAATTCACGCGGCGTTGTCGCTTCGTGACCGAATTATTACTCAAGATTCCCACCCGCGTATGGTTCCATCATGGTTTACGTCGCTGCAAGCATTGGAGACTGTGAAACGACCACTGCAATTTATTGCCCTTGCGCACCTGGTCATAATAAGACGGCCCTGTTTCAAATCCAAGAGCCTCCTTCCTCTTTTTGTGCTGAGCTTTTTGCTGTTCGAAAAGCGTTGTGCTCTGTGGCCGCCTTTCCCATTGTCCCCACGGTACGCATCGTCATCCGCACTGATGCCCTCCAGGCGACGCGGCTTCTGCGACGCGTCAGCCGCAGCCCTGAAATATGTCAACAGATCCATCTTCTGGCAGCACGCATCCCGCAGCCAATATCGATCGAGTGGATCCCATGCGACCTTGTAAGCTTCCAAAGCCGTGCGGATTCTGCGACCCGTCTAGCGACCTCTCCATCGTCACTGCCTCAGCGCTTTCACCTAGCTAATGCCACCCTCCTTTTAACAACAAAGGAGCACCTTCGGCGCCACACTTGTACTGCACTGCACTTGTACTGCACGCCGCACTGCACCCCCGCCTTTCGGGGCCGTCTTTCATTCCCCAGTCCTTTCCTCCAAGCTGTGCGCTACAAAGATGCTGCGAGATATTGTACCGCCTTCGGGTGGGGCCCAGGTTTCATCGAATCTTTCTGGAGTAATAAAAAATTGCCGACGATTACCACGCTCCCTACTTCTAATGCGAAACATATGCGCATTTTCATTTCGCGATGTCTTGGCTGGCGCGGACGATTTGTCTCGAGTGACCCATTGCAATCGGAGCAAAGTGTAGCGCGATTGCCTCGCTGATCGAAATATCGCGATAGGCAGCGCGTAGGTGAAACGTGGGCGTGATTCACAGCAGTCGCCGCAGACAGCCCTCCGTTCATGCAGCGCTTTGTTTCCAAATACGGTATCGGCCGACGTGCTCTCCGCATGTCATCGGTGAACGGACGACGACGCACAAGACTGGCGCCATCTCGTAGCGGTCGTCGGCAGAGAGCCAGACTTTCGCCCTATCCTCCTCCTCCGCTTACCTCCTCCCGCTCTCTTCGCAATCGGCGTTCCTTAGGCCCCCCGCTCTCCCAGTTCGCTCTTCTATACTTCGCTGTGCTCGTTCGCTCTATTACGCTTGCGCCGACAGTCAACGCAGGAACAGGCACCCAGGAGCTGCGCTCTAAAATTATGTGAAAAAAATTCACCAGCGCTGGTGAATTTGCGCACTGTGGAAGGATTGACTTCAATCGACACATCTATGCATATATAGGTATTATTATTATTATTATTATTATTATTATTATTATTATTATTATTATTATTATTATTATTATTATTATTATTGTTGTTGTTGTTGTTGTTGTTGTTGTTGTTATTAAAGGACACAGACAACGAATGGATCTTTTGACCGTGGAGTAACTTATTCTTTTATGAAGTAGTGACGTGTGAAAGTAGCATCGCATAGCAGACGGGAATTCCACAAAATCTACAAGCTCACTGTGAACTACCTAATAAGGATAAGTAGATGAAACTCAGCGAACTGTTAGAGTCGTCTTGGCGGGTAATTGTCAAGCAATTTGTTTCGGGATAGTTTTGACAGAAGAACAGTTACAGCTGTTTTCTGTACCCATACTTCCTCCGTAGACGGCGACGTATTAACAGCAGACAGGAATTCTGCAAAGTTTACAACTTCGCTTTGAACTAATTAAGAGAAGTAAATAAATATCAGCGAAATGACAGAGTCGTCTTAGCGACAAATTTAAGCATACTTTTTCCAATATACCGACATGAGATTCAGGGCTACAGAGAATTCGCGAGAAACTGGAGACGAACATTTTTTCGTGTCTACGCTACCCTTACACGGACGGACATCGACCACTGACACAGGGTGTACTATATACAGCTTCGCTGTAAAAGGAGCCGAAGGTTTGCCTTTGGTGTTTCTTCAGCTACTTCGCCGGTCGAACATATTTCGGTAAGTTCGCGTTCACTGTCCGTTGCAGTTACTTCAATCTATGGGATGCTTCGTCATTCTCAATGTCTTAGGAACTAGCCCAAACGTCACTCATGGTCCAGTTCACACAACTTAGCGCAACGAGATCCACCAGTGGCGGCGAGTGTGAACATGCCGGTGTTTGTGTCCGTCGTCGATGCACAGCAAACAGTCATGCGCCGGACGCAACTACAGTTGGAAAGTGCGAAGAAGGAAAACGTGTCTTAAATTGTGCCTCAGTTTAGCAACAGCGGGTCGCACAGCGTCAAGAAAGGAAACAAGCTTTGTTTCCACTGACAGGCCATGAATCAAGCATTGTATGTATATACTAAGCTTATGCTTAAAGAAGAACGGTGATGTGCAAGAACAACTTTTCAAACAATTTTGCAAACGGAGACAAGAGGGAGACGGGGCCATTATTTGAACGTCATTTATACTGGCACTTTCATGAACTGGCACGACTAGTGCATTCTTCCAACAAAAAGAAAAGGCACTTGTACACAAGTAAGATTAGGAATGTGAGTAAGGAGAGGAACAAAAACAGAAGAGCTTTTAATAAAAAACTGGTATACGGTCGTAGGCAAGAGAAGGCTTCGGTTTCAACTTACGGCTGCTGCGATAGCGTCTTCTGAAGAACAAGAAGTGTTGAAATGGTCACTGCAGACATACTGCCAGTCACCAGAGCTAATAGCATCCGCTGTATTCAGGAAAAACGATGAAAAAATGTTCAAAGAATGCATTGGCGATGCTGTATTAGATGTTAAGAATGCCACGAGATGAATGATTTAGGATATTAACCTAAGCACGCTCAGAACTGTAATCGTTTAACATAGGTCTAGAAACGTTTGGGATCGGTTTTTACCTGCTTCTCCAGAAACGTGACGTATGTTCACTGTCGCTACGCAGTGATGACTTACGAAGTAAACCACGCAATTCCTCTGAAAACCATGTGCCATAGCCAGCAGGACAAAACTATTTGCAGGTATAGAAGGCTGCCAGAGTAAATTTTACATCATCAGTAAGGATGCCACCCACTTTGTAGACATATACAGCACGGTACAATTCAGACCATTCGGCATCACTGAAATATTTGTAAAGACCTACATAGTCTCCGTTCAGAAAAACAAACGAGCGAAGAGCTTCTCTGTACACATGAATCACCGCTACAGAAATTGCGTATTTGAGGGGAACGTGCCAGTGGTCAACAGGAAGCAAACTGCTAACAGCAACAGAAAACTCAGCAAAGCAGATATTAGCGAGAACGAGATCCATAACACTGCTAGCTGAATTGGAACACCAATAAATTGCGTTAATCCAAGAATTTTCACGGAGAACAGTGTACTACAGCGAAGGGATGATATATATATATATATATATATATATATATATATATATATATATATATATATATATATATATATATATATATATATATATATATATGCCGCGCGTGAAGAAACCCCAACTATTGAGAAAACGTTGAAATAACCAGCTACTAGGACATAATATTTTGGAATATCAATAACTTCAACTAAGAAGATGTTAAGAGAAGTGCACGTTACTCATGTTATGAGTCAACTCGGCTGCGCAGAGCAGCACATTCTGGGCACGTTTAACAGGAACTTCAACCCACACAGTCTCTGGCACGATCTCAAGGTCCGCACGCCAATTAACGCTAAGATTCTTCCGCATGGCCATCAGCACGCCACCGCCGTATTGAACAGGTTCGTCATAGACGCGATCGCATCATTGAACTGTGTATGCCGGTGAAAAAGAATTCCTGGGCAGTAAGTCGTTGCAAAGCCAAGCTTCAGTTAAGGCTACAACATGGTACGAACAAGCTGGTACGTTCTCGCACAAACAGAAGAATTTCTTCCGTAGACCACGAACGTGTTGGTTAAAGACGGAGCACTTCTTTAGTGAGGTTAGAAAAGAAATCACTTTATATTGTCGCCGGCGTCTCTGTATGCACCACGCCTGCCGTAGAAAGTGCTGAACTGGCAGGCCTTCCGCCAAATGTCCATAGAGCAGATTTCTTTGGGAAGACGTTCTCATTCACTGTGACTCCAGAAGGAAACGCAACTGTCCCGCTTCGCTTCGAGCGTCTGGCAGTCAACATTGTTGCAATAAGCAAATGTTTTTCAGCATAGTACGGATTTCCTCGCAAGCTGTCGAAGCGGCCGAGACGCCTTCCCGGCACAGAAACTAGTGTCAAAACGTTCGGGCCCCCAGCGTTGGCTTCGCCTTCGTCGTGGGCCGCAAGTGCGTAGTTTCTAGGGCCTTGACGCACGCTTACTTCCCGCAATGGCCCACCCACAGGCGCCGGTGCTGAACTGCTGCTGGGCTGTTCATACACCGGCACAAGGCTGGTGGGTATAGGACAGGTTGACTTGCAGCGCGTGACCAATGGGACGTCGACGAAAGCGCCAAAAGAGGCCACAGGTTTACGTCACGATGTTGCTGCGCGCACTTATGCAATAGTGCTGCTTTACGGACGAGCCAAACAGTCGATTAAGCAGGTATGTTTGTTTGATATATACAAAAATGAAAAAAAAAAAGGTGTCGGAGGTTCCTTTGGGTGGAGCTGCGAACATCACATAGCAGGTTTCGTTCACACACAAGAACCCGTTTTTTTTTCGTTAGCTTGTTTCATGCTCAATAGGACACCCTGTATAAACATCAGTTTTCCAGTTTGCATGCTGCCATGCTAGCGAAGTATGCCGCCACTGCAGACGCTGAAGAACATGGCTACCATAGTTACGTTCCTCGACGTTCATAATACTGCGTTAAGTGCAGCTGCACCGATATTCGTTCAGCGCGAATTACCAGAAGGTTGTTTCTCTGTAACCGTTCGAGCTAGTCGCAACCAACAGTAAGCTTCAATGAAGTGTTAAGCTCAACCTTTTGCTCTAGTAAACCTGTGATCACGTTTACAAAACACTAAGCGGAGTGCCAGCGATGTCAACGTTATGCGCTTGCTGGACCCAGTTCCAGGTCGTACATTTTCTCCAAGCCCATCTGGGTCTTAGCGCCCTACAACGTAAAAATATTCCAATCTCCCGACGTCAAATTCATGTAACCACCGATGCACTCATTGGGCAGTAATCGGCAGCGTTGTTTGAGAAGCCCAATCAAACGCGCTCCTTGTTCATAGGAGATCACCTTTTTTTGCATTCAAATTGAATAGAATTAACCTACATTAAGCAGATTTCCTTATCGAATTGGCTGAAAAGAGGAAAGGAGCACGATCAAATGGAGAGGGTCTCATGGGGCCGAGCCAGCTCAGTGAAAATAGACAACTGGATGAAGAGGATGGTGCCGGCGTCTGCGATTGCTCCGCTCCACCTTACTTACCTTAAAATCGCGGCGGCGTGCAAGAGAACGTTAAAAAAGTCGCTACAACAGATCTTCATCAAAGCTGAGTTGGCAGAGTAATGCTGTATGCGTGCCGAAAGGGTTCGATAACGTTATACTGACAGCGCGGAAAAAATGTTTAATTTACCCAAACAAATCCTAGCTCCTCGGCGGCTCCGAGTAGGGAGTGCCAGAGCAATCATTGGGCAGCCATCTTCTATGCCTTTCGGAACGGAGCAGTCTCCAAGTAGTCGGGATAAAAAGAGCAGTTTCGTTTATAATAATAATGCATCGTTAACGCGTACGCTTATCTTTGACGCTATGAGATTTCGTGGCTTTGTGATGGCGCGTGACAGACACGTGAAGTGGGCTCAGCCCGAAAACGCATGATTAATGGTAGAGTATTATGGAGAAAAAGCCGCTGAATCAGAAATAATTATTTTCTTTCGTTCGGTTTAATCATGCATAATCAGTGTGCGTCGCTCATATCAGATGAGGCGTTTCCGCACTTTTCGTGATGCCGCGTGAGAGATGGACGAAGTGGAGGTGGCCAGAAAATTATTTAACCAATTGTGGAGGGCTGATTGGAAAATTGGGACAAAAAAGTTCGCAATAGCTTTACGTTATAGCACCGTTTATGTCCGCCACGCTTCTACAAAAAATATATATAGGCAATTCAAACCGTCCGCCTAAAATATTCTTAGTGGACAGTTCGGAAAGAGCCGTTTAACTACAAATGTCGAAATTATTCCCTTTTGTGCACCACACTTTTATTGAATCGCCCCCATCTGTCTGAAGTATAAAATAATATAATATTATGTATACATTTTGATATGCAGGCTTCTAATAATAGAACGAAAATTTGCCAGACATGTTTCACACGCTGCAAAAAAATAATGAAAGACAAAAGAAAAAGAAAAAAGCATCCGACAGTTGGGCGACTAGCGTACATACGTTGACGGATACGAAGGATCCATTTTGACGCGGCATCTAGTTTAGCCGTCACAGATGTAAAGGCTAGAAGATGGTAATGGGCGACAGCATAAAATGGTCCATTGAGCGAAAACGCTGGCGTCTGTAGCAGGGAAGCAGCCCCTAAATTCTCACTGGCTGCGACGTCACGTCACGTGTGTGCCCCGACGGAGCAGAGGGCGCGGCAGAGCACACCTGCGCCGACCTGGCGCGGCAGGTTTTGCGTGAGGAGAGAGGGCATCGTCGCAACGCTACGTCACCCTCCCTCTCCAAGGCCTTTGTTATTCGGCCGTTCCTTGTCCGCGCAAGCTGTCCCCTGAGTTCTAACTTCGCCTCGGTAATCCCTATAAAGAATATAATGCGCAAAATTCAGAATAAATCGTAGAGAAAATGCACTTGTGGTAGTGAGTTTCGAAGCTACGACCCCACGTTCAGAGGACGAGTCTCTTACCTACTATTCTAATCCAGCTACTCCTAGATAAAAGGCATGTATATTCTGCTTTATGACGTCATGCTACCTGGAATAAAATTTCCATCGCCAAGCCCGACGTGACCGAAGCGGTGACGACAAAATCACCGCGGCTTACTCGGGAGCGTCCCCATTAGCTTGTGGGGCTGTCGAGCAAGGTAACATGACGTCACGGATCTAAGAGCGCAGTGCCTGTGCTACCTAGGAGGAGCTGGTCAAGCGTCTGGACATACCTTCCGGCTTATACCTTTAAAGACTACTGAGCGGCGTCCAATTGGACATTAATGCTCTCACATTCACAACTCATAACAAGTGCTTAGGCGTCCTGGGATTTTTTTCGCTGGCGTTGATGCCGTCGAATATGGCTCATACCAACTACACGCATCGGGCGGCCGTCGTACGTGGCGTGTAGGCGAACAGCACCGCGAACGGCAGAAGTCAGTGCACTGGCATGTGAAGGCGACGACGGGGCGAAGGTGCTGGCAGTGCACCAAGTGATAACGCAATGCCAGTTTTAAGGCCTGACCTACCAGAAAACGCATTTCCTGTGTCTTCTTTTGAGAAAGGTCGCCTCTTGTACGAGGCAGGCCACGTTCGTGGTACCAGGTGCTATATAAAGTAGAAAACTTGTGCAAACTGCGATACAAATGCACCCTGCCAACAGAGCCCGACGCCGTAAGCTAAGACGTGGAGCTCCAGCATTTATATTCCAGATGTTATTTTGCTGTGCACGTTAACATTGGCGCGTACCGAATTATTCAAATACGGGAAGCAGGCACGCGATGTATCAAAAATGTGTGATGCATACCATAGGGTATGTATCATGAAGCTACTGGGTACCTGCCCCAGGAGCCAACGGGTATCTCCCGCTCTGCAAGGAACCTTTTCTGACGTCAACTTGGGTGAATGAAAGTATCACAACATCACAACTACACGGTGACGTTCCCGTGCTGCGATATGTTTTTGCAAATGAGGGTCGTAGTAGACGTTGTGTTGTTTTTCGACTCTCAGAAGCGAAGGAAGGAAGGAAAAAGTGGAGAAGGAAAATCAGGGAGGTTAACCAGTTTAGCTTAACCGGTTTGCTACCCTACACATGGGAGAGGGATGGGGGAGATGAAAGATGGGGAAGGGGGAGAGGGAGAGCGCGTTCTTGTCGACTATGACCTTCAACATCGCCTTTGTGCACTTTAACGGCTTGCGTGGAAAACCTTTCAGCTAAGATATTCAGCTAAGAGGCTTACGCTGCCACAAAAGTGGTGCAAAATGACGGTCCTAATTTCATTGTTAATCATACAATGACGAAGTGCTTCTCACAAGACTGCAAGGATTTCTTGAGGGACTGCAGTGGTTAGGAGCGATAACACGTAGGCTTGCGCGTCCATTATTTGGCTCCAACAGCACTGATCCACTCTTTCCTCTTCCTAAACCTAGACGCACGCTTCTGGCATGCAGACGGATACTCCAGTGGAGCACCACTCTGTAGAATGGAACCACCTGTTCTTGCGTAAGCTGTCGCACCGCGCGACCTTAACAATGAAGTGACAATGAAATGATGAAGGAGTTCGACTGTTTTGCACTTCCTAGACACGACTGGAACGAATACATCACGTCCGACACAGCACGGGATAAACACTTAAGTGTGTGCGCTGTAGCTTCCATTCGATTACTAGAATTAATGAGTTTCTTCCCCGCGTCCCGAATGGGTGCGTGTAAGTTTGAACCATTCTCGCATCGTAGCAGCTAACGCTTTGAGACATTGAGTTAAACCGCACCCCCGCCCTACGGGGCCGGCTTTCATTCCAAGTCCTTTCCTCGCAGTGCGCTACGAAGATGCTGCGAGATATTGTACCGCCTTCGGTTTTAGACCAGGTTGTATCATATCTTCCCGGAGTAAAAACAATGCCGACGATTACGACGCTCCCTAATTATAATGCGAACCCTATACGCGTTTTCTTTGGCGATGTATTGGATAGCGTGGACAATCTGTCTCGTGTGACCCATTCCAATCGGAGCGAAATCTGGCGCGACTGCTTCGCTAATTCCAATAAAGTTTGTGTGCTTTAAGGTGTTAGGTATCTTCAGCTCGAGTACTTGTCGTGATAGACCGAGGTTAAATAGCCACTAACATTTATTTGTAAGGCGTGCAGGGGCGGCATTCCCAACGTTCTAGTGACCTGCGGACACATTGTCCTCGCACTTTCATGTCTGCGTTGCCGTTGTCGAGTCGGGTCAGCCGACGCGCTTTTGAGGGGCCGACTGCGAAGAGCCCGCACTGCACTCCGCCATCGATAGATCCGTCGTCTGACATCTTGCAGGCAAGGCTGTCGAGCTCGGTTTGGCGTCAACCGCGGTTAGCATGTTAACCGCCGGTTTGCCTGCTGCCAAATTGCCCTAATCGCGGTTAACGGCAACCGCGGTCACGCTGACAGTGTTTCGCCGAGTAACTGCCGCATCCCCTGCTGTGTAACCGAGATAACCGCGGTTAGCGATGTCGTTAAGGACGCCCTTGTAAAGAGGCTATTATGATTTAGAATTGCAAAAGAGCGAGCACCTTTTCCGAAGCATACGGGGGCTGCATTGAGCATAAGAATAAAGAAGAGTGAGACGGTTCAAAATAGAGTAGCCATATTTGTGCTAAACCCAACTGTGATACAATGTTATTGAAGCTTTAAAGTAAGCTTAGCTGCTACGTGCGAAATATAGCTATTGGCAGTGGCGACGGCGACACTTTGATATCGGCTAATCCTTGTTGCCCTTTTGCTGCAGATCGCTGCCTCTGCGCGGCTGTACTTTGCACCAAATCAGCGCAGATCTTTGCACGTGCCTACGTGCACTGCGCAGATGACATCTGCATCTGGGCGTCAGGTGTAACTCGGCCGGACGTTCGCGCAAGGTTACAAAGGGCAGCAACGATGACGTAAACTTATCTTCAGAGACAAGGCCTCGAAATTTCAACAGTAAAGTGCGGATTCGTCGCCTTCACGCGAAAATGGATTACAGGATACCCGGTGTCTATTAATGGTCAGCGTTTTTTCGATTCATCGATTTTTTGGGATGATTGTTGACCGCGACCTCTCTCGGCGCCCCCATGTATCCTACCTACGGAAGAGACTCCCATCAATCATTCATCTTTACAGCGCTATTGTTGGAAAAGCATAGGGACCGTCGGTGTATTTTATGCTTCAAGTGTACAATGCGATGTTCATGCGTTTCTTGGGTTACAGCATTCCGATGCTGTCAGGCACCCAGAGGACAAATCTCAGAGTGCCTGAGGACATGCAAGCTGGAAAGCTTAGAGCATATCTCGGTCTATACCGCGATACGCTTCAAATGCCACAACAATTCCCATCGCCGGCTGACATCCCATCAGAAGGTATGTCGCCACAGACATCCTTAGAGATCATCTTCGTCAACTTTTTTGAGTCAAGTCTGCGCGCCTTGCTTCTCCCTCGGAAAGTGGACCAAATGCAACTTTTTAGGGCATTGTAGCCTCCTACCGTTCCCCTCTTCCATCCCATTTCATGTCTCCAGCAAGGTATCCTTGTCATTTGTGGTGCCTCCAGAAGCCTCAAGTGTGGCTGTCCATTCCAGGAGTTGGAAAGAAGTCCGACTTGCCAACTTGTGCTCCGAATCAAGCGGCTCTACATCTACTGTATGATTCATACTCCAATCGAGCTCACATTTTTACGGATGGCTCTTCGACTCTAACCAGCTGTACTGGTGCGGTAGTCATTCCATCGATGCCAATCTGCAAGAATTTCAAGATCAGCCACGTCACAACATCGACAGGAGCCGAACTTTCGCCCCTCCGTAGCGCAGTGCTATACGTGCAGCAACAATCCCCGACTCACTGGGATATATTCTGTGAGTCAAAGGCAGCCCTGGAATCACTCTTATCATCTCTGTGCCACAGCCCACACGAACAATTGGTAGCAGAGATACGATTACGCTACCATCAAGCGGTGTACCGGGGCTATGACATAGTATTTCAGGGGTTACCCGGCCACTGCAACAACACTGGCAATGTAAGTGCTGACAAAGCTGCCCTTCAGATACATGACGTGTGTGAAAGCACCTCAATGCCATTGCGGAGAACGGATGCAGCGCGGCACCTCAGCGGCCTTGCCCATATTATTGCTGTTAGGAAATTGAGCACAGCGGAGCTCACCAAACGGCGCTTATATACCATGGACCCGCAGATGACATTGCAACAATAACCTGGTTGTAATCGACGGGAAGAAATGCTACTGTGCCGCTTGCAAATAGGAGTTTCTTTAACAAACGCCCACTAATTCCTAATTGAAATGGCGGAAAGTCCCAATTGCAGCAGATTTGTTAAAGAAATGACCAAGCATCTGTGTGACTGCCCTACATACCAAGACGAGAAGAGTGTCCTTCGTACAGCTTTCGAGCCCTTAGACGAGAGTCCTCTCACAGAGGAGAACATCTAGAGCACGGTGGCCTCATGAGTCTGCTATGTTGTGCAAGGCCAGAAAGGCGCTGGTGTGTTTATTGAAATGCGCCGGCCTGTATGACCGCCTGCGAGAGACTCAGTGATGAACGCTAGAGTGGGAACCAGTCCAAACTGTAACCTTCTTTCTTTTTTCTCTTTCAATCCCCTTTCCCCAGTGCAGGGTAGACTACGGCGCTCAGCTTGGTTAACCTCCCTGCCTTTCCCCTATGACTTCTCTCTCTCTCTATGTATGCATGCCTTAATATTGTCATTGCCTCGGCGGTGTATCCTAAGATATTAAAATAAAAGTACACCCAGGGCACATGCGAGCTAACCATCATGAACAACTTTTTCTCCTACAAAGCACGTGTGTATATAGCTAACCTGAAAAGGTCACAGAAGCAAAACTGGTGACAAAAATGTTGGTCAAAGCAGTTTATTGTACACAAGTGCACATAACTCTTGTGTAAACTTTAGGTTATAAGCCCTAAAAATTAAGTACAATAGTAAAATATATGACAACTTTCGCCAGAAGGCGACGCATAAACCGCGATAACTAGGTTCAGCGTTGGGTTGTAAGACTCCTCGCACTCTGTTCTGACAATTAGTTTTATAGCACAGCAAAGCGAGACCTACCCACACCCATACCCTGGGTGCAGGTAACTTCGCTTCGCTTTCGCAGCTAAACGTGACTCTCTATGCACGAACTACGCATGCGCGTCGATACTGCGCTAACGCGATGTTGGCGGCGCTAGCGCCCCTTCGGTGCCGCAATTGGCATCGAAAAAAAAACAGCTCGTGTAAATTCCACTCACGGGGAGAAAAATCAAGAAATTTATTACGTGCGAGAGCAGCTGAATGTTCACACGCGCATATTCCATCTTGAGCACGGAAAAAATTAATGCGGGAATTGCGGTGCACTATACCAACCCAACTGCGCCCATGACGAAATAATTCTCACGTATAAATTGAGAGCTTGTCAAGAATACTGCGAATATTGTTCCAGCGTAAGCTGTCTATACGTACTGCGGCAACTATAAAGCAACCCTCGTTGTTGCGCAATAAAGGAAGAAGTGGCATTAGGACGCCATTGGACTAAAAATGTGTTGAGTGTTGAGAGCAATGAAATAGTGGAGCAGTAGGAGGAGGAAGAAATAAAAGAGAAGGCAGGGGTGTTAATCAGAAATGCGCCTGGTTGGCAGCTTTAATCTGGGGGATGGAAAAGAGTGAATATAAATGAAACAGTGCACCCACAAATAGCCATAGCAGCTAGATCGTATCCAAGGCGCTTCGTAGTATAATTTACTTCTTTCGTGAGAAAAAAACCTGATTTCTAGCAAAAAAGGCGCATAATTTTTAAAATTATTTTTCTTGCGCCATGTCGATTTTTACACAAGCAAATCGTGGAAATAAACGAATAAGTTTCTTTATTTTGTTTCCTTGAGGATATTTCGATAACATGCATCAATTTGTTGTGTAATATTCTGAAAAAGTAGGGGAGATTTTTTTCGGAGAACAATCAATGATGCCAATTTATTGCTTGTTAGGGTACCCATAATGACTGTTTGACTGGAATATTAACCCATCGGCCAAACAACACCGAATCCTTAACGCAATGCTTATCTTAGTAATTCTTAGCGTAAGAATCATTGCTGACGTGCGGTTTCCGCGGCGCCGAGCCTTAAAATGTATAATCTCGTCTAAACGTTGCTGCTGTTCTGCACCTTTGTCGGCGGTACCAGATTGACCGGCCTTTTTTGTCAGGCGGTGTCAATATTCTCAGGCGGTGTTTTTAACGCCCAATCGCATCTCACCACGATGGTCGAGTAACCAACGCACTCTAAGAAAGGGGAAGCGGACCAATTGGAGACGCCGGCACCCCACTGTCCTTACATGCGCCTTTCGTGTGAGACACAGCGCCACGTGGTGTGACCCTGCGCAGCTGCTTTCTCCTCTGGTGACCTGATTTCGGTCCACTGGCCCAACCGGATTATTATACCCTCCACTTCAGGGCACCTCTGGCCTTTCGTGAACCGGTGGATGAATGAAAACGTGTAGCGGTAGGCAATGCCATTCGCTATGTAAAGGAAACAAAAGGGGCATCCTGTAAACAAGGAAAGCATCTGATTTTTCCTGTCATAGAAAATATTGACGGTCCCCACCCACATTTGCTTCGGTGATTGCCTAAGCTCGGCATACGGAGATTCGAATGAAATCAGAACGGAATATATTTGCGGTAAAGCATACATACGACGTGATGAGGTAAAGCTATTTCAATTTCATTCTATTCCATTTTCTTTGTTAGCCTTCTGCGATTGGTCAAGCATTTTTGCAGCTAGGCCCACTTAACCTGTCTCTCACATTATGCCTGGAAATCCGAAATAACTTCCCGTTTCAAGGTGACGTGTACACATTGATTATGTAGGATTAGCATGAACCAAAGAAAAAATGCATTTGTTTCCGATTCTACGCCGATGTCACCATTAGCGCTCCGCGATTGGCGAAAACATTTTCGGGGCACACGTAGTTCGCCTCTCTGTCAGGCGACATCACAAAACCGCGGAAAATCACATGTCTAACCTGTTTCTACGCTCTATAAAGCATTATTATGCCTTACAAAACTGAAATTGCTTTTTTAATAGCCTGAGTGCCCCGTATAGAATGTAATAGAAAATTGCTGCCCAATTATGACTCCGGCTCTGTGCACCCATCGTGTTTACTCCAAGATGGACAAATATAGGTCTACCCGTACGTAATGAATTCGCCGAAAAATAAAAGAAAGTTCATAATACGAACACAGGTCGACCCACACAGAAAAAACTTGGAACCTGACGTGTCTCTATTTACTGTAAACTCGGCTACAAAGTTTTTTATAGGCGAAGCTATGAGATGCATCGTCGTCAGAATTGCCAGGGTAGTCGTCCTTGTCAGATGACAAACAGGTTTCCTCGACAACCTTAAGTCGTACTCAGTGCCCTTGAGTGCGTTGCATTTGCAGCTTTTACTAAAGTCACTATGAATAATCTCCAGTCTTGCCTTCCGGCGGCTACCACGGAGAAAGTCCGTTAGCTTGGTAATTTTGGTAGCTTTGTTCACGAATATACGAGTAGGTCGAGTTTCTTTCGTCAGCAATATAGGTCCATGGCTCCCTCAGGGTAACTTAAAAAGAAGAAAAAAGTAGGCTTATGTTCAAGTAGCGATAGTACTCCGAGCTACCAGCGAGAATTGATTTGTATGCCCATAAAGAAAATTTTTCGTTGATATATAACCATTGCTGAGCCCTTTTGGCATGTATACGACATCACTCTGCCAAATCTTTACTGAGGACTCGTTTTGGCGGCTATTTCAACACCGGTTGAACGCCGGCGCAATTGTAGACGAGCCGCCACAAGCTAAGCAAAGGGAAGCGGACTAATTGGAGACGCCGGCACCATTCTCTTCACCCTGTTATCTACATTTACTATGCTAGCCCGGCCCCAACCAAAAGCCGCTCGTCTCCTGCACGCTCCTCATCTTTAGTTTGCCCATAATATAAAGAAAACCAGTCACGGTAGGCAATAATATTCGCTTTGAAACTAAACAAGTCACCTCCTGCAATGGAGGAGAGCGTTTGATTGAGGTATTGCAAGAACCATGAGAATCACCGCGCGTGCTTGCGTCGGCAATTACATGAGTATACGACGTCAGGATAGTGCAATAAAGTCAGAGTGGAATCACTTTACGTTATAGCGATCATGTTCCGCATACTCTGCAGAAAAGTTTCTTTGCAACGTTGCAAGTATAGTCCTTGTCCTTTCATTCAAGCACACGCAGAGCCAGGTGAACACTTCCGCATCACATACTGCGTCGCGGAGAATGCAGATGGGAGAAGCTTGTAAGACCTCTAAAACACAAGCTGGGGTGTTCGCAGAGCCTGCAACAACGTATACCTTCTGCGTGTCGGAACCCTTGCGCTGCGGATGGCTCGTGAGTGCGACGCCTCGCATACGAGAGTGTCAGCTCGTGGTCTGCCACTCTCTTTGCAGTGTCCAAAATCTGGTGAGAGAGCAGATATATTGGCGGAATATTAGATGCGTGTTCGTTGCACAATTGCGATGTTCCTAATCATCAGCCAAGCTTGTATGTTGCACAAATTTCATTATAATTTGGCATCTGATCTTTGCATGTACTTTAGCGATATCATCAAGCTTGAAGGATAAGCGTCAGCTTGGAGCCCGCAGTACAGTGCCGCCAGTAAACGCGCCACCACTCTGCGCACCTGCTACTCGACAAACCTCTTGCATTGCCAGCAACAATATTGAGCTTCGCAGTCTTAGGCTGTTTCTGCACTTCTTAGGTACAGTACTGCAATCCTCTGGAGCGGTTCCACCTTTCCTTCCATTTCAGACTTCATCGCAGCCGTCACAGCCGTAAAGGCTTGAAGATGGTAATGGTTGACAGCATCAAATGGCCCACTGAGGGAAAGGACCGGCGTCTGTAGCAGCGAACCGGCCCCTAAATTCTTATTGGCTGCGACGCCACGTCACGTGTGTGCCTCGACGGAGTAGAATACACCAGGTGTTGCGTACGGGGAGAGGGCATCGTCACGACGCCACTTCACCCATGGTCTCGAAGGCCTTTGTTATTCGCCCGTTCCGTGTCCACGCAAGCTCTCGCCTGCGTTCTAACATCGCGTCGGTAACCGCTGTAAAGAAATAGTGCACAAAAATCAGAACAAATTGGAGAGAAAAGGTGCTGGTGGGAGTGGGCTTCGAAGCTACGACCACACGCTCAGAGGCCCAGTCTCTTACCTACTAAACTAAACCAGCTACTCCTAGATCACAGGCCTGTGCATAGCACTTTATGACGTCATGCTACTTGGACCAAAAATTCCATCGCCAAGCCCGGCGGGACAGAAGCTGGGACGACAAAATCACCATGGCTTATTTGAGAGGGTCCCCATTAGCTTATAAGACATTTGGCCAAGTTAGCATGACGTCACGGAAGTAAGTGCACCGGCCTTGTGCTATTTAGGAGGCGTTGGTTAAGCGTCTCCACGCGCTCGCTTGCCCGCTAAACTAATTGGAAGGACCACTCAGCGGCGTCCAATTGAACATTAATGCTTTAGCATTCAAAACTCATAACGCGTGCTTCGGTTTCCTCGGATTTTTCGGTTGACGTTGTTGCCATCGAATAAATATATAGCTGATACCAACTACATGCACCGGGAGGCCATCGCAAGCGGGGTGTGGGCGAACGGCGGCGCTAACGGCAGAAGTCAGTGCACTGGCATGTGAAGCAGACGACGGGGCGAAGGCGCCCACAGGGCAGCCAGTGATATCGCACTGCAGGTTTTAAGACCTGACCTACCAGAAAACTCATTTTCGTGTGTCTGCTTTCGAGAAAGGTCGCCACTTGTTTGAGGCAGGCCACGTTCGCGGTACCAGGTACTAAATAAAGTAGAAAACTGGTGCAAATTGCGGTGTAAGTGCACCCCACCAACAGAGCCCGAGGCGGTAAGCTAAGACGTGGAGCTCCAGCATATATATTCTAGATGTTATGCTGTTGTGCAGGCTGACATTTTCGCATACTTAATTATGTAAATAGGGAAGCAGAAAGGAAGGCGATGTATCAAAAATGTGTAAGATACGTATACCATTGGGTATGTATCATTCGGCTAGTGGGTGTCTGCCACTGGGTACGTGCCCCAGGAGCCGACGGTTATCTGCCGCTCTGCAATGAACGTTTTCTGACGTCAACTTGGGTCTCTGAAAGTATCACTACGTCACACCTAAACGGTGACATTCCCGTGACGCGACTTTCCTTGCAAATGAGGGTTGGTGTCACCGTTGTTGCGTTTTAGACTCTCAAAAACGCGTTCTTGCCAAATATAACCTTTAACATCGCCTCTGTGCTCTTTAAAGCTTCCATATTTAATGTTGAGTTAAGAGTCTTTCGCTGCCAGCGAAGATGTGCAAGAAAACTGATATGGTTTTCTTAATAATTATACAGTGGCGAAGTGTTTTTCACAAGACTACAAAGATTGCCAGAGTGACTGCAGTGGTTAAAATCGATAACATGCAAGTTTGCGCGTAGAACACTCGGCTCCAATTCCACTACAGGAGTGCATTTCACGTTGGTTGTCTAAAGTTGGGCACTGCTCTGTAGAACGCAGTGACCTGTTGCGCTGCGCGACCTTTACAAAGAAGTGGCGTGTATAACGAAGGGTTTCGGACGCCGCAAGGCGTTTGCCGGTATTACACTTCTTTGACACGACTGGCACGAATACGTCGCGTCCCACATAGGACGAGCTAAAGCAACCAAGTGTGTGCGCTCTAGCTTCCACTCGGCTACTAGAATTAATGAGTTTCTTCCTCGCCTCACGACGGGGACCCTGTCGGTTTCTACCATTCTCGTCTAGTGGCAGCGAACGCTTTGGAACACTGTGTTCCTATATAATAGGAATACACGATTTCTTGTTATATAGTTCCTATATAACAAGAGTTACAGCCGTTTTATGTAACCATACTCCCTCCGCAGACGGCCACGCATTAACAGCAGACGGGAATTCAGTAAAGTTTACAACTTCACTGCGAACTAAGTAATTAAGACAAGTAAATGAAAATCGGCGAAATGATAGAGTCGTCTTAGCGGCCAATTTAAGCATATTTTTTCCAATATACCTACATGAGATTGAGGGCTACAGAGCATTCGCGAGAAACTGGAGGCGAGCATTTTTTCGTGTCGACGCGATCCTTAGACGAACGGACATGGACCACTGACGGAGGGTACACTATATACAGCCTTGCTGTAAAAGGAGCCGTTGGTCTCGCTTTTCTGTTTCTTGAGCTGCTTCGCCGCTCTCACATATGTCGGTAAGTTCGCGTTCACTGTCCGTTGCAGTTATTTTAATCTTTGCGATGCTTCGTCATTCCTAATGTCTTGGGAACTAGTCCAATCTTTAGTCATGGTCCATTTAACACAGCTTAGCGCAACGAGAGCGGCCGGTGGCGTCGTGTGGGAACATGCCGGTGCGTTTGCGTTCGACGTCCATGCACAGCAAACACTGTTGGGAAGCGCGAGGAAGGAAAATATGCCTTAAATTGTGCCTCCGATTAGCAACAGCGGGTGGCACAGCATCAAGAAAGGACACAAGCTTTGTTTCCACAGGCCGGCCACGAAGAAAGGCATGTTGCTATACACTAATCTTATGCTTGAAGAAAAACGACAGATCTGCAAACAGAACTTTTCAAACAATGTTTCAAACGGCGACAACAAGGAGACGGGACCATAATTCGAACGTTATTATGCGAAGCATATTACGAGAGCTCAACCCAGCTCCTCAGGCGCGGCGGTGTCGCCTTCAATACCACGTGACACCGTGACGTCACGACAGAGGAGAAACGGGGCTCCAACTCGCGGCGTCGCTCGCGGCGTCGCGGCGGTATATAAGCAGCTGCGCTTGCCTCTGCTAGACACTCACGAGGTGAGGTGCCTCCTGGAGACAGAGCTGCTCGTTGGAATGAGAAGCGAAGGTTGCGGCGTGCTACAGAGACTGTTTCTAGGTGGGTTTGCTACGGCGCAGCGACTACGCGCCCCGCATCGGACGCGGTGAGCGTCGAGCAACGCAGCGTTCGGCGCGACAACGGAATGTGCGCCTGAGCAAGCGCCGCACGCCTGAGCCGACGCCGACGACACCGGCTTTTCTGCGACACGAGCTCCTTAACGCTGTCGCGTTAAAATAAAGGCTAGTATGCTTCGCATCCTGGGCTTAACCTTAGCTAAGCCACAGCCAGTTTTTTTATGCTGCCCCTTTCATGAACTGGCACGACTATTGCATTCTTCCAACAACAAAAGGCAGTTCTACGCAAGCAAGATTAAGGATGTGCGTAAGGAGAGGAAGAAAAACAGAAGAGCCTACGATAAAAAAAAATTGGTATACGGCGCGTAAGCAAGAGAAGCCTTCGGTTTCAACTTACTTACGGCCACCACGATATCGTCTTCTGAAGAACTCGAAAAGTTGAAATGCTCACTGCTGATATACTGCCAGTCACCAGAGCTAATAGCATGCGTTGTATTCCTGAACAGGCCGAACAGGTTGCGATCGCTGTTGCGCTCACCGACGACCATCTTTCCCATATCTACAGCGACTCTATAGCCGCTTCAGAGCTTTCCAAAAGGGCACGGTCTGCGCACAGGCTCTCAGAATTGTTTCAAAGAACGAGATTAAGAACCACTTCATATATTGGTTCCCGGCTCACTTAGGACCAAAGATCGGCGACGTCCCCAACCTTAACGAGGCGGCACACGAGGCTGCGCGCGCGCTTACAGACCGCGCGGCTTCACCCAACCACTCGGAGAATAAGGACGCGCCCACTACATACAATGAAATCACTAAACACTACTACCTACAACGCAGACAGTATAGCACGCCACACCGCACGCTCACTCGAGCTCAAGGGGTTACACTCAGAATGCTACAAACAGACACTTACCCCACTCAAAACAGATTACACCACTACATGCCTGAGCTCTACGACAAGTCTCATTGCACCAATTGCAATACATCCCTTAACGTATATCATTTACTCTGGCCGTGCTCGCAAGCTCACGTAAACTACGAACAGGACAAGCGCAAGTTTGAAGAAGCAATTCGGAGCGAAGAACTCGCTCCCCAACTCTGGGCCCTCCAGCAGGACCACGACGCCGCCAGGAAACTCAACCTCCCGGTTCCGTCGTGGGAGACGCCCACTCCATGAGAGCCCAAAGTTCTCGTGGCCTGCAGGACCTGAATAAAGTTGATTTCCTTCCTTCCATTCAGGAAAATTGATGAAACAAATGTTCAGCGAATAGAATGGCGATACTGCGTTAGATTTTTAAGAATTCCACGAGCTGGATGATTTATGACATTAACCTCAGCACGCTCCGAACTATATTCTTTTATCACAGGTCCAGAAACATTTGGGATCGCATTTTACCTGCTTCTCGACAAACTTAGGCTTCGCATCACTGTCGCTACGCAGTGATGATTACGCAGTAAACTACACAATTCCTCACAAAACCATGCGGCATAGCGAGTAGTACAAAACGTTTTGCAAGTATGGAAGGCTGACAAAGCAATTTTTACATCATTATTATGGACAAGTAAAGGCAAGGAGCAGAAGACCAGGACTCAAGAAGAAGAACATAAACGACGCGACCGGCGCCACTTACAACTAAGTTTATTTCCGCAACAGGCCTGCCTTATGTAGGTTATTCACACCGAATCACACACGAAACTTTAGAAGTAAAAAACAGCAATCTATCGACCACTCAGGAATCATATCTGGCACATAATATCGAATGAGCAAACAAGAACCACACGTGGATCAGCACGGGAGGTAATTCATCTGGTATAGCCTTTTCCAAGTCAACGGCGACAAGAAACGAGACATAATAAGTACCGTGTACGCTTCACTATCACACCATCCACAACATAACACACTTCGAACGCCTAAGGCCCAGTCAGTGATAAAACCCGCACGACTATGGGAATAATGACCAACGAATAACACGGAAAAAAACATGGAAAAGGCATCTAAGTACAGCGTCTGCGTCAAAACTAAAGATCTCTAATAGTAACACCTAAAAAATTGAGAAAACTTGTGACCGTGCGAAAACTGAACCACGTGAGAAACAATGAAATGGAAAGAACAGGTTGAACGATAAAGATCTAAAGAACAGCGTCTGCGTCAAAAAAAAAAAAACAGCAACACCTTAAGAACCACTAGGAAATCGTCAACATAATAAAAACTAGGTAATTACAAGAAAGACAGACGCAAAAACCAAATGAAATCACTCTAACGTGAGGCCTAAATGGAGCCTTCTAAAAAAGTAGTCTCCTTGTCACTAAGCACAATGGACGGCCTGCTGACGCATGTCATTCCCTTTTTCTTGATGAAATAGGCTTCCACAATTTCCCGCTCGAATCTGTCATTTCCAAACGTCAAAAATTTAGTTTTGTCAAACTGAGGACGGAAATTAGTGCAGTCTCTGTAATGCTCTGCAAGGAAACTTCCTTCAGTGTTGCGCAGATTACGACAATGTTCCATTGCAAGCTCATTAAAACATCGACCTGTTTGTCCGATATAGCTGCGACCACAGCTTAAAGGGATTTGGTGACCGCGGACATGTGAAAGCGCGATTTTTGGCGCGGTCACATGTTTTATCAATTGTTTAGGTGAGTGACTATTAGAGATATTTAGTTTTGACAGAGACGCTATACTTAGACGCCTTTTTCAGGTTTTTTCCGTGTTATTCGTTGGTCATTACTCCCATAGTCGTGCGGGTTTTATCAGTGACTGGGCCTTAGGCGTTCGAAGCGTGTTATGTTGTGGATAGTGTGATAGTGAAGGGTAGACGGTACTTTTTATGTCTCGTTTCTTGTCCCCGTTGACTTAGAAAAGACTATACTAGATCAAGTACCTCCCGTGCTGATCCACGTGTGGTTCTTGTTTGCTCATTCGATATTCGAGTGGTCGATTGATTGCTGTTCTTTTCTTCTAAAGTTTCGTGTGTGATTCGGCGTGAATAACCTGCATAAGGCAGGTCTGTTGCGGAAATAAACTTAGTTGTGAGTGGCGCCGGTCCTGTCGTTTGTGTTCTTCTTCTTGAGTCCTGGTCTTCTGCGCCTTGCCTTTACTACTTCAAGCATGAACCAACTAGCCCAAGCAAGAGTTTAATTGAATTATTATGGACGCCACCCGCTGTCCTGACATCTACAGCACGGTACAATTTAGACCAGTCGGCATCACTGAAATATTGGTAAAGACCTTCATAGTGCTATGAAGGTCTTTGCTATGAAGAACAATGTTATTCGCGCGTAAACCCGACTGCGATATAATGTTATTGAAGCTCTAAAGTAAGGTTCGCTGCAACGTGCGAAATATAGTCCGTGGCTTTTAAAAATACTTCTATATCAGCAGGTTGGAGAGCTGTAGTTTACAGAAATGTTTAGGAAAACCTTGTGGCTTTGCTGTTGCCTAAACGAGAGTCCTATCACGGCGTACCTAAGGGTGCGGCTCCACTAACTACTGCACCGGCCTCACTGTTGTTGTCTATTACTGTCCAACGTGAAACGAGGTGTGGTGAACTCGTCACCTATACACGCGGACGGCTTTCCTTGACAAAGAAGAGAAGGCTATAGAGGCAAATAGCGCGACTGCTACCGCGAAAGAATGTAGTCCCAGAATTCAAGCAGTGTTGGCTGCGTCAGAAAAAATAATATCATTAATTATTATAAAAACCATTGCTTCACTTTCTACAGGTAGCTATGTGAATATGGACAAACCATACATCTAGGGCATATTTATACTTTTATTACTCTGTACTTTGCAATGTCGAGTTTTTATACGTGGGAGAGTGACGCACCTTTTCGGTGCACCTCAGCGGCAAAATAGCGTCTCCATCTTCAGGTGAGCGTTCGTCACCTTCTGCTTCTTCCGTCGTGTCGCCACGGAAGCTTGTCACGAAATTGGCGAACAAATGGCTGTCTAAGCTCAAGAAGCAAATGGCGTGCAACGTTTATGTTTCAACCACGCGTGACTGTCAGGACCTCAGCAACGCGGGCGTGCATAAAATAGTGAGTCAGCTGACCGGCGTGAGTCTGAGTTCCGTGAGTGGCATAAAAGCAGAGGCCTTTCGAGGTCCGCTGCTGCCTCCAAGGCGAACAAGACCTGACTTCAAGTGTGGAAGATGCACTGAGAAAGCTGGAAGGACAAGAATGCGCATGTACACCAGCTTCCAGCTTGGTGCAACTGAAATGCAATGGGTGTACCAGCAAGATCCTGAACGCGTCCTGCTTAAGAGCAAGAGAGAGAGAGAGAGAACAATAATTTGTAATAAGATTGGGCGGCTTTAGCACGGGTGCAACTCCGATGTCGCCTATTCAAATATATGTAAAACGCAAAAATGCATTTCCGGAATAACCCCTGGGCCGATGATACAAAACATCCTGTATCTGAGAGAGAAAGGTGCGTTCTAGTGACCGTTCTTTTTAGTTTAGACCTCAATGTTACGAAAACTGCCGAAAATTGCTAAATCTGAAAAAAAAAGAAGAGTGAAACAGAAGCACGAAATTTACAGAATTGTAACTCTACATCAAGAACACATAACCCAGTTCTGTCAATTGCATGTTAGAGAATCTAAAGCGGACAAATTCGGTACATCAATTTCTCTTATACGTGATTTCCTTATATTGTTCACAAGGGTATAGCAAAGTCATACTCACATATTAACGGTCTATTTGATAGCCATATATAACAAGTCAGTTTTGTACATTTAGGTCTTCTATCAAATGCAATTCACAGAATTCTGGTATTGTTTTTCGTCCAAATATGTAAACTTGACAGTTCCGTTTTCTGGGCTTTCGCGATCTTCAATTATTTTCGTCAAAAATTCACGATCGAAGCAGAAAATTAGCCACTAACAGTCACACTTTATTTTAGAAAGAACAAACCTCATCAAACTTCGTGGAGTGGATGCAGAAAAAACGATTCTCTGCAGCTACTAAGTACTTGACTCCTAAGTAAATGACGTAAGGATATTGGAATAATGTCAGAGTGGAATCACTTTACGTTATATCAACCCTGTTCGGCATACTCAGCAGAAAGTTTTCTTTGCAAAGTCCCCAGTACAGCCTTCGTCCTTTCATTGAAGCACAGGCAGGGCCAGGCGAACGCTTCCGCGTCACATACTGCGTCCCGGTAAGTGCAGATAAGAGAAGCTTGTAAGAGCTCTAAGGCCTAAGGCCTAGCTCTAGCTCTAGCTCTAAGCTCTAAGGCCTAGAGCTCAAAGAGCTCTAAGAGCTCTGCGTTGTCGCAGAGCCTGCATCAACGTATACCTTCTGCGTGGCGGGACCATTTAGCCGCGGTTGGCTCGTGAGTGCGATGCCTCGCACACAAGAGTGTCAGCGAGTGATCTGCCGCACTTCTCTTTGCAGTGTCCAAAACCTGGCGAGAGAGCAGAGATATTCGTCGAATGTTAGACTCGTGTTCGTTGCACACTTGCGATGTTTCTGATGATTAGCCAAGCTTGTATGTTGCAGAAATTTATACTTAATTTGGCATCTGACATTTGCATATACTTTAGCGATATGATAACGTTTGAACGATAGGCTTCAGCTTGAAGCCCCCAGTACAGTGCAGTAATATTGAAAGCCGCCAGTAAATGTGCCACCACTCTGCGCACCTGCTGCTCTACAAAGCTCTTGCATAGCTAACAGCAACAGCAACAACACCAGTCCGCTTCTGGTCTTGTTAGGTATAGTACTGCAATCCTCTGAAGTGGTTCCGCCTTTCCTTCTATTCGAGACTGTTCATCGCAGTCGTCACAGTCGTAAAGACTTCAAGATGATAATGGGCGACAGCATCAAATGGCCCACTGAGCGAAAGGGACGGCGTAAGTAGCACGTGATGTAGCACGGCGTAAGTAGCACGCCAAGTGATGTCCGCGCCTCGACAGAGCAGAGGGGGCGGCAGGGTACAGCTGTGCCGACCTGGCGCGGCAGGTGTCGCCTGAGGGGAGAGAGAATCGTTGCGAAGCCACATCACCTTGGCTCTCGGAGGCCCTTGTTATTCGGTCGTTCCGCGTCCACGCAAGCTATCGCCTGCATTCTAATTTCTGTAAAGAAATTATTGCGCATAAATCAGAACAAATTGCAGAGGAAAGGCGCTGGTGGTTGTGGGTTTCGAAGTTACGATTACACGCTCAGAGGCCCAGTCTCTTACCTATTAAGCTAAACCAGCTACTCCTAGATAACAGGCCTGCGTACTCTGCTTTAAGACGTCACGCTACTTGGACCAAAATTTCTATCGACAAGCCCGGCGTGATGGAAGCGTGAGACAAAATCGCCACGGCTTATTCGACAGCGTCCCCATTAGCTTAAATGACAGCTGGACAAAGTAGCGTGACGTCACAGAAATAAGTGCGCTGGCCTGGTGCTGTCTAGAAGGCGTTGGTCAAGCGTCTGGACGCGCTCGCTTGTCCGCGAAGAGCTTATAACTCGAAGGCCCACTCGGTGGTGTCCAATTGGACATTAATGCTTTCGCATTCACAACTCGTAACAAGTGCTTCGCTGTCCACGGATAGTTTGTGTTGACGTTGTTGCCGTCAAATAAGTATATGGCTCAAGCCAACTATATGCACCGGGCGGCCGTCGTAAGCAACGTGTAGGCGAACAGTGCCGCGAACAGCAGAAGTCAGTGCACTGGCATGTGAAGCAGACGACGGTGCGAATGCGCTCACGGTGGATCCAGTGTTATCGCACTGCACGTCTTAAAGCCTGGCCTACTAGAAAACACATTTTCGTGTGTCTGCTTTTGGGAAAGGTAGCTACTTGTACGAGGCAGGCCTCATTCGCGGTACCAGGTACTAAATAAGGTAGAAAACTAGTAGATATTGAGATGCAAGTGCACCCCGCGCCCACTGAGGCCGACGCGGTAAGCTACGATGTGGAGCTCTAGCAGTTATATTCCAGATGTTATCTTGATGTGTACGTTAACATTCTTGCGCACTTAATTATGTAAATAGGGGAAGCAGTCACGCGATGTGGCAAAAATGTATAAGATACATACCAGTGTTTATGTATAACGCGGCTACGGGGTGTGTGCCACTGGGTACGTGCTCTAGGAGCTGACGGGTGCCTGCTGCTCTGCAATGAACCTTTTGTGACGTCAACTTGGGTCACTGAAAGTATCACAACATCACGCCCACACGGTGGCATTCCCGTCACGCGATTTTTCTTGCAAATGTGGGTCGGAGTCCGAGTTGTGGCGTTTTTCCGACTCTCAAAAAGCGCGTTCTTGCTAAATGTGACAATCAGCACCGCCTTTATGCTATTTGAGGGCTTGCATAGCAGATATTGAGCTAAAACGCAGTCGCTGCCACCGAAGTGGTGCACGACTACTGTTCTGAGTTTCGCGCTACTCATACAATGACAAAATGTTTCTCAAAAGACTTCAGAGATAGCCAGAGTGACGTCTGTGGTTAGGAGCAATAAGACGTAGGCTGGTGCGTGCATTATTTGGCTCCAATGGCTATGCCAGGTCGACACCCAGACGCATGTTTCTCTCACGTGGACGCGAAGTCCAGTCGAGCACCGCTATGTAGAACGGAATGACCTGTTCTTGTGGGAGCAGTTGCGCTGCGCGACCTTTATTGTGAAGTGACAATGAAATGATAAAGGCGTTCGACTTTATTACACTTCTTTGACGCGACTTGCATGAATACATCGCGTCCCACATAGTAGGAGCTAAAGCATTGAGGTGTGTTCGCTCTAGCTTCCATTCGGCTACTAAAATTAGTCAGTTGCTCCCTGGAGTCACGACCAGGAGCGTCTCAGTTTGTACTATTCTCGCCTCGTGGCGGCTAACGATTTGGAACATTGTGCTAAACTGCACCCCTGGCTACGGGGCCGCCATTCATTCCGCAGTCCTTTCCTGGTAGCAGGGCGCTACGAATATGCCGCGACATATTGTACCGCAGTGAGTTGCAGCGGTGGCGTAGAGGTAGAACACCCGCCTCGCGTGCAAGAGGTCCGTGGTTCGAATCCCGGTGCCGGCAATTTTCCACCGGATTAAAAAAAAAATCCGCGTGTTGATAAATTGCATAAACAGGCCTGGAGTGTGGTCTGATCCCGGTGACCAGAACCGGTAACGCACTCCCTCACCAGAGCAGGATTGGCCACCCTGGTGGAGTACTTGGCCACAACCTCCTATATGAACAACACAATCAAACCCCGGCCCTCCGTCCCCAGCAGCTGCGAATCAACTGACCATGGAGGCGGTCAGACCTGCGACGCTGCAGAGGGTGCTAAGAATCACTGGCTCCGGACAGGCCGCCATTGGAATATGAACCTGGCAATGTTTAACGCTAGAACGTTATCTAGTGAGGCGAGTCTAGCAGTGCTATTGGAGGAATTAGAGGGCAGTAAATGGGATATAATAGGGCTCAGCGAAGCTAGGAGGCCAAAAGAAGCATATACAGTGATAAAAAGCGGGCACGTCCTGTGCTACCGGGGCTTAGAAGAGAGAAGGGAACTAGGCGTCGGATTCCTGATTAATAAGAATATAGCTGGTAACATACAGGAATTCTATAGCATTAACGAGAGGGTGGCAGGTCTTGTTGTGAAAATTAATAAGAGGTACAAAATGAAGATTGTACAGGTCTACGCCCCTACATCCAGTCATGATGACAAGGAAGTCGAAAGCTTCTATGAAGACGTGGAATCGGCGATGGGTAGAGTGAAAACTAAGTACACTATACTAATGGGTGACTTTAATGCCAAGGTAGGCAAAAAGCAGGCTGGAGACAAGGCAGTGGGGGAATATGGCATAGGCACTAGGAATATCAGGGGGGAGTTATTGGTAGAGTTTGCGGAACAGAATAATATGAGGATAATGAATACCTTCTTCCGCAAACGGGATAGACGAAAGTGGACGTGGAGGGGCCCGAACGGCGAGACTAGAAATGAAATAGACTTCATACTCTGCGCTAACCCTGGCATCATAAAAGATGTGGACGTGCTCGGCAAGGTGCGCTGCAGTGACCACAGGATGGTAAGAACTCGAATTAGCCTAGACCTGAGAAGGGAGCGGAAGAAACTGGTACATAAGAAGCCGATCAATGAGTTAGCGGTAAGAGGGAAAATAGAGCAATTCCAGATCAAGCTACAGAACAGGTATTCGGCTTTAACTCAGGAAGAGGACCTTAGTGTTGAAGCAATGAACGACAATCTTGTAGACATCATTAAGGAGTGTGCAATGGAAGTCGGTGGTAACTCCGTTAGGCAGGATACCAGTAAACTATCGCAGGAGATGAAAGATCTGATCGAGAAACGCCAATGTATGAAAGCCTCTAACCCTACAGCTAGAATAGAACTGGCAGAACTTTCGAAGTTAATCAACAAGCGTAAGAGAGCTGATATAAGGAAGTATAATATGGATAGAAGTGAACATGCTCTCAGGAACGGAGGAAGCCTAAAAACAGTGAAGAAGAAACTAGGAATTGGCAAGAATCAGATGTATGTGTTAAGAGACAAAGCCGGCAATATCATTACTAATATGCATGAGATAGTACAAGTGGCTGAGGAGTTCTATAGAGATTTGTACAGTACCAGTGCCACCCACGGCGATAATGGAAGAGAAAATAGTCTAGAGGAATTCGAAATCCCACAGGTAACGCCGGAAGAAGTAAAGAAAGCCTTGGGAGATATGCAAAGGGGGAAGGCAGCTGGGGAGGATCAGGTAACAGGAGATTTGTTGAAGGATGGTGGGCAGATTGTTCTAGAGAAACTGGCCACCCTGTATACGCAATGCCTCATAACGTCGAGCGTACCGTAATCTTGGAAAAATGCTAACATAATCCTAATCCATAAGAAAGGGGACGCCAAAGACTTGAAAAATTATAGACCAATCAGCTTACTGTCCGTTGCCTACAAACTATTTACTAAGGTAATCGCAAATAGAATCAGGAACACCTTAGACTTCTGTCAAGCAAAGGACCAGGCAGGATTCCGTAAAGGCTACTCAACAATAGATCATATTCACACTATCAATCAGGTGATAGAGAAATGTGCGGAATACAACCAACCCTTATATATAGCTTTCATTGATTACGAGAAAGCATTTGATTCTGTCGAAACCTCAGCAGTCATGGAGGCATTACGGAATCAGGGTGTAGACGAGCCATATGTAAAAATACTGAAAAATATCTATAGCGGCTCCACAGCCGCCATAGTCCTCTATAAAGAAAGCAACAAAATCCCAATAAAGAAAGGCGTCAGGCAGGGAGATACGATCTCTCCAATGCTATTCACAGCGTGTTTACAGAAGGTATTCAGAGACCTGGATTGGGAAGAAATGGGGATAAAAGTTAATGGAGAATACCTTAGTAACTTGCGATTCGCTGATGATATTGCCTTGCTTAGTAACTCAGGGGACCAACTGCAATGCATGCTCACTGACCTGGAGAGGCAAAGCAGAAGAGTGGGTCTAAAAATTATTCTGCAGAAAACTAAAGTAATGTTTAACAGTCTCGGAAGAGAACAGCAGTTTACAATAGGCAGCGAGGCACTGGAAGTCGTACAGGAATACATCTACTTAGGGCAGGTAGTGACTGCGGATCCGGATCATGAGGCAGAAATAATCAGAAGAATAAAAATGGGCTGGGGTGCGTTTGGCAGGCATTCTCAGATCATGAACAGCAGGTTGCCATTATCCCTCAAGAGAAAAGTGTGTAATAGCTGTGTCTTACCAGTACTCACCTACGGGGCAGAAACCTGGAGGCTTACGAAAAGGGTTCTACTAAAATTGAGGACGACGCAACGAGCTATGGAAAGAAGAATGATAGGTGTAACGTTAAGGGATAAGAAAAGAGCAGATTGGGTGAGGGAACAAACGCGAGTTAATGACATCTTAGTTGAAATCAAAAAAAAGAAATGGGCATGGGCAGGACATGTAATGAGGACGGAAGATAACCGATGGTCATTAAGGGTTACGCACTGGATTCCAAGGGAAGGGAAGCGTAGCAGGGGACGGCAGAAAGTTAGGTGGGCGGATGAGATTAAGAAGTTTGCAGGGACGGCATGGCCACAATTAGTACATGACCGGGGTTGTTGGAGAAATATGGGAGAGGCCTTTGCCTTGCAGTGGGCGTAACCAGGCTGATGATGATGATGATTGTACCGCCTCCGGGTTCTGCCCAGCTTGTATCATATCTTTCGGGAGTAAAAACATTTGCCGACGTGCACGACGCTCCCTAATTATAATGCGAAACCAGAACGCGTTTTCATTTCGCGATGTATGGGCTGGCGCGGACAATCTGTCTCGTGCGACGCATTGCAATCGGAGCAAAGTGTGGCGCGAGTCTGCCTCGCTGATGGAGAAATCGCGAGAGGCAGCTCGTGGGTGAAGCGCGGGCGCGATTCACAGCAGCCGCCGCAGACAGACCACCGCTCATGCAGCGCTTTCTTTCCATATATGGCATCGGTCGACGTGCTCTCCGCAAGTCATCGGTGAACAGACCACGACGCCCTAGTCTGGTGCCATGTCGTAGTGGTCATCGCGCAGAGCCTGTCTTTCCCCATATCCTCCTCCTCCGCTTTCCTCTTCGCGCTTTCTTCGCTATCACCGTTTTTCATACCCTCCTCCTCTCTCAGTTCGCTGTTTCATACTTCGCTGTCCTCGTTCGCTCGGTTATCTTGACGGCGACAGTCAACGCAGGAAGGGGCACCTAAGAGCTTTGCTCTAAAATTGTGGAAAACTAAAATTCACCGGTCTGTCCACCCTGTGGAGAAAGACGAGCAGCGAAGCTGTGGTGTGTTTTACTTCAATCGACGCATCCATGCATATGTTATACTTTATCTTATTATTATAAGTATTGAAGGACACAGCCAAGGAATGGAAATTTTGACGGTGGAGTAATTTATTCTTATTCTTTTATGAAATAGTGACCTGTGCAAGTACCACCGCATAGCAGACGGGAATTCTACAATATGTATAAATTTACTCTGAACCACCTAAATGGGAAAAGTAGATCAAACTCAGCGGGATGTTAGAGTTGTCTAAGCGGCTTATTGTCATCAATTTCATTTGGGATATGTGTGACAAAACAAGAGTTGTAGCCGTTTTCTCTAACCATACTGCCTCCGTAGACGGCCACGTATTAACAGCAGACGGGAATTCTTTAAAGTTTAGAATTTCTCTGTGAACAAACTAATTGAGACAAGTAAATGAAAATCGGCCTAATCATATAGTCGTCTCCGCGACCAAACTAATCATACTTTTTTTCCACTATACCTGCATTGAATTGAGGGCTGCAGAGCGTTCACGAAAAACTGGAGGCGAACATTCTTTCGAGTCGACACGACACTTACACGGACAGACATCGACCACTGATGGAGGGCATACTATAAACACCTTCGCTGTAAAAGGAGCCGTAGGTCTCTTTTTCGTCTCGTGAGCTGCTTCGCCGGTCCCACATATTTCGGTAAGTGCGCGTTAACTGTCCGTTGCAGCCACTTTAATCTTTGCGATGCTTCGTCATTCATACTATCTTAGGAAGTAGCCCGATCTTCAGTCATGGTCCATTACACGCAGCTTAGCGCAACGAGATCTGCCGGTGGCGAGGGGTGTGAATATGCCGTCGCGTTTGCGTTCGACGTCCATGCACAGCAAACATTCATGCGCCGGACGCAACTAGAGTTGGGAGGCGCGAGGGAGGAAAACGTGTCTTAAATTGCGCCTCCGTTTAGCGACAGTGGGTCGAACAGCATCAAGAGAGCAAGCATGCTTTGTTTCCACAGATCGGCCATGACGAAAGGCATGTTGGTATATGCTAATAATGTGCTTAAAGAAAACCGACAGACGTGCAAACACAACTTTAAAGATTTTGCAAACGAAGACAGTGGTACACGGGGCTATTATTTGAACGTCATTAATGCTGCCACTCTCATGAACTGGCACGACTATTGCATTCTTCCAACAAAAAGAAAAGGCACTTGTACGTAAGCAAGAGAAAAGATGTGCATATGCAGAGGAACAAAAACAGAAGTGCCTCTGATAAAAAAAAAATGATACACGGCTGTAAGCAAGAAAAGGCTTCGGTGTGAACTTACGGCCGCCGCGATATCGTGTTATGAAAAACATGAATTATTAAAATGGTCACTGCAGATATGCTGCCAGTCACCTCAGCTAATAGCTTGCGCCGTGTGGAGGAAAAAATACATAAATATCTTCAGCGAATGCATTGGCGACACTGTGTTAGATTTTAAGAATTCCACGAGATCAACGATTTATGACATTAACCTCAGCCCGCTCCGAACTGTAATCTTGTAACATAGGTCCAGAAACGTTTGGTATCTCATTTTACCGCCTTCTCGACAAACTGAACGCATGCATCACTGTCGCTACGCAGTGGTGATTTACGAAGTAAACCACGCAATCCCTCAGAAAACCATGTGGCATAGCGAGCAGGACAAAACTATTTGCAGGTATTGAAGGCTGCCAGAACAAGTTTTACATCATCGGTAAGGATGCCACCCACTTTGTTGGCATATACAGCACGGTAGAATTCACACCAGTCGACATGACTGAAATATTGGTCAATACCTAGATAGTCACCGCTGGGAAAAACAAACGAGGGAGGAGGTTCGCTCAACATATGAATCACCTCTAAAAAAAATTGCGTATTCGAGCGGAACATGCCAGAGGTGAGCAGGAACCAAACTGCTAACAGCAACAGAAAACTCAGCAACGCAGATATTAGCCAGAATAAGATCCACAACACTGCCAGCTTAATTTGGAACCGCATTACACTGCGGTTATCCAAGAAATTCCAGAGAGAAGAGCGCACTACAGCGAGGCGATGATAAAGACACGGATGTCGCGCGTGCAGAAACCCCAACCATAGACGGAACATTGAAATCACCAGCTACTAGGACAGTATGTTTTGCAACATGAATAACTTCAACTAATAATATTCTAAGATAAATGCACCTCACTCATGTTAGGAGGGAAGTCGGCTGCGCAGAGCAGCACATTGTTGCCGCGTGTAACGGGAATTTCAACACACACACTCTCTGGCAGAATCTCAAGGTCCATCCGCCCGCCACTTAACGCTAAGATTCTTCTGCACGGCAATCAGCACTCCACCGCATTATTTAACATTTGCATCATACACACAGTCGCATCTATGGACTGTGTACCCCGCAGAAAATAAATTCTTGCGCAGTAAGTCGTTTCAAATCCAATTTTAAGCTAAGGATATAACATGGTACGAACAGGCTGGCACATTCTCGCAGAAATAGGAGGATTTCTTGCGCAGACTACGAACTTATTCGTAAAAAAACGGAGGCACTTCATTAGAGAGGTTAGACCAGAAATTGCGTTATTTTGTCGCAGGCGTCCCTGCATACATCACGCCTGCAGTGGGAAGTCCAGAACAGGCAAGCCTTCCGCGAAATGTATACCGAGTAGATTTTTTGGGCGGAAGACCTTCTCGTCCATTGTGTCCCCGGAAGGAAACGCAACTATCCCGCTTGGCTTCCAGCTTTTGGTAATCAACAATGTTGATATCAAAAACTCTTTTTCCGCGTGGTACGGATTTCCTCGCAACTTGGCGAAGGGACCAAGCGCGACACAAGATGCGGATGCCTTGCCAGCACAGAGACTAGTCTGAAACAGTTTCAGACCCCAGCACCAGCTTCGCCTATCTTCTTGGCACGGAACTGCGTAGTTTGTAGGGCCTTGTCGCACATTTGGTTCCCGCGACGGCAAGCCCTCAGGCTCGGGGACCGAATTGACGCTGGGCCGTTCATACACCGACGCGAGACTGGTGGGTATAAGACATGTTGACTTCGTAGGCCTGCTGGGTAGCCCAGGGTGGGTCGTCGAGGTGGGAGCTGCGCAGCGCTGCGTGCCATCTCGACGTTAGGGTCACGGAATTGGCGTCTGGGTATTGATGTTTGCACTCCCATAGCATGTGAGGGAGTGTTGCGGATCGAGTTTTACAAATATTGCACGTGTGGCTTGGGTAGATGTCAGTGTGTGTGATGTTATAGCGTGTGAGGGAGGGGTATGTATTGGTCTTTACCAGACGAAGGGTGGTTGTCTGCGTTCTGTTTAACTTGCGGTGAGGGGTGAAAAATGTTCTTGTTTCGAGGTAAAATAACTTCACAAGGTCTATGTATGTTGTAAGGAGGTCGCGTCCAGCGGGTAGGGTTTTGACGCACATTTGCTTCCCGCGATGGCCCACCCACAGGCGCGGGTGCCGAATTGACGCTAGGCTCTTGATACACCGACGCGATGCTGGTGGGTATAGAACAGGTTGGCTTGAAACGCGTGACCAAAGGGACGTCGACGAAAGCGCCAAAGGAGGCCACACGTTTACGTCGCAATGCTGCTGCGCGCATTTGTGCAATAGCGCTCCGTTCTGGACCAGCCAAAGAGTTGATTAAGCAGTTATGTTCCTTTGGTCTATATGAAAACGCAAAACAAAATATTGGAGGTTTTTTTTTCGGGGTGGAGTTGCGAACACCACATAGCTGGTTCTGTCCACACAGAAGGGCACGGTTTCTTTTTTCGTCAACTTGTTCCATGCTCAATGGCACACCCGGTATTAGCGGCGAGAATTAGGAGTGGCGCCCTCTCGCGAGTGACGTCACTGCCAGTACGCCGCTCGTTCGGCTCGCCCGACTGCCGCGCGCGCGCTCATTCCCTTCGTGTATGCTTGGGGTATGGGTGGCTCAAGCCGTGCTTATTGAACGATATGTCGGCTTCTTTCTGCTACCATGACTGAACCACAATTCCTTCTCCTAAAGCGCATGAGTCAATAAAGTTTGCGGCCTGGATATCGCAAGCTACGTAGCATTGAAGGAGTCTGCTGGCATTGCAATGGGATATATGAGCCGTGTCTGTCCATAAACATTGCGTAGAGGAATGTCTGCGAATTCAACACGCGAAGTTGTGTATGATGCCTCGTTGAACACTTCCCATTCCGTTAGTATTTAGCTATAAGAGACAGTGCATTTCACATGGAAGAACAATCTTGGTAATTGGCATCAGCATGTTATCCGTGTTAGAAAGACACTGCCCAGCCAAGCTGTCATCATGATTCTTATTACTTTGGTGTGTTGTTCTATTCAAATATGGCCATTCATTAATGCGTAAAAATATAGACGCGCATTTCTTATGAAAAATTTTACTGCTACTTTCATCCCCCTCTGAAACAGGCCTCCGAAAAACTAATTGTTTATGGCTGATAACACGACGGCGCGTCATGTAGAGTATTTACTTCGTAATTCACAAACACCATAGTAGCAATCACCTAAGAGAAAAGTTTCGTTGTTAAGATCGAGAGCCAATAAATTGCAAGCGATGAAATGTCTCATAGTGGCCCTCAGTAGCCTTTATCGACAATATGGCACACCCCTGATCACGTAACGATAGCAACCGACTGTCGGTATGGCGAGGCACGCTATGTTCGCGAAACCCATCAGTTCACTACAACTTCAAATTGAAACCATAAAGCTTTCTTTTACAGCGCCAACTGGAATGGCTAACTATTCTCGAGCTACTACAGCGCCTAGGAAACGATTGCCTAGGAAACGAAAATACAAGCACCTTCTGTCTCACCGTGTCTCGATCCAGCGTTTAATTATACAAACGGATAACTATTCGCTTCGTCGGTACATAAAAGAGAACCTTGCCCAACTGCAGGCTAAATAATTTTTGCTCCAATCCAATGGCAAACACTCATAGAGCAAGCACCACAAGCCTTGCATATATTTTCACTTGATTTCCGACCCTCCACCGGGGAATTTTGATATCTTCAATATTTCCCATACTACTAATGATTGACGCTTCGACTTCTTTCTAGCTGCAGCCATGCGGTCCAACAGGCATGTTTCCCTAAAAAAATTTGGGCCGAGCAGCCTGTCTCAGTTCGCCAAAAAATTCCTCATGTATATTCCTCAAGCAACAAGCACCAGTAAATTTCTCAAGTGAGTTGAACGTGTAGCACGGAAAAGGTAATATATATTGCTACATTCCTATTTGCAGTCTGTAAATAGATGTAAGCCTTCATTAACTTTACTTCAAATTTCCGCCCCTTAAAATAAACATGTGAAGAACCGCCTAATGCTCACAAGCAGTTAAAGAAGCGAGTGGTGCTTGTAGAATCTAAACTGCAGTATTAGTTAAGTCTCCGTGTTACTGACGAGCGTGTCTGTGAAGAAACGTAAAAATTCGTTATTATATCATTAACTACTTGTCGTGAGCAAACCTGTTTTAGCGGATTAAAATCAACGTAACTGTTGTAGAAGTCATATATAGCCAGCATTTGTGACATACTTGTTGCACCGCGGAGGTATGGTATCATAACTGGATTCTTATATGCTATGTTTTTGCGATTGTCAATCCGCGCATAAAAAACCCGCAATAGGCTGGTCTGCGCTCCTTCGGCTGGCACTGTAGCGTTGCCTCTGAGAGCTGCATTGTTGTCTAAGAAATCAGCTCTTTGAATAAATCTTCGCAAAGGAAGACGCCGTGAAAATATATTGCAGACGACCACCATAAGTATACAAGCAGAGAGAACGAGGGCGAACAAACGAAAACACCGCAGAAACCGCCCGGACAACGTCCGAACTGTAGCAGACGACAGGCGCGAGTCCTTGCCCTGACATCACACGAGCAGCGCTCGCAGCGCCCCTGTAGTTCATTCGCGGGGCTCATGGACACCAGTTTTTGGGTTTCCATACTGCCGTGCTAGTGAAGACGCATGCCATCACTGCAGACGCCGTCTTCCATCTTTCCTTCCATTTGAGACTGTGCATCGCAGCCGTCAGAGCCGCAAAAGCTTGAAGATGATAATGGGCGAAAGCATCAAATGACCCATTGAGCGAAAGATCCGTCATCTGTAGCAGCGAACCGGTCCCTAAATTCTCATTTGCTGCGACACCATGTCACGTGTGTGCCTCGATGGAGCAGAGGGGGCGGCAGGGCACACTTGTCCTGAGCTGGCAGGGCAGGTGTGGCGTGAGGGGAAAGGGAATGGTCGCGAACCCACCTAAACTTCGCTCTTGGAGGCCTTTGTTATTCGCACGTTCCGTGTCCGCACAATCTTTCACCTGAGTTCTAACTTCGCCTCGGTAATCGCTATAAAGAAACTAATGCGCAAGAATCAGAATAAATTGGAGAGGAAAGGCGTTGGTAGTGGTGAATTTCGAAGCTACGACCTCACGCTCAGAGGCCGAGTCTCTTACCTACTACGGTAAGCCAGCTACTCCTAGATAACAGCCCTGTGTGCTCTGGTTTAAGACGTCACGCTACATGGACCAAAATTTCGATCGACAAGCCCGGCGTGACGGAAGCGGTGACGACAAAATCACCCCCTTTAGCTTGTGTGACAGTTGGGCAAGGTAGCGTGACGTCAAAAAAAAAAAGTGCACTGGCCTTGCGCAGTGTAGGAGGCGTTGGTCAAGCGTCTCGACGCGCTCAATTGCCCGCGAATAGGTGATAACTCAAACGACCCCTCAGCAGCGTCAATTGAACATTGATGCTTTCGCATTCACAAATCATATCAAGTGCTTATGGTGTCCTCGGATTTTTTGCTGACCTTGTTGCCGTCGAATAACCATATACCAACTACATGCGCCGGGAGGCCGTCGTAAGACGCCAGCGGCGCGTCAGCGACGTGTAGGCGAACAGCGCTGCGAACAGCAGAAGTCAGTGCACTGACATGTGAAGCAGACGAAGGCGCTTAGGCGCTCACGTTGCATCCAGAGATATCGCGCTGCAGGTTTTAAGGCTTCACCTACCAGAAAACGCATTTTCGTGTGTCTGCTTTTGAGAAAGGTCGCCACTTGTACGAGGCAGGGCACGTTGACGGTACCAGGTACTATGTGAAGTAGAAAACTAGTGCAAATTGCGATGCAAGTGCACCCCACCAACAGAGCCCGGTGGGGTAAGCTAAGACCTGGAGCTCCAGCATTTATATTCCAGATGGTATTTTTCTGTGCACGTTAACATTGTACCATACCTAATCATGTAAATAGAGGAAGCAGGCAGGCAGGCGATGGATCGAAAATGTGTAAGATACATACCGTTGGGTGTGTATCATCCGGCTACTGGGTACCTGCCCCATGAGCCGACGGGTATCAGCCGCTCTGCAATGAGCCTTTCCTGACGTCAACTTGGGTCCCGGAAAGTATCACATCACACCTACACGGTGTCGTTCCCGTGACGCAATTTTTCTTGCAAATGAGGGTCGGAGTCGATGTTGCGGCGTTTTTCGACTCTCAAAAAGCCCGTTCTTGCCAAATATGACCTTCAATATTGCGTTTGTGCTCTTTATCTGCGTGCATAAGAGATATTTAGCTAATGGGCTTTTGCTGCCAACGAAGCTGTAACAAACAACATTCCGATTTTCTAGCTGATCATACAATGGCGAAGTGTTTTGCTCAAGACTGCAAGCATTGCCAGAGTGATTGTGGTGGTTAGGAGCGATAACATGTGGGCTTGTGCAGGCATTATTTGGCTCCAAGAGCATTCGGTGGTTACGTCATGTACGGAGGTGTCGAAACCTAGATGCACGCTTCTCTTGCAGACGCAAACTCCAGTTGAGCACCGCTCTGTAGAACGGAATGGCCTATTCTTCTGTGAGTTGTTGCGCTGCGCGACCTCTAGAATGAAATGACAATGAAATGACAAAGGCGTTCCACTGTATTAAACTTCTTTCACACGACTGGAACGAATACGTCGCGTCCCTCATAGCACGATCTAAAGCACTTAAGTGTGTGCGCTCTAGCTTCCATTCGGTTACTATAATTACTGAGTTTCTCCCTCCCGTCACGACCGTGAGCGTGTCAGTTTGTACCATTCTCGTCTCGTGGCAGCTAAGGCTTTGAGACACTGTGTTAAACTGCACCCCCGCCTCTCGGGGCCGGCTTTCATTCCAAGTCCTTTCCTCGCCGTGCGCTACGAAGATGCTGCGAGATATTGTACCGCCTTCGGGTTTAGACCAGGTTGTATCGTATCTTTCTGGATTAAAAAAATTGCCGACTATTACGACGCTCCTTAATTATAATTTGAAAGCTGTACGCGTTTTCATTTCGGGATCTATTCGCTGGCGCGGACCATCTGTCTCGTGCGACCCATTGCAATCAGAGCAAAGTGTGGCGCGACTGCCTCGCTAGTCCCAATAAAGTTTGTGTTCTAGGATGCGTTCAGGTCATTCGACAGCGTAGGGATTTGGGGTGTTACGCGGACGCCGATGTTGCACAAAAGATCACATGCACTGCAACGGTCAGTCAGCCCGCGATTTCGGTTTTCCTCTTCTTGAAGGACGCAGCCAAACTCGGTCTGTTTTTCCTGGGAAGTTTCTGGTACCTGTGATCTATAGCGGAGACACCACTTTGTGTCTTGAGAAATGTCCAAGGCAGCGCGCCAACTCGTTTTTCTCGATGGGCGGAACTGAACACACGTCGCGACCACGGAGCCTTCTCTTTCCATAGTGTCGCGTTCGGAGCTTCAATACTCTTGCATTTGATGTCGGGCGACATATATAAGTTGGCATATTAGCGCTCAGCTGTACAAAACTCCAGGGAGGAAGAACTGGCGATGGTCGTGGTAGAAGGAAGTACGAGAACGCGTACGCCCTGAGAGCACATGTCGCGTTTGAAAGGCTGGCCTTAAGCCTGCGAGCATCACGTCGCTGCTGCACCAGCCCCTCTAGGGTTCTCAGCTGTGCATTTTCTTGGAGAGCCACGATTGGGGTGATGTGAAGAAGGCAAGTGATGACCCTCATTGCCTCGCGATTCACAGCCTCAAGGCGAGCCCATTGGGCCCTCGTCAAATGATGGAATTGGGATTGATGAACACGGCGTGGTTGCACTACCACCTTCACCAACTGTCCCACAACATATGAGCGGGCGCCTAGGAGCAATACGAGCAACATAGGAGCAATGCGCCTAACCACACCCAACGTCTGAATCACCTGCTTTTTAGCGCTGGAGAGCCAAGCAGTTCCGGTTCCCTATTCGTGGGCCGTAAGACCCAGAATTTTTAAATCTGAACATTGTTGAAGTGGGGTTCCGGACAGATGAAGACGAATGGGTGTAGCAGAGAGTTTACGCCGGCCCCAGCGATTGGCGACTGACATGTAAGATTTGCTGACGGAAAGCCTAAGACCGACCGAAGAAGCGTAAGTCGACGTCATGTCGAAAGCCGATTGGAGGGCAGCGGCTTGAGTCTGCAGTTCATGATGAGTGCTCTAAACCGTGATGTTGTCAGCGTACAACAAGAACTTTGTGTCGGGTAGGTCCTGTAACCGCCATGCAAGCGGGATGAAAGGAATATTGAATAAGGTGGGCGGCAATATCGATCACTGGGGTACGCCGCGAAGAGGGAAAAATGAGCCGACGGCGTCACCGCTAAGGCGAATTGCAAAGTGTCGCTCTTCAAGGAAAGATTTGACAAAATTCCATGCTCTAGGGAGAAAATGCTGCATGTCAATTGTACCTAAGATGGCAGCATGACTGATGTTATCATACGCATTTTCGACATCCACAGCGAGGACCGTACGGACACTGTGGCAACAATTTGACGATAAAATTAACGATGACAAGACAGCCAGCCCATCTGGACGGAAGTCAATTTGAGCAGGGTGGTAGAAACCGTGGTGCCCTAGCCACCACGACAGTCGTGGTGGCTAGGGCACCACGGTTTCATTAGGGCATCATTAAGCTTGCACAAAATTGACGTTAGGGAAATGGGACGGAAGTTGCTAAGGTCCATCGGTCGGTCGCTTGCCTGGTTTCGGAATCGGGATCACAATAGCCGATTTTCAGCCTGGAGGGACAATGTCATCTAGACATACCTTGTTAATGGTGTCGAGGAGTTGAGGTAGCACTGAGCAACCCAGGTTCTTGTAAGCCTCATAAGTAATAGAGTCTGCACCGGGTGCTGTCTTGCGACTGGTACTATCTATCGCTGCAAGCAACTCAGGCATGGTGATAGAGCTTGCAATACCCTCGGAGTCTCCTGTAGATGGTAACTTGTCGCTATGTGCCGAAATGCCTGCCGAGGAAGCACCATTGGCTGTTTGAAGTAACACATCGTATTGAGGGAAAAACTTCCGGGTTGCTTCTCTGGCGAAATCATCCGGCGACAAGCCAGCAGGGAAGCAGGCTGTGGCCGCCGCGTCTGGACGCCGGCAACCGTGTTCCATGGGACGGAACGTTCGCCAGAGAGAAGCATTCGATGTCTTGGATGAAAACCGCTCAGACCACGTATGCCAGCGCCACCGCGAGAGTTCGCGTTCATACGTTCGGGCCTAAGCAGTAAGTAAATTCAGTCTTTTACGTGCTTGTGCAGAAGTAGGGTCTCGGGATGCTATGAGCTCAGCTTGTCTGCGAGCAGCCCACAAGTTGAGCAGGCCGATATCCGGTGCAGGTCGATGGACGTCTACCCATCTGATGGTTATAGCTTCCTTGAGCGCGCTTTTTATGTGGTCAACAAGCCATGGTGACGAGTCAACAAAGGTATCATGGAGAATATAGTGAATGGTGTCCCAGTTGACCCCAGTACACTCGCGGCGCCATCGGTGTGCCTGCGACGGATGAAGGCCGATCATGATAGGGTGGTGGTCACTACCCGAGCAGTCGGGCTCCAGGAGCCAAGTGGGAGTGCCGGAACCCAAGCACCACGTAAGGTCCGGTGCATATGTTGTACTTCGAGCATGAGGCACAGCCCGTGTTGCTGAATCGGTATGGTTCAGTAGTACAAACCACGAAATCGCGAAGGCGTCCCGCACTCACCTACTCCGGTGGCTAGAAGTATGGTCCCCCAATCTTGGTCAGGGGCGTTGAAATCACCTCCAACTAAAACAGGACACGCTGGGTATTGTCGACGGACGTTCAATAACCAGTAAAGATTAATCCCTGAAGAAGAGCCACCGGCTCGTCTTATGTAGTATGACACTACTGCAACAGTCGCCTTGGGTAACTTCACCGCTACTGCCACTAACTCCTGTTATGAGTTACACAAGTTTTCAAGAAAAAGGCAGGCCTGCGGATAGCGCGTATCAACATACACTGCCGCCTTTCCTGGACCTGCAGCTGTTCACGCGATGGTCACTCATCGAAAGAGACACGTATCCACTGAAGCCCGGAATGGCAGGCATGGCGCTGGTCACCTGTACTAAAATGCATACACCTGCAGCTTGTAAACGGGATTTGAGCTCCCCCACTTTCGTGGAGAGACCTCTACAGTTTCACTGCAGCACACCACAAGCCGCTGTACCGGCCATTTTGATTAAGAGTCCAGGCGTTGTAAAATCACCGATGTTAGTTTGGACAACTGGCTCACCATAAACCGCAAAAGGGATGTTGTAGAGTTATGGAGCAGAAGACCTGATAGAATCTGCGAACGATAAAGCAGGATGTGACAGAGACGATGATGCAGCGGAATCGATAGTGATAGTGGTGTGAGATTCTATTGCACGTCAACGACGCGCAAGTAGTTCGCGGTGCTGTCAGGGCTTGGAAACCTCCGCTAAAAGGCGGGCAATTTGATGGTCAACTGCTGCCATATCATCGCGCGGGTGTTCCGGCACATTATGTTTCTGTTTACACAGCGGGGGACGGCGTTCTTTGCGAACTTTGTCACTGTGTCTGTTAGGAAAGGGGCGCTGGCGGTTCGGGCTCGGAAAGCTCTGGCCAGTCGTCGTCATCCCACTGGAGCACCGCAAACCTGTTAGCTGTCGGCACTAGTTGTGTCGCAGCATGCTGAGGTCATTGCTTATGATTCCCACGATGAACCTTCTGAGTGGCCTCTTGCTTTGTGGGACAAGTTAAAGAAGTGATCTCGTGGTCGTCGGTCTTGCAAAGTCCACATCGGTAAGACACTGTGCCAGCTGGTACATCTTCATCTGGCGCTGTTAACGGACAGGATCGGCGCATGTGGCCAGGTCGGAAACAATCGTAACAATAGACGACACTGGGTTTATCTGGATAAGGTTGTACAATGAAGCCACAGTAGTACAGGCGGGCTCGGGGAGTTAGTGGGACCGGCAAGGTGACGATTTAAGAGCGCCCCTTTCTCACGTAACGCGCTTGAATGGCTAAGAGAGCAGGACAGTAGAGGTCACGCTGGAGAGCAGTCTGGTCTTCGCCAACGTCAACGTTGTGAACAAAACAGCGATGCAATTCCGAGCCCTCTACCAGGTACACCAGTACCGGAACGGTGACTTCGCTTGTGATCAAGAGACGCTGAAGCGTCTACAAACGCTTCACACATACAGCGATGGTATTTGACTTCTTCCTGGCCGTGAAGCCGCGGAAGCCTGTGGTGCCAAGACAAGCGCCTAGGTTCAACTGAATAATCCTGTTCGGAATCTCTGTGAAGCCTGTGGAGGCCAGAGCCCTAATGGTTGCTTTGTAACAAATCGACCCTGGTGTAGACACAACTGGGTGGTCAGTCCTTAGACAGGAGCGCTTGCCTTGGAAGCTGCTGTTGGCCGAAGGCGAATCTGGTGCAGATTGTTCTGAAGGACGCTTCTAAAAACGACAGGGGGCCGACGGCACAGATGGTAGCGCAGAAGACAAATCCATAGGGGTACTCGGTTGGTCATGCACAACAATTGGAGCCCCATTCCCCATCGATGACTGGGAAACCATCGCCGGGCTCCACCCTGAGGGCAGATCACTCACGGTCTGACGGGCATTTTGGGAAGGCGGCGGGTGGGCTGTAGCCGAAGAACTTACAGCAGGAACCAGGAGCTGTGTTCCATGCTCAGGTGTCACTTGTGCGGCCCGTAATGCCGTCGCGACGAGCAGCGCCGGCGAATCAACCACCGCCACCGCGTCACCGGAGGCACTAGGCCTAGTCCCAGTGTACAACTCAGCTGCAGGGCCGTTGGAGTGACATTCGCTGAATGCCAGAAAACCAGACAGCGCGTGAGTGTCCGGAGCGTCCTCGGATCACTTGTGGTCTAATCTCTTGAAGTACGGGACCTATTTACGAGGAATGCGAGATTTTTCTCAGGAGCGATGAGCAGCCACCTTAGCAGGGATACGTCGTCGTCTTCCATTTTCGGGTGCAGTTGAAGACAATGTTCCAATGCGCTAGCTGCCACGAGACGAGACTACTACAAACCAACACGCTCCTGGTCGTGATGCGAAGATGAACCTCATTAACTCTAGTAGCCGAATGGAAGCTAGAGCGCACACACTTAAGTGCTTTTGCTGGCGCTATGTGGGGCGCGACGTATTCGTTCCAGTCGTGGCAACGAAGTGTAATACACTCGAACGCTTTTATGACAAAGTGCTTGCCATGTCCGAAACTGTTCGTTCCACACGTCACTTCATTGTAAAAGTCGCGGAACGCCATAGTTCAAAAACAGGTCATTCCGTTCTACAGAGCGGTGCTCGACTGGAATTTTCGTGTGGGTTTCGATCCCACCGTACATCTGGCTAAAAGAGGCACTCAGCTTTCATTGGAGCCAAATAATGCAAGCACATGCCTACGTGTTATCGCTTCTTACCCCCACAGTCACTCTGGCAATCTTTGAGGTCTTGTGAGAAATACTTCGGTATTCTTGAATTAGATAGAAAATCAGGACAGCATTTGTGTACCGCTTCGGTGGCAGCGAAAGCCTCTTAGCTCAATATCTCCTATGCAAGCCCACAAGCAGCACAAACGCGATGCTGACGGTCATATTTGGGAAGAACGCGCTTTTTGAGTGTCGAAAAACGCCACAACGTCGGCTCCGTGCCTCATTTGCCAGAAATCTCGCCTCACGGGAACGTCACCGTGTAGGTGTGATACTTTCAGCGAATCAAGTTGGGGTCAGAAAAGGTTCATTGCAGAGCGGCAGAAACCCGTTGGCTCATGGGGCACATACCAGTGGCCGCATGATACATACCCAATGGTACGTATCTTACACATTTTTGATACATCGCCTGCGTACCTGCATCCCCTATATACACAATTAGGTACGCGGCAATGTTAACGTGCACAACAAAATAACATCGTCAATATAAATCCTGGAGCTCCACGTCTTAAATTACCGCGCCGGGCCCTGTTGGCGCGGTGCACTTGCATCGCAATTTGCACTAGTTTTATAATTTATATCATACCTGGTACCGTCAACGTGACCTGCCTCGTACAAGAGGCGACCTTTCTCAAAGGCAGACACACGAAAATGCGTTTTCTGGTAGGTCAGCCCTTAAAGCTTGCGGTGTGATATCACTGGATGCGCCGTGAGTGCCTTCGCCCCGTCGTCTGCTTCACACGAAAGTGCACCGCCTTCTGCTGTTCGCCGACACGTCACCGACGCGCCGCTGGCGCCTCACGACGCCGTCCGGTTCATGTAGTTGGTATGAGCCATATAGTTATTCGGCGGCAACAAATTCAAGAAAAAAATCCGAGGACACCAATGCACCTGTTATGAGTTGTGAATGCCAAAGCAATAATGTCCAATTGGACGCTGCTGAGTGGTATTTCGAGTTATGAACTCTTCGCGGGCAAGCGAGCGCATCGACACGCCTGACCAACGCCTCCTAGATAGCCCAAGGCCAGTGCACTAACTTCCGTGACGTCATGCTACCTTGCCCAACTGTCATATAAGTGAATGGGGACGCTCTCGAATAAGCCGCGCTGTTTTTGTCGTCGCCGCTTCCGTCCAGTTGGGCTTGGCGATGGGAATTTTCGTTTAAGTATCATGACGTCATAAAGCAGAGTGCACAGGCCTGTTATCTAGGAGTAGCGCGTTTGACCTAGTAGGCAAGACACTGGGCCTCTGAGTGCGGAGTCGTAGCTTCAAATCTCACTACCGCCAACGCTTTTCCTCTCCAATGTATTGTGAGTTCTGCGCATTAATTTCTTTATAACGATCACCTTGGTGCAGTTATAACGCAGGCGATAACTTGCGCAGACACGGAACGTGCGAATAACAAAGGCCTCCGAGAGCGAGGTTGACGTGGCGTCCCGACGATGCCCTCTCCCCTCACGCAACACCTGTCCCGCCAGCTCGGCACAGGTTAGTTGCGCCGGCCCCTCTGCTCCGTCGAGGCACACACGTGACGTGGCGTCGCAGCCAATGAGAATTTAGGGGCTGGTTCGCTGCTACAGACGCCGGCCTTCTCGATCAGTGGGACATTTGATGCTTTCGTCCATTACCATCTTCAAGTCTTTACGGCTGTGACGGCTGCGATGCACAGTCTCAAATGGAAGGAAAGATGGAACCGCTATAGAGGATTGCAGTAGTATACCTAACATGACCAGAAGCGGCCTACGATTGCGAAGCTTAATATAGCTATAGACTATGCAAGCGCTTTGTAGAACAGCAGGTGCGCAGAGTGGTGGCGCATTTACTGGCGGTTCTCAGCATTACTGCACTGTACTGCGGGCTCGAAGCTGGCGGTTATCCTTCAAACCTGATGATATCGCTAAAGTACATGCAATGATCATATGCCAAATGAAGATGAAATTTGTGCAACACACAAGCTTGGGTAATCATCAGAAACATCGCAAGTGTGCAACGAACACGCATCTAATATTCGGCCAATATATCTACTCTCTCGCCAGGTTTTGGACACTGCAAAGGGATGTGTGACAGATCATCACGCGCTGACACCCTTGTATGCGGGGCACCGCATTCAGGACCCATCCGCGGATCAAGGGTTCCGCCATGCAGAAGATATACGTTGTTGCAGGCTCTGCGAACCCCCCAGCTTGTGTTTTAGAGGTCTTACAAGCTTATCCTATCTGCACTTAGCGGGACGCAGTATGTGACGCGGAAGCATTCACCTGGCTCTGCCTGTGCTTGAATGAAAGGACAAGGGCTCTACTTGGGACTTTGCAAAGAAAATGTTCTGCACAGTATGCGGAACAGGATCGCTATAACGTAAAGTGATTCCATTCCGACTTTATTCCAATATCCTGACGTCGTGTAATCATGTAACCACCGACGCAAGCACGCGCGCTGACTCTCATGGTTATTTCAACCCTTCAATCAAACGCTCTCCTCCTTTGTAGGAGGTGACTTGTTTGATTTCAAAGCGAATAGTATTACCTGTCGCGACTGGTTTTTTTTTTATATTATGAGCAAACTAAAGATGACCGTGCAGAAGACGAGAGGCTTTCGGTTGGGGCCGAGCTAGCTTAGGAAATGTAGATCACAGGGTGAAGAGAATGGTTTGTGGCGGCTCGCCCACAATCGCGCCTGCGTTCAACCGGTGTTCAAATAGCCGCCAAAACGAGTGCATAGTCCAGATTTGGCAGAGTGATGTCGTATACAAGCCGAAAGGACTCATCAACGGTTATATATCCACGAAAAATTTTCTTTAAGTGCAAACAAATCAATTCTCGCTGGTAGCTCGGAGTACCATCTTTACTGGAACATAAGTGTACTTTTTTCTTCCTTTTAAGTTACCCTGAGGGAACCATGGACCGATATTCCTGACGGAAGAAACTCGACCTACTCGTATATTCGTGAACAAACTTACCAAAAGTACCAAGCTAACGGAGTTTCTCCGTGGTAGCCGCCGGAAGGCAAGTCTGGAGATTATTCAGACTGGATTTAGTAAAAGCTGCAAATGCGACGCGCTCTAAGTCACTGACACTGAGTACGCCTCAGTTAGGGTAGTCGGGGAAACCGGTGAGTCATTTGACGAAAACGACTTCTCTGGTAGTTCTTACGACGATGCCGCTTATGGCATCGGTTATTAAAAAAACTTAGTAGGCGAGCTTACGGTAAATAAAGGCGCGTCGTGGCCTATGTTTTTTCTATGTGAGTCGACCCACGTTCGCATTATATACTTGTTTTTATTTTTCGGTGAACCCAATATATAAGGGTAGACCTAAATTCGTCTATATTCGAGTAAACACGACAGGTACACAGAGCCGGCATCATAAGTGAGCAGCAATCTTCTATTCCTTTCAAAAAGGGCCACTCAGACTATTAAAAAAGCAATTTCAGTTTTGTTAGGCAGAGCGGCGAACTAGGTGGGACCCGAAATAATTTTCGCATATTGCAGAGCGCTAATGGTGACATAGGCGCAGAATGGGAAAGAAGTCAATTTTATTCTTTCGTGTGGGCTAATCCTACATAATCAAGGTGTACACGCTACCTTGAAACAGGAAGTTATTGGGGATTTCGAGACGTCTTGTGAGAGACGGGTTCGGTAGGCCTAGTTCCGAAAATGCTTGACCACACGCGGAGGGCTAACGAAGCAAATGGAATAGAAACAAATTGAAATAGCTTTATCAGATCACGTCCCAGGTATGCTATAACGCAAATATATTCCGTTGTGATTTCATTCCACTCTCCGCATGTCGAACTTAGGCAATCACCGAAGCAAACGTCGGTGGGGAACCCCAACATTTTCTTTAAGAGGAAAAATCAGATGCTCTCTTTGTTTACAGGATGCCCCCTTTATAATGCGTACATGGCGAATGACATTGCCTACCGTGACACGTTTTCATTCATCCACTGGTTTACGAAAGGCGAGACATAGAGTTTCCTACAAAATTTACTAGAGGGAACTTTGGCGCTAGTGTCTACGGGAGCTGCAATGGGAGCGGTTGTCCCAGCATGGGAATTATGGGAAGTACATGGATTTGCCTAAACTTCGACCTTTTGGCTTCAAACGGCTTTGTGACTTTGTAAACTCGTCATTTTCAACAGCGTATTGCGTAATAAGTAATTCAATAAACATCACTTAAACCCCCGACGGCAAGATTCGAACACAAGGACTCTAGCACAGAAGCCTCATATTGAAACCATTAAGCCACGGACGCATGTATCGACAAGCGAATGAAACGCCCTTGTGATTTTATCGCGGGCATGGCAACGCCTTGAGACGCTTAGCGCGCTTCGATTTGGCCACCTGTAAAAGCTCAATCGTTGCAATTAATAGCAATTGTACGCGTTCCCGGCATCTTCTCTACTTTGAAGGATACAGATTGCGCTGACATATACGACGATAGGATTTGTATAGCGTAATATACAAAGCCACAAGAACGTCTGCATCCACAAGCAAGAGGATCAGACAAATCCATGTACTTCCCATCATTTCCACGGTAGAACAACGACTGCAGCGCCAGAGTTCCCTCTAGTAATTTTTGTAGGAAACTCTATGAGGCCAGAGGGGCCCTGAAGAGGACACGATATATTAGGGTTGGGCCAGTGGAGGGAAATTACGTCACCAGAGGAGGAGGTAGCTGCGGAGGGTGGCACCACGTGACGTTGCGTCTCAAACGAGAGGTGCATGCGAGGACTGTGGTGTGCCGGCGTCTCCGATTGGTCCGCTTCCCCTTGCTTAGCCTGCGCTGGTTCCTCAACCATCGCGGTGAGATGCGACGCGGCGTTAAAAACGCCGCCTGATAATCTTGACACCGCCCCACAAAAAAACACCGGACGAACTCGTACAGCCAACACAGGTGCGGAAAAGCAGCAACGTTTAAACGAGATTATGAATTTCAGCTCTCAGCGCCGCGGAAACAGCACGTCAGCAATGATTCTGACGCTCAGAATTACTAATACAAGCCTTGTGTTAAGGATTTGGTGTTCTGTGGCCGATGGGCTAATATTCCAGACGGAATGTCATTATGGGTAGCCTAACAAGCAATATATTGACATCATTGATTGTTCTCGGCGAAAAAAAAAAATATCCTGTACTTTTTCAGAATATTACACAACAAATTGATGCATATTATCAAAACATCATCAATAAAACAAAATAAAGAAATGCGTTAGTTTTTTTCATCGGTTTCCTTGTGTAAGAAGCATCCTGATGCAACAAAAATAATTAGAAATATTTTTGTTGTTTTTTTTGCTAAACCACAAGTTTTGTTCTCACGAAAGAATAAATTATACTACAAAACGCTTTGGATACAATCTATGGTTTTTTAGCGATTGCACTATTTCATTTCTATTGTCTCTTTCCTATCCCCCAGATTAGGGCTGCCAAATAGGCGCAAGGCTAACTAACATCCCTGCCTTCTCTGTTTAATTCCTCCTCTTCCTTCGTCTAATTCTTCTGATTATTCCAGTTTCACGTTCCAGATCCGCGGTCACTACCTAACCTAAGTAGATATATTCCCTTAGCACTTCCGGTGACCCGCTACCTATTGCAATCTGCTCTTCTTTTCCGAGACTGTTAAACATCACCTTAGTTTTCTGCAGATTATTTTGAGACCCACCCTTCTGCTTTGCCTATCGAGGTCTCCGAGCATGCATGGCAATTCATCCCCTGAGTTACTAAGCAAGGCAATATCATCAGCGAATCGCAAGGTAGTACGGTATTCTCAATTCTTGCCAATCAAGGTCTCTGAATAGCTCTTGTAAACACGCTGTGAATAGCATTGCAGAGATAGTATCTCCCTGCCTGACGCCCTTCTTTATTGGGATTTTGTTGCTTTCTTTTAACTCATTTTAATCCGCACTAATTCACCTGAACCCACCGTAATCTGCCTTAGTCCAATCACTAATAAATCGTTAATCAACATTTCTAATCAATAATTATCACTCACACAAGGCTGAACATGCAAAGTGCGCTTCTGGCCTTCCAGGAGTCACATCATCCCCCATATTCAATCACTAATCACTCATTTTTTAAGTTTGCTATTCATTATTCATCTCTATCGAATTACCGAGATGACCAGGCAGCGTTACCATAGCGATCAGCTTCTACTGAATTCCGGACGCTACGGGGCCCTCGAATTAATTGCCTCACAATGGTTCGCGCGGTAATTGTATCATTTAGTAGGGCCCAAATTAAGTGCGCAGCTAAAGTATCAAAGCTCCGAACGCGACACTATGGAAAGAGAAGGCTCCGTGGTCGCGACGTGTGTTGAGTTCCGCCCGTCGAGAAAAACGAGTTCACGCGCTGCCTCGGACACTCCTCAAGACACAATGTGGTGTCTCCGGCATAGATCACAGGTACCAGAAACTTCCCAGGAAAAACAGACCGAGTTCGGCAGCGTCCTTCAAGAAGAGGAAAATGGAAATCGCGGGCTGACTGAACGCTGCTGTGCACGTGATCTTTTTCGCAACATCGGCGTCCACGTAACACCCCAAATGCTTACGCTGTCGAATGAACAGAACACAACATAGAACACAAACTTTATTGGGATTAGCGAGGATGTAGCACCACACTTTGCTCTCATCGCAATGGGTCGCACAAGGCAGCTTTTCCGCGCCACCCAATACACCGCGAAATGGAAACGCGCATAGGTTTCGCATCAAAATTAGGGAGCGTCCTAATCGTCGGCAATTTTTTTTTTACTCCGGAAAGATGCGATACAACGTGGGCCGCACCCGAAGGCGGTACAATATCTCGCGGCATCTTAGGAACGCACAGCTACGAGGAAAAGACGGGGAAATGAAAGCCGGTCCCGAAGGCGGGGGAGCAGTTTAACACCGTCTCTCAAAGCGTTAGCTGCCACGAAACGAGAATGGTACAAACTGACACGCTCCCGGTCGTTACGCGAGGGATAAAGTCATTAATTATAGTAGCCGAATGGAAGCTAGAGCGCACACACCTAAGTCCCACATAGTACGTCCTACGTGCGACGCGACGTATTCGTTCCAGTCGTGTCAAAGAATGGCAATACAGTCGAAACGTTTATAGTTTCATTGTAAAGGTCGGGCAGCGCAACAACTCACAGCAGAAGAAGTCATTCCTTCTACACAGCGGTGCTCGACTGGAGTTTGCGTCTGCATGAGAGAAGCGTGCGTCTTGGTTTCGATACCACCGTACATAACAACCCGTCCGGAAGTTCACTGCTCTTGGAGCCGAGTACTGCCTACGCAAGCCTAGGTGTTACAGGTCCTAACCACCGCAATTACTCTGGCAATCTTCATAGTCTCGTGCAAAATACTTCGTCATTTTACAACTAACGAGAAAATCAGGACAGTCGTTTGGGCACCCTTTCGTTTTCAGCGAAAGTCTCTTAGCTCAAGATCTCCTATGTAGGCACATAAAGAACATAAATGCGATGTTGAAGGTAATATTTGGCAAGAACGCGCTTTTTGCAATGCGTCGCACACACTTGTGTGCGACGCATCGCACTCACGAGCCATCCACGGAGCAAGAGTTCCGCCACGCAGAAGGTATACGTTGTTGCAGGCTTGCGAACACACCAGCTTGTGTTTTAGAGGTCTTACAAGCTTCTCCCATCTGCGCTTACCGGGACGCAGTATGTGACGCGGAAGAGTTCGCCTTGCTCTGCCTGTGCCTAAATGAAAGGACAAAGGCTCCACTTGGGACTTTGCACAGAAAACTTTCTGCTGAGTATGCGGACAAGGGTCGTTTTCTCTGCATTCACTCCACGAAATTTGATGAGGTTTGGTCCTCGTAACATAAAGTGTGACTGTTAGTGGCGAATTACCTACTTCGGACGTCAATTGTCTCAAAAAAATTGTTGAAAATCGCAAATGCCCAGAAAACGGAACTGTCAGGTTTACCGAATTTGACGAAAAACGATATCACAATTCTGTGAATGGCATCTGATAGAAAATCTGAAACATACAAAACTGACTTGTTATACATGGCTATAAAAGAGGCCGCTAATATGCGAGTAAGACCTTGCTAAGCCCTTGAGAACACTGTAACAAAATCACGTAAGATATAAATTGATATACCATATTTGTCCTCTTTAGATTCTCTAACTGATGCAATTGACAGAACTGGGATATGTGTTCTTTATGCACAGTTACGTATTTGTAAACTTCGTGCTTCTGTTTTTCTCTTTTTCTTTAACCTTAGCAATTTTCGGCAGTTTTCGTAACATTCAGGTCTAAAATAAAAATTCCGCTTCCAACACTCACTAACAGAACGTACCTTTCCGTCTCAGATGCACCATATTTTACATAGTCGGCCAGGGGTTACCTCGAAATACATTTGTGCGTTTTACATTTATTTGAATCGGCGTCATCGGAGTTGCACCCGTGTGAAAGCCAACCAATCTCATTACAAATTATTGTTCTCTCTCTCTCTCTCATGCTCTTAAGCAGGACATGTTCAGAATCTTGCTGATATACACCAGTTGCATTTGAGTTGCACCAAGCTGGAAGCTGGCGTACAATGTGCATTCTTGTCCTTCCAGCTTTCTCGGTGCTTCTTCCACACTTGACGTCACGTCTTGTTCGCCTTGGAGGCAGCAGCGGACCTCGAAAGGCCTCTGCTTTTATGCCACTCACAGAAGGCACACTCACGCCGGTCAGCTGACTCACTATTTTATGCATCGCGACGGTGGTGAGCTCCAGATAGTCACGCGTGGTTGAAACATAAACGTTGCACGCCATTTGCTTCGTCATCGTAGACAGCCATTTGTCGGCGAAGGTGGTCACAAGCTTCTCTGGCGAGACGACGGAAGAACCAGAAGGTGAGGAAGGCTCACCTGAAGACGGAGACGCTGTTTTGCCGTTGAGGGGCCCGGAAAAGGTGCGTCATTCTCACACGTTTAAAAAGTCGAAATTGCAAAGTAATAAAAAATATAAATATGCCCCAGGTGTATGCTTTGTCCGCATTCAAATAGCTTCCTGTAGAAAGTGAAGCAGTGTTTTTTTATTAGTATAATTATTACTATTATTATTTCTCACGCAGCCAACACCGCTGCAATTGTGGGACTACATTCTTTCGCGGTAGCTGTCGCGCAATTTGCCTCTATAGCCTTTGCTAAGAAATGTGGTCCGTGAGTGCAGGATACGATTTCTCCACGCCCCGTTTCAAATCGGATGTGTTTAGAAAAAGTTTATTTCGAACAGAGACGGATAGCGATCGACGGTCAGAGCGCACGGTCTCACCGCGCTACTATTGGAGCCGGACAATTCGGTATGCTGTGACAGGACTCTCGTTTAGGCCACAGCAAAACCACAAGGTTTGCCTGCATTTTTCTGTAAACTACAGCGTTCTCACTGCGGGTATATAAGTGCTTTTAGAAGCAAATGGCTGTATTTCGCACGCAGCAGCGAAGCTTATTTTAAAGCTTCAATGACACTGGCCCAAACAATGAAACGTTCCTTTCCTTCGAGCGCTTCCTAACCTTACGTGAGGCCTCCTTACAGCGAAGGACCAATGGAGGAAGCAAGCATACTCTGAAAGCTCCCTTCACCCGTCCTCACGTAAGGAGCGGTTGCCGCCATGCCTGGGTTCGAGATTATCTCTTAAAAGCTTTAGGCGAACACCAGAACACCCCTATTCAATAAAAAAGGTTGTATCGTCGCACAATCTCTAAGTTGATGAGCTAATATAGAGAAGCGTGGACGCTATTTTTCAGTTTTGTTTACTAAACCTAAAGAAGCAGTGCATTACAGTGCGAAACTTGATGTGCTCCAGCAACGCTGGCACGCCGGCGTCGTGCAACGCCTAGCAACGCTTCCATGCCGCACGCGTGACTGAAACGAACGTGCCTGGCAAAACGTACCGTGCTCGCGCTTCTCCGAAGGTGGGCGACAGCACGCACGCGCAAGCAAACGTCACGTGGTTAAGCAGTGAGGCGAAGTGCTCGTTCAGGGCCAGGAGCGGCGTAAGGACGCATGAAGGTAGCTTGGCCCAAATAATAAAACGTTCCTTTTAGGGGTGTGCGAATATTGAAATTTTCGGTTACGAATCAAATACGAATAAGGGTAAGAACTCTCTTCGAATATCGAATCGAATATCGAATCGAATATCGAATACATGTGTAGTATTCAAAAATTGCAAGAGAGGTAACAATAGCTTTATTACCCTTTTAAAAATAACATTGCATTTTACAAGGTTGCTTCAAATTAAAGAGGTACTCAATTATAGATAATGGACTCATGTAATGCCCTCAGTCAGGTAAAACGCTTGTTACAGATTGTCGTGAAGGAAAATTATCTGCTCAATATGGCCAGAAAGTAAACACTCTCTATGCACTGTCACATTTCTACCGGTAGAAAAGAAGAAAAGACTCTTTCACTAGGAACTGAAGTGGCAGGGATCGCCAAGTACTTCCGGGCGAGTGCACTTAAAAGCGGGTACCTGAAGCGGCCAATGGACTGCCACCACTCACAAGGATTCATGCCCCTTTCCAGAAGAGGCTTTTGCGCGTAGTCTGTAACTTCCCTCTCAGGGGCAGATGCCAAATGTGTCTTCTCTTTGTTCATCACTAGATCGTCAAAAGCATTCCATACACTCGATGCCACCAGTGGACACGAAGTCGACGCTGGCACGGCGGTGTCCCCACTGTGTTCCACGACGGCTTCCTGGAGCTCCCTCGTCACAAGGTTTTTCAGCCAGATCATCTGACCAGATGCCTGATGAACTGTGGCCATAAAGCGCGGATCAAGAAACATGCCTAGGCTGGCCACTTCATCAAATTTCCACTCCGCACAAAGAGCCTTGATAAATTTTGAATCAATGTTAGCAAACCCTGAGTTGTCTTTGCAACCTTCAAGGCAATGGGGCATTCCAAAAATAATTGGAATTATAAAGCTTGGTGAAAAAGAAACCGAAACTGATCATGTCTCAAATGCCTGAAGCAGATAGACTGAAACAGAGCATACAGATAATGGCAACTCAGGGTTGCAAAGGCAACCCTGAGTTGCCTTTGCAACCTTCAAGGCAATGGGGCATTCCAAAATAATTGGAATTATAAAGCTTGGTGAAAAAGAAACCGAAACTGATCATGTATCAAATGCCTGAAGCAGATAGACTGAAACAGAGCATACAGATAATGAGCGGATCATGCGAAGTTCTCAGTTAATAAACATGTTCTTAGGAGAATGCGGAGCAAGCATACAATTGGTTAATTGCTCAATTATTCGCAGTCTATCCGAATATTCGCCGTTTCCACCGTTATTCGGCCGTCCTCGGATATTCGTGAATTTCCGAACATGCATTTCTCGAATCGAATACGCTTCGAATATGGAAAATATTCGATTCGTATTCGAAATTCCGAATATTCGCACACCCCTAGTTCCTTTCCTTCGAGCGCTTCCTAACCTTACGTGAGGCCTCCTTACAGCGAAGGACCGATGGAGGAAGCAAGCGTACTCTGAAAGCTCCCTTCACCCGTCCTCACCTAAGGAGCGGTTGCCGCGTGCCTGGGTTCGAGATTATCTCTTCAAACCTTTCCGCGAACACCATTATTCTATTAAAAAATGTTGTATCGTCGCACAATCTTTAAATTGAATAGCTAATATAGAGATGCGTGGACGCTTTCTTCTAGTTTCGTTTACTAAAGTTAAAAAAAAGTTGCGCATTACAGTGCAAAACTTGATGTGCTCCAGCAACGCTGGCACGCCGGCGTCTTGCAACGCCTAGCAACGCCTAGCAATGCTTGCATGCCGCACGCGTGACTGAAACGAACATGCCTGGCAAGACGTACCGTGCTCGCGCTTCTCCGCAGGTGGGCGACAGTGCGCATGCGCAAGCGAATGCCACGTGGTTAAGCAGTGAGGTGAAGCGCTCGTTCAGGGCCAGGAGCGGCGTAAGGACGCATGAAGGTAGCTTTGGAGCTACCTTATGCTGAGGAAGCACCAAGGAAGCCTTCACCGAGGGCCCCTCAGTAAGGAAGCTTTCAGAGTGACATAAGGTAGCCTCACCCCAATGAAGGCTTCCTTAGTGAGGTAAGGAAGATTTCATTGTTTGGCTTCTTATGCTGAGGAAGTACCAAGGAAGCACCAAGGAAGCCTTCACCGAGGGCGCCTCAGTAAGGAACCTTTCAGAGTGACATAAGGTAGCCTCACTGCAATGAAGGCTTCCTTACTGAGGTAAGGAAGATTTCATTGTCTGGCCCATTGTTTCGCAGCCGGGTTTAGCCGCGAATGTCACTCCTCTATTTTAAACATTCCAAGCATCTGCATTCTTTACCTCGGTTCAGCGTTGACATGCTTCGGAAAGGGTACTCGCTCTTTTGCCATTCTTAATCATGATACCCTTGTTACAATGGCATCCCTAGCGCCATAGCTAACCGCGGTTAGCTAGGCTACACAGCAGGAGAAGCGACGGTTAGGCGGCTAACCTCGGTAAGCGTGGCCGCAGTTACCGTAAACCATGATTAGGGCAGTTTCACAGCAGGCGAATCGGCTGTAAGCATGCTAACCGCACTTGACGCCAAACCGAGCTCGGCAGCCTCGCCTGAGAGTTGTCAGGTGACGGATATATCGTCGGCAGAGTGCAGAGCGGTACCTTCGAAAGTGGGTCGCTAGAACGTCGGGAATTCCCCTCTGCGCTGCTTACGAATCAACAGTAGGGGCTATTTATCCTCGTTCATCGCAAGAACTACTCGAACTAAACTTATCTAACACCTTGAAGAACAGAAATTTTATTGTGATATTTTGAGGCACTCATTTGTTTTCTTTTCCGAGTGCAGTAAGGGAATGGAACGTGTTCTCCAATGATCTTAAGGACAAGCATTCCACCGAATCTATGATCTATCTGATTATATTTACTGTTCCTGAAATGGTTGATTGTAAAATAACGTTTACGCTTATTTCCACTTCGTTATTACGGTCACCTTATCCTTGTCACAAGTGTCATTCACATTTATTTCTGATTGAACATGGGAGTTCGCTTTTTGTTCTTGATGTTACTGTGTTCCCAGGGTTGGTTGCGCAGTGCTCGATTATTTTCACCCCTGATTGTTTAGCGGCTATTTACTTCTCGACTGTTTACACGCGAAACACCATGTAACGTGTGTCGAGGATCTCTCTTGATTTTCTAGTAACCCAATATTTATGCAGATCCAACGCATATATTGTAATCTATGTGATGCGGTAAATCGAATGCTATAAGCTTGCCCACATCATAGTTCGGTCTTTGGCAAAGAGGAAACCGCACACGCCGCGATATTCTCAAAGAGCTAGTTTGCGCTGGCAGCATAAAACTGCACGAGCTGTTGCAGCCTCTAATGGTTAGAGCGTCGGGCTGCTGTGCATTGGGACGAGATGTCCATCTACCCCATAATTAATTTTTTTTTCTTTAAGTGTGAGTTATTCGACAGCACAGCAGCAGCACCCAGCTTCTGCGATCGGCGAAGTCCGGGAATCTTTTCGAAGAAGTCTTTGCTCGTAATGCGACGACGTGTTCGCTGAAGGCAAGTCTGCGCGCTGTTGAAGTACCGTAAAGCGAGTGTGGTCGAGAAATAACAGCTTCAACAAGCGCTACCGGTATGCGGGGGTATGAAGTTCGTTATGTTGCGCATTGCACTGGTTTTTATGTAATTTGGTTTTGCATCGCGTGTTTGAGGGAGCAGAGGCCACGCGTTCAGCAACCCAGCCTGCGCGCCCCACTTACCGTCGTGTTTGTGTTTGTTGCGATTATCTGCTGTGTCACGCGCACTTGACGCAGATCGAAGCAGTTTCACGGCGAATTTGTTGCTGCAGTATGTGTTGCTGCAGTATATTTTGCCGTAGTAAGTTTTGCCGTAGTATGTGTGGCCGTATTGTGTGTTTTGCCGTAGTGTGTTTTGCCGTAGTGTGTGTTGCCGTAGTGTGTGTTGCCGCAGTATGTGTTGCTGTAGTATGTGTTGCCGTAGCATGTCTTGCCGGAGTATGTATTGCCGTAGTGTTTGTTTCCGTAGTGTTTGTTTCCGTAGTGTGTGCTGCCGTAGTATGTGTTGCCGCAGTATGTGTTGCTGTAGTATGTGGAAAGTATGTGGCGGTAGTGATTCGCGCCGTGGTCGTTATCGAAGATGCAAAGAGAGGCTTGTGCCGTATCTTGTATCCCAGACCTTAGGTGGTCATATGGCGAGATAGTCGTAGATAGGCGTAGCGCAACGCCGCCATGAGCACATCAGGAGGGGGGGTGGGGGTAGTATTCCGAGACTGTTCTCCTAGTTGACATGTCCTTTCCGCCTGCTACTGAAGCGCTAATTGATTGGTCGTTTATGGTAGTTGATGGCCGCCATGGGCTAAAATCTGTGATAAAATCTTATCGAAGCTTTAAGATAATGTTCACTGCTGCTTGTGAAATATAGTCATTGAGCATCGAAACACAGATATATACATATATAGCGAGTTTAGAGATTGTAGTTTAAATAAATTACAGAGAAGTCTTGCGGCGTTGCTGTTGTTGAAACAAGAGTACTGCAATGGAATAGCTAAACCATCGGCTCCATCTTAGCAGGATATTAATAGAAGCACCTATTCGGAAGTTCGACAAGTGATTGCAACGAAGAATAGTAGCCTGCCTGCGCCACAGCACCATCGCTACCGGTATGAGCTCATTGCTGCATTCCTTGGCCGAACGCTTGTGACTGCTACCTATTTGACTGCGCCCGTTGCTAATAAATCTCTTACCAGAAGCTTTTGTGTACCCGCAATATCTTCCCTTTACAATGCCTGGTGCCAGGCTTCGTCACTCGAAAAGCCAGCATTTCTTCACTACTTCTCCGAAGGCGCGTATGCATGCAGTCTCGCCTTTACAATGGAATCCCACAAACAAGATTGCTACGAAATGGGCTAATTGGTGGCTGTTCATATTTGGTCAAATGCTAGCCCGTTACAAAAAGCACCGACACGAAATTCATCGACCGCGTGTTAGTGTTTAGTGTCTGCGCTTTTAGTAATGTGCTAGCCCATAACGAAGTACGCGTCGCAGAATCAAACACTCGGTATCTCATTGACAGCTTTGGCATTTCGAATGTTACGCGGACGCCAGTGTTGCAAAAACATCACATGCACAGCAACGTTCAGTCATCCCCCGATTTCCATTTTCCTCTTCCGGAAGGACGCTATCGAATTTAGTCTTTTTTTATTCCTGGGAAGTTTCCGGTGCCTGTGACCTATAGCGGAGACACCACTTCGTGTCTTGAGGAGTGTCCAAGGCAGCGACAACTCATTGTTTTCTCGACGGGCGGATCTGAACACATGTCGCGACCATGGAGCCTTATCTTTCCGTAGTGTCACATTCGGAGCTTCGATACTTTTGCTTCGCACCTAATCTGGACCCTACTGAATGATAGAATAAATAATAAAAAAGACGTCAGGCAGGGAGATGCGACCTCTCCAATGCTATTCATATCGTGTTTACAGGCAGAGACCTGGATCGGGAAGAATTGGGGATAAGAGGAAATGGAGAATACCTTATTAACTGGCGGTTCGCTGATGATATTGCCTTGCTTAGCGACTCAGGGGACTAATTGCAATGCATGCTCACTGACCTGGAGAGGCGAAGCAGAAGGGTGGGTCTAAAAATTAATCTGCAGAAAACTAAAGTAATGTTTAACAGTCTCGGAAGAGAATAGCAGTTTACGATAGGTAGCGAGGCACTGGAAGTGGTAAGGGAATACATCTACTTAGGGCAGGTAGTGACCGCGGATCCGGATCATGAGATTGAAATAATCAGAAGAATAAGAATGGGCTGAGGTGCGTTTGGCACGCATTCTCAGATCACGAATAGCAGGTTGCCATTATCCCTCAAGAGAAAAGTGTGTAACATCCGTGTCTTGCCAGTACTCACGCACGCGGCAGAAACATGGAGGCTTACGAAAAGGGTTCTACTTAAGTTGAGGACGACGCAACGAGCTATGGACAGAAGAATGATGGGCGTAACGTTAAGAGATAAGAGAAGAGAAGTTAGGTGAGGGAACAAATGATAGTTAATGACATCTTAGTTGAAATCAAGAAAAAGAAATGGGCATGGGCAGGACATGTAATGAGGAGGGAAGATAACCGATGGTCATTAAGGGTTACGGTCTGGATTACAAGGGAAGGGAAGCGTAGCAGGGGGCGGCAGAAAGTTAGGTGGGCGGATGAGATTAAGGAGTTTGCAGCGACAACATGGCCACAATTAGTACATGACCGGAGTAGTTGGCAAAGTGTGGGAGAGTCCTTTGCCCTGCAGTGGGCGTAGCCAGGCTGATGATGACGATGAAGGTGGCTTAGCGTGAATTATACCAGATAAAAGTCAATAAGGTGGATCGAGGTGGATTAAGGTGATGAAAGAGGATTAAAGTGGATAACGGTGGATTAAGGTGAATTACAGTGGGCTTAATTTACAAGGCTTTTGCCTTCGCGTCTCTTAGGCAATAGCTAAAAACATCCGTTTTTTGTTTTGTTTCTTTCGAGTCTCGGCTGGGCGACATTTCCCAAATCAGGACCGACTAGAACGCTGGGGCGTGGTGGGTGTCTCTCTATATGTTTTACGGCATGTCAGTAGAGACAAACAGACAAGTGAGAATCTTATCCTTGTCCTGCTTTAGGCAGTCTAGTAGCGACTTCAGCACACACATCCTACACTGCAATGTAACCATAGTTGTGGAAAAAAATACGATTATTGGTTACTAGCTTCTATCGAAGCGAAAAGCTATACAAATTGAAAGGCTTGAAAAGGAATTTATAATTATAGCTCGGCTAACCCATCACTCCTAAAGCAAATACGCCAAATGTAAAAAAAAAATATGGCGGGCGTGTAAGCTTTTTTCTTTAAGAGTGGAACGCGAGCGAGTACTTCTTAATTATCCAGGACGTTACGCGACCAAAGTTTGACAATTTAAGCTTCTATATGCCTGTCATATCTTCCGAGATGATCTAGTTCGGTATCTGCTGCAAGGCTCCATGATCCTGAAAGCCAGTAATTCTTCATCACTCCTCCGAACGCATGTCTCCCCTCGCTCTTACAGTGGCATCCCTGAAGAAAAAGTGCTATGAAAGGGGTCTAGTTAGTGGCTGTTCATACTTGGTTATGCGCTAGCCCGTTACGAAAAGCACATACGCGAAACGCGTCGACCGTCTCTCAGTGTTTAGTGTCTGTGCTTTTAGTAAAGCGCTAGCGCATCACCAAGCATGAATCCCAGAATCAAAATCCTAAGTATCTCACTCGGCACCTTTTGCATTTTTCATGGTACAACGTGGACGCCGGTGGCGCAAACATTGCACAGCAATTTTCAGACAGCGCCCGACTAACATTTTTTTCCTCTGGAATGACTCTACCGAAATGAGTCACAAGGATAACACAACCCACAAGAATAATCTTTGTTACGGGCCAGCTTACAGCCAAGCCCAGCGGGTGACCGAGAATAACAGTCGCAGGAACAAATACCTTGCTTCTGTAACGCGAGTCGCAAAACGTTTGGCACCATGTTCCAGAATTCGACATTCTCAATAAAACCACGTTGAAGTCGAACGCCGCAGTGCATGCTTCCGCCGTAAGACCTCCGCGATGTTCACAAAACTTCTGAGTGGTGAAGCCCCGAGAAAGTAGAACATTTGACCCGCTTCGCTGCTGCGAAAGCTTTCGCGGTCAGCTCGGAAAGCAGTGCGAGAGGAGAAAAGTCACGTGGCTTACCAGGCGCGGTGCTCCCGGAGTGAAACGGCAAGCTGCTAACGATGTACGAGTTCCGGGAGGGATCCCAACGTCGTGACAGTTCAACAGGAGATTGCACGTGCACGGAAGGACAACGACGCACAAACGATAGAGGCATGCAAAGCTCAGCTAATTCGTTATCGTGCAGGTTCACCACGCGAGGAACATGCCACAGCCGCGCAGGTGCGTCAGAAAAGGCACTACTTTGTTCCTCGGCAGAACGCAGCACTGCCACCGAGAGCATGAAATCAACTGCAAGACATGGCCGCTAAATAAAAAAAGAAAATAATAATAACAATAAAAGTAAAAAGACTGCTCAGTTAAACTCGGCGAAACGTTATTGGAGAAAGGAGTTTGCGGATCGTAAGAATCATGACGGCGTAGTTCCCCGTCGCGACAAGTTCTTGATCGGAATTCCATGTTTGGCGCGTTCATTTCATGTCATTAGGGGGTTCGGGCTGCCGATTTTCTTTATATGGGCAACCAATCGTTCATTTAAAAAAAAAGCAATGCAAAAGACGTAGGCATGCGAGAAGCCTTATCTTAAGAATACTGCATGTCACGGTTCAAGCGCGAGAACGTCTTGGTTCACCACGCCAGTGCGTGACAGAGCTGTGCCCGACGGCCACCCCCGGGAGCACGAAATGGACGTGTCTGGCGATATTCGCAAACGAAAGCGTTCGTTCTTTGTAACAACGCATTTCATTTCCCAATCCTTTTGTTTTTCTTATCCTGTTTTCTTGCTCATGCAGCATTTCCCCGGTCGACTTCGTTGGCTTTTGTCTCTGGACCACTGGCTGTAATCGTATAGTAACGAAGTAGAACCAGCTCCAAGTCCTTTCAACCATGGATTAAGAAGTTTTAACCTTTGACAGCGGAGCTGTTATACGCTTTTTACAGTGGAGCTGTTAAACGCTAGGTTCTGGTGGTTTGTGTGCGTAGGCAACAAAGATGGCGGCCACCCCGAAGCTAAAAAAGCTAAAGCATAAAGCGAAGGCGTATCGCCGGGCGTGTCCCAGCTGCGTTTACTCACGAGAATTGTCGAAACGTACTGAGAGAAAAAAGATATCGTAATAAAGAAAACTAAAACCGGAATATAAACTGTGTAGTGTGGATTGCTGTGTGACGTCACGGGCGCCATAGGCAAACCACGTAAACTTACCTCAGTTCGCTTCCACCCGTGCAATGGCTAAGCTGCGTGCGGTGAGGTCTGCGGAAGAACAGCGCGCCTACGAAGAACACCGTCGTGGACAGACGCGGGAACGTACGCGGCGACGGCAGGCGGCACGTAATACAGACAAAGATTTTGCAGCAAACGCCAAGCGCATGCACCTGTGGTTGGATCACCCCTACCGACTCCGATCCCATCGTAATTGTGGGTGATTTCAACATAGACGTTGTCTCGGCCCCACGGGAAGTGGTTCGCGGCGTTCCTGCCGGAAAGGTTAGGCATTCTATGTTACGCAAACATCAGTGTGCCCACGAAACGTCATCGGTCGTCTATAGATCTCGCATTGGCCAAGGAACTTTCCAGTGTCGCCACAGAGCCACCGGCCGTATATCACAGCGATCATAAAGTGATAGTCACTTTGGTTACCAAATGATGAGTCTTCCCGGCCACGGCGGCCGCATTTCGATGGGCCGCCATGGCCATTCAGATTTAGGTGCACGTTAAAGAACGCAAGGTGGTCCCAATTTCCGGAGTCCTCCACTACGGCGTGCCTTATTATCAGATCGTGATTTTGGTACTTAAAATCCCGTAATTTTAAAAAAATAATACATCCAAAAAACGAAAAATCAAGGTTACAAATAAAAAAAATGCGTTGAGTATGCAATTTATTAGAACAACAAGAAAATCGCGAAAGAAAAACGAAGTTCATTGTGGCAGGTGTATTTTATTTTCAATCAACATATCTACAATTACCATATTTATCACCGTATATACAGCTCCACTGGTCATTCATCTTCAGACAGTGAAATGGCTGTGAATTTTTTTATTATTATTTCCGGCCATGCTGTAGAGCATTTTAGCCCGCCAAGAATAACATTGTAGGAAGTTTTCAAATAACACGGAACAGCCACCACAGAAGCATCCCGCATTACAGGCGTGAAAATTAAGTCCGAACAAGTGGCAGCGACTTCACTTTACATATAGTGTCCATCACATCTGCCTTCTGACCGTCCCACCAAACAATCAGTCGAGCTACGTGACACCGCATACAGCGTGGAGAGCTTCCACGTGCCAAATTATTCTAATTCGCTCCTCTAACGATGACACTTTCGCAATCTTCACGACGACAACGACGGACAATCCGTTAATATGCCCTGCGCATGCGCGCGAAAGGTGTTTTCTAACGAAAGTTGTATCGGTGTTTGTGCGAATTGACGTCGAAACACGCAAGTATAGAAATAAACTTGCGCTTTGCAAACGTGCATTTGCTGGAATACATATATCGAGAGCTCTTTCTTTTTTTTTTGCGATGGATGGTTTCGAACACGCTTCTTCCATCACAGGATTCTCTAATATCAGGCTAGGCACGCAGATCTGAAAACGCGAAACAAAGGAGATTTGCGGATTGCGGCGACTTGAGACGCTTAGCGCGTTCGGCGAGCCGCCGCCTAGCGAGAATTATGACGAATTAGAAGACACCTAAGTAATTCTTGCGAATTGCGAATGCGATAACATTAATGTCCAGTCGAATGATCCTGAGCGTTACTGCCCGTTGCTGGGTGACAAACAGAACGTTGCTTCGAGGGGCGTGGTTTTGCACTCGCGCGGCAGCCCCCCATGTTTCGGTTTCGCGCGCTCTGATAGCCGAATTTAGTCACAAAACTGTTTCCGCGGATAATCGTGAGGCTTATTCCACTATGCGAATGTGGATGACCGGCGACATTGATAAGGATTGCACGGAGAGCTCGCTTCGATTTTGCAATCACAATGAGCCCGCTGGAAATTAAGGTTTAAAACTTAATTAATGAATTTTCCTTAATTAACGACAAATTACCACGCTCCACCCGTCACCCCGAGATCGGCTCCGCTGACGGCATCTCTCCGAAGGAACCGTGCTGTTATTTCCAAATGGATGTATCTTTCAATATTTACGGTTTTCGTAGAAACACCCAGCGGACGGTAATCGATGCGTCTAGAGCCAAATCCAGGTCAAAAGCGTGGCAGTTTGGGCGAGTTGGTATGTCGTGACTTTTTAGGCTTGTAGCGCAGCTCAGAACGAGGAAGAAAGGAAGGTGGAAGGGGTAATCGCTATACCCCTGCTCTCCATTCCTTGTCATTGCCCCTTCCACCTTCCTTTCTGCTAGTTCTGAACTGCGCTACAAGCCTAAAAAAGCCGAAGCCAGGTATAACGAACGTATGTCCAAATAGTTGCGATATAATTATTCTGCATGAGTATCGGTCGCGAGATTTCGCTTGTTCCAAAATAGAGAAGAACTGGCATTATGCGAGTTCCTCACATTCTGGTTCTCCTCTACTGCCTCATAGACGAACGCCTTGATAACGAAGTGATTAGGGCTTGCGAAATCGTTCGCAATACAGGTCACTTCATTATAAAGGTCGCGCAATGAACCGTAGAAGAACACAGTAGAACCGGGAAAAAATATTCCCCTCGTTATACAAGTTATTTTGTTGTAGAGGCACTCGTTGTAGAGACGCTCGACTGTAGTGCGCTGCACTATAGCACTGCACGGGCCGAATTTTCCGGCCCGGGCTCGTTGAAGGAACTAGTATTTTCTATATGCATGCCTTAACATTGTCGTTGCCTTGGCGGTGTACTCTAAGACATTACAATAAAAGTGCGTGCAGTGGCATTAAACAATGACGAACAACTTTTATACAAAGCACGAGTACGGCTAACCCCAAAAGGCCACCGCAGCAAAACCAGTGACAAAAATTTCTGGCAAGGCGTTTTATTGTACACAAGTGTACAGAACTCCCACATACACTTTATGTTGGAAACCCCAAGACTTGTGCACGCTAGTAAAATACGTTAAAGTTTCGCTGCGTCGACAGCGATAACGATGGTCAGCGCAGTTGCGTTCTATAGTTCCTCGCACGCTGTTCGGGCAGTTGGTTTTGTAACACAACGAGGAACGGGACGGACCGTTAGATAGCCCGGTCTCAAACCCTGCGTGCGACTAAAGCTTCGCTTCGACGCTTTTCCGTCCCCTTTTACCTTTCCCCAGTGTAGGGTAGCCAACCGGGCTCAGTCCTGGTTAACCTCCCTACCTTTCTTTTATCATTTGCTCTCTCTCTATTTTGCAGCAAAACCTTTTGCTGAAGCTTTTACAACTAAGCCCTCCTATCCCTCTAAGTGTTCCGTCTTTTCGGCTGAATTGTCAGCTTCATTAGACTACACTATATATTGGATAGGGGCGCGAAAACGGCCAGATAACACGTTGACTCGGACTAGAATGCTTAGCATTAAAAATCATCGCACATTACACCATAATATCAGGCTAAATCTTGACAGTCATTGTCACCTTTATGCGATTGTCGATCCCGACTTTCCTGGGAACGGCGGAAAGAACGAGACTAGAGTAGAAAACTAATTGACAGTCACTTTAGCATACGCCGATAGCGTCAAGGCGAAAGCCTGCACGCTCGAGAGACATCCATTATATTACTTGACATTCGCATTCAAAGGCGTTGTTGCGTCTTATGACTTGTTTTGCACCCTCCCCCCCCCCCTTCCCAGAAGTCATGGGTTAGCGTGCATTAAACAACGCGCTAATAATTGACTGTGCGTCAATCAACTTCAACCTAATTAACACCAAAGATCATGGGTTCGGCTTCCATCAAAGATCAAGGGTTAGACGGTCACCAAAGGTAGTGGGTTCCATTGCTTTAATGAACTCTAAATTACTTAACTGTCTTTTTAGTATGATTAGCGGCATTGATGTGGTAGCGATGTGGAATAACACGACAGACGCTCGAGCATTGGCACGAGCGCTTCAATTTCCTGCACTCCACATCGCCATCTTGAAAGAGAGCGATCTAAGGCTTTCGCCTTAGAAACGCGAGCGCAGGCTATCAAGAGGCATAGCCCACAAAAACATAAGCGCAGGCGATTACCGGCAGTTTTTGATACACTCGTATTTATGTTATATAGGAACGCAAGATGCGCAAAGGATAAAAAGAACGACGCTTTTTGCGGCAACAACAACAACAAAGAAGGAAGGTGTTAAGCGGTGACAAGAAGTTGGAACACACTTCATAATCACGTGCTCAAACGAGTGATCAGTCTGAGCAGGCCGCCCAACTCTTTGATTGGCACAAAAACTGAACTTGCGCTAGAGCCCGTTACAAACCCCTGTTCAGTGACATCATACGTATGGCAAGGGTAAAATGCTATAAATACAAGGACGCTTCTGAACCGCCCACTCAGTGACCGCAGCGCCACCTTCCTTGAATACTCCCGAGTGTGTCTTTCAGAATAGTTCCAGAACACCGCCTCAGCGGTGCTTGTTTCTGCAATGGGTAGCGCCAGTGCAAGGGACGATGGCCATCAAGGCATCAAGTACCATTTCGTGGAACACGTAACGTCTGTTCCCAGCGTGAACTTCTTGTGCTTCGCGACCGCGGAGTGCTACAACGCGCTGAAGAAGCGCTCCGCCCTGGCTGCGATCGCTCTGGGCGCCGTCGAGAAATGCGCTTCGCACGCTTACGCCCGTGTCGGAAAGCCCGCCGTGGAACAGCTCTCCGGGCCACTTCAGGTCGCCGACGACCTCGCCTGCAAGGTCTTGCAGAAGCTCGAGAACAATTATCCGGTGACTATCAAAATGCCGCACGAGATCATCGGAGACGCCCGCGACTTTGGAACACGCAAGTACACCGATGGACGCGACTACGTGAGGGAAAAGGTTAGCAGTCGTTTTTATTAACGCACCCGGTTCTTCTCAATATGCCCAGCATGAGTTGTGTGCGCTGTCTCGACGGGATTGCAAGGGGACACTATCCTCTAGGATTACTCACTTTTGCCAATTAACCGGCGTTTTCTCGACGCAAACTATTCGTTTAGACGAGCGAGTTTAGATTTGTTTAGTCACTCAATGGTGAGTGACTGAGCACTTAGGAACGTGTAACTTAGTGGAATGTAGAGCACGCTCATTGTAACATCCCGCCACCGCGTCCCTACCAGAATTGTGATTTCTTCTGCAGATGACTCGCCATTTTGATTCTCCCGTCGCGCATGTTCAAACTCTCTTGCGGACAGAATCCTTCCGCCGTCGCCGTGTCTTTTTGAATGAGGGAACGAACTTTTGTTCCCCTCGTTTGCTGTTGTTGACGCTGCTAACGCGTTCCTTACAACGGTCCCTTGGCACGGGAGGACTCGGCTAATTGCTGAGTCAGCCTGCGTCATGCCCCTCGGAATGCTCTCTTCTGTAGATTGCTTTGACAAATGACCAGTCGCAGTACCTGTACGCATGGCCCTCAGTGCTGTTCAAACCGACAAAACTTCTGTCTTTCCGACCATCACCACTTTATCGCAGGTCGACGTCTGCCGGGACCTGTCCGAGCGTGTCCTCAAGGCTGCGTGCCAGCCAGCAGAAACTGCCGCCTCCTTCGTGCGCTGCACTCGCGCCACCGTTTGGCAGGAACTGGCCGTTGCTGAATCGGCGTGCGACGCGGTACGTGCTCAACACAGCGTTGCTCCGGGAACTCGCATGTTCGCGAGGGTTGCAATGTGGGCTTGTTGGTAATGCATCTTCAAAGGGAGTACGGTAGCGCGAATAAAAGACGGGACAAAACAAGACACATAGACACATCCCTATGTGTCTTTTGTCCCGTCTTTTAATCGCGCTACCGTACTCTCTTCGAAAGCGCATGTTCGGGCTGGCCTGTGCTCGACGTAGACCAGACAAGTCACGCCCCAACTCCAACTGAACACTCGGGCACGTGCCCCCCCCCCCCCCAAAAAAAAAACAAGGCGGTTCAATACACTCGCACAGCTGTCCAGCTTGGCGGGTTCTTGGTCAGTGGTGGTGTTCCGCTCCCCGTTTTTCTGTAGCTGCGGTGTGCAGACATGCAACGCCGGCGATATCTATGCATCGTGCTAAAAGCGACACGCCGCAAACTGGGTAGCCCCGCCTCGACAATTCGTACTTCGAAGGTTGAAAACGGCTAGCCCAGCCATAAACATTCTCCCATTCCATCAATAAGACTACAGGCTTTCATAGATAAACGGCAGAGCTAAGGCGTCAGGGTGAGACAACGCTGACATGACGTTCACTGCAGGCAAACAATTCTGCAACCAAACTTCGGCCGCTAAAAGCGGCGGAAGTTTTATGACAGACAGGAAGGCATTACCATCCACACGCGTAGAATGTACAGTCGCCTGCAAAAGTCTGAGGGCCACAGCTGACAGAAAAAAAAAATCAGCCTGGACACGCAGGCCGATAGACCAGTGCTCGAGACATGTGCTTATTCTAGAGATGGAAGGACCGGAGAAAAAAATCCAGAGAGCCTGAGCACTAATCGGCCGCTGACGGTTATAGCACTCGGTTGCTGCAATACTTTCGCCATCTGCCAGTGGTGAACTAGACTGGTCTTTTCAAATGTTCGTAGCGAGCTTAGCAACATGCTTGCAAGTAAATTTGTTGAAAAACTCGTCCACGTGAAATCAAATGTGAATCTGGGAGCAGCCGCAATGGATTATAATGCGAGTGTGTCTAGTGAGTTACCTGGACGCTCAGTGGACCGTTTCTCATAATTAAGATTAGCAATCTTTCCTTGAAGATAACAAGCAGTGAACAATGTGTTGCTTCCATTGTCGTCGCGTTCACTGTGTAAATATCGCACCTACTTAACAGCTGTTTCATTTATGGAATAGTATATACAAGCTATATTTCTGCAATTTCATTCCTCGAAATTTCCAGAAGTATTGTATCTCTAGCCTATTCGAACACTGATTCTAATTGAGGCTGCGCTAAAAGACTCAAAATTTTCGCCGATGCCACGGTTTCTGGACCGTTGATAGGGTCCGCTTACAGAAAAACCTGGAAGAGTTTCGCGGAAAGCTTCGCCGTTGAACCACAATTCGTTATGGCCTGGGGATCGAACTCGGGACCAACGTGTTCTCGGGAAGGTCTGCCGTCTTATCTACCCAAGAGGCTCGATGACAGGGCGGGAGCTACAGATGTGGTTAACATCTTTGTTGACCACATCTGAGGTGTTACCCGCCGTGGTTGCTCAGTGGCTATGGTGTTGGGCTGCTGAGCACGAGGTCGCGGGATCGAATCCGGCCCCGGCGGCCGCATTTCGATGGAGGCGAAATGTGAAAACACCCGTGTGCTTAGATTTAGGTGCACGTTAAAGAATCCCAGGTGGTCAAAATTTCCGGAGTCCTCCCCTACGGCGTGCCTCATAATCAGAAAGTGGTTTTGGCACGTAAAACCCCAAATCTGATTATTATTACATCTGAGGTGACCCCCCCCCCCCCCATGATTTCTAGCAGCTCGCTTACACTTCGCTTGTATAGGGTACAATTCCCAATGTCACGTTGCACGCTTTTAATGGCAGCAAATCCGGCATGACCACATGTTATTTTCTTTTGACAGGGGCCATGTCGGCGTAGTGCGCTTGTCAATTCGGCAGTTAATCGCGCATTTCCCACGCTTTCACGACGTCAATCGCCCGTTCGTAACGCGAAACGCTTCAGCGAGGCAGTTCGTTTTATTCGCCAGCTCTTGCCCTGTCCTATTTTGTCGAAAAGTGTATTTCGCATGAGCGAAATACACTTTATACTGTATTAACAATACACTGTATATACACTTTACGCTGTATTTACAGATACAATACACTGTATTTCGTGGGGCTGCTCTGCTGAGCGGGGGGGCAGATTCCCTCAAGGCGGCCGCATTAAGACTTGGACTGGATCCAAAAACACGTTAGCTTACCGTATTTTGCGGTTGCCGTTAAAGAACGCAAGCTCGTAAAAACAAAAAAAAGATAACGGCGGTCTTCCGCTATGGAATAACCGACAGCACAGTTTCACCACTCCAAACAAAATGCATGGCGCGCAATGCGGAAGCACTCATGCACCATAAAATGGGTGCGTGTTAAAGACCCCCAAATGGTCGAAATTCAAATCGTGGTTCTGTCACGTAAAATCCCCGACTTTTATTCGTAATTCCAAAAGTTAATAGTGAATGAGAAGGGGAATTGAGGGGCTCGATTTTTCTTAGTGACAACCATATGAATGCAGCAAATGAAACTAAGGAAAGTTTCGTAATATTGTAGAGAAAAACTAGGGATTTGAACCCACGACCGTTGCACTACCACTTATGCTACGGCGCTGGCTGCTTGCAAGTTCACATTCGAGTCGATTTTGGGCCACGGTGCAGCACTGCTCTCCGCGGCCAGAGGCAGAGAAGACGTACGTGTTGAACTGAGCCACCGTCGTATCTTTTACCCAACACCTGCAGTGTCACGTCAAACCGGCAGCCACGCAAGCATCTCTAGCCTTCATTAAAGAGGGCAGCTGTCGTTATAGATGCCCGTGAAGCGAAAGTGTTCCACCCTGGGGCAAAATTTACTCTTAAATTTCTCGTTAACGTACTTCACGCGTTTCCACAGTAAACATTTTTCGCGCGCGGTTCCCGTCAGTGCACGAGTATGGCGCTTACAAACCTCAAAAATGTCAGTATCAATGAGCTGATGTTGTTCTAATTGCAGTGCATCAAAAACATAAATGAAGACTGCACGTCGGAGGCCCATCCCCGAAACTATACCCTGCCCCGAATTTTTCGCCTGCTCTGGAAGGCCTCCATCTGCGTATCTCAGTACGCAATAACCGAGCACCGAAGGGCCAATGACCTCATCGGAAAGGTCTTCGCTACAGCCGAGAGTGTGCTGGAAGAGCCCGCCGAGCCTTTTCACAGGCCAACGGTACGTTTTTCGTTCGGTATCAGTTCGAACATAACTTTAAGCCAGGGTCATTCCTGAAAACACCGGGATAGCGAAACCAGCCGGCGCATCACATGTCATGACGACGTCACAAGCAAAGTCGCGAAACACCTCACTTTTGTTCCGTTAACTTTTGCTGCTTTTCAGGTATTGCTGTTCTGTTGCTGCCCTTGTTTTCACACTTGTTTTCACACTTGTTTTCACACTTGTTTTCACACTTGTTTTCACACTTGTTTTCACACTTGTTTTCACACTTGTTTTCACACTTGTTTTGTTTGCTGTGTTTGATTTCCCTTCGTCTGTAAACGTATGTCGGGCTATCGTTGAACCTCCTTCCTGATCGGTCATTTCAAGAAGCAGGGAAATGTTTAATGTAAACGATTCAATACGTACAGTGAATGGCAACCGTGTGGTAGGGCCTGTAGCAGCGTTTTCTGCGATGATTTCTGCAGCGTTATATATTGCAGACTGCGAGTGAGCATGGCACCGCTGCGTTCCGTCACGTGGTCAAGCTCTCTACCCAGCTTTGGCGGGTGTACGTCGACGCTTTCGTGCTCCTCTACCGGACGGTGTGGACCTCACTTTCGGCGCTGTTATGCGGCACAGTATGCTCTACAGTAAGTCTTTTAACTATTTGAAGTGCTTCTTTCATTTATTTATTGAAGGCGCATTTACGACATTGCCTTGAGGGGCGGGGGGGGTCTTTCTTGGACAAAGGCCGATCGAGCCACCCATAGTTTTCTAATAAATTAGAGGGAACTACGGCGCTCCGATAGTTCAACTACCGCAGGAATGAGGGTATAGCGCAGGTTTGTACTTGGATAACTGAAATGAAAGCAGATTTTTTTCTCCGGGACACGATAGCTCCGTACACCTAAACATTTCGTCTTAGCCCGCCTTCTCGGGATGGATAATAAAAACAAGCAAGTTGCTCCATGCCAATGCACAAGGCCAGCAATTAACGGGAGTTCTTTATTGGGATACAAAATTACACGGGCGTTCGAGGCGCTTTAGCTCAGTCGTGCTGTCACGGTACATAGTTCCTCACTGTGTTACCTAGAGGAAAGTCTGGCGCTGCTGCGCTGTGGTATGCACGGGAATGCCGGAATATTTTGACTCCGGATTGACATATTTCTCGGAGAGCCATGACGCATTGAAGACGCGCCTGGCTAGCGCCGTTCCATCTGTCACAATGATTCATTTCCTAGTGATACAGCACGTAAAAAGCTGTTCTTAGCTTTATTATAACACAAGAACATGTTTAATTATCAGACCTTTTACGTTTCATATACTTGTACATGCAAAAACTAGCTATCAGAGGGCCACTAAAGTCGGAGGACAGACAAGGTTCGCGCGCGTTCTGGAGCAGTTTGTCTTCTGTTCTTGCTTTCCTTCGCTTGGTTATGCATTGTAGAGGCGTAAACGTCATTGGAAGATGTAATATGGGCGAATACAAACCCTTTCTGAAGATTTTACGAATAGCGGGTTATTTGTATAGTCAAATCCACGTGTTATAGTCAAATCCACGGGGGGGATATTCTGTAAGTCCACCTAGTGGACTGTCCATTTCGGCCGCTGGTTATTGACTAAAGCCGCTCGCCTCCTCTCTCTTAGAGCTTCATCCAATCAGGAAATGGACAATCCACTAGGTGGGCTCTTACAGAATACTCCTCCCCCCCCCCCCCCCTGTGCATGGACGGTGAAGGCTCCAGATACGCGCGGTGGTTTTTGCAGCGAAAATGATTAAAGCGAAATGGACGCATTCTTCATGCTTCGCTCAGTGGCAATGAAGGGAAAGTTATGGGCTCGCAGCTCCTGCCCGCGCATCACTGCGCCAAGTATTCCGACAGCGTTTGACAGGGATTTTGGTTTCTTGGAAGCAGATACTGAATCGGCGTAGCTTGCACGTGTGACCGTGTCATATTCGCTCCATCGCGGAAGAGAGAACCTTCAAATGAAGTCAAATTTAACTCAATAATGGGTTTTGTCGTATTTGGCTGTTGTACACAAGAGGCTAATGTTTTCTGTTCTCCAGCTTAAACATATAGATGGCACTAGTTAACATCTGCGTTATGCCTTACTTTGCCCAGAACTCGGTATTCTTTCCCACTTTCCTTATGCAGACGTTCTCAATGCTACTATTACTTTACCCCAGGAGCCGATTAACCCCGAGCTGCTTTATGATGGAAGCCCTGCCCGTGGTCCAGAGGAATCGAAAGATGGAGGCCCTGCCCGTGGTCCAGAGGAATCGAAAGATGGAGGCCCTGCCCGTGGTCCAGAGGAATCGAAAGATGGAGGCCCTGCCCGTGGTCCAGAGGAATCGAAAGATGGAGGCCCTGCCCGTGGTCCAGAGGAATCGAAAGATGGAGGCCCTGCCCGTGGTCCAGAGGAATCGAAAGATGGAGGCCCTGCCCGTGGTCCAGAGGAATCGAAAGATGGAGGCCCTGCCCGTGGTCCAGAGGAATCGAAAGATGGAAGCCCTGCCCGTGGTCGAGAGGATCTGAAAGATGGAAGCCCTGCCCGTGGTCGAGAGGATCTGAAAGATGGAAGCCCTGCCCGTGGTCGAGAGGATCTGAAAGATGGAAGCCCTGCCCGTGGTCGAGAGGATCTGAAAGATGGAAGCCCTGCCCGTGGTCGAGAGAATCTGAAAGATGGAAGCCCTGCCCGTGGTCGAGAGGATCTGAAAGATGGAAGCCCTGCCCGTGGTCGAGAGGATCTGAAAGATGGAAGCCCTGCCCGTGGTCGAGAGGATCTGAAAGATGGAAGCCCTGCCCGTGGTCGAGAGGATCTGAAAGATGGAAGCCCTGCCCGTGGTCGAGAGGATCTGAAAGATGGAAGCCCTGCCCGTGGTCGAGAGGATCTGAAAGATGGAAGCCCTGCCCGTGGTCGAGAGGATCTGAAAGATGGAAGCCCTGCCCGTGGTCGAGAGGATCTGAAAGATGGAAGCCCCACCCGTGGTCGAGAGGATTCGAAAGATGGAAGCCCCACCCGTGGTCGAGAGGATTCGAAAGATGGAAGCCCTGCCCGTGGTCGAGAGGATTCGAAAGATGGAAGCCCTGCCCGTGGTCGTGAGGATTTGAAAGACGGAAGCCCGGTCCCCAGCGGTGATCCTGGAGATTTGAAAGACGGAAGCCCGGTCCCTAGCGGTGATCCTGGGGATCTGAATGAGGAAAGCCTTCCACATGGCGGTGTTCCAGACGATTCAAAAGCTGGATGCTCTGTCCATGGCGGTCCTCCAGAGGTTCTGAATGAGGAAAGCCTTCCACATGGCGGTGTTCCAGACGATTCAAAAGCTGGATGCTCTGTCCATGGCGGTCCTCCAGAGGTTCTGAATCACGAAAGCCTTGCACGTGGCAGTAGTTCTGACGATTCCATATATGGAAGCCTTAGCCGTGGCGAAAGTCCAGAGGATCTGAATGACGAAACCCTTGCACGTGGCAGTAGTCCAGACGATTCCTAAGATGGAAGCCCTGTCCTTAGCGGCGGTCCTGATGATTCGAATGGCGAAAACCCTGCCGATAGGGGCGACCAGGACGATTCTAAGCAAGGAAGCTCTGCACGGGACAGTGATGCATACCATTCGTCATAAGTAGTCTTTCCTTATGTACGCTTCTGCAGCAAATAAAGCGCTTTCTTTTAAAACATTCCCGCAGTCCGTGTGCCTAAAAGAACTAGAGGCGTGCATTCTTCGAGCGCTATTCGTTGGAGCTACTGATTTATAGGAATTGTTGCTTATTTAGAATTGTAAATGTCTGCAACAAGCATAAGTGGCCGCTCGATTCCTCACATTAAAGCGGGGTGAATGAAAGCGAAGTGACACATACTAGCAATTTAACACTTTGCAGCCTAACGCGGCGCACTTGCTTGCAATTAAAGAACATACGATATGATTCGAGCGACTTTTTAAGAGTCAGGTACAGTTTCCTCTATCCATAAGTTATTATAGATGTCTAAGAGCGCATTTGTACCTGTCGGTCCGAGCTTTCTTAGCATATTGTACGTAATGCCGTCCGGCCCAGCAGCGGACTTTTGGCGACATGATGCAATTGCACAATGGAGCTCGTTTAATGTGAAAGTGTGATCTAATTGAGGATGTTCGGCCCAGTAGCAAGCAGTAATTTTTCGCTTAGCCAACTCTACTGAAATATCAAATTCTGCACATTGTGATGAAAAGGCAGGTCTGGAAATTAGCTCACAAAATTCATCTGCAACTATTATTTCACACGTGTCCCGGGCTATAGCGAGAGCACGAAATGGGAAGCTTTGAGTTACATACATACAGACGGCTCCAGTACAGCAACCTGTTCAACTTCATCATTCATTATACCGCACCTCAACAAACAAGAATCATTTAGGTTATCTCGTGCGACTTCGTCCACAACGGCTGAACTGTTCGCAATCCTATGTGCGGTAAAATTTATATTGTCAGTAACAGAAGCGCAAAAATGGGTAATTTTCAGCGATTCACAGGCGGCTCTAACATCACTCTGCAGCACAAAGGGGAAACATTCAGCGACAGTATAATATATGAAACACTTAAATACCTCACAAAGGCAAGCGAAGCAAAACATGCAATAGCATTCCAGTGGATACCAGGGCATTGCAACATTCCTGGCAACACAGCAGCCGATGAAGCAGCACGACAAGCGCACCTGAAAGATGATACGGCTCCGCTCCCAATATCAAAGAATGAATTACGCTGCATTATAAGGACAACGTCTTTCAACATGTCTAGAAACACTTGGTTTGACCAGAATTCTAAGAGCTCTAACTTATATCATATTGATCCATTTATTGAATTCAAATTTTCATTGTCCTTAGATAGAACTATGGAAACGCTTATTCATCGATTAAGGCTAGGCACTGCCTACACAAAGCATTTCTCACACAGAATTGGCCGAGCGGAAACCCCCGAATGTGATTGCGGATTTGTAGATGAAGATATATATCACCTCCTTCTAGATTGCCCACATCACGACACACCAAGATGCCGACTTAAATCAGCGCTAAGTAAATTAGACCGCAGACCTTTCAGTTTAAGGAAACTTTTGGGCCCTTGGCCAACAACGGTTTTCCAGAAGAGCGCTTTAAAAGCACTAAAGACTTTCTTTGAAGACAGCGGCATCGCTGGACGTTATTAGTGCTTTCATTGTTCTGTTCATTTCAATGTGACTCTATATATCCATCTGTTTGGGAATTATGTTAACTGCTTTGTTGTGACTGTATGTGCTAATATATTTACACAATGTATATACCACCCGCTGACTAGACAATGTGTTATTAGGCAACAGTATCGTTTGTACTTTTGAGACTTTCGACTACATAAGTGTGGAGACATTTGCCATGTATATTGTATGTACCCGCTGACCCGCTGACTAGAAAACGTGTTATTAGGCGACAGTATTGTTTCTACTTTTGAGACTTTCGACTACATAGGTGTGGGGACATTTGCCATAGTCTTCCTGTGGAAACGTTGCTTTATAAGTCCTGGTGCTTGTGTGAAATGATTATTTGATATGTACCCGTGAGCCCTGAATGATGTATGACGGAACCACCCAAGAGATAAGGAGTAGCCGGCGCCTTAAATTGCGCGCCAACATCTCCTTATATCATATCAATAAAAAAAACATACGATATATCCCAATCCAATAATTAGTACGATGTACAAGTGGTACTACGATGTTGTATGAAGTAGGAAAGTATTCTATAGTCGCGGCGACGACGTAAGAATTATAAGGTCCTCGCACAAAAACGCTGTGCACCTGCACTCCAACTCTACAAGATAGCCGAGCTTGCTGGATTCCGCTCGCAGCTTAATTTTACTCGGCTAATGTAAATTCTTGGCTAATTGGAAAGTAAACGCTGCTTGTTTTAAGCTAAAACGTTCGCTATCGCTGAGAAGTGGTATCAAAATTACACATGAAATTTCCCTGTCACTTCAAGTTTCATTCTCACACCAGTGACACAAACACCGCTCTATAGGAAAAAACAGTTGCTTTAGGCAAACCAAACTGCTTGACGTCAGCATAATAAGCCAACCTAATTAGCTGGCACATCTCTTCGTACGTATCATCAGCCTGGGCAGCACGAATTGCGTAGTGGTTGCTTGTGTGAAGAAACCGTAGACAAACCAACGCCCAAAGAAAGCCTAGTGTTTCCTTTTCAATGTACCGGTTTCGACGCCAGTTGACGCCATCGTCGACTCCATCAACGAAGTCGTAGGGACTGGAGGATTGCACTATCTGCAACACCACGGCGCTAACAAGTTATTGGCAGCTGTCTGTTCCGCGACTCAGGCCGCCAAGATGGAGGCGAAAGACTATCTGATGGTCGCCAACAAGGTCGTACTGCTGGTTTATGTGACGGCGTATCGTCTTGAACCCTGTGCCAGTGACGACGTCCTGATTGCTGCACTTACACCGCACGTTAAGTGTCGAGGCATTGCCGACGTTATTTTCAAGGAAAACACAGACATCGGCTATGGCAGCCGACTGGTCAAGCTCGAGATGGTAAAACTGCCACCGAATTTCGTCATCGTGACTGGATTTCGGGTGATGCTGGCATATAAGGGAATGAAGAGAGTGTGCCCCAAATGAGGCGCAGAAGGTCATTTTGGGGCCTTCCGCACTACATGTCGATGCGCTCGATGTGCCAAGACTGCCACCGAATTTCGTCATGGTGACTCGATTTCGGGTGATGCTGTCATATAAGGGAATGAAGAGAGTGTGCTCCAAGTGAGGCGCAGAAGGTCAATTTGGGGCCTTCCGCACGACATCTCGATGCGTTCGATGTGCCATTTTAGGCCATGCGACTGCAACGTGCAATGCGTCACGGAGACGTTGCAGTGGCGAGCACGCCACTGTTGACTGTGTGCAACGACGTTCGTATTGCTGCTGCAGTGATGTTAGCAACGCACGCCCATCTACCTCTGGATAACAATACATCTGAAGAGGCAGCACAGATGGAAGCTACCGATCAGCCAGGAGAACAGTCATTCAAAAAAGGCAACCAGGAAACACGTTGCAACGTATCTAGCCGAAAACGGCACCATGCCCACTCACATTACTGCAGACAATTCACGATTTTAAAAGGGAAATGGTGGAAATAGTGATATCGGAGAAGACACTTAGTGCACACAAGTGCCGGCTGGAGGGGGACCAGCCTTTGTTATGGCAGGTTCTCTCGAATGATTCCTATGCACCTACCGAACACTAGCGTAGAGCAGTCAGAACAATAACTGATCTGGCACGCGAAAATTATGAGAAAGCAAAAAAAAAACCACAATGAAGCATTCAGGGGGGCGGGGGGAGGCAGGAAACGCAAGGAGCCTACCAGGCGAACCGTTTTGGCCACCTCGTGCTATCCATGGAGTGAGGGTGCAATGTGAAAGCAAGGCAAGGCGTGAATAAAGAACGCGCACATGAGCGCGAGCAATCGCACAACTAACTCTTGTAACCTCTGACGCAGTTAGCTTGCGAAAAGGCACAGCAGAATTTTAGCAGTGCCGTGTTGCCCTATACGGCAAGTAGGGTAATACCGTAATGCCTCATTGCTGCGCATCCGCGCGCTTTATACCATACGCCAAGGCGCTGCGAGAATGTGGCGTCGGCCACGCAATCCACGCCGCACGTACCCACGTCTCACGGGCCACCTTTTGCCTTCTGTGGCGCGACTGACAGCAAGTAGGCAGGAATTCTAGGCCGGGGTATATACTCGAGCTGAACTGAACTAAACTTGCGACCGTATACTTTGTCACGGGTGAGTAATACAGTTAGGCCGAATGAGAAGAAAGGTCAAAGCAAAATAAGATTGACTAGAAAACGAACAGTAAAAAAACACACTGCAAGCTGACAAACAGAAATAACAAACAAGATCCTACTTATCTGCCACTGTAAAATGTCGACAGCGATGCAAGTTAGAAGGAGCCGTCCTCGAGAACGGCTCCTTCTCACTTGTATCGCTGTCCCCATTTTACACTGGCAGATGTAACACAACCTATGTAACACAAAATCGCTTCACGCGTTCTTGGGCAGTGTCACAAGATGTTGCTATCGGCTTTGTGGCTGACGTCTACGTTTACGTTCACTCGGCTCCTCCATAATGAGATGCGCGTAGATAAGCTAATTAAACCTCTCTAATATTGGCCGAAATGAATATTTCGCGCTCGGCACATAGTTGTTGATTGTGCAAGGCTTGAATACAAGCAACTATAATCATCATCATCACCTTACTGTACGCATCGAGCAACACACGGAGTTAAAACGTTTGCGGTCATCGCCGCACGGAACGGCAATACCGCATACAGCCGTATAATGCGCTTACCACGTGCGGTTTACGGTACCAAGGCACAGTGACGCCCTCTGCCCATAACGGTGCGGAGCGCTATCCCGTGATTCTATACCACAACGTGATTTTCCCGTATGTCTAGCACGGTCAAAGCTTCTTGCTCACTTTGTCGTAGGCAATCGCGGAGGAGATCAAAGGCACCCTAAAGCGACGCGCGCGCATACACACACACATGCATGTGTATATATATATATATATGTATATATTTATATATATATATATATATATATATATATATATATATATATATATATATATATATATATATATATATATATATATATATATATATATATATGAGAAACACTTTCTTCTAGTGCACAAAGCAAAACACGCTACGAAGGCCACGTGGCGACGCCATCTTGGTGTAGTAGAATGTCGAGAAGCTGCGTAAACAACAAAATTAACAGTATGACAACACAACAGCCACGTCTTGCGGCGAATTACAATTCGGTAAGAGAAGATACTCCAGTGAAATTTAGTCCCCGTCAAGAAGCAATGCAATCCGAGGGTATCTGATATGGTCCAGTGACATCACCGTGGCCACCTTGTTGAGGTACCTGCAGGGCGAGAAGCTGCGACGCTGACGTCATGAGAAAGCTATCGAGAGTTCAGTTTTCATCGGCAAAGATGGGCTATGACAAGGGATTCAAATACTGAAGCCGGCGCTTTTCGCCAACTTTCATTAAGATAGAGGTGGCCCAAATACGACAAAACACTTTGAAATCCCTGTCGTCACACTGACGTACCAGGGACGGCGGAAGGGCGCGAAATGCAAAAAGAAAAAGGAGCTTCGCTTTCATTTTCTCTTCTCGTAATCAATCTGGTGGCGCGAAATTAGCACCAATAGAGTTTTTATAGAGTACTATTGTCTAAGCTGGTTTGGCGTCAATTTACCTACAGACAATAAGAAACACTTAAAGACATTTGTCAGAATCGCACTATTGCACAATTTATCGATAATGACCGGCGCTCGTCGTATTCTATAACTTGCCATGCCTTCATACTTCGCGTTGCGCGTACGGTAGCAACGTCGGTTATCACTCGGCTTGCAAACATCTAAACAGCCACGTACACCGGAAAAAATGAGTGCTTGCCGCCAAGTGCCACTATGGGAGAGCCACTACGCCTGCCTTCTCTGGAGAGAAAAAATGGCGCGCAAAGATGCAGACAGTGAACAAGATAGAGAGATAAAGTTTCAAGAAAGAAAAAGAAAATGTAAAATGAGGCGAAATGCTGCTTTCGGCAGGTGTCCTTCGCTCTAGTCCTGCATGCGCAGAAGCGCACACACGCAACTTTCTAGAGTTTTCGCTGGAAGGTTACGAAGCGCGCTGCCACACCTTCCACACGACGTGATTTCACCGGATCACACCATAAAGGAACGTCTAGTAATCCTCATCAATTCGTAGAGTTTCAGATAATTAACTAGAGGGAACTGTGGCGCTAGTTGTCTACGCAAGCCGCAAGCGGGGCAGTTTGAGCCAGCATGAGAATGATGGATCGCACACGAATTTGCCTGAACCTCGTCCTTCTGCCTTTAAGGGGCTTCGTAACCTTACAAAGTGACCCCTTTTAAAGCAAATGCTGCGTTATAAGTTATCAAAAAAAAACTATTATCGAAATTGTCGTATGGCAGCATTGAAACACACTACCAAACACACGACCTGACGCAGATTGACTCTCCAGCACAGAAGTCAGATATCGAAACCGTTGCACCACGCGGATGCATGGAGAAGCGGAACCACTGCAATTAGCGGCGACTACGCGCCCTTCGAGAGTTTATTACCTTCTGCAATAAAAAAAAAGCGAGAGTATGACTTGCTTTGAAATTTAGGCCAATTTAGGCGCTGATTAAAGCGTAGCAAACGAAGCTACAAGAACGTCTGAAGCCCCAATCACGACGACCAGACAAATCCATCTACTACCCGTCGTTCCCATGGCGGCTGAACGACTGCAGCGCCAGACTTCCCTCTAGTAAATGTAGGAAACTTTATGGTTCAAACACGATGCGCTTTTGAATTGCTTACGAAGCCGTGGCATACATCACTGCGATATCAGGCGAGCACTTTAACCGCTGCCTTTTCTGCAACGCCGATCCCAGTGTCCCCGATTCGTCGCGGCGGGCGTCCTGCGCATGTGACGTCATACCTGCGACGGGGTTCAACCGCTTTATAACGACGACATTTCGTAACCGCCCACTTTCACTGATCGCTGCACCGCTTTCCCTGGACGCCGAGAGTTCGTCTTTCAATTCTCCCCTGCCACCGCGTAAACGCGTTACCAGCTTTTCTACTATGGCGGCTGCCAGCGCGAGCGAAGATGGCCGCGGAGGCGTCAGGGACCATTTCATAGAGCACGTCATGTCGGTTCCCAGCGTGAACTTCCTGCGCTTCACGACCGCGGAGTGCTACAGCGCGCTGAAGAAGCGTTCCACGCTGGCTGCGATCGCTCTGGACACCGTCGAGAAGTGCGCCTCGCACGCTTACTCCTTCCTCGGAAAGCCCGTCGTGGAACAGCTCTCCGGGCCGCTCCAGGCCGCCGACGACCTCGCCTGCGAGGTCCTGCAGACGTTCGAGAACAGCTATCCGGTGATTCGCAAAATGCCGCACGAGATCGTCGGAGACGCCCGCGACATTGGAAAACGCAAGTACACCGATGGACGCGACTACGTGCAGGAAAAGGTTGGCGCTTGACTCTGGTAACACACGTCGCGAATATTCCGGACTCGTAATGAGCGTACCGTCGCGACGGAAACAAGCGCGAGAAAAGTAACTAGAAATTCATTTTATCTTGACGTGAGCCAGTGCGATCTTGACTGCTACGTAGCTCAGGTCTTTGATCCTGAAGGCAGAGGCCATTCTCTGGGCAACTTCGTACTTACAACCGTGTAACTTAGTGGAATGTGTTCCTATGGGTGGGCAGCGCAACCCGGACGAAGGACGAGAGAAAGTACACAACACGAGCGCGCTCACGTTGTGTACTTCCTCTCGTCCTTCGTCCGGGTTGCGCTGCCCACCCATAGGAACATGTTCAATCACCAACTCGCCCAGCTTGCCGTCTTAATTTAGTGGAATGTGTAATACATCACGCTCCCGGTAACTGTAAGCCATTGCATCCCCGTTGGAATTTTTTTGTTTTTTACGCGGAAACCACCGCATCTTCCTCCTTCCTTTACGGAAGTTACGGAACTGTGCTCTTTAACCAAGCTTTCCAGAGCGGCGTCTTTTGAATGAATGAAAATTCTTCTGGGTATACCCAAAGACTTTCCGTTTTTTCATTCGTTAACATTAGGCAGAATGGGAATGAACCTGTATTCTTTATCCCATTTGCTCAGCACGAAGGCTAACTCCTTGCGTAGAACGTCATTCTACGTCACTCCCATACCGCGGACGTCCGTCTTCTGCAGACTTCTACAGACAGTCTTGAGAAATAACCCGTCACAACACCTGCATGAAAGTGAAACCAACGTTCCTACTCGCAGTATGAACGCTGCCTTTTCTGTGTGCGAACTTTCATTGTGCCCTGCATTCTCTGATTATGCAGAACTGTTGAATGTCGGGTTGAATGCTATTGTAATATATACCACGATAGAAAGAAAAAGCAAATAGGCCCACGCGCTGTCGAAACAGCACTCAAGCGTATACTTCCTCTCCTGCAATCACCCTGTCGCAGATCGACTACCTGCAGGACCTGTCCGGACAGGTCCTCGATGCTGCGTGCAGACCCGTGGACACTGCCACGTCCGTCGTGCGCTGCACTCGCGCCAATTTTTGGCACCACGTGACCGTTGCGGAATCGGCCTGCGACGCGGTACGTATTCCATTTCGGGGCGTCATTTCGGTAACGCGCGAGTTTGGGCTGGTGTGGCGTGCGTTGTGAAAATACGCAGCTCGAGACGAGTCGAAGAGTGCCACGTCCCGAACCCAGACTGAATGCATGGCCAAACGATTGTTGAAGACGCCTCGGCAATTGTGGACGCATGCAGCGCAGCGATAATTTGTGCACCCTAAAGCGTGGTAGTTTCCGCCTTGCATGGCTAACAGCTTTACCGTTGCGGCTGTGAAATTTCATTTTTACTGTAAATAACAGTACAGCTCCACACTTGCGATCAGAAAAGTTGTATAGTTTAAAAGAGTATATTAACCCTGACCACGTGGTGCGCACTGAAATTTTTGAAACGAGTTGACAGCGATAGCAACGAAAGCTTGCTTCACGCTCATTCCTGCTGTCTGTCGGAGCTATTATGTTTATTTCTCCCGAAAAGTCACCCCCCTCCTCCCTTCACCAAAAAGAAAACGCTTCACTTGTCCAATTAATAATTGGATCTGACCCGTTAAGAAGTTGTCGAAGGGACGTACGAGCTTGCTCATGGGCGCGAAATTTTGACGGTGTGGCCGCGCTGGTGATCCGCGATTGATTAGGGCTACAGCTCAGGCGTTCCATCACGAGGACTGTAGGCTTTTGTAGGCAAGGCGCAGAGCCGCGTTGCTGTCCCGTTCTCTGCAGGTAAACAATTTGCGCACGCTACTGCAATAACTGTTCCAGGGAGCGCAAGGCTAACACATCCGGTCCGGTTCCCAAAAGTTATTTGGCACCTTCCCATCTTTTGCCGCTTTCCCCGCCTTTATCCGTCGCGGTATTTCACACACGCAACAAATGAACACGTCAGTGTTTCGCTTAGCACGCCCTTGGCACGCTCGTTTTCCATTTCGACTCGGGTTTCGACTGCTGAACTTCTGCAGAGCACAGAGTTACCCATAGTTATCTAACTCGAAACTGCTCGCCGTTGCAAAGGCGATGCGCGCAACCCTCTTGCAGGCAGTTTTCGAGCAGTTCCAAATGAAAGCATCGAAACAGCCTTGCAGGACTTTTAACGTGCGCATTCGTGTGCATCTTAGCCACACCATATAGGTGACGACATCGCGTTTTCCAGGAGCTCGCATACAATGGCAGTCGTAGCCTAGTTCCTCCTTTCCTGTTGCCATTCTTTTTGTTTTTTCTTTTCTTTTCGGTACTCAGTGCTCACTAGAGAAGTGGTATGCGGCTCTTTCGTATGCACCCGGAAAAATGACAGCGGTGGGTGCGGTAATTCGAGCGTCTTGATTGCAGTACATCAAAACCATGGATGAAGACGGCGCGCAGGAGAACGATCCCCGAAACTCCGCGCTGCCCCGCCTCCTGCACACGAGCTGGGAGGCCTCGGTCCGCGTCTCTCGCTACGCGGCAGCGGTGCACCAGCGGGCCAAAGACTTCGCCGAAAGGACCTTCGCGGCAGCCGCGAGCTTCCTCGCAGAGCCCGCCGAGCCCCTTCGGCAGCCCACAGTATGCTTTTCCCATTAGGATCCCATCCAAACTTCACATTCAGCCATTCAACCGGTGCTTTCAGACACAAAACGCCACAAAGCCCCCCCCCCCCCCACCCCCCCACCCATGAACCCGCCCGCCGGTTTCATTGTATACCATAATGCATCACCTCAGTGTCCCCAGTGCCCACCAATAGAGCAAAATACACGCGAGCAGGCGAGAGCCCTGTGTATGGCGTTTGGTTCTCTGAGCACTGTACGCATTGCCGTTGGTTCCGTACTTAGCATTCAATCAACCGTTTCACTGAACATTTGCTTCACACAATTGCGAGCTAGCGCGATGGATATGCGCAGGTATTTGATTGTACGCAGTCGCCGTCCGCATATTTAGCCAGTGCTTTCATTCAACGAAAGCTCCCGATATAAAGCAAGCAGAAAACGCACGCGCGAAAACGTAAAAATCGAAGCAACTGCTCGATACCGTGCTCTCTCCGCTAAGCGCCAGTGTTTTTTCGTGAGTTCATGAATCTTCCATGCGCCAGCAGCGGTGGCTCCGCGACTATGGCGTTCAGATGCCTGAGCACAAGGTCGCTGGTTCGATTTCCAGCCGCGGAGGCAACGAATTTCAATGGGGGTCCTAAATGCAAGAACGCTCGTTTACTTGTATTCTTGGTGCACGTTAAAGAACCCCCAGGTTGTTGGCATTAAATTGGAGCCCGCGGCCACTTGTAATGCCCTGCAAAGCTCCTATGTTACCTTGCCATTACACTTCCCACGAATATTCGAACCTTTTCATTACAAAAGCGGTTAAATTTCGTCTTGTTCAGAAAATGGGAGTTCTGTAAAAGCATCGCAGTCATTGATCTCTGAAGTTAATTTTTTTTTTTTCTGAAGGTTAACCTTAATAATTTCTGGGATTGTACATGCCAAAACCGCGATCTGATTATTAGGAACGCCGTAGTGAGGTTCACCGAAATAACGTAGACCACCTGGGGTACATTGCCGCACGCACAACTTACGCCACATGGGCGTTTTTGCAGCACGACCTCATCTAAATGCGGTCGCCGGGATCAAGCTCGAGACCTGAATCTCGCTAGCACAGCTCCATAACCATTGCACTACAGCAGCGGATGATGTGAACTTGCGTTCATACTTATGTGGCTATGCTTAGCTGCCGGAATCGCCCGTTACAGAAGTTGCTAGTAACCACTGTTCACCAGAGGCCGTGCTCGGACGCGTCAACAGGACCAGCGTCTTGTACCTCTAGATACGCGGGGTACTCCACCTAATGCCCCGCAAAAGCTTTAGCATTTCAATGAATGAATAGCATTTATTGATAGGAAAGACAGAGAGGTCGACCTGAGCTAGTGCGCTATAGTCTGCTACTCTGCACTGGGGAAGAGGGAAGGGGAGTGAAAGTATTGGGATGGATGATGATGATGATAAGAGAAGTGGTGAGTGCTTATGTACATGAGACAGTTGCCTGGCTAGAGCCGCTCGTCGAGCTTGGTGTCCTGCAGGAACTTCAACAATACTTCTGTTGCACGCATTGAAATTGCAGTGTCAGGCCATGGGCCGAGGATAGCTTCCTCCGAGCGTTTCAAGATTTTACAAAAAGGCATAAGGTCTCGTGATGCGGGGTCCAGGAGTGTTTTCGTTAACGCTTTCTACCGCATGCCATTGCAGACTGCAAGCGAGCATGCCAGCGCTGTCTTGCGACACGTGGTCAAGGTCTCGGTCCAGCTTGGGCAGGTGTACGTCGACGAATTCGCGCTCGTGTACCGTACGGCGTGGAGCTGGCTCTCCGCACGGTTCACCCGCCAGGTATGCTCAACAGTACCATTGTAATGAAATTGGACGAACGAGCCAGAAGAAAGCTAGTCTCTTTCATAATGTTGCCGCCGGTAGGAGAGAGACCGAGAGAAATGGTGCGCAGAAAGCCAAGGAGGTTGACCAGAGATGGTTCCGGTTGGCTACCCTGCGCGGAGGGAAGTGGTAGCGGGATAAAGACAGCCTTTACAGCCTTTCCAGTGATCACAACAAACTTGTTCGCTGTGAATGGACACGACCTGCCGTGCATAAACAATCCACCGTACTGGCTTCGCGGCTATGGGAGTGCACTGCCAAACACGAGGACGCGGGATCAAAGTTCAGCCGAGGAGGTTGCATTCCGATGGGAACGAAATGCAAAGAATTAGCAGTCGCTTAAGTAACCTTACGTGATTTGTATGCGAAAGCATTATGACTTCTCCGATTTGTTACTTCCATGATACGTGCCCTTCACAACTCTACCTTAATCCACCTTGCTCTAATTTATACCAACCTTAATCCACCTAGATTCATTTGACTTCACCGTGATTCACTTTACTCCATCTGAAGTCGCCTTACTCTAACTTGTTCTACCTTTACTCGTGAATTACTACTGACGTCATACAAGACGCTGATGACGCTTCTGATGATGATGATATTTGTTAGCAATCGTTGCGGACAACGCCGGATTTTCTGTCTCGGGGAACATATAATGCTTTCCCATTAAAAAAAGAAAGGTGTACCGTGCATTGGGTGCACTGTAAAAAAAAAATAGTTTGGTTAAAACTATTAAGGCTCGAGTCCGTCCCTTCAGCGTGCCTCAAATCATATTGGGGTTTCGACATGCAAAACCTCAGAATTTATTAAACGACATGTAATACTTTCTGCCACCTAGGCTATTTTTGATGTTCACGCTACTTTTTCCCCTCTCAGGTTCTTACTTCCGAGCGGACTTCTTCCAAAGTATCAACGTTGGAATACAGAAACCCCGCACATGACAGCGACGCATACGATTCTCAAGAAGGAAGCTCTTCAAGTGACAGTGATTGCGACTCTGATGGTTCGTCCTAGAAACTCCATTCTTGTGTTCAGTTTTGCAACCAATAAAGCTTATTTGAATGCGTGTGTCTTTCTTGGTGAGTTGCATCAACTTTCGCGTATCGGTTGACTGTTTTTAGCCTCTTTGTTGGGTCGATACCGAAAGTAGGGAAGCCTAAGAATGTGGTCCCTTCATTTGGGTGTGTCTGTCATTACCGATATTTGCGAGCTAAGCTCAGACGTAGCTAACTTAGAACACATGCGCTTGCGGCGCCCCGTGTTACGCGATGGTGACGGCGTCACGCCGTCCAAATGGGAGGCTGCTCTAAGCAGTCCCGATCTTGAAGCACAGCTATGGGCTGTCCACCACTAAAACTTCTTTATGGGCTGTCCACCTTTAAAACTTCATGTCAAGTTGGTGCATACTTGACATAAAAACTGTTACAGCGCAAACACATGCAACCACAAAGTATGAAGGACAGGACACAAGCGTTTGTGTCCTGTCCTTCATACTTTGTGGTTGCATGTGTTTGCGCTGTAGCAGTTTTTATGTCAAGGGCTGTCCACCGTGCCCGCGACGCAGCAGAGGCTCGGCCTTTCTGTACCGACGTGGGAACGGCCCGATACATGCTGGCGTGCGTTCCGATGGACAGGAATAACGTTTTACGGCACCATTACACCATATTCGCAGTTTCATATTCACATGAGCCGAAAGTAAGCACCAAGTGCTCAGTCTGGATTTCCTTGCCGTCATGGCTCATCTTAATTCTTCTAACATCGATAAGATTCTGCTCACTGAAGCTCTCCAAGAGTTCAGCCTCACTCAGTTCCAACAAATCGTCAACTGATAGAACGCCGCGGCTGGTGTTCATAGTAAGATGCGGGGTTACTGTCACTCGAACGTCCCCAAGTTATATTAGACGGGGAAATTTTTCATACTGTTTCTGATCGTGGAGCTCCCAGAGGAGATCACCACTTGCTATCCTTGATACCTTGTAGCTTGTCCAAGAGCCCCAGTTAGGAAGTTGGAAACAAGAAAGGGGGAGATTGTCTATACTTGTTTTTTCCGGTTTTTCCGAGTGAATGAATGACGTGGAATCGTGTGAAGTTTCGTTCTCAACGTCCAACCAACTAGAACACATATTCGGTGCGCCATCTTTTATTTTTTTTTGCGATCAGGGAGGGTGGCAAGGAACTAGCCATAAGGATATGTGGAGATTTCGGCAACAACGCCTGCCGCCCAGCATGAATCCCAACAAGGGGACGCCGCAGGAGTTCTGAGAAACATTTCCTGCGGACGTCAACTGTACGTTATTGCTATAACGAACTATGTGCGACCAAGGTTGGCTGCTCCCCACAAGGTGAACCTTTGCTGCCCACGAAGTCGGAAGTACAAGGAAATTAAAAACAGGACACGAAAGATTGAACGTGAGAGAAAGACGAAGGCTGGAGGACGAGAGAGAACAAGAAAAGGCAACTACCAATTTCCCCCAGCTGGGTCAGCGCGGGGGTGACGTCTGCGTGAAGCAGAGGCCAAAGATGTGTGTTGCCTCAGCGAGGGAGCCTTAAAGGTCCCAACAGCCGGCATCGGCTCAATCCCCAGGATCCCAATTTCTCAGGACATGGCTAAGCTGCGCACGGCTAGGCGCGGGAGGGTCCAACCCCCGTGTGCTCGGGTACGTGGTGTCGCAACACACCAAATGCCTGCTGATGCAGACGCCCCTGCGGGGGCTGAGCTGCTTAAAGATAACGAGATAGACTCAAGCAACTATAAAAGACCTTAACATGTTGAACCTGGCATCGGATAATAGAATACAAAACATGTCAAAATGCGCAGCAGCACGGAATTTCCGGAAAACACGAAAGAAAAAATTGTAGGCTTAGCAAGGTTAAGCCCAGTGGATGCGAAGCATTCACTGGGCTTAACCTTAGCGTATCCTTAGCGTTTGGAGGCATCTTGACCGCATACACGCCCGGCGCAAAGACGCTGGCGCGGTTGCGGGCACAGACTGACGCCAGGGGGGGGACACTCCCCGGTTCCGGTGGCACAGGAAATTGGCGCCATCTCTGTAATGGGCGACGCGAAAATCCGTTTCCCTTGCATCGCCTCATAGATCGTCGCGCGCACGCGCGCCGATCCAGGTGGCCAAGCCCTTCCCCCCGCTCAACTCCTCTCCCTACGCCCTCTCTCGTAACACCCTATCAACTCCCTCACCTTCGACTGTCTACGCGCACGCGCCGCCGTGCCATCCCCGCCGGCCCGGCTGCTGCTTAGTCCGCTACGTAACGCTTTATTTTTGTTATCTACTGTCATCGAGATGCGTGCGCTGCTGTGCGTTGACCGACGTGGCTAGTTTCGTCAGTTCTGTGGTCCTCGGTAGCTGTGTGCTTGTGCTCCGCGATGTTTCACCCGTTTCACGACTCGTACCGCTCGTGCATCGTGCCGTGGTGCACAAATACCTCAAAAACATGTTCTGCAAGGTTGTTCCGGGTGCCTAAAGACAACAGGTGAGCGCTCAGACCCAAGGACATCAGAAGGCGCATGTACACGAACACAGCCCTGTCCATTTGTGTACTCCGTGAGGCTCCGGACGTCGTTGCGCCTTGATTGTGCTACACTTGCCTCTTCCCGGTAGAGAAAGCTGACAAATAGATGTTCCTCCTCATTGTCACCTGGTCTGTGACTTGTGTTTTTCTGTGCCAAGTCTCATTCTGCAACTTCAGTAACTTGCCCAGCTTTCCATACCGCCCTCAGTGCTTTTTCTGTGTATCGCGTTCTACAAACCAACTAACAGCTGAAAAATTACTGTTAGTGTTTGTGTACTATCTCAGTAACGCCCGATGGGAAAACCGCGCGAACAACCTTCATGTGTAGGCATGATACGCTTTTTTTCCTCTGGAAAGCGTGAGCATTGCAAGTGTCCTGCATGCAGATTTTTGCAGTTCGTGTTTATTATACAAGGGAGAGGCCAGTAGGTACGACTTAGTGCATTAAGTGACGTCATTTTATTGCTAAGCATTGCATTCGGGTAGAAAGAAAAGTCGTGTTGGCTTGTTTTACCTGGTCTTTGATTGAGGAATAAGCCTTTCTGCGAATGTTTTCTATGTGCTGCTGCAAAAGCCGACTATCTTTTGTTCGCCTTGCCACCGTTACTCAAGTTGTGGCCAAGTGCAAAATGTGATAATGTGTTTCAGTTTTTAGTACAATGTTATTTTTTTCTGCCATGTTTTTTCAATTTGTTCAGCAGTAATGAACATGTCAAGCATTTCATATACTTTCGTGCAGATGTATAAGTAAGCTTTCTTTCGGTATGGCTCTCAATCAAACCATGTTAGCATTTTATTCTATCTTTCAGGTATTTTGCGTGTCATTGTTCTTGCCATTACTAGTGAGTTTTCCCTTTTTATAGTTGTCATGACTATGTCATACACGTCGTCCAATTTTGTGCAATATCTTAGTGCACATATCAGGAGCTCGTCTACATTTAGGTCTTGAGGACGTTATATAAAAATCTTGTTTTTATATGTGTGTACATGAAATGGCCTTCGCGTTTTCTAGCGCTTTCTTTTGTTATTTCACCATCTGTGAACTTTTGTCTTTAGTACTCTTGTATATGTCATGCACCTCTCACTTTTGCTCGTTTTTTGAGCGTGTATCACACCACGTTGTAAGAAAAATCGCTTTTCGGAAACGAAGTCAATAAAGCGAGACTAAACATCTGTTGTGCTGGAAGTGGAATTTTTTTTATGTTCCGGCACATGCTGGTATAATATATGTATGGGCAAGACTGCGTGCGTGCCAACGCATAGCCCACGGCGCACCACGCGCCAGCTCGCACGCAATGCCAATGCCTGGCGTAGCGCGCGCATTGCTTGCGAGCTGGCGCGAGGCACGCGGTAACAAGCGCGCAATAAAAAAGAAGAAAAAACGCGCCGCTTACGGGTAAAAACAAAAAAAAGTGAGCGGCGCGCGCGGCATGGGGGAAAGGGGGAAAGGGAGTGGAGCGGGTCGGCATAATAAAAACAAAAAGGAAAAAACACGTTTGGGAGAGGAGGTGCCGCGCCGCTGCTGTTGCTGTTGCCATGACAACGTAAACAATCATGTGCGCCGCCATTTTGCTTAATGCTTCGCCCATTGGTTAGGGCCGTAACTGAAGGGGACCTTGGCGCTAGCGTCGAAAGAGCGTCTGCTCGAAAACGACCAATGGGATGTATACGAAGTGTCCGCCCCCTGCTGACGCGACGGCGGGTGCGCGCCGCTTCATCCCTGGCGTGACGTCACATATCACGTGAAGCAGCGATGGTGGCGCCGCCGCCGCGTCGCGCGCGACGGCGCGAACCGAAGCGTGGAGGCCTCCGCCGGGCGACGTCCGACGGCGCGATACGAGGCCCCATCTGCAGCCGGTGTGACGTCATCACGTGACGTCACATCATGTGATCTCACTTCAGGGTCAATGGTGGCCACCGCAGGGAGGCGACCGACGGCGCGATATGAGGCCCCATCTGCAGCCGGTGTGACGTCATCACGTGACGTCATGTCACGTGACCTACTTGAAGGTCACTTGAAGGTCAGTGGTGGCCACCGCCGGGAGGCGACCGACGGCGCGATATGAGGCCCCATCTGCAGCCTGTGTGACGCCATCACGTGACGTCATGTTAAGTGACCCCACTTCAGGGTCAATGGTGGCCACCGCCGGGCGTCGCGCGAAGGCCCGAAACCTACGTTAATATGCTTGGCATAAAAACATAATTTTCCACCGGCTTGGTAATCCATCCTGTAATTTAGCTGAGAATTGCGGATTTCGTAAGGGGAAGTAAACGCGCACAACAGCGCGGACGACGGGTGACGTTAAAGGTACAGGACAAATTCGCTTTTCACGTGTCCTGCCATATGCGCAATTGTCCGCCATGTTGAACGTAGATACACAGACCCAACTTAGAACTCGCATAGCAGTAAGTATCAAATGCAGATTTTGCAATTCAAGGGCGAACGCATTAGTTAATTGGGACATAATTTCGCTTTCTTGGTTGCATAACATTTGTGTACCGTGCACTGGCTGCATGTTGAAGAGCCCCAGGTGGTCAAAACTGATTTGACGATTTAGTAAAATTGCAAACGGCGCAAGTACGGTCACAATGCTATTCCTTGCATGCGTTTTAGCCATCTTGCACTGACCAACCTTTCCTCGGCTGTAAAACATTTTTCGGGAACACAATTTATTTTTCCTAAAACTTGATGCAGCATTATGTAAATTCGCAGAAAAATCTCCAGCTCGCAATCGTTATCGAAAATTCGGGACTGTTGGCGGGTGCGCATACGCAAAATCGTGGAAATTTATTTACACGCTGAAAATGATACGAGACGAGATTCAATAGCAAGAATTATTAAACAGGTCGCGGCTTAAAGGTTAATTTATGCACAACGACCCCGCAACGCAATTGAACTTCGAAAACAAAGAAGTTGTAATGTACTTCCAGAGAAAAAAATTTGACCACTTCGTACCACCCCATTCGCTTGAAAAATCAAAAAAGCTATCACATTCCTCAAGAACTGCACTTCAACTCGGAAAGCTGGTGGCTAACGTGCTTTGAGAGACTGCCGAAGGTAATTCAAGTGCGCATATGGTGAAAAGAGTGCAATTATTATTTGGCAGAGAAATAGGAGGGAGGAGGAAAGAGAAAAGCAGAAAGCAGGGAGGTTAACCGAAATAACGTCCGGTTGGCTACCCTACACCAGGGGAATGGGAAAGGGGGAAATAAAGATGACAAGGAGAGAGAGAGAGGAGGTAAGGAAAAAAGAAAATTAGTGGTGACACTCTCTGGGGTACCCACTTTCTCCCAGCCGATGTATGAATGCCTTGTTAAATGCCAGTTGAATATAACTGCGCGGTTTGACGTCACGAAACTGAAAACTGGGTTACGAGGTGCGATCGTAATGGACGGACGGACGGACGGATGGATGGATGGACGGACGGACGGACGGACGGATGGACGGACGGATGGATGGACGGATGGACGGACGGACGGATGGACGGACGGACGGATGGACGGACGGACGGATGGATGGACGGACGGATGGATGGACGGATGGATGGACGGATGGATGGACGGACGGACGGACGGATGGACGGACGGATGGATGGATGGATGGATGGATGGATGGATGGACGGACGTATGTGTTTATGTATGTATGTATGTATGTATGTATGTATGTATGTATGTATGTATGTATGTATGTATGTATGTATGTATGTATGTATGTGTGTGTGTGTGTGTGTGTGTGTGTGTGTGTGTGTGTGTGTGTGTGTGTGTGTGTGAGCGTCCCCTTTGGAACAAGAACGGTAGGTTGCACCACCAAGCACTTGCTATTGCCCTGCCCCTGCCTGCGAGCGCGTGCCGAAAAGCGTGCCAGCGCCACCTGGCGCCACGCCGCTCAAGCTCGTGCGACGTCAATTAGGACGCAGTATGCTTGTGCGAATGCCACTTCGACTAATCATATAGGAACGCACATGCACACAGCTACGGAAATAACGTCGCACAAGGTCAAGAAGCGTGGCGCCAGGTGGCGCTGGCACGCGTTTCAGCAACACTACATTGGTGGCGCAACGCACCACCCCGTTTCAAAGGGGCCTCTCATAGTATATATCTATTCTTTCCATCCATCCAACATGCAGTCGCAGGGGTCCGTTACTTTTTCTCACTACTACATGTCGTAGTGGAAGGCTCGATGTACGAGCCTGTATGAGCACCTGTGACTAACCCAGCGTTGAACGCTTGTAGGCGAAACAATGCAAGCTGTGTACTTCTCTCTTCCTTCTCTTTCAATCCCGTTTACCCCTTGACTAGAGCAGGGTAGCCTATCGGGCTCAGCCTGGTTAACCTCCCTGCCTTTTCCTAATGACTTCTCTCTCTCGGGATAATTTTCAGAGCCTGCATTTCTTTAACGTGGCCCTAAATCGGACTCCAAGAGTTCTTGCATTTCGGCCCAATCGAAAAGTGGGCGCCGTGGCCGAGAATTGAAGCCAACGACATCGTGCTCAGTTAGCAGCTTCAGTATCAGGTTGAAACACTGCGGTGCGCGCAGACGCCAGTGCTTAGCTACAGATAAATAGAGAAAACCCTTCATTCAAATGCAGAGTGGTTAGCCACCATATAGTCGCCTAATCTTACTCCTATAGAGACAATGCTAAAACGACACGCGCCACATTTTCTTCTAGAAGATGTAGCTTGAAACACGGAATTTTTTTTTACTTGCGCGAATGGAGTAAAGAAATAACGGGCGGAGCGCCACGTACCCAACCTGAAATACAGCCAAAAAATTAAGGGGTCATTCCATTCTTTTGACGGTGTATGGCCAGCGAAGCTGTAGCACATCACACAAGGTTAGACAACGGGACATGTATTCATTTTCATAATTTCGTAATGGTAGTGGCGATAGCTTTGTGATCACTGTGGTATGCGTAGACCTTATACAGAACCTTAGACAGAATCTTGGCCAAAGTTAAATTTATGCACGACTGTTGCTGAGTAGTTGAGGTACTTGGATTGGTATGGCACTTCAAACCTATCTATTCTCGCACAAACTTGAGTGAACCGTGTGTTCTCTGGTTTTGTAATGTCACCGCTGGTCTTCAACGATAACCACAGGGCTAGAGTCATCACGGCTAACCCATGCAGAGTGCGTGGTCATGAACTTCTCGATATCACTTTTGGGTGTGCCTGGAGACATATACGCAGTGGATAGCAAATTTCCGGATTCCATTTGTACAGCACAGGCATCCCCACAGTCGGTGCCATTGTCCTTTTGCGAGTCAAGAGTGTATGGTAGTACGTACATTTTGTCCTTTGCGTATATGACCATGCTCCTGCTCGTTAGTCCATGTTCAGTTCACAAACGACTCCAGCTTACCCATCGACTTGAAACAATGCATTTTGATTGAATGATTTCATTTATTATTATTATTATTATTATTATTATTATTATTGGCGGAGTGCTCGAAGCCTGCTTCACCTCCACCAACGGTCAAACCGGTATTTCACTATCTCTAGTATCGGCCCGCTATCACTTTTTTTTATTATTGATGAAGCATAGACACGGAAAATGCACGGAACGCTAGCCATATACAATTCCGCTGCTAAAATAAAGAGGAGAAAAATCCAAGGGTTTCCCGGAAAGTCTACCATAAGCACGTGATCGTGTAACGTACATGAAAACCAAGCAGCGCGCACGGCCACGCTTGTCGCCTGCACTCAGGCGGGTTCCACATTTCTGCTGTTGTCGTAACTTTTTCATTCTCCGATTAGGCAAAAATTCCTAGCCCGCAACACGCTGAACAGCCAGCGGGAAGGGAGCAGGGAGCGTTTTCAAAGAAAGTTGGCTTGTGAACGCTAAGCACGCTCCCTCCTAGGTTTTTTTTTCTTTTTTTAGAGCGAAGCTATATATGGCTAGCCGATTCGTCCGTACGCCCGTCTGTCGCCTGTGCACCGAAAACTCCTCCGGTGCATCCGCATGAGCAAAAAAAAAAAGAACAAATACAGGCACGCGATTGGCTACGCCAGTAGTGACGTCGTTGCTCTCCGTCGCAGCCGAGCGCGCGCTCTTCAGTCAGTTTCTCTCACGCTCCGAAATGGGTAGGCGACGAGTCATACGTAGTCCTCAGGGGCAGGCAGCTCTCGATCAGCAACGCCGCGAGCAGAACCGGGAACGAGCTCGTCTACGCTTGTCGATTCTGCAGCCGGGTACAAGGACAGGCTCGTGCAACCGAGCGCAAGCAGCAACTGCGTACCGGGTATCCGGCAGACTACCAAGTCATCGTTTAATGAACCATCGGAATTAAACTAGTGATAAATCCGGGGCTGCACATTTCACCTTTACCGGCTAACCATCTGTATACGGAGGGCTTGGTCGGTGATTTTTTTTCTTTCTTTCATGCTTGAACGTTTTAGTACGTGGATACCAATGAGTTTCATATTGGAGTTTGCAGAAAAACAGGAACCGTATCATATTTTGATAGCGCAGCTTTTTTTAAGCGCTTTTGACACGATGCGGTGAGAGAGAAAGATAAAAACGATAAATGACAGGTAGGGAAGTTAACCAGGACTGAGCCCGGTTTGCTACCCTACGGTGAAAGTACGTAAGCGATTTGGAGCTGAATGCTTATCTGGAGTTCTCCGTCTGCGAGCGCCTGCTTTTTCATCGTGCTGGGCATTCCAGCATATTCTACAGCAGGTGTGGCTGGGGCACACGTTTTTTATTTACGCCAGAGCGGTAGGTAGAATGCCAGCGTACGCTGACTCCATGAAATATCGTTAGAAAACCCGCTCTTTCTGCCACGCGAATTTGAATTCACCAGGCTTCCTATGGCCTGCTTTTTAACGCGATAGCGTTAAGGAGCTCGTGTCGCAGAAAAGCCGGTGTCGTCGGCGTCGGGTGTCGGCGTCGGCGGCGTTGACCGTGAGCGATAAATCACGGCAGGCGCTTCATAAATAAAAAGCAACTTCCAAGATTGGCCCGGTGGGAATCGAACCCAGGTCTCCGGAGTGTGAGACGGAGACGCTACCACTCAGCCACGAGTTCGATGCTTCCAAGCGGTGCAAACGCGCCTCTAGTGAATGCGGTGTTGCCTTCGAAACGAGCCGTGGAAAGGTATACTGCGGTGTATATCGGTAATTATGAACATGTAACGTACAGAAGTCACAATTACACGAGTTGCGAAGTGCGTTTCCGCTGCATTTCTTCTGCGCTTTCCGCACACGCAGAGCCATCTTGCGGCAAACACAGAAGACCCCCTCCTCTCAATGTACGGCGCTGCCCCGGCAGGAGGCGCGCCGCGCGCGCATTGGGACCGCTGCCAGGCGCGTCGCGGGACTCCCTCTCCCCTGACGACGCTTCGCCGTGCTTCCGGTTTAGATTACTATCTATCTCTCTGCCCGTGCCGATCACGACGTTTGGCTGGCGTAGATCGTTTCCCCTCCGAGACACCGAGTTCTTTGGTTCGTTTCGTTCGCTCAGGCGCACGTTTCGTTGCCGCGCCCAACGCTGCGTTGCTCGACGCTCACCGCGTGATAGGTGGGCGCTAAGTCCGATGCGGGGCGCATCGTAAGTGATTGCTGTGCCGTAGCGCATTGTCTTATACCCCTTGGCGGGTCGACGGGAACGCTGTCGCGTCCCACTCTTGAAGGCGAAGCTTAAGCGTCCTCCAATTTTTTACTGCTGCTTTCTTAAACTCTGAACTCGCCAACTACAGTGATGTGAGCTTAAGACCTGTTTAACTCAGTGAAAAGCAGTTTATTTAAGCTCTTTCAGCTGACATGATTTGGCAGCAGCAGCCCTACGTACGCGTCGTAAGAACTTTCTTACGGTTTATTTTAATAAAAAACAAAATAAATTGTGAAGTTGAGCATCTAGAAGCTGCAAAGTGGGTAATGAAAGATGGGACTGCGAATTAAATTGGACCACCTGGTGTTGCTTAACGCGCCCCAAAAAGCAAGGCACGCGAAGGTTCTTGCATTGTCGCGAAGTCACGGGCCTAGTAGAACAATCACGCAACTTATTAAATGTTAGATAGAGCCGATCCGCAACAGCTCAATACATTTTATTTTAGGTTGCTGCGTTTGTTAACCTAATTCAACGCAGGTTTCAACAGGCTCAGGAAAACGGGGCGCCAGACAGGAAATTGGAGATCATGTGAAGAGATTCCTCTGCCTTGTCCAAGGGAACCATGTGGCCGGAGCCCTGCAAACCGAGAGGCAATATTGAAGTACGAGTTAGTGGAGTAGCCCTGATACGTACACGTCATCTTGGTGACGTCATAACACGCACGCGCGCGCGCGCACGCAGGGATATAGGGATTCGGGGTAAAATATTCCAGAGATTATGACACGACATTCCCGATTTTTGCGACGTTAAATAATGGAAAGAATGTGAAATTAAATGCGACATTTATTTCATCCAAGTTTTAGTAATGGACGATCGGCCTTTAGCTCCCTCGGGTGAATCCGCAGCGCATACACAGGGTGTGCCTACAAAGACTTTGAGTTATATTTAGAAATAGCCATTTTGAAATAAACGGAGAGTTTTTTCGAAGACATGCCGCCAGTGGTGGCGACCACGGTGTTGCGGGTGACACGTGGTAATAAATCGCTAAGGAACAAAAAAAATCATTAATTAGCTTTTAAAGTTTTAGTTTCGGCAGGGTCATCGTAATTGAAAAATTGAAGCGAGCTCTCATTTCAAGTCGATCAACCTTGCGATCTGAAAAAAAAAAACGGGATTACACGCGGAACTGTGGAGCGACGAACTTCCGCTATCAGAGCACGCGAAACCGAAATTGGGAGGCTGCAGCGAGCGCGAAGCCACGCCCACCGAGGTGACGTCCTGCTTACGTCACCCAGCAGCGAGCAGCTCGCGCGCCGCGGCTCCGTACTCCCCGTTCTCTGTGCACTGCAGCGGGACTCCTCTCTCGCGCTTCTATCTGGACACGCTGCGGAATCTAGCGGCGTCGCCGTGAGGTCTGCGACGGCATGGCCTCCGAGATGCGTGGCTCGCCGGTGCGTGCGACCGCTGAGTATCGTTTCTTCACTGGCCGCATACTCAGTGGCACTTACCCACTGACCCAAGTGGGCGTGAAAAAAAGTTCATTGAATAGGGGGCACATACGCAGTAAATACGCAGGGCAACATGGCCACAATTAGCACATGACCGGGGTAGTTGGAGAAGTATGGGAGAGGCCTTTGCCCTGCAGTGGGCATAACCAGGCTGATGATGATGATGACGCAGTAAATTCGTGGCGCAGCTCGCTAAAGTGTCGGGCTGCTTTGCTTGAGGAGCCCGTGTGACGTGGGTTCATTTCCGACTTGCATGGTAGAAACTTGAAAGGTCTCCCCTTATTATTGTAGAGGTCGGGGATGCCCAGATGATCAGAGATCAAAAGCCTCCTGAAGTAGCCCAACAATGCTAATCGCGCAAAAAGAAATGATGAAAAAATAAACATGAAGCAAACTTTGTTTGCCATAAAAAAAGTCTAAGTGTATTTGCTTTACTTCCACTTGCGTAGGAGGACACACGCGGCTTCGTTTTTTTTTTTGTTTTCTCGGAACGCTATGATATGCGCTGCAACAATCTAGAGGAAGCGATTCCTGCGGTTCGAACATAACGGGGCGACAACTCATATCAGGGCGACACATATGATATCAAACATATCAGGGTGACAACTCGACCACTACCTTCGAGCGATACCGATGTGAATTTACAATTCATCGCAACGGTCGTGCGCCTCACATGACGTCATACGTGTCGCTGGCGTCAAATCCTTTAAGAAGAGAGCATTTCGGAACCGCCCGCTCTCATTAATCGCAGCATCGCTTTCCGGGAACACATTGAGTGCGTATTTCAATCCTCTCCGGTCACTGCGTGAACAGTGCCAGTCCTTTTTTGGCTATGGGTTTTACCAGCTCGAGCGAAGATGGCCGCGAAGGAACCAGCTCTCAGTACCGTTTCGTGAACCACGTCGCGTCGATTAACAGCGTGAACTTCTTGTGCTTCGCGACCGCGGAGTGCTACAGCGCGCTGAAGAAGCGTTCCGCCCTGGCTGCGACCGCTCTGGACACCGTCGAGAAGTGCGCCTCGCACGCCTACGCCCGTCTCGGGAAGCCCGCCGTGGAACAGCTCTCCGGCCCACTTCAGGCCGCCGACCGCCTCGCCTGCGAGGTCCTGAACAAGCTCGAGAACAGCTATCCGGTGACGAGCAAAACGCCGCACGAGATCATCGGAGATGCCCGCGACCTTGGCAAACGCAAGTACAGCGACGGACAGACGTACGCGCAGGAAAAGGTTAGCAGTCTTCTTTGGTAACAAAGCTCATCCTTCCAAGTACACACGGTTGGCAGTGACTGCGTTCTCCAAAAGGAATGGAAAGCGGAGCACTAGGAAACTATCTCGAAGGCCCATTTCCTTCTGCACAGCAACTAGCGTGTTCTCGACAGCGATGTGATTGGTTCAGATGTTCAATTGTGACAGCATAGAGCACATTCTGTGTAGCTTAGTGATAGGCGGCTCAGTACTGGGTAGTTTAGCACTTGGGAACATGGAACTCAGTGGATTGTGCAGCACGCCCCTAGTACCTGTAAGCCGTTCCTTCTTTACGGAATTGCATCCCAGTCGCATACGCCGCATACGTCGCAAACGTGCCTTGCCTAAACCAGGTGCTTAACGCGAGCGACATCTTCCTTAAAAACAAAGCCTACATCATGCCTATTCGAGATTGCCTTAACAAATAAGAAACCCACAGCTTAAGTTAGCGGATGTGCAGTCGCCCTACTGAGCGAGTCTGCGGCGTGATCATACCGTGGTTTTCGCAAGGAAACCTTTCCGATGAAAACGTTTTAGACAAATGACCAGTTTGAATATGCCTAAACGCCTGACCCAAACGCTGTTCAGAAACCATTCGAACATGGTACCTTTCCCTGCGACTACCGCCCCCGCACCTTATCGCAGATCGAAGCCTGCCGAGACCTGTTGGGGCGTGCCTTCAATGCTGCCTGCCACCCCGTGGACACCGCCGTGTCCATTGCACGCTGCACTCACGCCATCGTATGGCACCAACTGGCAGCTGCCCAATCGGGCTGCGACGAGGTACGTCCTCCATCACAAGGTGTTACCTAGGGAATACGGAACCTCGGGGCAGTTTTTAGAACCCATGGTAACAGGCTGCGCGAAATTCACGAGGACGCAGAATCAAAAAGAAAAATAACGCGTTCCGTTGGTTCTATTTCCTCGTCGATCTGGTGCTTCCCGTTACCACGGAATCGTACCAACTTGCACGATTTAGCTGCCTGTTCGGAGCGTACGGGCTAGCATGTGCGAACTCTGGCTGAACCCGTGGACATAATTTGCCCACATAGCTTGCCAAGTGGATGGCTTCGCGAGTTGATGCATGATCGTGCTCTGTTTGAGCGCTATTGTCGTTTAGACACACCCTGGAAACGCTGTATTTGTTCTGTTTTAAGACTCTACCATCTCCAACTGTGAACTGACCCACCTGGACATTTAGTGCTTCATCGGTAGACTAGTGGCTAGCCCTGCCCTAAGCTTTCTGCTATACTGCCATTAGGCAGGCGAAAATTCTGCACACTCCACGCGCTGTCGGAAGGAAACCTTCATAGCTGTGATCCAGTGCTCAAAATTCGCCATTATGCACTTCTTTCGGGGAACGTCTCGCTTGCGCGAGCGCCTTTGATTCCATAGTGCTGTCCGTGCACGTCCCTCTCTCCCTTCTTTATATTCCCCTTTTTCCTTCACCCAGCGTAGCGCAGGCAACCAGACTTTCGACTGGTTAACGTCCTTGCCCTCTTTACCTCGCCCTCTGCACTTCATTGCGCGATTCCTTGCCTTTATTCGTTGCAGTAACTTAAATACGCAAATCATTTGGCATTGATGAGATGGTACGAGTAAGATGCGTGACCAGTGTGGCGCTTTATTTTCAGTTCAGTAAGAGGCAACTGGAGGATTGGTGGAAGAAAAGTAGGGAAACGACAAAAGACGGAGACGTACAAAAGCACAGTTCGCAATAGGGGATCAGAAAATTTAGGCGTGGTAGTTCAGTGTCTTTTTTCCCTTTTTTCATTGTTTAACCTAGGTAGGATATTAGGCAGTATAGTAGCAAGAGCTTGGTGGCGCAACCCACTGCCCTGTTCCAAAGGGGACGCTCATAATATGCATCCATCCAGACTCCTGTTTCAAACGGTGCCATCTACAGGGCGCATGTGGACGCACACTGCACTAGAATGGCTCGCAACTGCTCACGGTTACACTGCCCGTGCGTGTGAAAGGGCTCGTCAGATCATTTATCTAGCAGTTACGAAGTGCTTCAGTAGGTCTCCCTTGACCAGCAATGTACGATCTCATAGTTTTGTTGCACGCCTCAGGTCATTACTACGCAGCCTCTAGTAGTTCGCATGGACTTGCGTTAACTTGTGCGGCTGGGCAGCTCCTCATTTTCTTGATTCTCAATGCTAGGAGTACCCGAATATTCCAAAGATTCGAATAACGAATCTAATAGTGTCGTATCAATTCTGTTTCCGAATAAAATATTAACTATTCTTAACGACGAATTTTTTTTCTTCGGAACGTCAACTCTGCGCGGTTACACATAAAATTGCAGTACATGTACGGTAGCTTACATCGCAGTAGCTATGGTAGACAAATTAACGTAGTTCAAGGAGCCAGAACTTACCGTCCATACAACGATCAATCGCATTTTCCGAAGAACACTGAGTATGCGTACAGACTGCGTGTTTGTTCCCAGTGCACCACTTGCGCTTTTCGTAAACAACGCTTCTTAACGTGTAATGTAATGAAAGAAACTTGCCAACGTTACGAATACCAGGATGTCAACATTGCTTCTCATTGTGCAAACGGCCGTTCATTATTTGAAAAAAAAGTATTTGGTTCGATTCGCTTCTCGTACAATTCGACACGCATTTCTATTCGGTCTCAAAGTTTACGATTCGCTTTTGAGTTCCCTTGAAAGCTAAACGATGTCTGTGGTTTCTGCCGTCTTCACTGCAGGTCATCAAAACCATAGAACCAGACGCGGCCCTGGAGGGCGATTCCCGCAACTCCACCCTGCCCCGCCTCCTCGCCGTAAGCTGGAAGGCCTCCGTCTGCCTCTCTCACTACTTCAACGCCGAGCGCCAACGGTGCAGGAAGCTCATCGAAGAGACCTTCGATAGAATAAGTCATCGAACCTTGTTTGCTAGATTAGAATACTATGGGTTTCGTGGCCTACCTCTTTCTCTTTTACAATCATACTTAAAGCATAGGAAACAAGCAGTAGCAATCACAAATCACCTTTCCTCTTTAGAAGATATTGTTGCAGGGGTACCCCAGGGGAGCATATTAGGGCCGATCTTATTTAACCTATATATAAATGATATCGTAAAAGTTAGTAACAATGCGCAGTTCATTATTTTTGCCGATGACTCAACCATATTCATTCAAGCATACGATGTTCAGGAGCTCTCTTGCTTAGCAAACTCAACACTTCAAAAAATGCACTCCTGGAGTATCGCAAATTCACTTGAAATTAATACCAAAAAAACAAAATCAGTTTTATTCACCCCTTCTCAAAAACCAGTTAACCATTCACTTGATCTGTACCTAGGGAGTGAAAAAATAGCTGTTGTGAGTGAGGTTAAAACACTAGGAGTTATCTTCACCGAACACTTAAGCTGGGATGCTCATGTACATCGTGTATGTGCAAGTCTGTCACGAGCGTGCGGTGTGCTTTCTAGGCTTCGTCATGTACTGACGGACAAGATTAAATTATTGCTTTATAACGCTCTCTTTGCAGCTCACATTAACTACTGTACTCTTATATGGGGAACTACTTCATGGAGGAACATTCAGAAAATGTGTACTCTACAGAAAAGGGCACTGCGTCATATAGCGAATGTAGTACACGATGCGCATACAAAGGATCTGTTTCTAAAATATGGCATACTTCCATTTCAGCTATTGTATGACTTTACTCTACTATTAAAATACAAAAACAGTCTTAAGCAAAACGAAACCACCTTTCTTACTTTATGCACGTTAACACAACCATCCGACATACCCTATACGCTCAGAAATCGAAGCACTTGGCTGACTCCCTTTTCAAGAACATGTCATGGAACAAACAGGTTAAAATCGCGCATAGCTACCCTTTTAGGTGACCTGGAAAAAGACAATATTGACATAGATAACTTAACCCGCAAAAAATGGAAAACTTTTTTACTAAATCGCTGGTGCTCTTAAAAAATATAGACCGTTCGTTGACTGTATGATTAGACTACTACATCAAATTGGAATATTTATGTTGTACTTCTGTTCAATTTTCTTGTAGAAAGGTTTCTAATTACATTACGTCATGTGTTTAGCATTTCCTGTTTTCTGTTCTGTGCGCTACTGTTTATTATATATTTTTCAGTGACATACTATAACAGAGCAGTCGCTACAGATTTTTTGAGTATTTTGTATGATGTACTTTGTGTTTTTTTCCCATGATTTTACATGACCATTTGAAATCTGTAAATATTTTTTTTTTTTTCACTCAAATGTATTTACTGTCTCTTGTTTCTGCCAAGTGATGGGGCAAGCACCCAGTCAAGCTGCAGCTTAGCAGCTTTTTGTGCTTGTCCTAGCATTCTTCTGTTTGTACAAAAGAAATGCTGAAATAAATTGACTTGACTTGACCTTCGCGGCAGCCACGCGCATTCTCGAAGGGCCCGCCGAGCCCCTTCACGAGCCCACGGTATGCTTTTCGCTCGTTGCCAGTTAAATTGCTGCCCAAAGAAAAACCTTTATAATAAATTGGGGGGGGGGGGCGAAATAAAACTTAAAAGAAGATACTGCTGAAGGAGTTGTGCACCGTGGGCACATGTAAAAGGGCCCGTTGCACGGGAAGCGGCACGGCTTGCAGCGCTAAACATAAAACTACTGCGTGACCACAATAATGAGACTGCGAGCGAAAATCGCAGGTGGTAACGTATAAGCTCCTGCCGCTTGGGCATTATTTAATGTTTGTCAGTGTGTCGCTCGTCCTCCACGCCGAACAGGGTCATTGCAATATACTTGGTATACTGCCGAAAGAACGACCGAGTGTTTAGAGGTGCTTTAGCATACCTGCCACACATTCTACTGCGCCGTACGCTTTGAATTCTGCGTTTTCAGATACCGTTCATAATTGCAATCGTTTGTTTTTCTCGAATGTCTTGCTCTCACCTAACGAAAAAAATGTGCTTGCGAAGTGATAGTATACAGCTCCCGCTTCAGAGCTGTCGCTTCCTGGGTTTACATCCACGTAACTTCACCAACCTTTTTCTTTTGTGCGCGCGCGCGAACTTTTGTTTTTCGAGCGCCAGGTTGCAAGCAGATGTGATTATTACAGGGATACCCGCACACCGAGCTCTTGTCTGCTTAACGCTGTAAATGTTGTAAGATATAAAAAAAAATCGCGGGGTACGGCAGCGTCTTCTGTGTAACGATTTCTACCGCGCAACATTGCAGACTGCCAGCGAGCATGCCGGCTCCGGGTTCCATCACGTGATCAAGCTTTGCGGCGAGCTTCGGCGGGCGTACGTCGACGCCTCCGTGCTACTCTGCCGCACGGCATGGTCCTCGATCTCCGCACCGTTCTCCCGTACGGTGCGTTCTGCGGGGCTTTGCACCAATTGCAGAGTTGCAGTTGAAGTTTATTCATATGCAAAACATGGGTACACCCGTGAGCAAAAGTATACGAACCAGGGATCGCGCGATAAAGCCGACTTTTTCTCCTCTGCCTGTGAATGCAACTTGAAATTGAGGACTGTAGTCCAGACTTGGCATTGCGAACTTTCCAGTGTACTCGTGAATTTCACTTTATGAATGTTAATTAGTTTTCTCGGAGACCTTGTGGCCCCTATAATTTTGCTCACGGCTGTACATAAATGTAATATACAGACGAGGGTTCCCAAAGTATTAATACTGAAAACGGGACCCCTTCTTCGTCCATTCGTTTATTCGAGGAAACCGTACAAAAATATTTGCCTTAGGGGCACTCGGCTACACCGAACTACCCACAGCTTCTACTAAAATTACGATCAGGGTCTGTGACGCTGCGATTTTTCACCTCTCACGGGAATTATGGTCAGCGCATGTATTTCTCTGATCTCCGTGCTTGTGGATCCAGACGTCCTTGTGGCTTTGTCTTCTTTGCTTTATGAGCCCTTATTGGCCTGAACGTCGAATCAAATCTTTTTTTTTCGAAACGCAGAAGGCAATGGGAATCTCGCCTCATGCGTTATCATTGCGAGTTATTCAACAAAAGTTGCTCCCCGAAGGACGACATTTAGGCACGTCCGTGTACTGTCCGTCACTCCCGTGCTGGTTGAACCGTCACGCTTGCAGTTCCCACAGGCGAGATGCGCCACAATTCTCTCCGGTAATTATTGCAGAAACTTCTACAGGGCCGCCCTCAGAGCTTCAGCGGAAGCACGAAACGAAAAAAAAAAAATAGCGGCGCATCCATCCTTTGCAAGTTATCGGCAACAATAATGCGACTAACAATCTTTCTTATTATAGGCGTGCAATTGGTTATGACGTTTTCTGTTAGGGTTAGTACGACGATAACTGCATCCCCATGCAACCCGTGAATGGCGAAATGTTACGGGCACGTCGCCGGACCCACGAGCTGACAATCTCGCTGCCAACCACAATGCCGAATGATACCACGACACCGTAATCAGCATCGTAATCGTAATTATCATCATCGTAATCATAATTATCATCATCGTAATCATAATTATCATCATCGTAATCATGATTATCATCATCGTAATCATTATTATCATCATCAGCATCACTATCATCATCGCCATCATAGTCATCGTCATCATCATCATCCAATCTACGCCCACTGCAGGGCAAAGGCCTCTCCCATACTTCTCCAACAACCCCGGTCATGTACTAATTGTGGCCATGCCGTCCCTGCAAACATCTTAATGTCATCCGCCCACCTAACTTTCTGCCGCCCCCTGCTACGCTTCCCTTCCCTTGGGATCCAGTCCGTAACTCTTAATGACCATCGGTTGTCTTCCCTCCTCATTACATTACACCGTAATCACTGTACCCCAGTATGCGCGAAGGCGAGCGCCATCTGGTCGAGTTGCAAGAAACCCAACTGCAAGCGCGAGAAAAATTATCGCAGCAGCGTCCGGAAGGTCGGTAGAACCAAAGAAGGCTTCGCTTCAAAATCCAGTGACCACTCGACACATCCTAATGCAATGCGAAGCGATTCACCCGGCGAGAGCCGTACGTGACGAACAACTTACGGAAACGCTTGGATTTAAAGTAGACGGAAGTATCATCCGATCATCAGTGGAGATATAACCGAGACGTTTAGAGTATTGGTGGGGAAAAAAAAGCAGGCAGGGAAGAGACTCCATGAATACTTTGTTTAGCGCAAAACGACAGACACAAGAAAGACGACAGGACAAGGCTCCACCGCATGGTGCTCATGCTCACTGCGCATGTTTCTCTTGTTTGAGCGGTCTATAAAGGAGTGGCGCAATAAAATGATGTCAGTTGAGAGTAGCGCCTTGTCCTGTCGTCTTTCTTGTGTCTGTCGTTTTGCGCTAAACAAAGTATTCATGGATTCGCACCAACTAGCCCGCCAACGCATTGTGCTGAGGGAAGAGACTGATACGACCGGGTGCCTAGGCAGCGGTACAAAGGGGATAGAGGAGAATAAAGAATGCAAGAAGGGCGCAAAGCAATGGTAGCATACCTGAATAACTCAAGCAAGCTAGGCGACGATTTCCATTCAGCCCGTTTCAAAGGGGCTGCCAATAAATCTGTGGTCTTTCATTTCTGGTATTCGCAACGGGAGCCAAACCATTAGGCGAGACATTGTAGCACTCTGGTTTCAGCCACAGCAAGGCCACAAGCCTTACCTATAATTTGTTAAACTTCAGTACTCTAAACTACCCATGTATATCGGTTTTTAGAATATCAGTGACTCTATTTCACATGTAGTAGCGAACTTTACTCTAAAGCTTCGTTAACATTTCATTACAGTCGGGTTTACGCACATATATCATTGCTGTTTTTAACCGTTCCACGCGTTTCTATTGTCACGTTCTTGTGACGTTGACGAATACAATATAGCAACACTGTGTATCACGGACCAAATTTTTATTGGGCTAATATGTGCCCGCCACAACAGGCTACACTTTAAGTATAACGATAGCGGCAACGACGGTCGGCATCGTCGAAATCCGATCAGCGGGTCAGGCTTTTATACGTCACTTGTCGAAGTTTCCAAGGTAATCGCTGGTGTCCGCGTGGTTTCCATAAACTACTACAAAATTCGTGTGGCGCATGCAATGTGATTATGCAAGGTGTGGCGAGGACATACACATGAGATAGAATCAACGATGGCATTCGCCTAAGTTCTAAATCGTGCAGGCGCGTCTTGCGCTGAGCAATAACTCCAAGTTGTTAGTTGGTGAAATGCAGTCCCCGAGAAAAGGACAGGTAGGTATACGTGTCAATAAGTACAAGAATATTTGTACGCATATAGTTAAAACTGTGTCAGATTGAAAGCTACGAGAAACGAAGCCGAACGTTCCTAAATTAATTACTATCGCAATTGACAAATTTTCATCCAATATTGCCACAATGTAGACCAGTCCTACTGTAAGTGCGAGGGTTAAATATTCAACTGCCTAGATGTTACCCTCAGAACCCTTCCGAACTTCTTGCTTCGGCTGGGCTTATTTAGCCAAACTGCAATGACAAGATTTAGCCTCAGCTGTCCGTGATTCAGATACCCATTGGTACTCACGGCGATCAACTACCCATGTCGAAGGACGCCCAAGTACTATAGTCACAGCCTTTGAGACCGTTGTTAAACCAATGTATAGCTATAGTAGTGGTCATATCTCCACAAGAGTGCATGAAGCAAATCTCGTTTTGGGACACAACCCAATCTTGCTGTCGATGGAATCAGCCGCATTTTGGGATTTGCCCTGCATACAGCTAAACAACATTTTGCCTTGTCAGCCTCGCACAGTTGGGAAGCCATAGCCTTAACCTGGTACTTTAACTTTATCGCTCACAATAAAGTTAACGTATCGAATACGTTCACTTTATCAGTGAACCAATTCATGGTTCACTGATGAAGTGAACCATTCATTGGTACCGACTCACGAAGGACTAGTGCTCGGTTGTTGTTACACCAGGGAAGATCACAAGCTGGTTCAAACTTGTGGTTGTGAGCCTCATCACTAAAGCATGAATGGCAAAAACGAGGGATCTGCAGTACCATTCCTCGATTAGGATAATTTTTTTAGAAGTCTTCAGGTTGGAGGAACGCCTCGACTTTCTTACACGCCGAAGCGTTCCTGGTGAGGTTAATAAACAATACGTACATGTTCACCTGCAATGCACGCGTTTTCTTCGTTTTATTTTTGAGGCCATAAACTGTTTTTTGATGTTGCGCTAACAGGCATGCTATGTTTTTTTTTTCCCTCAGGAACCCATTAACCTCGAATTACTCTATGATGGCGAACCATCGAGCACCGAAATCATAACGTCACTTCATCGGCACACCATCGATGCAGATTACGGTGGTCTGGACGATTCGAAAGATAGCTCTGAAGGTGACCGCGACGTATACTATTAGTCTTAAGAATTACGTCCTTGTGTTTTGTTTTAGAGCCAATAAATCGCTTTCTTTTAGTGTTCCGCATTCTTGCGCTCCGTCTCCCTAAATGTGCGCCCTAAGATTTGCATTTCGTCGGCGCTCTTGGGTGGAGCTGCGCCAACGCCCGCACCATGACCACCGGAAATGCGAATGTCGCGGGCAAGCCCGATATGCCACCGGCTTTCCACAACGTTGAATTACGGCGAGCAACAGCACAGTTACGCAGATGACTATTCTTCGTTTCATAGCAGACAAGCCTATGAAGTCTGCAGCGACTGCTCGCATTCGTGACAAAAAAAAAACATTGCACCACACATGAAAAACTGACAGACATGCAACATGTAATTGCATGTAACATTGAGTTTCATACTTGCCCATCGTCAAGTATGACGTATTCACGACGTGGAAAGCGTCGCAGATTAAATCTTATTTGCTACCAGACGAGCGCAGTGCCACAGTTCTGCGAGCAGCGGCGCACTACTTGCGATCCCAACTAAAACATAGCTAGTATGTCGCCTACTGGAGGCACAGATGCGCGCAAATAATACGCAACACGACACAACCTTGAGTCCACAAGTTGTAGTTTCTACATCTAGATTATCCTGTAGAAAGCGTCGGGGATATAAAACTGCAACGGCGTCTCTTCGAGCGTTGAATGAGACTTTCGCTGTGACAGCGCTATTTGCGTATAGCGTTCGCGGCGTTGCATGCAATCTATAGTTTCGTTTTCGTCGCGAAACTGCACCCACCCTCTCAGACGCTGGCTGTGCTTCTGCACACTGTATGTACCGACAACGCGAACGCAAAAGAACGAAAACGCTCAAAGTTTGCGTAGTCGGGGCGCTTACATGGAGAAAAAAAAAGACCTTGACCTCTATGCGTTGCAGTCGGAATATATAGGTTCGGTTTGTTAATACATCGCGTAATTCCGTAGGGAACAGAGCCATTAACAAGCAGCTCCGTTACCGGCAGTAGATGTAGTCGGCACGTACGTCTCGGCGCCGTGTGCAGTAGAAACCTCTGTTGCGCAGGCGCTGTCTTTGTATCGGCGGTGAAAAGGTCGACCGCGATAGCGGGCGAAAGATCCAAAGAAGGCTATTCGCTTTGAAAAGTCAAACGCCGCGGGAACGACTTTAACATGCGTGCAACTTGTTTCGTTAGAATGCGAAGCCAGCTAGCCGGCTGCCGGCAAAGGTTCCGCTGGCCTCCTTGGGCTCAGGGATAGCAGGGGTAATGTACACATGTCCGCAACAGGCATTAGTAAAAAAAAAAAATGCGACTGGAGGCTTGGCGGCAGAAAAGTAGGAAGACTGCAAACAACGGAAGCGCTCAGAAACAAAGCTGTCAATAACGCTGCAGAAAGTTTGATGCTGGGAATTTCTTTTTTTTTTCTTAAAACGAAGATAGGTTAAGACATTGGGGGAAAACGAGAAACAGAGCTCGGTGGCGCAACCCACCGCCCCTCTTCCAAGGGGACGCTCGTGGCATCCATTCATCCATCCGTGGACTCACCTTGACAGTGACGAAAGTGACGTCGTGTTCGAAGTTTTGGACGAACCCAGCGATCACTTGCCCCACGTGCCACATTCTGTACTCCGATGTTGGCTTTTGGAAAAAAAAAATGATAGCATTGCAAACACCAATGTTAATGTCCACAAAGGCATTCACGTTTCTCTTGCGAGAGAGCTCTGATAAAACGTACATTTACATGGCACCGTAAGGAAGGCTTACAAGTTTAATTTTATAACCCTATTCCTCTCTACGAGTACACTATTGTTCTCACATTACACCAATATTCAGGTCGTGCGATGATGTAAAATAACGCATTTTACCTATTTTCTTACATAATCTCCGAACTCACGTGTCTTATCCGAAGCGCTGAGGGTAGCTGATGCGCTATGTTGCTGAGAAAAGGTCCCCTGGTCCTGAGTTCGAATCACAGCCACGTTGTGATTGTAGAGGGATGCTAAAGCACCTTTAAACTTGGAATCTTCCGCAAGCTAAATAACTGGAGGCCATCTAATTTAGTCTGGATGCCTTCTTCCTGATTGTTTGTTGTTTAACGTGAGTGTCTTTAATGTAGGTGTTTTACGAAAACGCCTGTGAACGGTAGATGACCGTTTTCTACAGTTAATATCCAAACTGTGCGAAATATTTATTTACCGTGCGCCTATTTCTTTCACTTACACGCGACAGCTTTGCGTTTGGTATCGACCTGCTAATTAGCCGTTTTTACACTTCACCAGTCGTGATCATTCACTCAGTAATTTAAACACTGTTAAAAAGATAGCGACAGAGTCCATTTCCAGCGAACATTTCCAATTCATAATGAATTGTTCAGTCAATCAACATAAATAAGAGGCGTGTGCTAAGGCGTCCTGCAGGTATAGCCTCAGCACGCCAAAATCAATCAATCGCCTGCGTACACTTTACATTCTTTGCACAGTCACTAGCATGTCTCGTTCGTATTACTACCGAGATAAACCGTAACGTTCGACAATGATAAGGAGCACACGAGCCAATGGCCGCTCTGTATCGTCTCCGATTACCTCGTATCCCAAGCTGTTGACGAACCAATCGCCGCCGAGGAAGTTGCAGGCCATGTCGACGTCACCGTTGTAGACGAGAGCCTTCAGCTGGCCCGACTCGGCCAGATCTTGGACGACCTCGCGCATCGTCGTGTACTGCTCGGTGTAGTTGATGGCCAGGCTGCAACGCATTGCGCGGAACCCCAGTAGAGAGAGAGAGGGAGAAAGAGAGAGAGAGAGAGAGAGGCATTGAGGTTAATCAGCAGAGGCGAGTTTCCGGTTTGCTACCCTGCACCGTGGTGGGGGATATAGGGGTTAGAAAGACGACAAAGAGCGAGATGAGAAAAAAAAGGAACAAGAAAAAAAAGAAGGAACGAAAAAGAAAACGGGTAACAGAAAAGGCGTTCTAATCACAGGCGTTCACACAGGCCGGTCGATCCCAGGCAGCGCCGCAGCGCTTTCACGTCCTTCTGATGCGATGTTAAGTCGCGTCGATGTTTCGCTTTTTTTTTTCTTCCGCCGGAGGGTCCTCGTCCAACTGTTTCAGCACGACGGAAAACAATTGTCTCCGCACACTGCACTGCAGGCATTCGCAACGAACACGACGAATTGTTTCCGCGTCGCCGCAGTCGTCACATGCCGGCACGGAGAATGCGAACGAGCAGTGGGTGCACTGCATCGCTAAGCGTAGCCCCTTCAAGCGCTGCGCGCACAATTGTACATGTCGAGATAACGCGTGAAAAGCGAAAGCACGGAGAAAAACACTAGAGGCGCTTTTGTACCGCTTTGAAGCATCGAACTCGTGGCTCAGTGGTAGCGTCTCCGTCTCACACTCCGAAGAGCCTGGTTCGATTCCCACCCAGCCCATCTTGCAAGTTGTTTTTTATTCATGAAGTGCCTGCTGGGATTTATCGCTCACGGCCAACGCCACCGACGCCAACGACACCAGCTTTTCTGCGACACGGGCTCCTTGGGCAGCGCTTGTCTGTGGTATTTGTGTCCTTGTGTCCTCGTCTTTTTCGCGCTGTTTCACCTCAGTTTTAAATATGAACCAACTAGCCCTCATCAAGATCTTACTAGGGCTCCTTAACGCTGTCGCGTTAAAAAAACGACTATCTTTGACGATCGTGAAAAACGACTGATTCGTCTGAGACGTGTGCGTTCCTGTGTTTTAACTTAGCAGCGCTCCTTCATAAGCACGTGTATGAGCTTTAAAAGGTGCCGCACACGTCTGGGCTACAGGTATATATAAGCGTTGAGTGTCTAGATACAAACGAGTAAGAAGCATACGACAGAGTCTTTGTGTAGTCCTGCGGCGGCTTCATTTATTTCTTAATTTTTAACGATGTTTTACATTAGGCGTCCATGTGGCTCGATAGATGCTTTCCGAATATGCTATACATGAAACGTTTGACGTTCTCGTGTCTGGCGTTTCTCTCACGGTGTTACATGGGGTCCGCATTATAGCAATAAAATAAAAAGTCGTTCAATAATTGAAAATTAACTTGTTCAGCAGCTACACAAACTTTACGATTCTGGTGATACAAGACTAGCGCTGAAAGTGAATATTAAATGTACACAATTATCTCGCCCCTAAAAAGGTAGAGTAGAATTGAAACGTGAGCTAATGAAAACGGAACTAGTTATAAAAGGATAAATAGCAGAATCGCGTTCTGTAATCGCTACATTCCCTAGGCGCATTTCTGCGCCGCAAACGTGCGTCAGCAGCAACGGTCTAGAGCCAGCACTGACACGCTGCTCTCCAGTGGAGCATAGCCGGCACCCCCTAAAGGCGCGTCAATCTCTCCTCTGAGACCACTTCCTTAAAAAAAAAGAGCGACAGACAGAGACAAATATTATTGATATCGTTATAAGCACTTTCGCCGGTCTTTCAAGCGATGTGCTGATTACTTTTAGTAAACGCCCACAAAGCAGACCACGGCACTGATGCCACTTACTTGCAAGGGTACCACTGCAGCGGCGATTCCTCGACGTGCAGAGCTTTGATGACGTCACGGCGGTTGAAGTACAGCTGCAGGCGATCCTGGTCGATACACTTGGGGCTGACCATGCTGTAGCTCTGCGCACGGTTGGGAGTCGAAACAGCACGCGTCTCACAGGAACGTTACAAATTTGCAGCAAGATGCTCTGGGTACGTAACAACTTTCGTGCCCTTCGAACTCCACCCCATAGATTGACCAAGCCCGAACCCATATTGAAGTGCACAGGTAAACGCGGACAGACAGGTCGGGTCTATGGTTCCCCGCCAGCGGCGATCGACCAGACGCGTTGTCTTATGTCTGAACCTCAACACAGGCTGCCGCGACGATTTCGACCCGGTCAAGCACGAGTTCATGGAAACGTTGTCGAGTCGAACTCGACAACGATCGAGCGGGTCTGACTCGACCCGCTCGATCCTGTCGGGTACAAACGGAGCCAAGAACTAAGACTGCGCACGCGTTCGGCCGCGCGCCCGGGGAAATTCGCGTCGCTCTCACCGTGGTAGGCCACTTGAAGAATCTGCTCATGAGCCACCTGGCGGCGTAGTGCGTTGTGGTCCCCGGATAGCGCAACGCTAGAGACCAGCTGCTCTGGTTGTAGCTGCAAGGGTCGTACAGGTTGTACACGTTCAGGCCGCTGTTCAGGACGATGTAGCTGGCTCTCCTCACCTGCGGCATGTGCGGACGGCCCATCATCAGTGAATGTCGACGGAGCCAACGGTTTTCACTAATCAACAGCAACGGCGATCCGTAGGTGCTTAAAAGGAGCGCAAATAGACACACATTTTTAGTCTTTCCGTAAACATATGATACGGAGGCTCATTTTGTCTGTAAACACATTACTTTTCACGGAATATCAGGGACGTGAGCGGCCGCGTTCGTGGCGCCATCTTGTGGTAAAAGGGATCAGGACTACTTGCTCGCTCGCTCGCTCGCTCGCTCACTCATTCACTCACTCACTCACTCACTCACTCACTCACTTACTTACTTACTTACTTATTTACTATATACTTACTATGTACTACTTACTTACTATTATACTACTTATATACTACTATATACTTACTATATATATCCAAACAATTACTTTTCTTGGTATTGCTCCAGGAGTGCTCGTACGGCTGAAGTTGGAGGATACTTGACTCTAATTGTTGACACTAAAATAATTTCTGAAAATTTAGGTTACATACATACATACTTCGATCTTAAACAAGATCTTAGCAGCGTGGTTCACGAGTAAGTTTACAAAACAAAAATTGGAGGACGCTTAAGCTTCGCCTTTAAGAGGGGAACGCGACAGCGTTCCCGTCGACCCACCAAGGGGTGTAAGACCATGGGCTACGGCGCATGCAGCGACTACGCGTCCCGCATAGGACGCGGTGAGCGTCGAGCAACGCAGCGTTCGGCGCGAAAACGAAATGTGCGCCTGAGCAAGCGACGCACGCCTGACCCTTAGAAACAGCTCGTTTCTAAGGCAACACCGCGCTCACTAAAGGCGCATTTGTACCGCTTTGAAGCATCGAACTCGTGGCTCAGTGGTAACGTCTCCGTCTCACACTCCGGAGACCCTGGTTCGATTCCCACCCAGCCCATCTTGCAAGTTGTTTTTTATTCATGAAGTGCCTGCTGCGATTTATCGCTCATGGCCAACGCCGCGGACGCCGACGACACCGGCTTTTCTGCGACACGAGCTCCTTAACGCTGTCGCGTTAAAACAAATACAAAAATGGCGAACTGCACAAAAAAAATTTTCACACAAGCGCAAACAGGCGCGAAAAGAAGCGTTACTTCAGCGATCTTTCCCAATCATAAAGTCAAACAGTTATATCGCTAACAATCTCAGCAAGTGCAAAAAATGTTTTTTTTCTTAAAGATATTTCTCTAACAGTGATAATGAGTCCGATGTTACAGTTTTATCGGCCAGCTTATTCCAATCTACTATAGTTCTAGGAAAAAATGAATACTTGAAGCAGTTGACACGTGTTGCAAATGGAGTTACAGCTAGTGAGCGTCGCTGTCTGGTGGCGTAACCTGTTGTATAGGTGATAATGCGAGACGTGTCGAGGTTGTCGTGACCATTTATTAGTTGAAAAAAGAATTTCAGACGACATACACGATTTCTATCCCTTATAGAAGGCAAGCCGCTTCGAGATAAAAGGTTAGTAAAGAACTACGCCCATATGCATCGTAGATGAATCGAACTGCTTTTTTGTGTAAGCTTTCTAGCTTTCCAATATCGCTTTTAGTGAACGGGTCCCATATAACTACAGCATATTCTAAAACGGGGCGGACGAGTGTTTTGTATGCCAATAGACGTACTGTTGAAATTATGGGGTTTTACGTGTCAAAACCACTTTCTGGTTATGAGGCACGCCGTAGTGGAGGACTCCAGAAATTTCGACCACCTGGGGTTCTTTAACGTGCACCTAAATCTAAGTACACGGGTGTTTTCGCATTTCGCCCCCATCGAAATGCGGCCGCCGTGGCCGGGGTTCGATCTCGCGACCTCGTGCTCAGCAGCCTAATACCAAAGCCACTGAGCTACCACGGCGGGTGACTTACTGTTGGCGTGGAGGATTTTAATACGCGTCTTAGAAAAAACAACTTGCGGCTGCAGTTTGCTATTACTGTGTCAAGGTGCTTTGGCCAGGTACAAGCCAAGGTACTTATATTGCGCTACCTCTGACAAAAAAGTGTTTTCTGTGCCATAGCGATATAGCAGTGGCTTCTTTTTTAAAGTCATCCGCATATACACTGTATTTTCGAAATGAATGCACATTTGCCATTGTTTACATCACTCAACTACCTTATTAAAGTCCCTGTTTAATCTTAGTTGGTCCTCTTACGTTGTTATTTCATCGTACAGAACGCTTTCGTCAGCGTAAAGCCTGGTCTTAAGAGAGGTTAGTGACAATAACAAAAAGAAAAGGGGGCCAAGAACGGATTTCTGTGGGACGCCAGAATCGACAGCAGCTGTATCAGAGGTTGTTTTATTTACAGTAACAAATTGATGGCGGTTTGTAAGGTAGGTTTTAATTCATGCTAATAGTTTATCCTTTTTAAGCACACCTCCTAGCTTATCAAGCAATTTAACGCGAAACACCCTATCAAACGCCTTGCTGAAATCCATGAATGTCGCGTCTGCTTGTTTCCCTTTGTTTACAGTGCTAGCAAAGTCATGTATGATTTCAACTAGTTGAGTAGTCGAAAGACTACTTCTAAAACCATGCTTCATGTTTGTGAAAACGTTATGTTCGTCTAGAAAGCCAGTCATGTTTATGAAGTATATGTTCTAAGAGCTTACAAGATGTTGATGTTAATGAAATCGGTCTGTAATTTTTGATGCGAGATTTATTCCCCGATTTATCTAAAGGTTTTTCTCTAGCAATTTTCCAGTCTTCCGGTAATGATCCTTCGTTGATTGACCTCGCAAATAGAATGTACAGGTATTTTGCACACTATTCAGCATAACGCTTTAAAAAACAGCTTGGCATATCATCTGGCCCTGGAGATTTTTTAATGTCAAGCTTTAACAATAAATTTAGAATACCCTCTTCCGCAATAACAATGTCGGAAAGGGAAGGCAGTTCAGCAGAAAAGCATGGTAAACAGCCATCATCATTTGTGAATGCACTCTTAAAATGGTTATTAAAAGCAGAACACACAGTTTTCTTATCCCGGACACTTTCACCATTTATAAAAAAAGGTGTCGGAAGACGAAGCGGCCGGCGTCGCAACCCTCCAGGATTTCTCGGGAGATGATCCGATAAAGTCTGGTAGTAATGTCCTGTGATAAAACTCCTTATCTTTGACAACCTTTTCGTGAAGTTTTTCGGACAAGTTATCAATATCGGCTTTCGATCAGTTCTTGGCCGTCCTTTATTATGACGCATTTCTTTTTTAATCGCTTAAGTTTCCGCCTCATCTGTAACGTCTCCCGCGTAATCCATGTATTGCGACGCTCGGACTCCTTCACTATTTTAGGAACGAAGCGTTCCGAACAATAAAAAATGAAGCCTTTGAAAAAAAATAAACAGAGGTCGTTTACACTACAATCAAGGCCTTGAAAGTGATCGTAGTTAAAAGCTAGCGCGTCTGTTATACAGTCATTCTGTGCTCTTGAAAAATTGGGAAACTATTGAAACTTATTGGTTCGATTAATTAAAGCACTTTTGAACGTCAGGACAACTGCTTTGTGACCAAAAATACCAGATGTTACTGTACATGAGATGCAGATGTTACATGAGATGCAGATGTACATGAGATGCAGATGTTGCTGCACGAGATGCAGCCAGTTACAAAAAAAAACAAATCAAGAATGGACCTTGAATCATTTTGAATTCTTGTGAAATCCTTCACAATTTGTAGTAGATCAAAGGTGAAAGCTGTATCAGTCGTAACACTTTCCGCACTCTGAATTGAATACGAAGAAAAAGTTTCCTAATTGATATTTTGACAGGTCGAAATCTCCGGTTAGTATTAATTTATCTCCTCGCGTTACGTATGAATGCATATAAGTTGACAAACGCTCCTAGTTATTATCAGTGGAGTTAGGAGGTTTGTACAAAGCTGCAAGGATATATATAAAATTATTTACGTATAAGTTACAAAATATGCGTTCTATATCCGGAGCATCAGGCATTGTCTTCGGCATAATGGAAGATTTATACAGTACAGCAATACCTACCCCTCTTCTATCCCGCTCCCTACATGACACTTTATAATTCTTTAGTCTAATGATTGAATAATGATGTTGTTTCAGCGCGGAAAAATGTGTAGACAAATTCACGCACTGCCTACGATTTTTAGGCTGATTCAACCACCGTAATAATGCCAACGCAAACAATAGCGCCAAACTTGCCACCGATAATTGTATTAATGGAACTCCATAATATAACTCTCCCCGGGATCACAAACTCAGTATTGCCGATTCTATAAGCGGGCAGCTCGCTGACCTTTGCCACTGTTTTTTTTTATATTTTCTTGTTCTAAAGCAAACCATCTAATACGAAACGATACCGGCTGAACGCAGGCGGGATCCTTGGTGGACCATCCGAAATCGCAGGTCTCCTGTGAAATGCTGCCATTGCAGCAGTTAGTGGTCAGCTCCTTCCAGAGCCTGCAAATAAGCAATGTTGAACGTTTTACAGCAGCTGAGTTGTCAAACGGTTAATGGTAATGGACTTGGTCACAGGACGAATTCATGGGTATCAAATGATGACAAGGAGTGACATCATACTCGTTACAATGGTCACGACGTCATTCGGCTTTGAACGCACGAGCGCCTGAAACTGTGAGCCTATAGCTTTAAAATTATTTCAAGGTTTCTGGATATTTACAAAAATGTACCGACACACTTTTGTCAAGGAATCTTGATGCGGCCAAATCAGACACGACAGGAGCGCTGTTCAGAACTTATGATTCTATTTCTGTTATCGACATCTCATTTCAATACCACTTAGGATTAGCACCTACAGGGAACGGAAGGAAAAAAAATACGCACAGAAGCCCAATACACGGACAAACACAAAATAATTAACATAATACTGGCGTCGAAGAAAGATCCGACACGTGGAACACAAAGAAACAGTGTTTCGAAAAACAAGTTCACACGATTCCTGCGCTCGATCTTTGAAACACGAGTTAAAGGTGTGCAAAGAAATGTATAAAAGAGTATGCGTTATGCTGTACTTTGTAACTTAGTATAAACTTACTTGGTCTTCTTGTTCTCAATACTCTTTCCTTCGCAAAGCACTACCGAAGTCATTTCAAGCACAAACAGGACACACAAGGTGTGTGTTGTTTGGGGCGTCCTATTGCGCCATTTAAATCAAAATGAAAGCGCTTATACAGAAGACGATGTGCGAGGCACATCACAAATATGAGTGCGGCTAACCCTGTGCACGTGCCAAAACGGCTAGCAATCCAGTGTTGTCCAATCAGCACTGTTAGTTAGCAGTTAGCAATCCAATCAGCACTGTTAGTAAACAGTAAAACGTCACCTTACCGAACTCCACTTCAACGATTACTTCAACTGAACCAACTCATCGTAAAACAACTTTGAGTTGTTTAAACATTTTCACATCCCTATGGCACCTGCACGAGGCAACCGAGACCGATTCCTTAAGTTTTCGGGAGGTAATACATGATAAGGGACACTAGCTATTACAGCGTCCCAGTTTGCTTTAGGAACTCTTGCCACGCAGTAAAACGTTCTGTTTGAAGCGCGATCGCAAAGAAAATTATAATCTAGTTTTTTGACATGATCACGTAGGTCACTGAACATGCCTGAAATGTTCAGGAATCGCAACACAGGAGCCAATAAATGCCTCGAGTTTCATTTGAATGTTCCACACGTTATGCGGTCTTTGATAATGCATGTACTGTCTGCTGAGAACTGTAGCCGGTGAGTTTGTAAGGCATACTGGTCTGGAAAAAATGTTCAGCCCCCTTTTAAAGATATGCGACATCAAACCTGCGGTAAATGTGCAGTTCTTCTGCTTGCTTTTTGAAAGGAACGCCGTTTTATATATTGAAGCAAAAAAGTAACAGGGACGCCTTGTTATTTGATCACACACTTTGGGAATGAATACCTCTAAACTAGTGTCATCGTGAGAATTCCTTCCAAGCGAATACGCCTTGCGAACCTGCCGGATACAAGAGAGAGAGAAAGCAAGGGTAGGGAAGGCAGGGAGGTCAACCAGAACAGCATCCGGTTTGCTACCCTACACTGGGGTGAGGGAAAGGGGAATAGAAAAGGGAAGAAAGGGAGAGAGTCAGCACTGAGTACTTGTGGGAGGGACAGCTTACACAATGACACTATAAGCGGTCTCTTAAGACCGTGCACTTCAAGTACAAGTCACCGGATACAAGTCGTGCATTGCGATATGTGCCGTAAAAGAAACTCAGAAATTTCATTAGCATAATTTCGTTAATTAGCAGATTGCGCATCTTGATTGATGGCGCAAGTAATCTGCGCCTTTCCGAATGATCCAGTGCAATGATTAAACAATTGTGCGCATGCACCACAGGCAATTTTTCTTAAATTAAATGTGTAGGCTAAGAAAAAAAACGTATGCTTGAAAATGGCCGCTAAACAAGAACGGCGGTCCTCGCAGATACCAGTGGGCAGCTCGCTTGGACCGATTCCCACAGTGTGTGGAATCAGCGTACTTTATTTAACAAAACGTTGCTTACCTATGACCGAAAAGACCATGGTAGTAGCCGAAGAACATAATAGAGTTGCCGAGAAGCTCCATATCCAGCGCTCCATTTCCAATTGCGTATCCCTTCGGTAGAGAAACCAAAACAGAACAGCCTAAACTTAAGAGGAGGAGCAAATGCCGCCATGTTGTAAAAGACTCAAAGGTGAGAAAAAAAGGAACTGAAAAACAAACCGGGGCATTAACACATATAGAACGTTCGCCACAAATACATGTACCGGTGCCTTTTCTTTTTCTTTTTTTTTCTTTTTTGCGCCGTTTCATTCACTATAACCACGTGTCAACTATCCCAAGAGCTTCGGCGATTGCGCAACAGATTCCCCCGTTGTTCAGACGTTTGCTCTGGGCTCAGGCTTCCCTCCTCATTTGCTGTTGACGAGATGGCCATGATAAAAATGTGTTTGGCGTATTTGTAGAGCGGTTATGGCACAACCATTATTGTCTACGTGCAGCAGTGGTTCCTTTTGAACGCCGGAATTTCAGCTTTGTCGGTGCAAAGATGCCGTGGTGCTCGACAAAGACAAGCCTTTTTTCAGGCGCACAGACCCCCTTCTGCTTCGGTTTGTTTCCTTGTGTTTGTACACGTCCGGGAAACAGACGAACTTGGTAGGCACGCCCGCCGCTTCAGCCTATGCTATGACGAGTGCTGTCCTGTGTCCTTTCACTCCGTCGTCGTCTTGATCGTGCTGTTCCCATTATGAATATATACCAACTCGCCCAACTTTCGACTTTGTTATGCTGTACGCATGATCTCAGGCCCGATCATCGATGGGAGAACTTCCCGCGATCGCCTGCCGCCCACCGCCACGCCTGCCTTGGTTCTTAGGCCTAAACAGTGCTGCTTCGCCGCAGTTCGGCGACCAAAGTTACGGTTTAGTGCCGAATCAACTCAAATATATTTATTCACCACGGGCGTGCACGGCTACCGGCAAGCCCACAAATCATCCCGCCAGCGATAGCGAGAACGAAGGGGACAAAAACTTGCACGGTGCTGTCTTCACGGCCGCAATGTCTTACAACATCGTGCGCTGTAATTGTGTCCGAAAAAAGCAATTCAGCCAGGCACATGTCGGCATCCGAAACATCGATCACGAGTTTCAGTAGAGAAGATGGCGGTACCGCGAAATCGAATGGTTTAATAATCGACTATAGGTGCAAAACTCAGCGGGTTATTGTAAGCGATTTCTTCGTCTTTGGCTTGTCTCGAATACGAGCCATGTGTGGCAATCAAACTTGCTCGCCGACAACAACCACGTTTTTTTTTTTTCTTAAATTTATGTCCCTTCGTTCCAAACAAGTTTTATTCAAAATATGGCACTCATGACGCGTTTCCGGCTCCTTCAATAGTTTCCGTCACGTGCAGCATACGAAAGCGTGGCCTTAGAGACTGGTACTTATTATTTCGAGAGAACCCGGTCGCTGGAGGTGCGATTTCAATACCACGTATACTCAGAACACATTAAATACTGAAATTACAGCCGAAGTGAATATATAATAGCATATTACTCGATGAAATATTCCGAAATATGAAATATTGGTAAAAGCCTACTTGAAAGCTTCCTGAATCCACTAAGCGGCTAGTAAAAGTGTAGGCGTTCCCGAGATTGCAATATTTCTTGTCACTTAAATAAAGAGCGCTGCAAAGTGAAAACGAATTGGTAAACATCTATAATACAAGAAGGTGACTGTTTTACCACTACAAAAGTGCTCGTAAGGCCAGAACAGATGTAAAAATTAAAGATGGGCAAGAAATCCGCGCTCTAATTCCTCGTGGGGTCATGAAATTTGGACGGCGCTTGCTTGGAGCCACTTAATACTTTATTTGCATAAGGACGGAGCGCACAGCGTTCTCAGATCAATTATAGACTAAACCTAGTGACTTTTGAAAACGTTTCCCAATCAAAAACACTCGAAAATAGTTCGATATCCCTGATGTCATTCTAACATACCGTCGTTACCGGTGCTTCTCGGTTGGGAAATCTAAAGCTTTAAATGCCCTTCCCTTTCATCGCTAGCCTTTCTTTTTTCGCAGAATTAACGCTAATCGTGTCTTGGAAAAGAAAAGTCAACTCAAACTAAATTAATTTTGCTATTAATGTCCCCTTAAGCAATATGCGGTATACATCCGTTAGCGATGTGTTTTGGCAAATTGTTATATCGGGTAGCTTTGAGCGGTTTGTAATTGCTTACCTTGAGATTAATTCCTCGCGGGTTTTGAAGAAACAGCTGCGCAAGGAGGGGCACATAGACACCGGCATAACTTTCACCCGCGATGTAGAAGTCATTCTGCTTGAACTGCGGATACTTGTCGAAGAAGTCCAGCACACCGAGGTAGTTGTCGTGGGTCGTTTTGGTGTCGTCGCTGGCGTAGTTTCCGGTGGGATCGTAGGAGAACCCGACGCCCGCCGGTGATTCCAGGAAGATAATGTTCGCCACCTGCGACGAAAGCAAGAACGAGACAAAAAGTGCAGTCGATCGTCCAGTGCTAGCTCAAAGGGCCTTCCATAATGTACAATTCTCGACTCTATTTCTTTTTTTTTTTTGCGTTCTATACCTTGAAACGTCAGCTGAAGTTATGTCAGTGCACCATAGGTGGGTAAAATAAATGGAAGTCACTCAGACTCACTAAGATTTTTCGCTTTGTTTCTTCTAACACCTCACTCGGACCCAGATTGACCAGATTCCTGCTCAGCCGAGATAGCTCAGGCATCGATTCACCACAACTATACTTAGTCGGGCTCACTGAAACTCAAACTAAGGGTCGACACACGAGTGAGTCGACGCACTAGTGAGTCTGCCTCCTTTGTCGGCCTGCGCTAACGCGCTGCGCAAGTGTGTATACAAAAGGTGTGAGCGTCTCCACAATCGCAAGTCATTTTAGGGCGGTATTTCCCGGATCGATCACCTTCGGCGATAGTAGTATCACTTTCGCGAGCTTTCGCGGAAGCCGATCGGCCCCACGAGAACCAGTGAGAGCTCATTCCTCGCGTTTGCCCTGCTCACGTCCGGAGGCCCGATTCTCGCGAAATCTCGCGAAAGTGATTCTATCGCCGATAGTGATCAGCCCCTTCCTCCTGCTCACCCGGGCGATTTTTGTACACTCGATAGGGGGAAAATACCTGTCGGGACAGCACCGTACATTGAGAGGAAGGGATCTTCTGTGTTTGCCGCAAGATGGCTCTGCGTGTGCAGAAAGCGCTGAAGAAATGTAGCGGAAACACACTTCCCTACTCGTGTAACTGCAACTTCTGCAAGTTACATGTTCATAATTACCGATATACAACGCAGTATAACTTTCTACGGCTCGTTTCTAAGGCAACACCGCATTCACTAGAGGCGCTTTTGCACCGCTTTGAAGCGTGGAATTCGTGGCTGAGTGGTAGAGTCTCCGTCTCACACTCCGGAGACCCTGGTTCGATTCCCACCCAGCCCATCTTGGAAGTTGTTTTTTATTCATGAAGTGCCTGCCGGGATTTATCGCTCACGGCCAATGCCACGGACACCGACACCGACGACACCGGCTTTTCTGCGACACGAGCTCCTTAACGCTGTCGCATTAATATGGCCTGTGCCCTGCACTCGGGTGTTTCCTTTAACAGTGCACCACAGTGCCCTCAACGACGCTGGACGCGCGGATTAAGTCTACATGTCAAAGCGCGTCTCGTATATTACTCCAGAGATGAGGCTCCCGGATGATCTAGCGGTAGGAACTTGAGCCCAGACGTGGCTGTTAAGCTCAATGCCTCAATCATAGTGAACACGGGAGTGAATGGTACAACGCTTTCGGTTCGTCAATGAAGCAGTCACGTGTGCGGCGGGCGTGCCCCTGTCTCGACGGAGTCGATGTGGTATTCATGTGGTATGAATGGATGTGGTATTCACGGGCTGCCGAGTATTCCAAGCGTGCAAGCAGTAGCAACAAATAGCGCTTGGTCACGCGGTGGAGAGTGCAGTGATAACAATGCTAAACTTCGTGTTTTTTGCTTTTTTTTTCACTCTCCGCAAGCTCCTTCTCCGCCCACGTTCCCCAATAACTTCCAACGCGCCAGTCGCTTCAACTTTCTGTGAATCAGGGCGCGCAGCCAGTCGCTTAACAACATGAGCACGTTTAACTCACCGGATTGAGTGACCGTCTGTGATACAGAGCGGAAAGCTGTTGCTACGTCAGCGATATCCACAGCGGGCTTTCTCTTCTCTTAATCTTTCCCTCCTCTTTTCCCAGCCCACGGTGTAGGGTAACCAAGCGGGCTGAATGCTGGTTAACCTCCCCGCCTTTCATTTATTTTCTCTCTCTAACCGGCCCGTATACGTGCACTGTTAATGAAATACCGAAGACCAGACGCGATCAGCAGCGCTATTTCAGCGATCTCACTCAAAACAGTGGTTGCAGCGACGGACTTGGATCGCTTTCTGGAACTGGAATAACGTTTGGCACGCATTTTCAGGGCAACCCGCCGCGGTTGCTTAGCGGCTATGGTGTTGGGCTGCTAAGCACGGAGGTCGCGGGATCGAATCCCGGCCACGGCGGCCGCATTTCGATGGGGGCGAAATGCCAAAACACCCGTGTACTTAGATTTAGGTGCACGTTAAAGAAACCGAGGAACCGAGGTGGTCCAAATTTCCGGAGTCCCCCGCTACGGCGTGCCTCACAATCAGAAATTAGTTTTGGCACGTAAAACCCCATACCTTTTTTTTTTCAGGGCACCACTGCCTACAGATCGCAAACGCTTTCCTACCGTGTTCAAAATGTAGTGCAGTGACCCTTGACAGGGCTGCTGTGTTATTTAACGAAACTGGATTGTGCGACATACTACGACTTTGGCGCGTGACACTGCATGTGACTCTGTTCTGTAGACCATAGAGTTTCATACATAATTACTAGAGGGAACTGTGGCTTTAGTGTCTACGGGAGGTACGAGCAGGGCGGTTCTGCCATGGGAACGAAGATTATATAGTAGATGGATAGACTTATATTTCTTTATTCTCTATTTATTCTTTATTCGGTATACCTACATCGCCTGTACGGCATTATCGTAGGGGGTTAAAATGCAGGTGGTCACAATGGAAACATATTCAGCAACATCAAAAGAATACATCAGTAAATACAACACAGTTTAAACACTGAAATTCGCAAAAGCGGAAGACAAACTAACAAAGTACAAAACAAAGTGAGTAACAAACTAACTCTTTCGTCCTTGCAACTTCAAATGGCTTCGTGACTTTGGAAATTGATCATTTTTAAGAAGGTACTGAGTTATAAGTAATTAAATAAACATTACTAAATTTGTCCAACGGCGGAATTCCAATACAGGACCTTCAGCAGAGACGCTCGATACTGAAACCACTACACCACGGACGTATTGATAAGCGGAACCACTGCAATTAGCAGCGATTATGCGTACTTGCGTGGGTCTTATTGCCTTCCGCATTTAAAAACAAAAAAACATTGTAAACTGATCTGAAAATTAGGCCAATGAAAGCAGATAAAGCGCAATAAACGAAGCCACAAGAACATCTGAAGCCGCAAGCACGAAGACCAGACAAATCTACGGACCACCAATCATTCTTATTGTGGCTGAACGACTCCAGCGCCAGAGTTCCTGCTAGTAACACTGTAGGAGACCTTGTGGTATAGATTGCGTGACGCCTTTAAACTGTGAGACAGCTCTTACACTTGCTTCAGATAGTTCCGTGCTCGATTTATTTATTTATTTATTTATTGTTGTTATCCTTTATCAACCGTCTAGTGTATCACGTACGAAGCAGCCAACTGGAGATATTTCCTGGTTAACCACCCTTCGCTTTCTCAACCGTTAAAGCCTGCCTTCGCTAAAGAGAGAGCAGGGCCTGAGATTCAACGCAGGCGGCTAAAACAAGCGATCGTTATATTACGGAGGAATGTACTTCCCAAAGTTTCGTTACCTTGTTCCAGCTGAAAGGGTTCGTGGTCATGTTGATGCCCTGGTAGCCCACCCGGAATGGGCCCAGCTCAGCGATGGCTCCAATGAGGGAGCTGCAGCACGGCCCGCCGTTCAGCCAAAGCAGAACGGGGTCCTCAGATGGTGATCGCTGGCTTTCCATGAACCTTCAGGCAATTGAGAAAAGAACATTGATCCCCGTATTCATAAAAGCATCTTAACTTGAAGCCGTTGCTTGACTTGATTTAAACGATGTCTGTCGTGAACGTGCCGATGGAAGCGCAATGAGCGTCTTGAACACGTTCGTGCCTGGTGTCATATAAATCAAGTCAAGCATGGGTTTCAAGTTAAGGTGCATCTATGAATACGAAGGGTGAGTCCTCCATACGTAAGCGACCACTTTAGAAACCAAAATTCGGCTTTCAGTGAGCGTTTGGCTGCATTCTAAAGTGATACTGCGTTCGCATACGCATACGCAACCAATCATACCCATGCCAGGGTCACTAATAACGACGTAGGAGTAAAGCAAGCATTGCATCGAAAGGTTCGAGACTAATTGTTTTCAGACAAATGATGTCGATAACATCGATAACCTTGTAAACTTGTGAATAATTATAGATATTCCAGTCTAAAGAAATTATATTACTCATCAGTACGCAAAGAAAAAATAAGACATCAGTATTTATTTTCAGGAGATGCAAACCCCGAATCCAAATATATTTATTGATCGAACATAAACACCACATATCAAGCACAGTAGCGAATTTGAAGCATTGTCGCGTTGTAGTGACGTTGCAGCAGCACCTGCTCCAAGTATCGCGTTGCGATGACGGCGAAGAATCAAACAGTTCCGAGAGTGTCAGCAAAGAATACCACTCTTTAGTGGCGATCGAAACCGACCAGATTTCTCGGCTGCTTCTACAGCGACAGCTGGAGCACCTTTCAGTGCTCTGATCTGGAGAGGAGCAATCGGAGAGGACCAACTGAATTTAGCCGGAACGCCCCTTTCGACCACGCGAACAAGATCAGCCTTTTGAGAGCGCCTTACAAGCACTCGATAACGGCCATCCGAACACGCCACAACACAGACATCAAGGTTAAGCGGCCCGTGGTGACTTAGCGCTATGGCGTTGGCGCTGCTACGCCCGAAGGGGCGGGATCAAATACCAGCCGCGGCACTTCGATGGCGGCAAAATGCGAAAATGTCCACGTGCCATGCATTAGGTGCACGTTAGAAAATCCCAGGTAGTCCGAACAAATCCACAGTCCCCCACCGCAGCACGCCTCATAATCAGATCACCCGGAATTTTATTTTTAACGACAACAGTGCCCGCTATTTATAGATGACTCACTGTAAGCATTCCAGAGTACTCAATGGTGCTCGCGCTTATTCGATACTGTACAAAACTATTCGCGTCACACACGCAGCCTGATTAGACAAGGCTATATCGCTGAAGAATCGGCAACAACGTTCAAGAACTTTCGAACATAATAGGTGCATCGATGATCCGACGTGTTATAAGTACGATAATCCGATGAAAACAAACACCGGCAAAAGCTAAAAACAATGGCGTATGGATGCGCATACAGTCCTATAGCGGCAACAACGGCACCTAGTACAATCATGAGGCCGTATCGAACGCCTTGTGTTCAGCGCAACAATGGGGAAGAAATTTGGTGCGAGAAATAGCGTCGAGATAGTTAAGACCCATGCAATACACGAAACATCTGGCCTTCACTTCACGCTTCCCGTTTTCTGCGATCAATCATGTTGCGCGTTTTTCTCACGCGTACCAGTTGAGATCATCCTGCATTCACTCTATCGTATTCTCGTGGGGGCCCAATTCACAAAGCACTTCGTTGGTGAGTGCTAAACATCACAGCGGTGTGAAGTAATGAAGTAATGCCGATGCCTGCTATTTAACTCACGTGCATGTCAAATAACTTTTCCGAGACACGAAACGTGTTTTGCCACGAACCCAATCCACAGGGCTCGCTTTGATTAAACTCAGTTCCATGACTAAACTGACAGTCGTAAACAAGTAAATCGGAGTGGTGTGTACCAGTAGTGAAGGCGTCGCCCCTCGCTGCCGTCGACGAATCCCGAGTAATGCTTGAAGTTTAGCGGTTGGTCGAGTCCCGGCACGGAGGTCACTTCCCACTGACTTGGGTCAGAAGCCGTGGTCAACGCTGACAGAGCCAAGACGGCAGAGAGCGCCTCGGCGATCATTGCTGTGGTCGAAAGGTGTCTCTGCAACGTTCAGTGGGTTAATACATGTGAGGTACCTTTTTTTTTTGTCTGATTTCATGAGAGATTATCAATGCGGGGCGCAGATGTGGCAAGTTAAAGGCGGGGACAGTATTGTATACAGACAGTTTCAGCGTCAAAGTGAGCAACTTGCGTTTGAATGAAGTCAATTTGGCAAGGTTTTTTACGGTCACCCAAATGCAATGCACTTTCGACTTGACAAAGATCCGAAGGGAGCAACGAATTAAAAGGGTGCGAATATAACATTGTCCGGTATTTTGACTTCGACCGGTCAACCGACCTATTGAACTCAATTGACTAAGTCGAGTTTAAAGAGATACTGGAGGAAAATTATAAATGGAGCTAGATTGAACGATCAGCCTTCTGTAATCAAGAACGAACAGCACTTTTGCGAGCGAGAAAGTAAATAAAACAAAAGAAGTCAAAGTGGTGGCACCTATTCAAGGCTATGGTACCTCGTATTGACTTCAGCACTAGCTCATTTTCAAAGAAGGGAAGAGAGCGAGGTCACGTGAGGGTTATGTCAACTTGAGCCTATCGGCGCGAGTGCGTTAAATCGAGGAGCAGCAAAGGAATCTTCAGTCAGGTGTCGAACGGAACCCGAACCGAAAACCATACCCAAACCGGAATTCGAGCCAGAACTCAATGCTCTCCGCCATAGAGTTGAGAGTAACGCTATTAGAAAGACCTAAGGCTCAGTCCAAAAGTAGACAAAGAACACGTACTGAACCGCTCCAGACAGGATCAAATCCCGACGGGGGCGCCACAGGTCTCTAAAATTTCACAGTAAACAAGATGGCTAACACAAATAACAATACCGTTAAAATTTGGCAGTGGAACTGCGCTAGCTTCCAGAGGCGTAAGGCTCCGTTAGGTCAGCTCGTCAGATCGGTGACAGACAAGCCACAAGTGATATTACTGCAGGAGACGCTCTCGGAGAAGGAGCTTACTCTGTCGGGGTATCGCGCAGTAGCGTATAAAGGCGAAGCGGGGAGAGGCATCGCCGCCTTAGTGAAAAAGAGTGTCTCTTTTGTGGAGCACACCGTTCCAAAATATCGTAGCGGACTAGAAGCACAACTGATCGAGCTCGTGCCCAGTAGATCGAGCAACGCGAATGTCTTTATTCTCAACGTCTACAGTTCGCCTGCAGATAAGAACAGAGACTTTAATGCACTATTCCATTCCGCAATCAGGGCAGCCAGAAACGCGCCCCTCTTAATTGCGGGGGACTTCAACGCTCCGAACACGGAATGGGGATACGGCTTTAACAGCAAGAAGGGCACAAACTTAGCCGGATGTGCAGCCGATTTTAACCTCACGCTTGTTACAGATCCTAGGTTTCCCACTAGAAGGGGTAATTCGGTCAGTCGAGACACAACGCCAGACCTCACATTCTTCCGAAATATCGAGGGCACGTGGGATAATCTTCAGGAGGACTTGGGTAGTGACGTGAAGGTATAAAGGTTGAGACCGTGCCGAGGAACATCCACCCAATATATAACGAAGGTCGCAGAAGAGCGCGCGCTAGAGCCATCCTTCAACGAATAGACCCTTACGGGGCAGATGCATTCTTCGTAGACGCCGCCAAATATGGCAGCGAAGACAAGTTTGCAATCACGGTCGTTGACGCGCGCGGAACACTTATCAGTGCCGCATCAATCTACGCCAAACACGCGAACGAGGCGGAGGAAACCGCGATAGCCTTGGCTTTTCAAGCCGCAAAAGGCCCAGCGTCCATTTTCTCCGACTCGCGCACGGCGGTAAGGGCTTTCTCGTCCGCTCTAGTTCGTAAACAAGCAGCCGACATCGTTAACAGATGGTTTCGTATTAATACGCGAGAAGAAACTGCAGGTCATATCACCATAGCATGGTTCCCGGCCCACATGGACGATGCAACTAACCGAGCGGGTTGCAACCCTAACGAGCGGGCCAACTGCCTGGCGCGTGAATTCACGAACCGCGCCAGAGCTAGCGGTCCGGTTCTCCCGTAGGATTGCCCCTTCAAAGATAAACTTACAACCTTTCACGAAATTACGTCACATTACAGACACAGCAAGAGAAAATTCCCTCCCCCCAGTCCGAAACTGAACAGGGCTCAGGCTGTTACTTTCAGGCTTTTACAGACGAGATCGTACCTCACTCCGAGAGCGCTTAGTTGGATAGACCCAAACTTTCCTCAATCGTGCTCCAAATGCGGTCACGCGTGCTGCTCCTTCGACCACATGCTCTGGCTGTGCCCGTACAACGCGGGCTCCGACTTTCGTAACAAGTCCAAGTGGGACGCCTTGCTGAGAAGCTCGGATTTCCCAAGCCAACTACAGGCCGTCCAGAGGGCCCGCGACGTCGCGGAGAGTCACCATCTCCCTGTCCCGTCGTGGGCGGAGCCACCAACTTGATCGGGGAGCCTTCGGTTCCCCCCTATCAAGTTCCTCAGGACAATCCAATAAAGTTCTTGTCACTGTCACTGTCACAGTTTCGCCCTAAACGCGAAGCAACAGCTATACGAAGCAAGGATGGTAGCTTTATCAGCCGTATATGTTCGTAAACATTCGGTTGCTAACTAAATTAACACGCATGGTGTAACGCGCGCCCGGGCAAACATAAGCACATCTCACTCGATGAGCGCGGACACTGGCTGTCAATACGCCGGCGTGAGGAAGAGCGGCCACAGCAGCGAGCAAAGTCACCTTCGTTCCGCCTCTCGCATCAACGCGAACTAAGCCATGCAGCGAGAACACAGAGCACACGAAGCTATGAGACCGCGGCGCACGTAGACTCTGTGCTTAGCGCAGATCGCTTTCAAGATAGGGCCAGCGCCGTCCCGCGCGGCCACGCCACACGCAGCAGCCGCCGGAGTAGAACGCCACCCCACCCCTCCCTTCGTTGCCGCACGCGCGACGTAAGACGGCGCGCTTCCTCCCCGCTTTCCACATCCTTGCGTGCGCGAGTTTGTACCGCCATCGCCGGCTCACCTTCGCACGCTTTCACTCGCACATACTGCATACGAGGCGCGGCGACTATGTTATCGCCCTTGGACTCCATACGAAACATGACGCCGACGACAGAAATGCGCCTGGGGTGTCTACAAAATTGATAAAAAGAATGGCTGTGGCTTTGCTAAGGTTAAGCCCAGGATGCGAAGCATACTAGCCTTTATTTTAACGCGACAGCGTTAAGGAGCTCGTGTCGCAGAAAAGCCGGTGTCGTCGGTGTCGGCGGCGTTGGCCGTGAGCGATAAATCCCAGCAGGCACTTCATGAATAAAAAACAACTTGCAATATGGGCTGGGTGGGAATCGAACCAGGGTCTCCGGAGTGTGAGACGGAGACGTTACCACTGAGCCACGAGTTTTTTTTTCTTTATTCACACACTGAGCCACGAGTTCGATGCTTCAAAGCGGTACGAAAGCGCCTCTAGTGAACGCGGTGTTGCCTTTGAAACGAGCTGTTTCTAAGGCTCAGGCGTGCGTCGCTTGCTCAGGCGCACATTTCGTTGTCCCGCCGAACGGTGCGTTGCTCGACGCTCACCGCGTCCGATGCGGGGCGCGTCGGACGCGCCCCGCATCCCCGCAGCTGTTATGACGTCATATGGTAGCTACGCGGCCGCGCGCGGCGCAGCAAGGAAGAGCGTGGTTGTGCAGCTAGTATGCTTCGCATAATAACGGCTGCCGCTGCTGCACGAGATTGTTCGAGAATTCAGGATGCAAGCGGGCGCTCATACATAAGCGATTCTTCGGAATGATTGCTTTTCGGCCGGCGTACCCCACGAGAGCATCGTCACGGCTCAGGTGCGGCGCTATTATAGACGACACCTGTGTGCTCATAACCATACGGTCGCCTCAGCAGAGACGCTTGCACTTATGAACTCTGCCGTGTCAGCTGTCTTCCGCAGCCGAAAACTTCCTTCAAGGGCACCGCAGAAACGCGGCATCAGGTGACACTCCCACTTGGGGCCTTACGCAAGTTCGCTGCTCTCACTAGATACACCGAAAAATGCGCACGTAAGGAAGCACGAAATACAAGATAGACGGTGCCCTCAAGAAGAGAAAATTGGAAAACCAACTATATAGCTCATCAGCACGGCTTCTAGTAAGAATAGCAGCACTGTGATCGCTAATGAATACTGTCGCCTTCTTAGTGCGTGGTAGCAACGGCTCTGAGCTTAACAGGTACAGTTCCTTTCTTTTTCTGCAATCAATAGACAAGTGGGATTCCTTAGTGTTCGATATTTTTGAAGCTAATGACTGCGTATCAGCACTGGAACGCCACTTTTTAATATTCGGTGTTTTCATATGCTGCTGACCGAACACGTTTGCTATTGTTGGTATTTTTTTTTCAGTGACTTGTAATCTTGTATGATGTAACTCCGCCTGCTTCGGCCAATTTCTGGCCATCAGTATCTTGAAATAAATAAACAAAATAAATGAATGTGCTTTATTGCGGGCCACGGTTCTATGCACGTTTAGCGATTCCAAGTAGAGTACACGCAACACTTTTCGATTTCGGCGGTTCCTTCCCGGGACACAATATGTGTGCTTTGCGCATTCCAATCTAAGCGTAGTGATCAGTCCAATACCGTGCGACGTGCAGTTGCGTAAGAAATATCGTCGTGATATTAAGCAAGAACTACCCTTGTTCATTCTTCAGACACGTTAGTGTCCTCGCGTGCATTTCTTTTCATTTAGAAAGGCGGTAATCTCAGCGAAGTGTCACTTGCTGCTTTCTTTCTTTACTACAGAAGGCTTGTTTGGAGCGCTAATCTATGTAATACAACGTGAATTCGCACTTTGTCCCACTTCGCTCATCACCAGTCCAGTAACAATTACGCGAAGTAGCATAAAAATTATCTAACTGAGCTGCCTTCCAGGAGCGGAATCCGAGCCCTCCCCACGAAGACACAAGCATTCTCACCAATTAACTTTGTATTCGATACGTATACGAAGATTTCCTTGTATCAGCGCAATTTATTCGTAAACTACACTTTGTTGAGAAGAGCGTCACTAATAATTTTCATCAAGGCATCTCCACTGCTTCCTGATAGCTCCTTTTCAATAACGCTATCGCTATAGAATCACGGCGATGCCGGCAACGCGAAAAGTTTACTTGAGCGGCGCCCATCGCAATTCTAACGAATGCACACAGATAAAAAAAAGTTGGGGCTGGACATTCAGTTTAATGACCCGCTACTCACATACCAAGAAATCACCTCACACTATCGAAAAGGCAGAATGAAATACCCGCTCCCGCACGCCAAACTCGAGCGCGCGCAGGCGGCCGCGTTTCGAATGCTGCAAACGGACTCGTATCCGTCACGAGGCCTATTAAGCCACTACAATTCAGAAATCCCGGCAAATTGCCCAGACTGCCCAGAACCCTACTGCTCACTCTCGCACATGCTTTGGCAATGTACCGCGTTACCAGAGGGCCCTCTCTCCAGTGAGCCCGAATGGGAAGAAGCCCTCAAAAGCCCAGACCTCAAACTGCAATTCAAGGCCGTCCAGAGGGCCCAAGAACTGGCGGAGCGTCACCACGTTCCCGTCCCGACTTGGGCGTCGCCTACGGTTTCGGCCCAAGGAGCTCGCCGCGTGCGATCTCCAACGGCTTAGACCCCTCAGGACCTCAATAAAGTTCTTGACTGACTGACTGACTGACTGAGGCTTATCAAGGTTAAGCCCAGTGGATGCGAAGCATGTTAGAGACTGACACGACGGAGCACAGAGAAGCACAGAGACTGACGCGACGGCGGGCACGCGCCGCTTCATCCCTCGCGTGACGTCACATATCACGTGATGCAGCGATGGTGGCGCCGCCACCGCGTCGCGCGCGACGGCGCGAACCGAAGCGTGGAGGCCTCCGCCGAGCGACGTCCGACGGCGCGATATGAGGCCCCATCTGCAGCCGGTGTGACGTCATCACGTGACGTCACATCATGTCATCTCACTTCAGAGTCAATGGTGGCCACCGCCGGGAGGCGACCGACGGCGCGATATGAGGCACCATCTGCAGCCGGTGTGACGTCATCACGTGACGTCATGTCACGTGACCTACTTGAAGGTCACTTGAAGGTCAATGGTGGCCACCGCCGGGAGGCGACCGACGGCGCGATATGAGGCCCCATCTGCAGCCTGTGTGACGTCATCGCGTGACGTCATGTCACGTGACCCCACTTCAGGGTCAATGGTGGCCACCGCCGGGCGTCGCGCGAAGGCCCGAAACCTACGTTAATATGCTTCGCATAAAAGGAACAAAAAAAACCGGGCGGCCAGTGTTTGCATTGTCGGCATCTACGGCGCGGCACTAAGGCCAATGTAAACCACGCCTTGCCCACATTAAGGCCAATGTGACCCACGCCTTGCCCACACTAGTGCATGATAACGGTAGGTATGCACCTGCAGCGCCAGGCCGACGCATCGACGCCATATTGCGGCGCCGGCAAGGCGAGCAGCTGCCGCTCAGAAGGCGCCAGGCCGTAGAACTCCTACGACCGACTTGCACCCGCGAGTCACTTGCAATTGCTATCGCAATAAAACGATATTGCAAGTACCAAAATGCTACAAATACCGAGCCATTGGCCTCGCGCTTAACAGCACAACAAAGCAAGTTCATTTATGCGGCCCTTTAGCGCTGCTCAAGCCACTGTGTTCGAACATTAGGCCTGTTGGGACGCCATCAAGAACATAGTTTAGTATCGAAAGTCTACATGGATAGGGCTTGGCTCAATGAGGGAGTAATTTTACACGTGACCTGCTGAAGCACAGAAAAAAAAGACAAGCACACAGTCCAGTACAGCTTAGTGAGGAAGGCCGAAAAACTTTAGCACCTTCATTAAAGCATCTGGAATTCTTCGTAGAGGCATCGCAGGTTTAATATTTTGGTCGAGAGAAGTGCATTGCATCCACTGGCAAACGAGTGCAACGGGGAAAAAAAGCTTAAACTTACCTTCCCACCCGAAGCACAGTGCAGTGGGCGCCTTGCTTCGTTGCAGTCCATACCAAGAGTAGTTTTTTTTTTCTTTTTTCTCACAGAGCTGCCGCGTTTGGTTGATTTCACAACTGTCCCGTCAGTCATCCTGTAAAGATACGGCCGTACCTAAGAGACACGCAGGGTCAAGTTTCACTAACGGAAGCGTTTGCGATAGTGCAAAGGTCATCGTACTACGTTCCGTCTTCGGTGGAGTCGTGCCTAGCGCCGAGCCATCGCCGCACGCCGGCCATCTTGGCTGACGTTAGGCTGCGTCCGGATCACCCTTTTCTCGTCGGCACGTTTTTCTACGAAGTAAGAGTTTTACATTACGAGCACCTGAATGACAAATGACAAGAAAAAAAAAAGTTCAGTGGCCATTTAGAAGTAAATGCGAGAGAAATCCGTTAGGTATTACGTCGAACCTCTTCGAATTGCCGCATTCATGATTTGAACTGCGTTCGCCACGTTGCAAAGTGCAATAGTTGCAAAGGGACGCGCTGGACGAACGTCCTGCCTCTTCGAGAAGCGAGGTGCAACCGCAGCAGACCACCGTGAGGTGCACCACATATCTTTATATATATATATATATATATATATATATATATATATATATATATATATATATATATATATATATATATTAGTCATATAATGAGAAGCCAACAAACACCAAGTACAACATAGGGGAAATTGCATGTGCTTAATAAATGAAATAAAGTAGTGATAAATTAATGGAAATTAAAGTGGATGAAAAAACAACTTGCCGCAGGTGGGAACCGAACCCACAACCTTCGCATGTCGCGTGCGATGCTCTACCAATTGAGCTACCGCGGCGGCGTTTCCCCATCCACTTTTTTGGGTATTTATGTGTGCTAGTAGAACCCTGGGAGTGTTAGCCAGCGCCCCCACTCACAGACCTTGGCGGCGGACGTGGAACGTCTTTTTTTGCCGCAGGCTACAAAATCAGCTTCATTAGTTCAAAAAGAAGTTATCTTACAGAATATTGAAAACAAACTCCTAACACTATTAATTTTTGAGGATTTAAGTAAGACTTTCGATTGTCTAGACCATACTATTCTCTTAGATATGTTAAATAAGTACGGAGTCAGGGGAAGGACACTTCCAATTTTTAGTTCATATCTTAAAGACTGTGAACAATTAGTGAGCATAGACGGTTTTTGTTCATCCAAACGTTATCTGAAGTGCGGCGTCCCTCAGGGCAGCATATTAGGACCTTTTCTTTTCAATGTCTACATAAACGATGTGGTAACAATTCCTATGATCTTGTAATTTATGCCGACGGCGCTTGCCTATTTCTCTGGTCTTTCGGCTACAGAAATCATTTCAAAAGCAAAGAATAGCCTAACCAGCCTTTTAAATTGGTCTAAACTAAACAACCTCAAAATAAATACAACTAAGTCAAAGGCTGTTATTTTCCGCGCTATAAATCGCATAGGCACTAACTTAACCGTTAACCTGGGCAATATTATTATTCAGGTCGTCAGCCAGCATAAAACACTGGGTGTTATATTTGATGAGCACCTTCGATGGACTGAGCACACTAATTACGTATCCCTACGTTTACCAACAGCAGTTGCAGCATTTTCCGGGTGTCGTGGCATTCTTCCAGTACACTATAGAAAGCAAATACATGTTGGATTATTTCAATCAGACACTGCATATTGTCCTCTTGCTTAGGGCACGCCATCACTGACTAACATGAATAGAATTGTGACCCTGCAAAAGAAAGCGATTCGTATCGTTGCAGCCGAAGTGTACTGCGCACACTCCAAACCGCTTTTTATTCGGTTAAAAACTCTGCCCGTCAATGTGGTGCTACCGCACATTATTGTTTTTTTATTCACCACTAAAGCCACGCTTCGTACTAACTTCCTTATCACAATTTCAGCGCTCAAAAAACGCGTACCGGCAGCCAACATTCGACAATTAGAAAAGTGGCGTCTTCCCACAACTCGCACGAATTACGGTCGACAAATGTTAAAGTATGTAATTCCTTACACCCTGAACGCTAATACAACCTTAATTGACGGCCCCGAAGTTAATAAATGTGCTTTAATGGAACGCTTTTTAAACAGAATTGCTTAATCGGTTGCAGAGTTATATCGTGTAGTTTACATTCGGCGTTGTGCGTTGTTTCGTGTGGACTAGTTTGCAATGATTTTGCAGGCATTGTCTAATTTCACTTGTTTTTTCTCTCTCTCGCTCTCCGTTTTTGTAGCAGTTCATTCGTCATAAAATATTTAACTTGAAGCTAAACAAGTGTGCACTTGAGTGGTGGGTATATATGCCATGTGCGTGTGTATATGTGAATGTATATGTGTGTTATGTATGTGTATATATATGTATGTGTATATATATGTGTGCGTATATATATTTCAAAGATAAAGTGCGCGCTGCAAGAGATCAGTTCTTTTCTTCCACATTGACTTCTTTCATGTCGGAGCAACCAAGGAAATTCTGGCAATATTTATCTAAACATAAAAGCGGCATCACAGAGATCAGAACATCTGGCACAAGCATTGACGATCCTTTGACCATTGCTAATGAATTTAACGTCTTTTTTCAATCGGTGTTTACCACAAACGCATCGCACGCACACTTGCAACCTTACACGCTTCGTAATCCGATGCCCGAAGTAGATTTAAGCAAAAACGGCATCCTTAGTCTTTTGCGTAATCTAGACATAAAAAAGTCTTCAGGTCCGGACAAAATATCTAATGTTTTCCTCAATAGATATGCAATCTGGGTAGCAGAGTACTTATATGTAATATATAAAACATCGTTAGAATCCTGTGTGATACCAGATGACTGGCGCTTTGCAAGAATAGTTCCGATTCACAAATCTGGATCCCCTTTAGAACTAAATAATTACAGACCAGTTTCCTTAACATCCACAACTTGTAAACTGCTAGAACACATTTTATTTAAAGCGATTATAACACATATAGGGAATAATCATTTATTTCATGCAAATCAACATGGATTTAGGGCTGGTTTATCCACAATAACACAGTTAGCTGAGATAACAGATGATTTTATGAATGCACTGAATATGAGGGGTCAAATCGATGCAGTGTTTCTGGACTTTTCCAAGGCGTTCGATGTAGTTCCGCATGCCGATTTAGTAACCAAACTGCTCTCAATGGGCATTGAACGTAATATCATCCGTTGGATAGAATCTTATTTGTCCTCAAGAAAACAATACGTTGCTGTTAAAGACTGCGTTTCTGGTACACTGGAAGTGCACTCAGGGGTGCCACAGGGGTCAGTTCTCGGTCCCTTGTTATTCTTAGTTTATATCAATGACATCTATTTATCTGTTCAATCACCTGTGAAGATCCGTTTGTTTGCGGACGATTGTGTTATTTATACTAATGTAAATCATCACTCCGACCAATAAGACTTAATGATGCGTTGCACTCAATTAGCGTCTGGTGTGAAACATGGGGACTTAAGCTAAACACTTTGAAGACGTCAGCTATTACATTTACCAACAAGAAAGAACCCTTAGATTATGCTTATATTATTAATAATTCTTATATACATAAAACCCAGCAAGCGAAGTATTTAGGTGTTACGCTCACAAGCAATTTAAGTTGGGAACCCCATATAGAAAACATTTGCAGCAACGCGCTAAAAAAGCTGGCATTCTTGAAACGGAAATTGCGCCATACTTCATCGACCGTTAAGTTAACAGCATACAAAGCTCTTGTAAGACCAAAATTAGAATATCCGGATTTGATCTGGAGCCCTCATCAAAAATATTTAATCAAGAAAATAGAAAGAGTGCAAAATTTAGCTTTGCGATTTATATACTCCACATACTCGCGTTTTTCTAGCGTGTCCGTTCTTCGCGACAGAGCGAAAATGAAAAAACTAGCTCATCGCAGAATTGTATCTCGCATCAAATTTGTATATCAGCTGTACCATGGTCACTACAAAATACCGCGTGAATGTTATTTACCTGAGCCCCCAATGCACTCTGCTCGTACAAACCACAACAAAACAATTAAGCAACCATTTAGTAACCTTAACATCCATCAATATTCTCTTTTTCCCCATGCAATTTCACTATGGAATAAATTACCTGAAGAAGTAGTTAATGCAAATACAACAGAATCGTTCGTTCATCTTTCAAATAATCTTTTCTTTGACCTCTAAATTGCCGCATTTAAAGCAGTTTCTTTTGCGTTACGCTTTTTCATTGTTATATGTTTACGTATTGCACTGTTGTAAGTTCATGTTTATTTCTGTTACGTATAGTGTTACAATGATGTATGTACATGTTTTGTTGCGTTCTTAATTGCTAATTGGCAGTTGTAAGTTTTTTTTTTCGTAGGCAGTTTCTTGATTCACATATTCAAAGACATGTACACGTTCAACGCGAACAAAGATAATTCAGCTCTTTTGATGATAATGAAATGGAAGTTTTACTGACGCATGCATCGCCGAATGTTGCTATGTGTCTGGCTTCTATTATCAAGCGCGTCATTTCACACCTGCTTCTACTCATGATCACTGTCTGATGTGTCTTCTTTTGTCCTTGTCAAGCTTGCGCTATAACAAAATAAGATATGCCGTACCAACAAGCCCCTATTGCTATCCTTATTGTAATTTACAGTTGTTGTATGTACCCACTCCTGCTTGGGCCCGAATAGGGCCTGCAGTATTTGTAAATAAAATAAATAAAATATGGGTATATTCGCGCCCCTTTACGGGTGTTTGCGGTTTTACGTGTCAATGTAACATGTCAGTGTACAATATAGTTTTGTATTGGTGTATGTATATGTAATTTTTTTTCTCGTTCTTCACAGGCTGGTGCGAGCGGTTTCTTTCTTTTTTTTCTTTGTTTCTCGTGTTGCTTCTTTTTTCTCGTACGGGTGTACGAAATACACTGCTGTTTTGCCGCTGTTGCCGCTGCCTGTACGGCCCCAGGCCTCGTCAAGCCCACATAGTTACGCTCGGATACAACGATAGCGACGAGCATATGCGCCGATCGTGGAAATTTGATTCGGAAGGTCAAACGCGTCGGCTATATTTACACAATATTTATACGGCTTGCTAGTGGTGGTTGTTTTTTGTGGAACAGTCTTCCTGATCAGCTAAAGCAACATGAAGCTTTCATTGTGATGCTTAAACTTAACAGAAACAACTGCATTAGTTGCTGAAACTGTTGTGCTTTGTATGCTAATCTGATATGCTGCTAATCTGATGTATAAGGTTGTCCCCTGCCTGTTTCTTTGTGCATGTGTTTTTGTTACTGTTTGCGATAAAAAGTTCATCCACAACACGGGCAACCAACAAAATCGGCTATGAGAATCGACAATGTTCTGATACAAGAAAGCGCATCCTGCGCCCCAGCGACGACGCACGACATACATTGTCACACGTACCCACTGAGCCCACTTGGAGTCAAAGATGATCATTAAAGGGCACCATTTACCCAGACTTGCAGGCCCTGTGACCCAAGTTGGTTCGACGGCTGGCTTTGAAACCAGGATCCACCCATTTGACTATAGACTACCCAGTGAGCCAAGTTAGAGTCAAAGAGGATCATTAAAGGGCACCATTTACCCAGAGTTCCATGCCTTGCGACCCAAGTTGGTTCGACGGTTGGCTTTGAAACCGGGATCCACCCATTTCACTATAGGCTTCTGTTAAGAACGAAGCAGGCTTTGTGCTGAAACCGCCACCGTTACGCTCTAGCCTCGTCGCCGTTGTGACTGAATGAGTTCGGCGGGCCAACTATTGTTACCGAACTCCCGAACGCGGACCTGATCTGCTATGAGTGGGGGAGTTGCCGCGGGAACGTCGTCAGACACCCCTTCCCACGCGCCGACCAAGACGCAAGACAAAGGCTACCCGGGCGCACTGCGCGGGTCGGCTCCGAGTTCTACGAAGCCCCTTTGACGTCGGCTCCGGGCCGTGCACCTGTGTGTGTGTGTGCGTGTGTGTGTGTGTGTGTGTGTGTTTGTTTGTTTGTTTGTTTGTTTGTGTGTGTGTGTGTGTGTGTGTGTGAGAGAGAGAGAGAGCATGCGTGTGTGTGTGTGTAAACCGTCCCGCGGAGAGGCGGCGTGTTTACGATGACTGGACAAACGTTTTCGCCACCTTGGAATCGGGGGAGGACCGAGTGTTTATAAACGGCTGTTGTACGGATGCTCAGGACACTTTCTTAAGCAGTCATGTTACACTGACACTCTTTCTCAAGCAGTCATGTTAGACTGATATAAATACTGTAAATAAACCCATATTCCTCGTTCTCGATGAGAAGCAGTCCTTCCCTTCATCAACGTCCTCAGCGCGGATAAGTTTGAAGACGGCATGGGCCAGCAACCTTCTAATTTATGCCCGACTCCAATCTTGACAACGGATCACGAGCGATGGGATTGAACCCCCAATCATAACACTACCCAGTGAGCCCAGTTGGAGTCAAAGAGGATCGTTAAAGGGCACCATTTACCCAGAGTTGCATACGGCTGTATATGAGCCGAAATATAGAGTCGCTGTGCAGTGCGTGATATATGAATGTATTAAAATTATGACAATGGCTTTAAAGTGTTCAGTGAAGGTAAAAGATATGTTCTGAATGAAATTCCTTTTAAGATATGCGCGTGCCATTCGCACAGATACCTCATCAGAAACCTTGGATGCGAGGCTTTGAAGGCAAATGTGCCCTACAAATGCTACTATCGCAGCAGTAGCCTCTGTTAAGAGCTCATACTACGAATTCATCGGGTGTAGAACTTGTAATGGATGAGCATTGTTTAAATATTTTAATCGTGATTTGCTGCTGAAGAATGAGTCCGCACGAAAGAACATTGCTGGATGAAGTGGAATATTCTGTCTGTGTACGTTTACCTAGGTCAATTAATCACAGGGAACCGTCTGAATCACCGTCTGATCATGAGAAGAAAATTCATTGAAGAATAAAAATGGGTTGGATCGCATACGGCAGACATGGTCAGCTCCTGACTGGAAGCTTACCATTGTCATTGAAAAGGAAGGTGTACAATCAGTGCATTTTACCGGTGCTGACATACGGGGCAGATACTTGGAGACTGACCAAGAAGCTTGAGAACAAGTTAAGGACCACGCAAAGAGCGATGGAACGAAGAATGCTAGGCATAACGTTATTAGACAGAAAGAGAGCGGTTTGGATCAGAGAGCACACCGGTATAGCCCATATTCTAATTGACATTACGAAAAAAGATGGCGCTTGGAAGGTCATGTAATGCGCATGTTAGATATCCGTTGGACGGACCATTAGGGGTACAGAATGGGTACCAAGACAAGGGAAGCGCAGTAGAGGACAGCAGAGAACTAGGTGGGGCGATGAAGTTGGGAAATTCGCGGGTGCTAGTTGGAATCGGTTGGTGCTGGACAGGGGTGATTCGTCCTGCCTTCGTCCTTGCAATGGACATAAAATATGATGATGATGATGATGAAGCTAGACGAAAGAGGAAAGCTCTTTTAGATTCTCATTCACGGTACTTCACCAAGGCACGTAGGACGGTCAGTGTCTCTCCACATTTAGCGCAGACGGGAAGTTAACCAAGAGAGCAAGTAAGAGTGGGTCCGGTAGGCATGGCCTATCCTAAGCCGACAAAGAATTGCTTCAGTTCACCGTATTTTCGTTTTTGGTCGCCAATCACCCAACTGAGGATTAGTTAAATTAACTTCGTTCAATGTTTCAGTGTCCCGGGGAATTCGCTGCCAGTGTGCCTTAATTTTTCTGCGGAGAAAAGGCTTCAAGTCTGTCACAGGGACCGGTATGAAAGTGTTGCTCATTTTCGCTGTAACAGATGTAGCCGTCTAGCCTGCCAGCAAGTTCCACTTGAGCCCTCTGTGGCCGGGCACCCAGCAGACCACAACAAGCTGGTTTGACATGTACACCCGGCCACAAAATATAAAGGACCATGAAATCTGAGCAAATACTGATTATCTGCGCAACCGCAGAACGCAGCCTACTATTTGCATTTCGGGCGTTGACTAAAATGTGTTAACAACATTGTTGTATGCAGTTTTACTGCCTACTACTACAAGCTGCTCGGGTACGTTTTCTCAGATCTCGTGGTCCGTAAACTTTAGTGGCCGGGTGTACGCACTACACAGAGGTGAATAAAGCTCGTCGAGTACAGGATTTTTGTTTTTGCGGTATGAGATTAAGGGCCTTACTACACTCAAGGACACAGTGAATAGGAGGGCGCTGGGTGGTTTTCCTGATAAGTTTAACAGCCGACATTACTACCCATGCCTCAGCGGAAAAGATACCTGTTTCCGGGTGCAAAACACCAGATTCTGAGACTGATGGACGAACCGTTGCAAAAGACACGCCAGAATGGGAAAATGATGCGTCATTGCGAAACTATAGTTCTAGAAAGGCCATTAAAAGATGCATTCGGAAGCACTCAGCATTGTCCCAAACCCTAGGACCCCCCTTTTCCCTGGACAAGGCTAAGCCGCACAGGGTTAGGCGCGGGAGGGTCCAACCCTCGTGTGCCCGGGTGCGTGGTGTCGCAACACACCAGACGCCTGCTTACGCAGACGCCCCTGCGGGGTTGACTTAAGGTGGATTAAAGTGAAATAGGGTGAACTAAAGTGAATTAGGGTGAATTAAAGAGCATTAAAGTGTATTAAGGTTGGTACAAATTAAATCAATGTGGTTTAAGGTGGAATAAGGTTGTTACAGATCGTACAAGAAATTGAGATGGATTAAAACAGATTCAGGTAATGTTGGTACAAATAAAACAAGGTGGATTAAGGAAGAGTTGGGAAGGGAGCGAGACAACATATGACGTCCGGTACCATGGATGCAACCAATAATCTGACAAGTCAAAATGCTTTCGTTTTCTAATCACATGAGGGTACCTAAGCGACCCTCAATTTTTATCTGTTTCCCTCTGTTTCTTTTCTCAGATGACCCGTATCAATGTCACTTTACCAAGGCCTTAGTATTCTTGATAAGAATAGCACCCTAGTGTTGTATGTAAACTGAGCAAATATATAATGAATATATTACTTTTGTATATATGCAATTGTCCAGACACCCCCCCCCCCCTGTGGCCAGAAAGACACACTCAAGGAGCCACCAAGTACGTCGTCATATAATTTTCGAGCCGCAGCAATATATATCAATTTCTGCTGTCATTATTTCTCGGCAACCAAGTTTTCATCCTGAATTACCTTTCTTGTTATCTTTACCTAGATTTTTCGTCTTTATCGGTTCGGTTTGAAAGCCTGTTTGAAGGCTCTTACTTCGTTGGAATCCAGTTTCAAGGCTAGAAGCAACAAATTAATCTTGAAACGGACATCGTGCCGTTATTCTTCAGTGTGCTATATTTCAGCGGGGGTTGCGAAGCATGAAAACGGTGTATTGGCTGAGTACACGGTAGGGTCATCAAATCAGCATCATCGTCATTTATTGGACCCTTAAGAAGGACCCTTTACAGGGTATTACATAGGGGGGGGGGGGGGGGAGTCATCATAGACATACAGAAGTCAAAGATGTTACAACAAGAATGATTTGAAATAACACAGGTTAAGTAAATGCAGCGAAATAAAATAGGAGTACAGGCGACTTCAGATGCAACACCTCTTGGAATGCAAAGAGAAATCGTACAATTCTAATTTCCGAAATGTGAAAGCAACCACTCTTTAAATTCTTCGGGATCATGCTCCATGGCAATTGCACCTGGGAGTTCGTTCCATTCCTGTAGAATGATTTATTGAAGGCAGAAGTTGACCCATACAGGTGCTGTAAACTGAGTGAATTGAACAGGCGTCGTGACGAACGCGCTGCTGGTAGAAGTGATTCGCCCAGACGTTGTAAATGGTTAGTTCAACTTGTGGAATAAGCACAGACGTGATATTTCCAAACCCACGCATATTCCTCTATTCCGACGCTATTCGCGTCCGTTACGTAGGAGCACCGGACTAATTAATCTACGCCGCAAACGACACCCAACAGCATGAAGCAAGAATGCAGAATTATCGCGAATTGGAAAAGGCGCTGGAGGCAGCGCGGGAAAACTTCCGGGACCTCGTTACCGCGTGGCCGACTAAATTGATTTGGCCGTCAGCCATATTCCGCAATCCGTTACAGCAAAGTGTTTTTGACGAGAACTTCTTTCCCCTCCATTTATGAGGCCGTCAATTAATGGCGGGTTGTTTACGCACGACGTCATCGCTATCGGTAATTATCATCAACCTGATTAAGTATGATTGAGGTCAAAGGCCTCTCCGGGAGATAATATGTTAACTCGCGTCTTGCTCCATACGAATCCACCATTGCCAAGCGCCTTTCTTAATCTCACTCACTCGCCCTCGACCTCGTCTCCCTTTCTATAGTGCCCATTGGGTGTTTGTCACATTACACGAGCGCAATGTGACTGGAATGGGTATTAAACCTTCAAGCCTGCCATTAGTATCACGCAAAGAGCAGAAAATATCAACTTCCCGGTCACATTGAGACGGTGTATCACCGGCTTCGTCAGATCACTCCCTTCGCCTACAGCTACCTGTGCCGTCTCGGGCTGAAGACAAACCATTATAATGATAATTGTAGTGCGCTAGGAACCGCAGAACACATTTTCTTGGATTACAGAGCTCACAGACACGAAAGGACGGGTCGCTTTTGGTAGAATGCGGTCTAATTACGAAGAATCGCTACCTGTAGGAAACATATACTGGATGATATGTCTTGTACAAAGCAGCATCAATCTTAATATTTGTATTTTTTTTTTCTTTCCTGTAAGGCACGGAAGCCCCCCCCCCCCCTAGCCAATTTACATCAAAAAAATCACTTTGGCCTCACCTGTACATACCATGATCATATATTTTCTTGCGTTTTTTGATGAAATTGGCATTATTTGGGAATTTAACTCATAAATGCCTAAAGTTTGGCTAGCGAGAGTAAAAAAAAATAGTTGAAAAGCATTTCAGTGCTTTATAATATATTATGAGCAGTTTCCTGACATAAAACTTTGCTGTAACTGACTGTCTTTAGCCGCCCTACATATACAGGACATTAAGCAATTGCGGGCCTTGCCAAGTGTGATAAAGTATAAAACAGTCTGTACCACTATTATGTCAAATTTTTTTACAACGCATGCGAGTTTTCTTATGCCAGTGGGAATAAATATTTCGTCTATTCGGCGGAGTCATAATGTTGTCAACCTAGCTAAATCACTTTTCTGTTTTCAACAACCTGTCGGTACTCTCCATGCAATGACTCATAGTAATAAACCTAAAGGCCCGAAAGCTATTTTCGATTCAAATGTTATCAAGTCAGCTTCATGACATTCACACTGTACAACGTAAACGCATTGCTGAAACACTCATGAAACAGGTGAGGTAAATAGCGAAGAATACAATTTCGTGCCTTCATTGCAGTGCAGTATATTGTAATATCTTGGTTCAGACTGAATTTGAACCGCCTTAGCATTATATCCAGTGATTACAAGAGGTTTTAACTCTTTACCGCATTTGAATTGTTTTCTTTCAAGTGCGTCATTGCCAGTCATTCGCGTTCCACACCGTAAGCGCTTGTAGCACCTAGAATGATCGACGATTGCTTAATAACTCCAGTCGAATATGTAATCGAAGGTTACAAAAGTGCTGCCCGACGAATGATTCACGCCAGTGGCACAATGATTACTGATTTCCTCACCAACTGCTACCCCAGCGGGACTTACAGGCGGAAGAACACAAACGGATGAGGACACCTCATCACGAATGTCGATTTCGTTCAAAATTATCTTCAGCTTTAGGGCAATTTTTCGTTTGCGAAAGCCTGAGCAAAGAATCTCTCCCTCCCAACGAAATATTCGTCAGAGACGCTTAAGACTGCTTACGTGCGGCAATGAGAAATCATTATAGTCCTTCTGCTGAAATGCCTTCTTGTTTTCTTTCTTGTGCGCGTTCGTCGTCCGCGCAACCTCTCGCCTGCGTTTAAACTGCGCCTCGCCGAGGCCAAGTGAAAACGCGCCAAGAATCTGAACGTGCTCACTTGGCTACGAGGAGTTCATAATTCGAAAGACCGCTCAGCGGCTTTCAATAGGACATCAATGCTTTTTTTTAATTTATACGCTCTTCCAGTACACTCATGACGTGGCGCCACCTCCTGCCCATTGGCTGCGCCGCCAAGCGCCCAACGACGCATGCATGAGGCCACACGCTGAGGGAGCCAGATGGCTGCGACCTGACGTGCGCAATGACGCACTCACAAAGCACACATCTTAGTGAATCAGAACCGTGGAGCCACCGAGGCATCAGGGAAGCGTGCTGGTCTACCACCCTCGAAGCCCGGGTTCGAGTCCTACGCAGACCGAAATTTACCTAATAGCCTAATCGAAAGCATTAGTTTACATTCTTTACAGGAAACCCGTCCTGCCCCCCCTTCGAGAAATTGGACGTCAATCCGAGTATCTTTGACCTGTTTTTTAACTTTGCCTTCGGCCACTTTCGGTACCATCGTTCGGTCACGCCGCCGACAACAGCGGCAGAACAAACACGCTCATACGAACAGGGAGCTAAAGTCCGATAAAATCTTCATTAATGAAAACCTGACATCATATGCAAGGAAGTTGTTGTGGATGGCTAAGAATGCAGCTAAAGAAAAGTCATACAAGTTCGCGCGGGTGAAGGATGGCAAGGTATTCGTAAGGAAACAAGAAGGAGCCGGTGTTATCAGAATTGAAAATGAAGCGAGTTTATCTAAAATGACGTAGGCATGGAAGTAGAATCTAACACAATTAAAGACTGGGTAAATTACCGCCAGAGATACACCTGCGAGGAAGGAAAAACTGCATGTCTTGATCTGATTCATATTAATATCAGAAGCATACACAAACATTGGGATCTATTAGAGCTTTATTTGGAGCCATATAAAGACTCCTTAGATGTGATTATCCTGACCGAAGTGAATGTAGACGAAACCAATGCTACGTTATATCAAATAAAAGATTTTGAACAATTTTCGGTATGCCATCACGACAGAAAAGGAGGAGGTGTTATAATATACGTTAGAAACAATTGGCTATGCGAAAAACTGACCATAACTATCAAAGAAACAGAGATGCTGCTGTTATCAGTCGAATGTGCACGTGCATCATTCATAATCTGCGCTATCTACAGGCCACCAGACAGAAATATAGGCATACTTTTGATGGCACTAGAGAAAAAAGATAACATAATTCTAGTAGGTGATCTCAACATAGATACTTCTTCTACTACTAAAAATTATGTCAGCGACCATTTGACTCCCATTTCAAGTTACGGCTTGGAAAATAACATCACAGCAATTACACAAGAAGAATTCTTAGGGAACAAACTTACGACGTCATGTATTGACCACATACTAACGCGTGTTTCTAGCATGCAACCTGTAACAAGTATTGTAAAAGAAAAAGTTGCTGACCATTATTTCATTGCTCTCACAATATTTAGTGAAGACTTAACGAATTCACGTGCGGAAACTAAACAGGAATTTCACATCTTCGATAACCAGAAGATTGATAGATTAATTAAGGAATATCATTGGGACTCCTTATTAACACTAAATCACTTACAAGCATACGAGAAGCTAACTGGCATATTTAAATCAATTTATGATAAAAGCCGAAAGATAATTATTACGAAAAAAAGGAAAATCGAGAAACCATGGATTACTAATGAAATTAAAGAGTTAAGTTACATCAAAGAAAAGCTGTGGCGCCGAAGTAGGGCTAATCAATCAGACGTGCAGTTAAGAGAAGAATTTAGGCAAACAAGAAATAAGCTAACAGCTTCACTAAGGCTAGCAAGGAGTAAATACTATAGTAATAAGCTGAACGAGTGTAAATCTAATTTGAGAAAATCGTGGAACATAGCAAACTCCCTAACAGGCAGACAAACTAAACGCAACATAGACGAAACCATAAGAAACAATTTCCCCAGAAGACAAATAGGTGAAATAGCAAACGAATTTAATAACTGCTTTGCTAATACTGTTCAGAAACTTAAGGAAAATTCCCCTAGGGGTACAGGTGACATACCAATCAAATCAAACGTCAACTCTGCATACTTGAGTGAGGTAACTGTTCTAGATATTTGGGATGCAATAAGGTCATTTTCCATTACTAGAATGCCAGGATATGATGGGATTAGATTTCGTGAGATATTTTTCAATTTTGCTTGTTTGAAGAGTGTGCTGCTATATATTTACTCTGAAGTTTTTAGGACGGGTCAGATTCCCAACGCAATGAAAATAGCTATGATTAGGCGAATTTACAAAAACGGCAAAAGACAACAGTGCGAAAACTACAGACCTATAGCAACCTTGCCGACATTGTCGTGTGTTCTAGAAAAGCTTATGCACAAGAACATGGTTTCCTTTTGCGAAAAGTTTCATCTGTTGTCTAATTCACAGTATGGGTTTCGTTGCAAGCAAAGCACAATCACACTACTAGAGGACTTTGCAGACGTAGTTCACAGTGAAATAGATAAAAATAAGATAGTAATTGGTCTTTTTTTAGATCTGAAGAAAGCTTTCGACACGCTAGATCACGATATACTCCTTGATAAATTAGCTCAAATAGGATTCCGCGGGCCTTTCATAGAGGTTTTTAAAGACTACTTCAAAAATCGTTATCAGGTCGTTCGAATTCAAAATATAGACAGCGAGTTAATACACATAAAGCATGGAGTCCCACAAGGATCCGTACTAGGCCCGCTACTGTATAATTTGTATGTGAACGATTTAGCCCATCTAGCGCTAAGCTCAAAGATATACCAATTTGCGGATGATACTGCTTTAATATTACCCCATGACAATGTTAATGAATGCGTTACTTTGATACAGGACGATATATACAAAATAATGGCATGGTTTGAGAACAACTGCATATTTGTGAACAAAGCAAAAACACAGTTAATCTGCTTTCACAGCCCGCACAAAAAAGTGCAGCTAACTGCACATCTATACCTGCATAGTGAATACTGCATTGGATGTTCTTGCCAAAGTATGCAGTATGCCACATAAATAAAGTACCTTGGTGTTATTTTCGATGAATATTTCTCATTTGTTCATCACATACAATATGTAGCTAAAAGACTCCGAGCAGTATGTGCAGTCATGTACAAAATCAGATCAGTATGTGACGTTCGGTTAAGAAAACTCACATATAAAGCTCTAGGGGAAACCATATTACGATATGGCATTACGATCTACGGACTTGCTTCGCCATATAGGCTAAACGTGTTAAATAGAATAATACAAAAAATAACGAATAATATAGCATAAGGAACAAACAGCAATTCCACCGGCCACAGTGAGCTGATGGCAGAGCATAGTATATTTGATGTTAAGCAGCTTTTTCTCTCCGTGATACTTACGAAGCATTATTTTGATGAATCATTTAAAACAAAAAACGTCAAAACCCGCGATCTGCGCAAGACTGAAACATTCGTTCGGGCTAAAGCATTCACGAACTACGGTAAAAGAACCCGATAGTTTTATATACCGTTCTACTTCAATAAAACACAAGTCCCCAAAGTATCATCATTCAGGAAAATAAAAGATTTTGTGCGTCACACGGTTCTGACAAGTGACTGGGAATAGCAGAAGTTAAATATGTGGCAGGAATTTTCTGATGAACTTTCGCTAGCAATTGTATAAGACAGACTAGAGTATTGTGTTCTTTCTATGTGTATTTTGTTCTTTTTTACTTTCCAAGAGTGTTTGATGATTGCTACTTTTCCAACACATTGACTTCTATATATGATGAAATATAGAGATGTGCTGTACATTTATTTTGCTGCTGTAATCCCGTAACAATATGTATTTGCTTAAACTATGGCTCGTGCAGTAACAAATACAAGAAATTAGACGAGCGATGAAGGAACAGGGTGAGGGCATGGAAGTGAGAAGGGTTCGAAAATGTGTCCATGTGTTGTGCCTTGTTGAAGACAAATACACAGTGGTCCGCATAAAAGCATCAGTGCTTTCACGGACTACAGGTTACTATTTGTGGTGCATACAAGAAATTTAATTTGCTATTGTACATTTATTTTCTCCCTTCCTATTGTTCCTCTGTTCTTAGAGCACAAGACTGAGATTTGGGCCAGAGCACTGCCCAGTCCCGCTCAAAAGCGTCATTGCTTTGACGGGCTGAGAAAATATTTGACTGTATGTTTTATGTCCTAATAAAGAAAGAAAGAAAGAAAGAAAGAAAGAAAGAAAGAAAGAAAGAAAGAAAGAAAGAAAGAAAGAAAGAAAGAAAGAAAGAAAGAAAGAAAGAAAGAAAGAAAGAAAGAAAGAAAGAAAGAGCGAGCACAATCGTAAAATTAGACCGCAAGACACCCACTATATTTGTAACATAAGTCAGGCATTTGAGCTGCTTTCCAATGCGTGAATAAATGCAGGCTTAGTGACCATACACCGACTGCAACGTTCACAAGACGCTTCCCGTCGTACCCCATACGCACCGGGCGGCGTTTTTACAATTGCTAGTAAGTACAGCCGGGCGTGGCGTTTCTCACAGCGCTCGACCTTTCTGCGCAGATGCGAGTAAGAGCGGGTGAGAGAGAGAAAATCTGGGGCCTTTCTTCCGTCAATATGGGAGTCTGCCTAGGCACTACGCATAAGGTTTCTTAGCGTGTGTTCTATGCGTTTGTCCCCTAGGCATGCCCGCATTGCGGAGTGCGATCCAGTTTGTTTACGCTCCGCCGCTGCCTGCCTGCGCGGTTAGGCAGCGGGCACGGACGCCCCATTTGGTGATCGCTGTGTCTGAAGGGGCAAGGTTCTGACTGGTGTTGTATAAGTCCCGGGTCGCTTTTTTCGTCGCGGCGACAGATTGCATTTTTTACAAGCACTGCTCCAGAAGGGCACATGTAACCAGCAAACGGAGGCCTCGGGAGAGCACCTGAGGTTATAATAAAGCATGCGGCGCAGGTCTCCAGGGCACCCAAGTGGCAGCGGAAGGATCAAAGCTGGAAGCAGGGCAGCCCGTGGGTTGGGGCCGCGGAGGCCGAAGCGTGCCACGGGGTGTTCGCTTAAAGAATTGGCTGTCGGTATCGCGAACAGCCGATCTTATACACCACTGGCACGCGCAGACCTCGGGGAGCCCCAACCGACGGACCAGTCCGGGTTCCAGCTTTGATGACCCCATTTCCACTCTGGTGTCCTGGAGGCGCCGACAATAATGCGAAATAATGACACGTTGTTTCAATTAGTACAACACACGATTGAATAAATATAACTACGTCCAGCCGCCAACTTGCGACGCTAAGTTCGGCACTACCACACCCCGCGACTTCTGCCGGCGCGACTATGGACAAACGCATACAACACGCGCTAAGAAACTTCTCCGTAGTGCCTAGGCATAGTCCTATATTCAAGGAGCAAAAGTCCTCACATTTCCTCTCTCGCACCCCTTCTGACTCGCGCATGCGCGCAAACGGTGGCGCCTTCATGCGGCGGCGCCACGATGTAATAGCACATGACGGCCGGGCCGGAATAAGCAGGCGCTGCCGCCAACTACGTTGATTTAATAAGCTCCATCGTTGTTTTTTTCTGCTTTGCGTTGCCGAAATGTCACGTGAAGTTAAATCCGATCAAACATGTGTTTTTGGGTGCAAGAACAGTTACTGAAACATGAGTGAAGCTGGTTAGGTCGTTCACTTCAATCGTTCTTCATCGCGGCCTAACCACATGGAACGGCTGAGAGACTGGATACGCGCGGTATGTAAGCAGTACCTACGGTGCTCAGCCACTGAGACGTGCTACTCGAAACACATGGTCGACGGTGCTTTTTGCACCGACTGTATGCGTTTGGGACGCCTAGCTGATGCATCGTGGTATACAGTAAAAGCGAGAACCTTTGTGACGCATTGACATTGTATTTGGTCCCACGGCGATCACCTAAGCTCATCCGTGACGCAGAAAAAAAAAGAAAAGACGGAGGCAGCAGCGCGATCCGAATATTGTGTTTTTATCACTGAGCCATGCTGAGCGCTGTACATTCCTGACGTTGCTTTGCCTTGGTTTAGTAGATTTACCACTAATAAAGAGCCGTTCATACGCAAGAGCTTTGCGTCCCATGGAAATTGCCTGTCTTCGCCTCCGTAGCTGCAACGGCTGCGGAGCTAGGGCTACGAAGGCGAACACTCAGATGTGTATAGTCGCCATTTCGCCGTCGTATCTGCACATCGCTCTTCCTTTTAGGTCACATTTTCCTTCCTCACGCTTCCTAACTCTAGTTCCGCCCGGTACATGACTGTTTGCTGAGCACCGACGGCGAAGGCAAACGCACCGGCGTGTTCACACTCGCCGCCACCAGCCGCTCTCGTTGCGCTAAGCTGTGTTAAATGGATCGTGACTGAAGATTGGGCTAGTTTTTAAGACATTAAGAACGACGACGCGTTGCAAAGATAAATACAATTGGAACTGACAGAGCACGGGAACTTACCGACATACGTCCATTGGGCGAAGGAGCTCAAGAAAGAAAGAAAGGGAAACCTATGTCTCCATTTCTTGCCCGTAATATTACAGCGCCGCTCTTAGGCGCCCGTCCGTGTTGACCGTCGGCGTCAGCGTAACCGAGCGAACGAGCACAGCGGAGGATGAAAGAGCGAACGCGGAGCGCAGTGGCTGTCGAAAGACGGCGACAGCGAAGAGAGCACGAGAAGGAAAGCGGAAGGTGCACTGGAACCACGAGGTGGAAAGCGGAGGAGGAGGGTATGGCGAAAGCGAGAGAAGAACAGCGTAGTGCCGCGCAAGACGAGCACTACGGCGACGACCGCTACGAGATGCCGCCCGAGCACTGCGACTTCGTCTGTTCATTAAAGACTTTTAGCTTGTACGCTATTCCGGCAAACGGGAGCGGTTTGGGCGGATTACCGGATGGTCGGGGCGTAAACGTGAGCGGTGAAGCCGCCTGGTGTTGTAGAGCTCAACCAGACAAACGCATAGCTAAAACTGCAGTAACTCACCATATCCTGCTTCGCCACCCGTGCAAATTATTTGGCAGCGGCGTAATTGTGAACACGATTACGCCACTGTCGAAAATTTACGCCAGCAGCTAAGCAGAATATAGTAATTAGCTCTGTGTTTGTGTGGTTGAGCTTTGCGCCACCAGCTGGCGCCACCAATCGGGCCGCTCAGGTTGGCGCCCCCGCTAAACCGGAAAACCGCCCGCGCTTGCCCGAATACCGGACACGCTAAACGTCTCTGTTGATGTCATGCCGAAAACGCCTCGACCAGACAAAGCGCTGCATGAGCGGAGGTCTGTCGGCAGCGGCTGCTGTGAATCATGCCCGCGCTTCACCCACGCACTGCTTCTCGCGATCTCTCAATTAGCGAGGCAATCGCGCCACACTTTACTTCGCTTGCAATCGGCCGCACGAGACAAATTGTCCGCGCCATCCAATACATCGCGAAATGAAAACGCGTATAGATTTCTTCGCATTAGGGAGTATCGTAACCGTCGGGGAATTGTTTGCACCAGAAAGATACGATGCAACCTGGGCCGAACCCGAAGGCGGTGCAATGTTTCACAGCATCTTCGGAGCGCACAGTTACGAGGAAAGGATCGACTGGGGAACGAAAGCCGGCCCCGAAAGGCCGGGGTGCAGTTTGACACAGTGTCTCAAAGCGTCAGCTGCCCCGAGGCGAGAACGGTAAAACTGACACGCTCTCGGTCGTGACGCGAGGAAGAAAGTCATTAATTCTAGTAGCCGAATGGAATCTAGAACGCACACAAGTGCTTTAGCCCGTGCTATGTGGTACGCGACGTATTCGTGCCAGTCGTGCAAACGCAGTGAAATACAGTCGAACGCGTTTATGAGGAAGTGCGTAGGGCGTCCGAAATCATTCTTTGTACTGGAGAGGTGTTGTGTAGGAGTCCGCCTAGTGAACTGTCCATTTCGGCCGCTGCTGATTGGCTGCGGCCGCTCGCCTTCTCCTCGCTAGTACAGCTGCGTCCAATCAGCAGCGGCCGAAATGAACAGTCCGCACAGCGGTCTCGTACAGAATACCCTCCATACCCCATCCATAAGGCGGTGCTCGACTGTAGTTGGCGTCTGCATGAGAGACGCATGCGTACGGCTTGAACATCGCGCTGCTGTGTCTGTTGCATCAGGGTTTCGAACCCACCGTACGTTCTCTTACAGGCATCATGAAAGAACTGCCATCGGAGCCAAGGCATACGCGCGCAAGCTTACATGTTATCGCTCATAACCACTACAGTAGCTCTAGCAATCTTTACAGCCTTCTGACAAACACTTCGTCGTTGTATGATTAACGAGAAAATCAGAACAGTCTTCGCGCACCGCTTCGTTATCAGCGAAAGCCCTTTAGCTCAATATCTACCATGCAAAGTCCTTAGACAGGATAAACGTGATTTTGACGGTCATATTTGAAGGAAATGTACTTTCCCAGAGTCGAGAAAGAAAAAATGGCTGTGGCTTAGCTAAGGTTAAGCCCAGGATGCGCAGCATACTAGCCTTTATTTTAATGCGAAAGCGTTAAGGAGCTCGTGTCGCAGAAAAGCCGGTGTCGGCGTCTGTGGCGTTGGCCATGAGCGTTAAATCTCAGCAGGCACTTCATGAATAAAAAATAACTTGCAAGATGGGCTGGGTGGGAATCGAACCAGGGTCTCCGGAGTGTGAGACGGAGACGTTACCACTGAGGCACGAGTTTTTTTTTTTTCTTTATTAACTGAGGCACGAGTTCGATGCTTCAAAGCGGTACAAAAGCGCCTCTAGTGAACGCGGTGTTGCCTTAGAAACGAGCTGTTTCTCAGGCTCAGGCGTGCGTCACTTGCTCAGGCGCACATTTCGTTGTCGCGCCGAACGCTGCGTTGCTCGACGCTCACCGCGTCCGATGCGGGGCGCGTAGTCGCTGCGCCGTAGCCCATTGTCTTACACCCCTTGGCGGGTCGACGGGAACGCTGTCACGTTCCACTCTCGAAGGCGAAGCTTAAGCGTCCGCTTTGCAGCTGTTATGAAGTCATATGGTAGCTACGCGGCCGCGCGCGGCGCAGCAAGGAAGAGCGTGGTTGTGCGGCTAGTATGCTTCGCATAAAATCACAACATCGACGCGGACCCTCATTTGCAAGAAAAGTCGCATTACTTGAACGTCACTATGTAGGGCTGATGTTGTGATACTTGCTGTCACCCAAGCTGACGTCAATAAAGGTTCCTTGAAGAGCGGCAGATACCCGTTGGCTCCTGGAGAACGTACCCAGCGGCACACACCCAGCGGTCTCATGATACATACCTAATGGTATGTGTTTTATACATTGTTAATACATCGTGAGTCAATTGTTTGTGCTCTTCTCCTATATACATGATTAAGTACGGGACACTGTTAATGTGGACAGCAACATAACATCTGGGATATAAATCCTGGAGCTCCACGTCTTAGCCTACCGCCCCCGGCTCTGTTGGCGGGGTGCCTTTGCATCGCAATTCGCACTAGTTTGCTGCCTTATATAGCACCTGGTGCCACGACCGCGGCCTGCCTCGTACAAGTGGCGACCTTTCTCAAAAGCAGATACACTAACATGCGTTTTCTGGTATGTCAGGCCTTAAAACTTGCAGTGCGAAATCGCTGGAAGCACCGCGAGCACCTTCGTCTCGTGGTCTGCTCCACTTGCCAGTGCTCTGTCCTCTGCCGTTCGCGGCGCTGTTTGCCAGCACTAGAGTTACTGTATAGGCTACCAAAGGTATATGCTACCGCAGGTAGCATATACAGGAACTCTAGCCAGCACGTCACTGACGTGCCGCTGGCGGCTTACGATGGCCTCCTGGTGCCTACTGCGCCGTGTCCCTGATAGAGGGGCCGAATCTTATAACGGTTCGGAAGGGAACCGGTTGACTTGGCCTCATCTGATTGGTCAAAATTATGCATGCGTCGAGGCCGCCAGAGACAGCGGGGCGGCACCGCAAATTACGATCACGTCACGCATCTGACAATCATTTCCAAAGTGAACCCGTCTTTGTCTAAGAGCGGAGCAGGCGAAGGGGTAGTCCGCTTTGGGTTTCGTTGCTGTGGCTTGGCTGTTGGCTTGCGACCCTGGCCGCGCGCGCCGGTCGCGCGACCCCGGAGACACGTGGGCGTGGCGCGTGCGTGATGATGATGATGATGTGTGGTTTTTTTTGTGGCGCAAGGGCCAGGTTTGGCCAAAGAGCGCCATGACAAGTGGTAATGTTGACGATGTATTATGGAAGATGTGACTTGGCTGAAAAGTGGCCTAAAAATATTCGCTGTAAAGTGCGTAAAATTAACTTGTTATAAAATTATGGCGATGACAAATGGCGAATACTATGAACATTAAAATCCATCGTGGAAGAATGATGCAAAGTAGAAAAATATAGGATGTTAAAATTACTTGGAGCACTGCTGCCTCGCCAGAGCCCTTGAAACACAAGGGCCCAGAGGCATGTGCGATAAGAAAAAGCTATCGCAGCGCCATCTTCTGAAGAGAGGACCCGCTACGAACATGTGGGGCTAAAAACATGCAAGACAACATCTTTCAGAAAACTTAAGACTGCGTTGGTGTCAAATAAAGGTTCTGGGCCGAGTAACATAACAGGATGAAGGGGGATGTGCTGTCGGTATGCTAAGGGAAAATGTTTCTTTCTTTCATATTCGGCTTCCCGACACTCCAGGAGGACGTGGAGGACGGTCAGCCTCTCCCCGCATCTACCGCAGGTTGGAGGATCATTTTCAGTGAGTAAATAGTTATGCGTGCCAAATGTGTGTCCTATTCTGAGCCGACAGAATAGGACATCTGTTCTGCGTGATTTTGTTATGGAAGTCCAGAATCCTAACTGTGGCTTTATCACGTGGAGCTTATTATTTGTTTCCGCGTCCCATAGGCGTTGCCAGTGGTTGCGTAGTTTCCTCCGTAAGAAGGGCTTCAGATCTGTGACAGGAACTGCAGCGGTGGAATTATCAGAATGCCATGCAACTGACGTGGTCATCTGGTCCGCCAGAACATTACCTTCGATGGCCCTATGACCTGGCACCCAGCATATAATCACATGCTGGTTAGATACATATGTTTTACATAAGACGGAATAAAGCTCGATTATAACAAGATTTTTGTGCTTACAGAGCGATATCAAAGCCCTCACAACACTTAGGGAGTCCGTGTATATGACTGATTTTTTGAGTTTTGATTTCCTTATATGCTTCACGGTCGACAATACTGCGTAGGCCTCAGCCGTAAAGATGCTAGTTTCCGGGTGCAGTACGCCGGATTCCGAAAAGGATCGACCGACGGCTGCATAGGACACCCCGTCGTGTGACTTCGATGCGTCTGTGTAGAACTCCGTGCAGGAGTGTTTGTGCTGGAGTTCACGGAAATGCATTTGGATTTCAATGTCTGAAGCGTGTTTTGTAACTTGCATGAAGGATATATCGCATTGTATGAGCTGCCACTCCCAAGGAGGAGGCAGCTTGGCTGGATGCATCAGGGGGAGCTCGAGGAGTGGGACATGCATTTGATCACTAAGCTCCCTCACACGCAGCGAGAAAGGCTGCCTTACGGAGGGACGATTGTGAAAGAGTGTAGCATGTGCCATGTCATTATTGGTATTAAAACAGGCATGTTGTGGATTTGAGTGGACTTTCAGAAAATATGCTTGGCTGATGTATGTTCTCTGGATATGAAGTGACCACTCATTCGATTCTGCATATAAACTTTGTACGGGACTCGTTCTGAAAGCTCCTGTGGCTAAACGGATACCCAGATGGTGAACAAGGTCTAGCATCTTTAGCGCGCTCGGGGCGGCAGAATGATAGATCACGGCACCATAGTCTAGTCGGGATCGAATGAGGCTCTTATAGATATTCATTAGACACTTCCTGTCACTACCCCACGTAGTCTGGGATAGAAGTTTCATTATGTTCATTGTTTTCAGACATTTTTCTTTAAGATGTTTAATGTGGGGGACGAAAGTGAGTCTGTAGTCAAGTATGACACCTAGAAATTTGTGTTCTTTGTTTACAGGTATCTGTTGTCCACACACTTCTAAGCAGGGATCCGGAACCAGGCCTCTCTTCCTTGTAAACAAAACACTAGAACTCTTATGAGGATTGATTTTGAATCCATTTTTCTCTGCCCACCCTGACACCTTGTTCAAACCATGCTGTACCTGTCTCTCGCACACTGCGAGGTTACAGGATTTGAAACCTATTTGTATATCGTCTACGTAGACGGAATAGAAAATAGCTGGTGGTAAGGATGCACGAAGCGTGTTCATCTTTACGACAAAGAGCATGCAGCTGAGTACGCCAGCCTGGGGTACCCCAGTTTCCTAAATGTACGCGACAGTGCAGGACCTATTTTCACTCGAAATGTACGGTTCTCTAGGTAGCTCTCTATAGTATTTACCATATTCCCGCGGATACCTAGCGCGGAAAGATCACGCAGGGTTCCGTACCGCAAGGCTGTGTCGTAAGCTGTTTCCATATCCAGAAATACAGATAAGAAAGATTGCTTGTGCACGAAGGCATCGCGAATGCTCGCTTCGATCCGCACAAGATGGTCGATTGTAGATCGCCCATCACGAAAACCACATTGAAATGGGTCAAGCATTTTACTGGACTCGAGGAGATGCACGAGACGGCGATTGATCATTTTTTTCAAATATCTTACAAAGGCAACTTGTCAGGGCTATCGGGCGGTAACTTGCCACTGAGGAAGGATCTTTGCCTAGTTTCAAAACCGGGATCACAATTGCTTCTTTCCATGCAGTCGGGAAGTATCCCGCAGCCCAAATCGTGTTGAAAATTGTGACTAGTGTAACTTGGGTGTCTTTATGTAGGTTTTTGATCATTTCATACATGATTCTGTCAGATCCCGGGGCAGAGCTCTTGCATGCGCTCAAGGCAGCTTTCAACTCGGCAATGCTAAAAGGACAATTGTATGGTTCATTCTGTTGACATTTTCTCATGAGTGGCTTACATTCTTCTATTTGTTTATATTTCAGAAAGGATTGCGAGTAATGGGTGGCACTTGACACGCTCTCAAAGTGCTCCCCAAGTGAGTCCGCCTGATCTTGTAGGGTATCGCCTTCTGTGTTTACCAAAGGGAGTGCATGTGCTTGTCGCCCTCTTATCCTATTGACCCTGTTCCAGGCTTTCGCCTCATCTCTGAACGAGTTAATACTAAGACACTTCTGCCAACTTTCTCGTCTGGCCTGTCGGCGGGTTCGCCTGCCTTCGGATTTTACTTTTTTAAAGTTGACTAGATTCTCTGCAGTGGGAGAAGCGCGTAGCAACCCCCACGCCCTGTTCTGTTTTTTACGAGCGATCCTACAATCGTCGTTCCACCATGGGACACGGCGTTTGCAGGCCAAGCCTTTTACTTCTGATATGCATTTATATGCGACATCTATTATGAATGCTGTAAAAATCTCGACTGCAGCGTCAATTCCTAACGAAGACAGGTCAGCCCATGAGATACTAGTTAGAGATCGAAATTTCTCCCAATCAGCTGTCTCAATCTTCCACCTAGGAGCGTATGGTGGATATTCTTTTTCTTTATATGATCTTAGCAGTATAGGGAAGTGGTCGCTACCGTAAGGGTTGTCGGCAACTTCCCATTCAAGTTCAGGCAGTACAGACGGGGAGACTATACTAAGATCTATTGACGAAAAGGATCGGTTTGCAAGAGATTAATATGTGGGCTCTTTCTTATTGAGAAGGCACGCTCCAGAAGAAAAAAGGAACTGTTCAACAAGGCGACCTCGCGCATCTATACGAGAGTCGCCGCACAGGGAGCTGTGCGCATTGAAATCGCCAAGAACAGCATAAGGTTCTGGCAATTGATCAATCAAGGAGTGAAATTCATGTTTGTTCAGTTGGTAATGCGGGGGTATGTAAAGGGAGCAAATGGTGATGAGTTTGTTTAGTAGGACAACTCGAACCGCCACTGCTTCAAGGGGCGTTTGCAGCTGTAAAGGTTGACACGCAATACTTCTATGAGTAAGAATCGCAACGCCACCCGATGATGCGACGGCATCATCGCGATCTTTGCGAAACGTAACATACGTACGGAGAAAGTTTGTGTGTTTAGATTTTAAGTGTGTTTCCTGTAAACACAGCACTTTTGGATTGCGTTTATGGATAAGTTCTTGAACATCATCAAGATTCCTAAGTAGACCTCTGACATTCCATTGAATAATTTGTGTACCCATATTTTAAATTTAATTGGTGCTGTGCTTACGGAAACGGAAGGGATGTCTTAGATTACAGAGCCCTTTCGAGGCCCTGTAACCGGGGTTTTGCTCTTTTTGAAGCGTTCGAGGGAACCTCGCCGCTCCTTAGGCGCCTGGGGCGCCTTGGGGATAGGTGTAGTGTCCATTGCCTCTTGTGAGGCGCCGGGCACGTGCTCTTGTGAGCGAGAAGTTACCAGGGAAGGTCCCGCCTGGGAGAGCAAGACCCCTGCGCCCACCAGCCCGGAGGTCGATGGGGTTCCCTGGGGGATTTGGCTGCGCCGGCCATTGCCAGCACTGGAAGGGACCGGGGAGGTTGAGGCAGCCTCGGCTGCGCCCACCTTCGGGGTCGATGGCACCGCCTGCTGTGTTGGCGTAGCAGCGTCAGCTGCAGCCGCCGGGGGGGCGGATGGCGTCACTGCCGCCTCACTTGGTGTGGGTCGGACAGCCGCCGGAGACCGTTGTGGCGCTGCCCCCTGACGCGCCACATCGGCAAAGGTGTGCTTTGGCAGGAAGGATACCCGCCTGCGTGCTTCTTTGAAACTTATATTTTCTTTTACTTTGATCGTTACAATCACTTTCTCTTTTTTTCCAAGATGGGCACGACCGCGAGTACGCGGCGTGCTCCCCATCACAGTTCACACAGTGGAGAGTGTTTTCACACGATTCAGCGGAGTGCTCATGTGCACTGCATTTTGCAGAGGTTTGGCGGCCGCGGCAGTTCGATGAGCTGTGGCCAAAGCGCTGGCATTTGAAACAACGGAGTGGGTTGGGCACGTACGGCCTAACACGGAGCTTGATGTACCCGGCCTCGATTGACTCGGGCAGGACACTTGAACCAAATGTGATTATTAGGTGCTTGGTCTGGATCTCTTTGCCATCTCGCCTTATCTTAATTCTTCTGACATTGATAACATTTTGCTCACTGAAGCCCTCCAGGAGTTCCGCTTCAGTCAGTTCAAGCAGATCGTCATCCGACACAACACCGCGGGTGGTGTTCAATGTACGGTGCGGGGTTACTGTTAGGTGGGTCTCCGCAAATGACACTAGTTTCGGTAGTTTTTGATATTGTTTCAAATCGCGGAGCTCCAAGAGGAGGTCACCGCTTGCCATCCTGGACACCTTGTAACCTGGACCAAAAACATCAGTCAAGGACTTTGACACAAGGAATGGTGAAATGTTTCGAACTGCTTTGTTTGGCTTTTCGGAGTGAATAACATGGAACCGGGGAAAATTCTGGATTTGGTGCCCAAAAAACTGAAATACATCTTCGGTGCGCCCTCGTTTCTGAGGGCGATCGGGAAGTTTGGGGAAAGAAGTTTCCATGAAAATATATAAAAATTCGGCAACAGCGCCGACCGCCCACCACGGAGCCCAACGAGGGGACGCAGCAGAGCTTGCTTGCAAGTCTGCACGACGCCAGTCGTACGCCGCCACTATAACCAAATATGGTGTACCCAAGGTTGGATAGCCACACAGGGTTAACCCTTGCCGCCAAGAAGAAGGAAGTAAATAGAAGAGAGAAGGAGACAGGAAAGGTGGAAAGTAAGGGAAAGACGAAGGTTGTAGGAAGAGAGAGACAGGAAAAGGCGACTGCCGATTTCCCCCGGGTGGGTCAGTCCGGGGGTGCCGTCTACGTGAAGCAGAGGCCAAAGAGGTGTGTTGCCTCCGCCGGGGGGCCTTAAAGGTCCGAACACCCGGCATCGGCTCAACCCCCAGGATCCCCCTTTCCCCGGACACGGCTAAGCCGCGCACGGCTACACGCGGGAGGGTCCAACCCTCGTGTGCTCGGGTACGCGGTGTCGCAACACACCAAACGCCTGCTTACGCAGACGCCCCTGCGGGGGGCGCGTGCGTGCGTTGGTTGCTTCGGAGGCCATTACTTCCCTTTGTCGTCTGCTTGGCGTTGCTATTTCGGTGTCGGCCACGGCTGGAAGTGCGATACGCGTAAGAAGAAATGACGGATAATGAGTTGTACCGCGCCTGCCGCCTTTGTAAGTAGACCTTTTGCAGGCTACGCTATCGATTGGAGGAGACTCGGGTGCAAGCGTACTAGTGGTCATTCCACGCAGAGGAAGGAATATTGCGCGCTGCGGTTCATCGCCACCGGCCTGCAGCTCCCAGAGGTCGGTTGGAAGCGAAGCATTCATCGGAATGGCTTAGACCTCTGCTGCCCACACTGCCCACGAAGTTGTTCTCGCAATTACTGTGTTGGCCGGTAGAAGGGCTGGGTCAGCTTTCCCGTGACCTCCGCTCCAAAGACAATGCCAAGGAAATATTTGCATGGTGAGATCGAATTCCCAGTGCTATCCCAAGCGTGGATAGCTCACAAATTGTCGTTCAGCAATCAGAAAGGTTCAACCTAGGCTAGTCCAGCGCTTCCTTCGTTAAGCTGATAAAACTATACGGTCAAGACGGGAAGATATTGTGATCTCTTATTTGCTGTCTGCCCTTATTCCTCTATAGTTCGGAGGTGGCGCACTTCGTTCCTCAATTTCACGGCACAGCGCGCACAGTCAGCACCACGCTCTTCGATATTACTTCACGCAGGTAACGCAGGGCCCGTTTATCGTAACGTTCGATTTCACGTTCCATCGCTTCTGTCACGCGAAGCACCGTGGGGCAGATCGCAGGGATAGCGGCGGCGAGCAAGTCATGTGCGAGCCGATGACGAAGGGCGAAAAAAGTAGGAAAAAATGGATATAGTACGTCGGCTAGTAAAGGCGACCCTAAGAACCAGTTCACGGTTTTGTCCCGCTCGCTGCCTAAAAAGTGCTGGCAGTGTGTTCCCCTTGCGTGCATCGTGCGAGCTGCTGGTAGCAGACGACATAGCGCTGCGCTCTGCCAACCCATTTACGCTTGCGATGCCGCCTTCCGGCTGATAATGAAAAAGAATTACATTAATAAATTACTTCTTCATTGCGCAATCTCCCGGCACCACACGTTTATACTTTGAAACTTGCCGTATAATATTTAATTTATATTTTATATTTATTTAGCAAGCAGAAACATTCTGCAGTTCCTCGATTAGCTCGTCATATAATGGCGCACGCTTTAGAGGTGGCGCCCCCTCTCATTTATTGCTCACGCCCTCCCCTTCTTCCACCACCGGCTTGGGAGTAGCACATTTAGTGACGATAGCGGCGAAATGGACGGTTCGTTTTCCAAACAGCTATAAGATTCCGCCCAGCCTATAGATCGACTTTTCGCTGCCCAAGAAATCGGATTGGTTTCTAAACGCACGAAGGTGATAGGCGTATGGGCGATAGGCGCCCGTACACCTACCGCGTTCTCACGATAAGCGTGTGGCCAACTGTCACGCATATTCGGTTGAAAATATTCAATTCGCAAACACGCAAAGTCGGTTGAAGCCCGAAGGACGAAGTTTGGGCAAATCCATGCAGTACCCGTCATGTCCAAGTTGTCTGGAATGCCATATTTGCAGTTCTCATAGATGATGATGATGATGATGATGATGATGATGATGATGATGATGATGATGATGACGACGACGACGACGAGGATTTATTGCATCGCCTTCCAAACGGGGCGGCGACGACTAGTGACCTAACCTGTTTGAGTTAATCGGCTACGCTTTACATGCTTTTCATTATAGCATTTTTGCACACATCTCCTTAATCTTTTTTTCTCTCGCTCAAAGGTTGTCTACCTTGTACCGCTACCTATGCATGTGACGGATGCGGTCCGATCAATGCCTTCCCTGCTTGTTCATCTGTTGCTTATCTCGACCGCTGACCGGCTGTTGCTTCCGTCCACCTTATATCCAAGAACCTCTAGAAGGTGTACGTTACCTACTGGTACCACAGGGTGAAACCCATCGCATTCCATTAGGATGTGCTGAGTGGTCTCTCGATTTTAGCTCCGGCATACACATCCCTCACGTTGTTGCGAGTAGTTGCTCCGGTATGTTTTTGTGCTTAGGCAACGCGCTCGAGCCTCAAATAGCAATGCGTCATCGTACAGATTTTCCCTTCTACTTTCTTTCTTCCCATTCCCGTAAATCTCCACGATCGTCTTTCTTCTTTCCGTTGTTTGCACCCAATTCGCTGCCTCCGTTTCTCTCATCTCCTATTTGACGACTGCATGCATGGTTGTTCTATTTCCACCTTCAAATTACCCTGTACTTGGCTGCCCCGCCACTAGCGCCAGGTTTGTCCAGCGCGGTTTCTGTAGGTTGCTCGCTCCGTGGCCGGCAGCATTACCCACCACCCCCACCTCGCTCTTCGGTTTGCATAGCACGCACTAATGAAACACAAAGACCTACTCCACACACTTGCAAGGCGATCGGCTCCCATTTCTCATTTGGATGGATGGATGGATGGATGGATGGATGAATGGATGGATGGATGGATGGATGGATGGATGGATGGATGGATGGATGGATGTTATGAGCGTCCCCTTTGGAACGGGGCGGTGGCTTGCGCCACCAAGCTCTTGCGCCACCAAGCTGACAATTTGCAGTGGTTGCAGCACCCCCACGCTGCGCCGCAAAATGGCTTTTGTTTTTTTTTTCGGAGGGAGGAGGGGGGGGCGGTTTCAGCGAGCAGTCATCACGCCCGCCGGACAAGGGCACCAAGTCCGGTCGGGTCGCCAGCTTCCCGCGCGGAGGTCGACTGCGTGAAAGTAATTCGCCTCGGTCAAGGTCAACGCGATCATCACCGCCCATGCGGTGTGGAGGCGTAAACGACAGGCGCTACGAAGGCACCAGGTGATGCAAATAGGCGCGACCTAGCGCGCATAGCAGAAAACGCAATTAGGTGGAAAGAAACATACGCGTGTTTGTTTTTCCCTGGAGGGGACTGAGGGGCGCTCTCGCTCTTGCTCCGGGCGAACCCCCGTTTAACCTTCGCCGCAGTCCTCAGAATTTCCAAGCCACGACTCCGCGACGAGCTCACGTTCGCTACGTTCTACCCGAGCGGTCTGTCCGAGCGGCGTCAGTCCTTGCGTGGATGCAGAGAGAAACGATAGAATAAGCGCGCAATGACTTTAAGTACAAGCACACCCGCATAAGGACCGTGGATTCTGCGATAAAACCAATCTTCTCCTCTGGCTCCGAGTGTAACGTGAAATTGAGGACTGCAGCCCAAACTAGGCATTCGACAGCTTCAACTCATGGAGGTCAATAACGACGTTCTTTTTTCGGCGAACCTGCGGTCCTATACGGACGTACTTCGGAACGAACAGCGAAACAACAAACGCGCCAACTCATTGCTGCAGTGTATGCGCATTACACCGGACTGCAGGCGTCGATTCCCCTTCCGTATATTTTTTTATTTTGTACCGCAGGTAACACCCCACATTTAAAGAATTACGGCACAATTTATCTCACGATGACCGACGACGGTAATGCGCGTACCCGCCGTGGTTGCTCAGTGGCTATGGTGTTGGGCTGCTGAGCACGAGGTCGCGGGATCGAATCCCGGCCACGGCGGCCGCATTTCGATTGGGGCGAAATGCGAAAACACCCGTGTGCTTAGATTTAGGTGCACGTTAAAGAACCCCAGGTGGTCAAAATTTCCGGAGTCCTCCACTACGGCGTGCCTCATAATCAGAAAGTGGTTTTGGCACGTAAAACCCCAAATATTATTATTATTATTACGGTAATGCGCATAGCGATCGGGCACTCTAGCGACTGACCATATTTCTGAAGTCACGCTTGTTTACCACGTGCGGTGGTAATTCTGAGACTTTCGTTGCTTCGGCTACCTGACACGCATGCTCCGATATAGTGGCACAATGTACAACGCTCGCTTTGCCAAGTTCGCCCATGAGCATGAAGTCATGGCGACGACTGCATATGGAAGAACGAAGAGGGAATGACACCGATCGAACGACACAGGCGTATAACGACGGCATAATTAAGAACTATGAAATGTTGATTCGTAAATTATTACTTTGGTTTAGCGACGACCACGTGACGATGACGTCAGTGAGATGACCACGATGCGTGACGCCGATGGCGTGCCGACGACGGTACGACGACAGCCGAATGAAGGAGCGGTATAGTGACGGCGCTGGCAGGACCGAAACGGCACGATGACTATACGGTATGACAACGGAGGCGTGATAGCTGCTTTCTGACGACTGTTGTTCCATTACCACAAGCCCGGATTCCGAATCTACAAGATGCAGAATTCATCCTGCGAACGCCCTTTGGAAAAACCCGGGGCTGCGCCGAAAGGCACAGCGCCCTAATTCTCCCTTGACAAGTCAAGATGCTGAGCCGTCAGGCAGCAGTGTCCTACAGAGAAGCATCGGCGAGCGACATGTCCAAACGTGCAACCAAGTGCCAGACAGCCCGGCGCCGTACCTCCTTTCGCCTGGAGGTCACCGCGCGCGCCAACTTTGAACCGGGTGGCCAGTGCGGTCGCTGGTTGGACCTCTCGGACGACCGTCGAGTGCTGGCTTTGTATTGGGCCGTTTGAGTGACAACGGCTTCTCGGGGCATTATAAGATGCGACGCCGCCGCCTGGAAAACCGGATCCGCCGACCCACCGGGAGCTGAGTGCCGCTCTCGACTGGAGTGAGATGTGTCACGCGTTTTCGCCGGACGTCGCCGTGCGGGAAAAGTCGCGTTTGCTGTGAGCTCTCGGCCCCCGTGCCGATCCGATCTTGTCCTGTATAATGACCTGTATATAGTGTATAAAATCCCTTTCGTTATTCTCCCCGACGCCCGCTACCAACGCTCTGTCACGAAACGGGTGACGAGCGCTACGGGACCACCTCAGAGTCGTAATAGCGGTGGCAGCGGTGCAAAGTCGTAACACGACGCAATTACGACGAATGCACGACAACGGTGACAAAATCACACTTGAACGACGACGGCACGATTACGCTAGAATGCGGAAGAAGGAATGACGCCGATGCAGCGACGAAATGCCATGACGACAACGGTATGGCAAGGACGGCATTACGAGTTTCGGATGTCGAGAGAGAGAGAGAATACAGGAAGGCAGGGATGTTAACCAGTCAATAGACTGGTTGGCTACCCTACACTGGGTGAAGGGGAAGAGAAAGAAGGGAGAGAGAAGGTGTAGGTATGTGTACGGACAGCACTTCAGTTAAAGTCGCTCGAGCAAACCAGAAGTTCTGAGAAAACACAAAAGTGCCTTCACTGCCTTCTGAGCCGATGATCGGTCGGGACGGTGCTCTAATATTGACTGTTCACTCAAAGGACGATCGTCTAGTTTCCTCAATGTGTCGAACAAATGCTGTCTTTGGGCTTGAAATCGAGGACAATGGCACAATATGTGGTCAATGTTCTCCTCGCAAGCGCAAACATCACATGCAGGACTATCGGCCATTCCAATTAGTGCTGAGTAGGCATTCGTGAAGGCCACTCCAAGCCATAACCGACACAGAAGAGACGCTTCACGCCGGTGCACACCGGCTGGAGGTCTGAGTTACCATGATGACGATGGTACGACCGCGATCGCATCTCGACGACGGTATATGACAACGAATGCAAAGTAGAAGCACGAAATGTAAAAATTAATAGCTCTGCATCAAGAGCGGATATCGCGGTTCCGCAAACGGCATCCATTCGGTCATTGAAAGCGGACAAATTGGAGGTGGCATTTTGTATCTCACGTGAAATCGCCACGTTCTACGTGCAAGGGTTCTGCAAAAGCTGTATTTCCACATTACTAGTACGTTTTTGAGATTCGTGTGCAACATATCAATTTCGTCCGATTTAGATGTACTATTAGATGCAATTGACAGAACTGTGGTATCATTTTTCGCTGCTGAGTTTACCAGAGTTGTAAACTTGATAGTTTCGTTCTCGAAAAATTCTCGATTTTTGCCAATTTTTAATAAAATATTGACCTAAATCAAACATTCGAAACCAACAATCACTAGATTTTAATTTCTTCGTTTATATGCAACGAACCTCGCCAAATTTTTAGTAGTGGTTGCCGAGAAAAACGAATTCTCTTTTTACGCGCATTTAGATAGGAGCACCCACGCTTAAGCTTCCTCTTAAAGGGCCCCTGAAACGGCTCGGACAAATTTTGCAGGCGCGTAGGGTACAGCTTAAGTAGAACATTCGCACCACAATTTAAGTGAAGCGTTACGTATTAATGGAGCTGCAAGCGATTAGAAGTTACCCTCCTCCCTAGCTATGCTTTTCCTCCTCAACTCGCTCGCCGAGCGAGCGGCGCTAAGCTCCGCCTTCACTGGTTCAGCGTCACGATGCGACGTCACATCGTCCTCTTCCGGTTGTTTTGAAGCACGCCCCCTCCCGCGCGAGACCTCTCCGCTAGCCGCTTGGCCGTCGACCGAGAGCTATCGAAGCAGCGTGCGTTGCGAGCATTCTGTCGTAGCGCCGAACGTGTCCGGTATTCCGGTAACCACAGGCAAGCTGGTCATTTCGGCAAATGACTGGAGGCATAAACTCAAGCTGATGAAGGAACTTTAGCGTAGACGTACGTGAGCAGCCTGATCGGTCTGCACGGTCCAGACACTTGCTGGCGCAGCGCTCAACCAGTTAAACAAAGCGCTAATATTGCTCTAACCAAGTGTAAAACATTTTAAACACTGATAAAAACAACGTGTTGACGATTACACTCCTGCGAAAAATGCACACCAGCAGCAAAGAAGAATACACTTCGCTGATGCTACTGTGTATGGTTGAGCTCTGTGCCACCAGGTGGCTACGCCATGCAGACCATTCACATTTGCCCTTCTGCTCATCTCGTGGCTCATCCCGGCACAGTCAAGCGGCCAGACCCTGTCCCCTTGCGCTTGCGTTTGCCCTAATACCGGACTCGCGAAACGCTATTGCCTTAGTAATCTTCCGGTGTAAAGTGACGGCCACAAACGCGCAAATCCTGGCGCCGATCGGATACCGGCAGTCCGATGCGCAGCAGCCAGTTCGCTTGTATACTGAGAGGGACACGATGTCGAAGCTTGACATATTGCCATTCGCTAGGTTGGCAGTCCACAAGGCAACAAAGTCTAATCATAGTGCTCGCGAAAAGACTGAGACCGACTCTGACCGCGGAGATCTCGTCAAAATGGAGTACGTTGTAACACAAGAAGACGACACTTGCTGTGTGCCGGAAGTGCTGAAGTGTACTGAAAAATTGTTCTTGTGCATTCTCTTTGTGTTACTTTCTTTTTATAAAAACAAATGATCTAACATTCCAACTATTATGAAGATTATTTGTTTACCATAAAGTTGGAAAAATTATCAATCACGCGGCCTGGTCAGCCAATCGGATAGCTCACCCCTCTGACGTCATATGGGTAGGGGCGGCTTAAAATTCCGCCGAGCAGCGTGCTGCGATCGGCAGCGATGTGCATTTTTAAAACCTTATAATAAATTACACGCTTTACGCATAGCACTTAGATGTGTCAATTAATGATCAGAAGGACCTACTCTAACGACTCAGCACGTTTGTAGAAAATCGTCAAAATCGTTTCAGGGTCCCTTTAAGGATGCTTGTGCACAATAGTTAGTGCTTGGCCAGGGCCAAATCGCCACTCATGTTTTTTTTTTCCTTAAATACGAAAGCATCTTATGCCCCATATATATGCGAACATCCACCGCAGTCGGCGGTGTGACCGAATGACGGTACCAAAAATGGCCGACGGAGCAGAAAGTAATATCACCTCAATGACGCTCGCTTTGACGTCAGATTTCTTAGCGAGTTTCCTGTAAGCAAGGTAAACTGATACACGCGAAAAAAAATATTCCAAATTTCAGTCACTGTGCGAATTGAACCCTGGCCTCCGGGGTGCGAGACAGGCAAGCCTCCCCGAAGCCACGGCGTCTCTCTCTCTCTCTCTCTCTCTCTCTCTCTCTCTCTCTCTCTCTCTCTCTCTCTCTCTCTCTATCTATCTATCTATCTCTCTCTCTCTTTTTTTCTTTTTTACATAGAAAACAAAACTGAAGTTATATTACAGAGCGGACACAACGGCGTCTCCTCGGTTCAGGTTGACTAAATGCGTGCCTATGCGAGCGTCGTTTTGCACACGTCCCGTCGCAGCAGTCACTTGGCTGACTAAACATGCGGCCTAGTGCGTGCGTGGCTGGGCACGTGACGGCGCAGCCAATGGGGAGGAGGTAGCGCCACGTCATGAGCGCATAAGATTGACGGCCACTTAAGTATCCTCACGTGATTTTAATGCGAAAGCATTAGGACTTATCTAAGTTACCACCTCAAATTAAACCTCCAATTTAATACACCATCATCCACCTTGATAGAATTTGCACCGACCTTAATCCGTTGTTATACACCTTCATCTATTTCGATACACCTTAATCCAATTTTGGGAGTGGGCCACGTCGGTTTTTTGGGTGTGGGGCACCGCGCCTGCCCGACGCCGGGCTGTTCGCCGTGGGACTTCGCAGTGCGAGCCGCTGCAGGTCCAGCGCCGGGAACGTGACGTCATCATTTGGTCACGACAGCTTTGGTGCCATCGGATGATAACAACGGATGCCGGGTTTTCCGCTCTATGGGGCATATATTGCTCTCGCAGTAAACAATGTATGATGATGACAGGATGTGTTTATTGAGGGATGGCTCGAAGGCCTATAATGGGGAATGGGAATAGAATGAGCGTAAAATTGGCAATAATGTTCAATTGAACGCCGCTGAGCGTTCCTTCGAGTTGTCAACTCAACGCGGGCAAACGAGAGCGTTGAGACGGTTTGGGCGTTCTAACGCGACAGCGTTAAGTAGCTCATGTCACAGAAAAGCCGGTGTCGTCTGCGCCGGCGGCGTTGGCCGTGAGCGATAAATCACGGCAGGCACTTCATGAATAAGAAATAACTTGCAAGAGGGGCTGGGTGGGAATCGAACCAGGGTCTCCGCAGTGTGAGACGGAGACGCTACCACTAATTCACGAGTTCGATGCTTCAAAGCGGTACAAAAGCGCCTCTAGTGAATGCGGTGTTGCCTTAGAAACGAGCCGTAGAAAGTTGTACTGCGGTGTGTGTCAGTAATTATGAACATGTAACTTACAGAAGTCGCAGTTACACGAGTAGCGAAGTGCGTTTCCGCTACATTTCTTCGGCGCTTTCCGCACACGCAGAGCCATCTTGCGGCAAACACAGAAAGATGACCCCCTCCTCTCAATGTACGGCGCTGCCCCGATAGGTGGTAGGCCACGCGCGCATTGGGGCTGAGCGGGGACCGGTGCGAAGCGCGTCGCAGCCCGGACTCCCTCTCCCCTGACGACGCTTGGCCTTGCTCCGTCACGGGTTGCAGAATCAAGCGTCCTTCCTTTCTTTAGATCACTATCTGTCTATCTTTCTGCCCGTGCCGATCACGACGTTTGGATGGCGTGCATCGTTTCCCCCTCCGAGACACCGAGTTCTTTGGTTCGTTCCGCTTGCTCAGGAGCACGTTTCGTTGCCGCGCCGAACGCTGCGTTGCTCGACGCTCACCGCGTACGATGCGGGGCGCCTCGTAAGTAATCGCTGCGCCGTAGGCCATTGTCTTACATCCCTTGACGGGTCGACGGGAACGCTGTTGCATTCCACTCTTGAAGGCGAAGCTTAAGCGTCCTCCAATTTTCTTTCCCTTTCATTCGCACACAGACACGTTAGCTGTGAATCCATGGTTAAAATAGAAAGGCGACGTTTCTTCCGTAAACCGATTACCGAGCGTGCCACAACGCCGAGACAATCAACCATACTTTCCTGGACCGTTGAGACGCGCTATTTTTATCGGATATTGTAGCGAAAGCATTACATGCAACGGTGTAACTTCTGCACCGCAAAATGCTGAAGGACGGAAAGAAAGGTTAAAAAATAAGGACAAAGGAACAGTAAGAGAAGGACAAACACGAACGCTACTCTTATTCGGTGCATTAGACGCCCCGTGACGACAAAATCGGGCGTCGTCGCCATCGCGACCGAGCGATGACACCGAAAATGGGCGATGGCTTCGAGTAAAATCACGTCCAAAATATATGATCGAACTGACATCGGAGGGAGGTTCCTGTAGAAACAAAGTAAATCAATGGCTTTGAAAAGTGTGTCTGCAATTCTTGTTTTCGCAGCGAACATCGAAAAAAAAGCAGTTCTCCATGCCATCTTACGGCATAAGATTCTTCACTGTATAGAGAATGAGAACGAAGTATCCTGTGTACACTGTGATATGTGAATGCTAATTGCAGTGTTTGGCGCACAACGATGGCGGTAATTCAGGAGTATAGACGCTGTTAGATATGGCGCCGTTTCCTGAGGCTACTTCGAGTTCCCCAGACCACATCGAATCGCAGCACAGCTAATTGAGGAATGCAGAAGCAGGAAAGCACATTCCAGAGGAGCGCCCGAGTAAACAAGTTGAAGGCCACAAGACACATGCAAACAAGTTGAAGGCCCCCAGGTCGTGTGCCGCCGAGGAGCTATTCAATGCTTGAGTTTTCCAGAAAGCGAGGGGATAGCACGGCATTGTTGGAAGTAAAGTGGGTGCCAAACCAAGACGGCGGTAATACGCCGTGACAGCCGGACGTGCCGGGAAGGCCCAAGCGTACCTCTTCATCGCCTTTGAAGAAGACATTTGCTACCGCTGCGCGGCCGTAGCACCGGGAGCAGGTGGGTCCTCGGACAATGGAGCATGAGCACCCCCCCCCTTCTCCTCCTTTGAAGAAGCGCATTGCACCACTGCGAGGCAAGACCGCAGAGAGCCCCCGGGTGTGACAACGCGATACGGGCGCCAACCATTGGCTGAAAGTGGCGTCATCTGAGCGGCCTCTCCCATTGGTCGAACATGACGCGACTTCCAGTCCTCGAAGGGTTTAAAAGAAGCATTCCAGAGAGACCAGAGCATTCCCCGATTCCCTGATTCACCTCTCTCGAACTTCTTGCCGCGGGCCGCAGCGTCCGAGTTGCTGCCGGCCCGTAATGACTGTACGACTGTTAAATGACTCTCATGTCTCTGTATATAATGTAAAATAAATCCTCCCAAGTTTGGTTTTCATCACGAAGTCCGTCCTCCGACCCCTACAACGCCCAACCTATTGGCAACACTTTATTGAGAGTGTTGCTAACCTAACAGCAGTGCATGCCCTCCAGGAGGAGAAACCGGAGTGGTTGCCTTCACTGAATGACCTTGCCAACGTGAAGTCTTATTAGTACTTATCCAGCACGAGCTGCCCTGGAATCGCATCCGTTGGTTGGAATATTTTCTGATTGTGATGCTTTATTTGTGCCAAGAAGACACTGAAGAAAAAGAAAAAGAAGCGACCGTGACCTTGTGGTTAGAGCATTGGGCTGCTGCGGCCGAAGAGAGGTTTGATTCCACTGCCCCTCATGCATTTCTTTTCTCTTTCTTTTAACGGATGCCTGAAGTGTGGAAGAGACAGGAAAGGCCTACTGACCTCCCGCAAAGTGCCCTGGAATGAGAGAAAGAATGCTTCGCATTAAATATTGTCTCCTCCGGGCCTAAAATCTCGGGGCCCGAGATCTCAGGAGAGCAGGCACATGGGTATAACAAACCCTCGTATGCTGCCTCATGACATCAAGAGACATTCGAGACCCTCGCTAAGAATAAGCGACAGAATCTGGCAGCCTTGACGTCAATAGGTAGCAAGCGAGGGTTTATAAGCGACGTGCCTGCTCTCCTATCGTCACGTGTTACGTGACGCCATCGGGTAAAATGGATATTCCACATACGCCCGCCATGGCTCTGAGTGGCACTGCTTAACACTCCGAAGGCTAGCTCGACTAAACATAAATGCCCAAGTTGGTGCACGAACCGGTGACCGTCGCCGTAGCACAACTGGAAGAACAACGCGCGCGTATTGCGGTGGTTGTAGGTTCGATTCCCACCAGCGACAACTTACATTTCGTCCACTTTCATTGTTCTTTATTATTTTATATAGTTCACTTTCAACCACAGCGAATTTCCCCGATGCTTTCCCTGGCTTCATCTCCCGTCGGTTTTTATGTGGTCACAACTTTAACACCACCTCCACGTTCACAACTGTGCACGCATCGCCTGAAAGAGAGTAGCTTTCTTTGGCGCTTTAGTTCGTCTTCGCTTTTTTTTTTTTTTCTAGTGCCCGGCTGTTGGACTTTCAGTGCCGATACAAAGGCGCAAGGGTTGCGTCGGTTACCGAACACTACCTGTTATAGACTTTTGATGTCCACGTACATAATACCACTGCAAGGTGCTGGTCAACGGCCCTGTTCAGTGCGCAATTACGCTATGAAACAACAAACGCTACATGAACGTCCTCACTGCGACTTACATCCGCCGCTAAGTGCGCCATTCCTTGAAAAACAAGAAAAAGAAAACGAGCAGGTATCGCGAAGCGGTTGGCTAATCACTCACGTTGGCAATCATCGTGGATGGTGCGCGATATTTAAGATGCAAACGCTTAAACAGATGTGGCCCGTTTGCCCTCCCCCCTTACCCCGTAGGAGGGGAAGGCTCACGCTCTCTCCTTTAGGTGAGAGGGAAGACGAAGTGCGTGAGTGGGAGAGGGAGAGCCAATTGGAAACCTGTCCCCCCGTGAACCGACAGTATAAATGCATATACATGTATACAGCGGAGAGGGGGAACCTTAAAATAAAAAAGAAAACGCTGGATGTTTGCGTTGCCGCCGTCATTCTAACTCAAGCCCGTCGCGCGGTACTGGGATTACATTTACACGGTGTCTCTGTGATGGATACTCCGCCGGTGCACGCCGTGGACTACGTCCTCCTAGTCGGCCTCACCGCGGTTAGCCTAGGTAAGAGGTCGACTCGTTCTTTGACTCGTCCATCGCCTCCAAATGCGCGCGCGCGCGAATTGACGCTCTTTATTTATCCGTCCCCAACAACCGCGGGAGTCCAAGGAGGAGGCGACACACAAATGATAGGTGGCAGGAAAGCGCGCGTAAGCGCCACAATGCGTGAAAGCGATAAAAAAAAAAACTGACACGTCAAAGCGAGGTGAGTTTCGCATTGCGAAAATTCAATCAAATTTTTTGAGTTTTTCGTTGTAAAGCAGTGATTTGGGCTTGTTGGCAAGACATCGTGAGGTTTATAGCGCGTGAAAAAAAGACGGGGACGTCTTTTTTTCAAGCGCCTTTCGTCACGCCTCACTTTCGTCCCTGTCTTTTTTTTTTTTCACGCGCTATAAACCTCACGAGTTTTTTGTGCCAGAAACCCCGATCTGGTTAGGGAGAAACGCCGTAGCCGGTAGCTCCGCGTTAATTGCGACCACTTGCGGTTCTTCAACGTGGTACACAAATGGAAGTGCACGAGCGTCTTTTGCACTTAGCCCTCATCGAAACACTTAGCCCTCCGCAGCTAATCGAATCTTAATTTCAGTTTGTACGTACAAACAAACTCATTTGCGGTTTTATTGCGATCATGCCATCAGCGTTGTCGTCTCCGTGGCCGTGAGGTTCGGTATATATTTAGGCATACGTAATGCTTTCTTTCATTTATTGCCTGTTTTGTACACCCCTATATCGAACAACATATGACATTTGAGAAAACAAAATAAATCAGCAAGTTTTCGGCACCAAGTGCGAGCCTTACAGGGCTTACTGTTTTAGAATTCTTTGAGAGCGGTCAAGGGTTCCACCCTTGACAGCCACGCAGGTACACAATCTTGTACACAGATCGCGACATGCATTCTCGAAAAAGCATTCGTGCAGGCCGAGCATACGGATCGCAGTGATACCTCACCATACGGGCGCGTCATAGGCAGTGAAGGCCAACTAGCATAAGGTCAAACGGCAGTCCGTCATCGTTTTCTATAGGTAAATATCTAACACCCTGTGGATCTAAAGGAACGCCTTTTTTGATAGTCCTCTGAAGGACATTCCAAACGAAAACACCCGCCCAGCAATCTAGAAACACATGATATATAGTTTCTGGTTCCTTACAAATCAAGCAATGCGAGCCCCAGGGTAAGAAAAAACCACGATCTTCTGAAAAGGTTTTGACCGTCAACGTACCCGTGTGAAGCTTAAAAAAGAAAGACTTGGTCCCTGGCGTTACTTGCATTTTTTTCACCCGCTTAAGCACGTCTTGCCCTTGGCCTCCACTGTATATGGCCCTGGAAAAATCTGCCTTCATGCTTTTCCCGGGAGTGAGACGCAAGTCAACACGTCTGACGCTGAATATCAGAGGGCATTCAATTCTTCGTGCAACTCATGTTCGATTCCTGGGCGTCACCGTCGACAACAAGCTACTTTGGCGTGGTGCGGTCGAAAGTGTTGTGGCTGCATCAGTGCAAAGAATCAACGCACTTCGTCGATTGGCAGGTGTACGTTGGGGAAACAATCCTATATCCATGCTTAAACTGAACGCTGCACTGATAACAAGCCGCATTCTCTATCAGCTCCCTCTGATATCACCGTCATCGAGTCAATTCGAGCGCTCGGCCCTATGGCCCTGTACATTTGCACAGGGAGAACTACATCGCATACATCTTTGTACAGAGTTTCGTTCACTAAAAAAACGTACTCATTGGAAAATCTAACGGACAAGAAGCGTACACTTAAAATAACTTCTTTAGGAAATCCACAAACAGGACCGTTCATATTCTCTGTACACAGACTACATAGCCAGGTAACGCGCTCCTCAGCCTCACTTGGAACACCGTGCGCAAGAAAGGATCGCTTAAGACGCGAAAAAATAAAAACCGGTCTATGACCTTTCGCATAAAAAGGTGCGTCATTCCCAAACCTCCGTCTTTATGTGCAATGCTATGTGCCACGCCTTGCCATTAGGGCATGCAGTATTTGCTACTCATATTGCCACATCATTCTATCACTAACGTTGCTCGTACCTGGTCTTGCATCCTCGACAAAATGATTCCTCAGAATTTTGGAGAATGGCAGCCCACAAACAAATGTAACGAAACAAAACACCAACACCGCATGTCATTTACCTTAAATACTCCGTGACTTAAATTTCAAAAGTGCGAAACAATAACAGAGCTCAAACCTGAAATTGACGTAACTTTATTGGCGCGGCTGTGCATGCACTACCTACGGGAAAGGCTTAAGTAAGAGGTTTTAAACATACCCGACACGGTAAAGTGGCAGTAAGGTCGCTAAAAAAAGACGTCAGCTTTCGTTAAAAACATTAATGTTGTCCGATGGCTGGATTCGAACAGAGGACCCCCAGCGCAACAGCTCCTTTTTACTTAAGTCTTGCTTCAATTCATACCGCCACTACAGCTACGAGTCTCATACGTTCCGTGCAGTGTTCTAACATGTTGCTATCGCATTCATTGCTTTGCCCTTGTGGCGAAACGGTGATATTTTTTTTTTGCCTGCAACCCACAACCCCAAATTCGGTCAACTATTCCAGGTAAAGGTACATAATCAACAGAATAACCTCACAATGAAACATATTGCCTGTACAGTTGCGCTGACTGATTGATCGATTGATTGATTAATTTATACTCACCACCGTGCTAACTTTAAAATTCGCAAGAATCCTTCGGACTTGACAAAGGTGGAAAGGTGTGCGCATATGTCCAGTTTTGTGGGACATATACGCACTTCATTAACAATTATTTATCTTTAGATGTAGTCTATAGCTGCAGCAGCAAGGTAGAAACAGCATAAAGTGAGAAGCAATGCATTCTTTTTTTTTTTATGATGACAACTTCTTCGAAGCTACTCTGCTGTTTCCGCTTTTGCCTGCTTCCGGAACGTTGTCTCAAAGATATTACTCCAAGCAAATACTCCTCTGGTATGTGGCGCCTTCCGCCGCTGCCACAATGAGGCATTCAAAGTAGCGCTACAAGTTCTATTACACCTTTTTCTTCTTCTTTCTTGCACTCTTGCGCTCGTCTAACCTTTCAACACTGTCGCGAAAAATAACTTTTTTTTTTCGTTAATCACATGAATGTATTTTTTCTATTTGTTCCGATATACCTGCACACTATGCCTACACACTATACCTAATATAGACCATAGAGCCACATCCCTCCTGCAAATAAAGATTTCGTTCTTCCGTTCCTTAACGATAACTTAATTTTAGAAACAGCGTAGATGCAGAAGCAAACATAGAACTGTGGAAACCTACAAGCTACACGCAGTATGTTTTAGATCACAGTCAACTTTTTCAACGACTCTGCTGTTTGCCAATTTTTTTCTCCTGCTTCGGCAATTGGTCTTAATAAACTTGTTCCAAGCAAGTACTCCGCTGGTATATTGCATAGTGCTTCTGCCCCAAGAGGATGGCTCACGTACCATCACAAGTGTTTTTTTCTTGTACGCATAATTTGTAATTTTGCCCCCATCTCGTCTTGCACCCAGCTCTAAATCACTTTTCGCAAACCTTACAAGCGATTCGGGAATGCTAGAAAAAATTATGGGGTTTTACGTGCCAAAGCCACATTCTGATTATGAGGCACGCCTTAGTGGAGGACTACGGCAATTTCCACCACCTGGGGTTCTTTAACGTGCACGTAAATCTAAGTACACGGGTGTTTTCGCCCCAATCGAAATGTGGCCGCCGTGGCCGGGATTCGACCCCGCGACCTCGTGCTCAGCAGCCCAACGCCATAGCCACTGAGCAACCACGGCGGGTGGGAATGCTAGAAGGCATGCTGCGAAACTCGACAGCTGCACTTGACCGATTACTACCCTCTGGTTACGGGTGCAGAGAGCTTCTCTCGTTCCATTGTACGCCCCCATTCGAGATAAAACAACTGAAGTGAATGAACGAATTATTCGATCGGCTAATCTGGTTCAACGGCCTAAAGCAACAACGGGCCTACCCGGTGGGCCGCGGCTTCACCTGAACACCCGTAACCATAACCTCGAGGGTACATCGACGAGAAATATTTTGTGCTCGAAGACTAGGAAACCGAATTTAAGGAGGTTAGTTTCATTTACGAAAGCACACGCAAACCGAATTTAAAGAGGTTTGTTCCATTTACGAAGGCGCGCTAATCTCTATATACGATGGACAAACATAAAAGTTTGCGCCTATGAACTCTTTCGCAAAAAAGAAAGGCTTACATGTTAAACCGTCAGATAAGGCAAAAGAAGAACACAGGCACTAATTAAGGAAACAAACTACTTTCTCCTTTTTTAAGCTGCCCACTCAAAGTTTTAATAATAGCCCCGTATTCAAGTGAATAACTGGCATTCCTTACCGTATTCCTTATCCTCGTTGTTTCTTCTTGCTTTTGGAGGAGGAAATATTTGGCGTTCTATTCGACATCGGTAGTCCGTTTGTTTCGAACATTCGCATCCTATTCGATCACGAGAATTCGGCCATTCAATCACTACTTAAAAAAAAAAAAGCCTTCCACGTTCGCGAGTTCTCGGCGTCCTTCCGTCAAAGAAAGGATGCAGGTTACATTCGAGGTTTCGCGCGCAACGTCCGACCCTCAGGATGTCCCTAACATTCTGCAGTGCTTTAATGTAATTTAATTATGGGGTTTTACGTGCCAAAACCACTTTCTGATTATGAGGCACGCCGTAGTGGAGGACTCCGGAAATTTCGACCACCTGGGGTTCTTTAACGTGCACCTAAATCTAAGTACACGGGTGTTTTCGCATTTCGCCCCCATCGAAATGCGGCCGCCGTGGCCGGGATTCGATCCCGCGACCTCGTGCTCAGCAGCCCAACACCATAGCCACTGAGCAACCACGGCGGGTAGTGCTTTAATGGCGAATGCGCATAATTTTTATTCGCGTACCTATTTATTTATTTATTTATTTATTTATTTATTTATTTATTTATTTATTTATTTATTTATTTATGAAATCTTGGAAGGCAGGTCTCTTTAGGACCAGCTACCCGAAAGTACCGAGCACTACTGTCACATTTTTCTACTTCGTTATTTTTAAGAGCCGCTACAAAGACGAGAAGGACCTACGCTATGACGTCGACTCCACCGCTACATCATCCGCTTCGTCGAGAACGCGTTTAACTGTCATCTTCGATGTTAAATAATCTTCGCGGTTTGTTTTTCCTATTCGAAATGGAATCCCGCCCCTTACGTAACACCCGCCGTGGTTGCTCAGTGGCTATGGTGTTAGGCTGCTGAGCACGAGGTCGCGGGATCGAATCCCGGCCACGGCGGCCGCATTTCGATGGGGGCGAAATGCGAAAACACCCGTGTACTTAGATTTAGGTGCACGTTAAAGAACCCCAGGTGGTCGAAACTGCCGGAGTCCTCCACTACGGCGTGCCTCATAATCAGAAAGTGGTTTTGGCACGTAAAACCCCATATATTATTATTATGTAACACTTCCCTCCCCCCCGCCGGAAATAGGGGCCCTTAAGGATATAAAACTGAACCACTAAAAGAAAAAAAAAGAGGAGAAAAGAGGATGCATATAAAAATAACAAAATACCGAAACGTACACGTTGTGGCACACGTCGCAACTCGTAAAGCAGAGTCGGCACGGGCCCAGCACCGGAAGCACAAGAACTAGTTGTTCGGGTGCAGCCGGCACAAAACGGCGAAAAAATAATAATTCCCTCCTCATAACCTGCACATAAGCGTAAGCGGAATATAACAACACTCTGCTTGTCAAGCTACAACACACTGTCACGTTGTAACAACTGTGAAACACACGGTATTAAAAAAATAAAACTCCAAGCCCTTTGCCTTCGGTTGAGCTCTGCTTTTCCTCTCCCGCTAGGTCACGTGGCCGCTTTTTTTTTTTTGGCGAAGTCCGACAACGACGGCACAGGGCTCGCATAAACAGCTTCGCTGTAACACGTACAAGTGTATAGTACACAGAACCACGTATGTAACAGCGCCACCTAATCGAGACACGTAGAGTACGGCCGGTGCCTTAATCGTGCTACATCATCTCGTTCTACCCCGTCAAAAAAAAATGGAAAGAGAAAGGAAATAAAAACACGCGCCCATATTTTAAAAAGAAGGATCTCTTAAGCTTGAATTGTTCGTAACATAAAATTCCAGCCAATCTTGATGCTACGCATGTCGCTAGACAAGGCGATCCACCAGCGGCAAATAACTCTCACGAAGGAAAAGGCTTCGTGACTCCGGCCCCAGGAGGATGGAAAGCTGGAAGAACAGGTCGAATTAATAGCAGGAACATAGAAAATCAGTTCCACGGAACCCTTATGACGATGTTTCGAGAAAATATTTTTTTTTAAAGTGCGTTTTCCTGAGGTTGTTTGGCGGATGACAATTTCTTTTCTTTTGTACCGTCGTCCTCAACCATGCGGATATTTCCCAGTAGTGATTTGCCGCAATTAGGCAACTCGGTACTTATCCGTCCGAAGGAGCACATGTCGACTCAAAGCATCGGTTTTCGTCTCACGTACACTCTTGGATCTTCTCACGCCCCATCGCGTATGTTTCGTAAAATCTACATGGCGCTCAAAACTTGAAGGAAACAAATGATTTTGCATTCATTGTCATACAACCTCAACAATTCCTCAACGCTTTTAAAAAAAAAAAAGTTGCCGATGCGACGCCGAAAGCTGTTATCTAATTTTGACATGTTAATGTGCAGAATTTCATTATCCCTTCAAGCTGCTATACATACTTAAATGGAGACATTTGCGAAATGGAGACATTTGCGAATACACCGGTGAAGCCAGGTCGTGTACGTAAAAAGGAGTCGGTACAAAAAAGAAGTGCGGAAGTTTATTTCTGGAAGAAAAGAAAACGCATTTAATCAGGCAAAAGAAAGCTATGGTGTGGTACAAAGGTCGCAATAAAACACAAAGTCACGTTACCGTGTTGACAGAAACAAAAACCCTCAAAATTTGGTTTCTTTAATTCTTTAAATGCGGAAAAAATCGCCACGCAGCATGTACGTTGCCAGACAAAAAAAAATGGATCGGTCGTTCCTGAATCGCCTCTACAACGCAACGGTAAGCAGCTAGCCCTAAAGTGAATATTAATAATTTAGCATAATTCACCTTAATTAATTAACTATTTAGGCGGAACATCCTAAGGAGCACCACAGGACGGCAAACCATAAGCCGTTGGTTTCATACCGCTGCGGCTAATCCCTTTCTTAAAATGCTTAGCTCAAGTTGCGTGAAACACGCCGTATACTGTGCACGCCCACTTTAAAAAAAAAGGAAAAAGGTCTCCCCCGAGACGGTTGCTTTAATTATCACCTAATGAGTCCTCCCAAGATGAAATCAATGTTACGGCGCTATAACAATTTTCTTCTCTGTGGTTACGGGCTGGTTAAGCTTGCGGTTATTACCCGCGCGTCCTTTGGGCGATCTGCCAAGCGATGTACCACGGCGCCTGCCAGAGGACGGAGGTCAACGACATTGGATATCACGTTAGGCTAAAGAAAGCACGAACGCTGAAATCTATTCCACGACAGGCATGCGCAGCATTTAGAACGGGGGAGGCTTCGCTTTTATGACGCGCACGTGTTAATTAGGTTAACCCGTGAGAAGAAAAAGAGAGCAAGAGCGACGAAAGCATGTCAAGGATTAATGTGAAGCTCCATTGGGCGACCAGCCAATGTAGCCAGCGGATTTGAGGTGGATCGTCATTAGAGGTATTAGTTATATCGTAGCATGCCACCTTATTGTTTGCATCGGGGCATCGTTATCTTTAGCGCGATAAACAAATCCTGTCTTTTACGGTCGTAGCAGGGCAACTCAAGAACAAGCCAAACATTGCCAATTTTACGAGGTCGCGGGATCGAATCCCGGCCACGGCGGCCGCATTTCGATGGGGGCGAAATGCGAAAACACCCGCGTACTTAGATTTAGGTGCACGGTAGAGAACCCCTGGTGGTCAAAATTTCCGGAGTCCTCCACTACGGCGTGCCTCATAATGAGAAAGTGGTTTTGGCACGTAAAACCCCATAACTAAATTAAAGATTAACGATATTGGCAAGTTCACTCCAAGCGGAGTGTCACCGAACCCGAAGTTTAATTAAACTTGCACCGTTTCTGACACGGAAGCTTCCAGTGCGCAACGGATGGATGGATGGATGTGGATGGATGGATGTTATGAGCGTCCCCTTTGGAACGGGGCGGTGGGTTGCGCCACCAAGCTCTTACAGGAGTGACACCTGTCGTCGCCGACACAACGGATACCATGAGGCACACGTGTGAAAGCCATTTTCGGGCCTTTCGACCGTTGTCGCAATGAGAAATCAACTGGTCCAGGCAAAGCGGGACCAATATTTCGAAAGTACGCCCGTCTACTTGGCGCGACACCAAAGGCGGGACCAGCGCAGCAGCGCCTGCGCCGATGCGAACGCAGGCGCCTGAGCGAAGCTGGCGAGTATTGGGCTTCAGCGTCCCTGCGATCTCCCAAGAAACCGCGTGTCCGGCGTGGCGCCACTCCGGAAACAGGTCTTTCAATTCACGGCTGCGACGCGAAGAGGCATAATAATAATATTTGGGGTTTTACGTGCCAAAACCACTTTCTGATTATGAGGCACGCCGTAGTGGAGGACTCCGGAAATTTTGACCACCTGGGGTTCTTTAACGTGCACCTAAATCTAAGCACACGGGTGTTTTCGCATTTCGCCCCCATCGAAATGCGGCCGCCGTGGCCGGGATTCGATCCCGCGACCTCGTGCTCAGCAGCCCAACACCATAGCCACTAAGCAACCACGGCGGGTGCGAAGAGGCAGCTGGGGCTACTCGCCCTGCACATCGGTTAACAAGTCACGTAGAAGGTGGCCCGCTCTTGGCACAGGACATCATCGTCCGATGAGACGCTTCCGAAACCAACAACACGAGTTTTTTTTTTTCCTCCGCCAGCTGTTATCAGTTGTAGCTCGGCGAGGGCACGAAGAAAGTCCTTGCGATTCCCGGCTGCGTCATCCGGCCGAAGTTGCGCAACACCGGGAGAGATCACACGCGGCGTTTGGTGCCGCAAACGCTGGCCACCTTGATGGCCCGCGGATATCGCTTTTCAAGGCGGAGCGTCCTCCTCCCTCTGCCCCCGACTTTCCGGGCGCAGCTGCGATGGTCGTGCCACGCGTGCCCGCTGGGTTTCCCGCAACACGCCAGATGGCGCTCGCCTCCGCGACTCCGCGGCGGCGTTGCCCAGTTTGTGTGTTAGGGCACATTCACACCGGCGACTTGAGGAGGTCGCGCGACCGTTTGCGACTCGCAATCAAAAAGCGACCGAAGGCGACTGATGTTCACACCGGCAAGCCCGGCTGAGCGCGACCCGCAAGTCGCAATCCCGCGGAGATTATCGTTCTCAGCGAGAACTCTCGGAATCTACGCGGAACTTGAACGCGACGCCGGAGGAGGCCGGATGTAGACACACGAAAGATCACTTCCGGTGCGCCGCTCATTGGTTTATCAGTTTTGCGACCACGGTCGCGCGACTGAAACATCGTGCAGAGAGCGACTGGCCCAAAATAGTCGCTTTTCAAGAAAGGCGACCGTTTGCGACCATTTGCGACTGGTCGCTTTGCGACCAACCTGGTCGCGCGACCACTGTCAGTCGCCGGTGTGAATGAGCCCTCAAACGCACGCGCTGTGCTTGCTTTCCTACGCTCTTGGGGCTGGCCTCTGAGCACCGTGCTAGCCAGGCATGCCGAAGAAGCACGCAGACACGCGCTACCGAAACGGCTTCAAGGCCCGAGAGAAGCATCGCGCGGAACAGCGCAGTCTTTGCTTCGCAACGAAACGTGGTTGGGACCGCGAATGCATGCATGTAAGGTGTACGTACAGTTTCGTAATAATTAATTGGATTAGGTTCGGTCCCCGTAATTCAATTCAAGTTCGACACTTGATGCCACGATGCGATGCGCCACGTGAGGCGACGGCAGCACTCAACTCTCGGATAGATTACGAACGAGGACGCACGACAACGCCTCGAGTAAACACGTCTCTCTATGCGTTCTGCGGACTACGCAGACACGCAGGAGTGGTGCACGCTAGGTCAAGTTTGACATGAACTCATCACTCTAGCGTTAGACTAAACGCTGAAGAAGTCACGCATTCACCGCCAACATCACCGCTAATTATCGTCAGTCAAAGCAAACAGCATACAAAGCTTCTCACTCACATCGATTCCCACAGTGCGTGCGATCCGCATATTTCTTTTAATGCGAAGCGCTCTTTGCGAACTTTAGACGTTTTGAGCATCTATCTATCTATCTATCTATCTATCTATCTATCTATCTATCTATCTATCTATCTATCTATCTATCTATCTATCTATCTATCTATCTATCTATCTATCTATCTATCTATCTATCTATCTAATTAAATGCATACGTACACAACACGAAAGACATGACATATTATTCATGGAATATATGTCATGATACAAATGCTATGGATGGTGTGATGCCGTTGAGGTCGTTTCTTAACCTCGATATATATCAGGACATAAACGTCATGCATGCAAGACCTGACGTGAATGACCTCAGATAAATGTCATGATATGAATGGCATGCGTGTCATGACATGAATCACATGGATTTGAATGACATGTAATGTGCGTCACGACATGAATGCCAAATATGCATGCGCTTTTATTACACGAATGGCATCACATGCTTGTCATGGCATATATATCATGACATAAATGAGTACCGTGATGGCGTCGACGTCACTTAGTTCGATATATATCAGGATATGAATGACATGCATGCATGACCTGACATGAATAAGATGACAGAATTGTAATTACATTAATTATACGTTTGTGATAACATTAATGACAAGTATTGCATGACATGTCATGTGTTTCATGATACGAATGACAGGACATGTATTGACAGGACATGAATGACAGGACACGTGCCGTGTCGTGACGTCAATGGCATCACATGCTTGTAATAGCATGTATGTCATGACATAATTGGTATGAATGGCATGATGCCATCGCGGTAGCTTAAGCCGATATACGTATATCTGCATTTGAATGACATGACATGTGTGCATTAGCTAACACGAATGACATAAAATCAGTGACGAAAGATGAATGAGCATGTCATGCCAGTCACTCTTCCATGTCAGATATACATGTATCATAACACATATGATAAATGTACAGCTAAAGAAGCGACCCACGACGTCATCACCTTATGTCATTTATGTCATCCATAACAAACAGGTCATCACACAGGTGATGTCATTAATGTGAAGCATGTCATGTCATTTCATTCATGCCATGGATATCCAGATTCTTAACTTGTAAAGATAGACTAAACGTGAATTACAACCGTGTCATGGCATGGATGAAACGGCATGCGTGTCATGAGTCTGTTAAATGAGAAGGCATGACATTAAGTGATTGATTGAATGACGTGTATTTCTTTAACCGGATGTGTTCTGGACAGCGTGTTGTTACATACATGAACGACATGTCATGATATGCACGCCATGACATGATTGGCATGAGTGTCATGAATGCATACTATGCATGCCTCTATGTCAAATCATGGCATGATTCCTGTGAATGTCAAGCGATGCATGACAAGAATCGCGTAAATACATGCCATATGCGTGCATGGCATGACATTCCCACGAAACAACATATGCCGACCCAATGTAGATCAAGTTGTCTACTGACTTGGGCGATGGCCATATGCTCGCGTACGTGATGCTGTGATGGTCCTAGCATTAAAGCCAGAAAAAAGGCAACAACAAAAGACGGGTGGCGACGCCTCCTTGAAGTTCCCGACACACCTCGCTGTGACGTCATAGATCTTGACAGCGTCTTCTGGCGCTTAGTTATTTCTTTAGCGGCAAAGATCGACTGTACTGTGTTCTAACGGAGCCAAAGATTCAACATGGCGAAGTATCGGCAACTTCTGCTGAGCCAACACGGCCTAAGTAAAAAAAAAACGAACACTTCGAAATCCGTGACGTCACAGTCACGTGCAGGCGTTGGGGACTCCTTGCGAAATTCAACACCTGAAACTTTGACCTTCATTTTCTCTTGTAATAATCAACCTATCATTTCTAAATTAACGATAACATAGTCCGTCTGTTGTCCGTCTGAACTGATTTTTTTTCGCCTTAATGTCCCTTTAATACATACCACTGTGGCACAAGCGGTACATAATTCCTAAATACAGCTGGAAAGATGTGTGTCGTTCTTCTCTGAGCAAACGTCTGCCATCAGCATTTCCCTCGACAACCTCAGCACATCACCTTAGTCCCCTTGACATCGTTGCTCACACTGTTCATCCACCTGATTTGGTGGGTGCATTTCGGCAGACTTTGGGAGAGGAGTAGTGCTTGAACATGAACACTTCATGAGATTAAAGTCGTGACCTTTGTGTGAGATAAGCATTTTAAAATGACGTGCGTTGCATAAGTGAACGTGCACGCAAATGCACGCACACCCGTCAGTTGTACATACACACCGCTTGAACAAAGGTTAGTTTCACATGGATTCCAAATTGTGTGTTGGCTCTGCACTTATTTTTCCCACGCGTTCCAAATTACTCAGGAATTCCCACATTAGTTACTTGTTTTTTTCTCTCTCTCTCTTTTCGCAGAGTGTAAAAACAAAACTTTGGAGGACGCTTAAGCTTCGCCTTTAATAGCGGAATGCGATGGCATTCAAAGATTCCCGACTACGTCTCACGCTTCCCGGCAAACGCAGCTTATGTAACCGTAATGTTTTAAAGGAAGCGATGGCGGCGAAAGCTATGCAATAAGGCGAGCATTCTGGTTCTTTTTCTTTCTTCCCCCCTCCTCACGGCGGGAGCCACCGCTTCCGCGGAGGCGAGCGCCATCTGGGTCGTGGTGGCAGAGAACCGAGCGGTGCGCGCCGCTCCTACTCAGACAGACTTCAAACGGCAGCTGGTAAAAGGGTTTGTGTTCGAGCTTCCGCGTAACAGAATTACTTTTTTTAGAGCGCAGCTCTTTGGCGTCCGTTCCTGGGTTTCGCGTCGTCGTCGGCGTTGTCGTCGGCCTTGTCACCAGCTCCGCCCCCCTTTCATCCCCCCAGCGGTAGCAGCGACCGATTGATACCGCTGGATGCCGCTGACGCCGCTAGAGAGTCAAGATAACGTGACTGCATAGAACACCGTCGCCGCCATGCAGAAAGAGGAGGAAAGGGTCCCCCCCCCCTGTTCTTGTGCGGCGGATAGGGTGCTCTTCAGTTGCCAACGCGCCAGTTATTTCACGTAGGCCCCGGCACGTCGACGAATACGTGACCACCTTCCCACGGCTAGACCTGGTTCTTAGCGCTGCGGAAGCGAGGGTATCATATTGTTTGTGTCGGCATCGGCGGCGTTGTCCCTGAAACCAACTCCGCAGCTGGGGTTGACTCACTATCGGCGTCAGCGGCGTCAGTCAGTCGCTGCTATCTCTTCCCTCCTCCCTTTATCGTGTTGTCCGCTTGCTGCGCGCGCTTCTGCCCCCATCGTTTGCCGCTGGGTGTACACGCCGCCCCCCTCCCCCCTCTTCCTGCTAGTCTCCGGTTGTCAAAGCGCCGGCTCGAACTTAATTCCTTTCTTCGCTCCTCCTCCAATGCAACCCCTGTGCGGTGGCAATCAGTGTACCAAGTCGAACATATATCAGTCTATTTCTCCGACCACAAAGCTTCCTTCATGACTGTCAAGAACTGTTAGTGGAGTCTTTGTTAAAGGAATACGTGTGAAAAATAAAAAAAAATCTGTGATAGCGCATACATGTGTTGCTCGATTTCTTTGGCTCAATCTTTCGAAAAGGTGAAACAGCTTATTTGCTGCGCTCAAATTTCGCATTAGGAAGTAACGTAATCGTCGGTAATTTTTCTCATATATTCGAATTACAATCCGACGCTAGCACGCCAGTAGGTTGTGTGCAAGTCGTACTTTTTGAATTTTCTGACGCATTTTACTTTGACAAGTTCAATTAGTTCAGCAACGCCTCTGCGCCCCACGGAGGGCCTGCGTGGATCGGGATGATTTTTTTTTTCTCACACCGACATCGCCGCCGCGCCGACACCGGATTTTCTGCGACACGGGGCCTTAACGCTACCGCCTTATTGAAAGAGAGCGAGACAGTTGTACTCTTGCAACGCCACTCGGATTGCAACGATTACTGAACTCATTCTACGTCGGAGCAATCTGAGGGCGGAAGAGGAAACACGTCAGCGTTTGCTGTATTAACAAACACGGCGGGCCAGAAAAGGAGCCCACCCGCTCACTGCAGACGCCGCGCCAACAACGGAAAAAAAAATTGCAAGCAGTCACGTGACCGGAGCTTTTGCCACATCTCGGTCACGCTCCCGTGTCGAAGGTGAGAGCGCCTCCGAGAGCTCTGAGCCGGAGATCAGCCGAATGCGTTCCAAGCGCTCAAAAAACGAGCAGCCGAACGCACAATAAGCGACCCTATAGAGTGGAATCCGAATTTCCGCTATACCACGGGACGGTTCAGCAAGTTCAGCAAGGCCGTTGGAACGTGGCTTTGCGCCACGTTCCAACGGCCTTGTTTGCGAGTCATTCCACCAGCCGCACTGGGTCCGCGGCTGAGGCGTTCCGATGCTGAGCACGCGAGGGCGCTCGCTCGATTCCCCGAAGCACAGCTGTCGCTTTCAAAATGAGGACGAAATAGAAAGAAAGGAACAAAGAGAGGAAGAAAGGAAGAAAACGCTTCTTAATCTACGCTTCTGTTCGCGCCGAAGATTCGCAGGTGGTAAGAAATAATGCGAAACTGCCAGAAACATATATAGATATGTGAGACTGAATTCCAGCGTGTTGCGCTTCGGCGAGCGTCGCACAATTTAAGTACATTTTGCTGCCAAAACAAACGCAACATATTTCTCCTTTTCCCTCCTTTCTTTCTTTTTCTTTTGTGCTTTGTATACTTCTAATCAATACCGTGTTTGCTGCGACATCCTTATACGAACGGCGTGATTGTCACCCCGTCTTTCAAACGTTCACTATAGCCTACACAGCTGGCTTGTATGTGCACTCGACGTTAGGTGCCGACCCGATGAGCGGGCGACGCCATTGCGTGTCCGGCTCTTGCGTAGGGCGAATAGCCTAAACCTAAAGCCCCTTAAACTTCGTAAAGTAGTGCCACGCTTTGAAGAATGCCGCCTCCTCCTCGCGCGCTCTGGCCGAGGCCGACGCCGCGTCGCTATTGGCCTAATAGCATCATGTGGGCCCGCGCGCCGTGCATCAGCGCCATTTTTGCTCGAGAAGCGTCTACGGAGTGGCGAGGAGTGCATGTTGGCGCCGTTGCTACGCTCGGGCAGTGTAGGCGGCGCCACGGTCGAGGAGGGAGCGTGAAGGAGAGGAGAAACGAGGAGGAGGGAAGGCGGAGGAAGTGAGTGTCACTACTTTACGAAGTTTAAGGGGTTTTACCTAAAGCCCCTCAATCTCCCAAAGTAGCGCCATTCACTTCCCTCCTCCTCCGCTCGGCGCGGCCTCGACGGTGGCGCCGCCGGTGCTGGGCCTGCTGGGACGACGGCTAACACGGGAAGTAATTCGCGGAAAAGCTCGTTCGAGCGCTGCGGAGCAGCTTTTTCAATAGAGATCTTGCTTCGTCAGTCGGTAACTGGCCTTGAAAATGTCGTGTTGGAAATGTGGAAGAAATAGAGAAAAAGGACTATTATTCAAGGCGTATTTAAGGCGTTAAGTGCGCGCACGTTGAGAGTTCGTGTTGCTGATACATGACGCAAGCACGCGGTGTGCTCAAACACGCACGTAATTACCAAACTTTCAGGTTTCGACAGCATGAAAGTATGTGTACGTGGTTTCGTAGGTTCAGTTACGTACCTGCAGGATACTTTTGTTCGGCCGGCACGTGAAAGATTCCAACTGTCTGCGGTCAGCTATGCCTGACAACAGGGCCGCTTTTTTCATTGCTGGGTGCTTTGGTAATCGTGACGATAGACTGATTTTTTTTTTTACAAGTACTACTCCGGGAGGGCCCATGAAACGGCTAACGGAGGCCTCTGAAGAGCACGTGACATTACAATAAAGCAGGCGGCGCAGGGAGCGTTCGCATACAAAATTGGCTGTCCGCTATATCGGACAGCCGATCTTATACTCCATTGGCATGCATAGGCTTCGGCGAGCCCCATCCAGCCTTGGTTCTAGCTTTGGTGCTCCCGTTGCAGCTTTGGTGCCCTGGAAGCGCAGTCAAGAGTACGAAATAATGACACGTTGTTACAACTAGTAAATAAAATATATTGAAGAAATACAATCGCGCTGAGGCGCCAACTTCTAAAGCAGCGCTAGCGCGCCCGCGCGAGCATTAGGAAACGCCAACGAGGAATTTACCGGCCCACGCACGACTCTACGATCAAAGTGCACGTTAAACATCCCCTCGCGACCTAGATAAAGTTATCCGGAGCCATCCACTACGACCTCCATCATAGCTTTAGTCGCTTCGGGACGTTAAAAACGTTAATCACCACAAGCCAAATCAATACATGCGGGCGTACATTCGAAGCTAAAAGACTGCATCCATATGTTATAATGAGCCTTGCAAAAGCGTCGAGAATGTGCTAACTTGTGGTGGAGCTCAAAACACGCCCAGTATACAGTCGCTTCTATGTCACGGGCCAGCTGCAGATACGTGCACTTTCACCTCAAGACGAAACTACAGGAAACAAAGAGAGCACATTCGAAAAAAAAAAACGTCAACTTCAACGCGCTAAAAGCCACGCAGATCATGAACACATACACTTTTTCGAAGCGGAAGGTGTCAACTAGGCTCAAAAGAAGAGGTTGTGTAGAGCCGTGGCACTTACTTCACGAAGCCGTGCGTTCTTTGCCACTTCCTCGAAGTCAACCCGCCCGATCCTGTGAATCCACACTTTTCTTTTTGCGTTGCGCCCGCCGGATGGCAAAGCAGAAAGCTTTTTGTCCTCGCCGTGTCTGTAGCGGCAGCCGAAGGCGCAGCAGCACGGCATCGCAATTAAGTTCTCCGCCCTTACACATTCTATTACGCTAACGAATTCCGTCAGTCCGCCTGCAGTATTTTTGTCGCGCAGGCCCTACAATGGAGGTCGGAGCCCGCTGGAAAGAAAAAATATACAAAAGCGCGGTGCCTGCTCCGCTCTGGAAAGAAAAAAAATATACAAAAGCGCGGCGCCTGCTTTCACGTGACACAGATTGGCCAATGGGGTAGCGGAGGAGGCTGGGGAGACAGGAGGCGTGGAGGAGGAAGCGCCAGGGTGAGCGGGGTGGCGGAAATATCTAAGAATGGCGCTACTTTTGAAAAAGTGAGGGGCTTTAGAATAGCCAAGTTCCCGGCTCTTTCGTCCGTTTTTCGAGATCGGAGGTCGGAATTTCGCCGCCGATGCAAATTAAGCCCGCGCGCACTCTGAAGCAACCCCGCTCGCCGGGAGCAATCGTCGCCGAACGCCAACTTTTGTACTTCTGCGAGATGCAACGTCGTATACGTACACGTGCTGGTTCTGTTCCGCAGTGAAGTGAAGCATTGCGCAGTGAAGCAAGAAGCGCTATTTAAATATCATCCCTGAAACAAATGTATACGACTTCATTCCTTTATTTAAGCGAATAGCTTTGTAGAAGCGTACGGCTATTCGCTTGCGATGACGATCAACATCGATGGTCCTTGATTTGTTCGCGTGAGCAAACCACTACGATTACGGGTCCCCCCAATTAACGAGCTCGAAGTATCGACGATGATTATAAACAGCTGCCGTCGCTCTTCATGCACGCCTGCTAAGGGCTTACGCACTACATTTGTTAAATAATTTTTTTTTGCCCTACTGTCGTATCTACATCGTATAAGCGTTGCTCACGCAAACCTCTTCGGGTGCAGGCGCCGGTCTCTACTTCTCGGTGCGTCGACGAAGTCGCAGCCAGGATGAGGCCTTCCTGGGGGGCCGCAGCATCCCGTCGCTGCCGCTGGCCATCTCGGCGGTCGCGTCCAGCGTCACCGCCATGAGCATCATCGCCTTCGTGGCCCACTACTACGTGTACGGCTTCCACACCCTGTGGGCCATTCCGGCGTTCGTGCCGGCCGGCATCGTGGTCACCACCGTGTTCCTGCCCGTCATGTACGAGCGGAGGGTCACGTCCGTGTTCGAGGTGTGTGTGTGTTTCTGTGTGTGTACCCTCGCCCGCCCCACCTCGTCTTTTACTGACACGCGTGGATCGGGGGTAGTGCTCTGGGAGTCTTCAATTGCCGCGCCATGCGACTGTGGAACTAGGCGACCTTGTGAGTTCTGGTCAGCTAGCTCACAGGGCTGCTCCGGCTTGCTAATGCTGTTGCGACTGAGGGTCCGAAGATGAGGGATTCACTTCGCTCGTGGAGGAGTGAGGGAATGTAGAGCTGGGCCCGATATCCGGGACGTCTTACAAACAGGTTTATATTTAGATATTTATAAGAAAATTCAAAGTAGTACCGAAAAAGTTCACGAAGAAGTTGTAGCAGCCGATCACTCCCACCGTCGGTTACTCTTTTTATGCCCGGGGTGGGGGTGTCCATGGGGGTGGCCCAACTTGAAGTTTGGGGGTGAGCCAACTTGAAATTTGGGGCTAAGCCAACTAGAAATTCGGGGGCAGGCCAACTTAAGATATCGGGGTGGCCCAATGTCCAACTGGAGTCAATCGTCACTTACAGCGCATACATACACGGAGGACAAAAAAGGACGACGTAGACAAGCGCTGAATCTCGTCGTCCTTTTTATGCGAAGCATACTAGCCGCACAACCACGCTCTTCCTTGCTGCGCCGCGCGCGGCCGCGTAGCTACCATATGACGTCATAACAGCTGCAAAAGCGGAGGCTCAACTCGTGCGCTCGCTTGCGGCCATGGAAGACGCCGTCTGAAGCCGCGAAGATCTTTTCTAGAGCCCAATAAATGTTTTCCGATCCGATCCGATAGCCGGGTCTCAGCTCGTGCGCTCGCCTGCATGAGTTGTTTCTTCGTCTAGCCGAACCAAATATGGCCAAGCAACAGCAGTTCACCAGGCTAGACAGTGGTTCAACAACTAAAATAAAGGCTAGTATGCTTCGCATCCTGGGCTTAACCTTAGCTAAGCCACAGCCATTTTTTTTGTCCTCCGTCTATGTATGCGCTGTAAGTGACGATTGACACCATGGAATACCAACTAGCCCGCACTCAAACCTTGGTCCAACTGGGCACTGCTGAGCCTCCTTCGAGTTAGAAATGTGAGCACCTCCCAGGCATTGAGTCACTTGGCGCGCTTTCATTGGGCCTTGCCGAGGCGCGCTCAGAGCGCAGGCCAGAGCTTGCGTGGACGAGGAACGCGGTCACAAGACGGGCTTGCGAGAGCGACACCGTGGGTGACATGGCATCGCGGCGACGAACTCTCCCCTCGCGCAAAGCCTAACGCGCTACTGCGGCAGCTGGCGTTCGCTTTCGACCGTTCTGCTTCGTACAGGCGCGCTCGTGCCCGGCGTTGCGGCTCAATAGGTACGATTGCATTGAGGAGGTTGCATGCGGCGAGAAAGCCTGTCAATTCTCCGCTAAAGACTAAGCATTCTTTGCCACCGGAAAGGCCATCGGTATAGACGCGCACAAGCTAGGAGAAGCAAGTTAGCAAAACCAAGCGAAAAACGACACAACAGCCGATCCGAACAACGCTCATTAGTAGACAATTTCCACGTTTTTTTTATTATTATTTAGAATGGCAAAAGTGCGAGTCCCTTTTCCGAAGCATGTCAACGCTGAATTGAGGGTGAGAATACAAACGCGCGGAAGGGTTAAAGATAGAGCTGTCACATTTGTGGGTGAAACCGACTGTAATAAATGTTATCGAAGCTTTAAAATAAATTTCGCTGCTACATGTGAAATATAGCCAATGACTGCCTGAAAACAGATATACATCGGCAGTTTAGAGTAATGTAGTTGAAAGAACCACAGAGAAACCTTGTGACTATGCTGTTACTGAAACGGGAGTCCTACAATGGCATAGCTAATAGTTCGGCTCTATTTGGCAGTAAAAGACGTGTCACTGAAATAGTCACGTAGCTTGCTTGAGTCAGTCGCTCAGGTATCCTATAAAAGCTTTTCCTTCTAGCATTCGTGTACGCAACTCTTTGGTCTGCTCTATCTACCTTGTACCGGTACCTATGCCTATATTGTATCCTGTCTTATCAGTTTCTTCTCTGCTTTATATTTATTTATTTATTTATTTATTCAATGTCATGCACTCAGCGCCCAATGAGCGTTACAGAGCAGGGATGGCTACATGGTTTGCAGATAATCAGTTATAAATGGGAAAAGATGAAACAAAATACCCAAAAAGGCTTCGCGGCCTATAAGGATATCGACAAGGCAGAAAAAACAACAAAGTGCAGCGAAACAGGAGCCATTTCCAAAAACGTCGTACGGTTACAGCGGTCCTAAATGAGAACGTAATAGGATATGCTGGGCGATAGAAGAAGAAAATGTGGTTCCACTCAGCGCCGGTTCCTGGCCCAAAAAAAATGCAGGAGCACGTCAGTGGCAAAGACGAGGAACCTTACTGCTGTGGTCGGTGAGAGATGATACGTACACTAGCCGCGAAATCAGTTCTCTGTTAGGCTCTAAATGCCAGCATGGCGGAAACCGAATGTGCCTGAAATAGCACCCGTTGATCGATGAAGAGGTGTTGAAATTTTACCTGACTGAGCATGATGAAAAAAATGGGCATGTTCTTTTTTTTAAAGCTCCTACAAAGAGTTCTCTGCAACATTTGATAATGGGAAATTTTGCGCAAATATCCAATGCAAGCATGGCGTTTGAGCCAGCGTGCTAACGATATATATATAGTTAGGTATATAGTTAGGTGGATGGATTTTTCTAAACTTCGTCCGTCGGGCTTCAAACGACATTGCGACTTTCCAATTCGATATTGAACGAAAATAGGCTGTGTTCCAATACTGGCCCTAAACAATACTGGCCTTAAACGGCTGTCTCCTCAAGCTGTCTACGTAGTCTACGTAGACGACCTCCGATGCTGGCTCGAATAGTAACATACAGATAGTGTATTACAAGTCCAAGCAGCGATTATATGCATTCGGTGCCGAGTCATTGTGCCATTGTGCGTTTATAAATATACGATTTCTCAGAAATTTAGACAGCTGAAGGCAGACGAAGCCACAAGAAAGTTTGAAGCCACGAGCACAAAAATTCTACAAATTTATGCTCATGAACAAATTCATTATTCCCAGGGAAGCTAAACAAAGGCAGCGCCAGAGTAGCCTCTACCATTTTACGTGGGATTCTTCACTGTATATCAGATGACATAGACAGTGAAAGTGATCATGCCTTATCGTTTTGATTCCATGTACAAGTACCTCCGCATGCGGTATGGAAACAGCGTTGGAATCGCCTCATCCTTCATATATTTCGTTCTAAGCGTGAGTACCCACACTGGGCTTTTACTTATATTTTCTACAGCGTCCGAATATTTCTTTCCAAGCAGCAGCCAAGATGTAGCAGCAAAAAAAATAATAATAATAAGAGAGATATACGAGGTGAATACAGTGTGGTAACTACAAGATCGGGTGACTTCATCAGCGACTGCCGCTGCCCTTGCACCAAAATGATTGGCGATGGCCAACCAAACCTCCAAACCAAACGAAAATCGTCACCGAACAATTTAACACTAAGTGTATATATAGAGAAAGCATTGCATACTTCAGTGACTAGCAATTCTCTCAAAATGGTTTCCAAGCTTGATCACTTGTCAACAACTTAGCTACTAGGCCAACGCACGCTGAAAACTATAGTCTATCAAACAGCTTGTTGCGAAGTCAAAATGTTATGTTTTACGAGGATTTCCGCCCCATATAGAATGCAAAATATAGAGCGCGATCTGCCGTTAAATGAAACACGTGACTGTAAAACGCGCGCGTATTCTCCCTTCTGGCAAGGGTGATTAATAGCCCCGTTTCACAGCAGGCCCCGAGTTGTGGTTCGTGGCCCCGGCGTCCCCCTACACACCTGTCCAGTGCATCGACATAGATTCAGCCAGGACCTGACGCTAAAGTGCTCGCAAAACGACAGCCGCACATTATAGAGTGTTCCCTTTAAGAGCCAGCCCTGTCGCCCTGTACACGTGTATCAAATGGGAACTGCAATCTTTACACAGGAAAGGAACAGCCTCCACTGATGACCGATTTTTCTCATGCATTTTCATTTTTTTTTCTCCTTTGTTCAGCAAGCGTTAGGTGCCGTGGCCATCTACAGTGCAGCGGTGGCCGTGTCGACAAGTAAGATACGTGACCCGATCACACCATTCATTCGTTACACAGTTCGTGTTATCGCGACGTGTCATAAAACAGCGCTCTCAGTATCTGCGGCTGACGTACGCAAGTGTGTGATAATTGCTTCCGAGAGCCTTAGAAATTTTTTCTCGCGTGAAGTACGCTGGAAGGAACACCAAACAAATTTCCCCGAGAAATTTTTTTCATCTCGTCTATGTTGAAACCTGCGAGATTCGTGCGTATCGAGCTCTGCCTGAACCAGCTCTGCAGAACGGTGTGAAACCCGGCCGGACCTGCGAAACCTGAAGCAAAACAACTGCAGGCTAAGCCAATAAATTACCCGTGGAAAATCGAAGCACAAACACATGATCCCATGAAGGTATACGCGCAGGAAGTAAAAAACAGTGGTCGAACAGGGAATTTGTCTGGAGCAAAACGTTTCGGCAAGGGGTCTCGACGACAATGACGAATCTCACTGTCCAAACAATCGATCCAGCGACGTTAATTCCTCGTTCGGCCACTGTTAAGCGTTAAAATAAAGCAATACCTTAGGGTATTACGTGCCAAAACGACGGCACTATCACCAGACACGCGATAGTGATGAACCGTGGTTTATTCTTGACCACCTGTGCTTAGCTAACGAAGCACCTAAAAAAATAAAAGTACGCGAACGCTTTTCGCTGCCTCCGGTGCATCGCATTTTCACCGCCTTGATCAATGCGAGGGCATCGCGCGTCATACGGTAACCGTGTAGCCTCATTTGCGTAGTAACGAAGAAATCTTTTGAAGGTCACAAAAGCAGAACACCCAAAGAGGGCAGCTGTGTATGTAAATACCAGAACGAATTACCTGCACCCCATTAAGTGGAGTGCACAAGGTATTATATCTCTTTGCATGAGCCTTGCAACTTAACTGGTTCGTTTGCCTCTCTTACGACGTTCTCTTAATCGACCTTTCTTTTCTTTTCTTTCTGATTTGAATTCATTTCAGTGCTCGGCCTGTCTCCCATAATTGCGAGCATCATTCTGGGAGTGTCTGGAACGGTTTACACTGCACTGGTAAGTTACTCGCTGTTCAGGTGACTCCCGCAAATTAAATACGACTGATTTCCGCGTACTCGCAGACGCATACGCCGTAAGTGGTACAGGGCAATCATGTTAGAGCACTTCATCGGTGCCCGGCGCGTCTTGTGTGTTTGTTCAACCTTATTTAGAATCCACTTGCGCAAATGTTGTAAGGCTAAAACTATTGGCAAGTGCAGCTGTCAGCTAGCCGTCCTGATGGACAAACGATCAGTGAAAGCGGTCAGCTAATTGCAAACAGCTCATACGAAAGAAAAAAATATTTTTGAGTGCGGGCGCTCATTTGCACAACTAGGAAATATAGTCGTACGTGTATTTAGCCGCTTTTTTTTCTTTTTTACTTATTTCCTATTTCTTTTTATTTAGCCTTTAAGTATTTCGTTCTTTTTTATGACCGCCGCTGTCGCGTTTACGATTCCGATTACAGGTTACGCAATTTCTCTTTCACTGCCGGCGCCTTCCCGCGGTGCGTAATTCGACGAAAGTGCTCGTATATTTCAGTCACGGCGTTGCAACGTGCCACTACGAGCGTGTGACAGTACTTGATCGCCGCCAGATGGGGTATTTCACCGCAAGCATGCACTGCCCACTGACGTGTTATTTTTTCTTCGTGAGAGCATTTAACGCTGCGGAAAATGGCTCAGACTGAAACCGCTCGTGTTCCAGTCACTGCTAAAGTCAAAGAGTCAGTGAAACGTCGCTTCATCGTATGGCCCGGCTGCCATCGCAACGGGCATTGGGAAATTGACGGCAAAGTCGGCTTCCGGCTCGAAAGTAGTCCGAAGAAGATGCGCCAGGAAAAGCCCAGAGCCCATACGGGCTCCTTCGAAACAAAAGTTCGCAGTCTAAAAAAGAAGAAAAAGAAGAAAAGAATGCTTTGCTGTGGACATCAAACCGGGTGCGATGCACCCCCTTTCAGGAAGTGGTCGCTCTAATAACTGAAGCTAACCAGGCAGACGGCTAGCAGGTGGCAGACGACGACGACAGTGCATACCAAGTCCAAAAAGGCTCGCGAGAACATGGGCCACAAGCTGGTCTCAGATAACTTAATATCTTTAATAGAAAACCTATCCAACACACTTACTACACACTTCTCGTTCTGCAACAAGTTATTTACAGCGACAGCGGGAGGAGGAGGAGGAGGAGAAACATTTATTTAAAAAAAAAAAGACAAGCAGCTGTCTTTCTGCTTGTGCGGGAGGCGCCCTTAGTCCAGAGCTCCTGCGGCTCTTGCTGTCTCCCGGGCCCGCCGCACAAGTTGCTGCTGGTTGATCTTACTGCGGACACCGCTAGCTACTCAACGGCTCCTCCTTTGCCGATGCACACAACGACGTCTTCGTGCGCTACAGTGGCGCCTGCTGTGGCCTCTGAAATGCGCGCACAGGCGACGCCGCTCTCGGAGTCTTCGTCGACGCACCAATCCCGCCAAAACTGCCCAGTTTCAAAGCCGCGCGGACAGTGCCACCCGGCTCACTCCCAGCTCCCAAATCTGCACTCCTGCAACGGCTCTTAGTAGATAGCAGAAACAGATCTCAAAGGCTATGTTTTTCTTTCTTTTTCTTTTGTTTTCTTGTTTTCATTGCATGAGCAAGATGCAATTCGGCAGTCAGAGAGGTGTCGTACGTGCCATCTTTTAAAATCACCTGTTGTCGAAGGGACAGGAGTTCGACATTCAGTGGCGGTTGTGAGCAAACTCTTGCTTGTCTCCGCCGTATCGCACTAAAACTCCTTGTATTTTTCAATCCATTTCAACTTTACCTGGGAAATCATTGCGCAATTCAATCGTCCCGGGGCGCTGTAACTTCAGGCCATTCCAGTCTGTTTCTATTACATTTCTGCCATCAGCTTTCCACGATTGGCCAATCACCTGTCCCACGATTGGCCCGCTCACCTCGTACGCCACGCGACGTCACGAAAACCGCAAAAGCTGTTCAACTGATAACGTGTTCAAACTGATCATGCATGATAAAACCGAACACAAAAGAAAAAAATTATGTCCGATTCTAAGTTGTTTCCACCATTAGCCTTCCGCTATCTGTCAAAATGTTTCTGTCTTCGCCCACTTCTCCTGTCCGTCACGCGACGTCAAAAAAGAAAAAAAAAAGCTGGAGAACTCGCCCCATCAAAATGACTTGTACGCGCTAAATATGCAATAACATGCCTAACAAATCTGATCTTTTTTTTTTTGGTAATTAACGCACGGCCACTGCACAAGGCGGCGATCGTCGACAGAGCCGTTACAACCGAAGCGAGGGGAAGCCGAACCTCCATCAGGAAGTGCACACACAGCGCGTCGAGGTATCCGAGCATATCAGTAATGTCATTGGTGAACGCGACTCGCCGCCTAAAAGACAAGCCCAGATTGAGTTAATCCGAGTCATTCCCCTAACGCGTTATACCGCATTACGCAAAGCGGTGGCTGTTAGATATGGAGCTGTTTCCTGCGATTACTTCGAGTTCCCCAGACCACATCGGATTGCAGCACAGCTAAGTGAGGAATGCAGAAGCAGGAAAGCGCATTTCAGAGGAGACACGTGCAAACAAGTTTGCGGCCCCCAGGTCGTGTGCCGCCGGGATTAGCAGGTGGGCCTCGGACAATGGAGCATGAGCAGCCCTCCCCTTCTCCTCGTTAGAAGAAGTGCATTGCCAGTCTGCGAGGCAAGACCGCAGAGAGCCGCCAGGTGTGACACCGCGACACGGGCGCCTACCATTGGCTGAAAGTGGCGTCATCGGAGCGGACTCTCCCATTGGTCAAACATGACGTGACTTCCAGTGCTCGAAGGGTTTATAAGAAGCCTTCCAGAGAGACCTGAAGATTCTGGGACATGCCCTGATTCCCTGATTCACCTCTCTCGAACTTCTTGCCGCGGGCCGCAGCGTCCGAGTTGCTGCCGGCCCGTAATGACTGTACGTCTGATACTTGTCGCTCACCTCTCTGTACATAATGTAGAATAAATACTCCCAAGTTTGGGTTTTCATCTCGAAGTCCGTCCTCCAACCCCTACATGGCTCGCCGTCCCAGCTGTGCCAACAAAACCTTTATCTCGAAGGTTAAGCGAGATAAATATTCACGCGTTGGCACTCAGCGCGTGTAACCACGCTTTGGACGGCGCAGAGTTTAACGAAGCAGGTCACGTTCGCAGCTGCGCGAGTTAACACATTAACCCTGTTACGTAAACGAGCTAGCCGAGACACCGTTTCACATAAAAGAGAGAGAGAGGGAAAGGGGAAAGGCAAGGAGGTTAACCAGAGAAAAGGATCCGGTTTGCTACCCTACGCTGGGGAGAGAGGGGAGGTGGAGGTAAAGTGGTAACAAAGTAGAGATAAGGAAAGAAAGGAGCATAGACACACAATCGCAATCGGTCACTGTCACCGCATACTGTCACCGCACAGCGCAGTAACACTTGTAGCACTATCAACGTCTGTTCAGGCTACAGCCGCTTGTCCGATTCTGTCGCCCTCAAAAAACCGCAACCGTGCCCTCGTCGCCCTCTGCTGAGATGGCCCTTGTGATGGAGGCATTTTAAAATAAGTTCCTCTGTGAGAGGTCTTCGGTCAAAGCGCGCTATCGCGATTGCGAGTGGTTGTCTCAGTAAATTATAGCGAGGACAGACACAAAGAAGGTGTTGAGGAGACTCTGAGCATTCGAAGTTTTCTAGCGGCATCTGTCCTTGATAACGGTATCGGCTCCTCTTCATCCCCTTGAAGAAGAGCCGACCGAGCAGCGTTATCGGCGTGCTCGTTCCCTACGACGCCGCAGTGACTTGGAAGCCACTGAAATGACACGTGGTGTCCTTTCTCCATTAAGGTATCAATTAGTTCTCTAATCTCAAATACCAGTTGTTCGTGAGACAGCGCTTGTCGTCGACGTTCTTTCGCTCCTTTTGTCTATGTACGCGCTGTAGTCAAGTTTGTAATGGAGTAATAACAATCCGCCGTGGTTGTATAGGGGCTATGGTGTTGGGCTGCTGAGCACGAGGGCGCGGGATCGAATCCCGGCCGCGGCGGCCGCATTTCAATGGGGGCGAAATGCGAAAACACCCGTGTGCTTTATAAGTATTGTCACGTGGTAGTGACGTTAAAGAACACAGTAGCAGTACTGTGAAAGACAAAACTAGCTTTTATTGGGCGAACCTGTGCCCACAAAACAGGCTACACTTAAAGCGCAACGATAGCGGCGAACACAGTCGGCGATCGTCGAAAATCTGATCTGCGGGTCAAGCGCGTCGGCTTTTATACAGCAGTCGTAGAATGTTCCAGTCTAATCGTTCGGACCCGCGTGCCTTCCACAAAGTTCTACGCCATTCGCGTCACGCGATGAAATCAGATAATACAAGGTTCGGCGACAACAGACAGCGGATAGAAGCATCGATAACTTTCCAGAAACTTCGGATACATGCAGGCGCGTCCCGCGCTGTGCGATAACATCTGTTCGGCGGCGAAACGTGGTCGCCCGATAAAGATAAGTGCACGTGTCAGTATACAGGCAAATTCGTACCACCTAACTCGCTAAATTTAGAGGAATGTTTAGCCCAACATTTAGCGGGCGGCGGCATGCTGCCTTTCAAAGGCTGACGACACCAAGCTATAGAGAAGGGTGTAGCCACGAGCGTGAGGGTTTCCTGGTTTGCTCGGCAACTCGGACTGGGCCCAGGAATAGACTTGACGCGCTTGCAAACGCCTTTCCGAACAGCTTACGCTCCCGTATTTACGCCCGTAGCCGTATTACGCAGTTGATAAAGGGCTGCCGCTCTCGGCCTCTCGCACTTTTCTCGCAATCTGTGCGTATACTAAGGTTGCGAACCGCCACGCCCTTATTAATTATTCACGCATTAGCGCACACGCCCGCGTATATACGTGCCGAAGCCAACAGATAACGAAGCCAAGGAAGGCATGCGCCAACGCATTTGTAGTTTCTAAATGAAGTGTGGAGATGATAAGCTCAAAGGAATTGAAAGCGCAGGAAAAACACAACTTGCCGCGTGCGTAATCCGGAGGTTGTGGATTCGACTCCCACTGACGGCAAGTTGTTTTTTTCCTCCACTTTCATTTCCCTTTAGCTTATCATTTCTACAATTTCATTTTAAAAAATGCAAATGATAATGCCTTACGCGCTTTCCTTCGTTCCGCAACCTGCTGGCTTCACGTGATTCTGGCTAACTGACGTCCTCGCTTTGGTCGGCCGCGTAGAACGATGACTCAGCGAAAACGCTAAAGCGCACGTAGTGACGCAGTTACTCGTAGCCTCAGGGCTGTCGCTCTGAGAACGCGTCTTCCTTCTACGCGTCTGCAGCAGAGGTATCCTTCAGATAACATCCGCGACTGAGAAAGAGAAAACAAAATTTTTAAAAACGCGGTCGCAAGAGTCCGCGGACAAGAATCGGCCGAAGGTCACGGTGTGTCCCAAACGCGAACAGAATGTCCAAGCGTAAAAAAGTGCCCTTCGCGCGGGACGCCCCACGAAAACCCTAGCCTTCGCTTCACCGGGGCAAGAGCTGCAATCGCATTCGGCATAGCCACCAATTAAAAGTGGGGAAAGAGCAAGCGGGGAGAACCGACGACGAAGACCACAAAACGAGAACCCTGCCAACGAAATAAAGCTTATTTAAAAAAAATAATAATAAAGTTTATTCTCTCCGCCAACGACGAAAGAGATGCGAGGCCAGTCGCTGACTCTCTAGCAGGACGAGCTGTCGCATACCGGACGACGAGGGTAAACAGTGAGAGAGGGCGCGTGATAAGGGCGAACGGGGAGCACGGAGTACGGATGGAATACAGACGGTGCTCTGGAAGCTCAGCACAATGCGTTGGCGGGCCAGTTGGTGCGAATCCGTGAATACCTTCTTTAAGCGCAAAACGACACACACAAGACACACACACAAGTCCTGTCGTCTTTCTTTTGTGTGTCGTTTTGCGCTAAACAAAGTATTCGTGGCTCTAGGAAGCTCTGACACCCCGAACGCTTCCTAAGAAAAGCGATCGACGTGAAGCATTTGCGCGGCTCGCCGGCGGTTCTCCAAGGTATAAACAACGCCAAATGTGCATCTGTGTCAATAATAATAATATATGGGGTTTTACGTGCCAAAACCACTTTCTGATTATGAGGCACGCCGTAGTGGGGGACTCCGGAAATTTTGACCACCTGGGGTTCTTTAACGTGCACCTAAATATAAGTACACGGGTGTTTTCGCATTTCGCCCCCATGGAAATGCGGCCGCCGTGGCCGGGATTCGATCCCGCGACCTCGTGCTCAGCAGCCTAACACCATAGACACTGAGCAACCACGGCGGGTTTGCATCTGTGTCAAGGAAAAGAAAAAAATATCAAATAGATACGACCACTAAAACAACCTGCTAGCGTACCGCGAGTCTTGTGTGACCTTTAGAAGAAAATTGAAAAATGCAGCGCCGCAACTGTCTCTTGTAGTGAGGACATCTCAACAGCACTGCAACAGGAAAGGGGCGAGGGGAATAAAAGAAGAGGAACGAGGCCTCCTCGGTCTAGCGGAGGTCAGCAGCCCGTGGGAGAGAGAGAGAGAGAGGCACGTTTACACTGAGTCGATTTTCACGACCGTTTACGGCGACGAAGGAGTTCTCGGAGTCGACCAAAGAGGAGACGGCAAAGCAGAGAGAGAAACATAGGGATCTCTTCATTTAAAAGCAGGGAGGATTGCCGGCGTATAGGCGTTCGCCGACATGCTACTGTGCAAGAGGAGGGCAGAAAAAAAAAGAAAAGAAAAAGGCAGAGAAGACACTTGATATCTTCATTTCGCCTTCGCTCTTTGTCCGAATATATGAGTCGTCTTGACTTCGCTGCTGCTTTTTTTTTATGCGATGTAACAGTCCGCATAAAATCCAGAGTTGCGACAGAAAGCCAATGGAGTGAAGGTAATCGATGAAGCTGCGTTGATGGAGTTTGCCAGGGACTTCACATCCGCCTTGGCCTGCATCAGAGCCCCCAGTTCGCTGCGAAACGCTGTGACCCAGATGGATATAATAAATGTTACCCTGCGCATACATCATTAGAGGGGACACAAACTTCTTTGCGGGTTTGTCCTCGCCGGTAATTCGTGTTAACGCGACAGCGTTAAGGGCCCCGCGTCGCAGAAAATCCGATGTCGGCGTAGGCGTAGGCGAAGTAGTCCGTGAGCGAAAATTTTCTCATAAATGTAGGTATATCTATATTTCACGCCTTGCTATATGAGGTGCGGTATATGCGGGTAAAACGCAAAACGCCATAATTTAATGTTTTGCCCAGCGGTTTCGTATCACCGAGAAACATTCGTAGTTTAGATTAAACGTTTTGGAAAAGTGTGGAGAGGAATCTTGCGCTATACTGTTGTCACTGGAACAAAAGAACGCCGCACTGGACTACATCTCCAACCGTGTGCTTTAGCGCTCAAGTGCGATTGCGTTATTAGAGGCTTTTAGCGCATCCGCTATTCCGGCAAAACGGGGCGGTTTGGGCGGATTGCCGGATGGTCGGGGGCGTGCGGCCGGAGCGGTGCAGCCGCCTGGTGTTGCAGAGCTCAATCAGACAAACACAGAGCTAAAATTGTAGTAACCTACTTTATTCTGCTTCGCTGCTGGTGCAAATTTTTGGCAGCGGCGTAATTGTGTTCACAGTTACGCCGCTGTCGAAAACTTACACCCCAGCTAAGAATAATATAGTAACTGGCTATGTGTTTAGGTGGTTGAGCTTCGCACCACCAGCTGGCGCCACCAATCTGGCCACTCATGTTTACGCCCACGACCATCCGGTAATCCGCCCAAACCGCTTCGGTTTGCCGGAATGGCGGACACGCTAAAAGTCTCTCTTGGTGACTAATACGTCCCACGTTAGAGAGCCTCCCTACGTTTGCTCGAAACCACAGCCGACGATGACTTTTTGTCGAAGAGACGGCAATGCTACGTGGGCGGGGCTTTTTTAGGTGTGTTACTACGTCGGGTATATAGTTCGAACGTAATGTTGACGGTTTCGTTTAGTTTTATCAGCGAGTTCAACGCTTGAGCGCTTCTTTTCTTTTTCTGTTTTCCTTAAATTGCGGCGTTTTACGTGCCTAAACCACCATATGATTTCGAGGCACGACTTAGTCAGAGACTACAAGATAATTTCGACCACCTGTAGTTTTCTTTTTTTTTAACGTGCACCTAAACTTACGCCTGCGGTTGAACTGCGCGAACCAAACAAGGACACGAAGAAACAAGTACCACACACAAGCGCTGATTCTTCGTGTGCTGGTTTTATTCCTTCGTTTTTTTTCTTTGTGTCCTCGTTTTATTGGCGCGGTTCAACCTCAGTTACAAACGTGAACGAACTAGCCCTCATCGAGATGTTACAAAATTTCGGTGACCCGCCGTGGTTGCTCAGTGGCTATGGTGTTAGGCTGCTGAGCACGAGGTCGCGGGATCGAATCCCGGCCACGGTGGCCGCATTTCGATGGGGGCGAAATGCGAAAACACCCGTGTACTTAGATTTAGGTGCACGTTAAAGAACCCCAGGTGGTCGAAATTTCCGGAGTCCTCCACTACGGCGTGCCTCATAATCAGAAAGTGGTTTTGGCACGTAAAACCCTATAATTTAATTTATTTAATTTCCGTACACGAGCCGTTTTTGCATTTCGCACCCACGGAACTGCAATTGTCGTGACAGAGATCGCACCCGCGACCTCCAGCTTGGCAGCGCAACGCGTGAGTTTTACTGTGTGCGCATGCGCCATGTGAGCACTGTCAGCCAGACGCTGTGAGAGTGAAATCGATTATTTACATTTTTTTTTACCGACAGCTTTTAAAACATAATGAATATTGACACAACTAAGGAATCACTCCCAAATGGAACAAATTATTTGGATTCATTCGCGTTTTCCTTCCTATCATAGCTACTCATTTCTTCCTCTGTAGTCGGTAAATATCTCCGAAGTGTAATTGTATTGTTCAATTAATCTCAAATTTCCAGTGACAGCTCGTAATATTTTTATTTACTTTGTTACATATGTGTTGTGTTCAAGATATTGTAGATTAGTTAAGGCCACTAATTGTATCACTGTGATTAGTTGTGTCAGTTCTGACACCCCCGGCCACACCCCGCCCCCACCCCTCCACAGCCACCTCTGTAGCCTCATCTGAAGGCTTTTAGGGGTATTGCAGAATAAATAGATATCCAAAACATAGTCCTTAGAGGTTACCGCTCATTCCATGCTTAGCAGCACGTCATTTTTTTTTCAGTTCGAGATTTATCGCAAATGAAAGGAGACGAGAAGACAACAACAATCCTGGTAAAGAGCCGAAGCAAAAACCGATGCTTCACACCTTGCACTAATCGATTAGGAGAATACGTTTTATTCTTTTAAGAATAGCGCTCCATGGGCGTTAAACTTCGACTTCTCTGACGTTTAAATGCGCAGCGTTATTTGTTGCAGCATATTTTATCATATCAAAAGCAGTGTGCAAAAACATGTCAATATCATACATCAGTATGTTGTTTATTGTATAAAAAAGAAACAGCATGCGAGAACGATCGCGAACAGTCCACTGTGTGCACGTTAAAGCACCCCAGGTGGTTAAAGTTGCAATGGAGCCCTTCCCCACGGGTTCCTTCACTGTGCAGTGTCAGGGGATTAAACACCCACAATAAAAAAAAAAGAAATAGCAGGCAACGCTAATCTTTGACTTAAGTGTCTGTTAGTGGCACTCGCACCTCGGCGTCGGTGATCTTTAGGTTAACTTTACGGGAACGCAACGCACAAACCGTACTCGGAGGCGAGTGCTTTCCTCTATTTAGCCGGTTAACTAGCAGGCCACCTTCTCGCGTGTGACGTCATTAATGACGTCATTACTTCCGCTTTCTGCTTCCGGGTTTTCAGGAATTTAGCCGCAGTCCTACTCACGTGGCCGCTCTCTGAAATCTACGATTCGGCGCTTTGGTGTGCGGTAATCAGTGATTTATACTTAATTCTAATTATTCTAGACACTTCGGTAACTCAACTTGTAATTCAACTTATAGTCTGATATCATATCTGGAATGAAACCCATGAATTGTCTACTGTACCTTTTTTTTCTATTTCTTTACTTATATTGAACTTCGTCCCCGGTCGTCTCAGTGATTTCTAATTGATTCTAATTATTCCAGACACTTTATTAACTCAACTTGCGACGGAAATTATGCTCTCGTATCGTATCCACAATGAAACGCATGACTTTCGCACTGCACTATTTATTGCAATTTTCTTTTTCTGATTTATTTTGAATTTCCTCCACCGGTCGTCTCAGGAGATGAACCGGAAGTGTTGCGCAAGGAACAAAGAGCGTCGCTCGATGCTCGTAAATGAGTTAATTTCGACGCCGCAGGGAGGCCTCCGGAGTGTCGTGTGGGCCGACTGCGTGCAGGGAGTCATCATGACCGCCTCGCCACTCATCATCATCGGCAAGATCGTGTACGACTCCCTCCACAGCGAGGTTCCCATGCGACCCTTGACGGAATTCAACACTACCTTCTACTTCTGGGAGTAAGCTTTTTGTTTGTTTGTTTGTTTGTTTGTTCGTTCTTGTCCCCGTTTTTTTTAAAACGAAGCTTTCTATAGCGGACCCTCACGGGAATATTGGGACCGTGGATGGCTCTGTTACGAGCTCATGTCTGATTTGAAGTTTATGTTTCTCTCTCTCTCTCTCTCTCTCTGTGTGTGTGTGCGTGTGCGTGTGCGTGTGCGTGTGTGTGTGTGTGTGTGTGTGTGTGTGTGTGTGTGTGTGTGTGTGTGTGTGTGTGTGTGTGTGTGTGTGTGTGTGTTCTTGAACACACAGTGTGTGCTGTCGTATTTTATTGCGCTCTTCACCTATCCCTCCGCGTACCGCCCCATCTTGCGGCAGCTAGGATCTCCTGAAGCTGTCCTAAATAGCTTCTCTTTTTTTTTCCTTGTCACCCGCAGCGTTGCCATTTGATCGCGGTTGCTGCAAATAAAGTCAAACTCAAGTACGTCCCCGCATATAGATATGCCGTTGGTGTCCCTTGGATACAATCCTAGAAAAAAAAACTGTTGTCACCTCAGCGAGCGACGGGAGAGCAGGAAACAGTACAGCGCATATATATATATATATATATATATACATATATATATATATATATATATATATATATATATATATATATATATATATATATATATATATATATATATATATATATATATATATATATATATATATATGTATATATATATACTTGACTAATCAGAAGAATAAGAATGGGCTGGGGTGCGTTTGGCAGGCATTCTCAGATCATGAACAGCAGATTGCCATTATCCCTCAAGAGAAAAGTTTATAACAGCTGTGTCATACCAGTACTCACGCACGGAGCAGAAACCTGGAGGCTTACGAAAAGGGTTCTACTTAAATTGAGGACGACGCAACGAGCTATGGAAAGAAGAATGATGGGTGTAACGTTAAGGGATAAGAAAAGGGCTGATTGGGTGAGGGAACAAACGCGAGTTCATGATATCTTAGTTTAAATCAAGAAAAAGAAATGGGCATGGGCAGGACACGTAATGAGGAGGGAAGATAACCGATGGTCATTAAGAGTTACGGAATGGATTCCAGGGGAAGGGAAGCGTAGCAGAGGGCGGCAGAAAGTTAGGTGGGCGAATGAGATTAAGAAGTTCGCAGGGACAACATGGCCACAATTAGTACATGACCGGGGTAGTTGGAGAAGTACGGAAGAGGCCTTTGCCCTGCAGTGGGCGTGACCAGGCTGATGATATATATGTAGGTATATTGAAACCCCAAGCAGTGTTCCCAATAACGGAAACAGCTGTAATGTACTCGAACAAATGGCGTGTTGTAAGTAGAGAATAAAACACAATTAGATGCAGCTACGAAGCATGCGCGACCGTTCTTCAGTGGTGTGCGCATGCGCACGTCTCCGCACCAACGTCATCCGCTAGTGCCGCGTTTGCCGTGGCCTCCTGCTGGCACGAGAACGAGGGCGCGGGTTCAATACGCGACCGCAGCACCCGCGTTTCTGTTATGCTGCAGGTAAAATAAAAATAACGAATGCAAGATTAAAAACGCTCGCAACGTGCTTGGGTTGCACATTGACGAACGCTCAAGCAGTCTAAATTAATCCGGCACGCTGCACTACCACGTGTTTCCTAGCCCGTGTAATAGGACATTATAGAGCCCCATAACTTTGTTTGTCCCTCATTTTTGAACTCATCTGCGACAGCATAAATGCAGAAACGTTACGGAAATTCCAAAACTGGCCTTACAGGAGCAAAAAAAAAAACTATAATATGGTTTTCCGCAAAAAATATATATAGTTACCGCCCTTTCTAAGCTATCAGTCGATGTTTTGACAATATTGTCAAACAGTGTGCGCACTGCTGTATCGTGGGGAGGAAAATATGAATAACACGTCGAATGTAGAATATGTACGATAGCCCAAAAGGCAGCGCCTTGGTATTTGAGGACCGAGCTGATTGCCTACGGACAAGAATATACCGGAGCAAGTCTTCGCGACAGAATGGGGCACCCGTCTGCTGCAGCGAAAATCCGGAGACAACTGAGTCCATCTCTGAGGAATGCGAAGCCATTCACCCAGGGAGACCCCCGAGTTAGCTACAGCTTCAAGAAGCGCTGGGACTCAAAGTGGATGGAGGCACCAACAGGCCAGCGGTCGATACAAGCAAGCGACCTTTAGAGAATTTGGTGGCAAGAAAGCAGGGAAGAGATGACAGGATGGGATGCGGAGCGGCGGCAGTGACGGTGGGGCAAAGGATCGAATCCTCAACGTGGCCATTTTTTCTTTAGATGGAAGATAACGTAATTTGTGAGCCATTTTCCTGCCACGGCTTTCTGATGACGCCAGGGTCGCACAATGCGCCAAGTAATGCTGTCGCTTCAGATACTTGCTCTCTTGCACATCTACGCCATCTGTACTGACTTGCACCTTTCTTTGTTATTTTCATTTGTATTACTCCTCCTTTTCCTCCTTTGTTTTGAAACCGTTATCAATGCTTATTATGACGAGGTATTGGGAATAAAGCGTCACGCGTTAGTTAAGCTACGCGCCGCGTTCCTGTCGCGTTGTTCTCGGGCCCCCGTTACTCCAGCGGTGCACAGCGATAACACCGTCGCCTACATTTCCGGGTTTCGGTGCGAACACAGGCGTGTGCGTTTCTTTATAACGTTCCTTTGATCCTTATCCTAAGCTAAACCTGTAGTAGCATTCAAAGCCTTTCGCTCGGCTGACTTCTCCAGTTATCAATAAGCGTTCTCTCACTAACACGCAGATGTTTTCGGAGGTACCGGTTGACGTATGCGTCGAGAACATGTCGCACGATTTACATACGATTTATGCGTTATTAGGACAGCTCTTAGAAGACTCCATCGGAGTCGAGAACAATGGCAGCAGTACTTTGCTGCCCAAACTAAATGGCCGCTGAGCAACCCGATAGGAAAGTCGCTTGCCGCACAAGAAAAACGAAGTCCCGCTTTTTTCCTCCTTTAATGTGCGTTACCTTTGTTCGTTCTTATAGCTTCAATCATGCCAACGCTGAAGTAAAGGAGTAACCCTTCTCTTCCTGTTTTTCTTTTGCAAGCTTTCTTTGTCGACACGACGGCAAGTCAAGTCGCAGAGACACGTTGCACATGCGCTCTATTCCTTGGGCTCGAAGCTGTCTCATTAGCAGTCACAGTGACAAGTCTTCAACGCTGGTCAGAAGTGTAACAAGCCCCACGCTTTCCCATCTTTTTTTTTTATTTGCAGGACCAAATCGGACATCACGACCGACGAGACCGTGTGGGCCGCCGCCATCGGTGCCATGCCCTTGCACCTCGTCAGGCTCGGCCTGGACCAAATGATCACCCAGCGCTTCCTGGCGGCAAAGTCAATGCGCGACGCCAAAGCGTAAGCAGTGTACCCAGGTTCATGTGCCGGACCAACTAGTATGTCTACAGCATTCCTACAGAACATTCGGGGACGAATGGAAGCGGGCGCAATGGCTGAGCTCTTAGCCGAACACTAGCTTGAGCTTCGGTTGGATGGATGGATGCAAAACTTTAATAAGGTCCTGAGGTACGCGACTCAGCGCGCTGCGGGCAGCCCCCACGTTGGGACAGTCAGGCCTTGCCCAACCGCCGCATCGTGGGCCCTCTGGACAGCCCATAGTTGCGCCCCGGCATCGGGGCTCTTGATAGCGGAGAGCCACTTGTTCTCGTCGATTTCTTCTGTGCCTCGTAACGAGGGGCAACGCCAGAGCATATGGTCTAGGCTAGCGTTGTCATTGCAGTGCCTGCAGGAACTAGTGGCATAGGTGTCGGGATAAATTTTGAGCTTCGGTCTAATTTTTTTTAAGCCCTTAAGGGAGCTCATTTGTTGCACGGCTGACGCCTATACTTTTATTTGAGGCTATAAACATTTTGTTCCAACCGCTAGCGAGTTCGAGCTACACCTGCGACGAGGAAAGCCATCATCGAAAATTGTGTATATGCATTCGGATTACCTGACGCGCGCCAGAATGTCAGACACTGGAGTTTCGACAGCGATAGCTATTACTGACAGCGACAGAGATAGCAATTAAAGTCTATTTCATGCAATTTTCGTATCGTCTACCGCAGCTGCCGCTGCGTTTACTTGGCGCGAGAAATTAACAAAAATGTAAAGCTTGATTTCTCGCCACCCAACGATTAAATCTTAGACCTTAATTGGGAATCATGGTGTTACCTATGCGGCAGACAAGCACCCCTTATACACCCACAAGGGTGCGGAAATATTTAGCGTGCTATAGTTGGTCGGATATGCTATTTTAAGGAATAAAGCGAAAGAAAAAAAAAGAGGACGGACTAACAGGCACCGAATTCACAAAGCTTCTCATTCGTAAATCTCTGCTAATGGCTTCGGTGATATAATATGTCGAGCCTCAGAAGTGTGACGTTCTTATTTAGGAAAAAATTCTATCATGCGAGCTCTTTGTGGCTATGGGCCCAGAAACCGTAATCACAGATACATATTAAGGCTAGAACTGTTTCCAACAGTAAGTGCCCGCCAACATTTATATTGAACACATTAGATATTAGAAAGCCACACATTGGGCTGTCCGGCTATAACGGATGATAAAGAGAGAGCTTTAGGATTGGAGCTGGCGCTGTAACGCATGCTGTCTGCAGTTCACAGATGGTGCAACGTCATGCTGCCGTATCGCGCTTCGTCTTTCTTTCAGAGTAGCATTCTGCTGCATCGGCATTCTCTCCTTCTTCTACGCTCTCAACGGAGTAACGGCGCTGGCCATAGTCTTCTGGTTCAGAGACTGCGACCCGCTGCTCACCGGAGCCATTCCCCGCTACGATCAGGTGAGAGAAACGGCCACTGCTGTTGCTGCAACTGCTTACTGAAAAAAAAATTAAAGGGGCCCTGAGAAGTATATCCCTCGGGCCTCATAAAAAAAAACACACACAGTGTGGCGGATGGCATATGCTGCCGTGAACATATCAGCCAAATTTTGCAGTCTCACGCAAACCGCGGCCACCCGCATTGGAATTAAGCGTTGGCCACCCTGCTAATTGGTGCACTAGCCGTCGGGTCTCGCTAATTTCGACTCGTTTTAGCACTCAACTAGCCTGTGGCCACGCGAAACTTAAGAGGAGGCTTTAGCTCGGGGCCTCCTGTCTAAATGCATGGGAAAGGAGAAATTATTCTTCTCGGAAACTACCGCACCGAATGTTATGAGGTTTGTTGCATTTAAAAGAAAACATTAATATCTAGCGACTGCTGGCAGTTCATTTTCGATTTCGGCCGTCAACGTTTCAGTAAAAATTTTCAACATTGCAAGTTTTCGAAATACGAAACTATAGGGCTTACAACTCGGTAACTCAGTAATGAAAAAGGATATAATGATATAACAACTGTGTAAATTAGACCTTATAGCACACCTAAAGCGGACAAAATTGTTGTATTACACGTGGCTCTCAAATTTATCACAAATATGCGAGTAGCACTTTTGCAAAACCCTTGTAGACAATGTGACAAATTCACGTAAGACATAAACTGACATATCAAGTTTGTCCACTTTGAACGATCTAATGGATGCAGTTTACAGAACTGCGATCTCTGTTCTAGGTGGAGAGATACAATCTGTAAACATTGTGCTTGTATATTCTTTTTTTCAGCGTTACCGGTTTTCGAAAGTTTCTCTTAAGAAATTCAGGCCATAAATCGAAGTTCCGTTTGCAACAGTAACTACAATTTATCTCGCACATGGAACAAATTTCATTCAAATGAGCCCAGTGGCCATCTCGGAAAAGCATTTCAGCGTTTTGCATGTATCCGAACGGGTCGGCATCGGAGTTGGGCCCGAGCTAGAGCTCCCGCCTCAAAAGTTCTGAACATGCGCACGCTTGCCAGAGTGCCCTCCCTCCTGGCCGCTTCTTGTTAGACGCCTCGGCAGACATCGCTTCGCATTGAGCTGCTGATAGCGCTTCAAAGCGCGCGCCCGAGTGCATTGCCGGTCCCCGAGGAGAACCACGCTTGGCGCCATCGTAGGCGCCCGAATCTGAAATAGTGGCGTCTACGTGAACGTCCAAAATCAAATTTGAACTGCGCGCCATGGTGACGTTTCAGTGGGCGGAGCGTTGCGGGCACACCCCTCTCCGCCGTAGCCTTCGGTGTGCAAATCATTGAAGAAGGAGCGAAGGCACCGCGAACGGCACGTCTGATTGTCATTAACTCCGTTTCTTCTGAACGCAGTGAAGTACTTTTTGCGGCAAAGTATTTCTGAAACAGTCTAGTTTAACTTCACATTCATTTCTCGACTTGGATAAAAAGTGGTTCAGGGCCCCCTTTAGCTTATACTAAGCCATGTTGTGTACGTGCGACGAAAAAATAAACAAACAGGCGAGGCAGCAGGTTATACTATAAACCGGGTGCATGATTGCGAGGAGAGATATGATGAAAAAAAAATTCAGGTATGCCACAACCACTTCGCTTGTTGCAGTGACTCGCGGTAAGCCGATGGTGCTCGAAAAAGCACAGTGTCCCTGATTATGACAAAGCAGTCGTGTGGAAATCCCCTTTGTGACACCCCTCTTTCTGCAAACTCGGTCAGACAAATTCGCGAAGAGAATGCTTCCGGCAGATATTTCAACATAGCAGTCACTTGCTGCATCGTCCTAATGCACAATTATTATTTTATTTGTTTTCAACCTCTACATACAATGGCTATATGCGCACTCTTAATGCATGATGGCTTTTCAGACAGAAAAAAAAAGATTTTGCTCTGAACGGAAATACGATCACGGCGCCCTGCAAAAGAAATGACTACGTGCGTTTTCTTTTTTTTTTCAGATTGTCCCTTACTACATCAACACGAGTGCAAGCGCACTGATAGGAATTAGGGGCCTCTTCCTGGCTGGCGTCATCAGTGCTTCCATAAGGTAATAAACCTTGACAACAGCGGCAGCAAGATCCTAGCGTAATCCAGCTGTACAGTACCTATTCCAGCTGTACAGTACCAGCTGTACAGTACCAGCTGTACAGTACCTATTCCAACTGTACAGTACCAGCTGTACAGTACCCGCTGCGCAGTACCAGCTGTACAGTGCCTATTCCAGCTGTACAGTACCAGCTGTACAGTACCAGCTGTACAGTACCAGCTGTACAGTACCAGCTGCACAACGCAATGCGGCAGCCCCACATTTCCACAGCTGCACTCGCTGTTACGTTTGGTTCGCGTGCGGCACTGTCATGAGCTCTTCATTACCCAAATGCGTCATCATGCGTTTTTAGGGGCCAAAGGCGGAAGCAGGAAAAGTCGTAACGGCAAATTAGCGTACGTCGACACGTTAAAAGTTTACAAAATGGTGTCAGAGAGAGGCGAAGCTTTCGTGATAGCCAAGCCAGCGAAACAGCGAGTTAACTTCGCTATGAGTGGTGCTTCGTTAAGAGCGGAGAAGCAACTAAGAGAGAGCAAATGATAAAGGAACGGTAGGGAGGTTAACCAGGACTGAGCCGAGAAGCAACTAAAGTTCCACAGCAACGCGGCATGTCTACTGAAACAAGGCGCGAGCTCGTAAAACTAGTTTTCACGCACAGGCTGAGCCAGGACGTAGGTGGGCTCGTTAACCGCCTTCGGTCGGCGTTTCGGGCCTTGAGGAACCAGACTCGGCGGCTCTGCGTACAAAACGGAGGCAGTCGCAATTCGCGCACATCTGAGAGAACGGGAAGGCATGAGCTTGACGCACTTGAATCCGGAGAATTCTTGCTCTAGGGTCGGTCATGTTCTAGTCCTAGGTCATCACTGCTGAATGCAAAAAGAAAGAAAGAGCCGACTCCTAGAGCGCCGAACTGATAACTGAGCGCTCGCCTACTGCCCATCTTTATTCTTTTTTTTTAGGCTCGCTGTGAGCGCCCCTTCGCATCCGAGCCGACGCGGGCGCTACAAAGTAAACAATGCCGCCATTGATAGCGACTACGAGCCAGCGACGAAATCCGGTTGACACCCATGAGCAGCTGCAACGTCTGCTTGTATTCATGACGTGATACAGTTAGTTCCCAAGGATTTGCCGCCATGTGCCCCGGTGGCCTTCGCAGAGCTCTCTCATTCTCCAGTTTGACACAAAGAAACGCAAAGGCTGGCAAAGGGTCAACGTGCGCGATTTACTGGACAGTCCCGGGCCCATTAACCAGGCACTTCAGTAGCAGACGAAATGGACACTTACAGAATGGCCCCCGAGTTGTCTGGATTGCCCGACAAAGTTTCCGTTTCAATGCGATATTTTTTTCCCCTTTGCCAAAATTACTTCTGAGTGCTTACACAAAGAGTATCATTGTACGCGTGAGGGACAGAGGCAGGCACCCTTAGATGGTGAAACAGAAGCCAGATCAAGTTTCCTTTACCGCCAAACGACAGACTTCTGACCATTTTTGCGCTACCTTTAACGTTTAACTCCTGTCTCATAGCTCTTTCTCTCGATTTCTGTTTCCTTCTTTCCAGCACAATATCATCTATCGTCAATTCACATGCGGCCGTTCTGTATGTAGACATTGTGTCGCCGTACATCAAGATACCCGAGAAGAGATCGAGTCTTGTGATGGCAGCTCTGGGTAAGCCCGGTATTTGGTACACGCCTCTTGTGTGGCAGCTACATAAAAGGAAAGGCACCTGGGAAAGATAATTTTAAGCCAAAAGACGTTAGTGTCTGAGTGGACTTCGATATGCGTTGAACAGCTTGTCGAGAGCCGGGGCATAACTGGCAGCACTGCTTGCGAGATACGAGAGCAGTGGCCCCGCAGGTCAACAACTATGGAACTGCTACAGCAAAGAATACTTTGCATTGGACTTCATATGCGCGCCGAATTTCGTCATCATTGGTAAAGTTGAGCTTTCTTATACCTCTAGTATTACAGCCCACAATAACGTCTACGAAATCCGGAATCTAAACGATAAGAACCCTGCCCTGTATGTTTACCTCGTATGTGCGACCGACGTTCAGGCGCTTAAAACAGGAAGCTGGGCTAGTGAAAAGGGGGGGCACATGAGAAATTTTCAGCGCTTGCGGAGGAAAAGAAAGCACTTACAAGAAGAAGAAGAGACAACCTTCATACTTTGAAACGGTATTGTCCTTCTAGTTTATCTTGTGGGCGCGTTTTGTAATCCTGCACCAATTTTCCCATCTTTCTGCACTTCTGAGACAACCCACCTTCTTCTCCTCTTGTATTTTCTTTCTTCCGAGGTGTTAGCTCTTCACCCAAAACGACTAAAATGACATTAGGCGGTTTGAAACAGTTAACTCTTTCCGTCCTAATGTTTTTGAAATCAAGTGAGAATTATACATTACGTACAATAGAACGGCAAAAGTCGTGGGAAAATGAACACGAGTTTTTGGTAATTAATGGAGTTCTTTTTTTTTTCTTCTCGTCTCCTGCGAAAAACTTAATGCGAACAGCATGTGGTTCTTAAGATTTCATAATTCACAATCATAATGGTGTGAAATATAGCCACAGATTATTGGAAGGACATTGTTGTGCAACACAAGGCCGGGTATATACATTCAGACATTAGGCTCGAAAGATAGAGCGCAGAGGCGTAACGTCAGCGCAACGTCAGCGCAACGTCAGCATAACGTCAGCGTGAAGTTTCACAAATTTAGGACGATTTGTGAAACTTCAGGGAGGGTCACATTATCGGCGGCACTAAGTCGACAAAATATGTCATTATCATTGCTGACATTGTTACATTTCTAGAAATATTTTTGGCGCTTGTTGTTCCTCAATGTACGCAACTTCCTACAAAGCACTGATTCGTACAGGAATAGCTTGTCTAAAAGAATAAAAGGTAGAAGGCTACGAACGATTATCGTGCGCTCAGCATACGTATTTTATTTTGCCGCCAAATAAACGGGGACAAAGTATTTTAGACAGAATCGTCGAACAGCTTCCACTAAGTATGTGTTTTTTTATTGCATTTTCTTGCAATATCCCCGTCCACTAGCCAACGCATCAAATACGTCAACTTTTTTTAAACTTTCTTATTTCTTTAATTAGACAATTAAACAAATTCACTCGGTATTCTCTTCAATTTGAGAGGTTTAGAAACTCATTTTGATTTTTTTTTTTTTTGCGTGAGAATAATGAATGACTACAGCGTCAATTTTGTCAGGATCACTCGATCACTTAAAATGGGAAAGAGGGTGTTGAAGAGCCCAGAGAAATGAAGCACCCGAAGATATGACGTACAGAGAAACTAGTGAAATAATATTTGGCCTACCCAAGCCTACGTGATTGAAAGGTGAGCCTGAGGCAGTATATTTATTCCCACAGCGGCCGGAAGCGGTACCATTATGACCCTCACGGGACTGCTGGTCCCCTACATCGGATCGGCTGCGAGGGTGAGTAAACATTGAGACTCCTTCCCCTCGCCGGAACTGACCGTTTTCATGTCCTGATGACCTGGACAATATACGCGGAAGGAAGTTCTGAGCAAAACTTTCATGCACCTTGGCTTCGACATCTAATTGCAGGAATCATTTCAAACTCCTGCCCATTTACTATTGCCTATATATCTGGTCGACTCGGCAAACAAATGTCACGTTCATTATATTGCAACGGGGGTGGTGTTCGCCTAGCAGCACTAGCTCTAGGTTGCAGCGGTAGGCTTAAAACAGGTCGGTCCTATCTCGAAACGGGGAAGCAAGCACACCTCGTCGTCTTCTTCTCATCCACTAGCACCATGCCCACTGCCAAGTGCCTTCAGTACAATCACTCCCCACCGAAAGAGTAGCCATCCTGGCGACCTAAGGGCAGGAAAACACAGGGGGGTCATGGCACTGCTTGAGCCGGGAGACGTGCACAATTTCCTGGCCGCGACGACGCTGGTCGGAAGGCGCTTCCGTTGGCTCGATGAGGTAGTTGACAGCGGATGTTTTTTTCAGTACCCCATAAGGACCGTGGTACTTGGAGAGCAGCTTAGAGGAAAGGCCTGGAGGAGTAGAGGGCACCCACAACCAGACCAGCGAGCCAGGAGCAAAGCACGTAGCCGCAGTAGATGAATCATGGCGATGCTTTTGGCGCCACTGGTCCTGGGATGTCAACGAACGAGCGAGCTGGCGACATTCTTCGGCGTAAGCAGCCGCTCTAGAAACAGTCGTGCACTCCGAAGCATCTGGTCGGTAAGGCAGAATCGTGTCCATAGTACATGAAGGTTCGTGTCCGTAAAGGAGAAAGAAAGGAGAGAACCCAGTGGTGCTTTGCTTGGCGGTATTGTAAGCGTAGGTGACGAAAGGCAGAATGCGATCCCAATTCGAGTGGTCAGATGAAGCATACATGGCCAACATGTCGCCAAGGGTGCGGTTGAAACGCTCTGTCATCCCATTAGTTTGAGGATGATATGCCGTGGTAGTGCGGTGAATGATGCGACACTCCTTTAGCAATGCTGCAATGACGTCGGAGAGAAAAACGCGACCGCGGTCGCTCAGTAATTCTCTAGGTGCTCCATGGCGTAAAATCAGGTTTCGAAGGAGAAAACTGGCGACGTCTTTTGCTGTGGCAGATGCTAGGGCTGAAGTTTCGGCGTACCGCGTGAGGTGGTCGATAGCGACAATAACCCAGCGGTTGCCGCTTGGAGTGTTGGGAAGCGGACCGTATAGGTCAATGCCGACGCGGTCGAACGCGCGCGCGGGGCATGGTAAAGGTTGCAAGGGGCCGGTGGCATGTTTAGATGGCGTCTTGCGTCGTTGGCATATGAGGCAGGACCGGACGTAGTGGCGAACGAAGCGGTACATACCGCGCCAGTAGTACCGAAGCTGGATGCGAGAGTATGTCTTTAAGACACCAGCGTGGCCGCATTGGGGATCGTCGTGGAACGTGGCGCAGATGTCAGGGCGCAGGTGTCGGGGTATAACAAGCAACCACTTGCGACCGCTCGAATTGTAGTTGCGGCGGTACAGCAGGTTATCCCGAATGATGAAGTGCGCTGCTTGACGACGGAGCGTCCGAGAAATTGGCGCTGGCGACTGGCTAGACAGGAAGTCAAGAAGCGAAGAGATCCATGGGTCCTTGCGCTGCCCTGATGGCATGTCGGTAATGTTGAGGGCGAAGGCTCCATGTGTGGAAATAGACGAGTCGACAGGACCGGAGGGCAGGGGTGAGCGGGATAGAGCGTCTGCGTCTGAATGTTTTCGGCCGGAGTGATAAACAACGCGGATGTCGTACTCTTGTAGGCGCAATGCCCAGCGGGCGAGCCGACCAGTTGGATCTTTTAAGGAAGATAACCAGCATAGGGCATGATGGTCGGTCACGATGTCAAATGGACGCCCGTACACATAAGGACGAAATTTTCCGATTGCCCAAACGATGGCCAGACATTCCTTTTCAGTAACCGAGTAGTTCGCCTCGGCTTTGGTAAGGGTGCGGCTGGCATACGCGACGACGTACTCTTCGAAGCCATCCTTGCGTTGTGCAAGAACAGCGCCGAGCCCGACACCGCTAGCGTCCGTATGGATCTCAGTTGGTGCAGATGGATCGAAGTGTCGCAGTACTGGAGGAGAGGTGAGAACGCGTCGCAGTTCTTGGAATGCGTCGTCGCATGCCGGGGACCAGGCTGATAGGTCAGAACTGCCGGTGAGAAGCTGCGTCAAGGGGGCGATGATAGAGGCAAAGTTACGGATGAAGCGCCGGAAATATGAGCACAAGCCGATGAAACTGCGAAGCTCTTTCATGGTGGTTGGTTTGGGGAACTCGGTTACGGCGCTAAGTTTCGTGGGGTCCGGGAGGATACCGTCTTTGGAAACTACATGACCGAGAATAGTAAGCGTGCGAGCGCCGAAGTGGCATTTCCTCAAATTTAGTTGCAGTCCTGCAGTGGAGAGGCACGCAAGGACTTGCTCGAGGCGGCTGAGGTGCGTCGCAAAGTCGGTGGAAAAAACCACAATGTCATCCAAATAACACAGGCACGTTTTCCACTTCAGCCCTCGAAGAATGCTATCCATCATTCGCTCGAAAGTGGCAGGCGCGTTGCAGAGGCCGAACGGCATGACGGTAAATTCATATAGCCCATCAGGAGTTACAAAGGCTGTCTTTTGGCGATCGGCCTCTGCCATTGGCACTTGCCAATACCCGGAGCGTAGATCCAGCGAGGAAAAGAATTCCGCGCCCTGCAGACTGTCCAAGGCATCGTCGATGCGCGGCAGAGGATATACATCTTTGCGCGTTATTCGGTTAAGGCGGCGATAGTCGACGCAGAACCGAATGGAGCCGTCTTTCTTTTTAACAAGGACAACCGGAGATGCCCAGGGACTGTTAGAGGGCTGGATGATGCCACGCTCCAGCATGTCGTCAACGTGCTCGTCGATGACACGGCGTTCAGCGGCCGACACACGATACGGACGCTGGCGCAATGGTGTTTGTTGGCCGGTGTCGATACGGTGAACGACTGCGGACGCCCGGCCCAAGGATGGTTGGCCAATGTCAAATGAGGCACGAAAACGCTGGAGGAGCTTGATGATTTCGGTGTGCTGCGCAGGTGTGAGTTCTGCGTAGACGGAACGGGCGAAGACGTCTACAGGGGCATCGGTCGCGGCGGCAGGAGTTACGGCACAAATCGGAAGTGATGCCGTATTACCAAACATGGTGGCCGGGAGAATGCTATCGAAAGCTTCAGCTGTACCCAGGCA